>NC_140779.1:63442039-64692039 GCF_044657685.1 Stegodyphus dumicola
AAAAGATGCATACTGCGGGGGCAGTACTGTGTTTGGGGTGGGGTGGTATCTTTTTGGGAGGATGCACAGGCCTATATGTCTTTCCACGTATCATCGTGAATGCTCAGGACTATAGAAATGACATGCTTGACGCTTATGTGTGCCCTTATGCCGGGACACTAGGTAATGATTTCCTGTTACAAAATGACGAACGCTAGACCGCACTGGACTTGCTTGCAACGTGGATGATTATATTCGGCAGCAAAAAAAAAAAAAAAAAAAAAAAAAAAAAAAAAAAAATTCAGCGCACGGAGTAGCCAGCTCAATAACCGGAAGTCAACTTTATCAGTCATGTTTGAGATGTTTTAGGAAGACTTATATCTGCTCTCAATCCTCCACGTAAGACTCTTGACACGCTTGCAAGAGCTTTGCAGGAGCAATGGCTCTAACTTCCTACGGAACTGATAAACCTTATAATTGACAGAGTCACACATCTATGTATGTGCTGTATTGCTTCTAGGGGATATCAAACTCTATAATTGAAGGTAATGTTCCTATACCAAAGTGAGTCAGCTGATTTTCCACTTTATACATAAGCTAATTTCTATGACTTCAAAATTGTTTGGTAATTTCTCTACAAGTAATTTTATACCTTACTATATGTTGTATGCTATTGTTTAATTTCATTAAATTCTACATGTAACGTTTTGAGTAATTGTCATTTTTGTGATTTTTACTTAATTAATGATAACCAGTGTACTTGCTTAAATGTTGAACGTTCTGAGAGTAATAAAAGAACTTAATAGCTTATATCTGTGATTTATTTTTTAAAAAAATGTAATTAACATAATTAACGGAATGTTTATATCGTGTATATAATTTATAATGCATTAAAATAATAATTTTTATAAACTCATGTACCATTATTGTAAAAAATAAAACTTTTTTCCTATCGTTTTATATTATGTACCGCGATATTTCCCCCCACTTTAAAACGTTTGTAATTATTTGCGTTTTATGCGAATTGAGATTTCCATTCAAAGTATTAAGTCTTAAACGATAACTTCTAAAAAACTACTATGCCTTGAGAAAATATATAAAATAGTATTGATTAAACAATGAAATTTTTTTCAAGTTGAGAAAACGTATCCTGTTCTATGTTAACATATACAATCTTCCTCTATTAATGCAAACAATTATACAATCAAATAGTTAAAGAAAATTCTTGCAGAGGTAAGTTTTTGATTCGGTTCTAAATACTGTTCTTTGGAACTTTTACAGCTTAAAGTCAATTGATTCTTTGTAGCATTTTTGGCATTCAAGAGTTACTTCTATTTTATCTTCAGTGTCAAACAAAAACTTTCTTTGAGATGAAGAGTTAGTTTTGAGAAGAGAAGAGGTTCAGGAAGATAAATATAGAAAATAACAATCATAAGAATTCTATCCTATCTAAATATAACAAGAGAATTGAGTAGATATATTTGCTTTTGAGTTAATAACTTGTATTCGCTCTTAGCGATCTAAAATCGCATTGTATCGCATCATAAAAGTTTGCAATGATGGCTTTCAAAAGAATAATACAAGATGCAGAATTAAAAGTTATCTGCTTAATTCTGAGTATGGGAAAACTGTATGCTCTGCAGTATGAATAATTGTGCTTCAAAATGCAGGTGTGTGTATGTGTCTGTGCATGTGTAAAATGGAAAGTATATAAGTGAAATTTCTAACTTAATTTGCAAACGTCCATTGGTTCACTATATTTTAATAATGCTATTTCCCCTTTTCATCCAAAACCGGTAACTGCTTATTATAAATCTCTCTAATCTACATAATTTCAAAACTATTTTTTTCACGTGAGACTTAAATAACATTAACAGCACTTATGTAAATATTTTGTCAAGATCAGTTTCATATTTGCATCAGAAATTTAAAATTACCTTTCATGCACCGTCACTCTATAAATCATATTCTCTGGCGCGTCAAAACTTTTGTATTATTACCCACAAACACAAACATAAATATACAGTGAAGTGCCATTAAATTAGGGATAGACATGGCTACTCAAATGTTGCAGCGCTGCTCCGCATTTATGCTCACTTGAGGGCGTTGTGTTAACTGCATATATAGCTAGTACTATGGTTATTGTTAATTATTTGAATTGTCAGTATAGGTAAAAATTATAATTATACACCTTCGATTGCTGACAGATAGTACGCGCTCAACGCATGGTTCCGAAATCATCAGAGGGCTAGGATTTTCAAGGTCGACAATGTCAAGAGTATGCTAAGAATACACGGATAGAGGGAAAAAAAGCTAGTGATCGGGCAAATTGCAAAGGACAATTAGCCTCGAACGAACGTAGTGTGACACGGCTCACCCGTATTGTACATAGCCAGGGAAAGCAAAGTTAGCTCAAATTACCACCCAGCTGAATCAGGATGTTAGTCGTATAGTAAGTAAACAGACCGTGTAACGCTCGCTTCACCCCCACAGACTTCGGGATCTTTAGACCCACAAGAGTACCACTGCTGAATGCATGCCATCGAGCTGTACATCGGGCCTGAGCATAAGACTACAGAGAATGGACTCTAGAGGATTTGAAACGAGTAGCATGGAGTGATGAATCTCAATTCCAAGTAATTAACACAAACGGAAGCCTTAGAATATGGCGTCAGGCTCATAAAGCCATGGATCTTGCATGCCAGGTTAGAACTGTACAAGGCTATTGCGATCTAACCATGATCTGGGGTGTTTTCACAGTATTTGGGATCTTTGGTGCTTGTACCAAGCTTCCTCAATATTATTCGGTACATAGAGTTGCTGAGCTATCCTCTCCTTCCGTTCCTGTCCTTCACATAAAAATGTGAATTTATTCCAATAAGATAACTACTTCTCACAGGTCTCGGTTGGCTATTGCCTGTTTGTATGAGCATTCCTCTGACTCTGTCATGAATTGGTTACTTAGAAGCCCTGGCTTAAATCCTACTAAGCAGCTTTCGGATGTTTTGGAGAAAGATGTTAAACCACATCACATAACACTAGCGACCCTTCCTTATTTATGGACAGTTCTATCCAATGTTTGGAAATCAATCCTCGTGGAATGTTTCCACAATCCTACGAACTCTATGTCTCGTCGTGTGGCAGCCATTGTCAAGGCCAGAGGAGGCCCAACTCATTATTCGGTTGCTGTCCCTAATTCAGTGGCACTTCAGTGTATATGTATGCATAAATAAGCTTTATTTATTCTTCCAGTTAAAAATTCCTATTCATCATTGTGTTTATGGGTTGTTTTCAAATTCATATTTGATTGACAGGAAGAAGCTTATGCGTTGTTTCAGTGTTATTTTCATTAATCATAAAAGTTATTTGTTATTTTCATTAATCGTAAAAATCACCATTTCCTTCCAATTAATAATCATGTACTGATAAATATATTTTCTTTCTACTGGTTTTTGGAATCTTAGGGGACTTTGAATGCTTAACATTTAGGATACTCTAAAGATTATACTTTGATTGGTATTCGAATCAGGGTCTATCCTCTGCATGGATAAATACTCTACCACTGAGCAACCAATATCGACAATCAGTTTGGGTTAACTTCTGAATAAACAGAGAGCTGGTATATCTTTTAAAATTTAATCTTGAGTTACCTAGTTATGGGGATGTAACTTTGTTTAGCTTTGGGAGCCAAAAAATTTTGAACTTGAGAGTTATAGGCGAGCAAATGGTAATTTATTGGCTACACTTTATGCATTTCTGTTTGCTCGAGTGTGTGTATATGTGTTTTGTGGGACGCTTCCTTATGAAGTTTAACGTCAGTGGATAAGTTCTTCGACATTTTCTGGAGACTCTAATTATGTTTGATAGCCATAGTAGAGACTTTATTGTATGTAGCAG
This sequence comes from Stegodyphus dumicola, assembly GCF_044657685.1. Lineage (NCBI taxonomy): Eukaryota > Metazoa > Arthropoda > Arachnida > Araneae > Eresidae > Stegodyphus > Stegodyphus dumicola. The sequence continues at coordinate 63,445,916 of NC_140779.1, forward strand.
GGGAATTACCAAGGATGGGAGATTCTCTCCCAATACGATATGTCAGAATTAGACACAAGAAGAAGTCACTTCATAGTTCTGTTGAATGTTGAACAGTTAAAATATTGAACAATAAGTAGTCACAATAAGTGTACGCGATAAGCGGGAGATGGTTTCGAACTAAAGTTTAGTTGCCTCAAAATCTCCAAACAAATGTTAATATAAATAGAAAAGATTGAAATAATATCAGCATGACTTTTTTGAAATTAATTGTTTTGGGGTTTTATATAATTTATTTCATTGCATTTGCCAATGGTGTTAGACGGAGACCATAAGGAATGAAGCTATACGGAATTATTGCATTAATTCATTGCAGGCTGTCGTGCTGTAAGTGGTTAACAAGTATGGTTAGCAGCTGGAAAAGCCATTGTTTGAATCCCAGCAAAGACGTCGTTATTGTTCAAATTTCCGGCGCCAAAATGTTTAATGTTTTCTAGAAATGAATTTGTGCATGAAAATTTCTCGGATGTAAGATTATCGATTATTCCTTAATATTGCATTTATAAATAAAATCAAGGAATAATAAATAAAAAACAATTAATTATTTCATTCTGCTTTAGATTTTTATTTTCTTCTTACACCAATTTTATAAAATTTTTTGGGTACAATTCGGTTTCGGGGACCGTAAAAAATTGCAGCGAAAATGCATGCGCAAAAGCGCCAAATCTAGCAAACTCGCCCATTAAACAGCATGCCAAATCTCGCGAACGCGCTGATTTCAAATTGCGTAAGTTTTACATAGTTTTATATTTGTAAGTCGCCATTGAAATACTAGTTTAATTTTTTTAATTCTCTTTTTGATAAAGCTATGGATTTTACAATTTGGGAATTGCCGAGTGAAGAAAAGTCTGCAATAGAATTTTTTTAAAAAGAAAGGCATCATTCATGATAGAAAATTATGTTTGAACAATCATGAGATGAAATTATGCTTTATCGATAACTCGGTAGCAAAATGGCGGTGCAGGAAAGAAACCTGTAATGAGAAGAAAGGTTTGAGAATTCAAAATTGGTTTGAAGGATCGAAAATCCCCTTCCTTACAGCCGTTAGGTTCATCTATTTTTGGTGTCAGGAAATGACATCTGTTGAATTTTGTGAACTTACGCTCTAGATGAACCACAGTACACTTGTAGACTGGAACAGTTACATGCGTGAGGTGTGTGCCTCAGCTTTAATTGCTCGGCTTAAGTCTAAAATTGGCGGATGTGGCAAAATTATTGAAGTAGACAGAAGCCTTTTCAGTAAAAGAAAGAACAATGTTGGACGTGTTCTTCCACCACAATGGGTTTTCGGCATATTATGCAGAGAATCAAATGAATGTTTCTTAGTCGCTGTTCCAGATCGATCGGCGAAACCTTATTGAACATCATAAAGGATAATATCGCAGAAGGAAGCGTTATTTATACTGACTGCTGGAAATCATAGAAGTCAGATGAACTGCAGGATGCCGGTTTTGAACACTTTACTGTCAACCACAACTACAATTTTGTGGACCCGGAAAGTGGGTGTCATAAACAAACAGTGGAACGGCTGTGGAGCAGTGCTAAATGGCGTAATAAACGCCATCGGGGCACTGCTCGACAGCATTTTGATTCTTACTTGTCCGAGTTTATGTACAGACGTTCGCACAAAAAAACTGAAAATTTTCTGCTATATTGGAAAACATAAAAAATTTTATGCCACCCGTTTAATTGCAAGTATATTTAGCCTTTATAATTTTTGCCTATTTCTTGCCGTATCAGAGCTTTTAACCGCCTGGTCAATAAGTGTTTGCACGTCTTTCTGTTTAAATTCTTGCTCTCTTTGTTGCACAAAGAATAATTTATCTAATGGCGTAATTAACTTCCGTCCTAAAAATAACTCTGCTGGGGTTTTCCCCGTAGTATCGTGATTTGCCGTTCTTAAAGCATAAGCTAACTCATTTATGTAGCCATCCCAGCGCTTGTGATGTGTGCTAACATAATTTCGAATTATTTTTACAATGTTTTTATTAACTCTTTCTGATATGTTTGCCTGTGGTCTATACGGAACCATTTTGATATGGCGTATGCCAAGTCCAGTGCATATGTTTTCAAATATTTAGCTAACGAATTGTTTACCGTTATCGCTAATGACTTTTATCGGTGCACCGTATTTTAAAATGTATCTGTGTAAGAATGCATCTGCGACTGTTTTGGCTGACGCGCGTTTAAGTGGAACAATTTCTGTCCATTTTGAAAAATGATCTACAATTACTAAAAGAAAACGATTTTTATTTAACTCGCTCTGGGGGAAGGGACCAAGGAGATCTATGCCTAAAATTTCATTCGGAAATGTAGCGCGAATGCTATTTAAGTACCCGGCCGGGCTGTAATTACGAGTAATATCATTTATTAACTGACATTGATTTGCAGGACCTGATATACGCAGTTACTATTTTGTATAATTGCGGGAAATATACCGCCTCGCGTACCCTTTTTAAAGTCTTTCTGACCCTTAAATTTCTGACCCCGACGCTGTTTTCGCGTCGTGTAATTCCTTCAAAATGCTTAATCGAAGCGAGGCTGGGATGACTGGTCTATATTCGAAATTTTCGTTTGTTGCTTTCGTATAAAACAATAAATTATTTATTATTTCATAGTTTTCTGCTGTACTTCTTATTGCATCGATATCTGTGTGTTCAAAGCTTTCGGGGTCTTTCAAATACGCATAGATACTTCCAAATTCAGGATCAGCTTTCAATTCAGCAATAATTGTTTCTCTAGAATCTAAAATTTTTGAAGTCAACACAGCGCATTTAAGTTCATTGCCTTCATCGTCCAGTTTTATACGAGAAAGTGCGTCAGCTACATTGTTTTCCTTACCCGGTTTATATTTGATTATGAGATTATATTCTTGGAGTTTTAAAGTCCATCTTATTAACCTGGGCGTTAGGTTTTTCCCCGAGTAAAGTCTACCAACAGCCGCATGATCCGAAAAGACTGTTACTGGCGCTTTGCCGAAATAAACTCGAAATTTGTGTACAGCCATTAATACGGCTAATGTTTCTCTCTCTCTGTAGCTGTATAATTCCTTTGTGTATGATTCAACGTTTTACTAAAAAATGCCAAAGGATGGCCATTTTGCATAAGAACCGCACCCACAGCATAGTCCGACGCATCTGCTGCAATTTCCAGGTTTTCGTCCCCATCCGGGAATTTCAAAACAGGGGCATTGATGAGCGCTTCTTTTAACCTTTCAAATGCGGTATTTGCTTCCGATGTCCACGTGAATTTACTTTTCTTTCTTTTAATTACTAACAGGGGTTCAACAATATTAGCAAAATCTTTTATGAATGACCGATAGTAAGAACATAACCCAAGGAAAGAAGAAAGTTTCTTGGCGGTGTTGAGAGGTGGGAAATTCTTGATTGCTTTTATTTTTGAATCTTGAGTTTCTATACCCTTTCGCGAAATTTTATAACCCAGATATTTAAGTTCTTTAGTTGCGAACTTGCATTTTGAGGCGTTTATTGTAAGACCGGCCTCTTTTAATAATTTAAAAACTTCTTCTAGATCTTTAATATTGTTGCGTGCGTACGGGTTCGTTATGAAATGAATGCACAAGTCCGATGAAAAAAATGAACAAAAATTTATTATTATCACAACAAAAATGCTTAAATTTTCTCAAATTATCACGCAGTATTACAATATCTCACAGTAGTTTTCTTTTAACTACTCAAATGTCCAATAGAACGTAATTCAAAACAGCTAAAGAACGCTAATCCACGAATTCGCTACAATCAACAACAGTAGTTTTTTTTAAACAACAACAAACTAAGCAACTACTACAAACTGAGATGTTTTCCTCCTTTTATAAGATTTTAAAATCACGCGCTAGAATTTTCCAGTACTTTCTCGAAATCAAAAAGAGATATTTATTTATTTAATGCACGCGCTCTTGTATTTTCAATTTTCCGGCTTAGCTTTCTTTTAATATTCGTCACGCGCTGCACTGCGCGAGAAATAAAACCAATTAATTTATAATTGAACTAATATTAGCTTTTTAAATACCAAATTCGTAACACTGCCCCCTTCCCAAGGACTGCACGTCCCGGGCAGTACAATCCCTGGACAGGAAGCTAAATTTACAACTGTGGCATAAATGCAACTGAGGCATAAACATTACATTACAATATCAAACAATATAAACAATAAATGCAATAACTAACTTGAACAAATCAAATGCTATCAAATACTAAATACAAAACAAATACTAAATGCAAATCAAATACTAAATACAAATCAAATCAAATACACATTTATAAACAAAAAGGACCATGGTCTTATACTATTTACAATTATTTACATTATGTACTATGGCCATAGTAATGTGCTAACCTGTCGTAATGAACGACTTTAGGTTTAGAGTTCGAAGACTTACGAATCCGAACCACGACGTCATTCAGCCTGTTTGGGACTGTGTACGGGCCATCCCAAGGTGACTGTAATTTCGGACAAAGTCCTTTCCGTCGAGTCGGATTCCACAGCCACACCTTGTCTCCTTCGTGGAATTGATGTTCAGTAGCTCTTGTGTCGTATCGGGTCTTCATCTTCTCCGTCGCCAAGTTGACTCGCTCTCGTGCAAAGTTGTGCATCACTTCAAACCGGGCCTGGAGATCTTGAATATATTCCTCAGACGATGAAGGAGCATCCGGAGGGAGGCCAAACAATAGATCACATGGCAGACGAAGATCACGACCGAAGAGCATTTGTGATGGAGAATAGCCGGTAGTGTCGTGGACAGCACTGCGGTAAGCCAGTAAAAAGAGTGGTAATTTCTTGTCCCAGTCCTGTTGGTTTCTGGAAACCACTAATGAGAGGTTATTAAGGATGGTTCGATTGAACCTCTCTACCATGCCGTCCGACTGGGGATGCAATGGCGTCGTTTGAGTTTTGTCAATGCCGAGTAGTTTGCATAGTTCTTTGATTACTGCCGAGGTAAAATTCCTTCCCTGATCGGAATGTAACTGAAGAGGCACTCCGAACCTGGAAATCCAGTGCTGTATCATTACCTCAGCTACTGTGACAGCCTCTTGATCAGGAACAGGGTACGCTTCAGGCCACTTGGTGAAGTAATCAATGACAACGAGTATGTATTTGTTGCCATCAGCAGTTCGTGGCAGAGGTCCTAAGATGTCAAAGGCGATACGTTCAAAAGGCGCCCCTACGTTGTAACGTTGCAGCTTGCCTCGGCTGCGTCTCTTCGGTCCTTTCCGAACTGCACAGGCATCGCAGGATCGGCACCACTTTTGCACGTCATCCTTTGCATTATTCCAGTAAAAGCGCTCACGAACTCTCTGTAAGGTCTTCATTATTCCAAAGTGACCTCCCGTAGGGCTGTTATGTAGTTCTTTAAGGACATCAGGAATGCGGGATCTTGGAAGTATCAGCTGCCATCGGAACGTCTTCCCATCATCCGATTCAAATTTCCGGTATAAGACGCCGTTTCGAATGTGAAGTGAATCCCAGAGTGCCCAATACTGTTTGGTTGTAGGACTACAGATAGAAATGTCCTGCCAGGTAGGTTTTCTGGTTGATGACTCCATTAAATCAATTATCGGTTTAATGTGGCGGTCTTCCAGCTGGTCTTTCCTGACTTCATCATCACTCCACGGTTCTCGATCAGCCGATGTTGATGTTGTAATTTGTCTTGCGACCGGAGTCAGCAGCTCGTATTTCGCTTCCACCCTGGAACAATATCGGCAGCTTTCTTGGCAAGATCTTCTAGACAGGGCGTCGGCGTTTCCGTGTGATGATCCCTTACGATGACGGATAGTGATGTCATATTCTTGGAATCTCTGTATCCACCTGGCTATTTGACCCTCAGGATTTTTGAAATTTAAAAGCCAGGTCAATGATGCATGATCGGTGCGGAGCAGGAATTTTCTGCCATATAGATAGTGATGGAACTGTTCTACGGCTTTGACTATGGCGAGCAACTCTTTCCTGGTGACACAATAATTCCTCTCCGGTTTAGACAGGCACTTGCTCCAGTAGGCCACTACACGTTCTTGGTCGTCTATTTCTTGGGACAAAACAGCACCGACACTTTCATTGCTCGCGTCGGTGTCAAGAATAAATGGTCGGTCGAGCTGAGGATACGTCAGGATTGGAGCAGATGTTAAAGCCTCCTTTAAGTTGTTAAATGCATCCTCGCATTCTTTTGTCCACAAGAATCTTTGCTTGCTCTCTGTCAGCTTGTGAAGGGGTCTTGCGATGGAAGAAAAATCCTTCACGAATCTCCTATAGTAGGTGCAAAGCCCTAGGAAGCTTCTCAGCTGATGGACATTTTCAGGACGTTTCCAGGATTTAACCGCTGATACCTTTTCAGGATCCGTGCGCACACCTTCTGCAGAGATGACATGTCCCAGGTATATGAGGCAGGCTTCGTAGGAAAGACCTTTCAAAACAGTCTCCATAAGACGTTCGAATGTTGCCGGCGCATTACACAGTCCAAACGGCATCACCTTGAATTGCCAAAGCCCTTGTACCGTAGTAAATGCCGTCTTTTCTCGGTCTTCAGGCTGTATTTCTACCTGCCAATACCCACTCTTTAAATCAAGTGTTGAGAACCACTTGCTTCCAGAAAGAGTGTCTAGAATGTCGTCAATTCTAGGAAGAGGGTAACTGTCTTTCTTCGTAACCTCATTCAACCGGCGATAGTCAACGCAAAATCTTGTTGAGCCGTCTTTCTTTCTGACGAGAACGATGGGAGATGCCCATGGACTCGCTGAAGGCTCGATGACATCGCCTTCTTCCATATCTTTTAAGTGTTCGCACCTCTTCCTGTTTAGCAAACGGTAGACGTCTTGGATGTTGCTTGATCGGGGGAAGATCGCCGGTATCTATTCTATGTTGTGTCAAACTAGTTCGACCCACGTCAGAAGACGAGCAGGAGAAAACAACTTGAAGATCTTTGATGACGCGATCGGCAGCATTCTTCTCTTCATCGTTCAATTGCGCATTCTGCAATAACTCCGATGTAATGCTCTCTGATGAGGACACGGATTCTTGGATATTGCTCTTTCTTTCAACGCTGGTTACTGGAGTACATGCTGCAACCACGTCGCCTTTCTTAATAACTCTCGCCTTCTCAGTTACATTGGCAACTCTCACCGGGATAACCATTCTCGATAGGTCGACGAGTGTTGAGGCTACTAGTACTCCTTTCGGGCTATTACAGTTATTGGGATATTCTATGATGCCGTAGCGGAAATCTCTGTTTTCGGCTATAGATCCAGGGAGTAAAATTTCTGTTCTTGCCGGTATTGTGATATTGTCTTGTGCTATGATTCTGTGGACAGATTTAACTTCTTCATTATTAATTCCAAATAACGTTATGTCCTCAGACGCAGAATGCAATTCGTTATTTTTAAAGTCCAAGGAAAAATTGTATTTCCTTAGAAAGTCCAATCCGAGTATGCAAGAATCAGTGATCTCTGCTACATATGCCGTGTGATGGTAAGCGGCACTTCCAAACGTGATGTTAACATTTACTTTCCCATTGATGTCGATCTTCTCACCGGACACAGTCTATAGGGTAACGCAGGGCGGCGTCCAGATAAGTTTGCTTTCCAGTTGTTGAGCCAAATCTTTTCGGATGATGGTAACGTTGGCTCCTGTGTCTATCGTCATATTGCAGGGGACTCCGTTAATATGTCCTATTATGAAAAGTCCATTACTGCCGCCTCTCACTGCAGAAATCTGAAGCGCTTTAAACTGGGGCTTTTCATTATCTGGCAACGTCCGCCCCGCGAGATGGCCACTAATTAGTTTCCCTGCTGCTTGTTAGAAGCGGTCTTAACATCCGTACCCTGGGGTATTCTGCAGTTTCGTCGTGTGTGTCCTTCAGCACCGCAGTTCCAGCACTTAACGGTCGGTTTCTTCTCACCAATATTCCGTCTCAAGGCGTTCAGTTGTCTAGTTAAATCGTCTAGACGAGCGGTGACTTGATCCCCTGGCTCCTGGACTTGAGCAGCTTTGACTGGGTGGCGGTCTCGACGAGTGGCTTGCTGGGCTGCCTCGAATTTCATGGCGTACACTAGAGCGCTTTTTAAATCTTTTACATCCGCCATTCGTAGAGCTTTTTGTATTTCAGTATCCCGGATGCCATCGATGAAATATTGCAGGGACAGGATTTCCCTTGTTTCTGTTGGGCACTCCGAAAAGGCGTGATGTGACAGCCTTTCAACATCCGTGGCGAGCTCCTGAAGTTATTCAGTGGGGTTCTGTTGACGGGATTTTAATTGAAGCCTGCTGTAGTCTTTTAAACATTTCTCGCCAAAGCGCAGCTCCAAAGCGCCGGACAGAGCTTCGAAATCTAACCTTTTGTTTTCGGGAAGAGTCTGAAGGATATCCGCTGCGTCGGCTCTTAAAGAAGCGGCGAGATGACAGGCCTTAGCTTGGGAATCCCATCCATTCGCATCCGCAACGATAGAAAACTGGGTCTTGTACACTTGCCAGGATGTCTTCCCATCATATGTGGATAGCTTCAGAAATGGACGAGCAGGCATCGGTAAGAATTTAAAATCATCATTCTTGCTCCCTGCCGTCGCTACGAATTTCTTTAACGTTTCCATTTCTTTGGCAACTGCAGAAACTCTCTCATCAATTTGTTGTTCGACTTGGTGTTGGACGGCACAAACTCTTCCTTCAATTCGTTCCTCCACAGCCGAAACTCTCCCTTCTATATGTTCTTTTACAGAAGAAACTTTTTTTTTATTTCTTCTTTCACCGAAGAAACTCTTTCTTCAATTTGATCTTTTACGAAAGAAACTTTTTCTTCAATTTGTCCAACTTTATTTTCAACTGTGTCAATTCTGCCTTCCATAGCTTCAAATTTATTTTCTATTATGCAGGTAATTTCTCTTTTCATTTCTTCTTGACATGCTTCAATCCTTTCTTGACCAGCTTGAACGGCTTTCATTTCGTCCTTAACGGATTCCTGGCCCAATTTCATTTCTTCCTTAACGGATTCCTGGCCCAATTTCATTTCTTCCTTAACGGATTTGACGGCCCCTTCCATCTTTTCTTGGAAAGCAGCAAATGCAGTCATCATTTGCCTGAATTGTTCTTCCATCGCTCTTGTTATTGGCATTCAAACCCCACTCCTGACACCAAAAATTGTTGCGTGCGTACGGGTTCGTTATGAAATGAATGCACAAGTCCGATGAAAAAAATGAACAAAAATTTATTATTATCACAACAAAAATGCTTAAATTTTCTCAAATTATCACGCAGTATTACAATATCTCACAGTAGTTTTCTTTTAACTACTCAAATGTCCAATAGAACGTAATTCAAAACAGCTAAAGAACGCTAATCCACGAATTCGCTACAATCAACAACAGTAGTTTTTTTTAAACAACAACAAACTAAGCAACTACTACAAACTGAGATGTTTTCCTCCTTTTATAAGATTTTAAAATCACGCGCTAGAATTTTCCAGTATTTTCTCGAAATCAAAAAGAGATATTTATTTATTTAATGCACGCGCTCTTGTATTTTCAATTTTCCGGCTTAGCTTTCTTTTAATATTCGTCACGCGCTGCACTGCGCGAGAAATAAAACCAATTAATTTATAATTGAACTAATATTAGCTTTTTAAATACCAAATTCGTAACAATATGTTGTTCCAACGTACTACTCGTTATAATTATATCATCTAGATAGATTACAGTCGATTTTCCTAGAACAGGCTTTAGAACAATGTCCATAGCTCTCTGGAATGTTGATGGGGCCCCACACAACCCAAAGGGCATGCGTAAAAATGCATAAGTGCCCGATTTTGTTATAAACGCTGTTTTATGTATGTCTTCGGGTCTGATAGCTATTTGATAGTAGCCAGACGTTAAGTCCAAAGTAGTCATGTATCTTGTAGATTTAATTTTTCTAATAATTTCTTCTATAACCGGCAAAGGGTAAACTGGGAATTTAGTAATACTATTAAGTTTTCTGTAATCGATAGCAAATCTCCAAGCCCTTTTATCCGAAGGAGGAAACTCGTTATTTTTCCTACATAGTACGACTGGACTCGCGTACTCACTATTTATGGGCGTTATTATTTTGTTCTTTAACATTTCCTGAATATGTTCTTCTATGATTTGCTCTTTTTGTTTATCATAGCGGTAATGTTTAGTCCTACAGGGTTTGTCGGCAGTTAACTGTATCTCATGCGTAACTATTTGACAGCTACCAGTCCGTTCTGAAAACAAGTTTGAAAAAGTACTCACCACTTGCTGGATGGCTTGACTTTCATGGTCATTCAAATGGCAAAGGTCAACTTGCGGTTGTTCCACTGGTTCCACCACCCTCCGATCCATCTCCAGCACGATAGAACTTTCCTGGAAATTCAGTTTGGCCTTCGCGGCTTTTAAAAATTCCATACCCAAAATAAGTGGACTTTGCAAATTTTTTACTACAAAAATTAATACTTTAAGGCTTTCGTTCTGAACTTGTATTTTTAAAGATAGTTTTCTAATACAATGACAAGTTTGTCCTTGCGCTGCTATGATTTCCGTGTTTTTAATTTTAAATAATCGAAACCTGTTAAAATTCTTCTTAAAAAAATATCACTTATAAAATTACCTTCTGCTTCTGTATCGATGAGAGCTTCTATTGGTACATCGCCAGCCAGGACTTGTATAATTGGCAACTGTGAGTTCTTTACGATGACCGTATTTAAGTGTCTTCTTGAGGGTTTTTTTAAGACTTCCGGGGTCTGGACCCTCGCTTTCACAGGCCCCTCTACTCGTTAAAGCTTTCCTTTCAACTTCTGCCTTCTGGGTACGCGGACAGTTGTTTTCAAATTTCCTTTTTGGGCCTTGACCTTCGAGCTTCGATGAGTTTGCTTGATAGCTCTGTCCCCCATAAGAGCGGTTTGCATTTCTGGTCTGCTCATTTGAAGCTTGCCTTCGGATACTTTGAGAATACGATGCCCCTCTAGCTTTTTCCGCTATTCTGCGATTTTGGAACTTGACCGCTAATTCGAAGAGTTCCTGCAATGTGCTTGGGTTTCTAATTTCGAAGTAGTCTTGAACAGCAGGGAACAATCTTGGTAAGATTATTTCAATAATCTCAGCGTCGGGTTTCTTCCCATACAGCATATCCGTCAGCTTAATTTTTCGCAGAATAAAGTCCGTCAACTCTTTTATATTCCGTTGATAAAAACTATACAGTTCGGCTTCTAGCCTTGCTCGATCTTTCACTATGGGAAAGGCCTTTAATAACGATTTTTTGAAATTTTCAAATGTATATGTCTGGCCTCCGAATTCCCCTAATAAAAATTTGCCTATATTCTTCCACCATAGCGAGGCCTGTCCTCTCAGTGCAGATGTGGCGATGGCACCCTTTTGTCTTTCAGGCACAGGGTAGAGCTGGAAGTGATTTTCAAGGCCTTCTAGAAATATCGCCACCGAATTTTTTCCGTCGAAATTGACGTTTGGCTTGATTGACGCTCTCATCGTCTGGACCAGGTATACAAATCCTTCCAATTGGCTTGCCATTTCTTGTTGTTGTCCAGCAGCTTCCATCCAATTTTCGGCCATTTCAGTTCGACAAGTGTTCGGGCGCCAATGTAATGTTGCGTGGAGGTTGGAAGCGCGCAACATTACAAACATAAGAATATATATGTTAATGGGTCAGTTAAGTATATTATAAAAATTTATAAACGATGTTTATAAATACTTTAATGCTGATTATTTCTAAAATTAATAAGAACCACATTGTTTTTAAATACACTAATGCCCAAAGAACAGCAGCATAGTATATCACGATTAGTAACTTGCGAAATGGAGTTGATGATTAATGTTATGGTCACATTGTGACATTCATGATTTAAATTTTACCAACAGTTAGATTTTTTTCCTTTTATACATTACTCAGTCTGACCAGAGGGTTACCTCAATTTTATTACAAGCGGAATAGCCTAAATATAATATAATAGCAGGAGTACCCGATGTAAGTTAAGTTATATTGAGAGTAATGCGTCTAAAAACAGAGAGAACGATACCGCTGAAATCCTTCTTAAATAACGATGCAAAAAATGCGCTTCATAGTAATACATTTTTCAGTCTGATACGATGTGGAACTCACATAAAAAATTTCGATGGAAAAATAAGTTAATTACCTCTCATTATATCAGTAACAACGGCTCGCAGTTTTTAATGATTTTCGTCTTTCTAATGAAACGGTCGTAAAAGCTCAAGTTCCATCCAATATTTCACCTATATTCAATTTTAGTTGATTAAATGTAGCAAAATATGGATCATAATTGATCAGAAATCAAAAACGCAAACAAACACACAAACAGACATTTTTCTGCATATGCACAGATTTTGTAAAATTTACAAACCTTTGATTAACAGACTCAACGATATGAAAGCGAGCAGTAGCAATACATTTCGAAATGAAACATTTTTATCTCCAACGCGCGAGACCGTTGCCACTCGGATAAATGAGTGCTAAAATTAAAGCTTTCAGAGTTTTCAGAGTTTTTAATTAATATTTGGGCTGATGAAAATCGTACGAAGATGGGAATAGCCGGAATGGCTTCCCACGAATTTTTGGAATTGGGAATAATGTATTTAAATGTTTTACAATGTTATTTTTGTTTCATCGTAAAACTTAGAAATTTTTTATTAACAAACTCTAGAATTTGAAATCGAGCAGTGGCAATTCGAAATAAAGCAGATTTTCATTTCCAGCTTGCGAGACTGTTGCCACTCAGAAAAATGAGGGCGAAAATTATCGTTTTTCGGAGTTTTTAATTAGTATATCCGATTTTAGCTATTTTGTTTTGGAAAAAAGGTGGACGTCGACCTTTTCAAACCTTTTCATCAGAAAAGAATTACAGAAAATTTGGTGACGATAGCTGTAGTAGTGACTGAGTTATTAGAAGACAAACACACAAACTTTCTGCTTTATATATATAGATAATATTAACGGAGAGCTCTATGATATTCTCTTCGTTGCAGGGCTGTTTGCTGTTAGGTATCCACTCAGCAGGAGATTAAGAGGCCGAAGATTAAAATTTACCACTTTTGAACAGGCATTTCAGGGTCATTTCTCTCAGACTGACTAGTCTATTATGTATACATATGTTATATTTGCGGTTGTCATTTCATGCTCATCTCTTTCTTTAACATCGTCTCTCCTACCCTCCAGTAACCTCGAGCGGTACGCTTCTCTGAGTAGCACTTAAACCTAGTGGACCAGCTGTTCCGTCGGAGGCGAAAAGAAATAAAAGGAAAGAAAGCTGCTGCAGATTGTTGAATTCCTTAACTATTTTTCCCATTCAATATCCTTCAGCATGTTTGGCTTCGTTAAAAACTTACGTATGAAGGCTGACTTGAGCTATAGTCTCAAATAACGAGCAGAAAATAAGTTAAGTGCTGTGGGTAAATCACGCATTATGATCGTAAATGAGTGAGGGTGAAAAGACCTTGAAATGTTTATTTTAAAGTAACAGACTATAGCAACGTCATCTTTGTAATAACTTCACTTGTACATCTTTGTAAAAGTTCAGTTAATTTAATTTCTCTTTCCACAGATATAAAAGTGCTTAAAAACGTCGATTAATTAATCACAGTCTTAGAGTATGCTTAAAAATATTTTAACGCAATATACTGTTGCCTTGTTGAACCAGGAAGATTTACTATCATACTGTCTGAGTTAGAAAATTTCAGAAAAATTCAAAATAGATTATTATTAACCTGCGAATAAATATTCATCTCTAAACATAGCTGACAAATCTAAAAATATCTAAATAAAATTCCGGAAGCCTGAAACTCTGAATAGGATTTTGGAATCAAATCGTAACTGTAGAAAGGTGCAAGGCAAGTAGCAAGGTGCTGAGATTGGTTGAATAGCAAGGCTCTGAGTTAGTTGAAATAAGTATAGTTGATTATCAATGTACATAACTGAATACATAATTGTAGTACATAGTTGAAAATCGACTTGAATTCCCATCATTTATGTTGCTATTATTTATGGCTGTATTACCACGAGTAGTGGCTAGTAAAATTCTGTATTAGATTTTAATTCGAATTTTATCTTGTCATCCATGGCTAAGAGTTTACAGTAGCAGTAACTGTCCAACTATTAGAAGTAATATATTAAGATTAGACATTAGATTTGATAAGAAATGGTTTTTAAATAGTTTAAAAACCTTAGACGTCGCACCATTACATTACATAATACAATACAACATAGCAGGACACGACGCAGATGGGCTAATTGCATAAAAGACGTTACTATGAAACTGCAGTAAATTAGTTTAATGCAGCTTGTAATAATCTCAAACATACACGATATTCAGCACATTGAACATTATCTCACTGAACAACGGAATTATTATCATTGAACATTATCACACTGAATATTCAGCACACTGAACATTATAAGTACAGTTTTTATCGTTTTACAAAATGGGAAACACTGGTTAAAGGGTTTCAGACAGAAAAATATCTTAAGTGAGTTTTAAATAAATATATTACAAAAATTGCTATGCGACACTATTTTGGTTAAGTTTTCGTAAGCGGAACAAATATAAATATATTACATTTTTTACTCTACAAATTATATTTCCTTTTAGTTTTAAATTGAAATTTTATTTAAAATTACTTCAGTAGCTCAGTATAATCTTAATGGTGTTTCGTAAGGTACTTTTGGTTTAAAAAACAATACAAGTTCTGCAAATATCCGAAAAATTATGCAGTGCAGTTTCCATTAAAACACTTTACCACGAAACGAAACATTAAAACAAGAAATGCATATTTACAAGGAACATTTCAAAACAACTTTGTAAGTTCTCGGAACACATTTCACCAAACTTCTTTTTTATTAAAACAAAAATTTAGAAGTAAAATTCTCTGAAAGCAAATACATAACTGAGTTATGAATAAGCATTAGAATTTTACAATACATGGCTACATGTCTTCATCCATTTTTATTGAGTTGAATAGATGTAGTTTCTCCTCAGGGCTTTCATCTCAGAGGGCTAGCAAACGTGAATCTTTTCTTAGTAACGTAACATAAAAATCCCTACTCAGTCTGAAAAACATTTCCGGCAGGATGCATCATTTTATTACGAAGAACGAAAGAGTGGGACGTAGTATCCGCTTTTTGTAATCTATTGAGATGTATAAAAGTATTCAATAAAATCATGAATATATTTAATTCAGCTTTGAAAATTACTTGCATTGAATGTTTAAAGATTAATCTGTTTCTTTCACGCAGTTCAAATGCAATGATCAAGCAGGCTGTGTGCCTTAATGTGCGATTTAATTAATATTTTCTAAACGATATAAATTATTCTGTGCAATAAATAATATAGAATAGAAATTAAGTGAACCAGAGCAACATAATAAATATAATTAAAACATCTCTGAATACAATTTTCTTGGAGCTAATCCTGTTTTATCAAAGCCTTGCTAACCAAGACTGAACAAAGAAATCTCGTTTTCAGTTTGAAATTTTACCAGAAAATTCTTTACGTAATGTGATGCCTATTATAGGATGATTAGTATGTATGTTTTGTTTGTGGTATTTTTATCAATATATTTCTACTATCGCTAGAATTATTTCGAAGCCCAGTGTTTTGAAATTGGAAACTTTTCAAAATGGAAATTCTGGTGTTGATTTTATGCACAAAATATTCAAATAAATAATATTGTAGAAAATATGTATATAAAATGATCCATTTCCATTTTTTTACAAAAACAATCCTGACTATGCTTTTCCCGAAATGTTTCCTTTTGAGTTTGTTTATTAATAAACGAGGTAATACTGAAACAGTAAAAGGTGAAATCATCTAATCAATTATATTTAAATAAAAGCTTTTAATAATGAATGTAATCATGACATATCATCCCTTTTCCTGGAAGAAAGTCTCATTTAATAATCCTTTTCATAGTAACAGATGTAAATTAGTCAGATTATGAAATTGTATCTAATAAAAGGATAGAATTCATTGTCTTACTATCAACTAAACAGACATACTGTAATGTCTTGGTGACTGTCCGAGTATGTTTCTTTTCTATGCGTATTTGGTTAGTGAAGCTTACAAAAGTTTTTCAGAAAAGTAATAATGCTTAGCTCATAAGTGGCTTGGCAGTTCGTTTCAAGAATTATATATATATCTATATAGATAAAGGTATATATATATATATGAATTACTTACAAGAATAAAGACTTATTATATTATAGATTGCGTTTACAATATTATCATAACTATACAGGAGTTTTAAAAAACATTCACTGCTAAATAGTATCATATCATTTGTATGCAGTTTAAATGTGTAATTTTATAAAAGGATATTACAAGACTAAAATTATTTTAGTGTGAAAGTCTTCCTTTTTTGATTCATTTCTTAAAGTAAGACCATGGTTCACAATCAGCCAAGAAAATACTTTAGAACAACTTGTCTATATTATAAATCGCATAATACTTTAGAACAATTTGTCTCTATTCTAAAGTATTTTCTCCCTCCTGCCAGCATGCCTTCATGGTCCAACTGGAAGCATACTCGACGAGTATTCGAGAGGTCCAGGGTTTGAGCCCCAGAAAGGGCACTGCATATTTTCATGTCTCCTGCTTCAGAGTAACCTAATAGCTCTACCATGGAGCTCGAAATAAAAGGTGGTGGACAATAATTCGTAACACCAGGATTTGGGTTCCCTAATCCCCAGTAGCCCTTTAAAAGGGGGAGTACATAAGGTATTTCTCCCTCCTTTCCGCATGCCATCGTGGGGTAATTGGAAGCATTCTCGACGACGTGTATTCGAGATGTCCGGAATTCGAGTTCCTGAAAGGGTACTGCACATGTTTCTCGTCTCCAGCATCAAAACGCATAATGATTCTATAATATAATTTTAAAAAACTGCTGTGAATACCACATGACTTCCTTGTACGGAATATTAAATTATATCCATTTTTTATGCATTTCATTAAAACTTATTTCCTCGAGAGATATATTTGTCATTTATTTAATTCCGTTCTCAATTCCCGGCAAAAATACGTAAAACTCAAAATATTTTGTTTAAAAATTGAAAGATATAGAAAAACATAAAACACCAAATAATAATAATAATAAATAAAAAAAAAAAAAAAAAAGGCGAACAAAACTAAAAGTTTCCTGTTGGCCCCACTCGGCTGAAGGTGCAGAAAGAATTTATTCACTATTCCGCTAAGTTCCAATGTAAATAAATATCGCTGCTATGGTAAAAAGAATTAGGCTTAGCCGCACTTAAGCAATTTAAAATTGTTGATAATTCGACAAGTATTGCATGCAGATTAACTAAAGGCATAACAACCTTAACCAGAAGGTAAGAACAACATAATTCAATAATTTGTAAAGCAAAAAATACGCAATTTACCAACACATAAGAATATGAGAAACTGAACTCTCTGAGCCGAGTAACACAGAGGGTGTACATACATATACTTTTGGTGCGGCGTATTGCAGCTAAAAAGGGAGGTGCACAACTACAAATTATAGCAGTCCTATATACAAAATTTCAACTGAAGCTACTCGTTTTTGAGTTATGCGAGATACATACTTAGGACGTACAGACGCCACGCAAAAGCCTGTTCTGAATCCATTTTAAATGAGTTTTATAATTCGTTTGGGGAAAAAGGTCCTTTATTCTGTCTTTACGTACAGATGTTACGCCAAAAGTTCGTTAACTTGCATTCGATAGCGGTCAAAATGGATATTTTCATTGAAATATGGTCTCCGGAATTTTTCATCATTACAGTGTAAGATATATCCTAATTTTATAACAGTTATTTTTAAGTGAAGAACTTATCCAGTGTGATCTGACGCGTTCTGACGGATTGCACGTGAACGAAATCGCCACAAACATTTAACGCAGCAATGGGACTGCCTTCATTTCCCTCTTGTATGAAATACCGACGCAAAGTTTCAATGCATTTCCTCGCATCCTGTGTTGTCACTTGCACCAACTTATTAGCTGCATCATCATCATCACTTTCTTGGTCTTCCGATGCTGTCGTGTGCTTTGTTGCAACTCGAGCAACGATTACGGCGTCATAATCTTTATTTTCATCGTAGCATTGAAGCTCGTTGTCAATGGATAAAAATTCTTCACAATTTTGTACCTGTTGAAGTTCCACATGTAAATCTTCATTTTCACTTTCAATGAGCATGTCCACATCCATCTCCAAAACCAAGTGCTTAAAGCCACTGTTCTGAATAAAAAAAAAGAGTTCTGAATTGTCTCACTGCTCACTTTTCTCCAGCTGTCGGCCACAAATGTAACTGCTTGTAAAATGTTGACCTTTGCACTGAATTCGCTGGATTTTGACGATGAGGTCAGCAAACTTTCTTCAGTTGCTTCAAGGATGTAATTAAACAACCTTGCACGATAAAGGGTCTTCAAATATTTATGATGCCCATCCATTGGCTGGACCAAAGCTGTGGTCCTGGGAGGTAGAAATTCCAGTTGGACGTTCATCAAGCAATCCAAGTGAGGATGTGCTGCACAATTGTCAAGAAGGAGCAGCACTTTCCTCGACTGGCGTCATAGCTCTCTATCCCAATCCTTCAGCCATTCTTTAAAAAGTTCAGAGGTCATCCACGCATTTCTGTTCGCACGATACACAACTGGTAAACTCTCCATCCTAAGTCCTTTAAAGCAGCGAGGCTTTGTGATTTTTCCTATAACCAATAGCCTCCTCTTGTCCGTTCCTGACATGTTTGAGCAGCACAAGACAGTTACACGATCCATTGCTTTTTTGGAGCCAGAGAGTGCAATATGTTTGTAACTTAACGAGCCGTCCGGTGTAGCACGATAATACAGCCCAGTCTCATCAGCATTGTAGATGTCATCCGAAAAATTTTCAATAAGCTCGGGAAGTTTTGTTGAATTTTATTCTTCAGCATTTGCACTATCAGCACTTTCTTTCTCGCCATGTGATTTCTTGAATTTTATGTTATATCTAGATTTCCATCGAGACAACCAACCGTCCGTCGCCATTCAAAGTCATTGTGGTCCAACTTTTTAGCGAGTTCGTCTGCCTTGCATTTTAGCATTGGGCCGCTTACTCGCACAGATTATCCAGTAACAATGGCAAACCACTCATTAAGGGCCTCATCGATATCCCGGTTCTTGCCTTCACGCTTCCGTTTTTTTGAAGTTCCTTCTCGTCCTTCACATCGTGCCCATTCTTCTCGCAGCTCATTCTCTTGTTTTATCAAGTGCGAAATTGTAGTCTTTGCCAATCCGGTTATTTCCACAAAACGACGCTGACTAGTGTTTCGTGGTTGTTGCTTGATCTTATCCAGGAAACCAATTTTTTTAGCTAACGTCAGTTCTCGTCGTGACATTTTGACAGGGGAGACAAGACACGCGCACAGCTCATTGATTAAAGTGGTCTGAAGAAACCTTGGTGTTTCGGGTTCAAGATGTTGAGGTCAAGAAGGAGATAAAATGCTCGCCATTCAAAGCTTTGGCACTAAAATCATATTATAATCATAAAAAGGTGATGAAATGATAGCTTTTTCGTGTAAACTTTAATCATGATTGACAGGCGTGAATTCCTTTCAGGTGGAGCTGGACACTGTATTGTTCATTTCCGCGAAACTCGGAGGCGTAGGTGAAAGAAAGCTCAAAGAAAATGGCGCGCGTGTTCACCTCCCACCGGTTTTGCTTTTGTCATGCACTTTAAGGAATTTCTGACATTTGATAAAGCATTTTCCTGGGGACCCGCAACTACAGATCCTCCCATATGTCACAGACCACCTGTACATCCGCTGTACGCGGCCGACTTGTGGCTTCTGTTTCGTATTCGCTGTTACGTTTTTTGATCCGATTAAATGGAATTTTGGTCCAAAAGTGAATAATATTAGGCTTATGTATGTGATTTGTTTCGGTTCTTTAGGATTTGGTCCGAAAAAGCGGCTTGTCCGATTATCCGGTGGTCCAATTAACCGGATTCGACTAACTTATTAGAAAATATTTCAGGGTGAAATGCATTTAAATTTACTGTAAATTCTCCAACTCAATGCTTAATATGTCTCGTAAATTTTAAGAGAATAATTTTACGGCGCAGGTTTCTTTAAACCTAATGATTGTATGAATTTCATGTAATGCTAAGATAAAATTCATTTCACTAAGATGAATTCAAGAGTTATACACTCCCTATTTGAATCTCCTTCACTACCTGGTAGAAAAGTATGTCTTTTTATGAAAACACTGCGATAATTCTAATCAAAATACGCTATAGCATGAGTTTTAAATTTCGAGTATGATTAATGACTAGATCAGTTTTAAAAATAAGAAAATATAGGTAAAGTATCAGGTTACATTGATCTGGTAATGATCAGTTACAGCCTGTCTATCATAACAAAAGCTCTCGCTAGTTAGTCTGCAGCTGTCTGTTGCTGTCGAAACGAGTCTTGAACCATTTTCCGTAGGGGTGTCTTGAAGATGAATAATAAACTTTTTTACCTCAGCAAACAGTCACCCAAAACAAAATAACAATAATGCAACCCTAGGTTCACCCATATTTTGAGGTTTGAAGAAAATCCAAGTTAAATATTTCGTAAAGTATAAAAAAGGCAATTAATAACGTTGTTGCGTCTGAAGAACATTTTAATAAAATTTCATTTAGAAAATTTTGTACATTTGCAGTCTGATTTACATGCATTTAGGGATTTAGAGGCATCAGTTTGAAAATGTTTACAGCTGTAAAATAATAAAGTCCTTCTTCAACAAAGTTAAACATCGTTTTCAAGCTTACAAAATCTATTTTTAAAGGAAAATATCAAAATCAATATTTTAATAATTTTACTTTCTGGTTTGCCTTAGCGTAAAAATTTTATAGATAGACAAATTATCTCAAACCCTTGCGATGTATAAAACCTACATTTCCATTAATTTTTATCTTTCCCTCTTAACATATCTAATTATTTTCCGCTTTTTAGAAGAGTTTTTAAACTACTGTCATTATTTTTCTACTCTCTGAAGGGACTGAGTAGATGGCAGGCACTCCTGCTTCAT
Organism: Stegodyphus dumicola; assembly: GCF_044657685.1. NCBI lineage: Eukaryota > Metazoa > Arthropoda > Arachnida > Araneae > Eresidae > Stegodyphus > Stegodyphus dumicola. The sequence goes on from NC_140779.1 coordinate 63,466,997, forward strand.
TAAATATTTTAATTTCTGTCCTTCTAAGCTTAATTGAACTCTATGTCATCCAACTCTAAGACGTTCCTCTTTTCAGTATTTCTGTTTAACTGCATTTGCAAAATACGTATGAATAGAGACTGCATTTCTAATCTTCTTACAATGGAGAAATGTATTGAAATTAAAGTTTTGATGGACTCAATGAACTGAATCTGGATTATAAAAAGTCTCGCCTTGAAGAGAGACATCTATTTTACATACACCCTGATAGAAACATGTACCTCTATGAAAACTTTTCAATACTAAAAATAACAATAAAACTTCATAAATAAAATTCAATAAAACTTTTAATACTCCCGAATTAACGTTGTAATAACAGGGATGAAGTCTATGGTTAATCCCAAATCACGGCTAATCCGACAGCAGGGGAAAACCATAGAAATTAGAAATAACTCATAATATAATTAACAAAAAAAAATAATACAATTGAAAGTTTACCTGTATTTTAAGCCGTTTAATTCGGAGTTCGTTATAAGTTAGTTCGTTTGATTATGTAAATTATATCATTAATTAAAATAAAGAAAGCACACTTCAAAACAGGAAAAGCAATGTTTATAGTATTATGTTACTCTTTTATTTTAATAAGAGTCAATAGGAAATAGAAGATTAATGATACTTAATTCATTTTTACGATTTAGCAATTCATTTTAAATGAATGATTTAACAATGATTTTACATATTCTGGATTTTGTTTTGCATGGTTTTACTTTATTTTTTCCAATCGTTATTTTTATTTTGGGACGAACATGTGCTTCACCTTCTAGTTTCCCCACTACGTTTCACTACCAGAATGAGTTTTCAGTATTGCAATTAATGCAAATAAGGTAGAAACGAGTATTTGAGCTCAGGTATAAGTCATTTCAGTAGAACAGCGTGTTCTACCTTTCAGCCATGTTGCTGCTATTAGTTTAAGTTGTTGCTATTCTACGGCAGTGCTTAATACGTATCTGCTAGTATGCGCCGCTGATCCTTAAAGAAAGGCCAACTATGCGAGTTGGTTCTGTTCAGCTTCTTCTAATTAATACTATTTAGTATTAGATTAATTTTATTTTTTCTATTTTGAATTGAAGCCAAAGCGGAGGCATTTTGCATGCCAAGAGTAATAATTTGTAATTAATCTGTAAATATATTTTGAATTAGAATAAAAGTTTTATTTTAACCCTTCTTTGGAGTTGTTACCTATATACAAGAACTCAGCGTTGGCTGCTTAATAATTATTCAGCATTCTAGTTTTCTTGTTTTAACTAGAATATTACAGTATAATTAAATTAGCTGCGTTATGAGGGGGAAAAATCCCTAAATACTGTGAGATCGTCTGGTATCACTATATTTATGAACCAAATTTTCCTTTTTCTTCTTCTTTTTATATTTCGCGTAGAAATTTTATTGTATTTTAGTGGTTTGTGGATGTTATTTTTCCATTGTTTCGGAATAAACAAACTTAACCGGTTTCTGAACAGGTTTGGTTTGTACTCAACCCACTAAATCCGTTCTCGATCAGTTGGGATGCAGCTGAAATTCCTGCATTTCCATTAAAGTTTGACTGCACGAAATAGAGAATTCGTACCTAATTCTAAAAGAAATTCAGCACCCAAAACCCTTTCTCTTGGTTAGTGCTTAAGGACTTCTGCACAAACTTCAGCTGGATAAATGAATCAATCCGGGCCTGTGCTAATAACTATAGCTTGCAGGACGGCATACACTTACAGGACGACATACACTTACAGGACGACATACACTTACAGGACGACACGGACATAAATACATCAATCTGTAACTGTTCTTCAACGGTACTGTTTGTGCTTATCGTTTTCTAAATCATTAAAATTGTGTTAAGAACACTTCTTTAAAGAACATAACAGTTTTTCAAAGACACTATTTTATGTTTTCTACCATAAAAAATGTAGCTATACTTAATTTTTTTAAATTTCATATTTTATGCCATGCAATTAAATCATACTTACATTTAATCTACTTTTTATTATTACGCCTTTTATCTGAATTTTTCAGTTAAAGCTTGATATTTCATAAAATGGGAAAAATTCTCTAATTTGAATTCCGAAATCAAAAATATGCTTTAGGAAATAATCAGTGTAACATTTGAGGAATTCTCGAAGGTCCAAATTATTCCTCATACTAATTCCCCCTCAGTTCGGACTTTTAAAACTTCCGAAATGTTTTTTAATAGTAACCTTATTAATGATGTCATTACTCCTTCGTTCTTTCGAGGTTGGAAAAATCTCTTTCTCTAGCCATAACGTTATTTCAGTCAAGCACTGAAGGCTCGTGTGACGTTACGACTTTTACTGTTAAGTGTTATCCGTAACAATAATTCTTTGTTAAAGTTGCTTTCGGTTTGGTATATTTGGAATATGTCAGAGCCCTATATGCCATTAGGGAGAGGTACTGCCCCCACTCCCAAAATGGGACCGTCTTATATCTCCCGTTCTACTGGGCCGATTGTCGAAATTTAACTTACGTTTTTCATGTCTCGAAAGCGCGACTTAGGACATGTATTAGATTTATATAAAGCATTGTTCGAATATAAATATTTTGATGCAAAATCGGACTTTTTCTGAAATAGCCTGCCGATTTTTTCCATATATCGATTCTACGACTCAAATTACGCCAAACTACCAGGTGTTGTAAAAATCGCGCTAGTAGTTTTTAAAAAATTAGATCTCAAATTCTAGCTGCTCCATGTTAATTGAATTTCATATTTATTTATTAATATATTTTTTATTAAACTTACTTGATTCTTTCTCCCAGAATACAAAATTTAGGCTTAATCCAAATATACTTAGAACATTATTTTATGTTTATTTTTAAATTTTGTTTTTTAAATATTTTTTCGAAATTTTTCGAAACGACTTTTGTATTATAACCTACACAATTTTTAACATCACCTTAAAGTGGATGTATTTGTAGGCATACCTGCAAAAAATTAGAGTTTTTTATTCAAAATTTCTAGTATATACGTGAATTTAGATATTGGCGCGTCTTCAAATTTGGCATATTTGTTATAAGAGATAATAACGCTGAATGTGGTTTACGCTCTTTGTTAAAATTATTTGAAATAATGAACGATGACTTTTTTTCCTCTCATCTGCAATGAAAAATGGTTGCTGTAAATTAAGAAGTTCGCCAACTGAATTATTCTTGGCACAAACTGAAAAAAATTCTCCAAGATACATTTTTGAATTTCTCCTTAAATTTCGCACCAAATTTTACAAAATTTAATAGTTAGGCATAATTTGAGTCGTAGAATCGAGCAAGGGGGGGGGGAAAGCTTGGCATGTGATTTCCGAAAAGGTCCGATTTTGTGTCAAAATACCCAAAAATAGAGCTAAGCTACATATAAATCTAATATATATCCTAAGTTTTACTTTCGGGACATGACAAACGAAATTTGAATTTCTTCAATCCTCCCAGTAGAACAGGAGATATAGAAACAGTGGCTCATATTCATGTAAACCACGAGAAAGGTAAACCTTCAGGTAAACCACTAGAAATTCCTTTCATCTGGTTTTGAGCTTGGGTACAGCTACCAGTGTTCGGTAGCCATGTTGCTCAGCCGCTGGTAGGCTTGTTAGAAAATTGGACTGATTTCCAATGCAAATTCATTCGGCAAAAAATAATCATGTTTGTTCTAATCTTTATGCTGAATTTCTTCATTTTACATATGTTTACAGCTTATAAGACAAATAAAAAAGAATATTTGTGTAATTTAATATTCAAGTTATGACAAGGCATTCAGTGGTTATCTGGGTAAGGGAAGAGATACCCTTGACAAGACATAGACTATAATTTAAAAGGGTAGACGACAATGTGGTCCTCACCTGGCCTGCGAATTCTCTCGCCACCAGGAATTCCGATTTTCTCTCAGACAGTGTATGTTAACGATACTCTTTCTATGTTGCTGTTGTCATCCCTACAATTGTGCTTGACCAATGGATCTAAAGTAGAGCGTCTGTAATAAGTGACAGGGATTTTGGATAGTCAAAGTTTAATTGCCACGAGTAAATTCAATCTAATTAAATTGGTTATTGCACTCATATGTAACAAGAAGATACTTTTAGATCTGATCTCTATAGACATAAACTCCCCTCCGAGGCTTGCCTGTTATCTATCAATTTTGGTTTATTTTAAAAACCAATATAGTTTTATTTACAGAATCATACAAGTTATCGAAAAAGTAAATACTTTTTTCCCTATTCGAACGTACATATTCTTATCAACGTGATAACACTTACAAAATATTCCAATTAGATATCAGAAACTCCATTATTTTTGTAAACGCACAGCCTCAAAGATTATATGTTAGGCTAGATCAACTGATTGAGTCAAAGTACAGTATGATTATATACATAATGAGAGAGATGCTTTTATGGAGGATCTCTCTGGGAAATACTTTTTTGTAGTCACACACACGCACATGAGGAAAACCATAGAAACTGCCAACCAGCCCAATCGCCAAGATTTGAAACGTCTACTGGACTACTGATGAGCCATTATACAAGTTAAAAATCTAAGAAGTTTTAGAAATCTTTGATATATTGAAATATTTAATCATGAAAATTATACAAGCAGTAGGCACAGAAGCTTGTCACAGTAATTAATGAAGTTTTATCTTCTATTATTACGAAAATTCGATGTATGAATGCGTTATTAGAGCAAAATATAAGTAATACAAAATGTGAGGTCAAAATACGTTTCGAAATTCACTTCAGAACACTTTTATTTGCTTGCATAATTCGTGTTTTGAATAGTGCAGTGTTCATCATCTGCGATACGTACAACTTTGACATACCGCCAGAACGGGGGACTGGCACAATGGCTGAAGAAAAGGAAGAACCATGAAATGTGGACCATCTAAGCAAAATCCATTTGTTGAGAAATTCTTCATTCAAGTGCCTGGTTTGTCTTTCAGCCAATGAGAAAACAGCCCATCTTACTGCAAAATGATATTTTGATGCAAATGAGAAATTGGGGGGGAGTGGAGAATTTTTGTTTCTCCGTGTCCAAGTAAACTTTTTTTGTGAAATTAAGTTTGATAAAAATGAAAGGTTCAATCCCAAAAGCGAGTTTTTATCAAAACTTTGAAACAATATCTGATAGCTTTGCGTCTCTCTAGTTCCTATATTTACAGGAAAGAATACTATATAAATATTGTCCCGAATTTTGCAGTTACTCTGTATAAAATCTAGCCTTTTATTTTTAAATGTTCAGTTTTTGAATAAAAGCGTAAACGTCCAGAGCGAGCCACAAAATTTGAGACTATACTGCAATAAAGAGTCTGATTATAGTTGGAAAATTAATGAACGGTAACAACGATACATTACAAAAACTATTTTATTTGTTTCAGAGTTTCAAAACTATGCTCACAGTTTCCGAAAGGAGAAATTAAAAAATTATTAAAAATTTTTCTCTTGCTTCACAAACCATTATCTTCTATGCAATCCTGAACTTCTTTATAAAATGACTTCCGTACATATTTTTCTGAAATTCAAAATAATTAATTAGTATGCAGGAGAATCATCCACTGCTTCCAATGCAATTAATAATCTCTCAGCCTAGAAAATTTATGATTGAAAAATGCATTGAAAATAGTTTAGAAAAACATCCCATATTTATTTCTCATTTCTAGTTAAATGACTTGAATCGTAAAATACTTTGCCTCTTTAATTATTTTTCCATTCACGAAGGTTACCATTAGAATATTCAAATAGCAAGGCAAAATCGTTCTTTGGAATATTTTTCCCAGCTGCAAATGTTGCGTGTAGATTACTAATAGCTAAAAAATTAATTTTAAAATAAAAAGTTAAGGACTGAACGTAAAATAAATGCTTTTGGAAAACTCGAAAGTATTCCCTGCTTAATTAGTAATCAGAACTAGCAGCTGTTGTCTCCTTATTCTTTCTCAGAATGTATAGGATAAATAGAACGAGTATTTATGGTTTCAAATAAATTTTTGTGTATGAATGTAACTTAAAAAAATTTATTTCCAATAAAAAGAATTTCTGCATTGAGAACATAGCTTCAGCGTACTCTTCGTAGTCATTTAATAATGCTTATAAAACAGTTAATAGCTTCCGCGACTAGAGCTGTAATACCCTGGGTTTGAGAAGACATCCTCTTATTGGTAGTAGGGTGGTTTCTAATTCAAAAAAGGAAAACTACCGGATTTCCTGATGACAATCATGCCGAAATTTTCAGTGGCGATCAAGCATGTGAATGAAACAATAGGTACGAAGCAATCCCCCAGGACAAGGTGTAAAAATTGCGCTTGAGCCTACAATATTTTGATCCATAGATAGGCAAATGTAACATATCTGTGATGACTGAGGCATTCTGTAGCCTAAGAGTCTTCTTTTTACGCTTCGTCTGGAATTTATTATGCATATGCTGGATATTTCACGCCACTTTGTGCGCTATTGTGTCATTTGTATTTTCGGTTGCTGGTTTCAGTTGTTGATAAAGAGTTTTGTTGTTCTGGTAAAGTAAAGTGATTTCATACAAAGCGCTTGACAATAGACTTTGTAATCATATCCTCTGTTGGATACTTCTATGTCATCTCCGTCACTAATATTTGTAAAACACGCAGATTACAAAACAATTAGATCATCGTAACCATTTAGCAGAATATTTTTGCGCCTGCAGAAGAGGGACCTGTGTCTCGCCCTCGAAACCGATAGTTTTATAAAAAAATCTATCCCAAATATGGTTGCTGCTTTGTCTAATTATTCCAAAGGGGTTTTGTCCCTGACTATTATTTTCGTTTTGCGATTTTGCGTCGAATCACTCTGAATGTCCGTTTCACTTTTCAAACTATTGCCACCAAATATTATCGCCCTGTATTATATTTGAAGAAATTAAATAATGAAGAATCTGAATAAATGTATGTCTGTTTCACGCATTGTAATAAAACAACGGTACCTAGAGCCATGCAATTTTGAATGACGTAATCCTACTGCGAATATGGGCACCTGGAAGCCCAAATTTGAAATTTGAGTGCGTTATATTATCTATTTCATATTTTGTAAAACTTTAGCGAATTTTTAATTAACAAACTCAAGGACATCAAAGCGAGCAATGGCAACGTTATACAGAAAAAAACATTTTTATCTCCAACGCGGAAATTCTAAAGATATGCTCAATTCAAAGTTATTTTGCGATATTGCTCTTGAAATTAATTTTATGATTTAAGTGCGAAGAACATGATATTTAATAAATAAAGGTAACACACAAAATGTGAACTAAACGCCCCTTTGGACGTAATTTAAAATCTGAAATTTTTTTTTTTTTTTTTTTTTTTTTTAAAGTTTTATCTTAGGGTATTTATTTTTCACTTTTTTATTTCTTTGGCATGTTTCTCTTCTTATTTTATTTTTGGATTTTACATTGCACAACACTAATTATTGGTTCAGCGTGTTCCTGTTCGTTATCACAGAACTTTTATATTGTTACTTTTTTTTTTCTTCCTTCACGTTCGTACGGGGTTCGTAGATTTGGAGTGAATGACGACGACACTTGACGAAATATCGAAACACACGTTATTGGCCAGTATTCTCAGGACAGCTCCCAAACATGTTTTTACAGTCGTCGAAGAACTAGTATACACACGCTGTAACAATCAGCGACACAGCCTTCTGGCAATCAGGCTATAACGTTGGAGACAGCTTCACTGCAAAGCACCAAAGTACAGCTCCCGACTGTGCTTGGTCGTTCTCGGAACTCCACGTACTCTCGAGACTCTCCACGCTACAACTCGTGATGCATTTGACGACACACAGAGCACAGTTGTCGACTCTTCGGTTCAGTCGTTCCCGGAGCTGAACACACTCTCTCGACGGTGCACTAACCGCGATACAGAGACTCTTTCGATGCACTCGGCACTCGCTGCTCGGCTGTCAACTCGATCGACTCCGCACGGACTGACTAACTCGAGACTAACTGTCTCGCTGCCCTGACACTAACTCTCCTCTTACCAGCAGGATTTATATGCTTTTGGCTTGTGTTCGAGAACATTCTGGGCTAAACCTGTAAGAATTCCTTCCAGAAGGTTCTCCATGCGTCCGTGGCATATTGCCAATTTCGTTGGTAAATATCTCCAAATAGGCGATTTCTCGCGAAATGTGGCAACCTTGCCTTCCCTTGATATTTTATGGCAACCCTAAACCTGCTTTGCGGGGAAGCTATCTTACCGCGCCTGGATATTTCGTAATAACATGATATGCACCCCACAAGGCAGGAATATTAGCACTCAACGATGTTATAACTCACATATACATTATGTTTCCTAATTTATGGGTGCAAATACAGCCGGTGCGTCCATCACTTTATAAGCCCTATTCTGGAGGTTACGGATAATTGCAGAATGCCAGGTCGTGACTATAGCTTTGATTTTCAGTTACAAAGGCAGCAGAAGCCTTAAAAATTATTTAAGAGTGCGATACATTTCTTTGATCTTGAAGACATGATTTGAGTACTATGAGGCTTTCATTATGTAAGTTATCGTGTCACAACAACTGCTGCGACCACTGAAATGGGCATGCCGAGACGTCTTGATTATTACATTGATACATATCGTTTTACAAAAACACAAACATAGAACATTTGTAACATAGCCACGTAAACTTCAGGACATACACTTCAAACTAGGCAAATATTTTAGAAGTACTATTAAAACTCGTGTTTATATAAAGCTTATAAAATGCCTGCATTTCTTAGACTAACCCTGTATTTCAGCTTTAATCAACCTGTTTTTCAGTTCTCAATAGATGCCATTAATGATTTTCCTGTTTATTGCCACTGCAAATGCCTTTATATTGTTACGAAATTTACAGGCGCGGTAAAATGGCTTCCCCACAAAGCAGTTTTAGGGTTTCCATAAAATAGCAAGGGAAGGCAGGGCTGCCACATTTGGCGAGAAATCGGCCATTTTGCGACAAAATTGGCGATATGTCATGAACGGATGGAGAACCTTCTGGAACGAATTCTTAACCGGTTTAGCCCAGAATGTTCTCGAACTCAAGCCGAAAGCTATATAAGCCCTGCTGGTCCGCAGTCAGGGAGTGTGCCCCGTCGAGAGGGCGAGTGAGTGTGCCTCGCATAGAGTGCGAGAGAGTTAGTATCGAGTTGGTGTCTCGTCTAGCGAGTCAATCCCAGCGAAGCCGATCGAGTTGAGAGCCGGTCAGCGAGTGCCGAGTGGATCGTCGAGTGCACCGAAATTGTCTCGTAGTGTTCCGCGGTTAGTGCATAGTCGAGAGAGCGCGTTGAGCTCCGGGAACGATGAACCGGAGAGTCGGGAGCTGTGCTCTGTGTGTTATCGAGTGCATCGCGAGTTGTAGCGTGGAGAGTCTCGAGAGTACGCGGAGTTCCGATAACGACCAAGCAGAGTCGGGAGCTGTACTCTACTGCTTTGCCGTGAAGCTGTCTCTACCGTGATAGCGTGATAACCTGGAGGCTGTGTCACTGATCGTGTCAGCATGTTTATAGTAGTTCATCGACGACTGTAAAAACGTGTTTTGGAGCTGTCCTGACAATACTGGCCATTAAAGCGGGTTTCGATACTTCATCATCAAGTGTCGTCGTTATTCACTCGAAATCTACGAACCCTGTACGAACGTGAAGGAAGAGAAAAACGCAACAATTGGTGTCAGAAATGAAATTTGCGCGTGAATGTCAGTGACTCGCCTGCAGAGGAAAGCCATAGCGGAGGAAACGAAGACTTTGATGGACTTCCTAGCCGAGATAAAAGCCGGATATGAAGAGATGAAGGCTGAAATTAAAGCCGGACTGGCTGAGATAAAAGCCAGATATAAAGAGATGACAGCTGAGATCAAAGCCAGACTGAAAGAGATGGAAGCCGGATATGATGAGATAAAGCTGGATGTAAAGAGATGACAGCTGAGATCAAAGCCGGACTGAAAGAGATGAAAGCCGGACTGGAAGAGAAGAAAAGCCGACGAGAAGAAATAAATGTCGGCCAAGGAAAAGTGCGAGAACAACTCCGTCAGGTAAAAGGCGAGCTTATGTAAGAAACTAGAGCCATTAAAGACGAAGTAGAAATGAAGAAAGTAGCTAATGAACTGCCTGAGAAAGATCAAGAAATGACGAATGAAACATCTAACGGGATTAAAGGGAAACAACGAAAACATGAAGAAATAAAAGACGGGAAAGAAGCTTTTGATTCACAAGTGCCTGAAGTGGAAGAAAGTGAAAATGCGACTGTTAAGTTCGTCGAAAATGATAGTAAAGTTACGAAGTCGCAGTTAACAAGTATTGAACCATCAGAAAGTTCATGTGATGCGGAGATGGAGGAAGCTGATGTGCAGCTTAAGCAGTGTGCTCCAGTATTGCAAGAAAATTCACCCACCTCACAAACTGAGTGTATGCCTGATAGTATAGGTTTTGCAGACAAGGACTTGATTTTGATTCTAAACCAGGATATTTGCGTTTGTAAGGTATCGGGCTCCATTCATGACTCTGATGCAGAATTTTAAGCTGGTTCCCAGGAAACGGAGGAAAATGTGCATGTACCAGCTGCTGCAAATACCGATGTGAACTGTATACATGATGCGAACAAACTTCAGAGTGGTGAACACAGAACACTTCAGAGTGGTTTCCATCCACAGAAAGATCTGTTTCAGTTCATTTTCTAGATGGAAAGTTTCAAACAACTGATTCTTCAGACTGTGATATGCAGAACAGAAATGCATCTGAGAACTGCAGTGTAAAAGAAATTGACCCGGGTATAACTAATGAAGAGACTGAGACTGTAATTCATTCTGAACTTTGTAATAATTTAAAATTGTTATGTGTTTAATTGGTGTATATAACTTGTATATAGTGTAAATATTTGTTTCGTTAATTATGTTACTTGTTTATTTTATTATGTTTTGTTTGTAGTGAATTTGGCTTCTGACCAAGGGTTGTACTGCCCGGGACGGGCAGTCCTTTGAGGGGGCAGTGTTGTACAGTTGAAATGTACAGGCGCGGTAAGATTGCTTCCCCGCAAAGCAGTTTTAGGGTTGCCATAAAATGGCAATGGTAGGCAGGGTTTCCACATTAGGCGAGAAATAGCCCATTTGACGACAAAATTGGCGATATGCCATGGACAGATAGAGAACCTTCTGGAACAAATTCTTACCGGTTTAGCCCAGAATGTTCTCGAACACAAGCCGAAAGCTATATAAACCCTGCTGGACCGCAGTCAGGCAGTGTGTGCCTCGTCGAGAGGGCGAGTGAATGTGCCTCGCATAGAGTGCGAGAGAGTTAGTATCGAGTTGGTGTCTCGTCTAGCGAGTCAATCCCTGCGAAGCCGATCGAGTTGACAGCCGGGCAGCGAGTGCCGAGTGGGTCGTCGAGTGCACCGAAAGAATCTCGTAGTGTATCGCACTTAGTGCATCGTCGAGAGCGGTTACTGCATCGTGCTCCGGGAACGACTGAACCGAAGAGTCGGGAGCTGTGCTCTGTATTTTGTCGAGTGCATCGCGAGTTGTAGCGTGGTGCGCCTCGAGAATACGTGGAGTTCCGAGAACGACCAAGCAGAGTCGGGAGCTGTACTTCAGTGCTTTGCCGTGAAGCTGTCTCCACCGTGGTAGCCTGATAACCTGGAGGCTGTGTCGCAGATAGTGTCAGCGTGTTTATATTAGTTCATCGACGACTGTAAAAACGCGTTTTGGAGCTGTCCTGACAATACTGGCCAATAAAGTGGGTTTCGTTACTTCATCAAGTAGTATTGTCATTATTCACTCCAAATCCTCACGAACCCCGTACGATCGTGAAGGGAGAAAATAACGTAACAATATGTTATATTCTTATATTTTCTTGTAATAATTATTAGAAACGTTGGACTAACTTATCACTGTGCAGCATATATTTATTAACATTAGTTCAGTTTTTGTTGTTATATTTATTATTCGGTACCTTTGAATTGTAATTTATTTTAATATTCCGTTAGAAACAATTTTTCACGACAACTGTATATCAATTTTTTATAGATTAGGAATCTAATAGTTTGATAAAAATAAAAAATACTTGAGACTACAAGAATTTAACCTTAAGGAGGGATAAATCAAATGTTTGCTTTAGTATGTCTTGAAAATCTTTTTTAAGTCTTTTACGAACACTTAATCCATCTTTTAAGAAATATTCCGTAGATTATATTGACGTTGTCTTAGAAGTACTTAACGTAAAGTGTTTCATTTAAAAGTTGCATTTCACGAACTCGACGTAGAATTTTCTTCGTCAAGATCTTTTCCTGTAAATTTACCAAGATTTATGATGGGGTTCATCACACAGAGCTAGAACTGGGAAAAAGCCTCTTCCTAGGTTTTTTTGATCTCCATAGAAAAATAAATTAAAATATATGTAAACTTTATATTCTTGCGAGCTACCGTTTCGGGGATGCCTCTTTAAATAGTCACTTCTGCTGAAGAAACTGACCATGTATACTTTATAAAGACGCAATTGTCAGACTTCTGAAGAAAATTCAGTTCATTAAGCTTAAAAATATCTCAAAATAATAACTTGTTTCTACTCCACGACAATGTGCTGTCACACTATTCCATTCTCGTCAAGCAGTTCCTAATTAAGAAAAGTATTATTGCGAAATGCCCAGCTTCAGTAAGATGGCTTTCCCACAAAGCGGTTTTAGGGTTGCCAGAAAATGATATGGAAGGTAGGGTTGCCAGATTTGGCGCGAAATCGTCCATCTGCCGACAAAATTGGTAATATGCCATAGACGGAGCGAGAATATTTCTAGAACGAATTCTTCCCAGTTTTCTCGAGAATATTCTCGAAGGCACGTCAAAAGCTGTAAATACCCTGCCTGTATGCGAAGTAGAAGTTTATTATGAAGAGTTTAGTAGTAGTGCTTTGAGTTCAGAAATTAGCTTGAGAGCGATCGACCGAATCGGGAGCTGTACTTTAGTGCTTTGTCGTGAAGCTGTCTTCATCGTTGTAGACTGAAGGTTGTGTTTCTGATTGCTTCACAGTGTTTTTCGTAGTTTTTGAATGATTGTAAACGTGTCTGTCCTGTGTAATACCGGCGAATAAATTGTGTTTTGATTCTTCATCAAATGTTGTTATCAATTATTGGAAATCTAACGAAATTCGAAATTCGCAAATTCATGACTGCAATCTATGGTGATACAACAGCCTCCTTTGCCACTATCAAAATGTTCGCTGTCATGTTTAGATAAGGCATCCGTAGATGATCGGAGTTGACGCCCCAGTGTGAGTGCTATCATCGCAGAAATATGCGTTTTCCGTTATTAGTTAAGGAACTTATAATGGAAAATAAGATGAATAACAGTGTCTCATATTGTTACGAAAATCTGAAACAGTAGTAACTATACTGGATCAGTAAAAATAGTATTCTGCTCGAAAAGCGCGGCATAATGAAGAACTGCGTCAGATGGGTGCTTGGAACGTTGACTCTGAAATAAAGAAACGACGGGTGAGTGTTTGTGAGAACTCCTGTCCATGATAAGTTGCGATAAAAATGTTGTTTATGGTTACTGAACAGAAAACTAAACATAGCTTCGGCGTCTTGACCCAGAAATTCTAGGTATCGTGGGAGTTAGGTGAAACCACTGTTTGTTGATTATAGCATAATAATGAAAACAGAACATCTACAAAATGCCATGATAACAGATGTTTATTACGATATCTGCACTCTCAGTTCCGACAAGCTTTAAAGGTAAACAGCCGTAGACTATTCAGAAAATCCGAAGCAAACTCTTTTACATGAAAGGGGGTACAAGGTTCAGATTTTGCAGATTTCTATCCAGCAATGAGGATTTCAGTTTCTTTCCATTCACCTTATTCAGCAAATCTGATCTAAAGGACTCATTTTTATTTCAAAACTTGAAACAGTATTTTCGAGGATTAGTTTAAGGGGATGATGCCGTTCATAAATTCTTTAAAGACCTGTTTTTCTCCTGGAATTTTTTTCAAAACCTGAAGCAATATTTTTGAGGTTCAGGTTACAGTGACGATAATGATTTGAAAGATGCCTTCAGAAATGCTTTAAACGCATGATAAAACATCTATTTATGTATTGAAATTTGGATCTCGGTACTTTTCCGTTTTGCCGGCAAAAGCGATAAAGTCGCCAATAATGGTACAACTGATGTGAAACGGAATATCCTCGCTGGCAACCTTTTACTCTTCATTTTCAAAACACGTCGCAGTCATTTCTTATCAGATTGATTGGTTCTTTCAATACTAGCATACATTTATATAGAAGTTTTACCAGATAGTACAATTTTATGCCCTAAGGCCACTCTCGGTAATTAAGTCAATTAGAATGCAATCACACCGCTCACCCGAAGGCTAAAATATAGAAAAGGCAAAGTCAAGGCCTAAATTCATCAATTCTAATGAGAATACACTAGCGAAGTAAAGCACTGCGGTCTGAGTAGGCTATTCGTACAAATTGAAATAATTCTTGCATTTAAACTTCCCAATTCCAAATTAAGATTTAACTTGAAATTAATGTAGATAATTACTCAGATTATTAGATTTTCGTAGCGTAGTTTACGTGAGATGAGATCACTTGGTGTCACGTGATATGAACCGGCGAATCATCTTGTTGAACCATATAAATTCTTAAGTTAATGCCTTTTTACAAAATTTTAAACGATATTAAAATGTTTATGCCTTCAAAATAAAAAATTCTTAGAACTAACATTTGTTAAAACCTTTTATGCGTATACTGTATGTTGTCGTTAATAAAGTCTGCTTGGCGAGATTTGCGTCGGCAAAACATAAAAGTACCCGGATCTCTTTATACCTTCTGTGCTAAGTGCATTGAAGTCAAAAGAAACGGATGTCAAAACCTCAGAAAACAACTTGATACATTTATCGTATGCAAACTATTAGGCTTAAAACTTACTGAACTTCCCTTTCATGACAGGCTTCAAAAATATTCAAAATCCAGTTTTTCTATCTTCGTTGTAAGACTTCTAAGAATTTTAAATATAGCAGTATGATGATTTATAAAACATTATGTAAAAATTAGTTTCGGATGGCAGTTCAGCTTTCTAAAATAAATTTCTGCTATGTTAGAGTTACATCGAAGCGCAGTTAAAATTTAACGCTTTCTACAGCGCAGATGATGTTATATATTAGAAATCACTTACCGAAAGAAAGTTTTTGACACATTTAAGCGGATGTTAATAATCTAATCCATATCAAACTCTCATTTAATCAAGCAGGATGAAAATGATTTTAAAGAAAGCATTAGGAAACTATTTTTTTAAATATTTCGTGGATCGCTGACATTAAATTTTCATCAACTCGCTAGGATCAGAGAAACATTATAAAATAAAATTTCCTGTACGTTAAAAATGAAAAATGCTGCTTTGGGTTATTTAGCAATTTTTTCTCTTTTTTCTACATTTTACGTGAAGTTAAAAGTACTTAGAATATGTTTATGGAAAAAGTGTCAAAAATAAATAAATATTTTAACGTTATAAAATGAATATTGTACTTTTTAAGTTTTCTATCAAAACCTTATATTTATGTAATGGTTTAATACATAGCGATAAGCGCAAAGTGAACCTAAATTATTAGGAAAGATGTTTTATAAAAAGCGTTCACACCTAATGGCACGAAATTAAATTTTTTATTTCGCATTAATATTTTATTTATGCATGTTCATAAATTCATATATGAGTTTCGATTTGAATTCGAAACATGGATCTTCAGGCTCTCTAGTTTTAAGTTTTGAGAAGTCTACTCAAAATGTCTATTTTAAATAATTATTGGGAATGACTTTTACGGCGTTAGATCTGATTTGACAGTAAGAAAGTGTGCTTCACTTTAGTCTGCTCTTCATTCTTGCTGCTTCACCTTTGCTTTTTTGTTAGAACATATTCCTTTAAGTCTAATCAGTGTATTTGAGCTGCCACTTTATTTGTTTGATGGTATGGCTGGCTGTCTTAGCTTCGAACCTTGGTTCGAATTGAGAAGGCATGAACATTTATAAGTATATAATGTCTTTGTGGGATGGGGAACTTAATATGCTATATGACCAAAAGAGACTGGTGTTAGGAGAAAAACGAAAGAAGGATAGAAGACCTTCAGATCCATAACCCAGGTTATGCCTCGGACAGACTTTGTTTGCCAGGTACTTGAGCTTTTATATCATCAAAGTGTTACCCACTGAGTCTCGTGCTTTTACCCGTTTGCCCTTTAAATGCATAGAGTGTAAGGAATTACCTATTTTTCCAGTGCTTGCTGGCGTGATGTAAGTGGTTAGCATGTTCAAATAACAATGGAAGTTCCATGTTTCGAATCCCGGCAAGATGCAATTGATGTTCAACATTTCGTGGCTCCAAAAAAAAAAAAAAATAAAATAAAATAAAATAAAAATTCGCCTTAGGTTTATAAGGCAATGCTTAGGCAAAGGTTATAAAATATAAAACATATATACAAAATATTATTTTTTAATCCCAAACATTTCATTTCATTTTTAATTGTTTCATCAATTGTATTTAACAGTATTATTATCCATGAAAAATAGTTGGCATTCTATTCAAAAACTAGTTTTGTCTTCGATACCATCCAGAGCTTTACTTATGCAACATTCATTAAGGGGACTCATACACCTTAAAACCCATTAGATGTTCGAATAGGTGACTGTTGCAAGAATTTGGATAACTTATTTAATTTAAAATCAATTACTACCAACGTTTTACAACTGACTACATAATTTGGCTGCTTTCTGAAATAGTAATCAGAAAGTTTGTGTTGCCATAAATATTTTTATAATTTAATCCGCTTTGTGACAACATTTTTCGTCATGTTTCCAACTTGCGCGCAGAGTCTAAAATATTCTGTTTCATAATTTAATTCCATATTTAATATATAGCCTTTATAACATTTGGAAACTACTGTGAACCTAAAATTCTAAAAATGTCATGTTAAATTTTTATTTTATTTTAAGTTGAGTTTATAAAATGTATTTTATTGAAAAAATTTGTAATGTTTTCGTCCACAAAATTTTTCAGTATTAAAATATTCATCAGATTGTTGGTTCAGTTAGAAAATAGTGCCCATTTAAAGACTTCCATCCAATTTCAAGTATGTACCATTAGCCATTTTTAAAATATTATGCGTGGAAGGTGGAAACATGCGAAATATTGTGCCACAAAGAGGATTAAATTACAAAAATATTTGTGGTAACACAAACTTTCTGGTTACTAGTTTCCAAAGCAGCTATATTATGTAGTCAGCTGTCAAAAGTTGGAAGTAATTGCTTTTAATATAAATAAAATATCCCAATTCTTGCAGCAGTCACATATTCGAAGATCATGAGGGTTTAAGGTGTATGAGTCCCCTTAAAAGAATTTTTAACTGTCTTTCGTTTATAACTTCCCATGCATTTGCTTCGATATACATGCTCTTTGAAATGTCGGAAACAGAAATTCCAGTTTTTCCCAAATTTTGTGAAATCCCCGACTTATACTTTCAAGCCATAACATGCAGTTCAATTTAATGTAGATTTTCGTAAAACTAAAAAGGTTGAGTTTTATTTTATGTAAACTCTGCACTTTAGTAAACCTTTAGTAAAGCTGTAAAGGATACGTATTCAGAACATGTCAAAGCAAACAAGATATAAAAAATGAGGAAAGATGCACTTTTTTATAAAAAAAAGGTTTCGTCAAATTTCATGAAATTAATAAATTTTAGATCTTATTTTAATGCAATATCATTACATTTTTTTTATAAATTTCAAATTGTACGAAACGCACGTAGTCTAGAAGTTATTAAAGCGAACACATTTTAATAAATAAGCTACATTCATCCCCCGCAGTTTTAAGCATAGGTTGGCTTATTAGTTTCAGCAGCCCTTAAAAACTCAAGATAACACACGTATGGTGATTATTTAACATAAACCAACAAAATATTTGCCATAATACAAATAACGGGCGATCATTTATGGCGGAAAAATGAAGCTTATAAAAGAAACACTTAAGAAAAAGAAAAATAATCGTCGTTGTAGCAACAAAGACGAAAGCATAATATCGAGCCTTTTTTCTATTAAAAGAATATCCTTATACAATCATTTATCAGATTATCTTGGCATCATTAATTATGCAAGACAACATTTCGCAGTGTGTGGTGCGCGATTTTCTAGAGAGCTTGAAAGTTTTCCAAAGGAATAAAAAAATTTTTCTACACTAAGAAATAAAAATATATCTGGTAATATTTTTATATAATTTTAAAAATGTCTATTAACACTTCTTAAAACTTCTACTTATAGTGGTACAGAAAAGTTTTAAAATTAGGAGTCTTAGGAAATTTAGGAAAAAAGCCTTATTAGTGGGGTGCAAGTTATACAACGAGATACACATACTACTTAGCATTAGAAACGCGTTTTATTATTTACAGTAATGGTAAAATATTTTTACCATAAATTATATAGATAGGAAGACGCATTATAAAGAAATTTAATTAGATATGTTAAAAATTATAGGTATAAACTATTAAAAATTATGTTGCAGATATTTATATTTACTTTTAACTAGCAAGCTAAGCTTAATGTTAAGCTTTCCTATAAGCCTTCATTCCCCTAATTGCCAATGCCAGAATATAAAATAAATATGGTAGCGCGCGTGAAGGAATGAAGATTCTACCTTGAGGAGAAAAAGTTTAAATACCAAGTTTTTGAAGGAACGTTACAGAGTTAGGCTATTGCCTTCACCTCTGTAACGTAAGCTTCTGTTTCCGCATTTATTGCTGGTTTACAAAGCAAAACAACATTTACTTTGCTACCACTAGTTTCGACACGGTTTTAAGTAACAGGAGTTTTCTGAGCTTAACTTCTACTATTTGCGAATATCTTCGAATTTTTATTTTAGTTCTTGTGATTTGAGTCAACGCCCGAGTGAGGCGTTAACGTTAAGTTAATGCATTGGGAATTTTAAAGAGTTAAAAGGTACTTTTAACCCTTCTCCTGTGTAGTACCTACACGCACTACTTACTACACGTACAGTTGACACTTAGAACATAAGCAAGTGGTTCCTACAATGTAAGCTTCTTTTAAATTGCATACTTAAGCAATGGCTGCTTTGATCTCAAAAGCAAATCGAAGTCAAACGACTAAACAAATTGCCATTTCTTAAAGCATCACTTGCAATTCTGAATTTGCCATTTTTAGAAATGGCAGTTTATCAGGCCGGGTGGATGATAGTACACTGGTACTGTAACATAACCAGAAGCTGATAATAAAATAGTCAAACTAAGCTACAGATACTACTGACCTCAATATATAAAGCTTAAACGTCTATCGTGTATCATTTTCAAGGGCAGAAAAGGACTTTTTACTGAGACAAAAATAGATCTGTATGAAAGACGTAAAGCATGGAAGTGTGCATGAAATAAGAGACATATAATAAATACAAAGAGTGGGAGCGTAAAATCAAAATATTATACTTGTAATAAATGCACTATATACTAGAATACGGCCTAGATATGCTTAGATAACTGATTCAGGCTGCGAGAAAAATGTAGACACAAATAGGCTAGGCAATTTATGTTGAGTAAGTCTGCGCATTAATTAATGTACACTTCACAGCAATATATAAGAAGGGTCCTTGGAACTGAAGTCCTAGTCTATTTGCCTTTATCAACCTCTCCAAAGGTTGAATTGGCATTTGGCTTGACAGATTTTAAATGCCTTAAAGCCATTAGAGTCTTACATGTCTCTGCCTTTCCCGCTATTCAAACATGTTCTGAACGACGCTGGGATCCGTCAATCTGAGTAAACTTCATATAGTTTTAGTGCAGTACCTGGTTTGGAACATGACTTTTAAAACCTTTTATATATGGAGAAAATCTTAAAATATTAGTTTTCTTTCAGAAAACCTCTAAATGGAATCAGAGGTAAATTTATACTTATGCCTGTTTTGAATATTTCTAGTGGAACTTGTAGCGAATTTTCACGCATTCTGAAGAACTCCGTGTGGAAAACGCTGGCCGAGATTAAAAATAAAGGGGTATGGTTTAAAAAAAGTGTTATTAACTATTTGATATGAGGATTACCAGTTTAAAGGTATTTAAGCTGAAGCTATTAAAATATAAAAAAGTGATAATCTATACTATTAAAATCTGTGCTCGTGTCTGTTTGTTTGTAAAATCATCTCCTCAGGAACGGCGGGGAGTTGAGTTTCGAGAGAGGCTCTCCTCGGATTTCAAAAATTTGTGGGAAGCCATTTCGATCATTATTATCTTCATACAACGTTAATAAGTCGAAATATTAATTAAAAACTCCGAAAGCACTAATTTTTGCACTCATTTTACCGAGTGGCAACAGTCCCTTGCGTTGGAGATAAAAATGCTTTATTTCGAAAAGTGTTGTTAGTTCTCCCTTTCAAATCGTAGAGTGTGTTAACCAAAAATTTATCAGCTTTACGAAATATAATTTAAAATTTGCTACAATTGCTAGACTTGATGTCTAAAGAGCTAATATAATCTTCTCTGATTAATTCGCTAAAAAGTATCCTTTATACAAAAATATCGTGTAACAGCTAATCTGACAAAAACCGAGAACAACCCATCGATCATCTCCTCATTGGTTCTCGAAATGTCCAGAGAGGTGCCATCAGCTAAAGTAAAAAACGTGGATTTGGAATTTATAGAGCATTTGCAGTTTTCTTTTATTGAGAGAGATCGATGTACTTAATTGTTGCCAGGCAGATGTCTAGATCGGCAGTAATACCAACTTATATATGTACACAGCAGAGAACGTCTATTAGATGCCTTTTTCTCATCTCAAACATGTACTTAAACATAAAGGAAAGCTGTCTCTAATTATGAGAAAAATCTCCCACTTTACAATCTCCCCCACTTAAAGGACGTCTATGAAGGCAGAAATGGAGTCATCAGATCAGGCGCCACTTGTAGAGTCACTGAGAAATTTTTGGTGCAGGAAAGGAGAAAAGGCTTTAGTGTAGATTTGGGTTCTCCTTCGATTAACAACACATTTTGTTCGATTTTTGGCGATGAAACCCCATTTCTGGTTACCATGACAGTTTTAACTTTATTTAAGCTTCCTGATTTTTTTCAAGTGAAAATAGATCGATGTGTACATGGGCAAAACTAAAGCAGTGCCTAGTTTGTGCAATTGTATGATTTTTTTTAAGTGAAAATAGATCGATGTGTACATGGGCAAAATTAAAGCAGTGCCTAGTTTGTGCAATTCTATAATTTTTTTAAGTGAAAATAGATCCATCTGTACATGGATATCGATTTTGTGTAATTCTTTGACTTCTTATTTTGTTTTTGTGTAACGGCCATCTTGAAATTGTGTCTTCCTGGCGTCAATCTTGGTGTCAAAAAATAATCGGGGAAAACAAAAAAAAAAAAAAAAAAAAAAAAAAAAAAAAAAAAAGAGGCACATTATTGTAAACTTTTACCGGAGAAAAAATCGACTACGCTCTTGGCTGGATTCGAATTCCGGACCTTCCGACTGCAAGCCTGACATGCTTTCAATTACACCTCGAAGGCATACAGTAAGGAAGGAGAAAACTCCTAATACTTTCTTGGAATGTTTGTTTTACATATAAATGCAGTAATACTGCCTCTTTCACCCCATGAATAATATAAGTATTTAGTATAAGAATTTCTCATTCTTATACTAAAACGCGTTACATAAGTGACAAATTAACTCTCAAAGAGAAACCAGATGAATCGCAATTGTTTATGTTTAACTGGGAGCCCATATTTAACATACACGTTCATTAGTAGACTTTATTGAACCGTGGACTAGATTATAAACCCACTTCCATCCAATCAGCTTCCTGCGGACTTGCTGACGGGGCACGAAATAATAACCGAATGAGGTTTGATGGCTCTACTAATGAAATCTGCTGACTCGAACTGATTATCAGCAACTAATGGCATTATCGGGATTAAATCTTCGCCAGAGCGACCGATTTAGTGTTGCACGGTTTCGGCCCACCCTGTCAATAAATATGTAAACATTTAAACTCGATGATAGAAAAGCGACGAATTTGAAACCATTCTTAATTTAACTGTACTTTTAATGTTGTTCAAAAGGAATATCAGAAAGAGAAACTGAAGAGCATGAAAATGTGATTCGATGATATTTTTCGACTTTTCTAATGATACTTTATAGGCAAAAAGTTCAAATTTCCAAACAAATGTTAATCTTATTTTTATAAAATTAATGGTTTTGAATGATGAGAAAAGGAAAAGCTTTGCGACAGTTAAAATCGAATAAAAATTTCTGATGTAAGTGAGTATAAATTTCTAATACATCCGATAACAAATTTTACATAGCGTGTCTGGTAATAGTCATGGTAGAAAGATATTTAATATTATCGTAATAATTTTATGTGAAAACTGAGTTCCTCTAAAGATGATATTCGGTAAGGGCTACTTTTTCACTTCAAATAACAAGTAAAAATTTCACACGCTGTTCAAATGAGCTTCAGAATTATAAAAAAGAATTTTCTTTCTTACTACAAATCATCGCTCGAAATTAGATATAATGTAAATTCATATGCATGGACAGTTTTATGCAGTTTCTGTAGTTTAAGGAATGTGTGTATTTGTTTGCAATGTTAAATGATGTTCATATTATAAAATTTTCAGAATTTCGCTGCTTTCTTTCACATTTCTAGCCAAAGTTTATGTAGGAACTACTACTAAAATATACAGGTGATTTAAATGTCGTGCACATCGAATTATGAGATGCTGTGGAAATTCTAATCGATGGCAAATTGTTTCCATTTATGAAGTTCTATATAGAAGTAATGTATAAGTTGAAATTTCAGTTATAGTTTATATTATTAGCTTAAAAAACTTTTTGTTTGATGCAAGACGGAAATGAGGTTTTACAAAACAGAATGAAATACAATGTCTGAAGCAGAGAAACCTCATATGCTTAAACATGCTTTATTTAATCCAATCTAACTTTCTAGTCTGTGGTAATGTTATATTCAGTTTATTTAAATTTCTGTTTAATTTAGAAATTCGATTAACTAAAGTCAACTAAAAGCAGTGGGCTGTTAACAATGAAGATCAAATCCTTTTACTACAAAAAAAGCATCATCTGCGTGGTTACATGGTGTCTAAAAAAATTAATCAATTTTGAAAAATTGTCAAAATACGGCAAATTGCGTAGGAAGTTTTGGAGGATTAGTTTTCAGCTTAATATGATGTAAATGGTGTAAAGATTAAAATTCAGTGCTGATTAATTTGATCTTCAAACGAGAATATGCTAGAAAACATCATCACTAAATAAAAAATATCTATAAAGAATTTTGAATATATTTTCCATTGTCATTGCAAAAACAAAAATAAATTTCAAGATTTACCTTAAACAAAGAGAAAGAATTTATATAAAACTAGATCATATATATATATATATATATATATATATATATATATAAAATTTTTAAAGAATGTAGGAATTTTGTTTGAGTCTATTAATTTACCCATGTGTATATCTAGCACGATAAAGACATCGTGCTCATCGATATTCAGTGCTTTCTCTGATGTAGCTAGAGCCTCTATGTTAATTACGCAATTGAAAATATAATCGAAGAATGAAGCAGCGGCTAATTTCCACATTCATTTATGCGTTTAGAATTATTAGCATTTAAAAGCTGCTACAATATTGGGAACTTTCAGAGGAAAACTTACTAAATATGACACGCTATCAAAATTCAAATCACGCTATAGGAATTTTAAAACTATGTGCATCAAAGAGCACATGTTGAACAGAATGGCGAAAATATTATAAACCCTTTCAGTTTCTCATTTAGATGCAAATCTTCAAATGCATTTTCATAGATTCTAGTCATGTTATTCATAAATTCCCGACTAGTTCAATTATCTGTTTGTGAATTTTGAAAATAACACAGAACTGTAATTTTACTATGTAAACTTTAAGTTAAGACCATACTTTCGAACTATCATTTACTATGTACACCTTGGCGTTATGTAAATGCGTATCAAGTGAATGAAAGAGTAGACTTGTCGTTCCTGAGTGGAGATGGTCTTCATAGGGAAGTAAAGTTTATTTTCTTATATCCTCAGAAATACTCGTCACTTCCACAAGTGATCGCCTGAGAAACGTTATCGCCGTGACAAAGTTTTCGTATTTGAAATATGAAGACTAATGCATATTAAGTTCTCATAAATTTGTGAAAATAAAATGAGGAAAGGAAGTCAAAGTGATCACATCACTATAAAGAAACAATTCAATACGATAGAATATCGTAAAAATGAAAAATTGATTACAGAAATTACTATCTCAAAAAGAATACCTAGTTAACTCTCAAATTTTGGGACACGAATTATGCGTTATAAATAATTCTTAATTAAATATATAAATTTGAATACTTTTGTGTCCCCAGACGATAATTTCTGGCAATAAGTGGGACTTACGTATCGCAGAATAAGTTTTAGGAGTTTAAGAAAGGAAAAAGGAGTTAAAAGATCACAATCGTGTTGTGATTTTCTATAACTTTAAAGCGGCGCTGAATAAGAAGAATGCCTTCAACGTTTACAGTTAGCATATGAAAACTTAAATAAAATAAACTTAAATAAAACTTAAAGGCATATATATATATATCATCAACAGTTATTATGAAAGCGTAAAAAAGGCCTGTATGTTTCATCAACAGTTGTTACGAAAACGTAAAAAAAGGCATGTATGTTTCATCAATAGTTATTACGAAAACGTATAAAATGGCATGTATTTTTCGTCAACAGTTATGAGTTTAGAAATAATGTGGTGTCCACCATTCATTATGTAATTTTAAGGCTTCTTTACTGATATCGACTAGGTCCGGTTTCTGGTGTCACGTCAATATATGACGGACTACACGACAATGGAAATGAAGTTCTAGCTCGTGCCACTCTATTCCGATGGCTTAAAGAACTTCGTAGATGTCGAAATTCTCTCCTGGATGAAGAACACACAATAAATCCTTTGTCTGCTATAGTTCCAGAAAATGTGTCTGCCATATGAAAAATAGTTTAATCAATGATAATCACGGTACCTATTAAATGATACAGAAGTAACTTAACATCGCACCTGCAGCTATATATAAAAATGTTCATGAAGAACTGCATATAGAAAAATATCTTTGTCGTGTAGTCTCTCATAGATTAACGTAACACCAAAAACCGGACCTACTCAGAATCAGCCATGTTAGTCTAAAGGCATATGCATCTACTATTCTATAAAATCTTTCAATATTCAACCTGGGCCACCTCTATCGAGTGGTTCTACTGGTAAATCATAATACATTTTAAAAGAGTTCTTTTAAGCTATAATTAAAATCTGAACGCCTTCAGATTGTTTTTTTTTTGGGGGGGGGATAGCCTGAGAAGTGATCGAAGGAATTCGTGGGAAATGGCCTAATTCATTGGCGATTTAAATATGTTTCGCATGAGAACATTAAAAAAGAACACTACATGACCGATATTGCTCCCACGTAAAGGAAGAGATGCACAGCCAAGTGTTACTTAGGAATCGAACATACTTTTTAGGTTTTTCCGTTAATCGCTATATCCCTCAAAGCGGCACATTCGAAGTTTAGTTAATAACTATTTAAAAATAAAATTAAAATTGATTCCTAAGTAAACCAACTTTTTTGGTTTACCCTTTAGTTTAAATTTTAAATTCAATGGAAAAACTCTAAGATGAATTTCTATATTTTCATTTTCGTTTTAGAAAAAGTTACTTCATTTAATGCTTCATTATTATTAACTACAAGCGAATATTACGTGTTCCTAAGATGTGATTACATTTATATTTAGGTTTTGATTATATAATGTAAGAATTTTTCGAAGTTAATTGAATAAGTAGTTAATTTAATAATTTTAAGTTTTTTGCTCAAAGAGATCGTAAAATAAATCAAAATACAGTGGATGGACAAAAATATGGAAACACCTTGTGAAATGCATGTTTGAAAAGAAAGATTGATTTTAATGAAATATGTAGGTGGCGCTGGCGTTTTTGACTACTGACTCCACCTATACAACTTCGTAAATGTGCTAAACAGTTCAGTTGTTGTCGGAGTACTGTTATGGGAGGTTGTCATTGCATTATGTCAGAGTTAACAGACTTCGAACGTGGGCAAATTGTTGGAGCATCTATGGTAGGTGCTTCCGTAAGCAATGTAGCCGAGGTGTTTAGTGTTTCAAGAGGTACTGTATCGAAGATTTATTCCGCATATTTGAAAAGCGTAAAAACATCATCTGCTAAATCACAGCGCGGACGAAAGTGTGTCCTGAGTGATCGTGACAGACGATCATTAAGG
Source organism: Stegodyphus dumicola (assembly GCF_044657685.1). Classification (NCBI taxonomy): domain Eukaryota; kingdom Metazoa; phylum Arthropoda; class Arachnida; order Araneae; family Eresidae; genus Stegodyphus; species Stegodyphus dumicola. The sequence goes on from NC_140779.1 coordinate 63,493,354, forward strand.
GCAATTGTGACGAAAAATAAGAAGACCACAGCTGCAAAAGTTACTGCTGAAATGAATGTTGTGTTACCGAACCCTGTGAGTACCAAAACAATTAGAAGGGAGCTTCATAAACAGGGAATTGCTGGCCGTGCTGCAATTGAGAAGCCACTCATCAGTGATGCTAATGCCCGTAACAGGAAAAGGTGGTGTTTAAGTCATAAAGCCTGGACTATAGAGCAGTGGAAGCGAGTAATATGGTCTGACGAGTCTTTTTTCACATTATTTCCCACTTCTGCCTGAGTTTACATCTGGAGAACGCCATCTCAAGCCTATAATACAGACTGCTTGTTGCCAAGAGTGAAACATGGCAGGGGTTCTGTTATGGTTTGGGCAGCCATATCGTGGTTCTCTGCTAGCTCCATGATAACTGTGTCAGGGCACGACTGCCAAGACTTATGTGAACATTTTGGCCGATCAAGTTCATCCCATGGTACAAATTTGTTTCCCGATGGTGATGGTGTCTTCCAAAACGACAAAGCTCCTGTTCACACAGCTCACATTGTCCAGGACTGGTTTTCTGAGCACGAGGATGAGTTGTCCCCTCTCCCCTGGCCACCACAGTCACCAGACCGGAATATTATCGAACCTTTGTGGTCTACATTGGAACGGAAAGTGCGTTCTTGTTATCCACCGCCAACATCGTTATCTGAACTTGCCACCGTTTTGCAGGAAGAATGGTATAATATTCCCTTGGCAAACATACAGGAACTGTATTTATCCATTTCGAGAAGACTGCAAGCTGTTTTGGATGCCAACGGGTTTCCTACACCATATTAAGCAAAGAAACATGTTTTTTTAAAGGTGTTTCCATATTTTTGTCCAACCCCTGTATATATTGCGTGATTTAGCCACTGTTTAAAATTGACTGTATTTAATTTATTAAATGATGAATAATATTCATATAGCACAAAATCTCCTTAACATATCCTGGAGATATGGATCACGGGATATACGTACTTTCTCATGATATACGAATATCTCTATAACTTTCCAAACGCATCATCTTATACGTTTAATGTCGCATACCAGTACATGCCCAGGATATCCTCGTTACATCCCAATGACAATGTACTGAATGCTATGAGGATATAAAATACCATTTACCACATCCTCAGGTCTTTAAGCTCCTAAGCGCATACTCTCGAGTACTTAATGTCATTTCCTTGCATATTCCTAAAACGTCCCTGTTAGGTCCCACCGGGGAATGTTCGGGAAGTTGTGAGAACTCAATGTAAATACATTCTCTCGAATGCTTAATAATACTCCCTATGTATCCTAAGACATCTTCGTTAATTCAACCGGCAACTTACAGGATATTGTGAAAACTAAAAGTGCCACTTTACCACTTATCGCACTCTCAGGACATACCGAAATATCCTTTTAATCTCCTGAACGCATCCTCTCGAGCTTTTAATGCTTTATCCTAGTATATTTTCTATGAGCTGTCTATTCAGTATAGCGGCTAGTTTGCTGATTGCGATACAGACGGACCAGGGTTCACTGCACTTAAAATATACGGAAAGCCAAAAGCCCTTTAGAGAGGTTGATGAGGGAACGTTTAACAGTTTGTTTGATTCAGAAATACCTCGATTGACTGTAGTACTACAGAGATGCGGACTTAGCTTATATGTGTACCTATATTCTCTCGAAGTCATTTCCACAACGCACGAGGATTTTGTCAGGACTTGACGATTTATTTATCACTTCCCACGTCCTGCTCATATGGTCACTATGAGAGGATATGAAATATAGTGAGGATTTGTATAATCGTTAGACTTTTTAATCTGAATTTCTATTATTTAATAATTAATAATAATTATTTAATAAATAATTTAATAATTAATTTAATGATAAAAATGATTTAATTAGATTCAAAATTGTGCAAGGAACTTGCAATGAATCTTCAATACAAAACGTTACATAAAAAGTTTGCTTTAATTTTTGAAATATTAAAATTATTAGGTGACTAAAAATTAAATATTTGAATTGCATGTTTTAGTCGCATAGTAATTAATAACACGTAAAGGAATTATGAGCATTATTATTAATCAAAGTGTTGAACAAAAAGTTGTATTGAAACGATACATTATCTAAAACTGGTGAAAGAATTCCTTTCAATAACATAACTGAAAATAAAACTTCTGTAAGGAAATCTATAATTGGATGCCATCCTTTTCTAAAGAATTTTAATTAAGAACAAAACTTTATTTTATTCATTTTGAATTCCCACCAGAAAAAATAATAATTACCTTTCATTTTTTTCAGAGAAATGCACAATCAAAGAAATAAAAATTTCCTCAGATAATAATTATTTTTTCCACGTAAAAATACCAGCATGACTTTGAAACATAAACTAGCTGAATACGTATGTTAACTGGAAATGAAAGAAAAACATATTGCGCGCTAATTAAAAAGAAATGAGAAGTACTGATTTAATTCATTGCTCAAAGAAGAACTTTCATGTATAAAATGGTACTTATTTACATTTAGTTGAATAGAAATATTCTGAAAGAATGCTTCCATAGAAAGTTAAGTATTTTTCATATTCGTTCATTAACATGCAGTGATAAGAAATGCAAAGTTAACAAAACTATTGATATCAGGGTACCAAAGGAGTGCATTTATATGGAAAAATGTAATTTTACCGGAATCGTAAATGAAAGCAAAATAATGAATGATTCATCAGTGATCATATCGCATTTCATTTCAAAATACACTTCAAAGCCATTTTCTATTTCATAGTGTAGATAAAAGCTTTCATATTTTATTCATAGCTCTTTTGAGTACTTTTCAAAAGAAACGAAATTTAAAAAAATTATAATTTATTTCGAATCTTAAAAATCTGCCTTGCTTACCTAAATAATAATCAACGTCCTTTTGGTTGATAGCATGCGAAGTATCGCAAAAGGACTATATTTGTGAAAGAGAATAGCATACTAGATTGAAAAAAATGTAATCATTTATAAAATATAGTAATTACGATGAGGCATATAATACGAGTAACACGAGTAAAAATTAATATCGTAATTATTATGACTTATTAATATTAGTACTTCGTTGGAACATAAGTTAGCTTTAAGAGCAGAATGAATATTTATGTAACATCTAAAAGATTATTATAAAACTGGTTTTTAGGAAACATAGTTATCCAACTGCCTGCTGTAATAAAATCTTATATATTGTTTTATTATGTTAAAACAGTATAAGCTGCTCTTATCGGTAATCTGGTGAGCACTGCTGGCTGCCGTATCATTAAGAGTTGGATTCTAATCATTAAAAAAGTTTGAATGATTATTAGTTTCGTTTCAGCACCGAGATGCTTAAAATGCAGGCTGACTGGAAGCTCTTCTTGAAATGTTCATTGGTAAGGAAAGAAAGGTGGGAGACCCTTGGATCCATTCCCTGGCAGACACATCTTCAAAACAGGGACGGAGATTGACAAAGTCATACTGCTACTTATGAGGTAGGCAAGGACCATACGATCCCAACGACAGATGAAATCCTATGATCCTTCCGAGCGGAGGACTACATCTATTGTTGGATCATGATAAAAGTAAACATCAAGATCTGTCAGGACGAGGCTTGAATATCCTGGGTTTCGATACTATACGCAACATGATTGAAACTGTGCAACGAAGATTTTATTTACAGCTGTAGATCTTTGGCAAGATTAATAAGAATATAAGCGTAAAAGCTCATTTATATATCCATATAAATAATTTTTTCCTCTGGGTCTGTATAAGTCATGGACTGAATATTTGAAGTTCATAAGTAACATTCGACTTGGCCTGTATGTAGTAATGTACGTAGTAAAGAAAAAATTGCTTATGCACTGATGGCTGAGTGATCTGCATATAGGGGTAAAACAAAGGAGTACTGTAAATATGTTAAAAAAAGGAGTCCGTATCTTTATTTCTAAATAAAAGAAGTAGAAAATAAAAACATTTCCGATTTTTAGCCCAGAAGGGCTATTTAGTCTCAAAACGGCATTTTGTGGCGTTTCACTATAAACGGTGTATCACTTTTTAAATTGTTGCCACCAAATATTATCGCGCTGTATTATATTTAAAGAAATTAAATAATGAAGAGTCTGCATGAGTGTATGTATGTTTCTCGCATTGTGAAAAAACAACGGTACATAGAGCCATCTAATTTTGATTTCTTCACACGAACATGGGCCCCTACACGCCCATACTTTGAATTTATTTTATTATTTATTTCATATTTTGTAAAACTTTAACCAAATTTTTGATCAACAATCTCAACTATTTCAAAGCGAGCAATGGCAATTCTATGCGGAAAAAATCATTTTTATCTCCAGCGCGCGAGACTATCTATCGGAAATTCTAAAGAAAGGCTGTTTTTAAATATTTTTATTCCAAAGGAATAATAGCCCACATGATCTCGAAACGTGTATGTGTAATTAAATGAAAAAAGGTCCCTTTGGAAGTAATATAAAATTTGAAAGGTTTCAGATTTTATATTTATTAATTTTTAATCAAATATAAACGAAATACAACTAAAAACAGCAATATTTAATACAAAAAATTACTTCAGAATATCTATACAGTTGTCTTAATGTTTGCGGAAATCATTTAGGAAAACAAGAACTGATAAAAAGTATCTTTTAAACCCTTGAAAAAAATATTTTTATCTGATTAATTATAAGCTTTTATTTAGTTCATTCTTGGTATATGTCGCTCAAAACTTACGGTCAAAACATTGTCATCGATTTTTAAACTACTTTCTTCCTGAGGAGCTTTCAAACTCAAATTTCGTATATATGCTTTTGCCAATATGGTGAAGTAATTTTTCAAAATTCTGTTTACAATTTTTTTAATTTAATATTTAAACAATTTTTCACACATCTCTTCGTTTAACGAGTAAGCTAAAAATATCAAAATTTTACTGTTTGTATCATCGGATAGCCAGAAATCAAAAATGCGAACCATTAATTTTAAATTCGGATCTGTATTACGAAGTTTTATTTATTAGCAACTCATTAAAACTTGCAATTAATTTCCTAAGCTTCAATGGCTTCTTGCTGAATAAAATTGCTGTAATAATGTTAATTACACTAATACTATGATAATTATCCTTAAACGTTAAATCTAAATAATTAATTTTTCTATTGTGAGATGAAACACTATCTTTGCCATCAGAATCGATGAAGTTTAATCTTTAATAAAGAATGACTATGATGCAGTTTAATTCATTTGCTAGAATATAATATGCTCTCTTAAGGGTTTATTTGAATTCAGTGGCTAACGTAGTGGAAATCTTCGCTTCTGTAACGTAAAAGTGTGTTTGAAATAAGATGATAAAATGTATACATAAGGTATATTTATTTCTAATGATAGAAAAGATTTCTAATAGCTTTAAATACTCTAAATACGGCGTTTTCATAATCCTTCCATTTTCTAGCATGCTGTTATAATCCCTTTGTTTGCATGGCGTAATACTTTCACTGCTAATTGAAATTTCACAAGAGAATAAGGATAATTTCCATTTTCCATTTAAACAGAGTTGTAATATAGACGGAAGAACTAAATTCGTTAAGAAATTCAAATTCATAGCGTTTATTCAAATTCTCTCTATAATGAAATCAAGTGAATCCATGATGAAGCATAACATAATCCTTTAAAATGTGTGTATATACAAGCAGTGAATGTACATAAGTATAAATGTATTAACATTTTGTAGAATTTTACAATTCTCTATTAAAGGAAAATTAAAGCAATAATTTACAAAACTATTTTAGAGAAAGTTTTAAGGAAGCATTTGCATATCTACTAAATGGAAATCTAAAATTTCTAATTCTTAGTCTTCAAAATTTACTCATTTCTTTTATCAAGCATTCATTTGGTATTCATTGGATTTTGTGCAAATTTAATAATGTGTTAAACCCATTTCAAGAAAATTGTGTATTAAAAATTTCAAAACTAGAACTACGGATAAAAATTTCATTCGATATTTTTTAATTCCCAAACTGATATACTTTACATATTTGTTTTATTGCCACAGTAATTATTATATAACTTAACAATTAATATTTACTTAATAATCGCTAAATTATAATAACACCTTAAATAAATTCCAAGATGTTCTCACAAATAAGATCTCCCAAAATGGACCTCTAAATATTTCTAAACAAAAATATAACGAAACAAATATAAATCTGCCCATTTAGAAATAATGAAAATTTTAGCTATGAAACATTCTATACTTATGCAGTTGAAAATTTGTACTAAGTGACAAGATTTGGTGGTGCAGTGCTATTAAACCGTTTCAGACTTTCAAAATGCAGTTTTGAAAATATAGAAATTTTTCAAGCTGATAGAGCGAAGATATAAACTGATGAATGATGAGATGACAAGAAAAATTACATGTTTTAGCAGTCAGTATACAATAACTTAAGATAAATAAAACTGACGTAATTTAGATGATTTAAATTTAGTCTTTACAAAATTAACCCAGAATACCAGAAATCACTTATCGTATAGAAAGTTTTCTCATGTGGAAATAATAATTTTAGTGAGGTACTAATGCACACTTTCTGCATGATAATAATTGCGATAACTACGGACTGAATGCACAACACAAATGAGGTGTAGCAAAATATTGTTGCGTGCGCTTGTGTTCGCAATAGATTGAATGCACACAGCTCCCGATGATAGGTTGATAAAATTTATTTCTATTAAAAAACACATTAGAGATCTGGAACTTTCAACAAAAAATAGTCGTGTAACTTCTTCACGAACAGAGTACAATCAGTAGTTACACTTCAAACTCTTATGAACGGTAAAGACAACGGAATGCAAAGCGCAGTTAAAGAGCGAAACTATACTCGGAATTCATGCTAAACTAATAGCTAACAACAACAACAACTGAAAGCAGATACTCTCACCGGTCGTATATAGTTTTCACCCAACTGCCGAGATATTTCTAATACTTTCTGCTTCTTAAAATTACTATAAGGCAATTTGAGGGTCGTTTTACGGTTACAGCTAATACAATGATGAATTGGATTTATTGAATTACAATATTTATTACTGTGATAGGGGGACTGGATCAAAATGTCGTCAAATGGTCGCCAAGTTTGGCGACTTTTGGTGGTTCCTCGCCAATTTTGGTGACAAAAATTAGTTGCCAAAACCATTGCCAGCTTGGCGATATCTCGCTAAGTTACCGAGATACCCATTTACTCGCTGTTAACTGGACTTGCCCCGGTATTCTTTATTTTCCGGCGTAGCTTAACTCTTTAGATTTAGACACAGAAAAATGCAACAATTTCAAGTATAACTGTACTAAAATTATCTAACTATGTAAAAATTTGTAACAATATTATCCAAGCGGTAATTCTCTTTCATACCAGCTGTAATTAATGAACTGTTTCTAAATTAGAAGCTTCAGAAATGAAAGCCCATTAACGACTATGTGACAAAACCGCTAGACTTGGATTCAAAGCTTGACGAAGGAAGATTTCACTGTTGCTGTGCATTTTGTAATTTTACTGAAAAATTGTGGCATATGTTTGTTGATTTTTATAGTAATTAGAGCTATTTATATATTTCTAGTAAACATAAAAATCATATTTAGTTATTTGTCTATTTAGTTTTTAATTTATTGTCAGTTCTTTCTGTGAAAAATTATGTCAGTGCAATATGTAATCTTGTGCTCTGAATATATGATGCATTAAAGCTACAGCACACTTTGCTTAACGTGATCATGTTTGTTCACGGCTACTCTGATAACATTAAACGATGGGAAAAATTAGCCTTCAAAACAAGTGAAGTTTAACGAGTTTAATAAAAATATAACTAGAAACATGTAAACAGATACTTTCAAAGCATTTTAATTAGGAAAAGGCAAAAGGTTTCTCTATGAACTGTTCAGAATTCCTTTAAGGCGAAAGATCGTTTACGGACTGTTCACTACGTATCTGGAAATTACGTAACTGATGCTGTACTTTTAATACTTGAAGAACATCTCCGATTCAAAGAGAACCTGCCAACGTAAAATCAAAAATAAGGCCAAAAAATACCTTAGCTGGGAATAGATGCTTTGAGTAAAAAACATTTTGCAGAAATGTTTTTGCTTCCGAAGAAGTTTAATTGCTCACAAAATCAATAGATTAATAAGACATCTACGACAGATTGGCTTTTTGCCTAATTTTAAAAGACTGAAATCGAAACTAAGCTCTTTGTCGACTTGATCCCTTACTTGGCGACGTTTCTGTGGCAATTTTTATAATTATTTTTGAACTTAGCGATTTTACTTCAGTTTAGAAAATTTATTCTATAAAATTGTGATCACATTAGTCGAACTGTTGATCGCAATAAGTGACGTGTTTTCTATGTTTTCTTACACAAACTGGCAGGACATCGGAAATTCGATAATAACATCAGATTAATATTAACCGTGATCACATTAAGGGTCATCTACTGTAATAATATGTTATATTATTTAAGAAAATGGGTTCTAATGAACTATGATGTGGAAGTCAGCTTACTTTGGTGTCTGCGAACACACTTCATAAATTGGCTGAAATGTTTGCGATTTTAGAGGAATATATATATGCATTCCTCTAGAATTAAAAAATATCAGCGGAAATATATTAGTCCAAATGACATTTTATCTTGAACATTTAATGCTGATCATCATCGATTTTTATACGCTATGAAATTCGCCGACAGAAGAATGAATATTTACAGGAAATTTGTCACAATAAAGAAAAAAAATGTTCTTTCAGCTTTAAAACGTCATACACATCTTTTGTTCTTTTGTTGTTCTCGTCTGCATTTTCTTTTCAGAAATCATTTCCGTCGAACAGAAAGTAGGGTGTCTGTCTGTTGTGAAAGATGACATCTCACAATAATGATATGTTAAGTGTCTTGGTGATATTCGTAATCAACATATTTTGCTCAAACAAAGCTCTGCTGTGAAATTTTAAATATTTATCTGCGATTCTTTGGCATGTAACTGTAAGTACCGCAGAGAGTCGTACTCTGTATGACTAGAAATATAAAACAAGATTAGTGTAACATTTAGATATCTTTAAAAGTAATCTTATCAAGAAATTAATAACAGCTGTTGAATTTCGACTAGCCGACAGCAGTTCCGTGTGGTTTAATAGCTATAGGTATGGTAGGCTTTTCATTGGCGAAATGGAAGGAATAAAATAATATGTCATTAAAAAATAATACTAAGATACGGTTTGGCCATTGACGTTGCTTTCTCAGGCATAAACGTACTGTTACAGACCAGAACAGATGTCTGTGAATCCATCAAGAAAGAACTTTTTGTATTTTTTATTCTAAATTTGAGAAGTGAGATGTCAGAGACAAAACAAAAGCTACAAAGTTCCTTCTAACCTCCTCAGCTTAAACTGGAATAGAAACATGCCAATGTAAAATATAAATTAGGTAAAACAGCAGCTTCTGGTTGACTTGGTTTCTGGTTTATATATTTTTTGGTTTCTGGTTTATATATTTTAAAATTTTATGCAAGTGTGTTTCCCTTCCAATGTGAGTTTTGCTGTCAACCCGCATTTTCGAGAAATTTCTTCCAGTTCCTTTCTTTTGTCCTGTCCTTCAGCCCTGTTTTTTGGATCGCCATTTTATGTTGATGTTGTTCTCTTCAAAGCGCACTCCAAAGAAAGATTTTACATTAGTTTCTCGCAAACGTTAAGTATATTAGCTATGTGCCAAACAGTGTATAGTTATTTTTGGACAAGCAACACTAAATGTTTTATTAGATTTGATTAAATCATTAAGTGAAGAAAACCAAACTCTTCAATTAAATTTTTCCATTTTTTCTTTCTTGAAAGAATCCTATATTTTATAAAGACAAAAAGGCATCTCTGTATATTTTGAGTAACACTAACAAACTGTAAAAACCCTTAGAATTACATACTTGAGCTTGTTTCAATTCCTAACTGTGACATGGCTTACAAACAAAGTGAAACATTCTTTGCAGATACAGTAAAAATGTGTTTCCATTTGAATTTTTTTCAAAAAAAATAATCCTTTGAATTACCTTCACTATAAACTACCAGCGCACTTTCGTACAAAACCAGAAGTTTGGAGCTGTGTTTGTTTACTCTTGAGTACACATACTGTTTATAAATCTGAGGTCTAACAGTTTTATATCTTTTCCGATAAAGAATCGTTTATTCAAACTTCATCAGGAGATTTGTTTCGAATTGTTTGCAAAAGCTGCAGCTTAATAGGTTTCTTTCTATTTTATTGCTCAACAAAAGCACTTAGGTGTAACCTATCTTAGATTAAACATTTTATATGACGCTCTTCTAGCTCAACCTGAACGACGATTCATTTATTACGTCAATATTGACATCACTAGTAATTTATTCTCTCAGATGTTTTCAATCGTATCATCGCTTCTTGCGTACTCTTTGCTCGTTATGTCTATTTATATTCGAGTATTTTGTTAGTTTGTACCACATGCTGCTTCAATGTGCTCGCAGAATTTTATGCATCTCTTTTAAATTATATTTAGTGTTACCAAAGCTTAAACTTTTAATTACGCTCAGTGCCAGCAAAGTATTAAACTTTTAATCGTGCTTATAATTATTTATCCATAATGACGAAACTTAGGATTAAAATTCAAAAGCTGTGACATTTAAGTAAGAATAGTTTTTTCATCCTATTACTTAAGTTGATGCTTGGTAAAATTAACGCTAAAATTACGCTTTGAGAAATTAATAAAATTTTGAAAATTTCGAAGCAAAAAGAATTTTGAAGAAGCTGAAAGAATTTCGAAGCAACAAAAGGAGAAAAAAATATTAAAAAGAGAAGATTATACAAATTATACTTTATTTTATAAGTTTGTTAATGTAAAGGATAATTTAATTCTTAATGATAAGATTATTATAATTTAATAATTTTACTTGTAAGAATATTTTATAAAAATTATTATTTTTATTATTATTACTAAGGCTTATAAGGTGCATACCTTCATGGTATAATTGGAAGCATTCTCGGCGTGTATCCGAGAGGTCCAGGTTTCAAGTCCTGGCTAGGGTATTTGCACATTTTTCACATCTCCTGCTTCAAAATAACCTAGTGACTCTATAAGCATTTAAAAATTAAAATACTAGTCTACATTATGTTATTTCAAATGAAGCATTTTATTATGTAAATGCTTTATTTGAAGGAATTTTTTTAATAACATAATAAAATGATTTATGATTTATTTCGGATACTAGAAATTCCAATATCAACATTGCTTGTAAATGTATGAAATCCGAAATAAGATGATTCTGAAAACGTGAATTTTTTTTGTTATTATATTAATCATTGCATTTTGTGCAATGCCCCAAAAATGTTTCATAAAATATAATAATTGATATTACAGAAACCATTTCCTTAACATTCAATAGATTCTTAGGTATTCCTACTTAATTTTTGCAATCTAATAGAATGAAGGCGAGGTCGTCTTCAGCTCTGCACAAATATGCAAATAAAACGAACACCTTAGTTTCTAGAAATACATACGAGTGCTTATGTGATTTAAAACTGGGATGCCCTGGCTAATCATATTTACTTTTTAATTTGCCTCTTATTTCATCTGGAAATTCTAAGGAGACAAACTGTTGCATGAAGGTTCTGCTGACAAGAGAACTAATTACAGAAACCTTGGAGGAACGGATACAGGGAGAAGTTGAAGAATATAGAATCGGGTCTCTTGAAAAGTACACACGGAAGGTGGAGAAGTTGGGTGATTACGAAGTTTTTTGAGTTTTAGTTTGCAATTACATTGAATAAAATTCTTTGTTCAAATGCATAACAAATATTTGTTGAATGACCCGTTTTCTTAATACTATAATTACAGTGATTCGGATCGTTCTAAAAATATTTATTATTAAAAATTAATTAGAAGATTGATATAAAACGAAAAATGTTTTCTTTTTGGTTTTATATGCGGGAGATAGTAATAGGTTACGTTAGAATAATTAGTATCAATTGTAGTTACATGTGAATATATGAAAAGCTAATCTTCAACTATCCGAATTGATTTAGATCAGAAATTGTTCAAGTAATCTAATTTTATTTTGGAAAAAAAATCAAGTAAGCATATAATATTATTTCAACATAATTACAGATCATTTGCAATATTAAATTATAGTTTTCTATAAGGAGAAGAAAGAAAATGTACAGGTATTTTATACTTTTAAATTATGCAATCTTTTAGGATTTTTAGTGAATTGTAGACTTTTCTTCCCAGCAAGATGTTAAAGCCCCATTAGCTTTGCCTTTCAGATCTTTCGGAGCGCTAGACTTTTAGATTATTACAAAGTTCCAATTTGCCTGAAATGTTTTATAATATTTTCTACATGTCTGTTTCGTCTTCTCCTTTCAAACCTTCTCTTTCGTTTTCATTGAACAATTAAAATTATTTCATCATCTATAAGTGACATGATTAGTAACCTATCCACATGATTATGAATGAATTATGCTGAATGTTATCGAAAAACTAAATTGCTTAATTCTAGGCATAAACTGATAGAAGCTATCACATATATCTCTAAACCTGTACCTTATTTAAAGCGTCTCTACTTAGTTTCGCTATATTTATCATGACAGATTGTACAGATGATTAAGACTTTGTAAGCGTTTTAGGTGTAGCTCGGTGTTGATCCTTACACGTTAAGACTCCTTGTTGCCAAAATAATCAACTTTATTAACACAATTCATTCTTGAAAACAGACAAGCTATTGTACTACACAATACTCAAACATTATAGAACTGATGGTAAAGGCAATTTGCTGTCAGCTGGTGGTGCGCACAACTATTGAGAAACGATGTGATGTCAGCTGGCGACGCATGCAGCTAAGCATGAAAATAATCACAACTTTATTAATATTGTTTATTTAATTATTAGTCCAAAGGGGCAGTTTGCCCTGTAGGACTATTAATTTCGTTTCGGCATTTTGCGTTGAAAACTATAAACGGCGAATAACTTTTCAAATTGTTACCACCAAATATTATCGGCCTGTATTATATTTAAAGAAATTAAATAATGAAGAATCTGTATGAATGTATGTATGTTTCTCGCACTGTGACAAAACGGTACCTAGAGCCATCAAAATTTGAATAGCGTAGTCTTCCGTAGAATATGGGCATCTGGCAGAAGATTCTACAGATTTTTGCCAAAAGTCTATCGGCTTCTAAGAAGTGGCTCGCCTCACTTTACCCAGTTTCTAACAGGCCGTAGTCTCTTCATGACTTACCTTCATCACTTCAGAAGACGCGAAAACGACGAGTGCTCATGCGGAATGACAAGAGATCCGGACCACTATGTGGTTGTTTTCAGAGAGACTGCAGAACATCATCTTAGACAGCAGTGGCGGACCATATCCATGCATGGGCCGAAATTACTTTGAAAACTCGGTATGTTTTGCAACGCATATGCGATTGCGATTATATCGCACGTAATATCTCAGACAGGCTGGAGTAAATTTAAACTCTCATCCTCATTACCACCAAAGCCCCGTATATTCTGTACATGTAGTTCATGTAATTTATAGTAAGTAAGCTTTTTTTGCTCTTTTCCGTTTATACTTATTTCCTGTTGACCAACAATGAATTCTGTATATTGCCTTATTTTTATTTTTTTATCAGTTACTCTTTTAATTGTGTAAATTCATAATTAACGCATTATTTAGCAGATAACAACTCAGTTATACCTGCACCTGTATTTTAACTATCTACAGTACTCATTTATGATTTACGTTTTGGATGTCTAGCGACAGTACTCAAGTTGTAACTATCTGTCTATAACTCTGCACATGTAAAACTGAAATTGTTCTCCTCACCCGTCTTTCATCACTGCACCACTGACTCGCCCAGAATTTGCTTTCATCCCCCAGCACTCGTTTTCAGCACAATATGCTCCATAGTGTATTCGACAAACATAGGTTTGGGAAGCCTGAAAGCCAGAGACTTTTGCAATTAAAGTTAATTCCGTCAGAGGGCCTACCTGGCCGATATGCTAACTACCCCAGTGGATCGGCTATTTCGCTGTAGGTGGAAAGAAAGAAAGAACGTACGTCTTCACTATGAACATACGTGCGCCAACAAATACGACATGGTGATCAATTTCATTTTATCCGATCACAAGAATCACACACGACTCACAGCACTCAACGCTCAACTAAGCTAGGAAACGTGCGCGGATTCGTTGCGCGTCCTTCGCAAATCACGTGTTCCGTAAAAGCGACGCAAGTTACATCTGTTGGCGAAACGTCAAACTGTTCTGACTTCAAAAGTATGGAGTCCCTCTTGTACGGAATTTCTCAGAAAATCGCGGTTTCCGTTATTTTTTATTTATTCTGTTTCTCGGCTTTGCGCATCAGAAAACAGAGACTGAACATTAAATTTCTATCCTTCCTCAAATTTTTGCCACAAACCGCATTAAAATCGGATATTTTTCAACAAGTATCCGATCCTCAAGAGAAATTTTAACAAAACTACAGCCCTAGTGAAATAGGTTATTTCTAAAAGAATCACCCTTTAGTATTATTTTTTACTTTTTAATCTGAATTATTTAAATAAAAAGGCCTTTAATTCATGATATATCTAACTAAAAACATTAAATATTTTTTATAGAATTATATTACACATTTTTTTATTTTTTAAAACTATACAGAAAATATATAACATTCCTATGTTAGTCTAAACGCGTATTCATCTAGTATCTTATAAATGTTTCGCTTTTCTACATGGGCAATCTCTATGGATAATCTCTACTGATGAGCTATATTAAACTCTAAAAGAGCTTTTTTAGATGATTTTTAAAATCTGAGAATAAAGAATAAAGAACTCTTTTTTCTAAAACATATTGTAAAATGGATTCAGAACGGATTTTTATCGTGACTCCGGTACGTATGTATGTATCTCGCATAATTCCTAAATGATTAGCCGTAGAAAGTTGAAATTTTGCACATGGATTGCTATAACATCTAGTTTTATTCCTTCCTTTTTTGTCGCAATCGGCCGCTCCTAAACATATACTATATAGGCTCACACTCTTGCTCGGCTCAGCGAGCTCTTATTTTTATTCTTATATGTTGTTGAATTGCGCATTTTTTTACTTTAAAAGTGTTTGAATCATGTTATTCTCATAGTCCGGTTAAGGTTTATATTCGTTTATTCAATTTGCATGTAATAGTTGCAATAGTATCAACAGTTAAAAAGAATAAGTGGCGCTAGGCCTAACGTGGCGGCTTTTTGTTTACATTTGAAATTCTTAGTAATATAGTGAATTCAGTTGGTACACTATCTTCATTCACCATACTCCCAGTGAGACCGGAAGTTAATTTTTTATTAATTTTCTGAAATTTTCTTATTTCCGCCCGTTGGCCGAATTGCTTATTAGCTACATAAATTTTAGTTTTAATTGTAAAATTTGATTTTTATTTGTTTTTAACTGTATTTGGTGCTTTAGGTTTTTCTGTATTTTACGATTTTTAATGATTTTTTTAATGTATTTTTGCCTTGCCATGAAGTGAGAACTGATTGAATGAGATATACATCTCTAATGAAATAAGTTTAAATAAAGTGCAGCAAATATATATATACTATTTATTATATTTAGATATATTTAGAAATATTTAGATATACTATATAAAAGAACTTAATAAGAGGCAAAAAATAAAAGCAAATTTTTATATACCCGTCCTGCTCAATAGCTGCAGGACTGAAGTAAAATAAATTTAAAGCATCTAAAGTTAAAAGTAAATTGGAGTCAAAGCAAGACAATGACTCGACAATATTAATAATAGCATCCTTGTTTAAGAAGTTTAATACCATATATAAACAATTCAAAATTAAAAAAGAACCATAGTAGACTCGAACAACAAACTCGAAAACTAAACATACAAAAGGGAAAAGTATACAAGACGATTTGTACCCCGATTACATGAAGACTTATCTTTTATAACATATATTTTTCTTTATCCTCAACTTTGAGCCGGTGCTACTTTCATGTTTTAAGATTTTACAAAAAGAGCATCTTTTAGAAGTTTCTTAACACCGCCATTTGGGAGTCGACGTTCCCTCTTCCCCATGGTAATAATTTTTTACGACCCCGCCCAAAGGTTTGACATTCCCGCTCACAAGTTTAACAAGATAGGGTTTTTGAACACACACTTAGTTCTGCTGTTGGGTACTTTGAACCTTTTAGCATACTTTTCCCAAGAACTACCATTTTCTGCTTCTCCAGAAAAACTATGAATGCTACAAGAATCACAGTTTGGTCATTTGAAGAATTAAGTAAATTTTCATTTGAAAGTCGTTATGTGATTTGAATCCTTCCATCGAAATAGAAAACTTGGCGAAAAAGTAAGTAATTTATGATTTATGTGGTTTGTTTACTTTTTGAACTAAGTCAATTTGTGCGTAATTCAGTTGTGCTTTTAATAACTTTTTTTTAAAAAATAATTTGAGTTTATGGGCACTTAGCTTCAACTTATGATATAAATTTCGCCGAAGAAAGTCGTGATGTCAAGCTCAGATTTGAGTTTTTTATTTAAAGCAATGTCTATGAAAAGTTTTTCGTTTTTTGGGAGTTAAAAGTTTAACTAAGCATAATCGGGGAACGCCCAAGTTTACTGTTTAAATAACTATTTTGTTTACAATATATTTGTATTGCGCTCTACTTTTATATTGATTTTGAATTTCGGATTTGCATTTAATGCTTTAATTACCAATATTTATTAATATTTATTAATGGTTCCTTCCCTTCTAAAAGAAATTTTTTATTCTTTTACGCTGAATTTGCAAGTTCTTATAACTTAGTCAATATATAGCAAAACGCAGTGACCAAAAGTGTTTTACTAATGAATTAAAATATCCAAACCTGCACAGCCGCAGTAACATCCTTTTTAATATCAAAAACAAAATGCATCCTCAAGAGAAATTTAGAGCACTTGCGATATCTTTTTCTTTCAATGAGAAAGGGTCGATGAGAATTTTAACTAAATGCCAAAATGCTCATTACGACTCCTTAAAAAATAAGAATAATTATTTAATTATCAGTTATCTATTTTCAAGAATTTCTCTTTCATATGCTTTCAAAAAGAGCCGGAAATGCATTTAATGAAGACGCTTTAATCAAAACTTAATTTATCTAGGAAGAACGTAATTAATATATTTTGTTTGAAATGAATGCTTCATTAGCAATCCATTAAATTGTAATTTTTTAATAATTTAGCTTTTAATTCTGAGGAAACGAGAACAAAATTGTTAATTACGATGTAAAAACAAGAAAACTGGCTTTGCTGTTATGAAAACATATGAAAAAAGATAGAAGCGAAGCAGAACTCTTTGAATAATGAGCAAGATAAAAGACATGAATTAATATTTTAATCGTTTTGAATGTAAAGAAAATGGTTCATTTTCCTTATATCAAATAAAGGGTTTGCTTCTATAAACTCGAATATCACATTTCAAATCATAGACCTATTTTAAGTATCTTTAAAATTACGATGAAATAAAATGCAATGGGTTGATAAATTATTTCATTAAAGTTTGAGTAGGATATCTCTTTCTGAAAACGTGTTTTCCTAAAGAAATTTCTGAGGGAAATCATTTGAAATTGAAAGAGAATTTCAATTATGACAGAAAATAATGTTTTGCCTGTACGAGTTGGGGTTTCTTTTATAATAAAGCAAGAAAATCAGGTAATTATGGATACTTTACTGAAATAAATAACAGTCCGCAGTAAAGTAAACAGCTAGAAGGAGCACGAAGAGATCAACAGAGGAATATAAAATTCTCTTTAACACAGGAGAAATATCTCAGATTACCATTATTACTCACAGATTAAATCGCACAATTCTAATTTGTCTTACTTACCTAACGTTTTGAACTGAAAAGCAGCTTAAACACAGCCGTATTTATAGGACTGCGAAGTGCTTCTGGAAGTTTTGGAGAAAATCTCTTTAAAGGATAACCCGTTTTTCGGAAATTTCCAAAACCAAGTAGTTTATTCCAAGTAGTTTATTTGGCGAGGAATCGCAAAATGTTGCCAAGTTAATGATAAAAGTCTCCAAAACCCGTGAGGAAAGTTTTTTCTAAATCTCAATTTCTTATTATATGAAATAAAAATACACGCTAAAATTATTGCATAAAATTCTTCAAATAAATAAATAAACACAATTTATAACATTATCAAAAATCATAAACACAGCAATATAATCAAATAAATATTAATATCGTTGCATTTGTACTGAATAAACACAAGTCCAACGACAGGTTGACAAAATTTATTTTCTCAAAATAAATATTTCAGAGTTCTGGAATTTTCCTTAGAAATACTCGTACGGGTGTTCACAGTATCACACAGTACAATCAGTAAATACAGTTCAAACTAATAAGAACATTAAACATGGTGAAATGCAAAGTGCATCTAAAGAGAAAGCTAACCCGGAAATTTTTCAACACTCCGATCTCACTTTAAACTAAAAACTCGTAACAACAAACAAAATAACTGAGAGCAGATGCTCTCCACCTGGCTGCAGAGATATTTCTATTATTTTCTGCTACTCGAAATTTCTGGAAGGCAATATGAGAGACGAGGTACGGTTACAGCTAATATAATGATGAATTGCATTTATTCAGTTACAACACCTTTTATGGTGATACAGTGTTCGGACTAAAATGTCGCCAAGTTTGGCAACTTTTGGAGATTTCTCGTCAAATTACTGAGATACCCAATTACACAATGTTAAATGGACTTGCCCTTGTATTCGTACTTTCCCGGCATAGTTAATTTCTATAGATTTTTCATATTACATTACGCAGAAAAATACAACAATTTCAGATAAAATTGCACTAAAATCATCTATGTACATATTTCGTAACAATATTTACAAAAATTTATAACAATACCTTATACAATATAAACTTCGCAGAATTGCGCATGCAGCCAATAAATTTCGCTGAAAATTAAAAGATGTAGTCTGTGAGCGCTGAATTACTAAGTAGGTGAGATGTTACTGAGTAACTGAAAAGGACAGTGAAGTGAATTCGAAACATATCAGTATTTCAAGAGTCGTAATCATGAAATGATCCCAAATATGTGTATGCACATCACGTAACCTTTAAGATTTATTTTCTATAAACAAAGTACACATCAAACTAGCATTGTTTATTAATTTTTAAAATTCGTTGATGAGAAATGTCTAAGCGGCAAACCTGAAAACACAGCTTTTCAGAAAATTAGACAATTGGCTTGAAGGCTTCAATATTAATTTAAAAAAAGGCTCAAAATTTTCCGTATTATATATACGTTATTCTCCGACAAAATACTGTACGTAAAATGTATAGATATTGTGTATGATTTAAACCTCGTTTACTCGGAACTAATGACCTTGAAAATTCAATGTCGCCTATCAAATTTTATAAATAAATTCTTTATCGACAGATAAAAGTTTTAAGCGAAAATATTGCCATTGATAAAAAAAGATTTTGTCAGAGGTCAGTTGCAAAATATATTATTATGATTAGCTATACAAACATTCTAAAAGAAGTACATGAAACAGTAAAGGGAAGAAGCTTTACTAATTATGAAAAAAATATTATTGTCGTGATGGTCAAGGACAAAAGATTTAAATTTAAACTGTCGTACAATTCCCGAAAGGTAGCAGAGTTTCATGCACTCAACTAAAATAATTTCGGTATTTACGTATGATCACGTCGACCGCAAAAGTTGGCGGAGATTTTCCGAAAGTTGCAAATTTTCCTGCCAAATCCTGACCCGCACTTCTGCGTGAAGCTCTTATAATAGTAGATTCATCACACAGTGCACACTGCACCAAACAGCCATTGCCACAGTAGCGTTCGACCGATTTCTTTTTTGCGCTTTGTTGAAAACCTTTCCTGGAATTTCTACTATTTTGCGAGGCTCTCCGATTGAACCGGAAACTCTGTCTTGA
This sequence comes from Stegodyphus dumicola, assembly GCF_044657685.1. NCBI lineage: Eukaryota > Metazoa > Arthropoda > Arachnida > Araneae > Eresidae > Stegodyphus > Stegodyphus dumicola. Next base: position 63,513,353 of record NC_140779.1, read on the forward strand.
AAGCAGTGAGTACAAATTTCAAGAAGTGAATTAATTATAATTTATTACTGTTTTGTCAACCATATTCAACTCTCAATTTGGTGTCCATTCACACATACGTTTTTTAATGCAGGATGACATAACTTAAATTAATGTAAAGCTTGCTATTCTATAGAAGTCTGGTTCCAAATTTTATCACTTATCAACACTCAAGGAGTAATCCTTCTTCAAGCTCGTATAACGACCTTAGACCCAAAACAGCAAATTGTCTCTCAAGGTGGTCAGGATATGTATATCTCTTCACTTGTTTCGAGAACATACTGTATCGTGAATAAGAACAGGGGACTTACAAATGTTCTGTTCCATATTGTGTGGAATAGACCACACAAGCAGGAAGGGTATACGGAACCCTTTATTCTCTATTACTTTACAGGTACTCCCGAACTTTGGGATACAGAGACCAACCACTTGTGGTCTGAATGTAAAAATATAAAACTACTAACTAAAACTCTAACTAAAAGCTAACTTTGAATTCGTATACAAATGCCTAGCACTAAGACTAGTCTTTATTTAAAAGGGTACGTACGTACCTTTTTAAATAAAGGCTAGTCTAGTTTAAAAGGGTACGCCGAGCCGCTGAACTACAATACATTTTCAAATATCAAGACGGCTAAGCCTCTGGCCTTGAAGGCAAACAGCAACCGAGTGAAAAACTCGTAAGGCTGCAATGGCAGCCATTTCAGCTTCCTAAATCTCCTAATCTCCTTCTCTCTCTCTCTAACTCTTGGCAAAAAGCCACAACTTAAATACTTGGGCGTTAGCGAGACAATTTGCATAAACAAGTTAAAGCATTTAATTCTGGCCGGAAGTAGAAAATAAGAATTGATAGTACAGTTTTAAAATAAAATAAACGTTAGTAAACAAGGTTACAAGGTAGTCCCAAAGATGCTCTATTGGATTCAGGTCTGGAGACTGAGCTGGCCATTCCGTCCGCTCCATACCGTGACCCTCAAGATATTCTTCACCATCCCGAGCTCGGTCGCCCATTGTTGTCCATCAGAAGAAATCCAGGTTGAATAGCAGCGACATATGGGCGGATGTATTGATCAAGGACCTCGTCTCGATATCTCACGCCGGTTAAAGTTCCTCCATGGAACACATCCAGGTTAGTGGGATCACCGAGAAAGATCACAGTTTAAAACATTATTCTACCACCTCTATAACTGTGCCTTTCCATAATGTGAGATTGGTTAATGCTTTATTACCTCCAGATCAACTAACGATCTGAATCACCTCCAGATCCGCTAACGACCTGAATTACTCTCCAATGTGAACCTGGACTTATCTGTGAGCAGAACAAACGTCCATTGTTTAGTGATCCAGGAAACGTGTTCTCTTACCTAACATAAACGGGCACCTCTGTGTCCTCGGGTCAAGAGGACACGAACAACTGCTCGTCTTGCATACAGACCTGTAATGTGCAGGTGTCTGCGCACTGTAGTAGCTGAGATTCTTGTTTTTGTTCCTGTTGCCACTAAATGATTTGCCATGAGCTGAGGCACAATAATGTTACCCCTCCTTTGGGCCGAAAGATCCAAAAAACGTTCTCCCATAGGTGTTGTAACTCTAGGTCTGCCTAGAACATGTCTTCTAGACACAGAATCCTCGAATTCAAACTGATTCCATAGTCGGTGGACCAACTACGAGAGACATCGTGACGTTTAGCATCATCAGTTTGTGACATCCCCATTTCCATCCATCTGATTGACTGACATCTCAACGAATTCTCCTGGATATTGTCCACGAAATTGTAATAACAACTGAAGATAACACTCGTGAACAAAAATTACAATTTTTGCGTTTTTTTATATAAATATTCATTTCGATAAAATAAAAGTAGTAGCTATTGTTTTTGCCTATATTTTCTTAAAACCGTCGTTACTGTCATGCATATGAACTGTGAATTTAAACGTTTTTGATATTTTTGTAATGGTGAGCTTTGAAAAATATACATATAATGCAAAATAATAATGTTTTATATTTTTGTTATATGAATACATCAAGTTGTCTATTTTCCAAATTTTCAAAACTGAATTTTGAAAATATAGATTGCTGCCAAATTGCTAAATATCTCTGTATCTTTCCCACACACAAACCCATCCTACGTAAGGAATAATGTAAAGGTTGATTTATCAGAACGCAGTTTTAATTTCATTGATCACCCCTCCGCTTCCATGTTTTACACTCCTAGCACAATTGTAGTCTCCATTTTGCATTTATAACTGAAGTTATTGATGAAGTATAGAGCCGATTACAGCCGAAAACATCGCGGCAAAAATACCGCGGACAAAAACGTCGCGGAGAAAACAACGCAAGGCGGAAACGTCGTGATACAAAACATCGTGGGAGAAAACATTGTAAAAAGAAAACATCGCAGGTCTAAAACATCTTGATACAAAATATTGTCGTCCAAAATAAAGCGGTTGAAACATTTTGCAGTTTAAAAACATTGCCGTCGAAAACATCGTGGTAAAAAATAAAGAATCTACGAATCATCGCATGAGGATAACATCGCAGACATGCTTTTTTCAGGCTTTAATACTTCTAAAGGGAGATTTCTATAATGATTTGTGAGCGCAAGATAGAAAGAAGGATAATCTTTACTTTCATATTTTTTATTAACTATAATAAAATTTTTCCTGAAAAAGTAAGAAGGAAATTTAAGCATAGAAAATTAAGGCAACTTATAGCACTTAATAGAATTTTAAACTGACATAGTTAACTAACAAAGGTCATTAATAAATCATTTTTTATGAAGTTTTTTACTGGCAATTTTTCATTAAAAGTATAATCTAAAAAAGTTTAGAAAAAGGAAGCTACGTAACTGCATGACCTTATCTATGAAAAATTGCTAATTGTGAGATTATTTCTTCACTTTTGTCAATCTAATACTCTTATAATGAAAATTAATTCTTGTTCTGCTTCAGATTATTCTCAAGTTTCCTTCTTATATTTTCAGCAAAAATTTATTAGTTAATAAAAAATATGAAAGTAAAAATTATCTTTCTTTCTATCTCGCGCTCACAAATCATTATGGGAATATCCATTTACAATTATTAAAGCCTGAAAAAAGCAGGTCTGCGATGTTATCGTCCTACGATGATTTGTTGATACTTTATTTTTTACCGCGATATTTTCGACAACGATATTTTTAAACTGCGAAGTTTTTGAACCGCTTTATTTTCGACGACGATATTTTGTACCATAATGTTTTAGAACTGTGATGTTTTCTCTTTGCGATGTTTTCTCCTACGATGTTTTGTAACACGACGTTTTCGCCAGCGATGATATCGGCGGACACCATAGAGCCGAGCAGCAATAATCTGTTCTTTTTGAATCTCTATTAAGTAGCTCATTTTTCTTCACTATGACTTAAATCTTATAAAACACAACTTAAATTCGCAATTTTACAAAACCCAGAGAATATATGTAAAATAATCAGATAAAAAAAGTTATGGCTAGTTTTACGGTTAAAAAATGTTTTGTTCGCATCGACTAGTGTAGTTGATGCGAACAAAACTTTTTTTAACACTGTGTTTCCATTATTTTAGACAGCTCCTGCCCTATCTGACATGTATAAGATCTGATTTCATTTAAAATGAGCAGGTAGCTACATATTTTATATGAAATCAATTCAGCTAAGTTTCTAGAAGCCCAAAGAAATATTCTTTGATTCTTGTCAATGGATGAATCATTATATGATCGTATTGCACATAATTTCATCATGATAATGCAATGACTGATCCATAGACGCATACTCTATGCATCTGTTCCCCGAAATCGGAAAAATTAATTCACGTTTACATTTAGGATAAAACAGTTTCGAAAAGAATGATGTACTAAAAAATGTTAAGTGATTCCAAACCATAACAATCGGTAAATAGCAACTTTTATAAAGATTTATTTACTGCTCAAAAGTATGCAAACTGTCCCCTTTGTAAATCTATTTCACGAATCTGACGTAGTTTCTTTTGTATTTATAATTTTTCCAGTTAATTTCCTAGCTGGTGTGTCATGAATATTATTTACCTTTTATGGTCTCAAAGAACGCAAATAGTTGTTAGTGATAATCAAATTATGATGAATGATACGAGACTTAAACAGCCATTTTTCATTTACCTGTCATACATTAAAGCTAGTGACATAATAACCACTAAAACGTTTGATTCGTTATATGTATTAAAAATAATTCTGGCTAAGTATCCAAACTAAGAACAACTTAGTTTGGATACTTTGATAGATTAACACGGTTTACATTACAAGATTATCTGTTTGTGATCAACATAATATTTGTAAGGATTCTAATAACCTTAAATGTTAATCTCTGGATCTTTGAGGCAGTCAGACGACCTATGGCTCAGTCTTAAACTTTCAATAATATAACTCCAGCACAAAAGAAAGTTAAAAATAAAACGTTTTATTAAACCATCATCCTAATAGTTACACTAATTATGTAAGAACAGATACAGCCTCCAAAATTTGCGGGAGTAAACCGTATAAAGTATTTTTTCCTCTTTCCAGCATGCCTTTATGCTGTAACACTAGCACACTTGGCGTATATTTGAGAGGTCTATGTTCAAATCCTGGCGAGAGCAATTTTCAATCTTCCTTCTTAAAAAAAAAAAAAAAAAAAAAAAAAAAAAAAAAAAAAAAAAAAATGGTGACTCTACAGTGGTACCCAAACTAAAAGATGTTGGTCCACAACCAGGATTTGGCGATTGGTCCCCTAATCCCCAGTCGCCCTTCAAAAGTGGGATTATATAAGGTATTTTCTTCCTGCTTCCAGCATGTCATCGTGGTGTAACAATAGCACACTCGGCGCTTAATCGAGAAGTCCAGGTTAGAAACCCGGTGAGTACACTGCACATTTTTCACATCTCCTGCTTCAAGTTAGCCTATTGAGTCTACAACCAAAACAAGATTAAATAACATTTGAACAGTAAATTATAAAATTTTATAATATAAAATGGGCCTACAACCTTTGACTCTGGCCCTCAACTCTGTCTTTAAAAACATTAACTAATTTGCATCCTCGTGGGAGCCTACGAAAGTAGAAGTGACAGTATTCACGATTAGCTTAAAAATACCTTAAGTGTTTTGCTATACTCTTTTGTAATTAATTGTAGGAAATTTGGTATACCTTACTATATTTACGTCACACAAGAAGGTTCCTTTTAAATGTCACGCAGCAAAAGTGCAAAACTAGTCCCCTTGCGTTCTTTTAAGTATTTCGGATTATCTAATTCATGAATAGATTAATTTCTAATGATCGTCATTTCGCTACCAAGAAATACACGGACTTCGAGAAGTTACATATAATTACCCAATTATCCCTTCCTTTATTAACTTGAAATCATTATGTTCCTTCTTATTTTACGAAGACCCGTGGGAATCTGGCTTATGTTTCCAGAATTTCACACTAAATCATTCTGTTTCTCCTAATAAGAGCATTTCTATTACATTTATTTCTGTAATTAGATCATTCATATTTCATATTTCCTCTAATAGCTAATATTCCTGGAATGGAATTCTCACGATATATTATCTAAATTTTCCTTTAACAGAAATGGAATTACATTAAGTTTTACTGATGTTAGTAAGGAAATTAAGGACTTAAGACTGCTCTTATGTACGACGACAGATCTATTGCGCATCTTGTAATGCTTTAGTACTTTTCAATATTATTTATCAAACCAATCTATGACCAGAGTGTTAAAATTAATATGCAGATTAAAAGTAATTGGAGCTTTGTTTCTTTCAGTTTGACTTTGTAACCAATTATCACATTCTTCCCTCGTGCGTGTAAGTAGTGTGCGTGGCTAGCACATGGAGGTAACAAGTCGATCTGTGGTACGAATAGTGGCTACGCATAGTTGATGCTTCAAGTTTTCAATTCAAGAAAACTGTACTCGCTGTAGTGGCTCTCAAATTCAAAATTAATATAAAGAATTATTGCATTCCCTAGTGACAGGTCTCATAGTGCAAGTGGTTAGCATGCTTGGGTAGGAAGTGGAAGATCATTAATTCGAATCGCATCAAAGGCACAATTAATTTTGTCTTTGTTTCAATAACCTAACAATGTCTACATCTTTACATATTTAATCCATTTAAAACATTGTTTTAATACGTAAGTTGAAAATAAATTGAGAGATTCGCGAAACTATTTGTAGAAATAGCAATTTAAGCAGCAAACTGTTAAGGTACCACGTTACACCTATGCTGCGCGAAATTAATTTTATTTTAAATTAAACCTATCGTCAAATGCATTAGGTTTCTTCCTTTGATTCGGAGGAAAAGCAGGTCTAATAACTCACTAGGTTAAATAGAAACTCAAAAGGAAAGTTTGTAGAGTCATTAGGTTAATTGGAAGCAGAAAAGATGAACAATATGCAACTGCCTTCCCCGGGAATCGAACGAGGGACCTCTGAAATACCGGCCCAGCGTGCTACCGTTACACGACGAAGGCACGCTAGGGAAGTGGGAGAAATACCTTATAAGCTTGCAATTAATTTCGCTAATCAACTCATGCGCCTGCTTTTAAGAAGTTTTGTTTCATTTTCCATTTTATAATTCGTAAGCATATTATTTATTGAAAGTATAAAGATTTGTGAAAGAAAGATAAATTAAAAGATTCATTAGTTGAGCAAAAATGAAAATTATGAAACGATGCAAATTTTAAATCGGACCAGAGTATTTAAAAATACCCTGGTGTTACTTTCAAATATGATATATATATATATGCATACATGATATATATATATATATATATATATATATATATATGTAGAATCGGTACTTACTGTCTAAGGATATGAATGTTTGTAAAGTTACTTCCGATGTGGCTGTCTAGGGGCTTGAAATGACTAATTCGATTTATGAATAAATCGAATATTTAATGAAACATAAATAGTTGCTACAGACTACAAAATGATTACATGTGTAGAAAGATGAATTTACATAGATGATATAAACAGATGAAGAGAATCGACTGTATTTTACATGTAAACATCTTTCATTCGCGTCATCGTCTTAATGGCGGAATCGTCTGAATTCTATCATCGGAAAAGTAAAAGATTTATTCTCACAGCATGTCGCGTCATCCGATTATAATGAACGATGCAATCCCACAACTGCTCGTCCATCCTGATGGAATGCGGCCTCGCATTCTCGTAGCACTATCTCATCTAGATATCTGAAAAATAAAATTAAAAAAAAAAAAAAAGGATTTTCAGTTACTATTGAGGGAAAAGTTGTCCTATATGGTTTATTTCAGCCATCTTCCCTTATCATCTTAACATCCTCAGAAATAACGGCGTTTGCTCTTCTTAAATGCTCTTTCAGTGTTCGTTCATCTTGAACAGTCTATCTAAATACACGTATTTTACAAACAAGTCTTCTTTGATGTTGTCTGGTACAATTCGTCTGGATTCGTCTTTACATACGTCTTAATATCGTCTGAAAGCGTCTTCTTAGATACCGTCTGGATACGTCTTCTGAATGCGTGTTAGATATCTTCAAGATCCGTCATTCGAATGAGTCTTCTTAAAATCGTCTTCTTTAAGCCGTCTTTCTTCATATATTTCATCCTTACAATAGTTCATTAGTCAAATAGTGAAAAATTAGTCAAATCGGGAAAAATTTGTCATCTTGGGAAAAAGTCTAAATCAGGAATCATCAAAATCGTTATTTCATTATCAAAGATTTTCGATTTTTTTCCTGAGTCTTCTGAACCTGCATTTGCGCTTCTTTTTTCTCACCTTCTTTACTTTCTTATGTTCTGTCTTTGCTTTCCGTATCAGCGTCGTTGTGATCAGGTTTTCTGACTGACTTCTGTTTTTCAATCTTCTTTTCTTCTTCGATGGTCTCTGTAGTTTCCTTGTCTCCAGTGGTTTCTTTTGCTTGTCTGTTATCAGATATATTACTGAAGTGTTTTTAGTAGAATTAGCAATTAATTCATCATAAAATCTAACATGAGACTCTTCTTTAGGAACATGCTTCTTTTGAGAATCTCCTTCTTCAGTGGCGTTTCTCCGCGTTGGCATCAAAGCTAATTGCATTGTGCTTGAGTTTCCTTTTTGCACTAATTCATCTTCAATAGTATCATTTTCATTTACATCAGAATCTGCATCACTCAGGACATCATCAGAATTCAAAATCAGGGAAGCATTGCCACTAGCTTTGATTGTAGATGAAGTATCCAGTTTGATCCCATTCTGTATTGTAACAGGAAATATACTAACAGGATCAGTTTCTGGTTTTGGAAGTAAAACACCATAATTAACAACTTTTCCATATCCTTCTTCAGAACCATTTCCATTGCAATGAGCATTTTTATGCCCTTCGGGATCACTATCAGATTTCTTATTTTCTGCGATAACGCAAATATTTGATTTAAATAAAGAACCATCAATTTGGAATTCACCTTCAAATCTCTCTATAGGTTTAATTTTCCCATTACCAAACCCCGTTAACTCTAGATCTGCCGACTTAAGTTCAGGAGAACCTATCTTCTTATGTATATCTTCTCGGATTAACGTTGCCTGACTACCAATATCTATTAAAGCATCAATCTGCAAGTTACCTAAATTAAAAGTTTTATGCATTTCTTTCTGACATATCTGAGTTATTGTAGTAACAGCTTTGCCCTCTTGGATATTTTTAGAAGATGTTTTGGAACAATCTACGGTTTTGTGTCCAAACAAATCGCATTTAAAGCACTTAAATCCTTTACTCTTATTGTTACAGAAATTCGATTTATGGCCTAAACTTCCACAATTATAACACCTTGGCTCTTTAATCTTACTAGGTACAGCACGTGTTTTATTTTGTGTGTTAGTACTTGAATAACCCTTATTTTTCGTATCTGGAATGCGAATTTTCTCATAGATTTTTAATTTCTCTTTGAATTCAGAAATAGTCTTACACCCATACAAAACAATTTTGTTACTACTCTGATCTGTTATCCCATTGATTACATAATCAAGAATTGATGAATCATTAACAGAACCGCGACTGGCTATTTCACGCATGGCAATTAAATATTCGGAAAGTGATTCACCAGGTTTTAAGTGTCGTTTCTGTAACAAATTATGAAGTTGTGCACTGTTTATTTTAGAACCAAATTCAGATAAAAGATTTTCTTTTAATTTGTCCCATGATATTATACCCTTCAAAGACCTAATAAATACTTTAGCAGAACCAGTAAGCAATTTTTTAGCAAACACAATTTTCTGCAATTTCGATAATTTAAATAATTTAAAAGATTCTTCTAAATCACCAATGAAGGATTCAACTGGATATGTATCAGTGCCATTAAATTCAGAAACAGTTTCTAAGGTATCACGAAAATGTAAGGAAATATTGCTAGGCATTATAATGTTTTCATTCACTGAGTTATTTATGGGAGGTGATTCTGACCGAACAGAATTAATATCATCATTTTTATCAGAATCATAAACACTTTCGTTTTCAGATAACTCATCATCGTCATCACTTTCGGATTTTAAAAGCTTAAAATCAAAAAGACTATTCAATATTAAATCACAGTTTTAATCAGAATTTGAATCATAATTAAGATGTAACAAATTACACACAGAAATAAAATCACTTGCAGTAAGAGTTTTAAGTAAAATTTGTTTTGTTTCTTCAATATTAAAATCAGATGGAAAACCACAAAAGTTACGCAATCTAGCTCTATTTTTTCGATCACCCAAAGTTCCAAACACAATTTGATGTAAAAGTTTAATTGACTTAGTCGGCCCAGTCTTTAAAGAATTTGAAATTCTAGGAATAGAATTTAAGGTAGTCATCTTAATTCACAATATCATAGAACACTATTCTTAGAAGTAACAATGTGGAAATAATCGAAACAAAACTTACTTCTCTTCCTTTGTAATATTCATCATGCTTCTTCCTAGGCTCATCGCGGCCTGAGCGCCCAAATCTGTAGAATCGGTACTTACTGTCTAGGGATATGAATGTTTGTAAAGTTACTTCCGATGTGGCTGTCTAGGGGCTTGAAATGACTAATTCGATTTATGAATAAATCGAATATTTAATGAAACATAAATAGTTGCTACAGACTACAAAATGATTACATGTGTAGAAAGATGAATTTACATAGATGATATATACAGATGAAGAGAATCGACTGTATTTTACATGTAAACATCTTTCATTCGCGTCATCGTGTTAATGGCGGAATCGTCTGAATTCTATCATCGAAAAAGTAAAAGATTTATTCTCACAGCTTGTCGCGTCATCCGATTATAATGAACGATGCCATCCCCCCCCCCACACATATATATATATATATATATAATCGAAATAGAAATTGAAAAGCTAACAAGTAATGATACGTAAGACCGATTTGGTCTTAAAATGTTTTGCACAAAATGCTGCAAAAATATGAAATAATAGGAAGAAACATTGTAGCGAGTTTGCTAAAAAGTTACCAGGAGCTGTAGCTCCACTAAATAGTTCAACGCAGTATTACTAAAATATTAACATAGAAGAAATTTTTTGAAAAAATTATTTGAAAAAATTATTAACATGGAAAAAAGAAAAAATTGCTTACACGCGAAATAAAACTGTTTAAAATCAATGTTGGAAAACTTGTGAATGCACGAAAAAACTAATCTGATCGTTGTAACATGTGAAAAGTTAATACATATAAAATTAGATCGACGGAACAAGTTACAACAAAATAAAAATTATTAAAACATAAATTGCAAAAATTATAATTAAAACATAAATTGTAAAATTACAAATTTCAAATCCCCTCCGTGTCCTACCAACCATCCCTCTCGTCGTGTGACGTAAGTGGGTGAAACAATGCTATTTCGTATAGGCCAATGCGATTAGATTGTAATTTTTGGCGGGAACTCTTATCCCCCCCTTTGCTAAAGAGGGTTTGAGAGACGCGAAAAGACATGGAAAGAACTTACTTTGTAATTTTACAATTTATGTTTTAATTATAATTTTTGCAATTTATGTTTTAATCATTTTTATTTTGTTTTAACTTGTTCAGTGCATTCACAAGTTTTCCAACATTGATTTTAAACAGTTTTATTTCGCGTGTAAACAGTTTTTTTCTTTTTTCCATGTTAATAATTTTTTCAAATAATTTTTTCAAAAAATTTCTTCTATGTTAATATTTTAGTAATACTGCGTTGTAAGCGTTATACCTCATAATGACGTTAAAAGCCATATAAATTTTCATCCGAAAAACAAGCATTCGACAACATATATTTAAGCGTTGTAAGTGTCTATGCGTTTTAAAAATTTTACGTGTTATAAAAACAAGTGAAATACAGAAAAAATTATTTAACTCAAAAGTGAGGTTAGGTTATAAGCGATATAAGTTACCGTCTGAAAAGAAAACATTCTACAACATGATTAATAACTGTTATAAGTTTCTATGTATTATAAATGTTGTAAAAACAAGTTACAAGTGTTATATACGTTTACAATAAGAAAACAATAGAAGAATTACAAACGCCGTTGACAGAATCTAAATATTTTCAGAAATTCACAACATTATTGATTCTATTATCGATTTTATAGCACACGGACGCCCAACGTTTGCATGTGCATATCTATACGCCTATATCCATATCTATACATTCTGCATGTGTACACCTATACACCTATATCTATACATTGAAGAGTTTATATTTAGTTTTAGATTAGTTTTTGATCATCATCTTTATATTTAGTTTTTGACCCATCATTCATATGCTAATCATCTTTCCTCTCTCTCGTTTCCATTTTTCTGCCAAAGTGCAAATTTCTAGCTCGCGTGATATTTAAATGAGTTAGAAAGAAGAAAGTATTTAATGGAAGATTTCAGAGGGTAGAATCAGAGCGTGTTCTGCCTGCTGAAGGCCACGTTGATAATTTGATTTCCTCACAAGTAGTAGTCAGCGGCTTTGCAATATATTCGCCATTGGCTTCTTTTGCCAAACTTAGAGTAGAACCAGCTTGCGCTGCTATTTGTGCAGCAGTTAGGCTGATTCACTCTTCATCATTTTAGTTAGTCATTCAACTTCTTCATTTTAGTTAGTCATACACAATGTTTGTTTCAGGTATATGCACTGTTGATTTAAGCCATAGTAGAAACTTCACCTGATTATTATCAGGTTACCTCATCATTATCAGGTGTAATAATTACCATTATTATGTAACGTTGCGCGCCTCCGACTTGCACGCAACCAAGAGGTGACTGTGAAAACTGTATAAAACACAGAGTCGTGTGAAGGGTTTAAATCCCTTTTTATTCAACGTAAAAATTACAATTGCGTGCTCTTGACGCTCACAGACTGTGCCAACTCGGCAGTCAAATAAAAATAATAACCTGAAAAGAAACTAAAGACAAGACTCTAACTACGAGGCTCTCTAAAATAACTAACTCACCGCGTTTTACAACCCCGCTGCTAATTCAGCAGACTTGAAGCTCACTTGGACGATTAACACTACTTCCCGCCAAGCACATAGGCCGAAACGCGGGGTTCTTCAATTTCTCGCTAACTACCTCCGCGCTCGTGAAGTAAGAATATCACCCGAACTCGTTTCCTGCTATTTAAATCAGAATACTTCCGCTGATAATTTGAATCCTTGCGCGTTCTACTAAAATTTACATATTCTGGCATTGGCAGTTCCAGGGGAAAGTAAGGCTTGACAGGAAAGATAGTTTAAACTTAAAATAAATGTTAGTTAAAATAAATATAAACCCTACATTTGCCGCTGCCAGAATTTGGAAAACTTGGAAGCAGGTCCTACAAACGACCTGTTGTAAGTTTCTCTAATTCTGAACTAACTGGCGAGAACCTCGTTTACACAAAAAAAATCTTATGTAACAAATTGTATTCTGTTGCTCGTTTTAACTCTCTTCTTACAGCAACTTTTCCTGCACTTCATCAATCAATCTTGGTCTTTCCTTCCAGCATCTGGAAGGAATAAGTATCAGTATCTTTCTAAATACATTATAATTTACACTTTCTTGACACTGAATAAATTTTTGTTTTTAAACGATTTATTTTCCTTAGTTACTGCTTAATTCACATTCATTCAAGTATTCAAACATGAATTTAACTTTACCCTGGCTCTCCACCATGTGCGGTGTCAAACGGGAATATTCGTGTTTTAGTATTGCAACACTTCCCCTAACCACAATGATTTGTTAGAATTCAACGACCAAATAGACACACCTTACTCGACATTCTACAACTCGATGAGCTACTTTAACATTCTTAAAATTCAAGTGTAGGTGGAGAACCCTACAAAACACATTCATTCAAATTTCCCCTCATTCATCTTTAGACATGCAGGCTTTCGCTTTAAAGCATGATTTTATCTATAGTTTAATACTTAAATTTGAATTCATTGCTTTTGAGCATTTACTTTTAGCATCTAAAATTTTATGCTTCTAAACTAAATTCTACTTTTACATAACTTTGAAGTATTTACGTATATTTACAAAATTCCAATACATATGATTTTTACAATTTACCATAAAATGAATAAGAGAAAAATAAATTTTTACTTTACTCATTCTTCGCCAAGCTGGCGGCACTGAAACTAAAGTTCTTATTAATACAAGAATACGAAGTTATTTTTATCTTCGGCCAAATTTTGGCTTTAACATAACAGAATTAGTCTTTCGACGAACAGAAAATGCTTGTTTTTAGCTTTTACACTTAAAGAAAATAATACTTTTGCCTTAGCTAAATAAAGTAAAACAAAACTAAGTCTCAACCGAGACATATTGACTTTCGTCAAAACATAGAACTTCGTACTTATGCATAACATTTCGGAACAAAAGAGAAAAAAAAATTATAGAAGGTTTTAACTTATCTTTGAGTTTTCGATGCTTGAAACTCCGTCATTCGTTTTTGGCAGAATTGGTCCCAAGTTAGAGGTTTCATGGATGTTAATCTTCTCCTTACTGCCCTCCGAGTGTCGTCCACCTGACTTTTTCTTTTGCGTCCTCTACATGCTGGCCTCTTGGCGGAGTAATCGTCTGGTTGTTGGCATTTCCGTTTCTCCCTGGGACGGCTGGTCTTGACGTCCTCCGGTCTGGAGTCCTTCTTGAATTTCTTCTGTTCCTCGTATTTTTGTGCCTCCTGTTGCCGTTTCAGTTTCCGGAACGGCGGCCTTGCTGGCACCTGACTCTGTGGCCGTGTGCGCGTTCTCCTTGATGTATAATTTTTCCTGCAATCCTTTGTAGGTGGTGTTTTTCTATTTACCACGGTTTCTTTACCCGGTGCATCTGTGTTTTTGTTTTTCTTAAACGCTGGAGTTTGAAAATTATTTTTTCTTTTTGATACCGACGTCCGGGTTGTAGAAGTGCTAGGTCTCTCTTCAGTTCTCTGTTTCTTGGGTGGTGGAATAGTTGTTGTCTCTGGACCTTCTATTTCGTTTAGACTTGAGTCCTGCAAGAAACTTTTAAGGATTTCAAAATCATTTGGATTATAGTATTTTTTCACCTGGTCGGGACTTGCTTTACAGATTTCCCCTCTCTCGTTCTTAAGATATAAGACTACTCCTTTGATTTCCTGAATTACATAGGGGCCTTCAAACTTTGGAGCTAGCTTTGCCATAAAATTGTCTGGGCCACTTGATAAAGAAAATTTCCGCTTCAATACTTTATCCCCAACTTTAAAATCTGCTTCACGGCGTTTTCTATCATAATATATTTTCTGTCTATTTCTTGCCGTATCCGAGGTTTTAAGCGCCTGATCAATCATTTTTTGCACATCTTTTTGTTTAAACTCCTGCTCTCTTTGTTGCACAAAGAATAATTTATCTAAAGGCGTAATTAATTTTCGGCCTAAGAATAATTCTGCTGGAGTTTTTCCCGTAGTATCATGATGTGCCGTTCTTAAAGCATAAGCTAATTCATTTATGTAGCCATCCCAGCGCTTGTGATGTGTGCTCACGTAACTGCGAATTATTTTTACTATATTTTTATTAACTCTTTCTGCTATGTTAGCCTGTGGTCTATACGGAATTATTTTGATATGGCGTATGCCAAGTCCATTGCATATGTTTTCAAATATTTGACTAATGAATTGTTTTCCGTTATCGCTAATGACTTTTATCGGTGCACCGTATTTTAAAATGTATCTGTGTAAGAATGCATCTGCGACTGTTTTGGCTGACGCGCGTTTAAGTGGAACAATTTCTGTCCATTTTGAAAAATGATCTACTATTACTAAAAGAAAACGATTTTTATTTAACTCGCTCTGGGGGAAGGGACCAAGGAGATCTATGCCTAAAATTTCATTCGGAAATGTAGCGCGAATGCTATTTAAGTACCCGGCCGGGCTGTAATTAATATCATTTATTAACTGACATTGATTGCAGGACCTGACATACGCCGTTACTATTTTGTATAATTGCGGGAAATATACCGCCTCGCGTACCCTTTTTAAAGTCTTTCTGACCCCGAGGTGGCCCGCTGTTTTTGTTTCGTGCAACTCCTTCAAAATGCTTAATCGAAGCGAGGCTGGGATGACTGGCTTATACTCAAGATTTTCGTTTGTTGTTTTCGTATAAAATAATAAATTATCTATTATTTCATAGTTTTTTGCTCTATTTCTTATCGCATCGATATCTGTGTGCTCGAAGCTTTCGGGGTCTTTCAAATAAGCATAGATATTTCCAAATTCAGGATCAGCTATCAGTTCAGTAATAACCGTATCTCTAGAATCTAAAATTTTTGAAGTCAATACAGCGCATTTAAGTTCATTTCCTTCATCGTCCAGTTTTATACGAGAAAGTGCGTCAGCTACATTGTTTTCCTTACCCGGTTTATATTTTATTGTGATATTATATTCTTGGAGTTTTAAAGCCCATCTTATTAACCTGGGCGTTAGGTTTTTCCCCGAGTAAAGTCTACCAACAGCCGCATGATCCGAAAAGACTGTTACTGGCGATTTGCCGAAATAAACTTGAAATTTGTGTACAGCCATTAATACGGCTAATGTTTCTCTTTCTGTAGCTGTATAATTCCTTTGTGTCTGATTCAATGCTTTACTAAAAAATGCCAGCGGATGGTTATTTTGCATAAGAACCGCACCCACCGCATAGTCTGACGCATCTGCTGCAATTTCCAGGTTTTCGTCCCCCTCCGGGAATTTTAAATCTTTTAATCTTTCAAAAGCTGTGTTAGCTTCCGCTGTCCACGTAAATTTACTCGTTTTTCTTTTGATTACTAAGAGTGGTTCAACAATATTAGCGAAATCTTTTATGAAAGATCGATAGTAAGTACATAACCCAAGGAAGGAAGAAAGTTTCTTGGCGGTGTTTGGCGGTGGGAAATTCTTAATATCTTTTATTTTTGAATCTTGCGTTTCTATACCCTTTTGCGAAATTTTATAACCGAGATATTTAAGTTCTTTAGTTGCGAACTTGCATTTTGAGGCGTTAATTGTAAGACCGGCCTCTTTTAATAATTTAAAAACTTCTTCTAAATCATTAATATGTTGTTCCAACGTACTACTCGTTATAATTATATCATCTAGATAAATTAAAGTTGATTTTCCTAGGACAGGCTTTAGAACAATGTCCATAGCTCTCTGGAATGTTGATGGGGTCCCACACAACCCAAAAGGCATGCGTAAAAATGCATAAGTGCCCGATGTTGTTATAAACGCGGTTTTATGTATATCTTCGGGTCTCATAGCTATTTGATAGTAGCCAGACGTTAAGTCCAAAGTAGACATATATCTTGTCGATTTGATCTGTCTAATGATCTCGTCTATAACCGGCAAAGGGTAAACTGGAAATTTGGTAATACTATTTAGTTTTCTGTAATCAATAGCAAACCTCCAAGCCCTTTTATCCGAAGGAGGAAACTCGTTGTTTTTCCTACATAGTACGACTGGACTCGCGTACTCACTATTTATGGGCGTTATTATTTTATTCTTTAACATCTCCTGAATATGTTCTTCGATGATTACGTCTTTTTGTTTGTCATAGCGGTAAGGTTTAGTCCTACAAGGGTTTTCGGCATTTAATTGAATTTTATGCGTTACTATTTGGCAGTTTCCTGGTTTTTCTGAAAACAAATGAGAAAAATTACTCACCACTTGCTGTATTGCTTTACTTTCATGGTCATTCAGATGGCTAAGATCCAATTGCGGTGTCTCCACAGGTTCCACCACCCTCTGGTCCATCTCCAACACCACGGAACTATCTTGAAAATTTAATTTGGCCCTCGCGGCCCTTAAAAACTCCATACCTAAAATAAGAGAATGTTGCAGATCTTTCACCACAAAAATTAATACTTTGAGACTTTCCTCTTTTACCTGTAAGTTTAATGATAATTTCCCGATGCAGTGACATGTTTTTCCTTGCGCCGCTATAATTTCCGTATTTTTGGTTTTAAATAGTCGTACCCTATAAAAATTCTTTTTGAAGAAATTTTCACTCATAAAATTTCCTTCTGCTCCTGTATCGATGAGGGCTTCTACTGGTACATCGCCAACCAGGACTTGTATAATTGGTAGCTGTGAGTTTTTTACGATGACCGTATTTCAATGTCTATTTGAGGGTTTTTTTAAAACTTCCGGGGTCTGGACCCTCCCTTTCACAGGCCCCTCTACTCGTTTAAAGCTTTCTTTTCAATCTGTGTCTTCTGGGTACGCGGATGCTTATTTTCAAATTTTCTTTTTGGGCCTTGACCTTCGAGTTTCGATGCGTTAGCTTGATAGCTTTTTTCCCCATAAGAGCGATTTCCATTTCTGGTTTCCTCCTTTGAAGATTTCCTTCGGGTACTTTAAGAATATGTTTCTCCTCTCGCTTTTTCCGCTATTCTGCGATTTTGAAACTTCACCGCCAATTCGAAGAGTTCCTGCAATGTGCTTGGGTTTCTAATTTCAAAGTAGTCTTGAACAGCGGGTAACAATCTTGGTAATATTATTTCAATTATCTCCGCATCGGGTTTCTTCCCATACAGCATATCCATTAGCTTGATTTTTCGTAGAATAAAGTCCGTCAATTCTGCTATATCCCGTTGATAGAAACTATATAGTTCGGCTTCCAGCCGTGGGCGATCTTTCACTATGGGGAAGGCCTTTACTAACGATTTTTTGAAATTTTCAAATGTATACGTCTGGCTTCCAAACTCCCCTAATAAAAATTTGCCTATGTTTTTCCACCATAGCGCGGCCTGTCCTCTTAGTGCTGATGAGGCGATGGCAACTTTTTGTCTTTCGGGAACAGGGTAGAGCTGAAAGTGGCTTTTTAGACCTTCTAGAAATACCGCCACCGAATTTTTCCGTCGAAATGGACGTTTGGGTTGATTGATGCTCTCAAAGTCTGGACCAGGTATCCAAATCCTTCTAACTGGCTTGTCATTTCTTGGTGTTGTCCAGCGGCTTCCATCCAGTTTTCGGCCATTTCAGTTCGATAATTGTTCGGGCGCCAATGTAACGTTGCGCGCCTCCAACTTGCACGCAACCAAGAGGTGACTGTGAAAACTGTATAAAACACAGAGTCGTGTGAAGGGTTTAAGTCCCTTTTTATTCAACGTAAAAATTACAATTGCGTGCTCTTGACGCTCACAGACTGTGCCAACTCGGCAGTCAAATAAAAATAATAACCTGAAAAGAAACTAAAGACAAGACTCTAACTACGAGGCTCTCTAAAATAACTAACTCACCGCGTTTTACAACCCCGCTGCTAATTCAGCAGACTTGAAGCTCACTTGGACGATTAACACTACTTCCCGCCAAGCACATAGGCCGAAACGCGGGGTTCTTCAATTTCTCGCTAACTACCTCCGCGCTCGTGAAGTAAGAATATCACCCGAACTCGTTTCCTGCTATTTAAATCAGAATACTTCCGCTGATAATTTGAATCCTTGCGCGTTCTACTAAAATTTACATATTCTGGCATTGGCAGTTCCAGGGGAAAGTAAGGCTTGACAGGAAAGATAGTTTAAATTTAAAATAAATGTTAGTTAAAATAAATATAAACCCTACAATTATACCTGGTAACAATTTTGGATTTTTGCGCTTTTGGAGAATTTTTAGAAGGTGGATTGTCCAAACGTCGACCTATAACACTCCTTAGACTTTGGAAAGCTCTTGAAGAGGAATGGTATAAAATACTTCTTACGATACTACAAAAGGCTTTACTGTCATGGATATTACTATGTACAAAGATAGTGAAGAATAAGCGTTATCAAATATAACATTTAAAACACAAAACTTTCAGACAAAATATTGAAAATTGTCTAAAAATGTACGTATAAACTCTGTGAGAGAGCAGAATTGCATTTAAAACTTGAGTTTATTTAATGTAACTATTTTATTTCATATTACATTAAGCTCTTATCAGACCTCTTCATGTTTTCTCCTACAATCTCAGTTATATTGAATGTCTGAATTTTAAAGAATTATATGGATTTTGAATTCAGATACATTATAAAGCGCTGCTCGAAAAGTTGTTTACTCATATATTCGTCTTTATGAATAAATATTTCCATTATAATCTACAACTAAAAATTTATTCACCGGATACAAGTTTTTAATTAAAAGAGAAAATCTAATTTCGAGATTTAAGATAGTTATCGCGAAAACTATTTCAAATAATTAAGGCTGTCGATTTTAGTTAAGCATTCGGTTTAAGGCAGCACATCTTGCTCTCAACTCGATTCTGAAAATATTTCGAGATTACAACTTTCTTAGAGAATAAACAGACACATTTTTCTCTTCTGTTCTGAAGAAAATGTTTATAAATTATCTGTTAAAATATGACGTACTCTGCAGCTGTTTATAAAGTAATATTTTCGAATAAATTTATCCTTGGCTGTAATTCTTCTGTCTTAGAATATCATTGTTAATAAACTATATCATTTGATTCTTCGGAAAGATTTCAAATCATTTCGTCACTTTTACACATTATGTTTATTTGAAGCGTAATGTCTGAAGTACCATTTTTTAATCAAGGAAAATAATTTAGAGCAATTATCTCTAAGGACACTTTCGCTATCTTACATTAAAAGAATTGAGGATTAAGATTAAAGTTTTTTCATTCTTAAAATATATTTCGGTGCTATAGTTATCCAGTAAGGTTTTAATGGCTTTGTAAAATACTGTTAAGCTCCTGATTTTCTAACAAATAGAATAAGCGAACGCTTGAAAACCGCTACGGTATGAATTGCATGAGAATGAGAATGGAAGAATTTAGAAGGAGACCATAAATTCAACTTCAAAATTATATGTATACTTTGAGACTTAATACGAATAAAGATTAACGAAAGTAGAACAATTAATGTATTGTTTTATTTTACAACATAGCTCAAAATTTGCGCAACAATGAACATTAACGAAATAAATCAACTAATGGAAGTGATAAAAATTTTTCTGTACACAATGTTTCAGGTATATGCACTGTTGAGTTAAGCAACTAATTGCGTGTAAGCACAATAACTTTAACATCCATGAATCGATGAACAATGGGCAATTCTACATAAAGTTGCCCATGTCTAAAAACAGGTCGCTGAATAATAATAATGTCGCTGGTTTTCTTGTGATGGCCTTTGTTGTCGTCTTACAGTCGTGGCCTCTTCACTCGCATTTAGTAGATGATGCAAGCACTTCTTTCTCTCCTTGCTTTTCTGGAGCCTGTTTACCTTCCCAATCTGGTTAATATTGGAGTCCTGTCATTTATTTGACGTTTCGAAAGATTTATCCATATTTACTAACACATTTTACTGGTATCACTCTTGGTTTAACCATGCTTGAATAAACACTAGTTTCATTCTTGATTCATTTTATCTCCAGAGGTGCTTTAGCCACACTTTCGGGCCTAGCAAGCTCTAGGTATTTAGCTAGCCAGGCGGTGGTATGTTTTAGCTGAAAACACATTCTCGAGCCTAGTTGCAAAACTTTTTGATAGGTAAAACACAGATATGCAAGATTTAATTTCAAATAATTTTATTAAGCACTTTATTTGAAATAAATGCACAGTTTTCAAGCAGAATTTTAGGTACTTATCTTGCCATCAAGTGTAACGGGAGAGCATCCTTAAGGTACTTATATGTTCTGATTCTCTTTCGTCTCTTCACCTTTTGAGCAATATTACCAGCAGCGACAAATTGGAAATGGAAACTCTATTAACTATCAGCTCGCTTAGAAAAAGGAAAATTGATGTCCATTATGCTTATTTGCGTGATTATCATGAATTCTGTGGAAATAAAAGACATGATTTCATAGCTAAAGATGCTTTAAATTTACTCATAGATATCAATACGAGTATTAGGATTCCAAAGAGTTATTGGAAGTCTAATTCATTATAAGAAGGTTTTAGCTAAGTAGCTAAGGAATATATATCATTTTGTAATCCGGAGGGTGTTTAAAAAGTTCTTTCTTTCTATTTACCATACACTGCATTCCGAGTCTTTCCTCTTTATTAATTTTAAATTATCTCAGTTTTTATCTGGTCACGGTAAATTTGCAAGGTGCCTGTTTCGTTTCAATTTAAGATCAAATAATTTAAATGAGTGTTCAAAAAAGTGCCTCAGCTTGTGGAACATTTAATTTTATCCTGCCCTACCTTCTATGTCCCTAGATTATGATTTCAGAACGATTTGAAAACGTTTGGCACGCTTGCTTGAGTGAACTTATCTGTTTTTAGTCTAGACTACTGTTCTCTATTTTTGTTCGTTTTTATGCATGCAATATTTAATGGTTTAGTTAAACTTTTGTAAGCCCCGTGTTGTACATTTGGGGTGCACAGGGAGATTGTATGTGTTAAAAGAATCATTTTACCGAAATCTAGTTACTAAGCCTTGGTGTAAGTAGAATAAAATTCTGGATTAAATCATTTTCCATAACCTAGTTGCTAACGTTTGGGATAAGTAAAATTAAGTTACGTAAAAATTTTCTCCAATAAACGTTTTTGATGTGTTAATATTGATGTTAACTAGTCAAACGCGAGGGAAGAACGAAAACGTTTTGACTGCTCAATAATCTCTCCCAGATTGTTTTTGATTACACTCATTTTCGAAATCATTGCTTGTAAATGTAAATTTTAATCAACTAAGTATATACATTACATAGGCATTTTTTTCTCTTCATGTTTCTGAATCATATTAACCGAGATACATATAAAATTGTTAACGCTGGAAATAATAGTTAAAGTAGATAACAATAAATAATAACTAAAATAAATGATCACTGACATAGATAACTCGCCCTTTAAAGCTCATTCATTTCAATATATATATTAATCAATATATATCAATATATATAAGATAATATTCTAAATCTAATATCAAAACCGTTCTCAGAAGGCAAATTATAAAATTAGATTATAAATAATAACATCTTAAATTTTTTCCGAAATAATTACCTTAAAACATAGGCTTCCTTCTTAAATTGCTTTACAAATCGTTGTATCTATCCTTAGCCTCAAACTAGAATAATAAAATCGAACATTTTGATATTTTCCTGTATTTTCAAATACTAAGTTAGAAATTTTGTGTTTTCTGTCTTTTTAAATACTAACTTTTCATAGAATCTTTGTGAACAAACATGCCAGAAGAGCGAATAATTATTAAAAAGTTTGAACACTTTTACAAATCCAAGCATTAACAGTTTTTACAGGAGATCTTATGCGTAGCAAATCCGGATATTTTCATTAATTTACATCTGAAATAAAAATAGTATAACAAATATAAAAGGGTATGGTAACACATAATACTGGGTAACACATAATACAACGACAAACGTGCTTATTTCTTTTCGCATTTTGTAATATATGATACGATACTGTATTTTAAATTTAGTAGGTTATTATTTCATTATTCTGAACTAAAAGGAAATGGATATAGCTTCAAAGAGGTAAGCTTAGAATAAGATATATCTCAAAAATCTTCAATTTTATGTTTATATTTTGCGTCCTAAGCAAGTTATTAAAACTTCATACAAAACATATTGCATTTTTATGAATAGTCATTTATTAAAATTAAAAAAATCATGTATAGTTTTCTTTTAACTTTCTTTTTTAACAATGTAGAGACATCAGGTTTTTTGAAGCATGAAACTTGGAAAATGTACTATGCCGTATCCGGGACTGCAACACCGAGCCTTCCAATTTTTAGTTGAACGAGCTTTCCAGTTACACAACGAAGGCATGTGGTAAGGAGAAAAAAAGACCTCGCAACATGTATAATTTTTTTTGTACTGAGAATTAATGAAGAAGGTTTATAAAGAATTATCACTTCCACCCCCCCGTGCTTGCTGTCGTTGTGTAAGTGCTTAGCTCATATAGCTAGGAATTGGAAGATACATGGGTCGAATCTGGGAGAGAACACAGCAAATGTTTCATGTTTCTGGTTTGAAATGTCTAATGGTTTCTACAATGGAATGAAAGTCAAAATCTGAGGGATGATAAACCGCCATCACATGGATTTGTTCGATTGGATCTTATGAGCCCCCCCCCTTTCGGCCTTTAAATGGGAGAGAATGTAAGATATATTCACATTATTTCGTGCGTGCGTTTACTACATAAGTGGTTATACCATCATTTATATTGTAAGATTCGTGATTTGAAGCCCTGTGAGGCCACATTTGATTTTGCATGTTTCCTCGCTCCAGAAGGGAAACTGAAAAGACCTATCAGGGTTCTATTTATCTAATAAAGTTAGTATAATATATTAGTAATAATATATTAGAATGAATTTTAAAGGTACGTTGAAGTCTGAGGAGTTATTCAAAGATAAATATTACTTTAAAACATATTCAAGCGTACAACATTTTGACATTATGTCCATTGTTTTCGTATATACATTAATTGCACATTATCCTGAAGAGAACTATGTAAAAATGAGTAACCCTTAAAAAAGAATGAGTTGAAAATGTCTGGTTCATTTACGAAATCTACTTAGCTGCCAAATATTCGTTTGGGTACAGATATTGAGAACAAATAAGAATATTCTACCCTAAATAAATTTAAATTAATCTTTTTAATAGCATTTTTAATAATATAATATTAGAATATAAAAACTAATTATATATTCTGAAAGCACTATTAGCGAAAGTTTCTCCGAAAGGCTCAAAGATCTTATACCATATATATTAATTTTTACACTTTTCGCTGTGTGATGTCATAGTTTGCGTTTTGTTTGACTCGCATAAATTGATGCAAATGTAAAATAACTTCCATTTCTGGGCTTTTATTTTTATCGTATTCTGTGGATATTTATTAACGCAGTCTACAAATTTCAAAGTGTGACGAGTACTTTAATTTACTTAAGATTTATATTTGATCTTATGTAAGTAAGAAGTATGGCCAATAGGGACTGACGTCACTTCAGTTTGCTGTCGGCGCAGAAGTTTAGATGAGTAGTAGCCGCGGAGAGAAGCAGACGAGTTTCGGAGGCAAAGCAAATGTGCTTTGGAGGCTGCAAAGCGGAGGATCCCATTGACGAGCCTTCCAGGAGTGTTGGAGGAATGGTGATCTCCTTAATATGTAATACTGCCCAGTTAGCGTTTGTGAATACCTGAAGTTTATGCTAGGGATGATTGATTATATAGAGCTAACAGAACTGTGTATGGACAGCATCTTTCTTGTAGGTTTTCCCAGAAGCTGTGTCAGTGCCATATCTAACAATCTTTCTAATGCCATCACAATAGTTTAGTAATAAAGTAGCATAGTTTATACCTTCATATCGGGCTCTAGTTCATACCCCACATGTATACCGTATTGCATTTTCTTTTATAAGAAAGGTTCTCCTTCCTTCCCGCGTGCCTATCAGCGTGGTGATAAGTCGGCTAGCAATCGAAAGGTCCGGAGATGGAATTTCGTCGTAGGCACAGCTGGGTTTTCATAGTCACTGTTAAAAAATAAACCTAATGCTCAAAATTAATACACTTTATAATTCATAATCGCTGCCCAGACGGCATAGTGGTTAGGAGAGCTTAAGGGCTCGGGTTCGAATCCCGGAGAAGGTATGGCTGCAACTGTCCGTCCCTTACTGTGAGGTAACGGTGGCTCACCTATTAGGTACTTCCACAATAAAGTGGCCACCATTTTCGGCCTTTGTAGAAGGCAAGTTTAAATCGTCTAAATGCCCGCGAATAGAAAAGAAAATCATTCATAATTCATTAATTACATAGGTGTAAATTTTATTAGTTTTTAATATGCTAATACATGCATCTTGGTATTTGTTTACCTCTTTCAAATGTCCATGTTATCCAGTCAAAATAAAAAAAAAGATCATCCTATTGTTTTCAGTATCCAATATATGCTGAACCACATTCGATGATCTTTCACTTCAGGGGACAAATCATGGCAAGAAAATCTTTCTGACAGAATGTTACAAATAGGAAAATAATATTAATTCTTTACCTCAATTCTTTCATATAGTAAATGTAACACAGTAACGTTTTAGTTTAAAAACACATTTACTTTTGTATGCTAAAGAAAGCGTAATTGTGTGTTATTACTTTATATAACAAGGCGTAATTAAAACTATGAAAAAAAAATAATTCGTTAATTGGATCATACGTTTCTGCTTTTTTGCCTCTGGTAACTTATAAAATACTAACTTATGTTACTCTCAGTCATTATTATTGCAATTTAATTCTGCTAACTAGGCAAGTAAGTGATAAAATTACTTACATCGAGCCATTAAATTTAAAGATACTTCACATTATATTTTAAATTAATATAGCAAATAATATTTTTATCAGCAAGTACCATAAAGTTTAAAAGAAAAATTCATCTTAGATTAAAATTTTGTTCTTTACAGAATATTTGCATTTTGAAATATATAATAAATAACATGGGGAAATAATGTACGCAAAAAATATTTAAAGGACCATAAATCATTAAGTAAAACTTTTTATGCTTGATAATGGCCATCGCTGAAATCACAAAATTCTGGATGCAAAGTAATTGCTCTCGTTATTATATTTTTTGAAGGAAGTCTGAATCGCAGAACACGTATCGATGGAATCATTTAAAACTTTTTTTGAAAGATTCGTTTCCTTTTACATGAAACATGTTCTTTAAATAATTAACGTTGTGGAGCATCGAACGGGTTATTAATAACATAAACCGCATCAGCATCATCCTATAATTTATTCGTTCCTGCAAAAAGTGATATTTACGAAATATTATGAATTTCCTTTTTTTGTAAAAAATAAACAAGCGAAAGCTTTGACGATCGTATATTAAACTTTCACCGACACGCAAACAAAGTGACAAAAACTAAGAAAATAAACCAAAATCGTTGGCACGCAATCTGTGGAAAATTTTAATAGCGAAGGTCCCGTAAATTATATTTCTTTTAACGGTATCGAAAACGTGATGGAAGAAAAAATAGATTTCATACATAAGGAAGAAGGAGCGTCATATGTTACCAACGAGAAAAGAGTAAGACTGCTAAACTTTTCTTTTTTAAATAAAAGATTCTTGCGCTACAGGAATCTGGCTTTCGGACGACATCGCTATTTCTCCAGAGACTGTAGCGCTCCCTTATCGGCGGCGAAATTAATTAACTCGCCTTCGGGTACGAGAGTTTCTAACGACGTCATCTGTCTTCTCTAGAGATGACATAATGGCTTTGACTTGCAGAGCGCCATCTTGTGGACATAGAGTAAGAACCGGAAAATAAATCTCGTTTAATAGTCAACACTTGTAGTAGAAGGAGGATTTCAGCAAGAGGAATGGAAAAGATTTCTCTAAACTTCCGCTTCGAAATTTCTCGCTCAGAAATATGCTCTTGTTTACTTTAACTTTTCCTAGAAGCGTGAAATTTTGAAATAAAAGAAAAGGCGTTGTTGGTTTATGTTTTGATTATCAAAACCCTTTCAACACCTGGTATTTCAGCGACATTTTTTACCATCATTCTTAGTTATGTTAATTTGAAACTCTAAATATGTCTCCAAATCTTGCACAATTAAACATTTATTTATGTCTGTTTTGTCGCCATTACTTTTGCATCCGTAAAATGTTTCTTAGGAAGTTTTAAGTTCTTATACCCGTATTCCCGCATTATGTATACAAAAATTTATATTTTATTATATTTGTTCAGTAACGAAATTTATATTTTAAGTTACGAAGTTACTATAAAAATATTTTTTATATTTGTTTTTAATTTCAGTTTTCTATGTACGGCAACCAAATTTTGAAAAACAGTACAAATAAATCTATTATTAGTGTTAGTTAACAGAATACTACTTAAAATGATAAAAACGGGATATAAACATATTATCAAAGTATGATTTTTGGTTTTTTTTCTTACATTTTGGGTTAAAAATATGTTAAATTTCAGGATTAGTAGATATGATGCCACAAAACTGTTTATCAGTACTTTACTTTTATATTCGTCATTGAAAATTGTCTGAAAACATTTTAGATTATGTACATAAACCTAAACTTTTAATTCATTTGATTCACGATACATTATTAAATATTTGTGGAAAGTTTCATAAAATTGCTGTAATAATAATTTAAGTTAAAGCTTTTTTTTTTTTTTTTTTTGTAAAAGAAAATTTGAAAAATGCACTTTTTCCAAAAAAGGTTTAAAGAAATTAAAACACAAACAGAAGGAAAAGAAAATGTTGCCAAGTGTGAAAATTATATTGCTTTTTCCGCAAGCACGTAATAACTAATAGAAATGTTCAAAATTATTTTTTGAACACCACCAAAAGTATTCAAATAGAAAATTCTCATTTTAAAGTTATTTAGATAAGTCTAGCCATCAGCTTCCGGGTACTTAAAAAGAAACTTCCGGCTCACAGCGTAGAACAAGAACAGCCATAATTCTGCTTCTAATGATGAGAGAGACAAAATAAAAGTACTAGCTTAGGGAAGCTCAATGTATGAACTTTAAAACAAAGTAATAGAATTTTCTTCTAAACAATTCCACCAAAATTGACGATTAAAACGTAATTGGATATCGTAGCTAATTATGATTTTATTTATTTTCAGGTATTGCCATTAAAACAGTTCTATCTGAAATTTACATATACTGTTAATTAGAGTATTTATTTCTAAAGCTGCATCTAAAACATATGTATCTGTATGCTTTCTTTATTTTTCCTCCCTTACAAAGATACCGAATTATAAGACTACAATATTTATTTATATTATCATAATCCTATTTAAGACGATACTACTGTATACTAATAATAATATAATAATAATAATAATGTATAATATTATAAGGTATTTCTCCCACTTCCCTAGCTGCCTTCGTGGTGTAGTGGTTCTGCACACTGAGCCGGTATTTCAGAGGTCCGTGGTTCGATTCCCGGCGAAGGCGGTTGCATATTTTTCTGCTTCCAATTAAACTAATGACTCTACAATATAAATTAATGTATACTTCAAATCTACAAAATAACATATCGCAGCCTGTAGAGACATTAGGCTATTTCGAACAGGAGACATGAAAAATGAGCAATTCCCTCGCCAGGACTCGAACCTCTCGAATATGCGCCGAGCGTGCTGACCACTACATCACGAAAACATGCTAGGAAGGCGGGAGAAATACCTTATATACTCTCCTTTTAAAGGGCGACTGAGGATTAGGAAACCCATTTGCCAAATCCTGGTGGTGAAGAACCATCATCCTCTTTTAGTTCGAGCCCCACTGTGGAGTCATAGAGTTTTTTTTTTAAAGCAAAAGTAATGAAAAATGAGCAATGCCCTCGCCGGGGTTCGAACCACGGACATCTCGAATAGGCGTCGAGCGTGCTGAAAGCGGAAGAAATACTTTATAAGAGTGCCTTTAGTGTTCTGAGATTATTTAAATTATCTTATGCTTGGAAAAACCGTTTACATTTTTTTTTATAAAAACGTGTCATATTTCTCTCGAATTTTGCTGAATATTATACTCAAAAGGAAAAATCTAAATGGCTGTATGACTCATTCATCGATACGAAAGATTCACTAGGCACAGACTCGAAAGGAAATTGTCACTAAAAACTACATGAAACTCTAAATTGAAAAGAGTTACTGCATGACGAAGATGCTTCAGTAGTAAATTCAGTTTCTCTTCTAATGAGCCTTGATGATAAATAGTAATATGAGTCAATTACGTCGTTTGTTGAGGGATTACATGGAAGTGTTCTTCGAAAAGATATTAACTTTGGATTACAATGTGATACTTCGTTTCATATTCACGATTCAGCATTTTGCAACTGTTTGTGAGCCCCCTGGTTTATGTACATCATTTTGGTGCATGGAGCGTCAATGCATGGTATACTGTTGGATACATCATTGAATTGTATACATTACATGCATTCTTGTCTGATATATTTGCAGCGTGTGGGTTGGATGAATTGTTGCTGTCTTGATAAAAGATCAAAAAGCATTTTAAACGTAGATTCTATTGAATTCTTTCCCTTTCCCACTACCATAAAATCGAAAAATGAGTCATTGTTAAGTCTGTGTTGAGCTGTCTCTGGTATGGTGATCTCAGCCTAATGCCCTGTATTAAATCTTACAGCAGGTTATCGCTTATATAAGAAACTGAGTTTAAAAAATGGCTAAATATCAAAACTCTGAAAATAATTAAAACCACAACCTTGCACTCAACTGAAAGGTAATACATAGCACAAAATGTTTGCTATTTAAGACAATTCTCAACAGGCTAGCGGTTTCTACAGTGCAATAGTATATCTAGTCCACAAATTAAATCGTTATTCCTAGAAAGATCACTCAGTGCCAATATATTATCATTGCCAATAAAAGGTCAAGACCAATCGTGTTTTATTAGCGGGCGGCAGCACATGAGCTATAATTAAGAGACCTTAGTATCTTCCCTCTTGCTCATAACTGATAAATTAACTTTATTTTTTTTTAACATTTTAGTTAAAGCAAATGAAAAACTCACTTTTTGGTTTCGGTTCTGGATAAGGCGATGGAGCAGGTTCGTCAAAATGTTTCCTTCAAGGGAACACTAAACTCTGGCTCGAAGTCTATTTAGCTTCTACCCAATGTCCCCCGGGATGGAGAACAAACGACATTTCAACAAACCCCGCACGATTTGAAGAAATAGATGAACCGATGCCTGACTATTAATTCGTCACATTTATCTGACCGGCGGATGAATGAGGATGAGGAACTCGGGTCATGAATTTTATACCTTCAGAGCCGAGAATATCAGAGTAAAACTTATACAATAAATGGCATCAAGAGAGGGGTGTGTAACTGAAACTAACAATGAATAAACAATGATATCTGTATCAGATGAGTTAATGTCACGGATAATAATAACAGTTCGTATAGTATTTAACTTAAAATTTAATTTTTAAAGCAAGTAAGATAAGTGTTACAAGGTGTAGGGAAAATTTACATTATCCAAGAAACTGACTCTTAGGACGATTACCTGGATAAGAATGTGTTAAAGCTGTATCTTTGCATATGTATAAGAAACGTTACAGACACTGGCACATTGAAATAATACAAAGTACTGTTTTAAAATTATATTTGACAAAAATTGATAAGAAAGTTGTGTAGGAAATACAATAATTATATTAATATTAATACATTAATAATGTTATTCTACATATGGTAAGTCTAGATTCAGAAAAAAAGTCACAATTTCATTAAATAACTTGTAACAGGAAAACATTTAATTGTATTATGTCAAAGAAGGTAAGCTAAAACATCATGCGTGCTGGAAAAAAAACCGCTAACAACCTATCTGGTTAAATCAGGTGAAATGACAATATGCTCTTATAATTTTGAGTTTTTTCTCATTTAATTGTTTATGCATGCTTATACTAGTCTTAGTTAGGGGTTTCAATTTATACAAGTCTCATTGAGTTGTTTAAACATATTTGTATAACTTTACAAAACTAGAATATGCATTATTGTTGTGCAATATTTAGATTGCCTAATATTTATTTAGGGAAAGCTGAAACCAAAAGGAAAGATCGAATGAAAAAACTTAGAGATCTCAAGAAAATATATCTGGATAACGAAATAGTAAATGAAAAAGTTCTCCTCTCAATAAATAAATAAATAAAATTAAAATAAATGAATATTTGCTTTTTATTTTACTAAAGTAGGTTATAAATTATAAAGTAGTTTTTATATCTTAAAATGTCAAAACTGCAAAAACATAAAGCTTTTATTGCAGTTAGCAGTTGTTTAAAAAAAAAGCGTAAATATATTTATTTTCAATTTTCTTAAACATTCAGCTAAGCTGATTTTCTCCTTCAGTATGGGTATTTTTATGAGCCGAACCTTTTTAATCGTTAAGTATAAAATTAATCATGTTTAAGTTATGAACTCATCAAAAGTAATCAATTAATAAATGAGAGAAAAGGAAAGGAAATTCATGAGATTGAAATCTTTCTTTTTATTCTCTTATATGTATTTTTTAAAAACTCCCAAGGGTAATAAAACAGAGCCAAACATGATTCCATTTAACACGTCTTCCGCTCTACTTCCGGCGATCAAATGCGGAACTCCCATTTCCGTTAGGCTAGCGGAAATAGGCTCTTAAACGAACGTGGTTTTCAAACAGCTCATGCATTCTTCCTCCTAACCCCGGTCGAAGTCCATTTTTATGGAAGGTCTTTCTCACATTTCTCCTTACGACCCCAAGTGGAATGGAGTTTTCCCATCGGAGACGGCATTTTATACAAGACCATAAAGCTTCCAAACAGGGAAAGTGTTTCTTTAAGACAAGCACCATTTTTTTTTCTTGCGAGAAAAGTCGCGAAATGTGAGCCTCGTTATTAGAATCATTGCCATTTCCCGAAAGCAGTGCCAAAGTGATTGAAGTAAGGCGGAGCAGTAATTCTTATTATATGTGGGGTAGCATCACTCTCTGACATGAGCGCATGAACAAAGATGTATATATATATATAGAAAGATATATATATAAAATCCTAAATTACCTTTCAGTTTGGTTAGAAACATTTTGTCTTTATTTCTTTCAAGCGCATGTGGCCAGCAATCGCAAGCCATCCAAATCTGTTCGAGCGCCAGGATATGGTTTCCATTCACTTAATGGAAGAGTGTCATCAGTCTCCTTTCAGCAAATGTTATTATTTTGGGAAAGCGTGTAAGTGTAACATGGTTGCTATGGTTGAATATTAGGTTAATGAAAAGTGGGAATGTTCTGATGGTAAAGCTGTCAGGATGTCTGCTTCAGAATCGATCGAAGAAAGTTTTAAACCTCAAAGGAAATCTTTCACGTTGGTAGGTTTATTCTTAAAAATTTTTAAATGTAGAGACTTTAAAAGATAAAAGTTAAGAATAAAAGTAGACGATACATTTTAGATAGTTTTGAGATCTTTTCTTCAGTTTAGAAGGTTCACAGTCAAATTTTGAATAAAGAACCAGTTACAGAATGGAATGAAATGGTTACAATTAAAATAATGAATGCAAGTTGTATTTAAAAAAAACAGCCTATAATATATTGCATATGTACAATTCTGTCAAATTATTTAAGATTAATATTTACTTAAAAAGTTTATTAGATCAAAATGCTATGGGTCAGTTAATTATCTTAAGCATTCCATAAACGTTTACATTATATTATAAGGTATTTTCTTCCTCCTTCCATGCTTTCGTGCTTTCTTCGTGTGAGGGTGGTACACTCGGCGAACCTAATGATTCTATAGTGGCGCCCAAACTAAAAGGTGATGGATAATACTTCGTCACCATCAGGAATTGGCGATTGACACCCTTAATCTCCAGTCGTCTTTTAAAAGGGGAACTATATGAGGTATTTTCTTCCTCTTTTCGGCATGCCTTCGTGGTGTAACGGTAGCACATTCGGCACGTATTAGAGAGGTTCAGGCTCGAGTCTCGGTGACAGCGTTGCTCATTTTTACGTCTCCTGCTTCAAAAACTACTAATGACTCTACAACATAATTAATTTTAATACTTTGAAGTTATTTTCATTTGTCTAATGCATTATTCTTGAAGGAAATTTTTCTCCTTTCTTACCGCGTGCCTTTGTTGTGTAATCGGAAGGAAATGCCGCTAGTAGTCCAGAGTTCGAATTCCGGTGAGGTCACTGATAATTTGCCAATTTTCCGTATTCGAAATAAGCTTAATGACTCGGAAGCTTTCTTCACATTTCCTTTCTATCCATCAACCTAAATCTGCCTACTCTAGATTTATGTAAACTACGAATTGATATATGAAAATTTGTGATAAATAACAGAAGCCAGGGTCATTTTTGGTTTGTCAGAAACTTTGCTTTTTGAAGTTACATTTCCCACTGCTGCTTTCTTACATCGTGAATTTGTTGAGGAAATTTCCTATTATATTGCGCTGCACATTATGTTGTTTGAATACAAGTGCAGTTAAATTCTGTTTAATTTTAAGTTTGATAAACATCATTTGGGATAAAAGTAAAATCATATTATCATATATTCAATGTTTATTTAGAGTATGCTTTATTCTCTCAAATAATAAATCGTTAGAAACAGAAAAGGACTGGATTATTTAATTCAGGTAAACCATGCGAGTGTGTTTGTGGCTAAATATTAGGCTGGTGTTAGAACAACTTCCACGAATTGCATCTCTCATGTTAGCAGATAACCCTGGTGAGTTTTTCCATATTTCAACAGACAAACACATACCAGTGCTACAGCCCTAAACATCTTCTTAATTTTGATCAATAGTAGAAATTGGAACCTTGTACGCATTTTCTTCTAGCAGAGGAGACCTGGAGAGGATGTTTTTAATCGGCATATTTACACTGCCTTCATTCCACGTGTTTACAACAATAAAATACATATAATAGTAGTTTGATCCCGAATTCGAATTTTGGACTTAAAGGGAGGGTATGGACATTATTTGTTAGCGCCCCGATTATCCACTGCAACTTGTTACGGATAAAGTAAAAGTACAGAGGTTATAAGGTATTTCTCCTGCCTTCTTAGCATGCCTTCGTGTTGTAATTAGAAGCGTATACGAGAGGTCCGAGGTTCGAGTCCTGGTGAGGGTTGTGCTCATTTCATTTCTTCTGCTTTCAACAAATTCTCTAAGTTCTCTACAGGGGTGCCTAAGCAAAAAGAGGTGGTGGATGATGATTCTCTACCACCAGAACTTGGCGATTGGGTACCCCAGTATCCCCCAGTCTCCTTTAAAAGGAGGAATATATAAGGTATTTCTCCCGTCTTCTTCTTGGCGTAATGGCGGCGGTTATTCGAGAGGTCCGTGGTTCGAGTCTCGGCGAGGATATTGCTCATTTTTCATCTCTCCTGCTTTCAAAGAATACCTAATTTCTCTACAATAAGTAGAAATTTCTTAGAACTTCAGCTAGAACTTCTAGAAATTTTGGTTTATATTAACACACCTCATTTGTTTAAGATCAGTAATTTTAAAAAAATTAATTTTTTGGAGAAAATAGTTACACATAGAGTTTAATTTCCTGGCTAATGAAATTTGTAATTTAAGATATTTCATTTTTTGTATGAAATACTTTGATAGAAAAATATACACGTCAATGATATAACCTTCTATAGTATTATGAATAACTTACCACACATTCGAAGTATTAAATTCTTTAATTATGAGTTTAGAATAGATTTCATTGTAACTCCCATCAGCATAAACCAGTAACTTAAACTAAAACTCTGCTTCTGAGACTTCGATCTTTTGTAAAACATCTTGTTACTCTTATTTTAAAATAAGTTTTGTATTAATAAACGTTTTTCACAGTTATTACATTTCCTTTTCTGTCCATGAAATTTCATCTGCAATAGTATTACTGATACTGCCATTGACTCTGTTTCGTTAAAGACAGCATTGTCTTTACAATCATCGTTAAGTATTTCTGTTTTCAGAGTTATTAAATTTGTTGAAAAGAAGTAAAATTGTGCAGTGTCCTCACAGGGACCCAATCTTCGAGCATTTCAATTGCTAGCCGGACGTTTGTTTCACTTACCACACAAAGGACGCAGTAAGAAGGGAAAAATACTTTATTAACCTACCCTCTTTGAAGGGCGGTGGTTACCTAGGGTAACCACCTTTTCTATTGAACGTCGTACTCACTTGTGTGAGTGGTTTTCAAGATTGGCCGTTTCTGAAGTTCACTTGTAGCTCACAAGATGGCAATCAAGAAACATAGCCAATCAAGAAACATAAGACAGTAGATGATGCAGCAATTCGTCTTCAATAAAATTAGCAGCAGGCATCGAAGACAACATCACGAGGATGTGCACTCTGCAGTACCGAGAAAATGACTGTAAGAACAATATGGGAATGCAGTACTTTCAAAGTGGCATTCTGCTTGAAAAAGAAAAACTATTTCCATGAATACTATAGAGACTGATTTGTAGGGATGTGTTCTGTGGGCGGTGGTCACTGACACTAACCGCCAGATGTGGTCATTTCTTTCACGTGTCTTGGATAAACTATGTGTAATTGTCGCAAATAATTTCATTGTAACACCTGATGTAGTAAATAAAACAAGAGTTTTGCTGAAAACGTTAATTGCCTTTTCCTGCCCCTTAAAGAGTTAAAGGGTGACTGGAGAGGAAAAGAATTGCTCAATCTTAATGATGACGAATTATCGTCCACCCTTTAGTAACCACTTTTAGAGGCATTCTGTCATACGATGCCTACGGCGCCTCTTTTACACCAGACGAGCTAGCCTACCTTTCCAGCAACGCCTTTCCTCTCTTGCAAATCCTCATACATCGTGACAAAGGATCAGGCTATTTTTTTACCTATTCAAGCTTCCGTTTCTACGAAATGGACTTTCAAGAAGCATTAAACTTCAAGCATCGAAAGGCCAAAATTTCATCTGAGCAAATAAAATTGTACTAAGCTCAATAGACCAGCAATAAAATATACTCGTACTCTTATAGTCATTAGATTTGTCGAAGCAGGAGAGGTAAAAATGTGCAGTGCCCTCGCTGGGACTCGAACTTCAGACCTTCCGATTGTCATCTGGAGGTGCTTTCCAGTTACATCGAGAAGGCATCATGTAAAGAGGGGAAAATAAATTAGAATTTAATATAACTCTTTCTTTGCGGAGCCGCCCCATACTGTCTGTACATCCAAATATCGGTTAGTTGCTTGGCAGTCCAGTTTTAGTGCTTTCCTCTGTTGCATTGATATATGGTATCATGATTTGGTGAACGTTACGGAAACACACTTAAGCCTAACCGACGCGCTCAGTCGCCTCTCTGTCACACGACAAACGCAACATCGCTATTATGATGAAGTCTCACACATGATTCATTTCTTTTCTGAGCTTATTGAATGGGTTCTGAATTGTTCTTTTGCCATTGTGCATGTTTTACCTGAATATGCTTTTATCCCCTTTTTATGTTTAGAGTCAATTCTCTCTTTGGCTGCTTTTCTGTGTTGTCCTCCCACTGGTATTGATTTCCATAGCTACAGTCCAAAGGACGAAACTAAAACTCTGTAATACAGAATGAAGTTCCTCATGCAAAAGGAAATAGTTTAATTGATTTGGGTATTCTGAATTTTCTTTCCGTTCCTTTAAGGTGAGAGAACTCCTTTCAAATATGAATTTGTAAACACGGGCGTTTCCTAAGTTTACGAAGGAGAGATTTTGTGGTTAGCCATTGCCAAAGATTCAAAATAAGTTAAAAATCACATTACACAAAATTCAATTTTCGAAATATTTTTTATCTACGATATATTGGGAGTCTCCCTTTTGTACCGCAGACCATCACTTATAAGCATTTACATGCATTTTTCTGAGGTTCGGTATTAAAAGTAGGCAGGAACTTCTAACTCGGAATAGGAAATAGACTAAAAAACGAATTTTGGTCTTTTATAATTTTCTGTCATTTTAGGCTTATAAGTTTTATTTTTGTATAAAATGTTTAGCTTTAAAATAATTCTTTATTAGCAATAGTCATTCCACACAAAAACTGAATTTTAAACTGTTTCTCTTATAATGAACAACCTAAATGTGGTTTCATTTCTGCTGTGATTTCCACTAGTATATTTTCGCTTATCTGCATGTTGTTTTGGACGAAATAAGTCGGTTAACTTACATCGTTGTGCTCAAAATCGAATTCCAGAGATAGTTTGTAACTATATATGGCATAAATGCGCTTACATTCTGTCGACCCCTTATTCCTCTTGAAATATTGATGTTAGATGAAGAATTACAAAGCCTCTAGATTCCATCCTCTATAAAGTATCCGTTGAAAATTGGGATGACATTAGACAATTACATTATGCGACAAACTTTTACCAGTTGTAAGGGCATTTATGTCCCCAAAACGTTCTTGAT
Source organism: Stegodyphus dumicola (assembly GCF_044657685.1). Taxonomy (NCBI): domain Eukaryota; kingdom Metazoa; phylum Arthropoda; class Arachnida; order Araneae; family Eresidae; genus Stegodyphus; species Stegodyphus dumicola. The sequence goes on from NC_140779.1 coordinate 63,550,608, forward strand.
AATCACCGAATATTAGTTTTTGATTTTTGTTCTATGGTATCGTGTAAAGAATTCATGCCCTAGCAGTCCTTTTTCTGTTATCGAAGTTTTTGTCATCAAAGTGAAGTGTAGTTGAAGCATATCATAGTAATAAAGTCGTTCAAAGTAGCTTTAAATTTCCTATAGAAAATGCTTCTTGTTGTATCCAAACGATTAAATTTAAACTCACCAGGAGAAATTTTTTAACTCAAGCACCTGATGCAAAAACGTAATGGTGAAATTAAAAACGATTCAGAGGAAATATCAGTACATATCCTAGAAATTTAATTTTTCATAAGATTTAGCAGTCATCAAAATTCCACTTTTGCAAATACTGCAATACCTCGCATAGTCCAGGTAATCGATTCCTTCAGTGAAAGTTCGAAACTAGACAACTGAATTAATTATACACATATAAAAAAATTTAATTGGTTAAAAAAATTTCTCCCTTTTTTCAATTGATAAATTTAAATGTCTGTAACAGATAAATAAATAAAATAAATATAAAAAGGCATCTTCTTAGTATTTCAGGTTTTATTCCCTTAAAATTGGAATATCGGAAGACTGCATAGGTTTCGTCTTTGGTCTTTTCTTTTCATACATTTCTTTCATCTCAGGTCTTTTCTTTTACTATATTTGTTTCGTCTTTGGTCTTATTTTTTATATTTCTTTGTAGCAATGAACTGAATTTTGTATTGTTAGGCGAACATTGAGAGTATGTTTGATATTGGAATCACATTCTATCGCATAGTGAGAGAGGATTTCAGTAATTTGAATAAACGTTTTAAAATTATCCAGTTGCGGATTTTCCTTTGAGCACTTTGGCAATATCATCATCATCATCTAAATTGTCATTCTTGTCTTCATTGCTCTACTACGTTCAAGTGGTTTACTATCTAGTCATTTAATGCTCGATTTGATTCATTACGTTGATAGCATAAGTCATTGAAATCAAGTTTTTGGGTCCAAATTCCACTACGTTTTTAGTGACTTTAGCAAAATGGATTTCAAAGCCTAATAAATATCGTGGGCTTAATGTCGTATGATAAGTATGCATTCTGCATTAATGTTACACGCGGTTAAATTGCTGCATATTTTGCTTATATTTTCGAGAATAAAACAGAGATAAAATTGAACGCAATGTATGCCTTTTCAGTGTTCTTCCCATACCTAAACTGAATGTTAAATATATGTAATTTACGTACATGCAATAATATGTATATGCCATGTAAATTATATGTAATAATTGTTATTGTGCGTATATAATTAATCTCGTATAATAATTATTAATGTCCTAATTATAATTTTAATAATTATTACGAAATAATAATTTATTATCTTTTTCTAATAATTCTTATGCATAATAACTATTTTATAATACGTGTGCGCATGATTTAAATGCATATATGCAAATGGATGTTAAATTCGTATACAACGAGGAAGCCTAGGAAAAAGTGAAATATGTATGATATTGCATAAATTCAAAACTGCATCAAAATTAACCCTAGAAAAACGTATTGATTGTATAAAGGCAAAAAACTATTATTTACTTATTAAATTAAGTAATTACTTATAAATTTATTTATTTATTAAAAATATTTACTTATAAAATTAAGTAAAAAACGATTATTTACTTAATTTTGTGTGCTAATTAGTTATTTAGATTTCATTTCAATTTTGTTCCATTAAAATTTAATTTCCCCCGGACTCACACCAGCTCAGTTTTCGAACTGAGCTGGTGTGAGTCCGGACTAATCAAAATAAGACTGTGATTAGCGTTGTGCTACTGCTAAACTTTCATCTCTACCTAATACATAATAAATACTACAAACTTTACGTAAAACGGCGGTAACATGTAAACTTCTGTCTCATATTCATCGAACATTACTGTAGCATAAACTTTCATAGCGATTTTGCTACTGCATTGTAAAGGATAATCACCGCATACTTACAGTATCCATGTTGAAAAGATATATTTTATAATGTCATAGTTTCTTGACATTTTCATTATCCTTCTTCTAAGTACATTTCTGAATTTCGTAATGTAAAACCTTGATCAGTCACATTAATAACCCCGGATTTAGGAAACGTTCCCAAACATACAGAACATAATTGAAATAATTTAAAGGTGGATCTAATAGGAACAGCATTTATATATCTTTGGATAAACATGTTCTGTGTACATACACCTACCATATTTGTCTCTGAAGTTAATCAGGCATAAACTTCCAAGGACTTGATTACTGCCGTGTAAAAGACATTTCTCCGCATACTTAGTATATGCGCAACGAAAACGCATTTACAGGAGTATTGTGTCTGACGAGTAGGACACAAGTAGGAATTCCTTTCTCCATTGCTGCCAGAAACTGGTAGTTATAAGCGAAAACTCATTTACCATAGTACATCACATAATCAATATCAATACTAAATGTTAAACTGCTCAGAATACATTCTAGAATTCTATCCTATTTATTCTATTATTCTATTCTATTCTATTCATTCTATTATTCTATTCTATTCATTATTAGAAGGGTGATATTCAAAATAAATCCGAAGCATGTATAGTCAAAACAAGATTAGTAGCAAACATTTTTTAGTTTACTAAAGTCATTTAGTTTCAGTTAATTTAAAACTATATGTAGTATTATACTTTTCTTCAGATTTGGGGAAGAAATGAAGGGCACAATCCTATGCAAGGGTAGGGTTTAAATACTTAATAACCACATTGCTTCATGAATAAATTAATGCCTATGAGAATCTTAATTATTCTTAATGATGAGTTGGAGTATTAACCGATGGATTTTGCCATTTCCGATCTCAAAAAGCTTCTCAAAAAGGTTAAACTTTATTTCTGCTGAGAAAGGGAGGCCACTTATCGCCTTGTTTATGGAAATAGCAACTGAATTAGAAGATGGGTTAAACAACCTTTTTATTTAAAACTGTAATATCTAAAGATCTGCTTTACAATTTGTACATACGCATACAATTGTACTTACAATTTGAACACACGTAGCTGGAGTGTTTTCAGATAACATAAAAAGTGATTTAAAATTCAAAGCAAAATTAAGGTGGAGATTCACCATGAAAAAGCATAACAAAATTTTTCTCCATCGTCAAACCCCTCAAGAGGACTCCACAGCATTTTGAGTGCTCTAATGACACACTTCCAAACAACCATGCGTTCTCTGGGATTCAAACCTGGTCCCATTCTTGGTGGCGTCAGCATCACTAAACCACACTACCAGTCAGTTGTCCAGGAAAACTGCTTCGTTTGGTAATGGAAAATCAGAGAATTAAAAGACGGGAATGAAGTTTTCAGATGAATCGCTGTATCTGAAATGGCCCACGTTTTGCCCTTTTGTACCTAGCATATACGAATCCGTCACATTTTTCGAATCTAGACACTTTCAGATAATGATAATAATAAAGCGGATACAGATGAAATTTAGTAAATGAATTATATAAAAATTCTTACATCTTGAACTTCATTTTCTCAGTAAAAGTGGACAAGTAGTTAGTTCAAGCTTGTTATAATACTCGAAAATATTTCAAGATCAAAATAAAAGTACAGAATAGAGATAATTATTCAAGAGATTACAATATACAAACACTAAATTCTAAAAGGATATACAAGTTGAAGTTTCTTCTCCATAATTTAGAGTCTGCTATTTAGGACCACTGACCGCCCAGTGGCGAAGTGGCTAGCGCTTCGCGCAGCTGCACCACAGGTCCGGGGTTCGATCCCAGGGATGGACAAGGTTTATTAAGCCTTTCATCCCTTGAATGGGTCAATAAAATGAGAACCAAGTTCGCTAGGGGACTAAACACCGGGGGTCCTTTCGACAAGCTAATCACTTGCCCGGGGCATATGCTGATGCACTCCAGGGACCAAGGTCAAGAAAGCAGATTTGGGGCACTGCAGGCCCACTACAGCCCACTAGAGCTGTTGCGCCAATGAATTTAGTTTTTTTTAGTTTTATTCAGGGCCACTATAATGATACTGAAGGTGACGGTCCTCTAAAATTGCAAGAAGAACAATTTTTTTCTACCAAATGCCTGTGCTGGAAGTCATTAAAATAATGTCTTCAAAGTTTTGACTTAACAGCATTCTAAGTAAGATTTGAACTATTCAAATGATGAGGAAAGCACCATAACTGGGGTTTTGGGGTATCTACTCATTTTCAAGATTCATTGCATAAAATGATTCCATGTTCCATCCTTAATTTTAATAGCGTGATGAATTACATTCTTTTCTAAAAAATTGAAGGTTATTCTTTTAACAATATTTGCATGGAATATTTTGGACATTGTTGATATGTATATGTATAAAGAAGTGGTTGCAGTTATGGTCGGATCTAGTTCAAGGCTACTATAAACGATTCATTAATTTTCAAAATGCTATATATTCAGAAATATTACACGTACAAATATGAAAGATCTATGAAAATAATCTCAAATGACCAAGTTCTGTTCAAAATCTACAAATATTCTCTATGATCCCCCCGAGTCACGTGACAGGTGTCCAGTCAGTAGCTGAATATGTTCCACATATTCCATTGCCTCCCCTTGTCAATGTTTATCACTGCAGCACTGATCTATTCTGTGAGCTCTTCTAACGTTTTTGGTAATGGGAAGCATAAAAAAAGTCCTTAGTGTGCCTCAAAAGAAAAAAACCACAAAGCGTTAAATCAGGAGACCTGGGGTGCCAAGGGAAAAAAGTAAAGTCATCCTTATGAACATGCTTAGTCCAATGATGCAGACATTCATTGTTCAGGTATAGGCGAATTTGAATGTTCCAATGAAGGATATACCGTTTTGGTGGAGGACAAAAGTTACTGGAGTAAGCAGCCAGGAGGTGTTGGCTTGATATGTTGCTGCTGCGGCAATAACCACAACTACAACATAACCAGGTAACTTGCACCAGTCATAGTCTGGGTATATAAACTTGGTGAGTTTGCAATTATTTTATATGTATCACCCATATTTGTACTGGTAATATTTTAGAATATATAGCTTTTTGAAAATAAACAAATCTTTTAAAGTAGCCCTGTGTTTCGCCATTCTTGGCGAACAGTTTTGATGCATCACTGATAAATTAGAGCCGCACGTGCCCGTTGTTGAATGAATTTATCTAATTTGTTATCAGTATTAGAAAATGAGGGATGTTTCATTATGAATGCAGAAGAAAATAAAATCTGTAGGCTTAGCATAACTTCTGTCTCAATTCCTTGCTGACTAAAAAAACTTCAATAAGTTTAAAAGAAAACAATTATTTTGTTTCTTGACAAAGCATTGGGTTTGTTATAGATGAAAAATTTCATAATTTTTGATTCTTGATGTTTCGGAAAAACATACAAATTATCGTTAAAATACGAAAACATAATTCAAGCATTTCAGATTTTGTCTGCTTTTAATGATTTTAAATTTAGCGAGTCGATTTAATTTTATATTTTTATTAATACTATATCCTAAACGATTTTTATATTAATTATTATTCTTTTGAACTTTGGCCATGTAATACTTTTAGGAAAATATGAAACTAAAGTTCGAAGTTTTATTTATATATGCATATTTTTTAATCTTACATGCATCCTTGTTTTATCTTATATGCAATCTAGTAATTTCTAATGTTTTAATGATATTAATATTTCTGATAGCATATTCAAAACACTTTAATAACAATCTATTTATAAATTTCGTGCTGAATGAGTTTAAAAGTAATTAAACCTGTTGGTCACAGACTGTAATCACGACCTTTTTTCACTCTTTCACCGTCTTTCCTTCAAATTACGCTCGATTCCTCTCATTATAAGCTTCTCCAAGGTAAATGTCATTAAACTACTCCAATAAATTACTCTCAATGAAGGCACGATACACGCAAAAGCCATTATGACGTTATTTTTCATCTCTATTAAGCTAAGAAAGGAACTTTTTTCTCCCAGTTTTAACTTATTGAAAAGATTTCTAAGAGGTTATTCTTTGAAAAGAGTAGTTTCGGAAATTGAAATATCGATTTTCTGTTCGGGTAATGTGGAGATTTTTTTTTATTTTGATTTCTCGTTCTTTTCTTCTTTTCACATTCTTTCAGTTCTGTCATTTTCTATAGTACTCAGATTAAGTTCTGATCTCTGACCGAAGTTAATTAATTTTGAAGCTTATTTACTTTTCTAGTTCTAGTCATCTTCCTTTTTCAGCTGGAAAACGACAGTTTGAGAAGCAGCCAACAAGAGAGAGGTTTCATTAGAATATGCCTTTACATATACGAAATTTTACTCAGAGGCTGTTTCATTACAATATTCAATTGCACAAAGGAATTTTATTCACATTGTGCTCTCGGATCGTGGACTTAAGAGTCAAAGGAGTTTCGAAATGGAAATAATACCTTGCCCTACGAAGCATTTTACTACTGGGATTTCAAGAAAAATGGTTAATTATCCACAGAGATCTGTAGTATAGATGTCACTGGAAACATCATAATATGCATCATAAAAGCTGGCCAACATCTTAGAAATCAGTTACAACTAGTCAGCCATCATAGCAGTCAGTAAGCCATCCATCACAGGAAACAGTCAGCTAAAATAAAACTAGATAGAGCCATCACAGAAACCAGTTAATCCCCATTAAACGTGGCGTAATCGGTCATTATAGGCACCAGTAAGCCATAATAGGAAGAAGGTCAAACATCATAAAGTCCGGCGTACTGTTCATAGCACTCAGTCAAACATCAGAAAAATGGACCAACCGTTATATGAGTCTTCGGTCATCACAGAAACCAACTTATCATAAAACAAAACAGTAAACGTTTACAGGAACCAGTCTGCCATCAGAAGAATCGGTCAGTCACCATATAATTACCTATCATATGAACAATACCTATTATATGAACTTCTAAAGTCATTAGGTTTATTGATGAAGAGACTTAAAAAGTGTGCAATATCCTTGCCAGGATCCGAAAACTGGACCTCCCGATTGCTAGCTACAGCATGAAGGAACGCTGAAAGGAAGGAGAAAATACCTTATATACCTTCCATTTTAAAGAGCGATTGGGGATAAGGGGATCCAATCGCCAAATCCTGGTGGTGACGAGTTATTATCCACCATCTTTTAGTTCGGGCGTTACTTGTAGAGTCATTAGTTTTATAGATGCAGGAGACGCAAAAACTGTGCAGTGTCCTCTCCTGGATTAGACATCGCGATTGTTAGTCGGACCTACTATCCAGTTATACATGAAGGCACGCGGAAAGGAGGCAGAAAGTACCTTATAAATCGATCAGCTATAAGAACTGAACAAATATCATATTATTTGTTAAACATTAAGAACTGTTCTTCATGAAAATAATCTGTCAACAAGCACAAGAAGAAATCATCTAATTCAGAAGTCAAACAACAAAAATCAGCGTTATATTTTCAAAATTTTCACAGGACTAGTTTCGATGATTTTACCGAACCACCATCCTCAGCTGCAAAACCGCAAATGAACAAGATAGGAAATAATGATTAGATAAGATAAGAAAGCCTGGACAAGAATAAGCAAGTGGCGCCATCTACAAACCAGAACTAAAACATAATTTTTCAAAGGCCGATGGCAAAGATGGATTGGAATTAGGATCGTTAACTAGAACAGAAAATTTTTTTTGAATGTGAAATGCCTCTAGAAAATCCAGTTCTCCAATGGAAATGGAACCATACTTGTTTTAAAACATTTTCAGGGGTTTTTCATTGCCTGAAGAATAAAAGAATCTAAAGAACTGATCACTGAAAAGCGCACTTTCGAAAGTTGAAATTTTCTCTATGTAAAATTTTCCCGAAAGCCGCTCACCTTTGTTTATTCAGTAACAAACAGGAATGGCCGAAACCATAGGACGGTCAGCTATCTCATGACAGAGCGCCAAAGCGAGGACCCCCGACCTGAGGGATGAGTACGGGTCTGCCATACGGAGTTAATGTATCTAAGCTTCAAAGACCCCCTCAACAGCGGCGCAGACCCCACAGTCCCTACCCAGCTTTATACGTAGCCTCGGATAAGTATCAAACGCTTTAGAAACTTAATACAAAAATGTTCGCTCGGTCATCTTTGCCTGCGGGCACCACTCCATCGGCATCGAATAATCGTCTAGGTGCCTTGCCTTAGTTCCTCAGTCCCCGTCACTAGAACTCTGGGAGTAAAACTCCCGTCGAAAAGGTCGGAGAATCATAATCTAGCTCCACCACAGCCAGAGGAACAGACATTACAGTACCAGTGCGGTCCCTGCCAAGCCTGAACCAACCTGAGAATAAACTCGGGCTCTAGTCCTGTAAAGACAAATTATATACCCTGGGTTAAGACTGCCTAAGTACAGATCCTAGCCAGTACCTCCCAGGAATTCTTCTACCCCCGGGGGGCTAGCTATCTCATGACAGATAGCATAGCCCAATATGCACAGCATGGATGACAATTTCACCCACGATAAATAGGAACTCCGAATCAGTTTTGACGGAGAACAGCCAGGGAAGCGGGTCCGAAAGTCTTCCGCTTGTCTTCCCTTAGTAGAGGTTTATCAGCTAGACAATATTTAAAAATACCCCTACGGCACTGAGATTTGAACCTATCCTTAAGGCTAGGGTATATATCTCCCTTATCATCATGGCATCAGAGCGGCTGTATGTAAGTATAGAAAGATGTTTTAAAAAGTTATGCGAATGCCTCAGTTAAACTGTCATTGTTTTATACCTATATACTACTTGGGAAACACACTTTGACTGTTAAAATTATCAACATAAATCAGACGTGAACGCAGGCCCTCACACTTTCACTCCGAATTCTATTTCGACTGTGGCAACAGACATTGGCTAAAAAAGACTATGAATAGGCCGGTTTGAAGTTTCCCTTTTCTTCTCTCTTTCTTCTTTCGTATTACGCTCGCACGCTTAAATGAAGGCTGCAAGATGTGTATGGTAGCTTTTTTTCCACTCCGATTCGACGCTATGGTTTTCATTAGCAAGTCCTCGTGCTTCTTTATATAATTACTTATTTTCATACCTGTGAACGTGTTTAATATTCGGTCATCAAAATATTTTTTCTTTTCACAGACACTACTAGGATGTAGAGGAATTTATAAATTCAGAATTGAATCTAGTCGCAAATTTTTACGCCATAGTCATGAGATCAACCAAACAGCAAATTATGTTAAAAAATGTGATTCCTACCAAATACTAAAACATTTTGCAAGCATGACTTCGAAATGTAGTTAGTGACTTCTATGTTGTTTCATGATTTCACTTCTTTCCATATTCCATTCTTCTATGAACTCGCGAATGACATGTGACTAGTGTTATCTAGATTTCTTGTGACAAAATATGTTACTAAATTTCTACGTGCTCTTTTTTGGTACTATACATGTGTAACGTAACATTTTTCTTTTATCCAATTTTAGGTTATTTAGGCATAACAGTATCAAATCTAAATATTCTCTTTATACAGGGTTATTACTGCACCAGTGCAGGAAAAATTCAAATATCTGTCTCTAAATAATTTGCTAATATTTTGTTACCGTGACTCTTAAATTTTGCAATAAGAAAATCTTTAGAAATGTCTGCTTTAGTTACCATTCTTAAATTAATCACTTAGTTTCTTCTGAAATTATTTTACTTTTGGGTTTTCTGCTGAACATAAAGGGGGATTTTTTAAGAAATTTTCTTTTGTTCCGCTTCTTCAGAAATCATTTACTCTTCCCCTCTGAGTTAATCCCCGAATAAAGAGTTCTTCTATTTCGATAATTGAATTTTGGTCTGAGACCATGCATGGAATTCCCATCATTTCTTAACTGCAGTTTGAAAGTCTAGGATACGGAGGCTTGGAAAAATCGTTAAGAGAAATATCGTTCCAGCATTTACCGCGCTTAATGTGAGGATTAAGTGTCACTGGGGATTATAGATGAAAGCAGAAGGGTAAAGGACTTCGAGATAGAGTACCGTGAAATACTTTTATTGATTCTTTCACTCTTACCATCCTGTCTTCCAATCTAGAAGAAGTTGAATTGATTTTAGTGTTGATATTTTTGTTAAAATGTTCATTCTTTTAATTAGGTACTGATCCTGGAAGATTCCGGGAAGCACACCTCAAACATTAACATCGAGCAAGTTTTTGTAAGTTTTTTACCTTGGTAGAGAGAACTCTTAAAATACAACTTCTAATCTCTTAAGATAGAATAATTTGCAGAGCATCTTTATAAGGAATTACCTTCTTCCCACATGCATTCTTTCATGATGTAACTGGTTGTACACCATCGAGAGATTTATGGTTCGAATCACAACAAGGACATAGGGAATGTTTTACATTTGCTTCTCCAAATAACCTAATATTCTATAATGGCTTCCAACTAATAAAGTGTTGGACGAAACGTTTCCAACTAAAACGCAGTGGAAGATAACTTGTCATTACATGGATCTCAGTGACGAACTGGAATTCACCACCACTTACTTCTTACACCATTCCACCTTAATTCTATGCCCTTACTGAAAAGATGATTATCTGATGCTAATCCTCGAAAGAGTTAATACTAATCTTCATAACAATTAGTGAAAAAATACAATGTCTTTTCACAAGCTAATTTTTCTTATCAGGTTGTATGGAACCGTGTTTAAATGCTAACTATGGTTACTTAAACCAGCAAAGAGACTCATCGCTTCGTCTTAATCGTCCACTAAAGTACCACAGAGCACAAAAAATGCATAAAACGAACCTTTTTATTACTTCTTAGTCTAACAATTTGTACAACTCGTGTAATAACAGAAGACTTCTACTGCTTGCGAGATTAACGGAATTCAAACTTTAAAGAGAAACTTAAGTATTTAATATAGATATTCATTGAGTTCGCTTATGAGTTTGCAGATGCTCTCAATTCAATGAGAAAACACGGATATCACAAGCTAAAGTCGATTCAATTAAATTTACAAGCTGGGTGATAGTAGTATTGACAGCATCAGCGATTGCTGTCTAAGCCCTTTGCTAAAATCAAGAACTCTGTTCCAATATATATTAACTAATTTATATCCTAATGAGAGCCGACGAATGTAGAAATCTTGTTAAGATAACTTTAGTACAAAATTTTAAATATTTTCAAAGGTGTTTCACAGTGTTGCAGAATTATTTATTATATCTATTTCTTCTGCCGACACATAACAATCTGACTCCTTGAGATGCTGAACTGAGATTTTTTAAAGATAAAAAAGCCACGGAAATGTCAACCAAAGGACTTGTTCTTTGAAGAAAAAGAAATTCTTTGCTTATGATGTTAATATGGTCAATTATATCATTTCAAAACGTTAAAGAGCCTATAAACTAATAATCTTTTACTGAGTTCGCAAGAGATTCTGATTCACGATTTCGTACAGTTTTCTGATATTTCAAAATGTGTTTCATGGAATTCACCTATCTAGTACCTTACTGCTTTGAATACGTCATTCCCACCTTGTATCATAAAGAGGCTTGATAGTAAGATGGTGCACGTATTTCAAAAGTACATTCCATCTTTTTGTAGATGCTTAAAATAATATATAAAGGCGTAAAAATAAATAAAAAAAAGTTATATGATCAGAACTTATTTTAACTACACCTCCCAAAACTAAGTTACAATTGTGACATGCACGTGGTGCAAAAAAGGCTGAGAATGTTCTTTTAAGAAGCTCCAGAACTCCTGAAGCTTTTCCCTTTATAACGGACCTATTGTAATAACCTTCTCTTCTTATAGAACTGATGCCCATTCCTAAATATTTAATTTCTTGTTTCAAAACATGATATAAATTTTGTCCAAAACTATTATCAAGATGAATAAATTAAATAAATTGCTCATTAACATTGGTGACTGAACCCGGTAATGTACCATCTGAAACATATCTGACAATAAGAGACATCTGCTCTTGATAATTAATACCTGGAGTACAATCAAGAATCAAAGCAAAGTATTTTCCAAATTTTATTCAATCTGTTATTTTGTTTTGAATTTTATTTCGCATTAAATAAATAACTATATTTTGAATTATTTTTCTAAGATAAGTTCCTTTTAGTTCTGCATTAACGATTCACTGGAGATGGTCTTCTAGTATCGAATTATATTTTCCTAGTAATTCAGTGATTCCTTAAAACTTTCCATTGTACGAATCGAATCACCTAGCTTTACCACGGCCAACTTTCGTTCAGTTAAAGGGCTTATTATTGAAACAGGTTTTCAAAACCTTGTCTGAATCGTATTTTTCCGAATAATACACCTTTGGCTAGATTTTATCTATAATAATTTGAGTTGTGAGTCTTTTCTGAGATTCTGTGCATTTTCACAATGATACTAAATGGTCATTTGTTATTTTATGATCCGCTAGCTTTGTGTTTTATTAAATTTAAAATTAATTTTTGGTCTTTTATTAAATATTTAGTAGCTAAAGCAATCCTTTAATTAAACGACAACAATAGAAACAATACATTTTATTATGATATTGATAATGTATATAATGATGAAACTGAAAATGGAACAATGTTCTTCGCTCAGTATTTCAAAAAAAAAAAAATATCTATAAAGTGTTGTAGCTAAACAACGAAAAGGATAAGGACAGTTTTTGTATTTTTTAACTTACTGCTTTTTGGTGTAATTTAAATTTATATATTAATTTAAAACATGTAAACAGTGATCTGCCTTAGCATATGATTCTAAATTGATATGTTAAATATAAGAAATTTCAACAGATATTTTATGGTAATAAAAATGTACTTATACTAACCGTTAATATAGTCTCAGAAAGAGTTACTAAGGAAAGACTGTATCTCGAAGTTATTTGTTCATATACCTTTATGACATAAAGAATATACATTGAAAACATGTAAACCCGAAACGCATTTCTTATAGTTCTATTTCCCAAACTTTTCCCATCCGAAGACATAATTTTGAAGTAAACCTTCCTCAGAGACGTGCAACCGGTGCACCTGATAGCAAGTTTCTACGGGGGAAATCGTTTGGTTCTTCAAACGATCTCCGCAGCCGGCCATTACACGAAATTTCATTTGGCAATTTAATCTTCGGATGCTGTCGTCTTCATGCTGTACGGTCGCAGTTAAGAGCAGAGGACAGATATGAGAAACTTTTTTCTGGCTGAAAATGTGCCCCACCCCGTAAGAACTGATCTCGAAAACTCTCATTTCCTTTCTTGAACTTTTCCTGGGACCTCATAAAAAGACACTCCAGAAAGTACTTAAGTTGAAACAGAAAGATAGAAATAAAATGTGATATATATGTAGTACTTGAAATTCTAGTTGTCACATGCAAGTATATTAGAAATGTTAACCGTAAAAATGTATATTTTAAATGGATGGATCAGGAATATATTAAAAGCTTTTCCTATTCCCCATCTTTTATTTATTATCTACAAGCTATGAAACTGAAATTATGGGAATAAGAAAGCAGTATGGAAAACAAAATATCTCAAAGAAGAAATTACTATTAGAAATTTTTTAAAATGTTTTCTAATGAATGAAAAACTGGATTCACTCAAAAAGGGTTTTGTTTAGATTAAAATGCAAAAGGTATAGACGATTATAAGCATTTCAAGTTCAACTGACTGTATTGAATTTAGAAATCGCATTTTATTTGCTAAGACTTAAGATTAAATATACCTGATTATAGCTCAAATAGTTTTATAGATAAATTTTTATGTCATAGAAAGGCGGCAACCTGCTGCAGCTACATATAACCGCCCTTGCGTGATTCTGAAAGGATTACCAAGTTAAGTATTGAGAAACAGTTAAGTCCTTTGGGAAACGGAATGAAAATAAAGAATATGAACATCAGAGTAGATAACTGGGCTACACCTTTAAAACAAAAGAAACTTTCTTTCAAAGACCACTCCCGTCATTTACTAACAACAGAAAATTGGTCGATCAGCCCTAGATAAGATACTTTTCTCTTTTGTTTCAATGTTCTGAATCGAGTTTATAGGCAGAAAGATTTTCCATTTATTCAGTCTTAAAGCATTTGGCAGGGCAGTTTCTCACCTAAAATGTGAGTAGTTGGTTAGTAGGAATTTGCTTGATTTTAGTGTAGTTTTAAATTTAGTTTGAAGCGAAAGAAATTTTATTTGGAACATAGTAAAAGAATTTTCATAAAAACTTCGTGTATCTCTTTTAGTTTACGCACACTGGGCCAGATGTTTCGAAGCCAGAGAATGTGATACATCAACAGTGTCCTCGTCGCAATTCGAACCATAGATCATACAACTGTTTGCTAGATATGCTAACAATTTACAACACACGTAACAAGTGTATTCCATAATGCGAGAACTATTTTTATTCTCTCCGGGACCAAGTCGACCAACTGAATTTGCTGATGAGTTATTATTCACTATATTTTAATTGAAGCTAATAGACTTTTCAAGCAACGAGCGTCTACTGAACGTTGGTAATGTGATGTCCACTTACAACAGTTAACACAAAGAAATGCGATTAATTGTTTACAACCTCAAATACGAATACTCATTAATAGTTCTATAATAAATTTTAAGAAAAATTTACCATATTTGCTAACTGAATGAGGAAGCGTATGTGAACCAGCGATCCCGTTGCAGACACTTGAACTCCTGGTCTCCTGATTGCTCCACGAAGGCACATGGTAAGAAAGGTGAAACTTTCTCACAGCTAAACTAGTGCACAAAACTTCAGCAACATTTTAGATTTGGGCTTCAATTCCGTTAAAACATTAACTAGCATGAAATTCATATTACGTATGCTAAAAGTAATACATTAAGGATTATGAAAATATAGTAGCAAAAAATGAATAGGACGCATGGTCAAGAGCCAGAAATCCTTAGTAAGGGATGTGACGTACCCTAACTGCAATGATTGCGTTGCACCATCCATTGATAATCAACACAGGATAATCCACTAGGTCTTGTAATAAGAGTTTCCAGTCTTCAAGGTGCATCTGTTTCAGTTGTCTGGCATTCTTCGGAGGGTAAGATCTGGTCGCTAGGCGTCTCCCTCAAGTATACCACATATATTCAATAGGATTTAAATCAGGAAAGCGCTCTGCGCAATCCATTCTGTGGTTATCTTCATCTTCCTTACCAACATGAGTTCGAAATGGCCTTGCATTATCATTCAAAAAAACAAAGTGAATACCAATGGCAACCCCGAAAAGATGCACGTGGGGAAGTGTAACTTTATCACAATAACGATCTGCGGCACGTAAACCTCTGTCGAAAATGTCCATCCGTCGGTTCATCTTAATGCTTCTCCACACAAGCATGCTAGAAGAACTCCAATAGTCTCTTTCCCTAATATTAGTGGAATGAAAACGTGTCCCTATCCTCTTCGTGTTAATTCTACAGTGGTCTCAAACTCAAATGGCCCACTGGCCGCAAGTGCGATATGAAAACAGTTGACGGGCCATATTTTTTTAAAAATTTTATTAAATAAAAATGAATCAAATAAATTTTTAATTTCACTTAAAAATTATTTATTAAAACATAAATAAGCAATAATAATAATATCGGAAAGGAAGAGAATTGAAGCTTATATTTATTTTCTACCTGAAATTCTAAGTTTGGTACCTCCAAGACATTTTTGTTGATAATATTTTGTAGTGCGAAACTATTGAAAACTAAATATTAAATGTTTACTGACATTTTTTAAAAATAATTCTAACAAATTTAATTAATCATTAGACAATTTACTTTAATTTAAATTGAAAGAAAGCATGAAAATATGAATGTTTCCGAAACATATTTTCATCACCTTCGAAACGCTGGCAAAATTTGCTAACAACTTCATCACCTATTACACACAAGATCGGACAACGTATTGGAGCCTGTAAAATGTGATTAGATCACTTGAGTCAAGCAGAAAAAACTTGAGAATAAATAGCAACAACTTGATTTCTTTGCCATATTTATTAAATTTTTCTTTGAGGCATAAATATAAATACTGTTACGAAATGTACAGGCGCGGTAAGACGGTTTCCCCGCAAAGCAGTTTTAGGATTGCCATAAAATGGCAAGGGAAGGCAGGGTTGCCCCTTTTGGCGAGAAATCGCCCATTTGGCGACAAAATTGGCGATATACCATGGATGGATGCAGAACCTTCTGGAACGAATTCTTACCGGTTTAGCCCAGAATGTTCTCGAACACAAGACGAAAGCTATAAAAACCCTGCTGGTCCACAGTCAGTCAGTGTGTGTGTGTGTGCCTTGTTTAGCGAGCTGATAGTCATTAGCGAGTGTCTCGAAGTCTAGCGCCTAGTTAATCGTCGAGTGCATCGAGAGAGTCTTTTAGTGCATCGTCGAGTTTTATCTTAGACTGTGCTGAGTCGAGAGTAATACTCTTGTGTATCGTAGAGTGCATCGCTGGGAGAGTCTCGAGAGTACGTGGAGTTCCGAGAACGACCAAGCAGAGTTGAGAGCTGTACTCGGGTGCTTTGCAGTGAAGCTGTCTCTACCGTTGTTAGCAAATATTGCCTGACAGTGTGAAAGCTGTGTCGCTGAACGTGTCAGCGTTTTTATAACAGTTTGACGACTGTAAAAACGTGTTTTGGAGCTGTCCTGACTAGTACTGGCTAAATAAAGTGTGTTTTGCTCGCCGTATACAGCATGGCTATCTTAGTTAGGAGAATCGCCAGACATTGGAGTTTTTGCCTTGGTTGGAATGAATCTGAAGGTGGGTCCCAAATCTAGAAGCCCAATTCTGTAACAGAACTTCAGCTGTCATGACAGCTTCTTGATCTGGAACTGGGTAAGCTTCGGGCCACTTCGTAAAGTAATCCATGACAACGAGGATGTATTTGTTGCCATCCGTGGTCCGAGGAAACGGTCCAAGTATGTCGAGTGCAATTCGCTCGAAAGGCGCTCCTACATTGTATCGCTGCAGCCTTCCTCGGCTACGTCCCTTCGGTCCTTTCCTGGCTGAGCAAGGATCACAAGATCGGCACCACTTCTCAACATCGTTTCTCGCCGAACTCCAGAAGAAGCACTCTCGGACCTTATTAAGTGTCTTCATACAGCCGAAATGCCCTCCTGTTGAGCTGCTGTGTATTTCCTTCAGAACATCAGGTATTAAGTTTCGAGGAAGCAGCAGCTGCCATCTCTTATTAGTTCCATCGTCGCTTTCCCATAGTCGATATAAGACTCATTTTGGAAGTGGAGTGAATCCCAGAGAGCCCAGTACCTTTTAGTTGCAGGGCTGAAAATGGAAATGTCCTGCCATTTAGGTTTTGTACTGGATGATTCCTTCAGTTCTATTATTGGCCTAATGTCAGGATCCGCTGATTGGTCATCTCTAACATTTTCATCACTCCACGGATCTAGATCAGTTGATGTTGAAGATGTTACTTACCGGATACTCGGATTCGCCAACCCGTACTTAGCCTCAGCTCTTGAACAATGGCTGCAGTGTGCATTACAAGGCTTCCTGGATAAAGCATCCGCATTTCCGTGGGAGGAGCTCTTACGATGTTTTATCTCAAAGTCATATTCCTGGAGTCTTTGAATCAATCTGGCTATTTGTCCTTCGGGATTTTTGAAATTCAGTAGTCAGGTTAGGGAAGCATGGTCAGTCGCAAAATGTCGCCAAATGGGCGATTTCTTGCCAAATATGGCAACCCTTCCTTCTCTTGCCACTTTATGGCAACCCTAAAACTGCTTTGCGTGGAAGCCATGTTACCGCGCCTGTACATTTCGTAACAATACATATGTTTCTATGTAAATAACTATAAGCTTATTTTATTTCTCATTACAGCCTGGCATTTGATGGCGTTTCGATCTTGATAACTTTTGTAGCCTTGAAAAGAAATTACTTGAAATTATCTTCATAACTGATCGTACATGAAAAAAATATTTTTCCCATACAAATGTATCCCCGAAAAAAACGATTATTCTTAGTAAAAAAATTCGTTACTGAGCTTATTTGTTTATTGACAAATACGAATAAAATAAATAAAATAGCTATCTTCAAGTCTTTGAATAAGATTTATATCACACTGTTAGATAGTCCCATACATGTATTTTCTCATGGGTTATTTAGCATTAGATTTCAGTGGTGATTGATATAATATAAAATCAGTCTTCAAATAATTAAATTCTTGAAATCTTTGCAACAAAGTCGTAAATGAAACATATTGTGAACGAAGTGAATGTATTGAAACGAAGTCAGTGAAGCCATAATAAGTGTCCCGCGACTGAAGACATGACAGTGTGATGTAACGCCATGGCGCCGCAGGCCACCATTTTGAGACCACTGTGCAACACCAATTTAAACGGCACCCTGATGGGAGTCGTCCGGTTACCTTCCGCAACTGTTGAGCAATTTTCCCCTCTCTGTGCATTTGGCATCAGTAATATACCAGTAATGTATCTTTAATTTTAATCTGTAATTCTGTAACATGCTATTTTGTATGTCTTGTCGTGCACGTTGAATAGCTTTCAGGTGGCATTATGTATTTTGAAGGGGTGCTATAGATAGTGGTGGACTTGGTGCTGTACGAGTGCCCACGCTCTCCGTTCTCTCTCTCTATGCATTCGATCCTTTTCGCCTGCAGGGAGATATGTCAATCCAATCATTAGTCACCGTTATTTTCCTTGGCTGACCACCGTCAACCTTTCCTATAGCTATTATCTGTCGTCTGGAAGGCTTTCCAAGAACTTTTATCAATTCAAAATTCTTGGGCGACAAACGTTAACTTATGCTCTTCCTCAAGTTTGCTATTCATTCTACCAAAGGAGTCCTAATGTTTTATTGTAGCCCTACTTCACGTATAGTCTCACTTACATCTGAGAATAATGTCTGGAAACACGTTTTCATTTCTTCCTTTTAAACTACCTTTTATTGTGCACGCTGACTCTTCACGTTTTCCGTACCCTGACTTACTCTGTCATGTCATGGTGCTGATATCAGCATATACATCCCCTTTCTACTGAGCTGGCCTTTCACAGTACTGATCACAAAAATCTTTTTTTAGCAATTTAGTGGTTGTATGTTTTTAACATTTATTTGTTGTTTAAGTTTTGCTCACTAATGTTATTATGTTTCAGTCTTCTAATGAATCACGAATATAAAGTATTCAAAACTGGTGAGAGTTGTCATCTATATTCATAAAAGGTGATTTTGTGTCCATACCCTCAGACACATTTAAACAGGGAGAAACGAAATATTAGTTCAGAAATCATAATAATATTAAGAATGTTAAAATTTTATTAGGCTTTAATTAAAAAATGTCGTTTACTTTGAAAGCAAAAGGAGTTTTCGACATCATTTCCCAGCCAAGAAATTTAATTCCACCTAATTCAACATTTTGAATAGCTTAAGTCTTACGATAAATGCATCATTGTAACTACCGGATATAGAGTCGGAATTTCTAGATATAAATTTCTTTAGATCTCTACGCATAGTCTGTTTCTTTAATTTTATCAGATAACTGTTTAATTAACGCAATTACTAGTGATGCACTACTTCAATTTAAAAATATTCGAGCAGCCTATGGTGCTTATGAAAACTTAACATAAATTTAAGCGGTAAATGGATATAGTCTGTTAATTTAAAAGTGACACTCTTAAATCATGTTTCATTAGCATGGTAATAACTGCTGTGGGAGAAAAGGTCGAATAATCTAATTTGCTAAAATCCCCTACTTCTTGTATGCGGTGATGACGACACACGTGACGATCGTAAATGATAGGAGATTCTCTGAAGTAACTTATTTTAGAATAACAGACTACGGAAGATTATGAAATCTATCATTTTGCCCATCTGATCATCATCATTTGATCTTGAAAGTTTAAATTTAAATATTTTATTCAGAAAATAAGCAAAAGACATACCTATAAACTTTAGGTTGAAAGTCTGGACACAGTTGAACATTATATGAAAATTTTCGAAGACGCATTATTGTCATTTTCGAGAGCAGCGGTGATATAAACAATGTCTTCCGTAATTGCCTCAATCTGTCGCAACGGACCAAATGCATCTGCAATTCAAAGCGATATTTTATAGCGTGAAGAATCGTACAATTTTCTTGACAAACTGCCACACGTTTTGCGACACCACGTCCTTCACTGTAAAATCGTACGGCATCTTAACAGCATCATTTTAGCGGCAAGTGAGGAGGAGAAACTTTCTATTGAAATAGTATATCCGATACTTATGTTTTTCGATGGACTTAATCTAGGATTTCTCAATAAAAGAAATAGGATCTCTCCTCAAGCTCTTTTTTTGAGGCGACTGAAACTGACAGACGCAAGAGAAATAACAATGTATACCTGCAACGCTATTGTCCAAAATATATTTTCTTTGCAATATCGAATTTGCAAATGAGAATTTGTTATTTTGTCTCCTGCGCAGACTTATTGTTTCTAGCTAGTATGTATTTTTTGGGGTAGGGTTTTTTTTTTTGTGTGTATTTCCGATTTTAGAAGTTATTCACAGTATGCTATGACGATGATAAGTACAGGTAGAAGTGGGAGGAATATCAGAATTCCACCATTGGTTATACAGGTATAGTCCCGACTCACTAACTGTACAATTCCACTCCACTTTTGAAACAGAACACGCCGGAGCGTGGTCCAAGGGTCTCCCACTCCACTTCCCCAATTATCAACCTCTCGAGAGGACTTTCGGTTGGCCGGTTATTTTTAGTTACCCTTTGCCGCACATATTCTATCCATTTTCAAAAATTTATATCTTCTTCGAGACTCGAAACTGGATCCATCGATGTGGCAGCCAGAGTCATTAACCACTGTACCTGATGGTATAACTATGACAAATGGCATAAGCAGAATTTCATTGCTAGGTAACGCTAGAATCTTAAAATCAAATTGGTTGTAATTTACCTTCAAGCCTGACCGACTTTGCATCGCGGCTTCTACGACAATGTTAGAATGGAACATAAAAATTTAGTAAAATGAAATTATTAAAATTTACTGTAAACTTCACTTAAAAGTTCAAAATAAACTTTACTGAAGTTTAGCTCAGCTTTTATCGGTAATAGCAAATAATTCTTAAATTCAAATTATGTGCAATTCACAAATTAATTTCAAAATAAATTAGTACATTTCACGATCTAATTACCTTGCAACACAGTAAGAGAAACTCACTATCTCAGAAAATTTCCGATCTTATCGGATACAAATCAAGTCGTTACAAGGTCGTTGGAAATTCCCTCAACTTAGACTCCTATTCTTGTTTAAAACATGTTATTTATATATTATGAAGCAGAAGCAAAATAAGAATATAGGACAAATATTACCATAAGCGAAACACATTTGAAATAAATCTTACAACAAGAGCTTACTACGTCATCAAATGTAGTAAGAAATCCTGAGCACAGCCGATAACCTCTAACCGGTAAGAAACCAATCTCATGGCTAACGGACTGCACCCATTATCAAATGTGGTATAATGTATTTTATTTAGACAGTGCGAAAACTGATATAATGGAGAGGGAAAGTGACTACCTATAATTCAGAAAGCACAGTCACAACGAAATACGCAGTGGCATTTCTGATGTCCGTGAACTATTGTAGTTTGGCATTAGATCTAAAGAAATTGCGCCATTTTTAGAGAACTTCTTGAACATAATATTTATTTTCCTAGTATTGGAAAATAATCAAGTGAGAAATCAAAAGATTAAAAACTGATACAGTCAACTCCCAATTAAGCGGGATGGAGAGGACAAAATCCCAAAACACAATTAATCTAACGATAATCAAAATAGAAAAAAATGGGTGACTCATATCATAATTAGAATAAAACATTATTAACAATTTACTTGTATTTTCAAGCAGTTTAATATGGAGGATAAGTTCATTTTATTATGTAAATTAAATAAATATTTAAAATAAAATGAAACACACTTCAGAACATAGTGATTTTATTCCAACAAATCTTACACATCGACGGAAATTAATGTGATGCAAGAGATAATAGCTGTGCATTTGATTTATTTGTTCAGTTGATCAATTTACGATGATCAACGAATGATTTAACAAATATAGGTTAATCTTCATCCTTGTTAATCGGAGTTGAGCAGCACTTGATCTGTGTAGAGTAAGACTGAGTCTAAGAAGCAGAAGTTATGTAAAGTTTCTTGTTTGAAACAACGTTGGATCTGTAGACACATGAAAAATGTGCATTGCCCTCGCCAGGATCTGAACTCCAGGCCTTTCGATTGCTAGTCGGAAGTGCTTCTATTTACATAATGAAGACAAACAGTAAGAAGAGAGAAAACAACTCCTATTCTAGTCCACTTAAGGGGTGGAGACCCAGTTGGCAAACCAAGTGGTGATGAATTATAGTCCACCACATTTTAATTTGAGAACACCACATTTCACTTGTAGAGGCTATGTAGAATTTTTAGAGCAAGGAAGCATGAAAAAGTCAGCAGGTCCGGTTCGGAGCTCAGAATCACCTGATTGCTTGTCAGACATGCTCCCATTTACATCTCGAAGGCCAGAGATAAAGAAGGGAAAATACATTACAGACTGAAATTGATTTAAGCAGATTAAAAAAACATAAAAAGTACTTTATAAGTTGCGTACATTTTTTTGTAAATTATAGATTATTTGCAGAAAATAACAAAACGGTTACAGATAATAACGAACTGGAGTGCATGCGAGATTAAATCCATTTCTCATGCTTCATTACGTTTTGTGAGAACAATATCCGATATACTTATTCATACTTAATGCTTCCCGATATAAACTTCCTTTGAACTTTAAATACTATAATACCTGGTGCGGTATCTCGGAACTACTACTAACTAATCAATAACACTTGAGTACCTACACTTATCACCAAGAAACACAAATAATTCTTTTCCAAAGTTTCCCAGAGTTATGTAATGTTATGTACTTAGAACAGCCCAAGTCAGCAAGGACGGTTGAGTGGTTATTTGATCAAAACACTCCTTTGTCTCTTTCGTTTTGCAGAAGATCTTCTTGTACCAATCGATTCAATTCTCCATGCGAAGCATTTTTCATTTAGTCGTCGGCTTTGAGGAACACCACGTGTTCCGAATGATCTTTTGCCGACTAAATTCCTGCTTTTTTTGTTGGCATTACCATGGCAGAGGATTACACAGAGGTGGTCTGAGTTAGATAAGAACGGCTTTAAACTCTGAAGTCATAAATCAGAAACTGCCAAAACTGATTTGGGTTAAAACACGCAAGTAGCAAGAGATATTCATGAGTAGCGAGAGATTATATATATGTATATGTTTTCCAGTTTGATATTTTTAATGTCTTTTATATGTATAAATGTGTCTGAAATAGGTTTATATCTGCTCTTAAATGGTTATAAAACACTGGCACGACGAGAATTTGTATACGCGTGTTCAATAAGAAATAAAAGCAGAAATTTGGTTAAACATTCTTTTAAACGTAGAAAAGAAATGACAATAAAACATTTTACAGGGACGGAAATGAGAATGTAACATTATAAAAATATCAGAAATAACCTATGAAAGTAGTTAAGAACAGAACAATTAAATTCTAATCAAAGTTTGGTTAGCTAGTTTTATTGAACGTCTCTGAGCAGAACATCCTAGTGAAAAGTACTATGAAATTTAAATGAAAAATAAAACACATATATAAAATAAAATGTGAGATTAAACATGATAAAAAATATTTAGATAAAAAAGCAAGTGTAAAAAATACAATTGCTCTTTAGCTTTAAAAAGCAACTCTTAGATTATTCGAAAACAAATAGAATACCTTCTGTCACATATTATCACGTTGCATTTGTTTGTATAAGTCTTTTTTGAAGCAAAGGAAGATTCAGTATGATTCAAGCAAATTCAAACAATTACATTTTTAAAGACGTTTTAGAGTAATTAAAGGTATATCTGTAGAAAGCAATTATACATTTTTTTTTCAGGGCTAAGAAATGTGAAAAAACTAACACTGCCCTCACCAGAATTTGAGCATCGGATTTTGCAGTTGCAAACTAAATGGTTTGACCGCTTACACTATAACAGCACGCAAGGGGCAATGCAATAATTTCATACTATCTCTATCACATTAAAAAGACTGGGAAGAAATATGGCATCCAATCAATCGAATTCAGGTAGTGATGAATTATCATCCATCATAGACTAGAAGAGAAACACGCTAATGTGACAATCAAAATCATAAAAACAACCTTGTATTTAGCGTAAGTATTGATACTTACGCTAAATACAAGGTTGTTTTTATGATTTTTATCATCCATCATATTTTAATTCAAACGCCACTGTAGGAAATATTAAAGTTTTCGGAAAATATGAAAAATATGTTATGACCTCGTCAGGGTTCGAACCACGGACTTTTCATTTGCTGTTTATCCGTACCAACCACTTAACAACGCCACAGCACAAGGGTATAATTCCTTACATATCAAGGAAATAAATTATTCTAATGTTTGCTTCGCTTTATGTAATGATCTAAGTGATATTTCCAGAATAATTGAAGAGTGTCCAGAAATATTTAAAATTCTTCTTATTCGCCCTCTTGCGTGTCGTGTCCTTTTATCCGGGTTTGCTCAAAGTTCTATAACTCTATTATTATCGTGGAATCAATAACAAAGTGCAGTCTAGACAAAATATGAGAGGCAATCTAAATATCGTCTGGAGCATGAATTATAGGAAGTGACATAGCGCATTTACTTGATAAAACAGCGACAGTTTTTTTAAATGCATCATTACGCTTTATACTAACTTCTAAAGCACAGTCGTTTGAAATCTTCTGAATCGTACTCAATTCTTTTAAAAAATAATTAAAAAGTACGAATAAGGGCAAATGAAATAAGTAAAAATTTCTTTCTTTATGTTGGGTTATCGCGTAAATCCTTTCCAAAATAATCCCACTCAAATGGAACGAGAAAATAGAGCAGCTTAAATAGTTAAATGTATTTTATACGTTTAATTTACAGTCGAACATGTAAAATAAACAAACCCCTTTTTTAACAAATAGTAAAATAAATTAAATAAAAGCAAATAATATATCATTTTTATGGGCGATGGAATGACGATGAAACTTCTAAAAATTTCAGCTTATATATGCCATATAACACAAAAGTGAAAAACAAATTTCGAGTAGCTTTAATAGTAAAATTAATGGGCATATTTTCATTTTAAAGAAATCTCTTAATAAAAGAGCATAGTGCTTCGTGGATATTTTAATTAATTAGTTAGTTAATTAACAGTTAATTTTATTTCTGTGCCAATTTTTTGTGAATTTATAATCATTTTTCGGGATACGCATGTCTTATTTTACGCCGTATTCTGTCAATTGATATAGATTGCCTAAAACCAACATACTACTGACTGACTCTTCCTCTATGCATGCGTGTAGTTATATTTTTTCCCACTGCAAATAAACATTTATAATGTTACTTACTTTCAATTTTACTTTTTTATGTTCGCTTAAATCTCGTAAAAAGCGGTGCATGATTTTGTAAGGCACGAGTTGTATAATGTTAACTTAAAGTTTTAATTAAAATATTCATTTAAAACCTTCACCTGCGTTATAGTTGTTTTCACTAACATGGTGAAAAAAGTCGTTTGACAGTCTGTAAGAAACTAGAATTTTAGTGTTGTTAGGTTTAGGCTGCCTTGTAATATAACACCTTGGCTGACTGCAAACTTTCTCAATACTTGTGTAAGATCTAACATCTGCATCCAGAATAAAATCTAATGTAATATAATCTAACATACAAAAAGTTTTAGTAACATATAAATTGCAATCTTTCCCACCCATATTTCAATTTTTAGTTTTGTTCAAAACGTATTAAATATTTTTAATATTCTGATATGTAGCTCTTTTTATACCATTGTAAGTTCAGAAGAGGAATGTAAATACAAAAATATACTTTTAAATATCTTGGTATGTTTTTCTCCGTGCCATTTTAAATTCAACAATAGAAGGCAGAAAGAAACGGCGCTTTAAAATTGAAATTCCTTCTGAGCTCTGTTGTAATTTTATTCAATGATAAAATTTTAGTTCTGTGAGTTGGCAGTAATAACTATTTTTCTTGAAGCAAAATATTTGTATACTTTTCTTTATTTTTTATAGTTTGAAAATCTTCAATGTAAGCATTTTTTAAAGTGTTAGACTCTAATCTTTCTCCTCTTCACAAAATGCTCAAATACTAGATTTTGCTTCGCAAATGGCTCTTCAAACATTGGTCCGGAATGGCTGAATCCAATGATTATTTAATCATCTCATCACCGAGAACGTAACCCAAGATGAACCGCAGGAGTAAACCGGTATGACACCCGCTAGAAGAGGAGTAACATGTATACTCTCCTGTTAAACATGTATACTCTCCTGGTATTCGCTACTGAGCCCGACAATATGGCTATCGGCACTACTGAGCACTACTGTGTTCAGTAACGCCAGATATCATGTCGTTTATACTGAACAGTACGACAAAGCCTCCGGCCCCCCAAAAAAACTATAATCTAAAATTTTCAGTTTGTAGTTTTAATACTTTTTATATTTGCCATTTGTGAATCAATCAATTATGACTTGCTACTACACGTAAAGTACAACAGAACAACCATTTTCAAACTGCGATATTAGAAACCCAATAATAGCTTTATTACCAAACCGTAGCCTTATAAATATATATTTTCATTCATAGACTTTTAAGTATGCGATAGTAGAAATCTCATAATCTCCTCTTCAAACGTCTTCATTAATCATTCATGCTCAAAATGAATCTTTAATATTTTAAAACGCTTTGATGAAATGTTTACTAGAACGTAACTGAATTGCCTAAGTACTTGAAAATTCCAAATACATATTTTTCTTCTTACACAATAGCCAGCCTTTTCTCCATTTCTGTTTGAATATTAATGCTTAAAACAGTACGCTGAAAATGTCTAATCCTGCGAGGATTCATGAAAGATAAAATACCAAGTTAAAACGATGACAATGAATTTTAGAAGGGGAAGCATTTAACAAGAAGGATTAAAATGCATCGATCTCAACACCTGCTCATAATAAATGTTACAAAGCAGCTTTAAAATTCAAATGTATTAGATAAAATACTTTGAAATGAATATAGCTAAAGCTTTTGAAATAAATATGGATAAAATCAAAGCACAAATAAGTTATAGATGTTCTATATACACTTATAAAAGGAGGTACATTTGATGGCTTTATACATGGATTTATGCATACAGACATGTATAGAAAAGCTAAATTTTAGAAATTTCAAATTAAGGTAATAAATTTTTAATGTCGCTCAGAATGCTGGGAAATTAATTAAATAATCAAGAAATAATGATTAAATCAAAATTTAAAACAGGAAATAGTTTAACGGTTTAATATGAAGCACACACATGAAAACTGAGACAAAAAGCAATTCAATAAAATATAATAACGTAATAAATTAATGAAAAAACTGTTGAAAATTCCTTGATCTTAAGTTTTCTGGTGTTCCTTGTTCTAAAATTTTTATTTTATTGCTCTTTTAAAGGTATCAATTAATAACGTCAGTTTAAACAATTTTTATTTGATACTTCCTTTTAATTATTTCTTTTGAATTATTTTAAAAACTCGCAATTATTCAGATATTATTAAGAAACTTAATTCTGTCGAAATTCTTCAGTTGCTTCTTAAAAACGACCAAGGAGCTTTCAACAATTCTTTGTACTAATTTTATTATGTTATTTTTATTAACTGTTTTTGTTTAGCTTTTTATATGTATACTACATGTTAGACTGTTAACTTCTTTGTTGATTTAATTATCATGTCTTGATTGTGTATATATATACATATGTGTGTGTAATGTTTTAATGTGTAGAAGGAACCACTGGAACTCTTAACAGCTGTCGGTAGCAGTCATGGCTTATGGTAAAGGCATACAGATGAAGATAACGAATTGGATTTCGATAAATCACCAATATTTATTTTCACATATATACAATTAATTCGGAAGAAACTTATTCAATCATAATTAAATATGATAAATTTCTATGTGCATTGTTTTTTAAAGGAAATGACGTAGGCATTTGAGAAGCGAAGGGATGTTAGCAGTGGCGAAGAACTAGGAAAAGAAGCATGTAATTTTTTATGCGAACAGTGTTTATACTAAGTACATGAAGAAAGTACTCTAAGCTATGATTGGTTAATCTTAGGTTGTTACATAATAAAGAAAGATCTCGAATTTGGGAGAACACCAAGTTTGAAACCGTTAATTTTAAGGTCGCCCATTATTTTTAAAGAAGCTATCGTATTTTCTTATAACTTACACACACACACACACAAGCATTTTTAAATTTCAAAAAATAAATCTTGTGAAAAGTACAAAATATCTGTTTTTATACGTTAAGTACGTAATCAGTATGTAATGATTTTAAAATGCGTAGATGAAAACAGTGGAACTTTTAACAACTTAGATACTGCATAGATGACCGAGAAGACCGTAGTGGATTGAAGGTGGCAGAGTGGAAAGCATGATGACGCAATTTAGCATAACTTATCTTGAAAAATCACAATCTTTATTTTTTTTACGCATATCAAATCATCCATTTTCAGACAAGATGTTTCCTAATTATATTTGATTACAGTAAGTTGCATTTTGAAGTACGACGTTATCTTCAGCAAGTAATCAGTAGTAGCATGGATGAAAAGTGTCTTACCAGCAGCAGAGCTTATGCGAAAAAGGGGAAAGTATCATAGAACTTCAGAGGAAGAAGGGTGGGAGTCGGAAAAGTTTCAGTTCAGAGTTTTGGTTTATAATTAATTTGATTGGACAAAGAGGCATCTGCATTAAAACTTTACGTAAGATAGAAAAATCTGCAACCTGTGAGAAGAGATAAATTTAGGGGCAGATCACCAAATTTAAAATGTTAATTTTAAGGTCGCCAATTAATTTTTTTGTAACAGCTATCATATTTTGTTATATCTTACATACAGTGGATGGACAAAAATATGGAAACACCTTGTGAAATGCATGTTTGAAAAGAAAGATTGATTTTAATGAAATATGTAGGTGGCGCTGGCGTTTTTGACTACTGACGCCACCTATACAATTTCGTAAATGTACTAAACAGTTCAGTTGTTGTCGGAGTACTGTTATGTGAGGTTGTCAGAGTTAACAGACTTCGAACGTGGGCAAATTGTTGGAGCATGTATGGTAGGTGCTTCCGTAAGCAAGGTAGCCGAGGTGTTTAGTGTTTCAAGAGATACTGTATCGAAGATTTATTCCGCATATTTGAAAAGCGGAAAAAACATCATCTGCTAAATCACAGCGCGGACGAAAGTGTGTCCTGAGTGATCGTGACAGACGATCATTAAGGGCGATTGTGACGAAAAATAAGAAGACCACAGCTGCAAAAGTTACTGCTGAAATGAATGTTGTGTTACCGAATTCTGTGAGTACCAAAACAATTAGAAGGGAGCTTCATAAACAGGGAATTGCTGGCCGTGCTGCAATTGAGAAGCCACTCATCAGTGATGCTAATGCCCGTAACAGGAAAAGGTGGTGTTTAAGTCATAAAGCCTGGACTATAGAGCAGTGGAAGCGAGTAATATGGTCTGACGAGTCTTTTTTCACATTATTTCCCACTTCTGCCTGAGTTTACATCTGGAGAACGCCATCTCAAGCCTATAATACAGACTGCTTGTTGCCAAGAGTGAAACATGGCAGGGGTTCTGTTATGGTTTGGGCAGCCATATCGTGGTTCTCTGCTAGCCCCATGATAACTGTGTCAGGGCACATGACTGCCAAGATTTATGTGAACATTTTGGCCGATCAAGTTCATCCCATGGTACAATTTTTGTTCCTCGATGGTGATGGTGTCTTCCAAGACGTCAAAGGCCCTGTTCACACAGCTCACATTATCCAGGACTGGTTTTCTGAGCACGAGGATGAGTTGTCCCATCTCCCCTGGCCACCACAGTCTCCAGACCTGAATATTATCGAACCTTTGTGGTCTACATTGGAACGGAAAGTGCGTTCTCGTTATCCACCGCCAACATCGTTATCTGAACTTGCCACCGTTTTGCAGGAAGAATGGTATAATATTCCCTTGGCAAACATACAGGAACTGTGTTTATCCATTCCGAGAAGACTGCAAGCTGTTTTGGATGCCAACGGGTTTCCTACACCATATTAAGCAAAGAAACATGTTTTTTTAAAGGTGTTTCCATATTTTTGTCCAACCTCTGTATATATATATATATATATATATATAAGAATAAATTGAGTTTAATTAAATAAATTTAATTTAAATACAAATTTAATTAAATAATTCTTTGCGCCATTGCTGCAAGGAATGAAATTTAAATTTAAATTTTAACAAACACGTATAAAAGTAAAAAAACAAATTTAAAACCAAAATAATTTTTAAAAAAATTTAAATTTGAAAAAAATGTGCAAACATATAAAAGATTTAATTCTTGAACTAATCTACAATATCATTTAAATTCAGAAGCATAAGCAAATCAAGTGCAAAACCAATCCATGAAAATAAATTCACTAATTTAGCAAATTAAAATTAATCCAAACAATTTTTTTAAAAATGCATAAGTGAATGACTGTTTAGCAGGCAGGAGACAGACTTATCAAGGGGAAGTTGCCTTCAAACCTAACTCTCCAATCATTCATTTCGTGTTTCGTCATTCATGCAGGCAAGGGTAAAAGTCAAAACCAAAAGTAAAAAGTGAAGAATGTCCAAAAAGAAATACCAAAAAAGTGATACCCTTAGAAATTAGCATTTAAGAATTAAACTTCTAAAAGGAAAATACATATGAAGTCTTTTGAGAAACAAGCAAGTAAAGTCAAGTATTAAATTAAATTTAAAAAAAAAATTAATTTTTTATAAAAAAATAATCTAAAAACTAATGTATTTTAGAAACCCTTGTCTACAGAAACCTCCCCGACACAATATGCATATGAATAAAAAGAAACTAAAAAAGGACCAGACATAATCCATATAAATCAATAAGAAACTAAAAGAACTAATTCACAATTTAAAAAAAACAATTATATACTTAAAAATATAATTTTATCTAGAAAATACTTAAATACTAGATAAAAAATTTTAAAAAATACTTAAAGCAAGTAAAAAGTAAGTTTTAATTCTAACTTACCTACTATATGAGCATTTGGGGTCTGCAAAACTTTTTATTAACTTCTTTAAGGAATTTTTGGGAAATTTCTGGGAAGTTTTTTAGAGGTTTTTTAAGGACTTCGTTTCAAAAAATTTGGGGAAATTTTTAGACATTTTAAATTTTACTTTAAAACTTAAATTTTAAAACATTTTAGTTTTACTTAATTACTTTAATTATTTGCAATTTTCACACGCAAAAAAATTTTTCACTTAACGTTATTTGCAATATTTACACAATTTTTCAACAGAACACACATTTCACATTACAAACAGTTTACATTTTTTAATTCACAATACCACTTAACTCTATTTTACTTCAAGCAACTTACATCTCTTGACTGGCTCAGCTACTTAACTCCCTAAATAATTGATCGTTAAAATTAAAACTTGAATTACATACCTTTAGGACTTTTAATTTTTAATTTAATTTTTTCTAGATCTATTTTTATATATTTTAATATTAATGTTTGCAAAAAATTTTTGGTATAACAAAGATAGCAGCTTGGCACTCAACTTTACCTACATAAGCGCCATCTATATAATTAATTTGAAGAACACACTTACTTCTCTTTAAAAACACTTTTGCAGACCCCAATGCTCATATAGCAGGTGAGTTAGAAATAAAACTTACTATTTACTTGCTTTAAGTATTTTTTAATTTTTTTTTAAAATTGTGAATTAGTTCTTTTTGTTTCTTATTGGTTTATATGGATTATGTCTAGTTCTTTTTTAGTTTCTTTTTATTGATATGCATATTCGTTTCGGGGAGGTTTCTGTAGGCAAGGGTTTCTAAAATACATTGGTTTCTAGATTATTTTTTATAAAAAATTAATTTTTTTTTAAATTTAATTTTATACTTGACTTTACTTGCTTGTTTCTCAAAAGACTTTTAGAACTTTAATTCTTAAATGCTAATTTCTAAGGGTACCATTTTATTGGTATTTCTTTGTGGACATTCTTCACTTTTTACTTTTGGTTTTGACTTTTACCCTTGCCTGCATGAATGATGAAACACGAATTGAATGATTGGAGAGTTAGGTTTGGAGACAACTTCCCCTTGATAAGTCTGTCTCCTGCCTGCTAAACAGTCATTCACTTATGCATTTTTAAAAAAATTGTTTGGATTAATTTTAATTTGCTAAATTAGTGAATTTATTTTCATGGATTGGTTTTGCACTTGATTTGCTTATGCTTCTGAATTTAAATGATATTGTAGATTAGTTCAAGAATTAAATCTTTTATATGTTTGCACATTTTTTTATTTTTTTAAAAATTATTTTGGCTTTAAATTTGCTTTTTTTATTTTGGCTTTAAATTTGTTTTTTTTTTTTACTTTTATACGTGTTTGTTAAAATTTAAATATATATATATATATATATCGTATTTGCCGGCCTATAAGACGCACTCCCTTTTTTGTACATATTTTTGAAGGATAAAACCTTATTACTGATCATTATAACGAATTTACAGTATTTTAAATACAAAATAGTACTTTCTGCAGTTACCCAATCTATATGGAAAGAACACCTTTTAAGTTTCTTTGTCCAAAGCCAGGCACTCATCTCCAGAGCTAAATGAAGAGGTACTTGAAACATTTTCTAAATCAGCATCTGACACTTCATACAACAAATTGTCCTCGGTACCCTCCAATGCATTATTAATGCCACACTTCTTAAATGATTTAACCACTGTCTCTGTTTTCACAGCATCTCATAAAAATCGCATAACTCCAAATAGAGGAAATTTCCAGAAATGAATGTAATCAAAAACTGAGTATCGGCGGATAAGACGCACCTTATTTTTCAGATCTCTTTCAAACCATGATCATAAATTAAGACCTAATTTTAAATATTCAATATTGACCATTTCGTTTCTATGCAGTTTGCCTACTTTAAAATTTACATTGGTTACTTCTACTTCTTTTCTATATATTTAACCGACTTCCAACTGAATCACCTTGCCAATAAATAAATTGATCTTAGTCCGTGAGTAATACGTTCTGTTTCCAGACATGAAGCAAGCATTAGAAAAGTACGTGGAAAAGATAATGATCTCAGAATCTCATCACAAATTCTTGTAAGACGAAACAATACAGGAAGAGCAACTATAGATCATGAAAACACTTTACCTTTCAACGGATCGATTTCAAGCAAAACCAAGGGGAAACATAATCAATGACTGAACGTATGCGAATATTTCAAAATATCCTTACGATAGAAGACAGAAAATTTAAACCTGGGACAAGGATCATTACGCTGCTTAACATCTGCTGTTCGTCCCCGTATCAAATGGAGTCATTTTTAAGGAAAATATGCTGAATGTGTAAGAAAATATAAAAAAGGGTTTTTCGCCATTGGAGGGCAACGTTTACAACAACAACTACAGCAAAGAAAGAATTTTTTTCCCTTTCTTCTTTTGAGTGCTGGGCTAGTTTAAAATGATGTTTACTCTTCTCAAACCAGGAAACCAGAAAGAGAACTCTATGTGAATATTTTAGGAAAAAAACGAGGATGCCTTCTTGGACTGATAGGACATTTCTTCAGAAAAAAGCTTTGAAAGTGTTCAGATACTTCATCGATATTTCAGAAAAATAAGGAAAATCTTCATCCAAAGGGAGAAAACCGTCTGTAGGTTTTACCCCCAACAGAGACAAAAGTGTCTTCTAACTTCTTTTTCTGAGTGTGAAAAATATATAGCCTGTATAAAAGTTTACAGAAGTTTAAGACGCAAAATAACAAGATTTCTAGAGAGTTCTAGAGAGATGGATATCGTTTTTCAACCTAATTCACATATATCTTAATGCAAAGAAGAGACACAACGCTTAAAATTTTGAATTTAATGATGATGTGGAGATTATTTGAAATTTATTTTTTTAATTAAACTGAAAATATTTGAAAATTTTGTTTAAATTTATATAAATATTTTCATTTATTTAATTGCATTTGTGGGTGTATTTTACGAGATTTAGTGTTGCGCATTGCTTTATTTATTTATTTAATCTGTAAAATTTTTACTTTTTATTTATTTGTACAGCGCTGTGCACTGTTTATTTTACTTACTTATTTAATTGCTCCATTTTACGTAATAATTTTTCTGTGCATTTTAGTTTAATCCAAATTTCTCTTAGTTATTTTATATGCAAGCATTTCTTATATGTATTAAGTTGAAGATCTTGTATTACTGTATCTACCCATTATTGAATTGTAAAGTTATCTAACTTAGAACCTGGATACAGACAAAAATTTCCTAACAGAGCTTGGCAACAATATGTATCACCAAACTGTCGACATTTGTCAATCTTTGCTAACGTGACGACATTCTGGAAATTTTCAGAAACGGCATTTGGAAGCCCTGAGTGTGTTTTCTCTCGAAGCTTCAAGAAATGCTGAACATTCCTGTAAACATGGCTGCATTGAAGCCAACAATCAGGCAGTTGTATTATTTATTGTTGCAGTTTTTCATTTTAAAAGGGCGCTTTTGCGCCGAAACAGAATATTCTATATGCTTAGGTTATGTAACAGTTGGGGCGCCTTTGCGCTGTTGCTTAATTATTTTTTGGTACGTTTCATTAAAATATATAAGACAATGTAATCATCAAACTTTGTAAATACCAAATAGTAGTAGTTCAATAGTAGTAATGACCAATGTCAAGCCATCGAATCTAAAGTCGTCTTTTGAATTCGAATGCATTTATTCAGAGTCATGCCGATCTAATCAAGCTGTAGAAACCATAGGATTTTTGATAATGAAAGACATGAAAAATGAGCAATGTCCGCGCCGGGACCTCGGACCTTTCGAATACGCACCGAGTGGGATGACCATGACACCACGAAGGCATGCTAAGAAGGCGGGAGAAATACCTTATATACTTCCCCATTTAAAGGGCGACTGGGGATTAGAGGACCCAATCACCAAATCCTGGAGGTGAAGAATCATCATTCACCGCCCTTAGCTGTTTTTCTCCTTTAGCTATTTATAGCTTTTAAACCATGCCATACAAATTTATATTTCTTTCAATTCGCTTTCATCTTTTTTTTTTTTTTTTTTTTTTTTTTTTTTTTTTTTTTTTTTTTTTTTTTCCAATTGTTAAGGGGAACTCTGAGATTGCATGTTCTATAACAAATACACAAGACATTTAGTACAACATCATAAAAAATACTGCATGAGGCATTTTTAAATAATTACAAATTTATTATTATTATTTTTGTTATATAACTAATATTTAGAATATTTGTGCTCATCTTTCGTAGTTCATTTTACTATTCACACTAAGAATTAAATTAATAGAAAGTTAAGTATAAAAGCTATTAAGATAAAGATGGAGATTTGCTGATTGATGTTCGATTTCACTAGAAGGAGAGTATCTGTTAAAGTGTTTCAATTTGCTTGTTAACTAACTAATCTAAACAGAAATTATAGCTGTTACTGATTATCTAAGAAGACTGCTTCTGGATTGATTACTTAAGTCTAAAATTACTAAATACTACTTCTAAAATTAATTTAGTATAGTTAGTAAAATAGTGAGAGATATACTAATTGGCATTCCTTCCGGCCTTTAGTTAACATTTATGCTATTATCATGCAGAACAAAAATCTGATCTGTTTAAATGAAGCCATTTTATGTACACTGATTTCCAAAAATTAAGGAAAAATCACAAAAATAACTGGTTAAAAATGAGCTCGTCCATATAAAATTTGAATGTTTCGTCAAATACGAAATGCTGAATAAAACTGAAGTATGCAAATTAGTGGCAGTGCAATTGAAACACGTCATTTACAGCAAACGAAAATCACATGTTTATAGCAAACCTGCAAATTTCGCTGCGATAAAAAATCTGGGATAGCCAATTCTAACAATGACCTCCAGGCATCATTTGCCCGAAGAGCTGCAATAAGGAACTGTTGGGAGACTAGAGGCAAGACGAAGCCAGACAGAAGTGGCCAGATAGCCGGATGGGAGTCCTTCTGTGGTTCATGGACATTGGCAACAATTTCTAACCACGGATGCGGCATTCAGGAGGTCCAGCCAAGGACGGCCAAATGCTACGACGAGCACTGATGACCGATATTTGTTGTTATGCGCACGAAAAAATAAATTTCTAACTCCGATTCAACTAATCCTGCGTTGCTGCAGCCACTGGAAGGTTGGTGTGAACGTCAACCTTGCGTAGAAGGCTTCAGAAGGAGATCTGTACACGAGACGAGCCATTTGCGTGCCGCTCACGTCACGTCATAAAAGGACATGTTTCAGGTTGGCACGTCGAAATATCAACTAGACAGCTGATCAATGGAGGGCTTTTCCTTTTACGGATGAGTCCAGGTTTAGCCTCCAAAGCGACAGAAGGCGTTATTGGATTTGGAAAGAACCTAGACCCCGTTATCATCTACCAAATGTCCGTGAAAGTGATGCTTACGGAGGAGACAGTGCCTGCGATTGGGGTGGTATCTCTCTGGGTGGACACACAGACCTCCATGTCTTTTCACGTGGAACTATGAATGCTCAGGCCTATAGAGATGACTCCTTGATGAATTTATGCGCCCGTCTACCGGGGCAATAGGTGATAATTTCTAGCTACAAGACGACAACGCTAGACCGCACAGAGCTCGCAGCGTAGATGATTACCTTCAGCAAAAATAATTCAACACATGGAGTTGCAACGCAACCGGACCCGAATCTTATCGAGCATGTTTGGGATGCTTTACAAAGGCGTATATCTGCTCTCAGTCCTCCGCTTCAGACCATTGCCACGCTTGCAAATGCTTTGCAAGAGCAATGACACTAACTACGGAACTGATAAAGTCCTCAACTGACAGCATCGCTCATCGCTGTATGTTTTGTATTGCTTCCTAGGGAAGATCATACTCCACATTGAAGGCAATTTTCTTACACCAAACTGAATTCGATTTGTTCATTTTATACATGTGCTAATTTCTATAAAACCACAATTGTCTGTTGCGTGAGTTTATATTTCGTAGAAAATTCAATAAGTTCTTCTGATGTTTATTATCTGTTTCATTTATTTCGTATTACCGTCACAGAAAAAGCAAAATTCATGTGAGAACCACTAGAAAGTTGGAAGGGAGAGATATAAATACCCTCTCGATGATTATCTAATATTGAGGGTGTTATCCGATTACCACTAAATACTCACCCAAGAGTCGTAGGATTACTCTGCGCTACATTTACTTATCAGACCTAAAGCATTTCATAAATAAAAGGAAGCGTATCACCAACGAAAAGAATTCAGTCTACAGTGTTGGTGAGATTACTGGTTTCGGTCGAAATCAAATGTTGTGGAATGCAATGCTTTATCAGAAACATTTCTACCAGCTTGATAGCAAACGACGGATGTCATTTCGACAAAGTTTGCTATAGTGGTTGGTCTCAAGAAACTAAAAAGGTAAAAAAAACTAAACACTTTACATAAGGCGAGTGACTACTTCAGTGTTGAAACATCGGAATCCAAGCCCCTTCTACAAATTTCGTTAAAGTAAACAAGTCTACTCATCCCAATGATTTTGTTAACAGTAATTTTGAAAAGAAACTACAACAAAAGCTCAAGATGAACATTTGCTGTTGTTCATAAGTTGAAGAATTTTTTAGTAGTAATAATAATATCCAAATTCTATGCATTTTAAAATTCAGTCGCAGTTAAGTCTTTCAAATTATTTCTTTTGTGTTTTCTCTAAATGGGTAAAAGCCAATGTATGGTGTTAAATTTCTTTTAGTAGCATAAGGTTTAGTAAATTCTCCTAATACCATGATATATTACATGTTAGTTAGAACAAATTTTCCTAAACACTTCTGTTTTATCTAGGATGACTCTTGAAAGAAGATTTAAATCTTGTAGTCGTGTGTAAAAACTATTACATTTACAACGTATAGGAATATATATTATGAAATTCCCTTTGACAAAAGAAAATTATTTACCTCAGATGTTACTTAATTTAAATTACTACCTTATTGTGGTTTCTTTATCAAAAAATTACTGACAGTCGCAATGCAAGCCAATTGCGAGCCAATGCAAGCGAAGGAAATTAAAAATTCAATATTAACTATTTTTAATTTCTGCTTTATTCATGGGCCAAACGTTGTTAATTTTCACCTTATTCGCAAAAGCCACAATGTTTTCTGTAATGAACATTTTAAATGTAGAAAAATGTAAAAAGAGTATTTCAATTTTTTGGAACCTTGTTTTCTGTTTTTAAGATAAAGGAAAAATAAAACACGCTGATGATAGTTTTAATTCTGGGACTGTTCTCACTACAGATCCATATTGCAAAAATCCCAGAAATGTGAAAAGCTAAAAACATCTCTTTCAACTCGAATCAAATTAAAACTTTTGCATACAGTTCACAAATATGTACTTTCTGTGATATCTTTGAAAGCGTCTGTATACTGAATTACGTGCTTTTAAAATTCGAGATAGGGATACTATTTAGATAGAAGTCGTTTGTTTGGTCACATTTCATACATACATCTCTGTCACAACTTGTGGTGGTAACTTCTGTTCTCTCCCCTCACATCCACTCACGTGAAAGCTTGTTTCCATTCTTATACCCCCACTCTGCTCGTAAAGTACGTTAGCGGAAAACCTTTCAGTTTGATAAAGAACCTTAAAAGTTCCCCAGTCGATGAAAATACGGCTTGAGGTCCACCATGGGGAAACCCTCATCCCCCTGGGGAGCTATCCGTCTCCCTTTCTCTTTATCGATTACGGAATTGAGGGTGGATATCGATTACACAGGAAGTCTCAAGGAAATAGGAAACATTCGATGTTTACAGCAAAGCATGGACTGATGGTATAGCTATTTTTTTAGCGTCCATGTCTCGGATTTTTTGTCCTTTTTAGAAATGATTAATGTGCAGCTAAATTATTTAATTAATATAATTGGTTTTTTAATAGCACTCTAAAAGTGTCATTTGCTACACAAAATTTTAAAAAAGTCATTGGTAATCTTCGAGATTGCTAAGATTGTCTGTACAGCGATATGTCATTTCTTTCAGTTTTAATGTTGTTTTTTTAACTTAAGTTTTATTTCTTTAAAAAAGACAATTACCATTTCTTATTGTTTCCAAATTAATTAATGGGTATTTACTATGACAATTGTAAAATTTAAATAAAAATTAAATATCTTAGTTATAGCTCTCTCTCGTTTTAGTTAATAGTAATTTTAATTGTGTGAATGTACATTATAGTTATCGTATGTTTTTATTCAGTTAAATAAATATGTAAGATGAACCAATAAACGGATAGCCCATTTTCAGCTACAGTATAAGAAGATGAAGGAACAAATGAGCAGTTTTCATTCCCTAATTCCTAAAACAGTTTTCGAGTTAATTTTCTGGAAATTACTTGTAATGCTCTGTTAAATGCCATTGCTGACTTAGGAGAATCAGGCTGACGGAAGACGTAATTTATACGTGTTTGCAATAACGCCAATGTGACACCATTTCCGGATCACATTCTCATTTTTGAAACATGCTATGTTTAACTAGTAGTATTGTTAACGGTTACAGCCGAAAACATGGCGGACGAAAACGTCGCGGTGAAAACAACGCAAGGAGAAAACGTCGTGGGAGAAAACATCGCAGTTCTAAATAAAATGGTCGAAAATAAAGCGGTTCAAAAACTTCTCAGTTTAAAAACATCGTCGTCGAAAATATCGTGGTAAAAAATAAAGAACCTGCAAATCATCGCATTACGATAACATCCCATACATGCGTTTTCCAAATCGCATAGTGACATATTATGTAACTGAATTTCGTTCTAAGTAACGAATCGACATCCAAAAATTTAATTACACGCTATGCATGAAAATGTTAACGACACTTTAAGAATAAGCTGAAACAAAATAATATGTAATTTTCATTAAAACGCTATCAGATTAACAAATGTGAAAGAAAATAATTTGATCATTAACCAAGCAATTTTTATGGAGGTAACCTCATGCAGTTATTTATCTTCCTTTATCTAAGCATTTTTAGACTGTATTTTACATGAAAAATTATCATTTAAACTTTACAGAAAAGGCTTAGTTTATTAATGACCTTTGCTAATTAATTATATAAATTTAAAATAATATTAAGCTTTTCAAGTTACATTAATTTTCTACACATATTCAACTTTAAAATGCTGAAGTTTCCTTCTTACTTTTTCAGCAAAAAATTTATTAGTTCGTTCAAAAATATATGAAATATAGAAGTAAAAGAATCCCTCTTTCCTTCTTGCGCTCTGTGATCTTTATACGCACATTCATATACAACTTTGAAAACTTGAAAACGCATGAGTGCGATGTTATCGTCACGCGATGATTTGTAGGTACTTTATTTTTTATCACGATATTTTTGAAGACGATGTTTCTAAACTGCGAAGTTTCGGAACCACTTTATTTTCGACCACGATGTTTTAGAACTGAGATGCTTTCTCTTTGCGATATTTTCTCCCATGATGTTTCGAACCACGACGTTTTTTCGTAGAAACATTATTTCGAAGGGAGAAACACCTTATACACTCCCTCCTTTTTAAGGGCGACTGCGGATTAGGGACTCATTCGGCAAATCTTCATCCACCACCTTTTTTAGTTTGGGTGCCACTGTAGAGACGTTAGGATATTTTGAAGCAGAAGAAATGAAAATGCTTAATGCTCTGGCCGGGCCTCGAACCACGGACCTCTCGAAGACGCACCGAGTGTGCTGAGCATTACACCACGAAAGCGTGCTAAGAAGGCGGGAGAAATACCTTATAACCTAATCGATTTACTTTGCACGTAGTCTCGATGATCACTACTTGCTGTTCCTGGATGCACACAGTCTCTCTCCCATTGCGCACAGAAAGAATGAATAGGAAAGTAAAAACAAAACCTAGATATTGCACACGGGACCATACCAGGAAAATATACAATCGGTAGACAAAGAGCAAGTGTCTACTCAAAGATTACGCTTCTTTGGGCCGCTTTGTAAATTACCTTTACTTTTGAATTTTAGTAAAAATAGTTAATATATAAATTACATTATAAATAAAATAATTTTATTTTAATTTCATAATAAACAAATAAGTAATAAACAAAAGTTAAATAATTTTGTTACTGCAACTTTTTGCTGTTTTGGTATTAGCTTTAAAACATACTAACCATCGGAACAGCAATAAAGACAAATACAGCGGTAACATGTTACTTTAATTACATACTATTTACAAATCAATTTACGGGAAAACCGATACGCATTTTATGAACCAGCTTGTATCTAATAAAATAATGGGATGATTTTAAACAGAGAGTAATCTTCACAAGTTGAGCTTCCCCAAATAATGCGAAAAAAGTAAGCAATGATTTTTCATGCAAAAACCTCTAATATGCCAGGTTATTTACAAATATTTTTCATATCTTTAATTGTAACTTTTCTGCATTATACTGCCTCCTGCTAATTGCCATTTTTCTCTTTTAAAGATGTGTGTAAAAGCTAAGAATAAAATTTATTGTGTTATTCTTCAATTGTGAGATAAGCTTCTGATGCCATTGTATAAGGTATTTCTCCCTCCTTCCTAGCGTGCCTTCGTGGTGTAGTGGTTCTGCACGCGGGGCCGGTATTCCAGAGGTCCGTGGTTTCGATTCCCGGTGAAGGCGTTTGCTATTTTTCATCTTTCCTGCTTCCAAAAATATACCTAATGTCTCTACAGAGGCGTCCGAACTAAAAGAGTGTTGGATGATGATTTTTCTCACCCAGGATTTGGCGACTGGGTCCCCTAAAAACCTCATTCGCCCTTTAAAAGGGGAAGTACATAAGGTATTTCTCCCGCCTTCGTAGCGT
The DNA here is from genome assembly GCF_044657685.1 of Stegodyphus dumicola. Lineage (NCBI taxonomy): Eukaryota > Metazoa > Arthropoda > Arachnida > Araneae > Eresidae > Stegodyphus > Stegodyphus dumicola. The sequence goes on from NC_140779.1 coordinate 63,592,538, forward strand.
GCCTTCGTGGTGTAATGGTTCTGTCCGCTGGGCCGGTATTCCAGAGGTCCGTGGTTCGATTCCCGGCGAAGGCGGTTTGCTATTTTTTATCTTTTCTGCTTCCAAAAATATACCTAATGTCTCTACAATTGTAAAGACATTTACTTCTTTTTAACTTACAATTTACTCTTACTAGAACCCGTTGATATTCATGTGTAAGCTTTTTGTAAATTAAGAACTTATTTAGAAAAATCTTTTACTTCTAAATTCTATATCTTTTCTTATTCGTTCTTCATACTTCTCCAAATGAAGGCGTCAGAACTAGGAATAAAAAAAAAACTGCCCAATTTTTCAAATTACTTCATTGGTCTTCCCTTAAAAAATAAATTCCTGTTTATTTTTCCGTTTTCTGTTATTAAAATTAAATGACAATTATAGCCAGGGAGAAAAGTGTCTGTAAATCAAACGTAATGCTTGATTTTCAGTCTAAAAATCATTTCATATTTAAGTGAGGCTATGTGAAATTGATATACTGTAGAATGTGCACATTTCTCTGAACACAGCACAAAAGGAATAAGGATTATTCACTTATGTTTACGATTAAACACGTTAATTAACAAATGCCGAATTTTCGTCCGTTTAATCAATTTCATGGAACCCACAGCTATTGGACCACCTATTCTTATTTTAAGATACCTTTGAAAGTGACCGATAATTCTGAGAACATAAATTAAATACCTAAAGCAATCTCTACGAATCTGGAATCACAAGGGGTCATTTTAGAGAAGTTTCACTATTTTGTTTCAGATATTCCCCTTTTATACAAAATCTGCTTTAGTAGTTTTGAAACGATATGAGTATCTGTTAGCTTCTCATGAATATACCTGATGTATAATATGCTGCTCTAACTGCTATAAACTTTTATTGCACTGCTTTATCTTATAAAGCATATGTACCGGTAAAGGGACAACGATATCTTCTCTCATACCTTTCCTCCAATCTTCACGTTAAGAGTAATTATAAGTCAGCCTACGAAGTCATTTCTACCACCAGAGGTTCTCTATCACACGCAAGTAATGATCCCAGTGGGAGCTAAGTATTTGCATACAATAAAGTGTCAAGAAACGCTGTATTCTATATAATACATTTCCTGCAGCAATGTCGTGTAAAGAGTGTATTATGCAATATTCTAAAGTAACAGTAAATAATAAAAGTAAAGTAAAAAAGTTAGAGGTGATTTTATAAGCTGCAGAAGGCAAGTTTGGTAGATAATATGATAAAAATGCTGTTGCTAGCGGGACGCTAAAAAATTATTTTTAGGCAATTTTTGAATTGCTGCAGTGTTTACATAACTATCGAAAGAAATCCAAACGTCAAAAGAATTTTTCTTTGAAGTTGTAGACTCATTAGGTTATTTTTTGAAAAAGGAGACGTGAAAAATGAGCAATGCCCTCCCAGGGACTCGAACTTGGACCTCTCGAATACGCGCGGAGTGTTCTAACCGTTACACCACGAAAGCATGCCGAAAGGATGGAGGAAATACCTTATAAAGGTTTATGGAAGTTTATGAGATACTTAGATCATTTATAATTCCGCGTAATATTTCTTTTTTAAACATATTCGGGAGAAATAGGTAATTGGCAAGGAATGTATATGACATATTTATTTTGTTATTAATAATAACTAGTAGTAATACTGTTTACAATCAACGTTGCATGAAATTTTACATATATCTAGGAAATAATATCATGCTTTAAATTCTCCATAGAGGCAAAATCATCCAGATGCTTTTTATCATTTGAGCTTCGATTTTTTTTTTCAGAATAATGAAAAGTACCTCAATGAAAAATCAACTGTCTCTGCGGGATTCAAACCATAAGTATTTTATTTGGCAATGAATTCCATTCATTAGTAATGCGATAATTCTTTACATTCTTCCCAACTTAAAAAGCAACTTGACTCAAGACCCAGTCGACAAAGTCCAAATGGTGACTGATTATCCCCTGCCGAGTGTTAATTGGCTACCCATATAGTATTTTTTTAAATATTTTTTCCGAAGCAGGGAAACGTAATAAATCAAATGAGCCCTGGCTAGAATTCATAAAAACTGAAAAAAAAGGCATCTTTGGATTGTGATGTGCACCAGATAACCATTTATACCACCAAAACATGTACAAGAGAATGCAATAAATCTTTGTAATCTGACCGCAAAAGATATCAAATATCGAGCTATAATTGCAGGTTTCTCTATGCAGATATTGTAAATCGTTGTTTAGTTTCATAAATTGCATTCGCTGTAACAGCTTTAGCACAGTTGAGAGACGTTCCAACAATACTGTGATCAAGGATAAATCCATTAAATTATTTTTTGTATTTCGCTGAGTTTTTTGTATGCTTATAATTAATAGTGAACTTGAAAGAACAGATGCTTGAGTTAACACGTAAGGTAGAATGTTTGAAATGCAAGCAAATTAGCTAATTTAGAATTAACTCTAAGATACATACTGGTGAAAGGATTAACGATGTAGGAGAACTTCGAAATCATATTTAGTAATATATTTCAGAAAACTCTGTCCAAGAAAAAATTCATAGTTTTGAGCTCTTTGGAAATATTAATTTTAGCATGTAAAACCAATAAGTAACAGTAATTCATTGTAACATTTGGCTTTCACATAAATGTTTTAAATGTATAAAAACTCCTTGGTGTCATAATTTTTCTCAAGCTGGATCGTGGATATATGCATCACACTATCAAAGTGCTTTAAATTAAGAGAAAATATTCATATCATGACAAATTCAAATTTTAAAATGTTTTTTTTATAGACTACGAAATCTAACTTTTGATACGACCTCTCGCCCTTACTATGGTCACATCTGCTAACGTTAAGCTTCTTACTCAGAACCGTATGACAAAACGTGACTGAGATATTTAATTTTAACGTTTGATATCATGTTCAGCGGCCATACGTAAATTGAAGAGCTAAAGGTTTGCATTTATATGTAATTAGAAGGGAAACATCGATTTAGAAAAAGGTTTTTAATTATAATAGATTAAGGGTAGAGCACTGCTATGAAAACTGTAGTAAAAGTATTAATCAATGTGATTATTCTCAAAACATAATTCTTTCTTATTCACGAAATCTTACAGAATTCGTGTTTAAGAACGTTATTTTCCTGTTCAGTATTCAGTATTCAGTAACAGGCTTCAGTATTCGCCTGTTCGACTTCAGTATTATTTGCATGAATAAAAATGAAAAATAGTTCTAATTTAATGAGTTTTAATAAGGCTTATTTTGATATAATTGTTAGATTATGATTCAAAGTCATAAAAATGTGTGAGAATATTAATAACATATTTTTAACATTTGAAGACTCTAAACACATTTGTGTGAAAATTTTTACACATTAGTAAATTAGAAAAGAACTTCATTAAATATCATTAAATAGGAAAAGAGTCGACCTCTTGATTTTCTTTTAGTTAACTTTTCAAAGAAAGCGATGAAGAAGAACTTCTTTTAAACACTAAACAATTTATAAAAATCCCAAATATTGAAATTAAATATAGCAGTCAATTTTTGTTGTCTGGGAGTCAAACATTTTGCATATTAGTTTTTAAAATCAGTATAAACTTTACGAAATATAACTATGAATATCGGTGGATGTAAAAAGTTAGATTTCGTAATTTTTACAAAATTAATTTTATAAATATATAAGTAACATGATGAAGATTTTCGTTATTTAAAGTACTTTTCAATTAAAAGTGGATGTCTAAAATCAATGGTTGCGAAAATAAAAGTTGCATACAGAGTTTTAGATAGGTGGTTATAATTTTTACTAATTTTTACTTTCCGCTATCTTAAAACTAAATAGGGACTTCTGTCTCTTGGTATGATAACTTGAACCGACTAGAATGTATACCTATGAATACATGTGGTATTTCCAACCAGGTATCTATCATCAAAATTAATTACCAAATTGAAATCAATTCATTACAGCCCGATATTTTTCTCTAAGGTAATCAAATTCCATTAGTACTCAGCCGAAATTATGGAAAACCAGATTTCACTAAAATAAAAGCATATATAAAATTTCAAATATATCTCAAGAAAGCATAAATAAGTATCTGTTTTTAAATTTTCTTTGTTAAGATACCTGCATAAATAGTAAGATTATAGCTAAATTAAAATTATTTTGAAAGCTAGATCTTGACTTGAACTGTGAAACAACTATTCGCCATAATAAAGCTGAAACACCCTTTTATTCAAGAACAATATGTGCCGTTGGCCCTCTTGGTGCGTACAGGGCCTCGAAAATACTTTGGGAGGCAACTCAAAATGGAAACGTAAAATTAAAACTAATTCTAAGTTGAATAAATCAGACAAAGCTGTACAGAGATATTTACAGGCGTACTTGTCTCTTGTCTAAACTACCGACGGAGACTAATTAGCGATTAATATGCACGGCCGTAAAATAACTAGCAGAGAAACAACGAGGCAGAAAGCTAGAACACGCTCTGTCTGAAGTAACTCAGGCACAGGCTTAAAAAGTAATTTTCTACCCTACTTTCCATATGAGCAAAACAGAAATCTTCTGACCAGAAAGCGTGAGTTGATAATAAAAGTTATAGAAAATAATGCTTCCAAAATAAAGTCAACTGTTAATAAAATTAAATAAAACCCCACAACCTCTTGGTACCATTTCTACATAACAAGCTAAATAGTTAATGTAATTTAAAAAAATAGTTATTAGCTTCGAACAAATGCTACATTGTAAGACACAACAATAAAAAATTTAAAGAATGTGGATATGTGATGGCGTATTTAAGCCTGATGACTATAAAACTGTGAAACATTGCAACAGAATTCTGTAGATAAAGCGGATTGAATTTAAATAGGATAGGATAAAACTTCTTTCAGATCATCTATGAATACGTCAAGGTCAATATAATTAAAATATGTTTGATGAACCTCAATGGATGGAATTTCAAATAGGCAAAACATCTAAAGACGTAATTATCTTGCCGTAAGCAATTGCGACGTGTAAATATTACAGGAGCCTTGCTGAAGAGGGAAGTGTTTTCTAGCTCACTTAGCAATACACCGAGGATAAAGCAACCCCAGATACGCAGAACACACTTCAATAAAGTTGGGACTCAAAACTGACGAAGCATCTATAGATATAAATAATCAGTTTGCCGGAAACTACTTATCTCTGTGATTGGTAGAAATAAATGTCTGTCCCCGAAATTCTTAAAACTAGATCAAAATACTTAAGTTTACTTAGTCAAATAATGTGGCAAATAAGCCCATAAAACGGCAGCTGTTTCTATAATCAAACTTCCTTCGCAAACAAAGTGCATTTATTGATGGTTTAAATTTCAGTCATGATGATCCATCTAATTAGGGCAATCTTACAAAATTTATTTGATTTCCTTTCAACGCAATACTTATGTTGCATTTAACTTTCCTCTGATGCACAAAATATCAGATCCTGATAATTTCTTCCTGAAATCCCAAAGCTGAGAGTGATAAACGAGAGAAAATTTTCGTAGTTTACCTCCAAGTCAAACTGTCCTCAACAAAAGTCAGTCACTTCTATTTTACATGTGTTTTTCGCATGTATTTCCGTAGTTTGAAGTAAGCTACCTATATTCTCCGTTATCAGATTTAAAGCTCATTTCTTCCCAATAGTCAGTCAAAAATAATCACAGAGATAGAAGCTCAGACAACGAATTAAGCGTGTAATTAATGGATAGTGCTTATTTCATCTAGCGTCGGTGCGTTATACTCGCAAAGAATGATTAATCATATTATGACAGACTGCTTAAACTGCATTCTGGAATACAATAAACAACGTGCACATGTCGATTCCGAATCTAAACTATACTAGCAAAATTAACGATTGTAGCATAAGTTATTATATAGCTCGAAAGAATATTTGATCGTGTATAAACTTAATATTTCATGAATAGATATTCCTTCCGGATGTTTATCTGGAAAAATCCGGATGCTATTAAAATCATACTCGTATTAGAGGAAAATCTTTGAAAGGAATCATAATAATGTGTGAATTGTAGGTGCTCATGAAAATACATTCGAAAACTTTTATTTAATGGAATCTATGAAAGTTGTTTTGTCTTCCGATGCATATAAATACGTATTTGCATAAAATGAATGCTTTCAGTATTCATACATTCATTCAAAATTAACAGGAGTTCTGAGTTCTGTGAAAGTAACATCCAAGCTAAAGTATGTCAAAATGATTTTCTACAGGCAGACAGAATATTTTCAGAATTTTTGTAGTCTTATTTTTGTAATCGCGGGTAAAGTAGTTTCCGTATAGATCTGTAATATCAAGTCTTACATAAAGATAATTGAAAATGATTCAAGCTAGAGATTTATTGTAATATTTCTGATACATCAATATAAATATTCCAAATATAAAATATGAAAAAGTATTAAACTTAATTGGAATCAATTTGTAATAAACTTTCAAATTCATAAATTTTAATTAAACACATCCCCACTCGAAATCTACGCTTTGCACCATTTTGCGCCACTCTGCCGCATGTTAGGGTACTCTTTCCCTGCAATCTTTAGCCCAATTGCTACTCAGGATTAACACAAAGACTTTCCGGGTATAAATAGGACTAAAGTGAGTACGCATTGTTTTTCCTCGCCTGCTGCTGCTTGAGTAAACCATGTATCTCGCGTCGTCTCCTTTCTTTATTGTCTAAAATGTCAACTGCGTATATCGAAACTGTGGGTCATATTTAGCACCCCCAGTGTTGTACTAGTTCTGAGCAAAAATGTATTTCTGAATAATTGTTCCAGTGCAAAATAAAAAAAGATGTTTTAACCATCAAGCCAGTTGTGAGTTTCGCACCAGTCGTCATCTAAGCAAAAGTTTTCTCAACAGTGACTGAAGAGTATGTTGTTTTCATCACCCGTAAAAACCACTAAATCATCAATAGCTCCTTAATTCCCTCTTCTGTTCTAAATATAGTAAGCTTTTTTATGGACTGCGTCATTTCTGGATCACTCTCTCTATATATATACACTCTATACTATATATATATATATATATACTCTTTCTATATATATGAATTGTATAATGCTGATAAAGTAGCTAATTCGGAACTTACACAGAAACTTAATAAGCTGCCATATTGGATTAACTGCGCACTTTTGCTTCTACCTCTGTTTTCGTTAAGACGCTGTCTCGTTGTTCTCTTCCTATCGCTACAGTATCAAAAATGTAAATATTCTTGAATAGGCACGAGTTCCAAATGAATTGTGGCCGCAAATGCTTTTCAGGTTAGATTTTCTAGAAGCTTCGGAAATTGTTTTGCTCAGTAATTTTGTTGATGACATAGTATCCCTTCCATTCCTACACTAAGCGTCGAAAATCTATTCCAAGCCCTTTGTTCTTCTCTTCATTATACTTCATATTCCAGCTTGCATGTGAACCACTACAACTTCTGTTGTGTTTATAGTGACAACAATCTTTTGATAATGTCGGACTAGTACCAACGAAATTGCAGATAGCGATATTATAATATTTGTGCTGTTCTTTTATATTGAACTATTTTTCATACTTTAAACTAGACAAAGTTATTTATTTCAATTATTTAAAGCAAAAAACATTTCATATTTTTAATTCATTCTCTTATTTCTTAAAATAACCATCACAACTAATTGCGTAGAAATAATTTTTTTCCTTAAAAATAAATTAATCGTGTTAAATATATAAAATTATTTATTACAGAAGTTTCTAAATCATATTTTCTCAAAACGAGTAATTTAGATTGGGTGATATCGTAGCGACATATTTGAGTATTATTATTTCACGTACGGGTTTTCCTCATAACATTTCAATAAAAATTTCGTTAATCACTCAGTGCTTTCTTATATAATCGTCAATGCTAGATTTATATGCTACACTGGCTAATTATTACAGTCAGCTATTTAAAGTATAACTCAGTAGTCCATTAAATAAAGTATAAGAAGTTAAGGACTGTTAAGCAAACCATTCAAGTGTTCAATAAAAAGGACTCAGACCACCACTTCTTATTGTTCCCCATTGCGCAAATGGCTTCTGACTAGGGATTATGACCGTTAATGATTTCGACCCTCATAAAATCGTTCTCTTCCATTCCTAGCCTTAGAAAGGGCATAAAAGAACGGAATCAGCAATTGTGGGATAAGACAATCCCTTCTGGAAAGGGGAAGGAAAAAGCAGAGAGCACTTTGGGCGAAATGATGTGGATACAAAACAAGAAATGGTCTTTCCGAGCCAATAAATTTTTCAATGGTTGAAGGCTAGATCTGTTTGCACCAGCTTGCATACGGCTGCATGACGCATGTGACAGCAGTTATTAATTTGATTTGCAGAGAGGTTTCAATGATTTTCTTCAAGCAAAATCTCATCTGTGAGAAAGGGATAGCAATATCAATTCTTGAGTTAGAAAATAATGTATTCTTTTGTACATATGTACCGTATATGTTTGCTGGGAAACGTTAAAGAATAAAAACATCTGTACTTTAATATCTCTAATATAATTCTTCCGTTGCCAGTAATTTATGATTTTGATGTGGTCTGCTTCTTGCAAAACCAACACAGTTGTGTTATGTTCCATTGATTAATCCATTTCAACTCATTCAGAAGACTAGGCTTCAATTAGCTGAAACATTTGTGTATAGCCTATTTAAAAAGTTTATGATGCCTTTTTTTTTTTTTTTTTTTTATGAAAAGGAAACAATGGTAGCCAAAATATCATCTTAATCTCTTGCTTAAAATTTTAAAATTTCACAGTTTCAATATTGCAACTTTTAGAGATAAGGAATGCTCAAACTATATTTAAATAATACGTTTTGAATAAAATTCATCAACTTTTTAATTTGTCCGGCTCCACCTTACCTTAATTGTCGACTTCTAAAGCCACAAAGACTGGCAGATGACTTATCGACTCCTTTCATAACTAACATGTAGTGATACAAACTCAGATGAAGATTTAAAGTAAAGCATTTAATGACTTTTCTAACCTGACGATTACGCAAGCTATACATAACAGAAAATCAAATCTCTGCAGCTTTCGGAAAATTTCAAAGAATTATTAAGGACGAAATAAAGCTCACCTACTAGGCTTTGGCTCAAACACAGGGAAAAGTAACAGGGTAACAGAGTGATAAAAACTTCATTTAAAGTAGTAATGGCCTTAACTACTAATCGCGGTCATACAGATTACCATAAACATAATAATTTTAATATTTTAAACAATATGGAACATTATTTAGTCTTCATCCCTTATAATAATGCACTGATTTCAAACTACCGTAAAACATGATTATACTCATCTGTGTTAAAGTATTTTTCCAACTACATTATCATATCTTATTTTATTGAAACTTCTTCAAAGAAATATATTTTTAATAAAAAAGTTTCCTGTACACACTTTTATGATGTTTTAAAATTTATAATGCAATCCATGCCTTTTCAAATTGTATGAAAATTCTTCGAAAGCCTTTTATTTTGCCATTTTGTTTCTTAATTTATATAGATGAAAAAACTTGATCACCAGCTGCATAATTTATTTAGGATTATAAGGACCTAATTATTTAATGGAGAAGCTGATTTACTTGTACAGCGAAAGCTACTAATTGCGCTTTTAAAGAATGTTTTTTTTTCCTTAGGGCTGCTTTCGGGGTGTAATTGGGAGCAAGTCCAGATAGCAATCGTGAGATCCGGAATTCGAATTCCGGTGAGGACACTGCTGATTTTTTATGATTCCTTCTCCGAAATTAATCTAATAACACTTCAAGTAGCACCCAATTAAAAATTTAGTGGATGATAATTCTTCACTAACTGGATATGGACTGGGTCTACTCCCTTTACAATGGCCTTCCGAGTGAGGGAGAATGTAAGGAATTTTTCTCTACCTATATACTTGCCTTTGTGGTGTAAGTGGCTGCACTCCGACTAATAATCGGGAAGACCAGAGTTCGAACTCCGGCTAATTGCTAATTCTTCATGCTTCCCGACTTCACAAAATCCTGAAACGTCTCTACAAGTGGCGCCAAAACTAAAATGTGGTATCCGCTGATTCGTCCCTACTTGTATTTGGCAACTAGATTTTCCTCCTTCTTAGTCGCCATTTAAGTGAAGGAGAGTGCAAGGAATTTTCTCCTTTCTTATCGCGAACCTTCGTTGTGAGATTTAGCAGCGCAGATTTCCAATCTCGGTGACAGCATTGCTGATATTTCATGTTTTCTGCTCTGAAATAAAACAATGCCTGTTTATATGTATTGTTAGAAAAATAAGCTGTATTCAAACGAAATTTTAAAAATTTTAAAGCATTTTTATATTTTTACATCAGTTAAGAATCACTTTTTTTCGATACATGTTAATCCACGGTGGTAGAGGTTTAAATTTTCTCATAGTTTTAAATTAAAATGCCTTGCATTATTACTGAAAATTTAATTAAATATTTTCTCTACATGTGTTTCCAAATACTCTTAACTACTTTTCGAATAGCCTGTCTATTAAGACATTTAAACTGACTAAAGAAATTCTGTAGCACAAGTTGTTTAAAATTTTTAAATTTTCTTAATAAAGGTATATACAAAGTAAAAGAATTACACTAATTTTTGAAGCAAAAATAATGCTTTAATGCTCTGCACTAGCTGTACCAAAAACCTTAAAGACAACATTTTGAAAGTACCAACCTAAAAAATTTAGCTTCTTTCTCTGAAAGTGAAAAAAAGAGCATTTTATCTCCTTTTCCCTCCTCCAACACCATCTGCATTTTTTGCGGTACAATCTATTCAAATATATTCGGTGCTTTATACACCAGAACTTAAAGTTTTTTCCTTCTACAGCTTTCGCACAACCTCAGAGACATTCAAAAATCCCCAGCTGCACAGCAAATGTGGTTTTCAATGAAATGAAGTTCGCTACAACAATGGTGTTTTTTCTTTCAACTTTGTTTTTTGAGTTTTAGCGCATTTCTTTCCTAGAGGCAAAAGTCGTAAATTTCTCCCAGCAATGACTAAGGAATTCTAGGAGAGGTGGAAAGGACAGGCAAAATATCTAAATAAAACGGTGGCAACATATTTTTCAGGAATCCGATTTTCGATGTTTAAACTGCAACTGCAACGTGATCTATCAATCGTGTCAAGCACTCGAAGCGTAAAATGGAATTCTATGAATAAAATGTGCATTGAAATTTTCATTCTTAATATCATCCCGAGAATATTTTTTTAACCAGGTTCTAAAACAAAACTCTGGTATATCTCTTTTAGTAGTGTAAGAACCTGTCAAAAGTGACGGCAGGAAACGAATTTTAGAATTTAATTTTATTTCCTTTTCTGTACGCATTTCTGTATTATTCAGCTTGAAAACGGGTTCTATTCATAATGAATTCCTTTCAAAATGAAATGCGTTTGACAGAATGCAGCGTAAGTAAAATTTGAACTTCATCCCAGTTCCTCTTGGAATTCTGACGCGATGTGTTAGTTTTATTTAAACATTTCGTCAAGTTTTACTGAAGATAAAATGCAAATTCATTCTTTATATTTTACATTTGAATTAAAATGTTTCACATCCGTCAACCCCCCTCCTTTTTCAATATTCAGTAATAAACTAGGTTTAAAGTAAAAGTTCTTAAAAAATTCCACCCCTCAGCATAATTTAAGATTATTGCATCATTTAATTTCATGATCTACTGAAGTTCTTTGGAATATATTTCTCTTCCCTAAATCACCTTGTAGAGTAACCAAATTTAATTTATGGTGTTTTTAAATTTTATTACTTGATAAGTGAATTATCCACGTCGAAAACATTTAACTGAGAGCTGTATTATTAGAGTCATTTATTGTATTAAGAGTTATTTATTCCTTGAGCTTCGCGTGATTGAATTGATAAAATTTAAGTATGATTAATTACGAAAGTTTCTCATTATTTACTTGCAACTTTCTTGTACCAAAGAAGAAAGTTGATTTATCACCTTAACTACCAAAAATCTGAAACTATAATATATTTAAGACCTGCAGAAGAACTAGTGTTTGAAACTTAAATACATACATTCTATATGATATATGAGAGTCTATAATTTCTGCAGTGTTAAATTACGTTGGATTCCTATTCTCAACACCTAACTAGTATCCACAGATCTTCAATTCAATGGATGGTAAGGTAAGCCTCTTATGCTTTATAAAGATAAGATTCAAAGGTTAATGTTGTTGTTGTCGTGCCCATATTACATAGAAGAATAATTGCAAGAACCTACACCAAAGAGAAGTTGGACTTCTTTTTTCCACCTCAGTTTTCAGGGACAACACTCCGGGTGGTTGTCCGGGGGCCCTTCCTCGCCTCTCGCTTTCCACCAAACCACGTGAGAGGACTTACGGCTCGACGTATATTTAGACCACACGTTTACAAGCATCCATGTCTTCTCTTCTTCGGGCCCTTCTGTACCTCAGTAGGCTCCTCTAACTACTATACCGTCTGGGCGGCAGCTTTAAAGGTAAAATCTATAATAAACTTTATTATCCCAAGCTTTAATTAATGCAGACAAAATAAAGACAAATTAAACTTTGAGACTTCTCATGAGCTTATAATAATAATTGCTTGCATGTACGCTAAGAATGAAATGTGATTATAATAGAGAAAATTCTACGCGGACCTAGAATACACTTTAGATCGGAACGAAAAACTAACTTCTTAACATATAACGAACTCCGTAAAACTTTCAGTGGCTTTTAGTAAAACGGCAAAATCATCGAAGTTCCAGAGTTCCAGTTACCTCGCGATTAAGATTACATCTTAGTTTTAACTTTTCACTTGCGGCATAAACTTTTGTTCTGAACGAGTATTGTGACGAGACAAAGAATATATGATAAAAATTAGCATAAAACTACTTATTAATAAAATTAAAAATCTTTAACCTCACAAGTCTGAATGACAACATTATGTAATTGATGCTAAAAATACCGGAATGAACAAAAATCATCTAACTGATTTCAGTTGGTTCAACCCAGTTAGATGAAGGATTTCATGTTCTTCAACTAATCAAGATGCTTGAAATGTGCAGAAACGTATTTTTGCCCGCATACGGGTTCTTAATGTATTAAATGCACACAGAACCGATGACTGCTTGATAAAACTTATTTTACCAAAAAGAAACATTGTTCTGGAACTTTCCACAATAGTACTTGTACATCTCTTCTCAGTATGACAGAGCACAATCAGTAGTTACCACTTCACATTATTACTAATATTAAACACAACACATTGCAAAGCGCATCTAAAGAGCGAAGCTCGCATGGAAATCTCTCAATACTCCGAAGTCTACTCCGAACTGTAGAACTTACAGCTGATGCTCTATCCGGATTATATAGTTTTTTTCGCAGCCGTCGAGAAATCTCTAGTGCCTTCCATTTCTCGAACTTACTGTAAGACGCATACGGTTAAAGTTACATGGCTTGATACGACCGCAGTTAGATAAAGGGATTAATTACGATTATTCAATTACCGTATTAATTACAATTATACAGGAACCAGATCAAAATGTCGCCTAGTTTGGGGTTTTTGGCAAGATACGAAATCATCAAGCTTTGTCATCGAAATATTGCTTCAAGACACAAAACTGTGATCATCAAGATACGAAACAGTGAACACGCTAACGGCTGAAGATGCAAAGATAGTTCAAGATGGGATTACAAAAATACCTCTTCATCTGACTGGTATTCTCAATTTTCATTGCTTTTCAAAGTACTACAATATGTGATCTAAAGGTTTGGTGGTCAAAGAAACACCAAGGTTTTTTTTTAATTAAAAATGGTTTTTTTTCAATCAAAAATATTCATCCTTTATTATTTTAAGCTACTAGTAGGTAAGAATTTGCTCCCTTTATATTATATAAATAAATAATTGACCTATTATAGGTCAATTATTTATTTATGTAAAAGAATTGTCCTATTATACGTCAATTGTTAAGAAAGCTACAGCATCAAGCACTGAATATAAGCATGCAGGCAGGATTGAAGGCAAGAGGTTTATTAACTATGCCTCATACCCGATTCAACATTGTAATCAATGTTTCACTTTCGTACAGCATAACGCCATGCTGTAGTTTGTTAAAGGAAAAAAGAAGGCATCAGTTTCTTGATGCAGATTACGCATCCCCGTATTATGGAAATTATGCTTTCTTACTAAATTCATTTGTAAAAAATAGCGCATCGTGTATAATGAAACACTTACTACTGTTTACAGATTTTTAACTTATGTCCTGTCTTTGAATTTGGACCTTTCGAAATATTTCAGATGGTGAAGCGGTAACTCGGGAAGGCTGTCTGCCACCGGAGGTGGTAGTAAATGGAACGAGCGTTCCTGGAGGTGGTGGGACAGATTTCGCAAGTGTCCAAGAAGTGCAGTTTTTGGGTGTCATTGGACCTTTGGAACAAAAACGAATTTGTAAAATCAAGTGCCTCAATGGAGTTTGGGTCGGGCCACTCTGTACGATTGACCAAGGTGAGTCATATAGAAATATCTTGAAATATCATAATCAGATGAAGTGCTTGTTTGTTCGCAGAATTACTTCACGATTAGTGGAATCATTTTCAGAAATGTTAAACTTTCTGAAAACAACCTGCATTAAAACATTTAATAATTTTTTAAATATAGTAATCCAGAAATAATTGTAACTTGAATCTGGAAAAACACGTACCAAATGCTTACTATGAATAAAAATCTATTTAGAATTAAAATATAGAAAGTGTGCAAACGGTGTGTACGTAAATGTGAAATTAGAATTAACCATCGTTGCTTATATTATGTAATAATTAAGTAAACCAAGCTAAAAGATTATACCATAATGTCTCAACTTATGTAGTAACTTAAGGACTTCCATTGGCTTCTCAATTTTCATCATGTAGTTTAAATGATTCATGTCGGAAGCATTCCTTGGATAATTGCTCAAGAGTATAATGCAATACTGTAGTTTTTCTCTTTCATATTATTTTTTCTTTTAAGTTCTTTTTCTTTCCGTTACATGCTTTATTGTAAAAATATAGCATACAAAACATACAGCGAGCGAAACAAATGTTGTATCTAATATAACGTTTCTTGTCAACAGTATGTGTAGCTCAGTTTTGGAAACGGTTAGAAATGTATTCAGAGTTGAAGACGCCTAATATGCTATTACGCTTAACTTCTGCATAATTTATAAGGAATTATAGCATTCCTTTATGTACCAAGTCGTAGTGTAAGTAGTTAATATGTCCATCTAGCAACTGCAAGATCCGTAGTTTGAATCTTGGGAGCACACAGTTGATTTTTCACGCTTTCCGCTCTGAAAAACATAATGGTGCTTAAAATGAAATAAATTCTTAGAATTTCATGAATAAAATAAACTACTTATATATATATTTCATTAACGATGTTCAACTGGCCACCAGCGGCCAGAGTGTTAAGATGTTAAACTTTAGTTCAAATATTAGAAAACGAGCTGGGTCCATGGTTTCTATATGTACACCGTGCCCACAAAAGCTTTTACCTGTTCTTTACTTTGGAAAACGTTGGTCGCAGACATAGCTTTCCACTCACAAACTGTTTGGAATGACACAAACAGTTCATGTGCTCGATTTTAATGTTTTAACATTAATTACCTAAAAATTATGAAATCTAAATTTTTATATGTCCCGCTGTCACTTATATTTACAGAAATTTCGTACATTTTATAAACAATAAAATAAAAATTTGCGACTTCCATATAACTGATCGAGATTTTTGATATTAAATTTTCAAATCGTACTCAGGGGCAGTGCACAATTTGAAGATAAAAATGTTTGCATTTGTACGTAACTAAAAATGAAATATTAGGTAAGAAAAAAGGTCTCCATTGTTAACAGCCTAAATGATGAGAATTTCTGTGCACATTATCACGAAAAATATGAATTATGATCAATATAATTTCTTTTCATAACAGAAATCTTATTCACAGAATCTTATGAAGTTTGTGTTCGAGAAAACACTGGTAGGTTTCAGTGCGGGAAAATAGTCAAATGGTAACGCCATTTGCATTAATTGAAAATAAAAATATTTTTAGTTTAATGATTTTTTGCATGATTATTTGACTATGATTTTAAAGTAATAAAACTGCACAAGAATACCAGTAACGTATCTTTAGCATTCAAAAAACAAAATTTTCTTGTGTGCAAATTCATTCTACATAACAAATGTAGCAAAATTATGAATTAAAGAACATTATGTTGCGTTCTACAGTTTCGTAGATTTGGAGTAATTAATGACGACACTTGATGAAGAATCAAAACGCAATTTATTCGCCAGAGTAAGCATTATTACACAAGGCAGTTCCAAAGGCACGCTTGTCGAAAAACTAAGACAAACAAGCTGAAACAATCAGCAACGCAGCCTTCAGGCAATAACGAGGAGGACAGCTCTTCACGGCAAAACACTAAGGTACAGCTCACAACTTGGTCAATCGCTCTCAAGCAAATCTGTGAATTCAAGCCGCACTACTCTCTAGTACTCTCTCTGCGTACAGGTAGGGTATTTATAGCTTTAACCTACTTTCGAGAATATTCCCGAGAAAATTAAAAATACGTTCTAGAATAGTCTCTCTCCATCCATGGCATATCTCCAATTTTGTCCCCAAATATTGCCAAATGAGCGATTTCACGCCAAATCTGGCAAGTATGTCTTTCCCTGCCATTCTCTGGCAACCCTAATCCAGCTTTGCGGGGAAGCTTTCTCACCGCAGCTGGGCATTTCGCAACAATTATATACTAGTAGAAGTTAGCAAAAGAGCATCAGTGAATGGAATTTAAAGAGCAAAAGGTTAACCTCAAATTGTTCTAATTTATTTATTAACTGACCCCTCAAGCAAATTAAAAATGATGTCAAAAATCACAAATTTAAGAATGAAATATATCATTCAATTTCTGTCGTACAGGGATCATATTTGTAAATGTAAGAATAGGAACCGTAATAACATATAAAAGTTTGATTTCCTATTTTACGTAAAATGTATTTTTTTAAAATTAATACGAAAACTTGAATCTTAGTCATTTAAAACACTTTTGTAACTGAAAGCATTTCTCTTTAAACAAAGACTGTAAAAATAAAGGTGGGGAAAGATTTTTGTGGGCACCGTGTATGTACAGTGTGCCTATTTAATACAAATTTTCCTTAAAACACTGTTAATTGTCTTGAAAGGTTTTTAACTTCTTGCTGTTGTTCATGGGAACAGAAGTATAATTGGTCTTAAACTGCTAAAAAAAGCAAATTTGTCTAAAAACGTTTTATTAGTTGTTACAAAAAAGGTTTTTATGACTACATTATTTGTTGTAACAAAATATGTTTATTATTCCTTTGGATTACATAAGCGGAAAACCTTTCTCTTACTTATAGTAAGAGAAGTTTCTCTATCAATGTAGTAAATTCAGGCTTTCAATCCTATACCCCCACCTGAGCTGGAACGCCTTAAATGCGAGCCAGTTTGCCTTAGAAAGTTCTCTACGAAGGCATTCCTTCCTTTAGGCAGGTATCCCTAATGTGCTTTAACACAATCAGATAAATCCAATAATTTTAATCCCTCGCATACAGAGATTGAAAAAAAAATTATTAGATTATATAAAATCTTTTTTCAAAATGCATTGTTAGTTCCAAAAATCCCAATTGTTTTCAAATTGCTCTCATCTAGAAATTATTTGAATTATTCTTATTTTCGGAATAGAAATTAGTTATCAATTATTAGCATTTTGCTGATCAAAATATTGAAATCACTTATACAGCAATATTTTAAAGATTAGTTTTTCTTTCTTTAATATATGGAAGCAGCATAAGCATATTATTATTGCTACCTGAAGCAGTATAAGCATATTATTATTATTATCTTTATGAAAGCAGTATAAGCATATTATTATTACTATAAAATAATCTCCATAGAAACAATACAGAACCAAACAAAGCGTTAAATAAATCCAAAAATTATCCTGAGTATTCTTTCACTTCTATGTCAATAACGAGATGTAGACTTTGACGTGGGAGAAGTCCATCTCCGTGTTTCCATAGAGGATTTTCGGAGAAGATATTGACTAAACTTAAGAGTCTTTTAATTAGTAAGTTCAAATATCATTTGCAGTGAGAGGTAATTCAAAGTTTGAGCGAAGGAGATTTCCTAGATCTCCACGTTATTAAGATGCTTGTTACAGAATTCGGAAACTTTGCGCTGAGTATCTTATTAAGTCTTGTCGCTTTCAGTCATTCACGAGAAATGAATATGTGGCATCACAAGACTGCTTTGAGGCCAAAGTTGTAAACTCAAATAAAATTTCATTTCACTAGCTTTTGAAAAATTTAATTAAATTTCTTGATTACCAAAGTCTCAGATTTTATCGTAACCATAGATTTCTTCAATTTTATTCAAGTAAAGTAAAAACTACCGAAGGTCAAATTAGACGTAAGGTCATTGCATTATGTACTGCATCATAAGAACAAATATTGCTGTGAATTGACTTTAAATAGATTTACAAGGTTCCTTTATGCTAATTAAGAAATTATTTTTAAGTTTTCGATCTTTATTATCACTTCTTCGTTCCGTTTATCCGCCAGAAAGCAAATTTAGTTCGCATTTAGATTGTAAGACAGAGTGTGTTCTACCATTAGAGGCCACGTTACCATGTTGCTAGATGAGAGTTGCAATCTTCGGCCTTGCATTATAATTGCTGATAGCTGATATCCACACCGGTTAAGGTTTGAGCCAACGTTGCGTTAAGTAATCTGTGTAGCCTTTGGGTACTAGTTTATTTGAATTTAAATTTTACATTTGAACTTAGTGTTACTCTTACGTTATCTCCTCACAGGTGGTTGGCTGAGTTTGTAAGCATAAAGAATGCCTTCTGTTCTTATTTAGTTTTTTAAAATTGAGTCTTTTACACACTTCTCAAATTTACGTTATTACTTACTTATAATTCGCTTAATGTCCACGAAGATTTTGGACACTTTGGATGGCTGCAAAGCACGCAAAACAGATTATTTAATTTATTTAATGTTAACGAGGTCTCTTTGTCTAAGATCCTTTCTAATTTTGGTCAAGTGCCTCTCCCAAGGATATTTAATATTTCGCTCACTGGAGATAAAAATGTTTTATTCCCCATAGTGTTTTGCCACTTCTCGCTTTGATATTGTTGATTTTTTAATAAAAACTTCTTTAAAGTTTTATAAAATATGAAATTGGCAATAAAACAAATTCCAAAATCCGGCTTTCAAGTGCCCGTATTCGGGTGGAAGACTATGTTAATTTGATGATTCAGGGGCCATTGTGTTTTCACAATGCAAGAAACATGCATATGTTCATGTAGATTCTTGATTATTTAGTTACTTTAAATATAATACAAGGCAATAATATTTGGTGGCAACAATTTGAAAAGTGATACAGCTGTTTATAGTGATTCGACGCAGAATGCCGTTTTGAGACTAATAGCCCTTTTGGGCTAACGCCCATTTGGGCTAATAAGAATATAGAAAATGTGATATGCTGTTTGGATTTATCTCACTTGTTTATTGTAACATCAGTATAAGTCCACGAATCTAATTTGCCCAATCCTAATTCTGAGGAATAATTTTTCGAGGAATGGGTTCAAGTGCCACTCAGCCCTTTCCTCAGTCACTAAACCACTCAACAGGACTTTCAGCTCGCCATGTCCTTTCTCCGGTATTCGAAACCGGGCTCAACAACTCTGACCAGCCTACCGATCTAGGTAGCCAAAATGTGATATAAAGAGACATGGAGAAAAACGTCGGTTCTGCAACTTTTTACAGATGCATAGACAAAAATTAATAATTATATGGCCAACCCTTGGTCGAATGCAAACTTTACAGCTATTTTATTAGACTATTCATGAGTTTCTTCAGTAAACGAATTTTACTTACGGTAGCATCTTGAAGATCCTGGAGGATTCTAGATGGAAGATACAGGAATATAAATCATCGTGTAATGGGTACGATACATGTTCTATCGGATTTAAATATGCGGGATAGTTCTGCGCTCAGGATAACCGCTCATTCAAGCAGCGCGATGGGGACGAGAATTATTATCCATTAGTAGGATGTTCTTAAAGTGTGCACCCCTAAACAACTTAACATAACAATCACGAACATCATCTCTATGTATTTCAGATCGCCAAAACTTTGATCGCGAGTTACTAGTAGCTCGCAGGTACATTTTCGGTAGATCGTGCTTAGGCTCCAGTTGGCTAACCTTGATTCCTCCAATGAGCTGACGCTGACAACAACTGCTTGTTTCTCTCGCATAACTGCCGTTATCAGCCTCGTCTCATAGCTGACTGTTATATGCGTGAGGTTGATGCGTTATGTTTCTCGTGTGTATATTAGACATTTGCTATCTTGCAAAGTTTGATTTACGCATAGGTACCAAGCTAGGTCTGTTCTAAAAATGGCGTGTTCAAGCAAAAAGCAAAAAACTCATCACTTTCATTCGGAATGGGAAACCGATTACTTCTTTACCCAGGTAAAGGACAAATGTGTGCGTTGACTGTGGTATGCAAATGTATCAGTTAAAAAAGTAGTGAATTCAAGAAAAACTTCCAAGATTTCAAAAGGATTACAATTGTTTGTCAAATCGCCTTTTATAGAGATTAATGCTAAAGACTTTTTTACTTGTGTTATGGAGAATTTTGATTTTTAAGAAGATAATGCTGTAGTGGAGTTGAAACTGATTGAACTTCAAGATGATATATCTGTAAAATCGCTATCTTCAAGCTCTGAAAATATTTAGCCTCTTGTTCCTAAAAAATACCCAATTTTGGATCAGGTTTGTCTCAAAGTGAAAGCAATATTCAGCTCTACATATCTGTGTGAGATTTCATTTTCCAGTAGGAAATTTAAAAATAGTACAGAAACACACTTACTGATGAACACTTGGACAACTGCATTCGAGTGACAGTCATTACCTTCTCTCCCAACACTAAAAACTTGTTGATGAAAAACGTTCCATCAAGTCTGATAAGAAAAATCTGTCATTACATTTGCTAGTAACTGCACTTCCGTTTGTTTCTTATGTACAAATCCATTTCAGTTTCTTTTTGTTATATACAGTTTAATCAAAATTGATTATTACTAGAATTGTAAGTTTATGGGAAATAAACACATATAAGATTTCTTTAAAAAATTGGCAGAACGTTTGGTTGGTAGCTCACAGTAGAAGTTAAAAATGGTACAGTCGCTCAGAAGCTTCATAAGTTTGGCGACCACTGATCAAGAATATCATCTCTACGTATTTCAACAATTTGTAATTCATCACCAGCACATATTCATAGACTGATAAAAATTTGTAGATCGGTGCGCCATTTAACATGACGCCTGCCCATATTATGTTTCTACCACCTATGAACCGATCCCTTCGACGGATGTTTTCAGTCCTATTGTGTGTGTTGTTTCACTCCTTCAGATTGCAACATGTCTGGAATTATTCTTCACACAGATACAAGACTCATCAGAAAGGGAAACTGGACTCCGATCCGCAGGATTGTCGCCATGATCTCAGCACCACTGCGTATTCTCTTACTCACGAGCGTGTTCTCATGGTGTAACTGGTAACAAGTCCGACTAGCACTCGTAATATTCGTGGTTCAAACTTGGCGAAGATATAGCCGATTTTTTTTACGTTTCCTACTCTGAATCATCTAATCGTTTTCCAAATTTTGATTAAGAACCTGAATTTTTTTTAGAGTTGATGCCCACATTTTAGTGATACGTATCCATTTGCGACGTAATTTACTCTACAAAGCTGAATTTTGTTATTGGTTTTGGGATCATTCTAGAAATTCCGGCGTACATGCAATAATAATAAAAGCTTTTCCTCCTGTATTATACAAATTAATAGAAAGGCATATTCTTATAAATGAGTACCCATAATTATTTTCATTGCATGTATGTAGTTATCATTCAGCACATTCAAGTTTATATGATATAATATTTAATGTGCTTAACAATAATATGTTCAGTAGTAATTATGGAAATTTTGAATAGTTTTTCTTTTTTGTCAGTTTATTTTTCTTAATTACTTCAAAACTGCTAAAATATCTTTTAGCAAATTCAAGTTTGTATCATCATACCTAACAATAATATGTTCAGTAACAATAATTTTTCTTTTTTTATAGTTTATCGTTCATAACTAATTTTGAATTCCTAAAAGGTCTAAAATTTTAAATCGTTATATATGAATACCTTTTTTTATATTCTATTGCAAGACTTTTTTATTGTTGGTCTTGTTGAACGAATGACAAAAAAAAAAGAAAAAAAAAAAAAAATGTAATCTAATTGCCAAACTGATTACCAGCACGCAATTCGCATACGCAAAGAACCAAATTTTAACTCTTAGTTTGTATGCTAAATAATTAAATATCAACCATAATTTTTATTGATAACTTTTGCATAATTATTACTAAAAATACATCTTTATTACCAAAAAAGCCAATGTTTTCTCACTGATGTGTCATGTTTTAAGAGCAAGCGCATTTCAGGTTCTAGACTTCTTCAGATGCATTGCATAATCTGCATTAATAAGAAATCAAATCTCTTAATATGGATGACGCTGTTCCATATATGAATAAAATACTGTATATGATTATCCCATATATGTTTGATTGGAATCGGCTGAGCTATTTACTAATCTTCTGAATAATTTGCTTAACAATTAGCCTTAACACCATAGCACTTTAACTAATGTACAAATAAAACTTTTAATAGCTAAGTAAACAGGGTAATTTTTACATTCTTCCCCAATTAAAAAGCGACTGGAGAGAGCCACGAGACCTAGCTGACCAGAAGTGGTGTAGAGCTACTGTCCAGCAAATATTTTGCTCTAGGATAATTCTTTACATTCTTCCCCAAAAAATGGAGACTGGGGCGAAACATGAGGCCCATTCGACTGAATCCATGTGTTGAAGAGTTATCATCCACCACATTTTTAATCTGGCTGCTAAAGTAGAGAATATTAGGTTTTTCAGAGCACGATATTATGACCAAATCATTTATAGTCTTGCCATTACTCGAACCACAAAACTTTTCCCTTGCCAAATAAATGTGATAACATGCATGAAGCGATGTAATAATACTTTAAAAATTAACTAATTTTTTTTAATGTATACTTTCATTTTAATGAAAGTCTTGAAATTCAACTGAAACCGTCTCTTCACGGATGATTCCATAATAAAAAATCAAAACCTTATTTTAATCTGTTACTTTAAAATATGTGCTTCAAGGTCTTTTCATTGTCTCTCATTTTCGACAGCAATGTATATCGTCATCACCCCACAGCACTTATTCTTCAATATCCATTTTAGAATTATAACTCAAGTCAGCTTTCCATTCGTGACATTTTTAAAAAGCGAAACATGCTGGGACAGAAATAAATGAAGGGGAAAAGTTAGCTAATTTGACCATCTACCGCAGCTGTCGTTACCATGGTTACGAAGCTAATTGAGCAGGAAAGGAAATGATTTTAATATGCCTATTATAAAATAATAGATTATAACCGGAATCTGTCTAAATACACCATAATGGCTATTACGACAGCATATAATTTTTCACATTTTCAGCGCTGTTCACTATGATATACACTGATGTGCAAAAATTAAGGACGAAGTCGAAAAATTAGCATATCAGCTGAACGAAGAGGCGGAGCGGACAGAAAGACCAATCAGGAGATTAAGTAAGGTAGCACATGCGCAGATATGCAGGTAGACGTAATGGGGGAGTGTTTGAGTAGTATAAAGCATGTTGTCGGTGTAAGATCAGTATTTCTGGCAAAGAGATTGCATGCCGTATAGCAGTTAAAATCACACCGAGTTGCTGCCTCAGCGAGAAATGGCGAATAATCAATCTGTTAGACGACATCTGGATGCTTTTACCCGAGGTCGAATCATTGGGAAGTTGGAGGAAGGCCGCAATGTGACAAGTGTGGCTGCAGAGTTCGGAATTGCTCACAGCATCGTTTCACGACTTTGGAGACAATTTCAAACTACAGGAACAGCTATCCGGGGGTTTAGTAGTGGTCGTTCACGAGGAACCACACCCGCAGATGACCGGTATATTGCCTTACAGGCCAGAAGAAAGAGGCGGCAGACAGCGGGAGAAATCGCTAGACACACGACACAGGCGAATGGACGACGGTTTTCGCGTTTTACCGTGACCAGAAGACTGCTCGGTGGTGGTCTGTTTGCACGACGCCTTGTACGGTGTGTACCTCTAACGCCTGCCCATCGGAGAAGGCGTTCTCTGTGGTGCCGGGAACACTGGAATTGGAGAGACAATGAATGGGGACGAGTACTCTTTACAGATGAGAGCAGATTCAGTCTGAGTAGCAATTCTCATCGCATACTCATCTGGAGAGAGCGGGGAAGCCGCAATCATCCCTCGAACATCATTGAAAGGGACAGGTATGGAGGTGGCGGTGTTCTCGTTTGGGGAGGCATCATGCTTCGTAGTCGTACAGACCTTCACATCTTCGATGCAGGTTCAGTTCAATGGGACCCGTTATTGTAACGAGATTCTTCTTCCATATGTGCGTCTTTTTAGAGGCGCTATGGGTGCGCAGTTTCTTTTCATGGACGACAATGCATCATGTCATCGCACAGTAGCTGCCGAACAGCTCTTAGAGAGTGAGGATATTGAACGTATGGATTGGCAGGCACGATCTCCGGATCTCAATCCCATCGAGCATGTATGGGATTTTCTAGGCAGACGCTTAGCAGCTCGTACCTTACCACCAGTAACGATTCCGGAGCTTCGATTGGCGCTGCAAGACGAATGGGCAGCTATGCGTCAACAGCTCGTTGACACCCTCATTCTCAGCATGGGCGGACGCTGTGAAACCTGCCTAGCAGTCAGGGGAGATCATATCCCATATTAAAGACTGGATGTTTCTTGCTGGACACCCATCACAGGGATGTTTCGGCCTTCAGTCGCATTGCGCTCCATGCTTATTTTTCAATAAAGCTTCTTTTTATCCCTCTGATTTCTCTTTTAGTAAGTGTTGCTTACATTACTCATGTCCTTACGTATTGGGGATCTTACGGTATTAAATGTGTTGATTTGGAAAGCTTTTGTACAAAGTTATATTGAAAAAACCGTCTCGTCCTTAATTTTTGCACACCAGTGTATACAACTAGATATATATATATACTGCTGTTTAGATCAATTTTTCTCTAGTATATCAGTTTCTAGTAACTTTTTATAGTGGATAAAATATTTTGAGCTGAAAGAAGACTTCTGTGGTATCTTATGCTTAAGATTAATTAAGTTTCTGATTTAATAAGCTAAAACCTTTTCCAGAGCTCTTTTGTGTAGAAAATAGTATTTCGACGACTGTTTTATTTTGTCCAATTTAACTTTCGTTGGGTTGCTTGTCCTCTAAACGGAAGAAAAAACTTAATTCAATTTCGACTTCTACGCAGAGGAAAATTGAATTTGCTTTTCCTAATTTTCTCCTTTTATACGCTATGCAGTTACGCCTAAACGTCTTATCAAAAGTGTCTACTCTCTTTGATAGTAATCCTGCATGGAAATTAGAAGTTTTTTTTCGTTTTAAACTAAAATTATTTTTCATTTAAACTTATTTTAAGTTAAAGAATAATTTAACTTACTTCTGTTAAAAATCAAATAACCGGTTTATTTTTCCTGAAAGATATTCAAAAGAGGTAAATCAAATGTAATAAATTTTAACTTGCTTGAGCTGAAGTAATGTTTATTATTGTTTCTAAAAGTAGGTACGTTAAAATCAATTTTTTCTTCTAATTTTCTGGTTCATAAGGATATGTTACAAAAACTGGCGCAGAGGGAAATTGTATTCGAAAACCGTAGACTCCAAAATCGGTTTTTTGTTCTATACTTCTAAATTGTACTACAGAATGCAAATAATATCGAATATATATATAATGGATTTTATTTTACATTTTAACTAAAATATTGTTGAAAATTTCTATAAATATTTAAATTCTTTGATTGCATCGTTGTTTTTGTGTACCTTAGTAATAGTTTGTATTGTTTTATTTATTTATTTCTTTAATGTTTTGCACTTTACTTAATAGTTTAAGATTTATTTTGTAATAATTGAATTTTTGGTAGCATATTTTGTACGTAAGTGTCTGTTTCTTTTAAGAAATTGTAAATCCTTCAATTCTGAATCCAAAAGCGTTTAAATTGTTAAAAGAGCACCAGACCACATAACACTGACAAATAAGGCTCCTTGACCGGCGTTTGTCAAATTGTTTGCCATAAAAATGACGACATACCGCGATTTCTCTCCAACTTGGCAACTTTCAGGAAGATTTAGGAATGTGAATTTTCGAAGCTCCACTGCCGATTTTTCCAAAGTTTGCAGAAGCCGGGTGTTGGCGCATTTTACGCCAACAAATCTCGCCAAATTATCGCCTCTTACGATTGAGGCAACAGACTTGAAGAAGAAATCTAACCGGTCTGACGTGAGCAATTACTTGTAACCGAAGCTCACAATTAAATTGTATTTTGCTTCACTGTGAATATTTGTATATGATGTTTTTCTAAATAAAATAATTAAAAACGAAGCAGTGAAGCTGGTCCGTCGATAAAAAATAACCTTTAAGAAAAATAAGTTTACTCATCTGGCTCCGTCGACCCTGGAGCCTACTTCAGCGGTATGGATATATTAATGAAAAGCAAAGCATCCCTAAAGTGGAAAATAACTAGATTCGAAACTTTTGTGCAAAATGCAAATAATGATGTGGACTTAGTTGAACTTAAAGTTAAACTAAAGAACATTCAAGCTCTTCAAAAGAAAGTTGATGAACTACGAAGTGCGTGCTACGCACAAAGTGAAATGAAAGATGATGATCTGACCAAAATTGATGATGACTTAAACCAATGTGATGATCGTCTGGAAAAATTGGAGGTAAGAATTGAAATTCTCATTAATTCTTACAATAAGTTAAATTCTGCAAAAGCAGTAAATGTTACTGAAAGTAATGTAGATGAAAATTTTCAAATCAAAACTAAAATCCCAGCGTTAGTTTTGCCTGAATTTTCAGGAAAATATGAAGAATTTAGTTCATTTAAAACTCAATTTGATGATTTAATTACAAATAATGTTCAGCTGAGTCATTCACAGAAATTGTATTATCTAAGATCTTGTCTTACTAATGATGCTAAGGATTTAAGTAGTAACTTTGATAATTTTGAATATTTGTACAATGCTTTAGAATCTCGCTATGATAATGAACGTCTGATTGTTGACATTCATGTGCAGAATATTTTAAATTTTGAAAAGATTCAATCCGAAAATGCGAAAGATATCAGAAGTATGATTGATTGTATACAAAAGAATTTACGCGCTTTGAAAGTATTAAAATATGAACAGAACAAGTTATGTGATGTTTTTCTAATAAATATTCTTCTTCAAAAACTAGATAAAGAATCTAGAAAAAATTTTGAATTATCTCACAAATCGAAAGTAGTTCCAACATTTGACGAGTTTATTAGATTTTTGGAACAGCGTGAATCAGTTTTGTTATCTATAAATAGAAATATTACACCCGGAAGTAGGGTTAATATAAACAAGAATTCCACTCCTTCCCATAAATCGAAGGTTCTTTTGACAAATGAAAATAAAAATAAAAACTGTGTAGTGTGTAGGAGCTTTCATCCTATTTTCCTTTGCGATACATTCTTAAAGTTAAGTGTTCATGAAAGATTAAAATTAATTCGTTCACATAAACTCTGCGAATTATGTCTAAAGCAAAATCATAAGAAAAGTCAGTGCCTCTCGAAATTTAAATGCGCTTGCGGAAAAAAAACACAATAAATTAATATGCATGGATAATGAAGGTCATTCGAAGGCTCCTTGTCGCTCGGTGACGCCACTTAGACAAAACAAAAGTGAGCTCGATGCCGCCGCTGGAAAAGGTGACTCAGAATTGAAAGCGTTGAGTGTTTTAAGTAACAAGAATAAACAAAAAAGAAAAAGTGTACTTTTTTCTACTGCAGAGATTTATGTCCGTGACGCCAATAATCGAAGAATAAAAATCCGTGCGATTTTAGACAGCGCATCTAATATATGTGTTCTTACAGATAAAATAAGTGAATGCTTAGGAATAAAAAGGGAGAAAATTAAAATGCCTGTTACAGGTCTTAATGGATCAATTCAAAATATTAAATGGAAAGTGAATACATTTATTTCAAATGAAGAATGTACCTTTAATGAACCAGTTGAATTCTTGATTGTAAATAAAATAACAGGACTAACTCCGTGTACTACGTTAGATATTTCGAAAGTAGAAATTCCACAATTTTTAAATTTAGCTGATAAATCATTTTATGAAGCTTCAGAGGTACATGCCCTTATAAGTGCTGATATATTTTTTAAGGTTTTGAAAAATAATACGTATAAAATAAATGATGATTTATTGTTTAAAGAGTCTGAATTCGGATGGATCGCATGCGGGAAGCTTAACGAAATACAACCTTCTTATCAGGGACATTGTTTTCTTGTGCAAAATGACTCTCTTCAAAATACTTTAAAACTTTTCTTTGATTTAGAGGGACTTGGTATTCGTGATGATCCAGTTTTGCATGAAAAGGATCAGGCAATGGAAATTTTTAATGACACCGTTGAATTTAAAAATGGACGTTATGTAGTACAATTACCTTTTAGGAAACATTATGAAGAAATATCTGATAATTATTCCTTGGCGCGGCAGCGTTTTCAGAATTTGTGGAGAAGATTTAGTCATGATCCTGAGTTACATCAACAATACCGTGAAATTATTTGTGATTATTTAAAAGAAGGCATAATCAGCATCGTAAATCCTGATACAAAAGAAAATGCTTTAATTAGGCCTATATATTATTTGCCTCATCAGGCTGTGCGGAAAGAAAGTAGTTTAACGTCGAAAACTAGGATCGTCTTTGATGCGGGTAGCCATCAAAATAATGAACTTTCTTTAAATGACTGCTTGTGGCCAGGGGTTAACTTAAATCCAAATCTTTTGGATTTACTAATTAATTTCAGATTGAACAAAATTGCATTTTGTTCAGATATTAAACAAGCTTTTCTGCAGATTTGCCTCTCTGATGAACATAAGGATGCAGTTCGTTTTCTTTGGAGTAGTGATGATCCAAGTGTTGATAAAAGGCCCAATTTACAGATTTACCGTTTCAATCGAGTAAATTTCGGGGTCAGTTCGAGCCCATTCCTGTTAGCAGCTACTATTAGACATCATATTAAAAAATACAAGGAAGATTTTCCCGAAACAGTTGAAATTTTAGACCAGTGTTTTTATGTAGATGATCTCATTTCTGGAAGTGAGGATTTTGAAGAAGCACTTGAAGTATCTAAAAATGCCAAGAAAATTATGGAAGAGGCTGGAATGGTCCTCAGCAAGTGGATTAGCAATAATGCTGAATTAATGGAGCAATGGAAGAATGAAGAATTCGATACCTATCCTGCAGACGCTACTCTCAGCTTGGGCGCACACCAAACTAAAATCTTGGGACTTTCTTGGAAGACGCACGAAGATTATTTAACTATGGATACTAAAAATATTTTGGAATTTCTTTCTATGGACAAAAATACGAAACGCTTCTTACTTCAAGCAATAGGGAAGATATTTGATCCT
This sequence comes from Stegodyphus dumicola, assembly GCF_044657685.1. NCBI lineage: Eukaryota > Metazoa > Arthropoda > Arachnida > Araneae > Eresidae > Stegodyphus > Stegodyphus dumicola. The sequence continues at coordinate 63,622,210 of NC_140779.1, forward strand.
TTAGGATTAATTTCGCCTTTCACCATTCAAGTTAAATGCCTCATCCAAGATCTCTGGAATGAAAAAATTCAGTGGGATGAACCTTTACCAAAGGAAATTGAAAAGGAATGGAAGAAGTGGTGTGCTGAACTTCATCACTTAGAAAATTTGAAAATACCTAGGTTGGTTAATGATTCTGCATCAAAGGAAGATACTGTTGAAATACACAGTTTTTGCGATGCAAGTAAAAAGGCATATGGCGCTGCCATATATTTGAAGGTGAAGACACTCAGTGGAATATCTGTGAAACTCCTGACTTCAAAAAGTCGTGTGGCTCCATTAAACGGTGTAACCTTACCAAGATTAGAACTATTGGGTGCTCTAGTTGCAGCTCGTCTTAGTTCTAAGGTAAAGAGAATCGTGAATCTGAAAAGATCTTCTGTTGAATACCATTGGACAGATTCCAAGATTGCACTTTTTTGGATAAAGGGTGCAAAAACCCGATGGAAGCAATTTGTGGCAAACCGAGTGAACGAAATCACCAGCTTGACAGATCCCAGCTCTTGGCATCACTGTGCAGGTAAAGAAAATCCTGCCGATCTTCTCTCACTTGGAATGAAGGCTGATTCCTTGGTGACAGATTCTAGATGGTGGACAGGTCCAGAATTCTTGATGCAGCCTGACAGTTTCAAGAACTTGCAACCATTTATTCCTGAGATTGAAACCATCGAACAAGTCGAAAAAGAAACTTTGTGGCGAGAAAGGAAAATTCCTTTTGAAGATGAGACTTGTAAAGAGACAGCCCTGCTAAATGACAGCTCTCAACATTTTATTGTGGACGACCTCTTAGAACTTTCAAACAATTATTATAAAATTAACCATGTTTTGTCTTATATTTTCAGGTTTATTTTCAATTGCAGGAATAAGGTAAAAAACACAGGACCACTGTCAGTGGAGGAGGTAAGAGAAGCCGAAGAAGTGTTGATTAAGCATGAACAACGAGTTCTCCTTGAAGGAAAGAAACTGCCAAGTAATATTTCGAATTTATTTCCGTTTTTTGATGACAAAGGAATAGTACGTGTAGGAGGAAGGCTGAAGAATGCTTCAGTGCCATATTCTCAAAGACATCCTCCTATTTTACCTAAGGGTTCAAGATTAAGTAAAATTTATTTTGAAAGTTTACACAGGAAATTATTTCATGTTGGACCACAAGGTCTGCTAAATGCAGTGCGCTTGAAATTTTGGCCTTTAGGTGGCCGTAGTCTCGCACGTAAAACAGTATATCAATGTGTAACGTGCTTTAAATGTAAGCCCACTCTTTCTTCACAAATTATGGGTAATTTGCCTAGTGAAAGAGTTAATGTTTCAGCTCCATTTTCTATTACAGGTATTGATTTATGTGGCCCTTATTTAGTGAAATTTAAAAATCAACGTAAAGGTATTCTGAATAAATTGTATATTTGTATTTTTATATGTTTCGCAACAAAAGCCATCCATCTTGAGACATTAACAGATTTGACTTCTGATGCTTTAATTGCAACACTTAAACGTTTTACAAGTAGACGTGGCAAATGTTTCAAAATTTATACTGACAATGCTACTAACTTTGTTGGAGCGAATTCAAAATTGAAAAAATTTTATAAGCTCATTAATTTCCCAGACAAAGAATTAGCTAATTATTTTCGCAAGAAAATATAGATTGGAATTTTATTCCACCCAAATCGCCTCACTTCGGTGGACTTTGGGAAGCTGGGATAAAATCGGTGAAGTACCATCTTAAACGTACGATTGGCAATTTTCATTTCACTTACGAAGAATTCGAAACGATTGTCATTCAGATAGATGGAATATTAAATTCGCGACCGCTTACTCCTCTTTCTAGTGATTCAGAAAGTTTCGAAGTTCTGACGCCAGGTCATTTCTTGATAGGGCGACCTATAACAGCAATTTCTGAGCCGTTTTTAACGGATTTAAAGGAAAACCGCTTAAGTCGTTGGCAAAAAACTACAAAAACTATACAACTTATTTGGAAAAGATGGAAGTCTGATTACTTGAATACTTTACAATCTAGATCAAAATGGATGGTTGAAAAAAATGATCTGATGATCGGCCAAATGGTTTTGATTAAAGAAGATTTTCTGCCAATTAACAATTGGCTTTTAGGGCGAATAACATCATTGTACCACGGTTCTGATGGAAAAGTCCGTGTTGTAAAGGTTCGTACCAAAACAGGGGACTTTAAAAGGACAATTAATAAAATAGCTGTATTGCCTATTGAAGTTTAGCAAGTTGTGAATTATGTTACTCAGTTGTTAGTAATTATATTGAAAATTATTTTTCTCAATAATTTTGTATTCATGTTTTGTTTACTTATTTTATTTTTTTCTATACATATTTTATTGTTTACATGAATAACTGAAACTTTAATACTGGTATTTCATAATTAAATTTATGTTAAGTTCTTGCATGTGAACATAGCAAGGCCGGGCGGGATGTTGGCGCAGAGCAATTACTTGTAACCGAAGCTCACAATTAAATTGTATTTTGCTTCACTGTAAATATTTGTATATGATGTTTTTCTAAATAAAATAATTAAAAACGAAGCAGTGAAGCTGGTCCGTCGATAAAAAATAACCTTTAAGAAAAATAAGTTTATTCACCGGGCAACACCGTATAAACACCGCTACAAGAGCCAGGATAAATCAGTTTTAATCTCCTCTGAGATTCAAAGAAAGTTAACAAAACTGATTTTAGAGTTTACTTCGCAAGTGATTTAGGAATTCATATTTAACGTATGCAAAGCAAAAATCGCTTAAGTTCTGCGATCTCCTCGAGCTATTTTCAGCTCTTTATTTTGCTGTGTGTCTGTGTTATTTATAATAAATTGTCCATTTTCCCCTGTAATTCGGAGTGATTATTTAAAGAGACGGAGAATTCAATTTTAAGAGTGAGACATCTAGTTCGTAACAATATACAGGTTTATCGCGTTATTTCATATATACACATTTCTTCTCACAACAAATATAGCCTGTATTTTTAATTTTTATTGTGCTTCTATAACTACCAGCAATAAATCAAAAAACATTTCGTTGAGTTACGGCACAGACTTCAAATAAATTAGTTTTATCTTATCGTTCTCGCCTTTAAAGTCTAGGAAGGTTAAAAAAGGTGTAGCCTAGAAGGATAAAACAAATGTTTAACTTAATAAGGTTTAACCCTAAATTTCAAAATACTATATTCCGTTACAGCTCAGGAGTTAAGCACTAAAATAGTGTAAAGTGTCGTTAAATCTGGAATCCGTATGAGCATTTGGAACATCCTCGTATGAAATCGTGTCCTGCACCGTTAAATATGGGAGCCATGGAAGCAATTTCGGAACATGTTCATGTGAAATTCTCAGAACAAATCAGACTTTCGAAAGATGTGGAAAGCTTCTTGACTTATTATATGAAAAGTGAGCTTTAAAGCTCCATGATGATGCTCGAGAAATGAATAAAGAACTAAATTTAAAATTAGGCAAGAAAGCAACCTTAGTTTGCCTAAATTTCGAACCCTCGAAACAAAAATTTATTTATTTAGAGGGTGCTCACTTACAGGTCTCTCTTTTTCAGGAGCAAAAGAAATTTTTCTCTTCCAATTTAAAACGTAAAATCGTGAATGCATTTTTAAACATTATTATAATTCGAAGGGGAAAATTAAGTTTAATTATTAATTTCCATTTAACCTTCAAATAGAGAAAAGAAGTTATAAAAACGTTTCTCCAATCTCCAGCGAGGCCCACCAGCGACCCAGCGGTAATATCGCTGAACACTGGTAGTTCGGTCCGAGGTCCGAATCCCGCGAACGGGCTGGCTGCATGGGCGTTTTCGTGGTTTTCCCCATGTGTAACGTGTATACGAGCCAGTTTCCCTTAGAACGTCCTCCACGAAAGCATCCCTTTCCTTAGGCAGATAGCCCTAGTGTGCTTCACCGTATTCTCAATACACACACCAATCTCCAGCACTTTCTTCAGCGAAGCAACAATTTGATGAGTTCAGTATGGGCAGCCTATATATCAGTTATTTCTTTAATTATGATTATGAAAAATCTCACGAAAATTGATTAGTTGAAATTTGCAAAAATTTGAATTTTGCTTGATGTAAATAACGATCAGTAGTACAACAAATAACTATCGATCTGATATTAATAAAGATCTGGTCATATATTTTTACGTATGAATTAGGAATTTTTGATGATTTCGGTATCAATAGGTGCAACAGAGACAATTTTGATAGCAGAAAGAAACTTATAAAAATTTCTGAGACCACATCTATGTTAACACAAATTGAATTCACTTGCATTTTTGTCTGTATAAAATGATATTATTAAATAAATTAGAGAACTATGATGTCGACTGCAATACCTTACAAAAGACAAATATATTTATAATACATTGTATTTGTAAAAGACAACAGACGTTACAAATTTTGTATTTATAATTAACTAAAGAAACTGTACTATAATTTGAAATATGAATAGTTTTGATTTATATGAGGTGTCTTTAAGTATACGGGTTGTCGTGGTCATAGCTTGGCGAGAATTCTTGAGCCGGTTGGCATCGTATGTTGAAGTTTTTTATTTCAGAAACTCAATGAATAAGATTAGAGGACATTAGTAGAATTTAATTAGAGTTCATTGACTGAACAGGCAGGGATGAGGAATTCCTCACATTACATTATAGCCAGCTCATTTATAATCATCTGCAATTATAAGCCAACTCATCTATGAAATACTTAAAGAAAACATTCTTTTCAAGAAGCTCATAGTATTCCAATGATCTAGATCAGGGGTTCTCAACCGGTGGTACGCAAGAAAAAAATAGGTGGTACGCAAAAATCAAAGCATTTTAACTATTAAATTCAAAAATTAAAACTGCAATGTTGTTCGAGCAACCGCTCATCATTGTGCTATGTGTCTGGCCTACCAGTCTGACACTTTAATCATTCTAAGTAACTACACAGGTACACTGCGGAAAAAAAAAAAAAAAAAAAAAAAAAGGAGGTAACTGACTCTTCGACGTCGAAATGAATTTATATCTCAGCATCTAGTTGCAGCTATCAATCCACTGTCTCACGCACCAGCTTTCAACAATCTAATCTCAAAATTGCTACATCTTTCACGTTATCAGCGATAAATTGCTTATTCAACTTCTACAACTCATCGCTATAATTACATCCCGAAATACTTGCCATTTTTTCCATATCTACAATCTTAAATATTTGTTTTAGGACTTTTATGACTTTCTTAGACTTTAAGTTATGCTACGCCAATATAAAAGATATGCACTCCACCTTACGTTGCTACATGCAGGGTAGGGAAGTGTCCCAGAAACCTGACTGCCTGACTTCGTCACTAGATAAACTAAAAAAAAAAAAAAAAAAATGGGACTATTCTGTAGCTCACGTTCTACTGAGCCGATTGACAAAACTCAAATTGCGTTTTTCATGTCTCGAAAGCACAACTTAGGATATATACTAAATTTATATATAGCATTGTTCTAACTTAAATATTTTGATACAAAATCGGACTTTTTCTGAAGTAACATACCAATTGATTTCCAAATTTCGATTCTACGACTCAAATTATGCCCAGATATTAAATTTTGTAAAACGTTTTTGCGAAATTTAAGGAGAAATTCAAAAATTTATCTTGGCCCAATATTTTCAGTTTGCACAAAGAATAATTCACTTGGCGAACTTCTTAATATATATAGCAATCCATTTTTCTTTCCCTTCCAGTATGCTGGAGCGGGGAAAAAGGCACCTCGTTCCTACCGTTTTACATTGTGCATGAGCCGAAAAAAAGCACATCGTATATATTTTCGGAAATTTTGAATAAAAAACTGCAATTTTTTGCAGGTATGCTTAGAAATACGTTTTCTCTTAAGATGATGTTAAACATTTTATAGACTGTAATTCAAACATTTTTTGAAAAAGTTATAAAAATTATTTAAAAATACAAATTTTTAAAATAAATCACAAAAAATGGGTGAATTTTATTTGGAATGAACCTGTATTCCTAAATGTGAAAGGAAGAATTTAAAAAGTTTAATAAAAAACAGAGATTAATAAATATATACCAAACTCAATTAACATTGAGGAGCTAAAATTTTCAGAGCTAATTTTTTTTAATTTATGCAAAACTTGGTAGTTAAGTCCGATTTTGTGTGAAAATACCTATATTAGAATAATACTATATATAAATCTAATACATATAATAAGTCGCACTTTCGAGACATGAAAAACGCAAGTTGAATTTCGTCAATGGAACCAGTAGAACGGAAGATATAGAACTGTCCCCCCCCCCACCTTTGTTTTTTTTTTCCGCAGTGTACATGTGCAGCAGGAATGCATGAAATCTAACCTAACCTAAAATATATAATTATTTTAATACGTAAGTAAGTTCAGTACTAACACATACTAAAAAATTTTCTTTCGCTAAAATATGTATGCATTTTTCTAGAAGAACCTGTATATACATAAACAGAATTCTTAAAAACAGTTAAATAAATTACCCATGGTCAGAGTAATTATTTACTTGTAATATGAAAATCTTGACGTAGAACAGTCTGCGTTCCCTGTACAAAAAATTCCTCTCTTCACACAAATTAAAAGGGGAAAAGAAGTATAGAACCGCTTTCCAGATTATTAACTTCACCCTTAGAACCTCCTTTACGGTATTTCAACACTTCAGAAAAATTTACTTCCGGCTCCTAAATTTTATGCTTGTAATATAGCAAACATAGAGCTTCAATTAATTATCCTGTAAATTTTATATTTCTTTGCCCAAAGTTTACAGTTTTCCTCACCGCAGCGAAATTTGTACGCCGAGTGTTTCGTAAACGCTTACTATCCTAATGATGATAATCACGCTTTAAAGACTTAACTCTCTGCGCAGAAATTCCCAGAAGCCTCAAGGCGAAGCGAAAGGTACCATCATCACAAAATTTACTTCCAAGCATGAGTTAGTTGCTGTTAACTGCGATTGCACGCGAAAAGTTCCTAAAACTCAGTTTCTGGTATCCAGACTTCCCGCGAAAATCTCCCTTTCGAAGCTCTTTTGACTTAATTATCAATGTCGCTTGAATCACCGCGATTATTATGGTAATTAAGGCGCCAGGCAAGTGGGCGATTGATCCGCCATTAACGCTGTTAAGAACATACCGCATAAAATAAGGTCCAACACTTCGGTAGGTTTTGGAAGTTGACTGTAGTTTCTCACTAATCCTCAGGCCTAATTAAAGACAGAAGAGATTCAGTGCTTTCGAAAAGCTGGATTTCCGGCGACAGCAAAACTGGCTTATTCGAGGACTTATTATTCAAAATGAAATAGAAACAGAAAATAAAGCTAAGTATTGGTAGGTAATTCAGCTTGAAAGCTTTGAAATGCCATTTACAATCTAAGTATTACTTCATCTTTTATTTTAAGTAGTGCTCCGTTTCGCTGTTTTGTATTCTTTCATTTTATATCGCATTTGTTTCTTATTCTAAGTACTACTTTGAATAGTATTCTAATTGTTACTTCGTTCTGTAACATACACACACACACCAAAAAAAAAAAAAAAAGGTTTTTTTTTTAACGTTTTGTGTGTTACCTTTATTAAATATCATGTTCTTTGCCCTTAAACCATAAAATTCATTTTAACAGCAATGTCGCAAAATAATTTTAAAATGAGCATATCTTTAGAATTTCCGATACACAGTTCCATGCGCTGGAGATAAAAAGGACCCCTCCGTAGAGTGTTACCATTGCTCGCTTTTAAATCGTTGAGTTTGTTAATCAAAAAATCGTTAAAGCTTTACAAAATATGAAATCGATCATAATACAAATTCCAAATTTCAAATTTGGGCTTTCAGATAGATGCCCACATTCGCAGTAGAAGTACGTCATTCAAAATTGGATGGCTCTAGGTACGGCTGTTTTATCCCAATGCGAGAAACATACATACATTTATACAGATCCTTCATTATTTAATTTCTTCAAATATAATACAGGGTAGTACTTGGTGGCAACGGTTTGAAAACGGATACGCGGCTTATAGGGTTCCGACGCAAAATCGCGAAACGAAAACAATAGTCTTTCAGGGACAAAGCCCCTTTAGACTAAAAACTAAAAGCTTTCAGATTTTATACTACCCCCAAAGGGGCGTTTTTTAAACGTTTTTTGTGTTATCTTTATTAAATATTATGTTCTTTGCACTTAAACCATAAACTTTAATTCCACAGCAATATCACAAAATATTTAAAAAGAGCATATCTTTACAATTTTTGATAAACAGTCTTGCAAGCTGTAAACAGTTTATATATATATAGGTAGACTGTTGCTATGGCTAGCTTTGAAATCGTTGAGCTTGTTAATAAAACATTTGTCAAAGTTTTACAAACTATGAAAGAGATAATAAACTAAATCCCAGATTCCAAATTTGGCTTTCTAGATGCTCATATTCAAGTGAAGAACTACGTTATTCAAAATTTGATGTCTCTAGTTAACGTGTTTTTTTTTTTTTTGTTTTGTTTTTTTTTTTTTTTTTTTCAATACGAGAACCATACATACATTCATGCAGATTCTTCATTATTTAATTTTTTAAAATATAATGCAAGGCTCTAATATTTGGTGGCAACAATTTGAAACGTGAAACGCAGTTCATAGTGAACCAACGCAAAATGCAAAGGGAAAATAATAGCCCTTCTGGGAAAATTGTCCCTTTGGGCTAAAAATTAAAAAATTAAAAATAATTAAAATAAATTAAAAAGACGATTTATGGCTTCTTCTTTGAAAAATTATCATTTCTGCAATATATTAGCACTTAAAAAAGGGATGAATTTCAGTAAGAGTAATAAATAAAAAAATTTGATGCGGAAACCACCTGGCTTCCTTGTACGGAATATTAAATCTTACGCATTTTTTGCTGCCATTCATTTAAACTTGTTTCCTCGAAATCCATTAGAGATATCTTTCCCATTCAATTAACTCAATTCTCACTCTGAGGTAGGGCAAAAATACATAAAACCTTAAAATATCTTCATTAAAACTTGAAAAATATAAAACAGCAAATGCAGTTAAAACAATTACAAAAATAATTTTTACGTTAAAATTAGGGTTTCTACGTAAAAACAAGCAACTCGGCCAGCATGCAAGAAAGCAGTTTTTTTGCTGCACAAAACTGAAAGTTTACTTTCGGTCCCACTCGGCAAAAAGACACTGAATAGGCAGGAGATAACTTAATTCACTATTTTGCTAAGTTTCAATATATATATATACTTTTGGTGCGGCTGATTATAACTATAACCAAAGGTGCACATCACATGTTATAGCAGTCCTAAGTACGAAATTTTAGCGTTCTGAGACTACTCATTTTTGAGTTATGAAAGATTCATACATACACACGTACGTACGTACAGATGCCGCGTAAAAGTCTATTTTTAATGCATTTTAAGTGAATTTTATAATCGTTTGGGAAAAAAGAGTCCTTTATTCTATCCTTACGTATAGATGTCACGCAAAAACATCATTAAATTGCATTCGATAGCAGTCAAAATGGATAGTTATGTTGAAATATGATACCTGGAATTTTTTCTGATTACAATACTTAAGATAAATTGAATTAAACAGAATTAAAGCACATAAATGAATAGAAATATATAAAAATTGTAAAAGAATGAAATCTCAGTTTTGGTATTTCTGTCATATTTTATTTCCCACTTCCACGGCTTTACCTGTCTTTAAATGTATGCTCATCTAACGGTGCTTTGATGAGACCATCTTAACTCTTCAAAATAAGAAATCTGAAAAATTAATGATACTCTTGCCGATATTCAAGCCACATGTCTTCCAACTTCTTTTTGGATGTTTTAATCACTTATTTATGAAATAAAATTAGGGCAGAATTTAATAATTCCTGTTATCCTTTACCTTTTAAAGGACAAATAGGGAAAAGTACTAGTCGCTGTCAACCAAAGTGACGACGAATTATCATGGTCGGAAAACTACGGTCAGTCATGAATCTGTGAAAGAATACATAATAGCGTTCAGTAAGAATCAAAATGAAATTAATGAGAATTTTTCCATAAAATATTAACTTATCGAAGTTAAGCGTTCTTCATAAAATTGAAGAAACTGTGTCCACCGAAAACAGCTCGTATGAAAACGATGCGAGAAAAATAACGTAATGGGAAACCTCGTTGTTCGAAACATAGTGGGAGAAAAGAAAATAATAAAATGATATCGCAATTCTAAAATATTGTAGTAAAAATACAGTGGTGCAGAACATTGTATTTTTAAAATATTCTCTTGCAAATTACTTTCTTAAAAAATAAGCCACCTACAAATGATCGTGTGTTGACAGACGTGTGTGTTCTGATAGAAAACATTTTAAGTGAATTTTTCGCATGATTGTTGATGAGCACAAGATGAATTGAGCAATATTTTACCTTTATGTGTCATATTTTGTATTAACAAATAATGTTTCACTGAAAAACCAAGAAAGAAGCTCTAAGCATTAAAAAAGTCTGGATATTATTAAGAGTTAAAATTAACGTTACGTATAGCAGTTAATGGAGTTTTAAATTACGTTGCTACTCTTAATTAACACTTTTATGCTAACTTATTAGTATATTTTCATATATAAATGTAGCATAAAAAAGATTAGAAAGACGAATGCATGTAAGTTTAAAATTCCATTGAGTTTATTATACATAAAATTAAGTTTTTTTAATTTCCAGATTTTGAATGCTCAAGTTTCCTTCCAAATGTAGTATAGAAAATCATTAGAAAGAGTAAGCTACAATAGTTTAAAATTCCATTAACTGTTTTATATATATATCATTAAATTTTACTTATTTCCAGATTTTGAATGCTTAAGTTTTTGTTTATTTTTCAGAAAAATTATATTAATTAAAACAAAAATAGGAAATAGAGAAGTAAAAATATTACTTAATTCTCTTTGTGCTCACAAATCATTAAACGAAAATATGTTTTACTTAATATACTTAATATTTTTTTCAGTCACTTAATATTTTTTTCAGTCAGAAGTTTTTGATTATGTTTGCACAGTGCGATAATTTCTAGGTGTTTTATTTTTTACAATAATATTTAGTAACATTATGTTTTAAAACTGCATAGTTTTTGTAAGCGCTATTTTGAATAAGATATTTTCTACCACAATGTTTTAGATCTGCATTTTTTTTTTTTACCTACTTTTTTCCCAGAACGTTTTTGTACTACGACGTTTTCTCCTTCAGTTGTTTTCTTCATGATGTTTTCCTTCGACATGTATTCGCACCTAACTAAGAAGCCAATGTAGAGGTTTATTGAATATATGATAAACAGGCTCGGTTTCTGCTCTGTTTAAACGAAACAGGAAGAAATAATCAGTTTAATAATTCATAAGGTATTTCTCCCACCTTCTTGGCATGCCTCCGTGGTGCGGTGGTCTGCACGCTGGCGAAGTATTCCAGAGGTCCACGGTTCGATTCCCGGTGAGGACGTTGCTCGTTTTCCATCTCTCCTGTTTCCAGTTAACCTAATATCTCTACAAATTATTTGTAAAACTCTCAGGTTTAATTCTAAAAACTTTACAATTATTTTTCTGTGAGATACGTAATTATCCTGCAAAGAATTTTCTTTGAAAATATGGTAGAATTTTTTTACTTTAAAAAATTCCTTTTTCACATAAAAAAAAAATTATAAGATGCATTACAATTTGGGTCAAAACTGAGAATAGTTTAATAAAGGAAAAAATACAAAAGAAGTAAAACGTCCTTAACTGGCTACAGAATTTTTTCAAGCATGAAAATATGTGGAGTGTTTGTGAACTGAAGAATATTATGCTAAAAACTGAAAGGAAAAAAAATTAACACAAAAAGACTGAAAGCTAATGAACTTTTCGAGAAAACTAATATGGAGAATGAGGATGTCGTATGAAATATATAAAAGACTTGAAACTGAAGAGAAGAGAAAACAATGAAACTATTGTGAATAAGTACATTTTTGTAGTCATTATGCTTTTTTTTTCTTTAGTTGTTTTTTTCCCTTACTTCTTATAGTATCATATATTCTTCAATGCGCGGTAAGTTCCGTTTGATGGAAAAAAAAACGAAGAACAATTTTATCCACTGTTAATAACGATTAAAATGTTTTTAGAGAATAAAATATAAAGGGTACTATTCTTTGTTGTTGGAAACAAAGAAGTATTCTATTATTAACACACAAAATCCTTTTCCTATCTAATAAGACATTGACCATCATTAGTTTTGTCTTGGATTGAACTCTTTGGGAAATGGTTTATTATTCCGAGAACATCAAAATTTTGTCCTCAATACTAGGTACACCTTTCTAAATCAGACTGCCCGTTGTGTTCTATGACAGTACTATACTCTGTTTTTTAAAACAGAAATTTTAAAATAGGGTTGCAAGAAATTATTTACTTATTATATTTTATTACATTTTTACATTAGATTATTGTTCCATTTTACATTAAAAATGCTTATCTTTGACTTATTATCAAAGATTGCACGCTGTAAATAAATTCATTAAATTCAAAGATTTCGCGTTTCTTAAGCTTTCTTAAGCGCATCAGGAAAAAAAATCTCATCTGGACACCACATGACTTCCTTGTACGGCCTATTAAATTATCGACATATTTTGCTGCATTTCGTTCCCCGAATTTTATTCTCATTCAGTGAATTCAGTTCTTACTTCGCGGCAAAGAAAAAATGCATAAAAACTCAACATCTTTATTAAACACTGTAAAATACAGAAAAACCTAAAACAACAAATAGAGTTGAAAAGTCGGTAAAAAGACAATTTTTACAATTAGAATTTAAATTAATTAAAATTAGGCAGAAAGTCAGATTTTTCAGTGCACAAAACTTTTGGCTCCGCTTGGCAAAAGACACTGCAGTTGGTGCTGAAACTGACTTAATTCACTAAACTACTATGTTTCAGATGTAAACAAATGGCGGATTCGTTAGGCTTAGTCGAACTTAAACAATATTTAAATTGTTAATGATTCTACAACTATTGCATGCATACTACTATCTACAACTATTGCAATTAAAGGCATAAAAATCTTAACCGAACATAAGAACAGTATAATTCAATCCCTTTTAAATAAAAAAAATGCACAATTTATCAATATATAAGAATAAAAATAACTTATGTTTATATACTTTTGATGTGGCCGATTGTAGTCAAAACAAGAAGTTCACTTCTATATGTCATAGCAGTCCCATATACAAAATTTCAACTTTCTGAGGCTGCCCATTTTTGAGTTATGCGAGATATATTCATACGTAGTACGTATAAACCTAAAGACGTCACGAAAAAATCTCTTTTGAGTCCATTTTAAATTCATTTCACAATCCGTTTGGGGGAAAAGAGACCTTTATACTGTCCATACGTGCAGATGTGTCACAAAAGCATCGTTCAAATCGAACTGAGAGCGATCAAATGGATACTTTTGTTGAAATACTATACCTGAAACGTTTCGCGATTACAATACTTCCTTTACTTCGTACAAACAAATAAAAATTACTTGACTATGACGTTTTATATCTACTCATTCTGTTTGTGTACTTTTACTATTTAGATGGACAGAAACCACAGATAGGGTTAAATAATAATCAACATACAATACAGTAAATAGCAATTGGTATTCAGTTTCATGATTAAAACAAATGTATCAATTAGAGAAATATAGTTAAAGCATTAATTTATGAAACCAGAGGTTTATGAATATGCCTGTGACTTAAAGTTTAAATGATCTTAAAGATATTCAGCCAGACGTTGCTTTTAACATATATGTTACCGGCTATATGTGAAAAATAAGTATTCTATTGATTATCTAGGCTATATATAGAATACTAAATTGAAAGAGAAGCATTGCCAGTGCAAATTTAAAATTAAACAAAACAGCATTCTTATTTTGGCATAGATTTTGAACAAAGCTCTATCGATTTCGGCGGCAAAATGATATTTCTGTTTTTACTAATTTTAAATATATAGAATGCCTAGTGTTTGGGGGTAAAGTACAGAACAAATGAGTTACGTTTATATACATTTTCATTAGAAATTATACGCAATACCTAGGCATTATATAGAATAACAAAAATTATTTAGGCAATGTATTAAAAGAGTCATGAAAAGGCTTTTATTGAAAAGACGAGATATACAATTCGATGGCTCCGAGATTTTCTTTAACAGGAGAAATCAGTTTACATTTGTTTTCCATTAATGTCACATTATAAGTATTCAGTAACGAACAATACCATAGCTCCTTCTTAATAATCATCTTAGTCTTTTTCTTGTTAATTTCTGGTAAGCAGTTTCTGTTAGGAAAACACTTACTTTTGCAGCACTGGCTACTTAAGCTAACTCATCTTAAAATCATCATTGCGTGTCAACATGCAAAATTTCTTTCGGGACACAATACCTTCCTTTTCCATTTTCATACAGTACATTACGGGCTAGAGTTTTCACAGACCAAATTCAGTGTAACTTATTTCAGTACTTTGAAGAAAAACTGAAATGCAAATGGCAGAACTCCCGTTTGAGGCGAGCGTCGAAAGTCATGTGTCTTGCCACACGTGTCGCTAGAAACATTGTAAGGTTCTAGTTTGTCTACAAACTCTCTCAATGTCTTGCCTACCCGTTGCTCAGATGGGAAAGTGGTTAGTGACTAGCCATGTCCGGATTTGAAAAGTGGTCCGAATTTGAATCCCGGAGAAGGTGTGGATGTCCGTCCCTTTCATAGGAGCAAAGGTGGTTCACCTGTTAGATGCCCCCATAATAAGGAAACCACTGCTTCCGGCCTTAGAGTGGACAACGCCTATGAACGGCTAGAGCCCGCCATTGCGAGAAAAATGTCCTGCAGACCCGAGTAGATTGGAAAACGAGTTATCGCTTCAGTCTGCAGCAACTGGCCAAGACGTTAGCTAGTTAGAATAATTTTTTATTTAACTCCATAATGTGCTATACTTGTGCTGCAGATGAACCCCTGCTACTTGCAGGCATTTAAATAAACGTGAGATAAAGTTGAATTGACATTCACGTTACGTAGTCTAAGACTACACAAAGCTGTTTCAAGATAAATAACGGTTCATATATCCGCCAGCAAGATACTAAACCCGGAATAACTGGTGATAGTACGTGACTGCAAGGCGCGACTGACAGAAGTGCTCGCTCTAAAATGTTCAAAAACCTTGAATTAGGTATACAATAACGAATTTGCATTCTTGTGAGGACTATGCAAAGAAGAAAATCATAATAACTGACCAATTAACATCATTAGCTGTAGTATTTTATATAATGCCGTTTTTTCTTTTTGGCACTGCATAAGAGTGCCTAAGAAATGTGTGAAATATTGTTTCAGCCTTTGACTTCAAAAATTCGTTATTCTCTATATTGTTTAAGCATTCTACGCAATATGTACTTTCATACCTTGCCTATTCCATATAGATTTTCTAAACTTTTTAAATCAGGAAACATTAAAATTTTATTTAAAAATATTTTGTTTTCAGTTAATCAATCTACTCTAAACTATTAATGCAAACTTTTAAAGAAGATAGAAGATATCGACATGAATCTTACTCACATAGGAAAGCAGGATCAAAAACAAATAGGGGGTGCTTATAAGTCAGCCAACCAGAGCGGCACAAGAGCGGCACTATTATAACTTACGACGTCGTAATGAGAATATATATTAATTCACCTATGCTGAGTTGACAGACATGCACTTCGAGTTTGGATTAACTGAACAAGCTTCCCTTGAAACTACAGGTATCTTAGGAAATGTTTGGTAATCTATACAGCATCAGTATCAGGCATGAATGACTGCAAATGTTCAGAGCTTTGAACACCTTAACCGAAACTTTATAAGTGTCTACCAATTTTTGTACTAACACTGACACTTCCAGAAACAACCACTGAGCTTAAGGTATGGTCACTCTCACAATGTTTAAATATTATTCCGACAGACGCCGTCTATAGATTAGAGACCCTAAGAGTTAGACATCCTTAGATGTCTATCCCATAGGATCCCATAAGTTAGCCCATAGGTCCTATGGTGAGCCATGAGTTGGGCTCGCAATCAAGCAGCAATCATTTATCTAAATCCTTAAAACATTTATAGAGTCTTATAAAGTTAATTCTTTCTCTATTATTGTATTGTTAAATTTCGCCTAATAAATGCTTTACACTGCTTCCTATATCATGTTCTTGCATCCTTAATATCTCTTCTGTTTCTTATGAGTGTCATGTACAGTCATGCTTTCTCATATGAATGTAGTTCATACTAATGCTTGTTATCTGCCCAAATGTTTTATTTGGAATTTGTAGCGCCTTATGTAAATTAATAAAAGCTGTAAAATTCATAGCTTTCTTGTTCTCTATTTCTAAGTCTCACTCCCGCACCCCACTTGAGGATGAACAGCGAAGAATGATGATTGCAATTGCTATAACGATTCTTCCTAATTAGTCACTATTAGGTGTATACTGGATTTTGTGGTTACTGGCGACTAACTTAGAAAGGTCGCCAAGTGAAAATGCAATAACCTCACAAAAGGTTTAAGTAAAAGATAAACGTCTTTCGCAAACAATGATACTCCTCGTAATTATTGAGCTATAGGGACCCTCGGGTTCAGATGGACTGAAGAGAGCCTCCAATTCTTAATCTTCATAATTATTGCCTAATACATATTTCACTAAAATTTGCCAACCATGTACCTCCAGTTAAAGATTGACATTCGTTCCTTCAGATGCACAAAGTTTTGAATTTAAGAGAAGATTTTAATGAGTTCATTAACAACGCTTTTTCATACGGCTCGTAAAGATAAATTTCCGCAGGTATTAGATCCGGCTTCGTAGGGACAAGAACTGTCTTCATTTTATTTCAGTTCATCGTTTTGGAACATGAAAATATTATATCTTGCACAATCATCGAAATTTGTAACGGATTTTACATTAATACCATCTAGTAATAGTATCCAGTTCTCTACAGGCTCCGCAAGTCTGGGAAGCATGAAAATGTTAAGTGTGTTATAAATACTTCAACTATCAGCAGACTACTGTTCCACTATTTTGTTTTAAAGTTTTGTTGAATAGATGAAGAGCATTGTAGAAAATTTGAAAGAAAAATATTAAAAACGCATTTAAATCGTTTGTATATGTGCTTACTTTAGCCAAGGTTGATTGAAAATTAAGAATTGTTTTCACAAAATCATATTTTCGTTTTCATAGTGATCGCTATGTATTGAAATATTACCTAAGCTATGCAATATCTAGTACATCCTTTTCGAATTAAGCATTAAAATCTTACACATGTTTTTTGATGCAACAACGTTCTTTATCTTTTTCCCGTGTTTAATTTTTCTTAATGGAAGTTTTAAAAGCTTTTCTTCTTTTAAATACATTTTATAAGAATGTATATCGCTGCCTCGACAACCAAAGGGATTGATTATTTTTGGAACCACAAAAGGTACCTTGTAATATATTTTTCACTTCAAAACGAATGGAATTCTTCGAAATTTAATTCAAAAGTTTCACATTACAGATCCTGATTAATTACCGCAAGAAACAGTTTTGATAATGCGTTGTATTTATCTTTATTAATGATGAATATCATACTTTATGAAAGAGCGAGCTGAAGAGTAAAAACAAACAGTGTAATTTGAAATGGTAATATCTGTAAATGGCTTTTCGTAAATTTAAAATCATTGTGACGAAAAAAATGCATCTGTCTCCCTTTGAGGGTAAAAATGAATTATAAATAATAAGGGAATTAAAATATCACATTCTCTGTGATATGATTAATTTGAAAGTTGAGCCTTTTTGATCATAAACAGCACTAAGCGATGAAGGTTTCATCTAATTTTCTTATTTAAAGAGACAAATTAAAATGATAAATAGATGAAAGTTATTTTCTTATTGTATTTTTATCCATTTCCCTGAAAGTAGTGATTAATTACATGGAGTATCAATGGTAAAATCTTGTAGATAATAAGATTACTACGCATCTACTTTAAATATGCGTGAGTATTTAAGCTGTTAATGGGTTGATGAGTTTAATTTACGTATTTCAACATTTTCAGCTTTAGAAAACCTAGCAAATGATCTAGACCGCCAAAATATCTACCTTTCGATTCTCGCATTCAAATATCAAAACCTGTCACAGATTTAGCAGTATTAATAATAGCATGATCTGAAATAAAGATTTTTGAATAAGTTTATTAATTCTGACATTTTCCCATTTAGTTAGCGTTATATTCCTTTTATTAAAACAATCAACGGCTTTTCTTTTTATTTTAATTTTAAATTGCTTAACAGAAATTTTAATACAAATATTTTAAGCTGACATATGCAATTTTGGCTCCCTACGAATGAAATATTAATTAATTATCTAATGGAAAGAATTTTAAAAGCACGTCCTTCAGCTTCATGACTTAAATGAAATAATGATTTACAGGGCTATCCCATGGAAACAACTGTTGGAATGAAATGGCAGATATTCGACCATAATGCGGGCGTAATTCAGAATACAAACCCGTTCAAATTATTCAAGAGTGTTAAAGCAGTGATCTGGAAGAAGTTGTAGCTGGAGATGTTAGGGTAGGCGGTTTTATCAGATTAATTCACGAATGTAAATTCGATAAATTGTAGGCCTGACAGGCATTGGATAGAAACGTTTATTAAGGCATGAAGTGTAAATTTTGCGAAATGTGTACAATACTAAGAATACCTCGTTTATCCGAAATATTTGGGGTTGAGTCATTTCGCATAATACTTTAATTTTTCTAGATTTTATATTGGCTTTCACAAAAAAGGGGAAGGAAACTGCTTCGTTTTGTACACATCATTTTAAAAAAAATAAAGCTTTTTAAAACACGCATTTCGTATAAAATGTTTCAAATTTTACTTCCTCCATGTTCTTTATTTTTTTAATCATAGCAAGGAAATAACATTCATCATATATTTAAAAAAAGTACTAATTATTCACTATTATTGCAATTAGTTTAGCTCTGGTACACCAACTCTGTAATAAATATATGAAAATATATGATGATCAGAAATTATGCAAATAATTAGAGTTTGTTTAGAGATCTTATGATTACTGCATATTTTACTTAGTTTCGAATATGTGGTCATTTACTGTGGGACATTGTAAGGATAACTGAAATAAAAACAGAAATGTATAAAATTATTTGTATTATAAATCCTGCTTCCGAACTTTGGCGAAGCATTTTATCTCAAGCTGGCGATGAATTTTGATTTCTTCGCAAAATTTTGGTAGTTTTCGGAAGAAGCACTTTCGAAGCCCTTGGATTTGTTTTTTAGAAGCTTCCACAAGTGTATCGAAACTTTCAGCGCCCGTCAGGGAGTTGGAAGTCACCGTCAGCCAATTGGATCGCATCTTTTGGTTTATTTTACACTGCTAAGATTTCTGCTCAGTGATTATGGCTTTCGAATTTGCTTTGCCAGCTATCTGGATGATCTGAGATAATCCTCGCATAATAAAAAGAATTTTGCTCTACCTGTCTTTTTCTCGTCAACCTGTTTATACACTGGTGAAATAAATTAAGAGAATTTTCATATTTGATCTACGATCTCCAAACCTACTGGACAGATTTTAATAAAATTTGCTGTGAACATACGTTGATATAATACAAACAAAATAAACTGTCAACAGTTATAATAGACACACATGTTTGTGTGTAACGCTCACGAGAGTTTGAAGGTCTGAAACAGCGGTTGCAGAAGACACAAAAGAAATGGGTTAACAGGAAGTTTCTTTTTTTTTTTTTTTTTTTATTCCTTCCGCCCAACAAACCACCTGCTCCGTCGGACTAATTATTCCGCTGGTTAGGCTTTTCCTTCTCCGTCTCGAGTTATGGGCATTACAGTGTCCTTGTCGACTAAATGTCTTGTCGGCTAACTGTCCGTATCGGCTAAATGACCTGTCGGCTAAGTGTCTGTGTCGGCTAAATGTCCTGTTGATTAAATGTCTCTTTGGCTAAGTGATTGTCAGCTAAGTGTCACGGGCCCATATTTTATTATTCTGTTATAAAGTATACTTTAATTTTATAACAATTATTTTAATTTAGTTCATCTTTCCTGTGTTACCTCGTTTCAACCTACAACTCCCTACAAGAATAAGTTTTTAAAATCGCGTTGAATGCAAATGAGCAAGAAAGAGAATTAAAGGAAAATTCAACTAACTTCGAGAGAGAGTTAGGAATCTTGAGTAGCGCGTGTTTGCCTTTGGGCTACGCCTTTCTCAGCTGTTGTTACACTCGACGGTATTATTATTGACTTTTGAAAGTTCACCGAATAGTTTAAGATTACGAGCCAACTACATTAGAAATGTGTTAGCTTCGACTATATCTCTTAGTTAGTCATTAGTTAGTTCTTATTTCTTACTTTTCAGTTTAAGCCTAAGTGGAGGCTTTGCTGTAATCCCGAAGAAAGGAGGCCTACTGTTAATCTTATTTTGAGTGAATAAAAGGGTAATTAACCCTTCTTGAGTTTACGCTTTCTGTTCTTTGCAGTAAGCCATAAATCGTTTAGCAGTTCATTAGGTTCCTCGACACTTCATTCATCAGGGTAGAAGTGAGGAATTCTATAGTGTCAAATATGGATATGTGCAAGATTTAAAACATTAGGCGAGGTTAAGAGAGTCAAAAACTTAACTCTAACAAATTGACTAATTACTAAACAAACAACGACACTAAGCTGAGAAATATCATGTAAATACTGGTCACAAGCAATGTGAGGGCTTAACTCCAAATATTCGTCATACAAGTTGGAATTATGTATCTACTGTTGTTTTATTATATTTTATAATGTAATATTTTTATTATACAAATATATAAGTAATATGTGAAATCTCTATTCTTGATTAGACAGCAAGAAATTCCAACCCATGCTTCGCCAATGTTTCCTGAGCCCTCCGCCTCCTGACGTCATCCTGTCCTTCGAAGGCAAAGAATTAAACCTGGAAAGTGAAGTTGCACTTGCCCACGGCAGCCTTATAGAACTACGATGTGCAGAAGTGGGAATGTTTAAGTTCGTCGGGCAGTCTACGATTCGATGCGGGAATGGACAATGGAGTGCACCGCTTCCAATATGCCAACCTACTAGCATACAAAGAAACTTTTCAAGTAAGTTTTTCAATAAAAAGATAGTTTTGCTAGTAACACACTGCAGGGTCCTGAGATTTTAAAATGTTCTTAATTTGAAAAGAGGAATGTATACTTTTTTATTATAAATAATAATCTTGACATCGAAATTTAACATTTTATTCAAAAGATTCTTCATCTTAATGAATTTTTTTAATAGTACATTTTTTTGAAACGAGATGTTATAAATTAATTGTGCTTTCTTTGCTATTCGAAACACCGATTTCTGCTATTAGTGTGGGTGAGTTTAAGAGCACATATGGAAAAAAATGAGATTACATTCTACTATACTAAAGGATTTGAGAAATGTACTAGGACCAGTCGACCAAATACAGATGGTGATGAATGATCATCTACTACATTTTAGTTTAGTTAGAGTTTGTATGTACAGAAAGTTAAGCTTTCTAAAGTTAGGATATCTGAAAAAAAAGCAGTTGTTCCTCAACAAAGTTAAACAACAGATCGTGCAACTGCTAGTTGCACGATATCACTTACAATGCAAAATAAAACCTCCTCCATGGTTCACACAGATATTACATGAAGAAAAATAATTTTATAAAGCAGTCTAGAACTTTAATCCCTAATTTTGTGAAATGGTAAAATTCAGTATTTTTAATGTAAAAAAAAAAAAAGAAACGGTTTTGAAATATTATTTGTCCCCTCAAAATATGATAAGCTCTTTCGCTTGAAATCAGCACCAATGTTTAAATGCGGCCAATAATATTCAACAAAAGCTGAAAATTAGTAATACAAAATAATATATTCATATTGATTGAAAGTGTTTGACACTTATTCTGTTTTTTAGAAACAAATGAGTCTGTGAGAGCTGAATGCTTTTTCTGTTTCAGATATTGAACTTTCGCGTTGAATTATGCTTTTCACAGCCTTTTGAATTACACATTTTTTAAATGATAAAATAGACAGCTTCGTGATATCCTCTTCAGCCCTGCGGGTATTACGTTCTTCTCTTGTTGATCTGAAAAAGAACTCTTTCAATTAATTAATTGCATTTTCAATGATGATAATACCTAGAAATCTCTTATCACTAAATAGGCCGCCCTAACTGATATAAGGTTAGAGACGCTGGCTGTTGTAGCAATGGGCCTGGGTTCGAAACTCGGAGAAGGCTTGGATATTTGTAAGTGTATAGTGTCATAGAAATGCTCAAAACTCCGGAGAGCGAAAAGTCCTCTAATCATTTTGGTGTTAGATAAAGTGAGGTTGAAACCCTCGGACTGTCCCTATCAAACCTGGGGCGGACCTGCACTGTTAGTGCGGTGAAATTATACCTGTATAGCCAATGGTTAAGTTCTGGTTGCCTCCTATTTGTACCTGTAGTCTCTCGTGGACGCGGAGGCGATCAGCAAGCGCAAAAATTAGGTCAGAAAAAATTCGTCAGAAAATTTCCATTTAATACTAAAGGAAGAATGTTAGAAGTGTTTGTATAGAAGAGGAAATGGGAACAGGATTTTTCTGACACTTTTCTGATAAAAGGTCTACCATCTACGGTTGGACCGTACACATGCTTCTAATCATAGCAATAAAATACTGAAGACTATGATTGTCCAACTGTTGGCTTAATAGCCCATCGATATATACAACTACATAAAACCCATTACAGCTCTGATTTATCTAATAACGGAAAAAAGAAATCATCTAAACATATTTCAGTCAGCTCCTGTTATTTTAATACTAAGTTCTAGTAATATATCCACCAAGATCAGATTGCAGTTTTTTTTAATTTAGCACTTTCTACACTTATTTTAAATAGTTTTTCTAATATATTTAAGGCTCACCAGCGGCCGAGCGGTAAAGTCGTTGAACACTGGTAGTTCGGTCCGAGGTTCGAATCCCGCGAACGGGCTGGCTGCATGGGTGCTTTTCGTGGTTTTCCCCATGTGTAACGTGTATACGAGCCAGTTTTCCTTAGAAAGTCTTCCACCACGAAGGCATCCCTCCCCTTAGGATAGCCCTAGTGTAATTAAAATACACCACACCACTAATATATTTAATTCTAATTTTAAGTTCTACCAAGTATCAGACATTAAACTGAAATTTCCAATTTGTATGTTTCTTTACTCTTAAAAGTGATAACTCGTTGACATAATTAGGTGGCTCATTGGCCATTAGATTTAAAAAAATTAGGAAATGCTCAAGGCGTAGTTATAAGTTTGCACAGATAATTCGTCCTCTGGATGAGAGAAATATGAAAACTGAAGAATGTCATAGCTAACATTCGAGCCACATATTTTCCACTGCTAACTGCATGCAGTGGCGTAACTAGAACTTTTGGGTCCCCCCATGCCAAAAAAATTTTGGGCCTCCTATGAAATTTACAGTACTCCCCCTCCAAATTCGATGATTCCAGGAGCCAAAATTTTGATGATGATCAGATAATAATTAAAAAATCTGATATGGACACCAAATGACTTCCTTGGATTAAATTATACACATTTTCTGCTGCGCTTCATCTAAACTTACTTCCTTGAATGATTCTAATTTAATGAACCGATCTCTGAAGTCAAGAAGAAATTGACATCATTGAAAATTTTGAACTAAATATCCTGGTCAGTTTTTGTTGCACCAGAAGTCAAACTTCTTGTAATTTATTTTTTTGCATGGGTATAACACTTTCCCAAATGGAAGACCGGAGGAAAATTTAAATTTGGTTATTCGTCGAAAATTATGTTTTTTTATTATTATTATTTTTTAATTTGACATTACCAAAACATTTTTCGTCCTGAGAGATTTCTGAATGGAAAGCTATGACTACGACCAACGACTGCGAAAATAAAGGTCGGATAAGGACTTTTCAGCCGCGTAAGGGGGTAGGTATATATTCTGCCAACTGTAATAAAAAAGTGAAGTGCACAACTAGCACTCCCATATACAAAATTTCAACGCTCTACGGCTAATCGTCTTTGAGTTACGCGATATACACTACTGGACCTTGAAAATGCAACACCAAGAAGGAGTGGTCAGAAATTTATACAAAGTTTAGAGTAGGCGCACGTCACTGAGTTATGCGAATGATGTGAAATGCGCAGCTCTCCGACGCACGTGAATTAAGATATAAGGGATGGAACGTGCAGAACGGGCAATATTCCTGTCTTTATTTCTTCCAGACGAATTATCGAAGAAAATTGGTTTTGTCCCGGAGGATGCGTGTAATAGGAGAGAATGCCAGGCCGCCGTCAACGAAGGCACTTCCAGTAGATAGACGATTTTACGAGGGGTATGGTGATCGGACTGAGAAATGCGGGTGCTTACGTTAAATCGCAGCTGATACCCACATGGATGCGAGCACGGTGCATCGGCTATGGCGAACATGGTTAGAACAAGGAAATGTGGGAAGAAAGAGGGGTGCAGGTGCAGCCAGAGTGACGTCAGCGCGCGTGGATTGACGCATCCGCTGACAAGCTGTGGCGGTCCCGCAAGTCACTTGTACCGCGATTCTGCAGCATGTGCAAGATACCCCGGATGTTCCCGTGTCGACCAGAACCATTTTCCGTCGATTGGTTGAACGTGGTCTGCACTCACGGCGTCCGTTAAGAAGACTGCCATTGTTTAGAATGGTGCCGGCATAGACGCCAATGTTTAGAATGGTGCCGGACTGGAGCGATGTGGATGACAGAATGGCGAAACGTCGTGTTCTCAAATGACGACGCTTTTTTTCTACCCAGTGACAGTCGCCGTATACGCGTGTGGCGTCGACGTGGAGGCAGATCTAATCCGGGAACAACTGTGGAACTCACCATCGCGCGGCAACGAGGCATAATGGTTTGGGGCGCTATTGCGTACGATTCCAAGTCCCCTCTAGTTCCTTCGTATTCAGGGCACTGTGACGGCTTAACGATACTTGGATAATGTACTGCGTACGGTGGCAATCCCCTACCTTCAGGGACTGCCTAATGCAATTTTTCAGCAGGATAACGCCCGACCACACAGTACTCGCATCTGGCAACATGCTCTGCAAGGTATACAGATGCTTCCCTGCCCACCGTACTCTCCTGACCTATCACCAATCGAACATGCGGGGGATGTGATTGGACGCCGTTTGCAGACTTTGACCCTGCCTCGTTCATAAGACGAATTGTAGCAAATGGTTGAAAGATAATGAAGAGCCATCCCTCAGGACACCATCCGCACTCTTATTGACATTATGCCTAGACGTGTTTCTTCGTGCATCGCTGTCCGCGGTGGTCCTATATGTCTCTAGCCAACTTTAGATAAGGGTGGACGTGGTGCTGTACTGATTAATCTTTACGGCAAAGGGACAGTGCCCACGTCCACCGTCACTTATTACTTATCCTACTGAGCTGACGCCGTTCTCGCTCTGTAGTCTGACTATCATTTTGAAATAAAGATCACTTATTGCTACTTGCTGTCTCTGTCTTTTTCCCAAATTTCATCACTTTCTGATCACTCCTTCTTGGTGTTGCATTTTCAATGTCGAGCAGTGTATATATGTACACATCTCTCTGTACACATACGTATGTACGTATATGCGAACGTACAGATGTCCCGAATAAAATCACTTTTGAATCCATTTTAAGCCCATTTTATAATCCTTTTTTTTTTTTTTAAGAGAACAGTCCTTTATTCTGTCCGTACATACAGACGTCACGAAAAAAAAAAACCCGTCCAAATGGATTAGGGAATGTCAAAATGATATTTCCGTTGAAATATGATACCCGACAGTTTGGTATATGTAACACTGAATTCAACTTTTATAGGGGCATTTTGCCCTTGGTCATAATATTTATAAAAGAATGCGTCTTCTTTTAAGTTTAATAATTTTAATTTAGTTCAGCAGAATATTCAAGGGCCCTCTAAGCCTTTGGGCCTCTATGCGACGGCATTCTTTGCATACTGTAATATCTTGTTATTTAATAAATAAGTATAATTATTGTGTAAGTGGCAACGCCGTATTTGTATTAAAACATCAGCAACGTGAGATATTGTTTTAAAAAGATTTAGTATTCTAAAGATTTTGCCAGCTAGGAGTAGTGTTAAAATTCTGCCACTTAAGAATTGTATGAAATTTGTCTATCACTGTGAACTAGAAATAAAATATATGTTCTACTAAGAAGATTGTCTGTTTTGTAAATTACTGCAAAATACATTACAGTCTTAATAAATTGGAGGTTCCACCGAGATACTGGAAACTAGGGGTGCAATTATCAATTTCGATGGTGCTGGTCTCCTAATCCCAGAAATTTACTGAATTTTTTACAACAAGTTTGCTAATACCAATTGCCAAGTTTGTTTATTTCAAGGATAAATAGATGTAAGAAGTCTGCCGTTTTAAAGCCAGATTTGAAGCAGATCATTCAAAGGTTATCTTCTGTGCTTCTGTAACTTGAGTCCGAGCAAAAACTGTCAAAAATAGGATATTGCTGATCTCTGAAGATAAGATTAACTTTTGGTTTTCTTAAAAAAGCTTTTATTGAATTTTAATACTTTGTTTCAGAATTATAGTTTATCGTGTAAGATTTTGTTTAAAATAACTGACACTAAGAATATTCAGCTTAAATTTATAATTGATATTTGTGGTAAAGAAGTATTTTGAAATTATTATTTATGCTTTACTTTTATTTGTATTGAATTTTTATGTTGATAAATGATATGTGTAAGCCATCCCGGCATTTATAAAAAAAAGAACTGCTAGCTGAGGTTTTGAATTTGTTGCCAAGCAGGCGCGTGAAAATAAGTAATAACGTCAAACTGACGTAGTGTGATTTGATTATACTGAAGAATTTTTCAAAAGGTTTTTTCTTAGTTCTCGCCATCCAGGCGTGTGATAGATAGTAAAATCGTCAAACTGACGTTGGTAAAATTCCATTGTATTGCCTTACTGGCAAAGGTGTTTATATAGTTATAGCTAACGAGGCTTGTGAATAGTGAGTTTAAACGTCAACCCGACGTAGTATTAAATTATTTTGTGCCAACCTGGCAAAGTTGTTTAAATAATTCTCTCCAATTGGTTAGTGTGAATTTCGTATTCGAGAAATTAAATCTCGCCAGAAATTATATATTTTTAATACAAGTACGAGCTTTTAGATTGAATTTCAAAAGGAAGCCTGTTAAAAGTAACTTGTGTCAACATGTCATTCTTAGCTAGGAGTAAAAAACAGGATTTAAAAGTACTAGCAGAAGAGTTAGGTTTAACCGTAAAACCTGAATTTAAGATTGCTCAATTGCATAAACTGATTACTGAAAGTCCCGATTATGATGAGGAGTTTACTCGAGAACTACTGGCTGCAATTAGAGAAGAAAGGGAACGAAAAGAAGAATGTGAAAGAAAAGAAAGAGAAAAGGAACGTGAAAGAGAAGAAAGAGAAAAAGAACGTGAAAGAGAAGAAAGAGAAAGAAGAGAAGAACGCGAAAGGGAAGAAAGAGAAAAAGAACGCGAAAGAGAAGAAAGAGAAAAGGAACGCGAAAGAGAAGAAAGAGAAAAGGAACACGAAAGAGAAGAAAGAGAAAAGAAACGCGAAAGAGAAGAAAGGGAAAGAAAAGAAGAGCGTGAAAGAGAAGAGCGAATTAGAGCCTTTGAGCTACAGAAACTTCAGCTGGAAGCAATGGCTGCCACAGCACAGCCGGCAGAAACTACACAGTTACTTCAGCAACCTTTAAAAATCAGAATTCACGATGTCATGCCACGTTTCAACCCTAAAGAAGATGAAATAAGTTTATTTCTGGTGTTATTTGAGCGTCAAGCTAAAATAATGAATATACCTGCTGAAAATCAAGTGACTCAACTTATTTCATTACTGCCTCCTGACATTGTTCAGCTTATTGCTAGAGAACCAGAAGAGGAAGCGAAAAAGTATGAATATGTAAAAACTTTACTGTTACAACGATTTAAATTAAGTGCGGAAAAATTTCGACAACTATTTAATAAACACCAAAAATCTACTGAAAGTACTTGGTATGATTTCTACTATGAATTAAAGAATTATTTAGAAGGATGGCTTAACGGATTAAACATTAAAACTTTTGAACAGCTAAAAGATCTCATGCTGGTTGATCAAATAAAAAAGCGTACCTCTCTTGATTTCAAAGAACATTTTATGGATCAATGGACAACCATCATTTCACCTACTGAAATAGTTAAGAAAATTGAAGATTTTGAAGATGTGAGGAAAACAATAAAACCGAAATTTTCTGTCAATCAGACTGAGAAAATTAACAAAGGATCATTTAAACCGCGTTATGATAATTTTGTGAAAAAAATAGAGCATCCGCCTCATTTTAAGCATTCTGATAAATGGGACGATTCAAAATACCAGAAAGATCACCGACAAAAAAATCAATTTCAAAACAAGAACCAAGAAAATTTATATGACAAAAGATATCGACCACGTTGTTTCGAGTGTGGGTCATACGAACATTTTAAGCCTCAGTGCCCTCGCTTAAAACCAAATGAAAAGATAAATTGCGTATTTTCGAATGATGATTTATTAAAGACGTATACAATTAACGGTTTAGTTAATGGGTATGAAATGCCTATTCTTCGAGACACAGGAGCCACAGTAGATGTTATATCTCGAAAATATGTAGATAAAGCAAAAATGATTGGAGAACATGTCTGGGTACAATATCTCTTAAATGACCATTTAGTGTGTCTACCGTTAGCTGAAGTTGAAATTAATTGTGAACTTGGTCATATAAAAACAAAGGCAGCTGTTGTTACAAATGATCCTGGCAGATATGTATTGGGTAACAAAACTGCTCAGTTGTTCAAAGATAAACAATTCTTAAATTTAGAAAGGATAAATGCGGTTTTGACATGATCTCAAGTAAAACGATCTCGAGAAGGAGATCGAAGTAGAGACACCGAAATGGGGAAAAAAGAAGAACTGTCTGTTGTTGAGTCTGACGAAGATATTTTACCGCAAGCTGATGAGAAAGACAAGGAAATTAAGAAAATAATTAATGCTAATTCAAAGGAATTAATTGAATCTCAGCATCAAAGCAGAGATCTAGCCTCATTGCTTAGCGAAGCTAAAAGTGAAATTTTCGGAAATGATTTCAAAGTAAAGGAGAACGGGCTGTTGATGAAAAAGAAACTAGATAAAAATGGAAATGAAAATGAAGTAATTGTTATTCCTGAAAAATATAGGGATCAAATGCAGAACTACACCACTTTGATTCATAACCATAACCAAATAATAGTGCTAAAACTCAGGGTAATTTGGTCAGTATTCACCCTCCTAAAAGTCAGGCTTCTGTCAATGCTTCACGGAAATCTGACAAACAATCTAAGCGTTCATCTCTTCATGAGAAAACTGAAGTTATTTATATGGAAGTTGACTCGCCTTATTTACCTGCTGATTCATCTTCTGTAGATAGTGTGTGTGATTATTCCTCTACAAGTTCCCCAGTTCCTTCTTCTCCAAAAAGCAAAGACGTGTTTGACAGTTTGTTAACAGCAGATCAAAGAAATTCTTATAAAAGAACTCATGAAGGTGCTTCTAAAGCTGAGAAATTAAAAATACATTCAGAATATAAGCTCGCGTCAGAAAACTTAGCAAAGAGGCATAAATATGATAAAGGATACTCAAAGTTGCCACATTCAATGAGAATGCAAGTAACAGATAAGAACAAAGGTTCATCTCGCAACAAGCAAAAACTATCTGAATAGAAAGAACTGACAAAATTAAACGATTCTCAGTCAAAAGCTCTAGATGAATTGCCAAGTTCTGGAGTTGATATACAAGTCAAGGAGAAGTTTTCAAACAGACAAGAGCGAGTTGTTGAAGTAGTAAAACTGCCGCAAAAGCCTTTGTCACACTCGCCTGATTTCAATAAGGAGTTTATTTTGCAAATTGATGTTTCAGACTCTGGTATGGGTGTCATTGTAGCTCAAAAAGGTGAACGAGACAATGAACATCCAATATTATACCTAAGTAAGAAGTTTACAGAAACTGAAAAAAAGTACTCTACCACAGAAAAGGAATGCGCCGCCATAATATTTGCTGTAAAGAAACTTCAATGTTATTTAGACGGGCATACTAAATTCTTCATCATGACCGATCATAATCCCTTAGTTTGGCTCAAAAATAATGTGTGTCTAAATCCACGACTTATGAGATGGGCACTAGTACTACAACCCTACAATTACACGATCGTTCATCGAAGTGGTAAAAACCATAAAAATGTAGACGCACTAAGTCGTACTCCCTGGCCTGATTAAATAATTTGTTTCTCTGTATAGATAAAAAAATATTTTGTTCCTTCAAAAAAAAAAAAAAAAAGTAAACTTTAATTTATAAAAATATAAATTAAAGTTTATCTGGAGGGGGGAGAGGTTGTAATATCTTGTTATTTAATAAATAAGTATAATTATTGTGTAAGTGGCAACGCCGTATTTGTATTAAAACATCAGCAACGTGAGATATTGTTTTAAAAAGATTTAGTATTCTAAAGATTTTGCCATCTAGGAGTAGTGTTAAAATTCTGCCACTTAAGAATTGTATGAAATTTGTCTATCACTGTGAACTAGAAATAAAATATATGTTCTACTAAGAAGATTGTCTGTTTTGTAAATTACTGCAAAATACATTACAATACCCTTATTTACGCCACTGACTATATGTGCTAAATACTTACATTACAACAGCACACATGCAGGGATGGGATAATAGTGGTCCTGCTTCTTCCTGTTTGCCCTTTAAGTGAGCATAGGGAGAAGCAAGACCAATAGTTGCCCCCCTTACTTGGACAAAACCAAGTAATGGGCCTTATTATCCACCATAGTTTAGTTAGAACCCCGATTAGAAGACTATTAGAGTATTTTGAAAAAGAAATAAAATGAAAAATCTGTCATACTCATGCTGGGAATCGAACCATGAATCTTTCGATGATCTGGATGCTTCTGGATGTACTAATCACTTCCGCCACAAAAGCATGAGCAGGGAACACTGAATTCTTTAAAAGTTAATATAAGCTACAACTTACAGTAGAGTATCGCTTATCTAACTTACCATCGCAAAAAGAAACCGTCAGTCGACTCCAAGAAATGCCAGTTGTGAACGTAGCTTTTTTTTTTTTTTCCTAGTTGTTATTGTTGCTGATTTTGACTTTGTCGCATAGTGCACCTGTTTACACTATAACCCACGTGTCTATCATTTAGTGCAGTGTAGTTAATCATTATGTGCGGATCGGTTTATGGTCTGTTACTTTTCATGCGCATGTGTCTGTGTGTGGTGTTTTATGGGGGTCTATTTTGACAAATTTTTTATGGTGTTTAAAAGAAGAAATTTACTCAAGTGGAGAAAGAATGGAGACAAAAAGAAAGTTATCCTATCGATGGAACAAAAACTTGAGGCAATCAAGAGACTGGACAAGGGAGATAAAATGTAGAAGATAGCTGATGACTTTAGCATTGGCAACAGTAGAAGACTGGAAAAGGAAACGAATAGAAAGAAAAACTATGAGAGAATGTGACTATGAAAAAGGGGAGCGTAGCTTCATATATTTCAGTACACAAATGTATCCTTATTTTAGGGCCTATTTTACAGCACAGCTTATTTTACGGCCTATTTTACAAGTCGTATTTTCGTAATTATTTTAAGGAAGGGGACTCATGTTTGACAGCAAGTGTCAATTGGTTCGACCGATTGAAGAAACGCTGCGATATCCGTAAGTTAAATGTTTGTGGTGAAAAACTATTGTTGAATTTGGAAGAAATGAAGGCATTCAAGAAAATATTTCGGGAATTAATTGAAACTGAAAGCCTGATGGATGGCCAGATATTTAACTGTGATGAGTCAGGCCTTAATTACAAAATACTACCTATTATGAGTCTTGCAGAGAAAACCGAAGCGTCAGTCCATAACTGTAAGCGTGGTAAGGGAAGGCTAGCAATTTTAGCCTGCAGTAATGCTACAGCAAATCTCTAAATGGGTCTTATAATGACCGAAAAGTTCCAAAATCCTAGAGCTTTTAAAAGAATTTCTAAAACCTCTCTCCTTTAAAATACTGTAGTCAGAAAAGCTCATGGATGAGCAGTGAAATTTTTAAAGACTGATTCTGCGAAGACTTCATTGATTCCATAGACAAATTTTAAAAGAAAATCATTTACCCAGAAAAGCCGTTTATGGGCTTCAACGCACACTGGCACACTGACGCAGAGAAATTTCAAGATTGGGACCTTAAGACAATATTTCTGTCTTCCCCCTATGTAACCTCCATATGCAAACCAATGGATCAGGACGTTTTGGAAACGATAAAAAGAAACTATCCCAAGGATAGAAGAAATTGATGAAAGACAAAACATAATAGAAAAATTGAAATGCATCAGTTAAATGATGCTGCTTATTGGGTTGAACGGGCCTGGACTGACGTAAAGGCTACAATAATTATCAAAACATAGAAAAAATTGCTAGGCGAGGATGAAAATAAAATCGGAATCAGGTGAAACTGAAGAAACCATTCTATCTTTAGTGCAAAATATCCCTGGATGTGAAGATTCATCTTTGCAAGAAATCAAAAGCTGGCTGGATGATTGGTTTGGTTTGGATTATGTGATAACGGGAAAGCACTTGAGGACTATCTGCCTAAAGGAAAGGATAGGAACTTCGAGGAGGATTTTCTAAGGGAAACTACGAAAACGCGCATGCGGCCAGCCCGTTTGCGGGATTTGAACCTCGAACCGAATTACCAGTGTTCAGCGTGTTCAGCTCGGCTGGCCGAAGGTTGAAAGAAGGGTGATGATCAGTATGAAATAACTGATGAACAAATTATCGATCTTTCTGCGAAGGAAACGAAATTAAAGACCAAGATCATCTATCAACTGTTGAGCCTCGCAGAAGTTCACTTAAGGACAGAATTAAGGCTCTAAAAACTGCAATTAAATATATTGAGCAACATGAAGA
Organism: Stegodyphus dumicola; assembly: GCF_044657685.1. Lineage (NCBI taxonomy): Eukaryota > Metazoa > Arthropoda > Arachnida > Araneae > Eresidae > Stegodyphus > Stegodyphus dumicola. Next base: position 63,655,280 of record NC_140779.1, read on the forward strand.
AGCTACAGGAATAGACATGGTGATGCTTTAAAAATGGCGAGATTTGACAACCAAGAAATGGCATTCATCAAGAAAGTAGACTACAATCTAAAAATTATTTTAATCATTACAAGTCTAAACTTCAAAGTACTGTACGTGTATGTTTAACTTCAGAAATGTCTGTGATGTTTTTTAAGTCCATTTCTTCAGTTACATTTTCCTGTTTTGTTGTAAAAATCATTATTAGCCTGGTAATATGTGATAAAATTATAACATAGTTTGACGTTTAATAGGCCTTTTCCTTAACACCTTCCTATTATCCAACATTTTCGCTTCTCCGACGTTCTGCCGCCTTGTTAACGTCTAATAAGCAAGACTGTACTATACATCCAACTACTAGTTCAACATAGACCAAGTCATTTTAAAATTTACGAAGGTTGAGGTAGACTGGAGGAACTTCTATTCAGATTTGTAATTTTAATCTACTATTCAGATCTACTATTCTTTAACTATTCAGATTTGTAATTTTAATCGTAAATACATTTTCCTGTGCAAACGGGACCTAATTTCGTGTTAAAAAAATTTCTTCAAACTATTTTCTGTGGTCTCTCCTATTAATTGCATAAGTACTCTAGACGAGAAGTTTGAAAAGTTAAAAGATATATTTTAAGGAAATCGTGTTTAGAAAAAAAAATTCCAAATAAATTGACAAAGATAAATATTATGAAGATTAGTGATGCAACATTGCTATGTAAATAGAATATTTTTTTGTTTTCTATCCATGCAGTTTCCATACGCTAATTACAAAATAATTTCATAGAAGTTTCTTCATGATTCCCCATGCGTAACTTCTGAAATGTCAGGAGTCAAAAAATCCGAAAAGGAAATTAAAAGAAATGTAACTAGAAACCCCATGCTTCTTTTAACCACTCGACTTTTAATAAAAATGCAAAAATACTCTTCTCTTTTTAATGTCCAAGAACAAATCTTTAATTATAGTGATTCCACTAATTAGTTTATGGCATATTTTTGACAGCTAAACTTAATTATAAAGATTCTAGTCTTTAATTAATTTATCTAAAATAAAATTAAATCAACGAGGGTATAATTAGGTTATTGCGTTTCCCAAACCACATTAATCAGGGCATATTTAAATCATAAAGGCTTAAATTTATTCGTGGAAATCATTTGACGTTTTCGAGCAGGAATCTGGTAAAATATTTCTTCATGTTTAAGCTTCATAGACTAAAATAAGTTTCATTCTTTCAAATCTCTTGAGGTTCTAAAAACAATTCTAAAAAAATTTTTGAATTAAAATTTTTTAAAAAAATTTAATTTATTAACAATTTTTTTTATTTTTGAAAAGAAAGCTTTTATTTAAAACTCATTAAATAATTAATGAATTAAAAGTAGAAAAAATTATCATCTAGATTAATTGGCACAAGAAATTAAATAATTCAATTTACAAAATTCACCTACAATTTTATATCGCGAATAATATGGAGGAAGGAGTAGAGATCTGTTGTTATTACAGATGACAGTCGTTACTTTCTTGGTGCCAGTGATGGTTGTATGTTGGTTCGAAGGAGGCGAAATGAGCGCTTGGAACCAAGCTGTTTGTGTTGTACACCCACTAGACTTACACCAGGAGCTATGGTATGGAGATCAATTTCCTATGACAACAGGAGCACTCTCATCATTATCTTACATATCTTGACAGAAAATTGGTACCTAAGACTGCTGATTGCGCCGGTTGTGCTATCAGTCTGAAGCAGTATTCCAAAAGGCATTTTGCAACAGGTTAAGGCTGCTCTCCACACCGCAGCTATCCCCTAAGGTCCTTTACAGGGTTTCGTTATGTTACCTTGGCCTGCGAGATCACCCCATATTTCTCTCGTTAAGCATGTATGGGACATGAATGGTCTACAAAACGAGCGTCTTCTACAACCAGCATGGACCATTGTTGATTTGAATGACCAAGTACAACAGACATGGAAGGCTGTCCCACGAAATAGGATACGACACATGTACGACACAGTGCATGTGCATTCACAAGCTTGCTTTCAGCATCTTGGGAAAAACAGCGTTTATTGATTTACCATCATTTCACATTTTAAATAGTTTTTATCAGGCATACTGTGACCGTAAAACATTATTCAAATAAATATGTTATCTTGACAAACGCTTATCCACATTTCACCTCTCTAAACTGATTTCTTTTTGGTGTTGAGATTTCAGTTTCCATCAGTGTATTTTCAGAATTTCGTGTTAATAAATAAGATTAAATACGTTAATCCAAAAATAAGTAAGAAGTACTTTTCATCTAAAAATGGGAGAAACTTATATTCTAAAAATGAGTGAAAAATACCGATAATAAAAATATCAGTAAATATGCAAGTAACTTTAAAATGAGTAATCATTGTGCACTATTACTCATTTTAAGAGGCTATATTAAGAATGAGAGAAAAATAAAGATAATCTAAAAGTGAACGAAAAACATGGATAATTCAAAACTGAGTCAAACATACGGCTAAAACGAAAGTGAGAGAAAATTATGGTTAATCCTAAAAAGAGTGAAAATACGAATAATTAAATAAGTAAAAAAATAATAATAAAGGAAGTAAAACTAATGATAATCAAAAATGAGAAAAATGAGGCTAAGCAAAAATAAATGAAAAAAAGGGTAATTTAAAATGAATGAAAAATACGAATAATCCAAAAGGAAGTGGAATACGGACAATTAAAAAATGAATTAAAAGTAGGGAAAACCCAAAACTAAGTAAAACACATTGACTGAATGAAAATGCGAAGAATCTCGTCGCAATTTTAACCACAGTTCTTAACCAATGTTAGATAAACATGTTAATCATCTACTGTATGAGAAGCATAAAACTATATCTCTTCTGCGATTCGAACCACTGATCTTTCAGTGCTAGAAAAGAATGCTAATCTGTCACATTATGAAAGCACTCGTGAGGGATGATACGATAACCTCTTACATCTTTCCTTTAAAATCTTTAAAATTATGCGCTCTGTGCATTCGCATTTTCCCCTGTAGATAATCACAGCATTGAATAACCTACTAATGATAAAATAAACTAATGCTGGTGAATTAGAGGTGTCGATTGTGTTCCCTATGCAAAATTATTGAAACTCAGTTTGAAATAAGTATAATTTCTACTTGAATACAATGTATGTTTATAATGTCAGTATATATTCTTAAACATTTGCTAAATAAAGCATACTGTGCAGGCACTGACAGTAATAAGTTGCTCCTTGGTACAAAAGTTAAAGCTAAAATAGGCCATATAAAAGCTCTCGAAATGTAGGTCGTAGCACGTAAACATATAACAAAGTAGAGCTTCATAATATACAAAGTATTATTTCCAAGTATGAGGTATTTTCTCTCTCCTTACCGCGTGCTTTCGTCGTATTATTGCAAAGCACGACCTGCTAGCAATTGGAATCCAGGCGAAGGCATCACACATTCTTTATGTTCCCTGTTAACCTTAAAACCTTAAAACTCTACACAATAACCGAGGATTGGCACCAGTATGAACAACAGCTCAGAATACTGAATATACTGCATATGAAGTCATTTCGAAAGAAGTTGAAAATTAGCAATGAGATTTGTCACCTTTAATTAAAACTTTCTGGGAGGGTCTCGGAAGTCAGGTTGCACATTCTAATTATGCTATAAGTGAACTTATAAATTCATAACATTTTGGCGCTGTCTTCCTATATTTTCTTGGATACCATAATAACTACTGTACTATAATTGAACATAATGCAAGAAAAAGCTCTGCTTCAGTTTAGTGAAGGTGCCCGAAAATTGTTCAGAAGGATGTAAGTTACTATCATTTTGCCGAAGATATTTGCTCCTTCTTTTACGAAGATTTTATTACATGATGCATTGAAAGGGTATAAGCTATTAATGTATGAGTCTGTTATTATAAATTATGAGACGTGCATTCACCTAGCGTTTTTCTGTGGGCTAAAAGAAGATGCAGTCTGGGCTCATTGATGAGCCTCCTCAAGAAACCGTTATACTTCGTTTTAGAAGATGTATGCAATAAATATAGCTGCTTCGTTGGAACAAGTATTTGATGTAACTGTACCTGCTTTGCTGTAGCATGTGTACGCGATACTTATACATGTATTATGCTTTGCAGCAGTTGCATGTGTTTCATAACGTGTATAATAGAATTTACGCTGTGTTAAACAAAATGACTTCCTACGTTCTTCAGTGTGTGACTGAAGTTAAATGCTCATTGAAATTTTCTCCGACAGTAATGGAAGTAACGCGTAGAGAAAATTAATAATTTTATTTCGGAGCAAGAATCGTGAAAAGTGGCGACGTCCTTGCTGGGACTCGAACTCCGGACCTCCTGATTGCTAACCGAGAGTACTTTAATAACACAGCGAAAATATGCAATGAGAAGGGAGAAAATAACTTCTACCACACTAAAACGACAACTATGGAAGAGAGGATCCAGTCACCAAGTCTTAGAGACAAGGAATTATGGTTCACATTTTTTAGTTCCGACGCCACTGCAGATGCCATTATGCTTATTTCAGATTGGAAAACAGGAAAGATTATCAACGCCTAGGCCAGAACTCGAACTCCGAACTTCCCGATTGCAAGCCGGACGCGCTTTCAGTTACGTCACAAAAGCACGCGGTAAGAAAAGAGAAAATGTCTTTCTAATCTCCATATAGGAGTATATTGCAACATGTAACAAAACTTTCTCCTCACGACATCAATGCAGATTACATTCATGTTCAGGTATACTGAATATGAAAAACATTTTGAATTTCTGCATTGGGAAGAATCACTGGTGTTTTTTTCAGCTAAGAATATATAAAACTTTTTTTACTAGACATCAAGAGCACGTTGTATGTAACTCAAAAGCCCTGAAGGCCGTTCAGGTATTTCATTTCCTTCCCATTCATAGATGCAAGATCTCTGACATCAGGATTATTTTATTCCTTGTACCCGTAAGAGCAAAAACAATGTAGTTTGACGTTAAGCAATCTATTATTCTGAAAGTCCGTTGCCTTTTTGGTTAATTGCACTTCCTGAACATTTATTAAAATCAGGGAAAAAGAGAATTTAATTTCTATTTTAATTGTCGGGAGACAAAATAGCTAAATGACAAATTCTAGCAAATTTCTTTCTTATTGCAGAGGAAGCTCACAAAAATATAATACTTTAAAGCAATATTAAGGATAAATACTTTTTTTATTACCTTTGAATGCTTACAGGCATCTGTTATAGACAGACCTTTTTTCCTCATCACCCGAATCAAATTTGTATGTTACAATGCTTGTAATGTTTTATATATATTTCTCTTCTCTTCTAACGCTCTGAGAAAATCCAATGCAGTTTTCTTCTATGTCTGTTACAACTTCACGGAACAGCAATAAACAAAATAGAAAGTAGAAAAGCAGTGTTAATAAAGTTCTTCACAGTAGACTTAGCTGATAATCTGAATCAATTTCTTTCTGTGACCGAAGCAATTCTTCTGCCCATCATTTATTTCTTCACCATTTTGCTCTGCAATATACCTGAGTTTTACTCACGTAGGGTACCCTCTAAGATACCTTTTCGAAAGAAAGCATGTGCGGAACATCAATAAATAATAATGGATGGCATTTTAACACCAGAAAGGTATTTCTTTGCTTTGGGAAGAATGACATGTCCTGGCAAAATAGGAAGCTGTAGACAAGCTACGCATAAAAAGATCCGTCATTAATTTTAAAAACCTTTCTCTAGTGTAGTCTAGCCTTCGATCAGGCATACGTAATTCACTAAATATATAGGAAAGAAAAAATAGAATTAACAAAATGAATACTAAGGAATAATACAGGAAATAGTACTTGTAAAATGAATGATAGAAGACTTCTATATTAAGAGTAATTTTTTTACAAATAATTCTTTTCAGCAAGGAAACAAATCAAGTTGATAAAAAAATAAATGTAACCAATGCTAAAAAGAGAAAAACTATTTTTATGAAAATGCAGAAAAAAAAAAGAATTTATGCGACGTATAAATACATAATATGAAAACCTACCTCAGTCGAAATCGAGTCTCTGTGATCACAAGATGACCAACCAAAATCGCGAAGGATAAAAAATCTCTTCTCTATTTAAAGTCGTACTCTAGCATATTTTAAAAAAGTTATACAAAATTATCTAATTAATATTCTTTATCATTATTGTTTTAAAAGCATGTGCAATATTATTACTATAATCTCTGAAAATTTCAAAGTGATACGAAACTCCAATTTTAAGATGCCAGATTTAAAGTCATTTTCAGAAAATTGCTTCAAGGTACATATTTTTCTCACGTGAGTATAGTATCTCGTAATTCTGGGTACTATCTGTTTCTGTGCTATGCATCAATAATGATGGTCAATAATGATATGCTCAATAATGAAATTATCTAGAAACTTTATATACATATCAATTGATACATTATTGATAAAAATAAAATTGATTTAAAATAAAATTTGAAAATTAAATTTGTAAGTTCGCATACTAAAGGACAGTTTTCGTAATAAAATACCAATTACGAAGTGGGTAACATACCTGAAGACTAAAGGAAGATTTCCACCATCTCGAAACAATATCATGAAACTTCCAAGTAACCAACTGGTACTTCAGTTTTTGAATATGATAATATGTTCCTTTCAAAGGTCGCTGTACAAGTTGCTTGCTCGGAGGTTTCGTGATATTACTTTCGTGTAATGTAGATACAAATCAATTCGTTTTCAAAAAATTCTTCCATAAAGACATCATTCCTAAACGAGATATCTCTCCCGTATTTTGAAACATTAATTTGTAAAACCATAACTTTTTGGGAGCAGGAAATAAGAACATTCAGTTAGGAACTCTCCGGTCTTCCGAATCGTTTCACCAGTGGGGGAAGGAAAAATTTCCTTACGTTCTTCCCCATTTAAACAGCGATTTGAGGGAGGGGAATGAGATCCAGTCGATCAAATCCACTCGCCATCGCTGTAGAGACTTCAGGATATTCAGAACACGAAATATGTAAAAGCGGCTATCACCTTACCAGAATTCAATCTCTACAGCTTTTGATTGGCAGCTGAATGTGCTAAATGTTGCACTTAGAGCACGGGCATCGGGGAAAGCGGAAATAAACTATAAATCAATCTACCAAACTCATTTTGATGCATTTTCTCCTAGTAACAACTGGTCTGAATTCTATTTTAATAGCATTTTCCATGATAGGAGTAAAATCTAATCAATATATCAATAAAATATTGTAAAATAAACTTAAGGCACTTACTTATGAAAGATTATTTATTTTGTATCGATACTTATGAATGAATAATTTATCTTTTTATCTATTACCTAAAAGAATAATTTACTATATTATTGATCTTAATCCCTATAAATATTGCAGGAATCCATTTTTCTTCAGAACAAACTAAAGAAAACCATTATAAATCATAAGTAGTAGCTGACGTGCATATGAAATGACAAACACAGGAAAGACGATTTTCCCATGCGAAAAATGTTTTTCGATGAATAATATATACTACGAACTGTTATGTTTCGCATCATTAATAACCTATAAAATTAGGTTCCGTTGACTGATAAATGATTATCGGCAACAAGCCACACCTTAGCACTTCTTACTTTTGTGTAGTTATTCTGGGAAAAGCTTATTAGAACTTATACTTTTAGAATCGATTTATCAATATATTTTACATGTTACGTTATAAGTTTATAAGTTATGTATAATAGAATTAAAGTAATAAAAGATAAAGGAAACATTTATATACTCGTTTTATTTTTTTACCAGAAGGTTCTAAGATAGTTTATAATTCGAAGAAAGGATTATGATTGCAATAAGAACTCTCATAATAATTGTACGTTCTACAAAAATCGCTTCTAAGATGTCAAGTATATGTTTTCGGGCTGATAAAGAATAAATTCACATACTAAATTGAAGACTTTCTCTTCGGAGTCAATGGCTGTTCTTTTAAACCAGTACGTTGATTCTTTCCTATTGAAAGTTTAATTTGATGCAAACATGTTAATTTTAACAATTTTAAAATATATATTGTTATTTTACCTTCAGTTGTCCTCTTTTTGGATATTATTTAGCGGTATTATGAGAAACATTGAAAAGAATGCTGATAAATAAATACAGTTCTTTCTAGCAAATGTTTTCTTAAAATTAAAATAAACAGTTTAGATGTATTACGTATACTCGTATATGTATTATATTTTCAATAAGTTTTCTTATGTAACTCGTAACGTAAAACAAAAAGAAATAAAACATTTGAAAATACGAGCTCGTAAATGAACGTAAGAAATCTTCATAAATTCCCAGACATTTTATTATTTCAAAATTTTTTCATTCATTTATTCATTTGATTTTTCTCAACTGTATTATTTTGCAATGAACACGAAAAATAAGAAATATATATATATATATATATACCATAAATATAATAGATATATGTGTATATATATATATATATATGTATATATATATATATACCATAAATATAAACTCTACCCTTATAAGTAAGAGTTTTAATACTATTGAAAGGATTAAAAAAGGATTATTTTAATAGTAATCAGAACAATGATATATTATGTGTGAAAATTAGAACATTCTAAAACGTGCTAATTCTTTTCCTTAAGTAATATTCCGATTTAACAAAGAGAAATTTAAAAGACGTTTAATGTATCCTAAATGTATCAATTTTGTTCAGTTGAATAATGTTTTTTAATTGAATATAAGGCTATTTAATATCTGGCCACGTATAACTGCTTTCTATTATCCGGCCACAGTTAACACTGCTCTCACTGGACTCAGACAAGAGTTAGACTCATTTAATAGTGATCTCCACTAGAGAATCTGTCATCAAAAAGGAATCAACAGCTCTTGCGTGTTTCTACTTCTATTAGTGTATTAAACAGGTATTTGGTGAGAGAATTGCTGCGATCTTTAATGTTAATTGCTATTGAAAAATTTCTTTTTCTAATATTAAGTTATAATTTACCTGATCTAGTACTCCTGATTTAGCAGTATGTTAGAAATGGAAATCTATAGAATTACCGTAGATGCTTTTTCAAAAAATATAAACTCTGTGTAAAATTGAATTCAAACTACACTGATCTGATGATGAAGAGAATGTAATTTAGAGGTTTGCAGTTGATTCATCGGGTTTTAAAGCACTGAATTTCATAAAATATGGCAAATGAAAAAATATAAACTCTGTGTAAAATTGAATTCAAACTACACTGATCTGATGATGAAGAGAATGTAATTTAGAGGATTGCAGATGATTCATTGGGTTTTAAAGCACTGAATTTCATAAAATATGGCAAATGAAATAATGATTATTACCTGAAATGAATTAAAAGATATTCCAGTATTAGTCAAAATAACAATAAATATTCGATGAGAATTTTTCTTGTTATACGACACAGGTCCAAACTGTACCCCAATTTCTTCCACACGCGTTGTAATATATCCCTTTTAATGAGCACCACAAAACACTGTTACTGCCCTTGGGTTGTGGATGTAAAATTTCGTATTGAAGGATGGTTTTCTCATTCGTTACACATGAAATTTTCTGCTATATCTTAATCAATCCGATTTCGAGTTGAATGTATATTGGAAGAAAAAGCATCTGGGTTCAAGATACGGTAATTTAGGAATTATAGTCAAGAAAATAGCACTTATTCATGACATTTGGGGAACTTTGAAATTTCAAGGCCAAACTAGTAATTCCCGGAAGAGTAATGTGGTCATGGAGCTCCTTAAATGTTGCTGTTAGTGAGCTATAAAAAATTGTTTTTAACATATCCCTCAAAAGGGAAAAATAGCCAGACGTAAAGCAGAAAGAATTTGATCGCCTTCTGAATAATACTAAACTATCTTTGGCATGTCGGCCAATCCAATGACGTCAATCTCATCATTCAAACTGCCACTACCTCTTTAGGCTAATGAGATGGAACCCTCACTTTCTTGAAAAGGAATTTTTTCTGAATCATCTTTCGTTTATTACAATATAATATACAACATACCGGTCATTATACTCTAGAAAGAAAAAGCTGTCTGTATACTTTCATCTTTGAAATATCTATGTACTTTGTCAGAAAAGATAGATTGTGTGAATCCTATTTCTGCTCAACAAGGGCATGACAATTTTCTATGCTTATCTGGTGGTTCTCCTTCTGCGCAAATAAACTGATTGTGAAACAAATAGTGAGCTGTGGTATGTCGGTCACTTCTTCCTGTCCTGGTGTTCTTGCTTTTACCCAAGCGAACTGATGTTCGCAAATTCGGATATCATCCTAGTATGCTTTGTTCAGAAGGAATATATCTGTATTTTACCGCTTTTGGACTGCACCTCGTAACCTCGTATAAAGAAATTAATAATCTCTTTGTATATTCTAAAACATAAAACGCTTTCTGCTGTAAACTAATCAAGTTGAAAGTGGGACTTGTATGTCTGCTATATGACATATTGCAAAAAGGTCTACATGCTCGAATGTCAAACACTAAGATATTTGATTACTTTACCTGAATACGAAAGGATTTCAAATTTGATGAATCATTTTAATAACCCTGTGTTTTAAAAGTTATATGAAATTAATTCAAGAAATCCTAATGTAAACATAATATTTCAGTGTTATGCGATTCTTTAAGAAATAAAATGTTTTTGCTGTTTAAACGTGTTTCTTTTTTGTTCTTAAAAATCTGAAACATAGACATTTCAAAGAAATATGAACATATTAAATCAAAGATTATTTTATTCGATCCTTAGCGGATGTGCCACCAACCATTGTTTACAATGTAGTTTCTGGGGACGCTGGAATAACGAAATCAGGACAAGTGATTATTCTACCAAATTCTATTATCCATTTTGACTGTCTGATGCAGAGACAAGATGGTAATCCCAACTGGACATGGACAGCTACCCACAGGTAATTTAATAGCAATTAATTTGTTAATGTAATTTAGACGTAATTATTTTACAGTTCTTGAAACGCTCTCATTTTGTCATGAGCTCTGTGAATACAAGACTACATGAGATTTATTTGTACATTTAAACAACTAGCACAGTTTTAAATTCCGATTCAAAACTGATTCTTTCATTTATTTATTATTTTCCAATATATGAGGAATTTTGCTAAATTAACGATCTGCGTCTGTCACAATAATGTAACGATAATCTCATTATATAATTGTGGACAAGACTTTAAAAGTACCTTAATAATGAATTTCTTGAAAAAAGAGCGATACTAATGCATACTGGAATTATTTTCTGCTGTCAGCAAATAAAATAGATTATTTTAGAACAATGCTTTTTTAATAACTGATATTTTGATCCCTCGTATATATTTTGTTGCTTCCAGTATCATAAATAAACAGTTTTAATTTTTTAGATACCAGAATATTTATATGAACATTTTGGAACTTTTATACGAATTAAATAAAGAATAAAAAATTTAATATGAATTAAAAGCTACAATCCGATTTTAAAACTGATCATTTATGTTTTTCGACAATTCCTTGTTAAAACAGCCAAAAGGCTTAGTCGCCAGAGTTAGCAACCTTTAATCGCCCAAGCTGTTACCTACACATTTCAGATGCCACCAAAAGTTAATGCGATGACCACTTTATTCAGTATGCTAATGGCCAAACTGAAGAACTGAATTGCATCACCTAAAATATTTCCGAATCAACCATTCTTTGGAATGGGGATTTTAAGTTCTCGTTTTCATTCATCTGCCTTCTGATGTAAAACCTATCTTTTAAAAATTTCCATTCAAAAAGGCAAAAGCATAACTACCTACTGCAGGTATTTGTATAGTATCCTTCAAAACTTTAACCAGTGATAAGTTGGGTAAATTTTAACCGTATAAAAAAAAGAACCTTTTTATGTTTAATTAATTTTATTGTGATAAAGGCTTATCTCATTACTACACTTCATCAAACATGTGTCATCAAAACATTCAGTTTCACATATTTAATGTAAACATTAGTAAAAATTTGGAAACTTACCTAAGCTAAAATTATGGGTTTATGATATACTCCACTAGTGGCCGAGTTGATCAGACCACTGAATGTTGCTAGTTCCACTCGGATTCGAACCCAGGAGTAAGGACTGGTGGCATGGTTGGTTTATATGGTTTTTTCGCATTTGGATCCGAGCCAGTTTTCCTTAAAAAGCCCTCCCGTTAAGCAGATATCCCTAGTGTGTTTTGCGATATTCAGATAGTCTAATCTAACCTAGTCAATGATAACCCTTTCTTCATATTTCCCTATGCAATCAAAACGTATGCACATTGTATATTGAATTACATAGCTTACTATATATACTGAATTCATTCATCTTACCTTATTAATCTTGAAATTATTTTTATTGTTATCCGATGACCTTATATTCTGTCATATTATTTTAAAACTATGTTCATATTGTATTTTTTGGAATATCCGATAATGTACTATAGAACCTTTTTTGAATCTTTAAATCGTTAATATTTTATTAATCAAATATAATTATTAATACGTTTAGCAATTATTTCATAGAATATATAAATTACTAGTACTTATATTATTAATGCTAAATAGAATGAAAAATTGTGACTCAAATTTCATTAAATTTCCAGCAAAATGTTACTTGAGGAAGACCAATGTTTAGATCTATAAATTCCATTCTAATAAGGGCATCCTGTGCGAATAAAATTTAAATTTCAATGTTATGAATAATTTAAAAGTTTTATGTTTAAGAGTTTTTTTGCAGAAAAAATGTGCTTTCTAGAACAATTTATCACTAAATTTTATTTCCAAAGAAATAAAAAATTTGATGGTACACAAATAAGTAGTAATTACTTAATTGCCATTCCTTTGCAAAGTAACTATAAATGCGTTACAGGAAAAACTTCCCAGAAATCCATTGCCACACATCTGCCTACGTAAAGATAAAACTATTTATCAATGCTTTAATTAAGTTATGGTAAATATTAAAATGAAGACCACTTGGAAAGTAACTTTTTATGCGTTTTTTGAGGTTCATTCTTTGAGTCTGACAGAAGCCTTCTATGATAAATGGGTTCTTTGTATTTACCTCACCTTCCTGAAAATTCTTATGCTAAAGCTTCGTGAAAATGAAGTTTCTCAACACTAATCATCCGTTTCTTTTTCCTTGTTTAGTTTAGAATTTTTCCCACAAAGTTTATTGAAAGCTTTGTCAAACTTATACCTTTCATTCTGGGCTTTGTATCGCTTGCTAAAGTTCTACACATTAGTTCTTCAACTCGTTTTTCTAACTTCTCTTTTATTCTTCCAATATTTATTCTTAATTTTTCCTTTATGCGAAGATAAAAAAAAATTGTCCCATGAAAGGCAGCTTTTCAAAACTGTTTTCGGAGGGATAAAACGAACAAAAAAAGGGGATCATTTTTGATAAATTTTAGCCTTTCAGTTTATGCTTTGTATTAAATTCTTTAAATAAAAAATTGTTTTCTAACATTTCTGGAGATATATCTTTTATTGCTGGTCTCTCAAGCATATAATTTTTGAAAGCAGAGATGTCATTGCGCTTTTCTGCTTAAAGAAAAGAACGGATTTTTTTTTACTGCTTAAAGCACCTATTTGAAAAAGAATGCTGTTAACTTCTCCGAAAAAGGAATGTTAAGGAATTTTGCTTTTAAAAAACATTGGTGGCTACAGTGGAGATAAACGTTAACTTGTTTTATTTCCTTTCCTTAACACTGTATTTCAGACTGAACAATTCAGAATATTTTAATTTATTTCAGAATACTGAAATAATTTAAAGGTAAATACGATTTTTGAAGTATCAAAAATTTTCAGCTCAAATATTTATTAATCTGATATGTAAATAATAGAGTCGAACTGATAGTACCAATAATTGTCCGCACTTAATGCGATACATAAGAAACTATAAATACGTTTTCATGGTAATTGTTGCTGTGCATACTGGATGGTTCGCATAAAAGGGAATGCAAATACATCCCATCTTTAGTTGCATGTAATTTATGCCCTCCAACAAGCATTTCGGCCTAGCGGACAAAGCCGTCGAGTATTGGTATTTTGATCCAGGCTCAAAATTCAGTAAATGGACTGGCTGCATGGGGATATTCATGATTTTCTCTATTTGTAAGAACGCATTTTATGTTTTGGTGGTTATTATCAATCTTCTCACAATAGCTCCGTTTATATCCGGCCTCCAAAAAATGCTTCACATTAGTGAGCGCCGGTTATATCCAGTATCCGCTAAACTCGTTGCATTGGTAAAACCGTGTGAGGACGATAGACTACGAAATGATTCAAGGAAAAACTTTCTTCATATAACAGCTATATGCTTATGGAATGCCTGATCTTCTTATAAATTGAAAACCTGTGCTCCTATATACATGGTACAATTCAATCTAAAATAATCGGGTAAATGTTGACAAAATATTAACAGGCAAATTGTGCATTTTACAAAAAGTGTTACAGTTTTTTTAATTAAAAATAGTCTTATAAAATTAAACTCATAAAATCATTAATGAGTTAAAAGATAAAAATAATTTATCATATAGTTTAATGGTAACAAGAAATTAAATAATTATCTTTAAAAAATTCATTTGTAATTATATATCCGTAAGAATAAAACGGGCGATTGATCTTGAAACACTTTATACAGAGATATGACTTATAATTTTGGCAATGCAATTCAATTAATAAAATTCGTTATTAAGGCTCCCACGATTTTGTTTTTAGTGATATAAAATTGTAGATGAGTTTTGAAAAGCGAATTATTAATTTTCTTTTTCCCACTAAAATATACGATAAATTATTTTTCTTCTTTTAATTCGTTAATTATATTATATTTTAAATAAAAGCTTATTTTATATAAACCCTTTTCTTTCTATTTTCATGTTGTTTATGTGAGTATCGTTTGCTTCATTTTATTGTTGCAAACAGCGTAAATTCCTTTTGTTTTTCTTCCTTTAGTTTTGAACTTTATGTGTGGCAACAAGATAATTGATTGATAGAATTGTGTTTGTGACAGCCATGTAGAATGGCTCGCTTATTTTGTATCAATTATTTTGCATCGCTGACAAGTGTAATTTAATAAAAGTGTAGGAATACAGTCCATTTGTTGATTGATTATAGTTTGTGAAACATATTAAGTTTAATAGAACATATATTGTTGGTCAAAAGTCTAGCCGGAGAGCTAGTGAAGATAGTGACTGTTCTAAGTGTATTCTAACAACTCAAATTTGCATATGGTTTGTGAAAATTATCCACTTTGTGAGGTAAGTGGATTTTGAACAAAATTTCGTTTAATTTGTTGTTAAATTTTAAGAACAATGTTGTAATACAACATAGAATTCGATTTCATTTTAATAATAGTGTTAAGTGATTTAAGAACAATTTCTGTTTTTGAATTGATCAATTATGAGTGAACTTATAACTTTTAAAACAAAAAGAGCGGTCTTACGCAGGAGTGTTACTAATTATGTAAAGAAAATTGAAACTATTTTAACTGCAGATGAAATTAATTTAATAGAACTAGAGGAATGTGTCAAATTATTGAAACAAAAAGAAACTGAGTTAAGGAAGCTTGATTCTGAAATCGAAAGTTTAATTACAGATACTAAAGAATTAGAAAACGAAATAGATAATGTTCAGGAGTACACAGATAAAATTTATTTGTGGAAATTTAAAGGTGAAAAAATATTAAAAAATCAAAATAATAAAAATAATTCTAATAGTGTAATTTCAGAACAGGTTCTTGACAATATTAAATTACCCAAGTTAACATTACCGACTTTTGGTGGTAATATTACAGAATGGATAGCTTTTAAAGATCTTTTCAGTGCTTGTATAAGAAATAATACAAATTTATCTAATGCTCAAAAATTGCAGTATTTGAAGGCTTCGTTGAAAGGTGAAGCATATCGCATTATTCAAACCATTCAAATTTCGGATTGTAATTTTGAAATAGCATGGAATCTGTTAGACGAAAGATATTCAAATAAGAGAGAACAAATTTTTGCATATATTAAACGTTTTTTAAGTTTACCAACTATTCAAAATGAATCAGCATTTGCTATTTTAAATTTAGTTGACAATATTAATGAAATAATTCGTTCTTTAGAAGTATTGAATCAAACCATTGATAATTTTGGTGACACTTTAATGACTTATTTAATTTTTCAAAAATTAGACCCTGCTACAAAATTATGGTGGGAACGTCAGTTAAAATCTAATGAAATTCCAAAACTTACGACTTTAATTGAATTCCTAAAAAACTATGCAAGAACACTTCAAAATAGCAAATCAACAAGTAATAAGGTACCTAAATCTGTGTTTCAAAATAAGAATAATGTTCTGGTTGCTACTTTGGGTTGTGGTTATTGTAAAGAAGATCATAGTTTAGCCAAATGTTCGAAATTTCTAAATTTGTCGGTTCAGCAAAGGATAGATTTTGTAAAATCTAATCGTTACTGTTTTAATTGTTTATCTAATATGCACTTGCTCAAAAAATGCAAGAGTTTAAATACATGTCAACATTGCTTTAAGAAGCATCACAGTATTTTGCACATTGTAAATAATTCAAAGAATAAAACTCAGTTAAACAGTATATCTCCGCCTACGCAATCTATCATTAAAAGAGATGAATTAACGAGTCCTAAGGACGTTTCAGCCACAGTTTGTGCCTCTCATTATGATTCGAATGCAAAAGATAATCAAACCAGTCACATTTTATTGTGTACTGCTTTAATAAAAGTTCAAAATTCTAAGCAACAGTTTGTGAAGTGTAGATGTTTATGTGACACTGGATCTCAGAGATCATTTATTTCAAGAGATTGTGTGAAGAAATTAGGATTACGAGTGAAAGATAATTCCATTTCTGTATCATGTCTAGGAGAATTTAATACTATAAGTAATGGGGAAGTCGATTTAGTATTCACTTCTCATTTTAAAAGTGATATTCGTATATCAACATCAGCGTTTGTACTGGACAAGGTGACAGATAACATTCCCTATGTATCTTTGCCATCAATCATCTTCGATAACTTCAGTGATTTACAATTAGCTAATCCATTATTTTACAAGTCACAACCAGTTGACATTTTATTTGGAGTAAATGTATTTCTGCATTTAATGACGGGAGAAATTGTCAAACGTGGTCCTGATCTACCATTTGCTCTAAATTCGAGGTTGGGATGGATAATTTCGGGTACTACAAATTTTGAATCTACAAATTTTGATCCAGTATATGTAAATCATTTGAATACAAACACAGATGAGTTAGTAAATTCTTTCTGGGAGTTAGAAAAGTTTCCAAATGTACAACCTTTAACAAATGAAGAAAAACTTTGTGAAGAACATTTTAAAAACTCGCATTTTAGAGACACATCAGGTCGTTATTCAGTTGCATTACCATTCAAACATAATAGAGATATTCTAGGTGACTCCCGTGAAGTGGCGTACAGAAGATTTCAATACTTGGAGAAGAGGCTGTTATCTATGAAAGAAATTTACAACCAGTATATTCAGTTTATGAAAGAGTACTTTTCACTAGAACACGTAGAATTAGTGCCAGACACAGATTATGAATTAGAGAATAAACACTATTATATCCCACATCACTTTGTGTTGAAGGACTCTAGCTTAACAACAAAATTGAGAGTTGTTTTCGATGCGAGCGCTAAAACAACCACAGGTGTTTCTTTAAATGATACACTAATGATAGGCCCAAAAATACAAGATGACTTAATTTGTATTTTACTAAGATTTAGACTTCATAACATTGCAATAACCGCTGATATTAAAATGATGTACAGACAGATAAAGGTTCATGAAAAAGATAGAGATTTTCAGAGAATATTATGGAGAGATAGCCCATATAAGCAAATACAAGTTTGTCGTTTGAAAACAGTTACATATGGAACTGCAGCTGCTCCATATCTTGCAACCAAAGTGTTGAGTCAGTTAGCGATTGATGAAGGATTGAACTTTCCAAAGACAAAGAATATAGTTTTAAGAGATTTTTATGTTGATGATATGTTAACTGGTGTAAAAGATAGTTCGGAAGGTATTGCATTGATAGACGAATTGCAACATCTGCTAAAAAGTGGTGGCTTTGAGCTTCACAAATGGTCGACAAGTGAACCGTCATTGTTAAAACCCTCTGGCTTAACAAACACAGATAGTGACAATATTCATCGTGTAATAGAAGACAAACCATTGAAAGTTCTGGGATTGGAATGGCATCCGGACAATGATGAATTCAAATGTAATGTCGGTGTAAGGTGTAATAGAGTATCAAAGTGTTCCGACTAAAAGAATTATTTTGTCATTCGTAGCAAAACTATTCGATCCATTGGGGTGGATAGCTCCGTTTGTAATTCTCGCTAAAATGATCCTTCAGCAAATGTGGAAATTACAGTTATCATGGGATGATCCTGTAACAGAAGAGATTGATAGAATTTGGAGAAATCTATGTAGAGAAGTTAAACTTTTGAAATAGAATTCAAAAGTTTAACTTCTCTACATAGATTTATAGAAAAATATACCTAGGAAAATTCTGCTACCTGATTATTTTCGATGTGAACTTCACGGATTTTGTGATGCGTCTGAAAGAGGTTATGCAGCAGTTATTTATATCAAAACTTGCAATAACTCTGACATTAATGTTAAACTCGTAACAGCTAAAACTCGTGTAGCACCATTAAAATCTATTACGATTCCAAGACTGGAATTATGTGCAGCAGTGTTATTGGCACGCTTAATTCAGTCTGTAAAAGCTGCATTAGTTATAAATTTTGATTTAGTGCAAGCTTGGAGTGATTCACAAATCGTGTTGTCATGGCTAAGGTCAGATCCTAAAAAATGGCAAGTATTCGTATCCAATAGAGTTTCTGAAATACAATCCATCTTACCCACCTGAGAACTGGAGTCATGTTGATGGAAAGGAAAATCCAGCTGATTGTCCTTCACGTGGATTATTTCCTGCAGAACTATTATCTCATCAATTGTGGTGGAATGGTCCTTCTTGGTTAAAGTGCAGTGAGATTGCCTTATCTAAAAATATTCTTATAGATGAAGAAGCATTACCAGATGCACGTAAAACAGTCTCATTTGTAGTTTCTGAACCTGTACAGGAACTTGCTATTATATCAAATATATCTTCATTTCCAAAGTTACAACGCATATTTGCTTGGATATTAAGATTCATATCGAATTCTAAAGTAGCATATCTAGAAAGAAATACGTCTTTTTTATCTAGTAATGAAATTCGAGCTGCAACTTTCTGTATTGTCCGAATAATACAGCGATTTCACTTTTTTAAATAAATTCAATGTTTGGAGTTGGGAAAGGACTTACCTACAAACAGCAACCTCCTTAGCTTGTGTCCAATTTTAGATGACAACAAAGTGTTACGTGTAGGAGGAAGACTGAAAAATGCGCAACTATCAGAAAATGAAAAACATCCAATCTTATTATCTTCAAAACACAATCTGACAGAAATCATAATTAGACACTTTCATGTCAAATATCTGCATGCAGCACCGGAACTTCTTCTATCTTTAATTAGACAGCAATTTTGGATCATAGCTACTAGATCTGCTATCCGAAAAGTAGTGAAATCTTGTATTACGTGTTGTAAACTTAGAGCTAAAACTGCAACTCAAATAATGGCTGATCTACCGGAATCTAGAGTAACACAATCACGACCATTTCATCGAACTGGAATAGATTTTTCTGGACCGTTCATGATTAAACATCATGCAGGACGTGGACAAAAATCATTTAAATATTACGTATGCTTATTTGTGTGTTTTGTAATCAAGGCAGTACATCTTGAAGTGGTTGAAGATTTGTCAACAAAGGCATTTTTAAGTGCATTGAAACGATTTATTGCAAGAAGAGGGAAACCATTTGAGATTTATAGTGACTGCGGTACTAACTTTAAAGGTGCAGACAAAGAAATCAGAAAATGTTTTTTTGCAATGTAAGCAAAATCAAGAAATTCACAAATTTTTGTCTTTAGAGGAAATAAAATGGATATTCAACCCGCCATCATCTCCCCATTTTGGTGGACTATGGGAATCGGCAGTAAAGTCAATGAAATTACATCTAAAAAGGACTGTTGGTGATACTGTGCTGACCTATCCGGAATTTCAGACCTTGATAGCGCAGGTTGAGGCTTGTCTCAACTCTAGGCCATTGTGTCCAACATCGGCTAATCCAAATGATTTAACTGCATTAACACCTGGTCATTTCCTAATAGGAACGTCTTTAACTGCCATACCTGAACCAGACCTAAATTATAGTTCCTTCAATCACATTGACAGATGGCATGTGAGACAGTTTATTTTTCAGCACTTCTGGAAAAGATGGAGTCGAGAATACCTGTCTCAGCTTCAACAAAGACCTAAATGGCAAAAAAGTCAAAACAATTTAGAAGTCAATGACTTAGTCCTCATCAAAGAAGACAACCTTCCGCCTCTTAAATGGAGGTTAGGGAGAATAATTGCTGTTCATCCGGGCTCAGATCAAAGAGTCAGAGTTGCTAGTATTAAAACTGGTCATGGTGTCATAAAACGACCAGTCGTGAAATTGTGTCCTCTTCCTATTCAGACTAAAAAACTATGAACTGCTTCGCATATAATATTTTGTATTATTTTTTCTTATGTTTATCTTTATTACAGACTAAGAAGTTTCAAAATGCTCCAACTGTTGAAATCCCCTGGGATTTCAATGAGGGCCAGGATGTTTGTGTGAGTATCGTTTGCTTCATTTTATTGTTGCAAACAGCGTAAATTCCTTTTGTTTTTCTTCCTTTAGTTTTGAACTTTATGTGTGGCAACAAGATAATTGATTGATAGAATTGTGTTTGTGACAGCCATGTAGAATGGCTCGCTTATTTTGTATCAATTATTTTGCATCGCTGACAAGTGTAATTTAATAAAAGTGTAGGAATACAGTCCATTTGTTGATTGATTATAGTTTGTGAAACATATTAAGTTTAATAGAACACATGTATTTAGTTTCATAACATGTTATGAATCAAACTGTTCAATTGAAAAATCATCTTTCAGCAATGAATAACGACTCTTTCACTTCCAACAATTCATATTGTACCAGATGGTTATCAGTTTTCGAAAATTCGTCCGCAAATCGCAAATTACATTAAAAACTTCATTTAGAAGTTTTTATTTTTCGTTTCTCGATCGGATGATACAAATAGTAATGTTCTAAGATTTTTAGCTGTTCAGTTCATCATTAAATTAAAAAATCTTACTCAAATTTTGTAAACACAGCTTTACCACAATGTGTTGTTATCCACAAAACACAAAGTGTGTAAGGACAAAATTTGAGCTCCTTATCTTATCAGGAAGTAGTTTAAAAATTGATGACAAACTTTGGACAATAGCGGCAAACACTCTTAAATTAAAATTTGTAATAATAAATTAATCTGCTCGTTAAAAACATTTCCCTATTCCATATATATATGGAGTAAAAACAAAACTACGAAGATACATAATTTATGACAAAAAATTATTCTAGTTACCAGTGCGATGAATGTCACATTAGATGGTAGGTGTATCTCTGTTTTAAATTTTTCATACTCAAGCATTGCTAAAATACCGTATATTCCGGCGTATAACGCCCACTTTTAATACAGAAAGTAAAATCGAAATTTACAGGTGCGACTTATATGCAGGATACAAAAATTAGATTTAAATAAATAATCATCATCTGTTCTATCTTTCACGAACACCAAACATGCTTGCTGCTGCTTGATTTCCATTTTCTTTCGCAAATTGAATGACTTTGCATTTGAAACCAACTCCTTTGGCAGTGTGGATACCACCACTTAATAAATGTGTGCTGAAATCGAAAAAGATGGAAAATAAGATACTGACCATATTGTCCCAGAAATGGACATAGAAGTTAGATTAGAGGGGAAAATCCTGCATGAAAAGCTAAGTTTGTCAAAGATCTGCGTAAGATTGAAACACGATATATTGATGCTAGAAATGTTCAGCAAATTTTCTCGAGAACAGCTCTCGATGAGAAATATCAATGAAATCTTTTGTTCACGACTATCACAGCAGGTGAAATAAGGCTTCATCATTCTGACCTCTTCTCCCAACTCCAAAAAAAGAAAAGCAAAAGAGCATGATGTCAGGAAACACGATGGATCTCTTTTACCCCGCAAGTTTAAGACACAGAAATCTGCAGAAAGGATTTGGGCACAGTATTTTGCTAGAGGGATAATTTTTTATCGATTGTATTGCACATAATAACCACGATAACAAATATGTACTATGCTAACGTAATGAAACAATAGTGATAAGCCATAAACGTAAAATAGCAATCCTGCAGTTGAATTTCGATTCTTTGCATTACTATGCGCAGCAGCAAGACGCATTTCCCAGACCGCTATACAGCAATGTGGATTTCATTTTTTTCCTAGTTCACCGTTTACATCTGGCTCAAAACGACCAGAATATTTCAGTATTTTTTTTTTCAGAAACTGAAGCAGTATTGTTGTGGTTCACATTACAGTGACGATTATGATTTAAAGAATCCATCAAGAATGAACTGAAGGCTGCTAAGAAAACTTTATTTTGCTGGAGTCGGGCATCTAACGGATCGTTGCATTAATGTCATTAGTGTACATATTCAGAACCTAGTTTGGTTTGGTTTATTTAATTACTATAAAGCACTCTATCTGCCTAAGGAGAGGCATGTCTTCATGGAGGACGTTTTAAGGGAAACTGGCTCGTATACACGTCACACATGAGGAAAACTACGAAAACGCGCATGCAGCTAGCCCGTTCATTGGGATTCGCACCCCGAACTGAGCTACCAGTGTTCAGCGACTGCACCGCTCGGCTGCTGATGAGCCCGTATTCAGAAATTATGTAGTGTAAGAAATTTTTTCCTGCATAAGTACAGTAGCTTATTTATTTAATGCTTCTTTTAAGTGGTTGAAAATTTTTAGACCTCATAAAAAAGTAACAATCCCATATGCACATACAAGAAATTTGTATCGTGCAGTTTTTTTTTTTTTTTTTTTTTTTTTTTTTTTTTTTTCTTTTATTTATTTATTTATTTCCGTCTAAATATATTTGTAAATTAGACATGCCTTTATTTAAGATTAATCAGTACTCTTTCTATTGAACAGTAATATGGTTTAAAAAATAATAACCGGACATTTCTTTCAGAGCAAATAAAGTAATAAATGATTAACAAAGTATTAATTTCTTTGTGTTACATTCAATATGGAAGACAGTATCCAAGTGCTTGGGCTATCGCAGTAGAAGAACGCAGTTGGAAATATAGACTTTCTATATATTATGCTAAGGAGACTGATGACGGAATCTTCACCTGCACGACACCAAAAGGCCTATCGAACGAAGTGCACGTACGAGTTAGAAGTAAGTTCAATTCAGTTTTCTTTTAACTAAATAAGACATGGCAGATAATGAGGATTATTGGTTGGATACCTGTGATGTTTCTAGGGGGAATAAAACATGGTAACAACGACAAATCTTAAACCAAAGGATATTTTTGTGCAATAAAAATAAATTTAGAATTTAATATTATTTAGAAATAGGTTACTAATTTGCTCTCAAATACTGTTAAATCGTATTAGCCCTTTTATTTTCCTCCTTTTCTAAGACTGGTATTTATATTATTTAATAACTTGAAAAAGCTCTTTTGGGTTCACTTGAAATTTTCTCAAGTCTTTGTTTTGTTCCAGAATAAATATTCGACTTAATATTTGTTCAATCCGGCAAGCATTACATTTTTCCTCTTTTTTTTCATATTAAACATAGAATATTATTATTTTTTTATATAAATTAATGCTGTTACAGTCTTAACTAAAACTAAAGACTGATGTAATGGCTTCGTGGTTCAATAAGGCACCATTTACAAGACGAAACAAAGCATTTATTAACATGATATTCAAAGCATAATACTAGTAAACTTAGAGCAGTATGTTGCTCCTACAGCATAGCAAAAATCTCGTACCTTCCTCTTCGAGGCTAATATGCAACTTTCCTAAAATACAGTAACCCTCCTAGGAGAAGAGGTCACACGCGCCAAGCGCGCTTTGTTGATCGCCAAACATGCGCCAGATACTACAACAATCGTAAAAAGCAACTAAGACATTTATAGTTCAAAAACTAAATATGGAAGTTCAAAAGCTATAGTATTTAAGGGTCAGGTTCCTTTAAAATGGTAAAATATGTCATGACAAATAACATATTTTAAGTTCAGTCCCTTTAAAACTATTGATTTAGGATCGTAAAATTTTGTATAGCTATTTCTATACATTTGATACTCTATCTGCTTTCTTAACTTCATGTTTCTAGCTTTGAAGTTTTTTTTAATTAAATTAAACTAAAGTTACTTCTTCGTCATCGGTTTAAAACTCTAATGTGTATTGCTCGGAATGTTATGGATATATTAATCTTTATTTTTAGCTGATTTTATTTTTTTTTCCAAATTAGAGTAATATAAAAAAGGACAGAAAATCTGAAAAATTTCAAATTTTATATTACGCCCAAAGGGTTTTTTGTACGTTTTGTGTAGTACCTTTAGTTATTAAATACCATGTTTTTCGCACTTAAACCACATAAAATTCAATTCAACAGCAATATCACAAAATATTTAAAAAGAGCATATCTAAAATTTCCGATAGACATTTACTTAATGCTGTAGATAAAACTATCTTTCTTTCGTACAGTGTTGCCATTGCTCGCTTTTGAAATCGTTAGGTTTGTTAATAAAAAATTCGTTAAAATTTTACAACATCTGAAATAGATAATAAAGCAAACCAGAAATTCAAAATTCGGCCTTCCAAATGCCCATGATCTAGTGGAGGATTATGTTATTCAGAATTTGATGGCTTTAGGTACCGCCGTTTTTTCCCAATTCTAAAACATACATACATTCATGCAGATTCTTCATTATTTAATTTCTTTAAATATAAAACAGGGTGAAAATATTTGGCGGCAACAATTTAAACAGTGATACGCTGTTTATAGTGAACCGACTTAAAATACCGTTTCGATACTAATCTGGGCTAATGCTCCTTTCGGCTAATAAATATGACTTACCTTTAAATGCTGATAAATTATGTTTACATAAAAAATATTCTTAAAGACTCCAAAATCGACTTTAATTCATACAATTAAGGATTTTAAATTCCTACAACTTTTATGCAGAGATATCTTAGATGTTCATTTTATACTCACATACGGTTTACACACTGGTTTAATTTTTTTTTAATACTGACTAACCGTTTTCAGAGAAATCATTCTCTTAGGATAATTATAGTTTTGAGAAATCTTTACTTAAAGATATAATTAACTTCATATCCTGTAAATTCTCATTATTTTCTTAACAAAAAATAAAAGAATATAAAACTATATTTATAAGCTTGTAATTATGGATAACTATACTTTAAAACACATTGCATATTTAATCTCCATAATTTCCATTTGTGATGATGGAAGAGAGAAGTTAAAACGTTCATACGATTTTCAAATTTAATTATAGTTTCAAAACTTCTCACATCAGAAGCTCAATAATTAGCCATTTTATAAAGTACAATACCTATGCAATATTTTATGCATTGTATCTTAATTAATACAGACAAGCTTAATTAATTAGATCTAATACTTACATAATAAATCCAAGTTTCTTGAAACTGTAATTAGCTGGTTCAGAGAAATGATATACGCGAGCAGCAGTATCACAATTGTATGAAATCTTTATTGAAAAAAAATAGCTTGTATTCTTATAAGTACATTACTCGTTTTAAATGAATAACTATTTATATAGATATGCTAATAAGTTAACTTTTCCAGCATACGTAACTATAAATTTATATAAAATTATATACTGAAGCGTTTTATTTGTAGTTTAGCAGATTTAATGCAAGGACTTTTCTAAAATGAAAATACACATAACCTATCTGGCCCTCTGAGCTACCAGAGTTTTCCTAAGAAAGCACAAATTTCCCAAAACTACTATGAGAACAAATAATATTTTTGATTTTAATGTAAAACCTCTCCTGGTATTACATACCTGGATTTGTGTACTTTTGATATGTTGCCTTAATTTCTTTGACATATTTTTTAATATGCACGTTTTTACGGATATCACAAAAAATATTCTAAGCCATATATTGCCTCTTAGAGGGTTACGTGGCAGAAGCTTAGAATTAATTTTCACAATAACTTTGATTCTAGAGCGAGTTTGTTTATGGTGTTTATTTTAAGATGCTGTTCAGAAATCACATTTTATATAGAAGCATAAAAAAATTTCGATTATCGTAAAAAGCTGTTTAAAGGTACAGAAAATTTTGCACTTCTAACAGACTGAGAATACAAAAACAATTAAATTATTTACAGAATTATAAAATTACTATTATTTAAATTAGCCAGTTATTTATAATATCAGAGTTTACTATAAATTATCCTTTCCATTTCCTCACTAGGAATCAAATGCTTTAAAGACTATTTAAGCTGAGGTTTTCGAACTGTAAGACAGAGCGTATTTTTGCCTCTCAAGGCCTTGACAACTCTGATAAGATTGAATTCGACGTTGCGTTATAACTGCCGTCATTTAAATTATTACGCCGTGAGGAGTTCTAAGCCAACTTAGAATTAACGTTAATTGTGTAATCCTCGACTACTAGGCTTCGTTTAAATTCTAAATTTATTAATTACTCTAAATTCTAAATTAAGTTAATCCCATAAAATCCCCATAAATGGATCTCCTTGCATTCCAAAGGCTTCTAATTAAAGATAAAAATCAGTATCTGAAGTGTCAAAAAATTATACAACGACTCTTTTCGTACGGCCTAGATCTTTGCCAAGTATAATTTCTTCATGCTGAATAAATTTAATGAACTTTTACATCCTGTGAACATGTTTAAAAGGATTACATTTGTGAACTTTATAAACTGTAATGACATGCTCCAACAAAGCATTTTAAGTATCTTTTTTTTAATTTTGTTTGTTTCATGTCAAAAATTATTTTCTGTATTCCCAATTTTTGCATTCTGAAATCCCTGAGCTCTCAGATTCTTACAGTGTTTTTGATGTTATTTTGAAACGATATGATCCCGTGGATATGATCCCTCTTTAGTATTGTTATTATAGTTCATTAGAACATTGTGTTCCCAGTACGTAATAATGTAATATTTATCACATTATGTTTATCGGTTTTTTTTTACATCAAAACAAATGCTCTCAAATTAATTTGTGAATTTCAAATCGTATTAAAACTATCTTTATATCCTAAATTATTTTTTAATAAGTACTGGATTCGAGGCGTACAGTGCGATTATACGATGTACCATAAATGGTAAAGGTTAGGGCCTTTGGAAAGCTTCAGCTCCTCATTTATTCAACGTTTCTTTTTAAAAGCCTATAAAGCTTGCAAGTTGATCATGGCATATTGCTCTTGTTGCTTTACCTGCACCTGTACCTGTTACTTTAAGTTGTATCAGCGCAAGTGGTGGATGATATTGTAAACACGAGACGCGCGTTTATATTCAAAGTCTAATATTAATAAAATGGTAATTTTAACCTTTTCAAGAATCTGCAGTTCATTCCAGACACAGCGGTAATTCGCTTATCGTCTATTAGAAGTTTGATACTAGTTTATGGTACCACAGAAAGTCAAACTCCGTAAAACAAATATTGAATTAAAGAATAAAAAACTAACTTCTATGATAATGCACCGTCTAATCTAATTGCAAATGAAAATTTTACTTTCTATCATATCAATAATATCAATGAATTCCTATCATATCAATGATCAGCAATCAGCATAGCATTCCACCAGTTAGAAAGAATCTTAGTCTATGTTTCCAGTGCTCTCTCACTTAATTTAGATTCTTTCTCGTAGAATGTCTTGTATGCTCAGCGAGGGTAAACCAATTGGACGTTAACAGACTGTGTAAGGAATTATCCTTAAGTACCACAAAATTCCAGAGAAAGGGTGTAAGGAATCCTTTATTAACTCAATACTATTCATAGATGGCACCGACTCGTGCTTAAAAAAGCCAGCACCTTTTGGCTTAACTCAAAAGGTCACAAGTAACTCAAAAGAGGATAGAATTCAGTTAGCCTAACGGCTTTTCCTAAGTTCTGTGACTCGTAAATGCGGCACAAACAAGCTTAATGGCTAGAAGAGCTCAACGGCACAGAAATCTAATCCTTAGTAAATCAAAGATTAAACGTCGCCTTCAGGCAGGCGGAATACTGTCTAAAAACACCTTCCAAAAGCTTCCCTTATATATTAACTTCTTTCTACCTCATATGAATCCACGCGCGCTAACTCATTTAGATTCCGGCAAGAAAACGTGGTTGAAGAGATCAATAGGAAAGGTTGCTTCCAAATAAAATTAACTGTTAAGTAACTTTAATAAATCTCCACATTCGTTATTTAAGTTCGTTTCATTTTCCTTTCTGATGGAGATGGTAAAAAAACCGTAATGTAGAAAAGATTTAACATAAGAAAAATAACGTATTAATTAAAATAAACCTCTTGCATTAAATAGTAATGTGAAGTGCCCAAAATTAGCCATACCTAACTTTTACATGTCAATGCAGTCCTTAAGTAAATGCAATATAGAAAATTTTGCAAAAGATCCAAATATATTATCATTTGCAAATGCCTGTCTTATGGCAAATGCTTGTCTTTAAGCTGTTAGATGCTATGTCTAAACATAACTAACTACAACTTGTAAAATTATTGTGCAGTAAAACGTTGCGCGACGATTTTTTGCACACTTTTAGGCAATAAAATAATTTTTATTTGCGTACATCTTGGAGAATCTTTTGCATGGTTTTAGAATACTAGTGCGATACATCATTATGAATAATAGAATTGTTCCAGAACTAAGCTATGTTTAAAAGAACACAGAAAAATACTTAGTTTTGCCAGGCTTGTTATCGTCTACGCATGATTGTAACTTATGTCGAAGATAGCATACCTTCATCGTTCTAATACATATACCATGTTAAAATTGGGTAATTAGACTCGAGCTTTTGACTGCAGGTTAACATGTAATCATGAAAATAACATTTATCTTTTATTCAAAACGTAGAATATGTACCCTCGGAAGAAGAGCTGCCAGCCAAATAGAAAATAACACAGTAATATTTCCCATTTTCCCATATAAAAAGAAAAATTATTTCAATTCTTTCATTGTTAAATTAAGTCTAATTCGTATCGCATCATGTTAAATTGGACATATTCTCTCTGAAATACAGCAGAGAAAAGTAATGACTTTTTTTGTAAAATCTAAGTAAATGAAAATACTTATACAGCTATTTTGCATGTTAAAGGGAAGGATTATTGTACCTACGGCGTTTTAAAATTCTACTATCTTACTTAGAAACAATAAATTAAATTTCTTATTTTATGTATTTTATTTACGATTATATATGTACATGTATTTTTTAAAATGTATTCTTTTTTTCTGCTTTTTGTGACAAGGAAACGTATATCTATTCCCTATCCTTCTCAGGACTTAAAGCTTATATTTTTCTGAAAATACAATATATTCATAGTAAGCTAGATAATTTGAAACTCGAACTGAACAGAAGAACGTGGGACAAACATTGAACACAAAACTAAATTTCATTTGCCAAGAAAATTGTGTAAGCATTATTTCGTTGTTGCCAAAAATACCTTAAATGTATATTCTTTGCGATCAGTCATTCGTAATGTTTTCTAAGGTAGAGTATCATTTGCATATCAAGCTAACAAAAGACTTTCGCTTGAATGCTTAAAAAAACCCCTGCTTCTTCAAAAGTACTTTCAATGAAAGATACATTTCCATGTAAATATCTGACCAGTATTTCCCAATTGGCCAAACAGTTAATTTGCTTCATATAAATGATTTTTCAGTCAAGAAACATTCTAAAACTGTAAATATTAAAGTAATTTTACAGTTTTGGTAAATAATTAATGTTTTTGACAGTAAAATAAATGTAAAACTATTTCATAAGAGGACTTTTGAAGGATCTTATCCGATAATTCACATCCAAAATTCATGTATCTGAGCCATAAGTCAAAATAGTGCACAGTGCGCCCATATAGTAACCAGATGAATCAGAAGACCAATCGATAAAATAAAATAAGTGAATAATTTCAAGTTTAGAAAGATTGACATCTCAACTCTTCTTAAAACCAATTTAAACTAGTCGTTTGCATATCAGTACGCCGAAGGCATTTTCGTTTATAGAGAAGATATTGTACGAAAAAAAATTGCTTCGAGGTGTATAACGTTATATACAAATTACGTAAATCTTCTACAGAAACATTAGAGATTATCCAAATGGTGTATAGTGATGCATCGTTATCAAAAACCCAAGTGAATGAGTGGTACAGCCCACTTTAAATATGGAGGGGAAAGTATTGAAAATGATTCAAAAGATGGCGCGTCTTTCAACATCAAACGTTACGTGGATTTTGCGAACGGTTAGTTCCACCGTCTGTAAGTAGTGTTTCGATGACCTGAAAAAACGTTGAAAAAAATTGTATAGACTTCTCTGGGGATTATTTTGAAATATAAAGATTTATTTGAATGATAGTAATTTTTTATTTTATATATAAGAAACTGTCCGTTTACTTTATGGGCGTACCTTTTAGTACAGGAAATGACGATAATACAGAATAAATCAAAAAGTATCATCGTGTTTACAAATTATTATCGCAAACATAATTGACATACGATTACCTAATTTTCACCTGACACACTTTCATTTCTGATCACATACGCTGAGGCATATTCGATATCATCAACGCAATGGTATGTGCAATGCGAATCTTCATTCTACAAAGTTGGTTGATAATAGCAGCGCAAAACCAGTATATTTAACATACCCTCCGCTAAAGGAAATGATAGGGAGTGAGATCTAGCAAATTTGTGGTCTATTGAATAAGTCATTGTCATTTACTTATTTGCTGCCTTTTATATGGATATTCATTTCTTTTAAGCTGTCGATGTAATCATTTAATGCTGTGTTTTGTTGACGTACCAAGGCCATATCTTCAGCAATAATTTCAGCCGAACGCAATGAAGTCTCAGCTTACTGGAAAACACAAAACGCATTTTACTTTCATCATTTTGAAACCCAAGTGCTTTGTATGGTCAAGTTCCTTAAAATATTCCAAAGTTCGGGAAATTTGGATAGTTAAATTTAATTGGATGTAACACACGTAAACATGAACTGATTATATTTTTCTCTGATACCATTTATAACAGAATGATTCTTTTTTATTCTGTATATTAATGTGATCCGTGTGTAAAACTTATGGTCAATGCACAATTAGATAAGTCTTGTTTTCTTTCTAGATGTTCAGTGTCCTGCTATAGATTCTTTAGATCGCAATCGGGTGATGGCTGTGGAAGGCAACAAAATGCATAGCCAAGCTAGGTTTGCTTGCATGGAAGGCTTCAACCTCATTGGACCCGAGGAGATCACATGCACTGCCTCCGGTTCGTGGTCTGAAGCTCCACCTCATTGTGAAGGTTTGCTTTCTTTAGCACTTAGTATAGATTAAAATAAAATTCGTTTTAAAGCATTACACTTTTTAAACGCCCGTTTGCATGTTTAATGCTTCGCTGTAAAAATTATTCCATTAATTGTTCCTTTTGAGTATTTATTTTACAAGTTTTTGCATGACAGAAAGGAGCCAGAGTGTAACGCAAAAAAAAACTAATTTTATACTTTTCTTTCCCTCGTTTCTATTACATCCGTTCCTCTTCTATTAATGTTTGGTCATATTTAGAGGGTTGAAATGAAAAAAAAAAATGATGGAACAAAATAAATATGCACTGTTTCATATCAACTAGGCAGCATAAATTGGAAAGAAATAACTCCGTCACAGGAGTAATACAAATTATCGTTTTTTTAATTTTTACAGTATGAGAATACACTAAAAATGAGTTTAATAAAGAATTTTCCTGTAGGATATTCAGAAATATGTAAACGGCTTTATTTGCAAAATAAGGTTATAATGTTATGTATTTTCTCGCTCCTTTCCGCCTGCCTTCATTTTGTAGCTGGAAGCACGCTCGAAGGATATTCGTGAGGTCCGGAGTTCTAATTACGACAAGGGTATTGTGGATTTTTTCAGCTTCCTGACAAGGTCTTTAAGACCAATATTATTAATTACCCAACTATTTTAAAATTTCCTGAAGACTAGAAAAATTACTCAGATATAGAGTTTATTAAGATTTCATTTTGAAATTTTCGTCATTATTCATATTATTATCTGTATTTATAGACACGAAAACTTGAAAATTATGCGTCCTTTTTTTAAAGAAAAGTTCTTCGCTTACAATCTGTATTGTAACGGCAAGTGCATAGCGAAACTTCGAAGTTTCTTTTCTAGTATATTACGATTGATCCTCCCTATATTTTAATTTAAACTCGCTACATATAAACACTGATATTTCGATTAATATTTATTTCGATGTGGGAATCATTTATCCGTAACCCTAGAATAATCTAATATCCATGCATGTAAGGACTTCGACTATTTAAAGCTTTTACCTAAGTGGGAACAGATTAGAGATATTTCTATGAAGAGCAGATATGAAAAGCATAGATAGATGGGGATTAATATCTCATGATTGCTTTCTTATGTTTCCCAGTATTGAGTATTAAGAGTTTAAGAAATCTTTTCTAAGTCACAGTGATTTAAAAATGAATAAATGTTTAGCTGAATGGGGGACTCTTTTGTGTGGACCATGGAACAATATATATTATTTCGAATCTAAAAATCTAAAATTACATAAATCACTACAGCATTTCTTGCTCTCCATAGTGGTCATACGAAAAGGACTTCCAGAGAGAGAACATCTCTATACAGAGAGAGAGAATATCTCTCTCTAGAAGGTGGTAAATAAATCTTACGGTTCTTCCAACATTTATGTATACACTGACTACCAATAAGTATTTGGACACATGTTATAGAAAATAAAAACTAACTTTATTCAAAATCAATAGTTGCTAGAGCCTCCACGAGAGGAAATTACAGCGTGGACCCTCCGGGGCATACTTTCCACAAGTCTTTGTATGACAGCTAGTGGTATTTTCTTCCACTCGGCTTGGAGAAGACATAGAAGTTCCTTCACCGATTTTGAACGGGTAGTGCACCCCTGAATTCGGCGATGCAACTCGTCCCAGAGGTTCTCGATAGGGTTCAAGTCTGGACTCTGGGCAGGCTAGTCCATTCAATGAACTCCATTGGCACTATACCAAGCCTTGGTTAACGTCGAAACATGACAACTGGCATTGCATAATGCATTCTGGCAGGAGACGTTCTCCAGGTAGACGCCAGACCCAGACCCTGCCACCTGAACGGTAAAGGGTGAACCTTGATTCGTTACTCCAAAGAACCCGTTTCCACTGATCTACGGTCCAATTTCGATGTGCTTTGCACTACATTAACCGAGCAGCGCGGTTGGACTTTGTGATCAAAGGCTTATGGGCAGCAGCACGACCATGAAAACCAAGCAGATGTGCTTCCTTACGGATGGTATTCATTGAAACAATACTCCCGGACGCCAGTTGAAACTCCTCGCGGATGAGTGCCATCGGTTGGGTGCGGTTCTTCCGAATTTTTCTGGACAGCACTCGTCGGTCTCTATCTCCCAGTTTCGCTGGTCTGCCGACTCGGGGCACATTCCAACAATCACCGCTCACCTTCCACTTCTTAATCACATAGGCCACTGTCGATTTTGGGTACTTCAGATCGCTAGATATGTCCCTTAAGGATCGGCCACATTTGTGATACTCGATAATTATACCTTTCTCGAAATCAGAGAGCTCCGAACTGCGAGGCATCTTGCATGCGACTAAAGCCGATGCTGTTTAATACGCGATATATACCGGCGGAGTCCGTGACGTACCTTAGGAACGCAGATATCATCACTTGCATAGGTGTCCAAATACTTATTGGTAGTCAGTGTACTATCTGGGGGGCTTAGTGAAGATATTCTGGGAATGTAAAACTGAGTTGTGACTTGACTCGGATGGATGGGCAGAAGAAACAATAGGGATATTCTGTGATAGCCTGAATATGAGTATAGTCAGTTAGTGAGGAACAACTTCAGGATACCTCGAAAAGGATTTCGTACAAGGAAGGATCAAGTAACTTATCACATTAATTAACCCTGCCAGATCATACAAAACAACATATAAAGAGTAACATGCAATAGCAGCAGAAATTTATGATAAATAGATAACTTCAGTAAAATATAAATAATATATGTGTGTAAGCATCAAAGAACTCTTCATCATAACAGAGATGTCGAATTCTAACAAATCTGATAATGATAAAAGTTCAAACTGACTGTCCTCAGAGGTTGTCGTAGTGAGCAGTAGGGAAGTTAGTTTTAATTAAATGGAGACGAGCAAGAGGCTCATCTATTTATATATCATTTGAACTTATGAGAAGAGTTCACTAATTTCGATATTTTCTTCAATGTCTACTTCTCTTAAAGTTAAAAGTCGAGATTCCGTTATTGTTGTGATTAATATGCAAGACTTGAAAGACGGAAGTATGCAGATTATTTACTTTCATCGTGTTTCACCTAAGTAGTCCTTCTAAAACATTCGAACCATCCTGCATACTTCCCTTGTCTAATTTTCAAGCTTATTCTTATTTTCTTGCAGTCACTACATAAAATAAACCCTAAAATGTTTTACTTTTTGCCTTTTTTAATATAAGCGAATGTTATCTTTTGCATTTCTTTTGATTTAGGAAAAAACGGTATTAGCGTGAGTTTGTTATATTGCTTGTTTGTAGCAACTAAAAGGGAAATCTGGGATGAGAAGTTTCCAGCAGACATCTTCAGAGGATAAACCTAAGTTAAAATATGTATTCAAATCTGCGGAGAGGTGGATAAGTATGGGTTTATTTTGTTTTTAAGAATAATTTATGTTAATATCAAATGTCTCTTCAAAACAGCTTGCTCTGAGAATGGATGTGGTTCGTGCACATCTATAATTCATCCCTTTTTTCCTTAACTGCAATAGCAGCAGTGTTCTTCATTATGTTGCGTGGATTATACTATTTAGCACATGAATGTACTACTACGCCGCTAATTCAACTTTTACATAATATTCTTGCTGATCAAATGGGATATATTTGAAGTTGGGCGACAAGTCTTGACATTTACAGTACTATATTAAACATTATTTCAGTTTCATTCTCAATACCTCATTAATTCTTAAAAAAAGAAAAAAGAAAAACTAACAAGAATTTATAACATAGTGAGCGTAGTTACTAGTGGGATATGTTTAAAATGAATTTGATGTTTGAAACAGTTTGATATGTTTTATACCGGAAAAACTGAAAAATGGCTTAAACGTTGACACTAGTGATAACATTTTAGCATATGATTATAAAAGGCATGGCTGGCGTTTTTATTTCAATTTCAAGTGAAATTATTTAGAATGCAAAAATTGTAAATTACATTTGGTAGTAAACGAAATATGCAAATAGTTCGAGGTGGTATCAAAAAGTAACGATATTAGATCTGTTTACCCGTCGTACCAGTACACCTAAATTTCGTAACCGTTAATGATCCTCGACATGAAAGACGGGTTATTCACAGCACACTGACGGAGTTCTTGGCAGATTTCGACACGGTGTTCCTTTTACTCCTGAGTCAGCAACCTGAGAACTAACTTAACACAGCATGTTTGAATCACTCATTGTGGCTGCACAATGATATATCGACAATGGCAGCAATATTGTAGATTGTTCTCGACGATTCTCATGCACGAGTTGCCGAATGGTTTCGAT
Source organism: Stegodyphus dumicola (assembly GCF_044657685.1). Lineage (NCBI taxonomy): Eukaryota > Metazoa > Arthropoda > Arachnida > Araneae > Eresidae > Stegodyphus > Stegodyphus dumicola. The sequence continues at coordinate 63,691,146 of NC_140779.1, forward strand.
ATTTTCGGGTTTTGTGCTCATTGAAGATCGTCCCAATCTCTCGTCGTCTTCCAGTGATGTTCTTCCGATCTTGAAGCTCGCGTGCCATTCAAAACACCTCGAATGACTCATTACAGTATCGCCGTACACTTGCTGAATCATGTAAAGTGTCTCAGTGGTATATTTACCCAGTTTTACACAGAATTTCACGTTCGCTGGCTGTTCTGACTTACTGTTCATGACGTAATCGCAGACGTAGGAACGCACGTAATTAGAATAGCACCAGCTGCACAACTCCCGATGTACTTATGACAATGTCTCTTGGCACATTGACTTATGAAGGTCGGTGCTATCTGTGCCTGCGCGTGTAGCCTTACGCTACTATCATCTGACGTGTTACAGAAGTAGTCTCGAAACTTTTCGATACACCTCCTGCAATCATTAATTCAATTCTAAAGGTATGTCATCGTTGGAATTTGCATAGAAAAAGTTTGCTGTCCTTTCATTTCTGTTTGTGTTCTTATGTACAGCTTTTAAAAACTGAATGAGTTTGGTATAACGCCTGAATAACTTGGTATTACAGCTAATATTATATCATTAGCAATACCATGTATCATTAATGTGAAAGGGTTACATAAATAATGCTGGAAATTAATAGACAACTCTCATAATACTGCATGGTTTGAAAACATGAAAGCCTTATTTCTTTTTCCAGTGATCCAGTGTCCTCCTTTAAGCTTCGAAGATAGCCACCTTAAAATAGAAGCGCACAACAGAACGTACGGATCGAGAGTCACGTTCTCTTGTCCAACGGGATACCGACTTGTTGGACAGCCCGTAATCATCTGCCTGAAGAACCAAACGTGGTCAGATTCTCCACCATACTGCGAAGGTAAGTTCATCTTTTGTCCTAAGCTAATCTCGTTGATGATTATTTCGCGCATTTAGAAATCAACTTTAGTTCTTTAATCAGTTTCTTTTAACAGAAATGTTATAGTTTCTTAATCTTTTTTCGCTCAACGCCTCCTTTCCCAATTTTATGTTTTCTGAACACACTGCCTTTGCAATAATGGCATATTGTCCTTTGAATGTGATTTGTAGAATTTTTTATTTTTTAATTGTTTGCATTTACACTGCATTGAACTATTAATTAAAGTTCGTCACAAAATACGGTAATAAAACTAAAACTATTGAAAGTCTTCTCAAAGTATACATAGAAATGTTCCTGACAAAACACGTGCAGATTTTTTCCATAGAATGCGTGCACAATGGTATATTTTGCGCAATGGTGTATATTGAAAGAATATTCTGCTTGTATGTTGAAGATATTGCTGAAAATATAGGTTCGGGTCACGAATTTATAATTTTATACTAATAATTTTAGTTTTTTTATAATTTTAGATTGATAGTTGGAAATTTGTGTCCATTTAGTATAAGGAAACGAATATACGTGTTACATTAAGCAATATGTGGAAACATCCGAATATCATGATTTGGTTTGACTCTTTGAAAGATGCGCAACTATAACATTTATGCAATCAGAGAAATGTTTAAAAGATTGTTTCGAAAAGATTGGGCAACCTAATTATCTGACAGTATTCTTTTTGCACCTTGGCTTCTCAACGTCCCTTACCCTGAAGCCTTTCCTTCCTCGTTAGATCTTCTCCTACTAGTGGCTGGAATAGTCCAGATTGCGGAACTATGTTTAAGCAAATGAGAAAGAACTAGGTTTTTCTTTTTCCTGTATCTATTAGAATACATATAATACTAAAATACGCATTTGCCACTAATCTTATAAACATAGTTTGTATAGCTGTATAGCTCTTTACAAAAATCATTTCTTTGAAAAGCACTCCGCTTAAAAATTTCCCAGAAATAGGCCATCTATGTAAAAGCTAATTTTCTTTGACATTTTTTCTTTTTAAATTTTTGCTCTTTAGACAGCAATAATAAATATTTCTTGGAGGAAAATTTATTTCTTTTTAAAAGTATGTAATCAGGTTTAAATTAAAATAATACTCATTGATAACTATTTGATATCTGCTAACATAATATTAATAATTGAGTTTATGCTATTAGCAGTTGTTGAATTAATTCAATGATATTATAGTCAAAACTTTTAAAGTTTTATACAACCAAACGTATACAATTAGAAAATTGAGAAAACTGTAGTACGGGTATACTGTAGTACGAGTACGTATAATAGTCAGAGATTGGCTATTTAAATAAGTTGCAAAATTATGCGCATAACTTTCTTTAACATTCCACACTATTGAGCTTGTTTAATACAATTTTACAATTTTTTATGAGGTACGAAGAAACAAAAACTTTTATAGCACTATTTTGTGATTTTTAATCATGGCTGAAGGAGGATATGTAACCTGTAGAGTTATTTTATATTAATTAAGCAGTTATTTTATCATTTAGAGCTTTACTGTCACTTCTTCTTTCCGTTTCTACGTCACAATGTATGCTAGCTCGCTTATATTTAAGATGAGATTTTTAGATTGTAAGACAGAGTGATCGTGACACAGTGAACCCAGTTTATCACATATTTGTTGATTTGAGAAACAGATTTGTTGACTTACCGAAGAGAACTTGTTGACTCTTGGATCTGAGATCCTAAGCAAGCCCTATACCTGACCTCAGTACTCCTGGTGAAATTCAAGATATAATACATAAGTTGGATATTAAAATGGCCCAGGGCCTTGACGGAACTACCAAACACGTGTTATGAAATTTACCTTCAAACACTATCGCCAAATTAATTGGAATTATCAATGTCTGTTGACTCTAAATTATTTCACAAATCTTTGGAAAAGTGCAAAAGTCTTGTTTCGTTAAACCTAGAAAAGATAGAACCAAAATGAAGAATTCTTGCCCTAAACGTTTGTTTTCTAATCTCAGCAAAACTGACGAACGCATTACCTTCAAACGGATGAATCCATATCTTCAGATACTTTTCTCCGTTTAGTACGGATTCAAGAAGTAACTGTCTGCTTCAAAGCAACTAGTCAGGCTAATTGAATTTACGCCGACAGTTTTGGACCATAAGAAATGCAGGGCATTCCTTATGCTAGACGTGGCGAGAGCATTCAGCCGCGTCTGACTAAAGGGTTTGATCTTTAAACTCCTTAAGATGAACTTTAGTCGGGAATTATTCTTCTCAATTCCTTCCTTCGAACTTTTAAGTATCAATCAAGGAAATGTCTATTCAATCTTCAAAATCATCACTGCAGAAGTGCTCCTTTTTTGCTCCCATTCTCTACCTGTTTTATGTAATCGATTTTCTCAGAGATAAAAGCGCAGGAAATGGAGAGACAGTATAAATGGCTCATATTGGTAAGGAGGAGCCAGATTCGGGAAGTTTCATTAAGATAATTACGCACAAAAATTGCAAAATGGGGAGATGCCTCATCCTGTTGGTAGACAACAGTGTCAATAATGCCATCTGATAATAACTGTGGCTCAAGATATTGTTGCAACATATCGAGATAAATTTTTCCAGTGATGGTTCTTTCTGTGAACTTGAAAGGTCCACAGAGCTTAATTATTCCAATCCATACATTAATTTTACATTTGTCTTCCTGAGATTCGTATAACACATTTGGTTGTTCATCAGCCCTCATTCTGCAATTATGCCTACTAACATGGCCGTTGAGTTGGAACGTGGCTTCCTTTCTAAAGAGAACATTCTCCAATCAGTTCTTATTATCCACAGCTTCTAACAAATCATAAGACACGACTTGCCGAGCTGCATAGTCCTCGACTTCAAGCTTATGCACAGTTTGAATGTGGTAGTTATATAACAGCGCAGAGTTTTTTAAAAAGTAGTAGGCGAAATACTGAGTTCTCGGCTGAGTCTTCGTGTAAATGTCTGTGGGCTACGCGTAATCGCTTCTTGTACGCTTTGCTCAACTTGTGGCGTTATCGAAAATCTCCCAGAATGGTCTTCATCTTTAACACTACCAGTTCTCTTTAATTTGTTTACCAAGGTTTTAATAGCTGCTCTGGTAGTGGTTTGTTTTCTGAATTTGCGGGCAAAGTCCTCCTGCACCTGTTGATACGTTAATCTACGTGTACGGGCACAAACAATGGCTACTCTTTCCTATGTTGACGGAATTCTTTCAAATAGCCTCCAAAGAACTTGGAATTAGAACGTATTTCTCAAACGTGTATAGAGACTTTATAAACACCCTGTTTAATAAATAAAAAGAAAATTGCAATCTGAAACTTTATATTACAATCGAACACTTTAAAAACGAATTTGCTATTAAAAATTTCAGAAGTTATGAAAATATTTTAAAAGAAGTACTTTAATCCAAAAATATATTTTAAAAATATTTTTAATCCAAAAAGAAATTACGAAAACGTAAAATAAAACTATTTTGTATCATTTGCGTAATACATACATTTAGCAGCAGGGAAACTGCAAATGTTATCTATAAAAACTGTCAGTCAGGTATATTAAAAATAAATACCTTTTAATTGATATCAATAGAATGCATTATTTTAAAAAGTGAAATAAAAATTTAAACTACAAGGAAATGTGTTTACGATTTGTCACAAACTGGATGCCAGGTTTGCTAACAAATAATAGAATGATTCAATTTGAAAGATCAGTTAGAGATCTTATGATTTTCCCAATGGTAATAAATGAAGAAAATTATGTGAGGGAGTATAAAAGAAGTATAGAAATATATTTTTTCTCGCATTAACAGCTCATAGTTTTTAAATCTTTCTGTTTGTTAAATGCAACAGATTGATTAACTCTGAAAGATAAATTAAAGAGTTTATGCTTTGTTTTTGGTCATTACTATGAAAATCGGCTATGCACGATGGAGTTGAAAGGTATATTAAATGTTTTCGAGTAATGACACTTACCAAGAACTGGTTCTGGATTCTTTCCTTCTTTCTCGTCGACGTTTCCATCGACACATGATTGTGACACATTCCACGTCGACATGATTATGTCTTCGTATTTTATTTTGCTAAGACGTGGTTTTACATTACAACCATAAGCAATACACTTCTTTCAAAGGGTAATAAATACAGAAGAAGTCAAAACGAATTAGTTTATTACAGATGGTAATAATTAAGAATGATTTCTTGTCACACATTGCAGAGGCATATGTCAGAGACTTTTTGCCAAGCAACACACATCAGGTTAGTAATCCAACGAAAAACGACAATGTGTTTTTCGCCTGGCCTCTGTATTTGCCAAACTTCATCCTTTGTGAATTTCTCTTTTTTGTAAGGTTATGTTAAAAATTACATTTTCGGGCCGCTATTGCCATCTGAAATTGATGAAGTCAAAATTCGCCTTATATACAATTTTGCATCTATCACATCGAACACATTTCAACATATGTGGACTGAAGGGAACTATCGACTGGATCGACGTGACGAAAGAATCTCCCATATAGCTTCTGTAATTACGATCAGATAGCTAAAGTTTAATTTGATGGAACTCGTGCACATGGTTACCATTTAAATTGTTTGCTTCAACCATTTGTAACAAGATGATTCTTTTCGGCTGTTTTTATATTGATTTCAAGAATAAGTACTACACTTCTGAGCACTCACTTAAATTATAAAAATGCTGTAACTCAGTTTACATAGCACAATTCTGAAAGTGAACCAGTTTCCAATTGGTTAAGTGTTCGATTATTTTTCTGCTTGTAATTATTGCTGTGTTCCTTATACACTATTATTTCTCTTCTAGCTATCGAATGTGAGCCTCCTTTAGCACCCAACAATGGACGGGTGTTGGACACGGGTCGATACTTGACAGGAGATTTCCTGCAATTCACGTGCAACGCCGGATTTGTCATCGTAGGCGAATCAATAACTGTCTGCAACGATCAAGGGGAATGGACATTCCCACCGCCTACATGTGAGTCCTTAAATTGCAATAACTCTTAACTGCAATTATCTGTAAATCTATAGTTAAATCACTAGTCTCTAAAATTCTTAGGGAGGGGTCAAACTATGGGGGTAGAGAAGATTTCGATTGAATGAAGACATATTACAGATTGCTACATCATCTCTGTCTCCCTCCAACGAGAGATCGGGTTATTATAAAGAAAATGCTAAATCTACGCAAAGAAATAATTATATTAAAACAAATTTATTCATTTGCTTTATAATTTTTTTCGAATCCCTCGAACGGGCTTTCTTACTGCATGGGCGTTTTCGTGGCTTTACCCATGTGTAACGTCTATACGAGCTAGGTCCTCTAGAAAGTTCTCAATAAAGACATCCTCTCCTTAAGCAGATAGTCCTCTGTGCTTTGCCGTAATCGCATAAACAACAACAAAAAAAAAGTTATAAATCATCAGGTATTGTTTCCTTTTACTAACCTTCTATAAGAGCTTCTAATGAGAGTTAAGAGTAACCACATTAGAATACTTCCGATTTAAAAGCTGTGTTTGATCCACACCACAGAACGAGCACAGCAATCTTCATTAGCCCATCATGCGCATCTCAGGTACTGAAATCTCGGTATTTTGAACAACTGGATTATATTTCATTATAAACCGTTAACGTACCAGATTAAACTAATTGGGTTTATACAGGGCTGTTAGATTGTCATTAGATATCAAGATCAATTAACCAGTGCTACTTACATTTAGGTAATTATTCATACATATTCTATACAGAGTATTCATTTTCCTAATGCAATTATGTAATTTGTCAATCTCAGTCACATAGTTTTGTTAATAGTAGGGTTAAAAATTTAGATTAATATAAACGGGAGAACGTATTTCTATTGTTAGTGATTCGGAATATATTATTTTCTCGAATTATTAATCTGATACTTGTAGTTATGTAGCCCTTCCCCACATGTAGCTAATTTTGTAATGATACTAATTATTTTTGCTATCAAGTGTCGAGCCTTAATTAGGCATCTTTTGAAAGACAGCTCACAGTTAGCTAAGCTCTTTATATGAAATTCAGATGTTGAAGAATGTTTAAAGCTGCAGTTTCTAACGAGTTAAGATAGAAATTCCTGATATACTCCACTCATTGCTGTGACTTACTGACTAGTAGAGCGGCAAAAACTTTTTATAGTTCAAAGCAGGGTGAGTGCTACTTTCCCAGAATTATCTCTTACTATCTCTTTGATGTTTAAGACCTTTTTAGTTATCTACAATTCTACACAGTTTTAATCGCAGCCAAATTTAAGAGCATTTCTCCAATTTGTCGCCAAGTTTAATAAATTTTCACAGGTGACATTTTCTACTTATTGACGATGTTTATAAAGTATAAACATAATGTAAACAAAAAATTTTGCATTTATATCACACAGTTTTATACAAGCATAAAATTGAGCAAATTAAAACAATTATATACGTAACAATGCAACAACACAAATTTAATGCACAATGCAAAATAAATGTAAAAATGTATTCAGTCTAATTTACAAAAATATAATAATAATAAATCACCTATTAGCAACAGTATAAAAAAATAAAACAGTAGTAAACAAATGGTAAATATTTACTTAATGCTAATAATTATAGCAATGCTGTTTTATCCTAATAAAATATGTGTTAAGTTCTATGGCAGTCCATAAATTAAAAAACTGTGGAACAATTTAGTTTGCATTAGCCCCCCCCCCTTTAAGAAAAGCTCAATTAACTATTTGAATGAACTTCCTTTGCCATCGCCATCCACTCAAATTCATCTTCGTTAAAGGAATTCTCTACTTATGAAGTTGTAAGGATTATGTTAATTTTATTAACAGTTAAATTTTAAGTTCCCTTCCTGTCAAATTTTTTACTTCAACTTACTACTTCCGGCCAGAACGTAGTTTTGGAATCATTCTGAATACTTAATGAGGAGGAGCGATATTTAAACCGCGAAGTTTACTTACAGAGTGAGAGAAAATCAGAGTTTCTGATTTGAGCGCGTCTTCCTTTTGGCTACTCTCTCTCTCTCTCTCAAGCTGTTATTACGCTCGGCCGTACTCAGGCCCTTGATAAGCTTCGTATTCAAATAGAGTTAAGGGGCCAACTCGATTAGAATCTTGATAGCTTCGGCTATATTTCTTTAGTTAATCTTAGATTTAGTTTATTTCTTAGTCTCTTAAGTTCAAGCCCAAGTGTCGGCTTTGATTGTATACCACAAGACGGAGTTTAGTTAAATCTTATTGGAATAATAAAGGGTTAGTTACCCTTCCATCTTGTTGTTTCTTGTTACACGAACTTCAGCGATTATTCGCTACTAGTTCTTAAGATTCGTCACTTTCTACAGTAACTGAGAAATACACTAGTGAGAATCTTACAAAGTGAATGAAATAAAAGTCTTCAAACATTTCTGTCCTAGTTTAGTTTAAAAAATTCAATCTTCCTCAAAAAATAAATTTTATTCTATTTCTAGCGAAAGAATTTTGTATAAGATGTGTATAAGATGAATTATTTCTTAAAATATCTCATACCGGTTTTTCTTTCCGACTTCTTCAGCAATATTTCATTTCTAGCACATGAATAAGAAAACCTGCGCGCAAGCTATTGGTTTTTTTGTTCTCTTTTGTTGAAATAAACGAATGTTGCCAGCAAAACAGAGATTTATCTACAATAATGTTGAAAACAATAATTCAAGTTTTAAACTCCTGCAGAACAAAGATTCTATATTCTAAAGAAACGCGTAGAAAGAAGTATAGTTGAGGGTCTTAGCACTTGAAAAAATTCATTGGCAGAATAGCAATAAACAGATAAATAAATTTCCAGTGGGCTTTTAATCAGATTCAGATAGGAGAGCTGATATAAATTTGTACCTCTCCAGTGTAAAAATATGAATAGGTCAAAAATTATTTTTAATAAACGTTTAATTGTATATGCGCAGAATAGGTGAATTAAAGCTGACTTTTTACTTTCTTGTACGAAGTAAATGAAGTATAGCAATCACAAAAAATTGCGGGTATCATATTTCAACGAAAATATCCATTTTGACTGATATTAAATGCAATTTAACGATGTTTTTGCGTGACGTCTGTACGTAAGGACACCTTTTCCTCAAACTAATTATAAAACTTATTTAAAACGGATTCCGAAGAGATGTTTTTCATGGCGTCTGTACGTACGTACGCATGTATGTATGTATCTCGCATAACTCAAAAACGAGTAATCTCCGAACATTGAAATTTTGTATATATGACTGCTATAATATGCAGATGTGCACCTCTCGTTTTGGTTGCAATCGACTGCACCCAAAAATATATAAATACCACTCTGTTACTCAACTATGTTTTTTTTTTTTTTTTTTTTTTTTTTTTTTTTTTTTTTAAGTCTTGCCTTGCATATGGGTAAATTGTGCATTTTTAGCTTTAAAAATGATTGAATTGCTTTGTTCTTATCTTCCGGTTAAAGTTTTTATGCCTTTAGTTAATCTGCATGCAATAGTTATAGAATTACCAATAATTTAAAATTTGTTTAAGTGCTGCTAGACCTACTTCTTTTTAACCATAGCAGCCGTATTTGTTTACATTTGAAACTTAGCATAATAGTGAATTAAGTCTTTCTGCACCTTCAATGTCTTTTTACCGGTTACAGCCGAAAACATCGCGGCAAAAACATGGCGGACGAAAACGTCGCAGAGAAAACAACGCAAGGCGAAAACGTCGTGCTACAAAACATCGTGATACAAAACCTCGTCGTCGAAAATAAAGCTGTTCAAAAACTTCGCAATTTAAAAACATCGTCGTCGAAAATATCGTGGTAAAAAATAAAGTATCTACAAATCATCGTATGACGATAACATCGCAGACATGCTTTTTTCATACATGCTTTTCTCAAACATGCTTTAATAACTGTAAATGGATATTCCCATAATGATTTGTGAGCGCAAGATGGAAAGAAGGATAATTTTTACTGTCACATTTTTTTATTAACTAATAATTTTTTTCTGAAAAAGTAAGAAGGAAACTTAAGCATAGCAAATTAATGCAACTTATAGCAATTAATAGAATTTTAAACCGACATAGTTAACTAACAAAGGCCATTAATAAATCATTTTTTATTAAAGTTTTTACTGGTAATTTTTCATGAAAAGTATAAGCTATAAGATGCATTTAATTTTCTATGCTTAAGTTTCCTTCTTACTTTTTCAGCAAAAATTTATTAGTTAACAAAAAATGTGAAAGTAAAAATTATCCTTCTTTACATCTTGCGCTCACAAATCATTATGGGAATATCCATTTACAATTATTAAAGCATGTATAAAAAAAAAAGCATGTCTGCGATGTTATCGTCATGCGATGATTTGTAGATACTTTATTTTTTACCACGATATTTTCGACGACGATGTTTTTAAACTGCGAAGTTTTTGAGCCGCTTTATTTTCGACGACGATGTTTTAGGATTGCGATGTTTTCTCCCACGATCTTTTGTAGCACGACGTTTTCGCCTTGCGTTGTTTTCTCCCTGACGTTTTCGTCCGCGAGTTTTTGTCGCGATGTTATCGACGGACACCCTTTTTACCGTGTGGGACCAAACGGAATCTTTCAGTTTTTTGCACCGAAAAATCTGCCTTCTGGCCCGTTAATCGAATTCCTTGATTTTGCGTAGAAAGTCTTAAGTAAAAATTGTTTTTTTAACTGTTTTAATTGTATTTGGTGTTTTATATTTTTCTATATGTTTCAATTTTTAATAAAGGTATTTTGAGATTTTATGAATTTTTGCCTTGTTGGGAAGTAAGAACTGAATTAATTGAATGAGAAATATACCTCTAACGAAATTCGAAGAAATAAGTTTAAATGAAATGCAGGCAAAAATGCATATAATTTAATATTCCGTTGCAAGGAAGGTCTTGCGGTGTACACATTAAATTTTTTTTTTTTTTTCTTTTAAACGGTGAGAAATATTTATTCGTGAATTTAATCTGTTATTGTTTCTGTTCCTAATTCTTCTGACATGAACATAACCTAGATCAGCTCCACTAATTCATAGTGACCAAAAGGAGAGTATAGTACCTTGGGTTCCTAAGAAAGCGTTGAAACGGTGGCATATCTATCAGAGCTGTCATAGTCATAAGGCATAGAAGCTATTAACTTCATTCACACTTATGGAACAGTCTTTAAGACGTAGCCAAAGAAAGTCAAGCTGCTCATACGTGAATTTGAAGCTGACTCAGTGAAATCGTACCCGGATATCAGCTCATGTTTTTTCGCTCTCATTTCTCGGTTCTTTTATTAGATGGCATAAAATTTAATACTTGAAATGTTTAATCAAAACCCTTATACCAGTTCTCTTGATGCAGCAACAGTTGATGACTCAATAGAAGTTCGGTCTATACTATTTGTAACTATAAAATCATCGTCTGAAAGCTACAGTGCAGGTAGTAGATTGGATCTATTAGAACAAATCTGGTGATTCAGTTCTAGCTTTGTTCTAATAAATCCAAGTGTCTCCTATCTCTCTTCTCTTACAAGCAACTTCTTGAAGGAACTCTCGATTCGAAGTAAGTGTCTCTTGATGCCTTGATGCTTGCAGATGCTTAGCCCCATTTGTGACCATTATATGCTTGTAATAGAGGACCTTCTTAGATAAATATGACTTTGAAAGCTGTTTTTTAAATTCTTTCTAAGGAAGAGTAACGGAGAAACAGGAGAAGGGAGACAATTTTTTCGTATGGACATACGTGGCTTATGGAGATGGAAATGCAATCCCAGGGTAGGAAAAGAACAAAACTGGGTATAAAAATACGGATATCCAGCCTATCACTGACAGAACAGCATAAATATATTTCGCTTCGCTACTTAAATAATCACAATAGTATTAAACGTAACTATTGCTGTTATTGGATAAAATTAAATATTTATTACCCCCCATAGCACAAAACATCCTCAGGATCTCCTATTTAAGTCGCAATATCCCGGGACATACTTAGGATGTCCTAAGGATGTTGATTCTCAGATGTCCTGAGGAGATCGTAATTTAACATTCTGAGGATGTCTTATTTAAGTCGCTATGTCCCGAGATATGACAGGATGTCCTGAAGATGTTGATTCTCAGATGTCCTGAGGAGTTCACCAATTTCACATCCTGAGGACATTCATTCTGCATTGTCCGGAGGACTTTCGTTGTCAAATATTTTGAGGATATTTGTTCTCAAATTTACCAGTTTTAATTTTTTGACATTGCACATCTGAAATTTGCACATTATTTTATTTTTCATATGTATTTTACTAAGTTGTTTCTAAATGCTGTACATTAAAAATATTGATATGATTGATGATTTATTCTTGTTATTTTGTTATTAATTTTAACTGCTATTTTTTCTGACGTTTTAAAAAATTTATTTAGTCATGGAAAAGATTTTTTTCAATGGATTAGCATTTTCTAGAATATTTGCAAAATTCTAAATAACATATTTTTTTTATAAAAAATTAATAAATTACATGTATAATTACTTACAGATTACAAACCCTACTACAAATATAGGTAAAATTAGATATATATATATTTAATTACGGAAACGAATTTTTTTTTTAAATTTGGGTATAGAGACATTAGGTATTTTTTTGGAAGCAGGAAACATGAAAAATTAGCAACTGCCTTCGTCGGGAATCGAAGGACGGACCTCTGGAATATCGGCCCAGTGTGCAGAACCACTACACCACGAAGACACGCTAGGTGTGGTAGTGGTGTATTTAATTATGGCAAAGCACACTAGGGCTATCTGCCTAAGGGGAGGGATGTCTTCGTGGAGGACTTTCTAAGGGAAACTGGCTCGTATACACGGTACACATGGGGAAAACCACGAAAACACCCATGCAGCCAGCCCGTTCGCGGGATTCGAACCTCGGATCGCACTACCAGGGTTCAGCGACTTTACCGCTCGGCCGCTGGTGGGCCGAAGACACGCTAGGAAAGCGGAAGAAATACCTTATATTACTTCTCTTTTTAAAGGCCGACTTTTTTTTAAGGGGATCCAATCACTAAATCCTGGGTGTGGATATACCTCATCCAACACCTTTTTAGTTCGGGCGCCACTGTAGAGACATTAGGATTTTTTGGGGAAGCCGTAGAGATGAAAAATTAGCAACCGCCTTCGCCGTGAATCGAACCACGGACCTCTGAAATACCGGCCCAGCGTGCAGAACTATTACACCACGAAGGCACGCTAGGAAAGCGGGAGAAATACCTCATAAGGAAATTTTTTTTCCTCTAATTACAGGACAGAAAATGTTTTTCAATCGCGCGATCTGTTATTGATATTGAATTACAGTCGTGCGATAATTTCGCAGTAAAGATACATCTCTGATGACTATCCAAGATTCTAGAAACTTTGGTCTTATATAGAGATGGTCGCCTTATAGAAATAATGCTTAATATCAATAATTATTTATAATCTCAGAACTATTGGTCACTTTCAGAAGTGGTCGTTTGAGAGGCGATATTCTATATATTTATTTACTGATACTCTCAGATTCCAAAATTTGTTTATATTCTCAGAAATATTGGATGGAAGGTGGTCGTCCCATACATGCAAAATTTTACATTTCATTAAAAATGAATTCGGCATTATTTAACTATTTCCCTATTAATTAATTAATTAGATAAAGAAAAAATTAGGAAATAGTTCTGTTTATTACGGAATAATGTAGAAAGTTCTACAGAACTATATTCTTTCGCGTCATTGCACATTGTATCCGGCAAACTATTAGTTCCTCGTATTCTTCCGCAAATCCGTAAACATCTGTCTGATTTGAAACGAAATCCAAAATGGCTGCGCCATGAGGTTAACTTGTATGGATATTTTTTGTTGCATGAAAGGTAAGTTCAGTTGCAATACTTGTATGTTTACTTTTTTTGCTTTTCGAATTTATGTTATTTATGTCATTTTGACAGTTAAATGTTTCACAGCTTTTTGAATTGTTACCATTCTGTCGTGAATTACGTGTATCTCAATGGCTGGCTGTCTTTTCAAATATCTAATTTGCCCTGCTATCCAAATGTTTATGACTGAATTTTTTTTAGTCTAGTTTATGCATTCAGTTTCAAAATAATATGTGTGATCAGATTGCTTATTATTTTATTGCAGCAATAAATTTATGTTAAATAGTTTGAACAATTGTATAAAAATAAGAGTTTGCATTGTTTTGTCCAAAATATGTATGGTTGAAACATTATCTTAATCTAGTTTGTAATTCAAGTTTTTTTGGGGGTACTGTTCTGTTATTGGGACCAGAATCGGAAATGTATGAACCTGTGTTCGTAAGTATGTGCATAGATGTTTGAATGTAGACACACACACATACAAATTTACAAGCATACATAAATACATTTCTGAACCCGGTCCTGATAACAGAACAGTACCTTTTTTTAATCTTTTTTGAATATTTTATAAAATGATTAAGCATTTTTCAAACTGCATATCATTTTAAGATTCGACTTGCAGGAAGACAAAATATGGTCATTCAATCAAATGCTTATGATTGCTTTTAACATTTTCTCATAAATATTGTTTGCATTTTTATTGTATTTTAGATACATTAGTTATGTAAAGTGAACATGAGAATATTAGGAAAACTGAAGAATATGAATAGCTACCATAATACATGTATTTTTTCATCGAGCCCATTGTTTTAGAAACCAATGCACCATTATTATATGCTGGCTTATTTTATAGTTATATGCAGTTTAATTTTATGTTCATGTTACTGTAGTATTGTCATTATAATAAAAGTATTGATAATTTTTGTTGAATCTTGCAAGTTGCCTAACATTCAGAATTATTGCTACAGAATTTTACTGATAGGTTTTTTCGAGTTGACATAATCTGTCTGATAAATAAAATAAACTGGTGTTTAAATTATATGCATTTCTCTTAATGTTTCATTGAAAGTGAGATGGAAATACAAATGCTATCCAGAAAAGTGAATTTTTTTTGCCTGAAATAACAAACTGTACTAAATGATTAATGTTTATATCATTTTAGAAATGTCAATATTAAAGTTTCTTCCCCTTCTCTTCTTTGATTTTGAAATAATTTATAATAAAATAATATATGCATAAGTGTAATTAATGTAAAGTGTCATTCAATAATATAATTTATTTTTGCTGATATTTTTATATTTCTTATCTGGGTTTTCTTTTGGTGTTAGAAGGAGGAAAAGACTGTAATGTTTTAATTAAGGAAATAATTAAAACATTACAGTCTTTTAAATAACACAGTTACAGTAATGTTTATTGAAGCAATCAGTACTGTGTGATTGAATAATGTTAAAATGCATTGTTCATAAGGAAATTTGCTTATCTTTGTGTTATAGATTTTATTTTGACACAAGCTGAAATTTGAATTATTGGAAGCACTTTGAAAACCTGAATTATTTCCTGAATCATTAATCAGGCCAATATATAACATACAAATTTTCATACAAAATTATTTCTTTGAGCATATTATAAAGAGCTCATTTAATTTTATTATTTGTATAAATTTTAGACAAAAGTAGCATGTAACAGTTAAAGATTTATTGAAGCCTACTTGTTACTTGTAACAAAGAAGTGTGAAAGATATTGCCACATTAGCGAACATGACGATCATTGATGCTTAGTTTAATAATATATTGAGAAATGCTGGGAACTTTCAGAAGTAGACATTTCGGAAATGATGGGCTTGATAAGAAATTTACATGGTTTTATTATTTATTCTTTAGTTAAGAATGGATTTTAGATGTTCATGTGAAAGAATTCTGTTTAATTAGTGAAAGAATTGTTAAAGTTTGGCATTTAAAAAATGAATTAATAATATGCAATTATCTTTTTATTATACATATATTACCATATATTTCTAATGCGCTATGTAAATGTCAGTGCTAAACAATTGAGATACTATTGTCAGGGCAATCTTTTCTTATACATGAAAAATTCTGATACTTTCTTATCATCTACCCTCACAGCTTCAACTTAAGCTAAAACAGCAAGAGTATGCACAGGATAATAGCAAAATATGAATATGCATACCACACACATGTATTTACATGCTTTATATTTAATCTTTATTTCTGAATAGTATTCCATTTGATGAAAAACATGTGAATATTGACCCAATATATATATTTTTGTGTGTGTGCATCCTAAAATTTCTTGTTTCTTATAAAGTGCTTATTTGAATTACTACTTGTGAACAGAGCAGTAGATATGAACCATAAACTATTTTGCCAATTTTCACAGCTTTGCAGATAGTCAGAAAGCACCAAAATTTGTAATAATGTTAAGTTTAAATGATGTTCTATACTTTTGTGTTAATTTTTCTATTCTATTAATTCTATTACTGTGTTATCAAACTTTCTGCAGGAATTTCAACTGGTTGAGATGTTATTACCATGTGGAGAAGAATTTGGTTTTCAAGCTAGAAAAAATTGCAGCTGAAGGATTTTGTAGAAGGTCAGTCAAACTGGTTTTAGTTAATTATAATTTAATTTTGGGTGAAGAATTTTCAAATTTATTTATCATAAGTGTCTAAAGGTCTTCTAACTTAAATTCTGCTTGTTTTTAAATTTTTCATGACATTCATTCTTTGATTATTATTATTTTTTTTTAATTTACTAATTTATGTCCAGGCATATAATGTTGCATTTAATGCCATACCTTAAATATTGTAAAATGTTAAAATAATACATTTCACTTAAAAATGTGGTTGTGACAGTAAATTTTCTGTTACATTTAATCATATCTATAAACATTGGTATACATCATTTTTCAATAATCTCTATATTATTTTGTGCATTTCTTTTACATCCAAGATCTGGCATATGACTTGCTTTTCAAACTGATAACATGGTGTAATAATATAATCTAATGGTTAAAGTTTACTATGGAATGGGCCAAATTTAATAAATTATTCTTTGATAGAAATTTATTCATGTGTTCAGTGTGTCTCATCTCTTTAAATTGCTAAAGTAAATTTTATGTACTTGCATTTAGGAATTTTGACTGTATCAGAGTAATTTTATTTCAGTTATTATAACATGCAAGGGAAAAAATTCATTCATAGCTCCATATTTAAAATTAGTTAATTAAAGTCCTTAATAAAGAGGGACGTTTTGTTGTTTTTAATGTTGATAGAGTTTAATTCAAAAATATGCCACATTAAGGGTTACTTTTTAACCTAATTTAAAATTTTCATTACTTTAACATGTCCAATAATTGTTATTTTAACTCCAATATTGTAATAATATCAAAATTCCTTACTTTTTGATAGGTAATCCAAATGTAAAACAAGAAAAGAAAAAATTAAAATCTAGAAGTATATTTATTTCATACTTCTAACAAATAAAAACAACACAAGAATTTTTACTATCTATCTGCATAGTGTGGCATGTCCCGTAAGACTGAGATTTGTATGGTCAAATCCATGTTTCAGTTAAAGGAAAATGTATGCACAGTCTTCTGATTTTCCCTTCGATTAAGGATTCTGTATATACTAGCATAAGAAATATGTTAGTTAATGCAGTGTTATACATCAATAGTTATAGACAATTATTGTGGCTATGTTTATTATAATTTTGTTCACTGTAATGGCTGGAGTGCCTAAACCATCATGCTGTGTAAACAAAACTCAAATCTTCATCTCTGCATACTGCTCCACTAGTGTTTAAACCACTGAAATGGTGATTATGGATTATTTTATCTTTGATAAAAATTTACTCTAATGTAACCCTTGGCGAATCGTTTCTTTTTTTTATATCAAGATCGTCACCTGAGAGGATCGGCACCAATTTCAAGGTGGCCGCTACACAAAACCAAAATAAGAAGTCAAAGACATACACAAACTCTGTGTCCATGTACACATCGACCTATTAAAACAGAGAACTGCACAAACTGGGCATTGTGCACTGCCTTAACTTTGTCCATGTACACATTGATCTATTTTCACTTTAAAAAAATCAGAAAGTTAAAAATATCATAGTTACCAGAAAAAATTCGCCACTGCCTAACACACAGACAACCAAAAATACACAAACAGAGAGGAATAAGTTACCAAAAATACATATTTCCTAACATAAAAATATTAAACAACAAATCTAACAAAAATTAACACACAGAGACAAAAAAAAACATTTTTTTAACATACCTTTTTTTTTCACATGCATATGTTTAGGCTTCCCACCACCATCCCTCCAGGTAAGCAATTCAATTAAATTTTTCGTCTCTTAGTCACCTCAGACATACTCAAACAATGGTACCCGCACCAAAATAATAAATAGCATGTTCAAAATACAAGACCATACCACTTCCGTGCAACCAAACACAGCAATTGAAAAGAATGGTAAGAACCAAAAACCTGGGTCCGTACAAAAGGTTTACTGTTAAAAAAAGTAGCCCAAAACTAAATTTATCACAACACATTGGCAATATTTGCAGAAATAACTCCTTTTTATTGACTTTTTTTTTTTTTTTTTTTTTTTTTTTTTTTCCAAAGGCTACTTTTGCCATCATTATCAACATTAGGGTTACCGAAAAACTTATTTGACGCAACGGGCTTCCACATTTCACAAACAACCAATACCACTTTGTGATTTTTTTTTCA
Organism: Stegodyphus dumicola; assembly: GCF_044657685.1. Lineage (NCBI taxonomy): Eukaryota > Metazoa > Arthropoda > Arachnida > Araneae > Eresidae > Stegodyphus > Stegodyphus dumicola. Next base: position 63,709,665 of record NC_140779.1, read on the forward strand.
GACAGAAACCAAAGTGTACCATACAGTAAAGATTAGCCACATCTTCATTTACTACTGTTACAAGTACTTCTTTGGTAAATTTCTGCGGTTAAATTCAAAAGTTTAAAATTGCATTAACATGATCAGATTTTATTTTCTGCACGTAGCTAACAATTACTTATGAGTTGTCAGATAAATGTTAGTTACCAGATGCAGTTAATTATTTTTTACTTGCCAATCTCATGAAACAAGTTTTTTTTTTTTTTTTTTTTTTGCTCTTGCAAGACTTTACTTTGTGTTGCAAAATAAATTCATTCTCACTCTTTTTGGACTTGCCTACACATTAAATTTAAAATAGTTTTATGAATAGGTAAGATGTGATTATCATAATTTTGTTTCTCTCTTTATCTTGGCAACTTTATATGTTGATTCAGTATCCAGGTTACCTACCAGTGGCTGATTGATAAAATTGCTCATATGTTCAGCTGGTGGTTTGAGTTTATTTTCTGACATAAAAAATCTTAAAAGGCATCCCCCATGTTTATTTTACTATAATCGAAAAATCAAATAATTGCTACTCTGTTTATAGGTGCTAAATGTTAAAATATTTTAAATGCTTCCTTTAATTTGCATTCTAATAGTCATTTGTTTAAATTTAATTATGAATTATATTCACATATAGTAATTGTGAGTGTTTTTTTATTTTAGGTGCTGTGAAAGGCAATGACAGAGATCCAATTTATCAAGAGTTTTTATATACGTAAGAATACATGGATATAAGATTGTTTTTCATGAATTCAAATAAAATGTGATAAATTGGATTAATAAAAACTATTTTGAATTTTGAAAAGTGTTTTTCCTCTGTTAATCATAATATAGTGCCACAAATTTCTGAATGTGTTTATTTTTCATCCAAATAAATAGCTTTACAAAAATTTGTCATATTAATAGATATTGCATAATTTAGCATTATTATACATATTTATTATAGCAGATTTAGCTGAACTACTTTTTTAGTCTCTCTGCAGATGAAGCCACAAAGGTAAGTGGTTAGATATATTTCTGTATTCCCCATTAAGTAATTTTATCTGGTAAATTACCATTACTTATATACTAAAGGTGAAAGAATAAGCTTTCCTTGAAAATACAAAAATTTGCAGATATTTCAAAAAATTGGTATACGTAAAGTTCTTAAATTGCCACATATGCGAAACTGAAAATGTTATATATGAAATAGTTCATAAATATAAATATTTTCACTATTTTTTAACTATAATTCACTGCATTTGTTATATATAATCACAGTTTAAGGTAGCAGTGCTTTTCTCACTGTGATTTCTCATGTATTTTGATTCATAAATACACGTACATAAATCCATGTATTTTGATTTCTCTTTTGAGACCGAATAAAAAATGAACTAAACATTCTCGTTGACATTGATAGTTGAATAAAAGCTCACCTCAAAATAAAATGAATTAATAAATTTATGGAAAATTTTACATAGCATATATTGAGCAGAAAGTGTAAACTGAATATACTTAATGGAATTAATAATTGGTGGAGTTGATTGCAGAATAAAATGCCTTAATTGCATGGTAAACAGTAGATCTTTTGAAGTTTTTCTATGTTGCGTAAAATGCATATTTAAATTTTTGATATTGATTGTCATATAAATGGCAATTACTGTTTTATTTTGCTCTTAAATGAATGGTTAGTAATAAAATTATGGATGAGACAACCTTTAATATGCGCTAGAATTTACAAAGTTTAATTTGGAGCTGATTTCAACAGGTAAATTTCATTTTACTGAATTTTGCGTAAAATAATACCAATGAACCATTGCAAATTATTTTCAGAACTTTTTTTTTAATCTAAAAGGGCTATTAGTTTTGAAATGTGACTTCATATTGTCAATCGTAAACTTGTTTCGCTTTTCATTCAAGTCTTGCCATTTGGCAAAATTTAACATATTTACCTTTAAAATCTAATATATTATTGACTAACAAGCCAAGCTATTTAAAAGCATTACACACAATTCTTAACAATGCTTTTTTTAATTTTTAATCTGATTGATTTAAAAGGTATTTAATTCATGATATATCTAATTGAAAACATTTTAATATTTTTACATAATTACATGATATATTTCTTCATTTTTCAAATATATAGAAGATATATAACTTTCTGGTGTCAGTATCTTATAAAATGTTTTGCTATTTCCACTGCCCCATTTGTATTGATAATCTATGCATTCATAAACTTTTAGTCTCTTTGAGTGACTGCTAAAATCTGAGGCCTTTCAGATTTTTTTTTTAATTGTGTGAGCAGAAAGATAGAATTTTAGAAGAGCTTCTTGAGTTACCTTTTGAATGATATAAAGAATTGTTAACATAATGTCAAATTTTTACAACTAAATATTAAACATATAAAAAAAGCCTGCAGCATTCTCATGTTACGAAAACATATTTATTTATTCTGAGGCTAGGAATTGATTTAGTTTTAAAAATACAATTTATTTCTTTTAACAATTTCCCAACTGTGTCATCAAAACACTATAAATTCCTTACATGTTTTAAAGAAAGATGATTCATTTATGTAAAGATTATTAAATGGCTAATTTTATTATTCAATTTTTAATACAAATTAACTGAAATTAGAAACTGATTTTGTAAAATAATTTAATTATGAATAATTCAATTTGGAGTCTATTGGATGTTTAAAAATGATCAAAAGATTTTTAATATCTTAAAAATAAAAGCAAAATTTTCAGTTTTAATATTTTGTATTAATAATTCATTTTAAATTCCTTGCTCAGTTTTAATATATTCACAAATTCAGATTTAAAAACAAAATAAGTTGTATAAATATTTTCAACATTTCTGATTTTTCCATAGCAACCATAGGAAAAGGATTTGAGACTATCTGTGTAAAAAAAGTAGGTTTTAGATCATCACACCTTCACATACTTTCACTGGAATTTTCCTCTGTATATATACTGGGATGTGACACTAAGCAGTTGAGAGTATGTATTTAAGAGGTTAAAGGGATATTGTAACTAGTGTTTCAAATCCTGATAACATCCCATACGCTGTCGGTGAGACGTAGATAGGATGTCCTAAGGATATACTGGGATGTGACATTAAGCGCTCAAGAGGATGAGTTTAGGAGGAAATTGGGATATTACGGGATGTCCTGAGGATGTAGTAAGTAGGACTTTAAATCCTAATAACCTCCCGCACGCTGTCGATGGGACTTGGTTAGGATGTCCTGAGGATATCCCGGGATGTGACATTAAGCACTCGGGAGGAGGTGTTTAGGAGGTTCGCGGGATATTCCGGGATGTCCTAAGGATGTGCGCATATCCCGCGAGCAACATCCTTGGGATATCCCAAGGATGTTTTTGTGCTATGTGGGCCTTCACCCCCTCCAAAAGAACAGTTATAAATAGTTTGAAAAGATCGATTGTAACTTTTAATCATTCTTTCCCTTCTAGTTCTTATATTAATTTTTGTTAGCTAAAATAGTTTTTATTTTCCTATGCATTAGCTTTCATCTCTATGCACGTAATGAGTTTACTAGCTCATTACATAGTGATGCTTGTTCTATCTTGTTTACGTAATACTGTTTACTCTTAATGCATATACGATGCTTGGATTTAACTTACTACTTTATGCTCACACCAAAGTATTGTATTTGTAACCAAGGCCATCTTGCATTAATAAACTCAGTTATGTTGTGCCATTCTCTTGGAGTTGTTCATGGGATTCTTGGAGTTGTTCATGTCCAATATTTTGATGGAAATGGAGAAATGAACGAGGGGATGACGATACCCGCTGAACACCGGTACGCAACGAGTGTGTCCTTGCTAATCGTAACTTGTGTTCCTCATTTGAACATAAAATGGCATAGTAAATAATGAAAGTACCAAATTTACTTTTTAAATATGTAATTTCAATGTACATTTTAAATAATTAAAAATGCTCATTGCCGTTTAAATGAAGTTACAGTAGTTCACCTTTGTTTTGGATACTTGTGTTTTTCAGTTTTATTTGCAAATATCAGTTACTAAATATTACCGAAATGACTTATTTTAAGTGTTTCTATGCCGCAAATGCTCTACGAGATTCGAAGCTCGTCTCGACGATGTAGGACCACTGTTACGGCACCAACGATAAGACACCAATTATATGGCGCCAACGATATGGTACCAGTGGTTACCATACAACTAATCACCGTACTAGACAGGATAACTTCAACCATGACATGTAAACTATAAATAGGAATTCTGCAGGCTCCGAACTCTATGAAACAAACCTTTCCAAATACGAAGAAAAATTACAGAAATATCTTAATGCCCTGATACCTTCGCGAGTAGTTTTCTTTCCCGTATGTTATCAATCATCTTTTTTTAAAAAACTTGCTTGTTTCAGAAAAGTTTATAAGATATTTCTCCCGCTTTCGTGCTGTCATGGTCAGCAAGCTCGGCGCGCTTTCGAGAGGTCCGAGATTAGAGTCCCGGCGAGGTCATTGCTCATTTTTCATCTCTCCTGCTCTCCGAAAAAAACCTAATGTCTCTACAAGTTATTCAAAATGTTTTGGGTAAAAAAAAAAAATAGTTTACCCGAAAATTTCTAAAAATGAACTTATATAAGTATTCGGGTACTTTGAACAAACAGTTGATATCTAATGAAAACATGAAAATACTTCGCTAGATATCCTTTAGCTAAAGTTACACTTTTCATGTACTTTGGCATTGATTTAACTTTTTTGAGTAAGAATATTCCATTCCTCCGTAAGAATTGCTTTTAACAGAGCTATTGAAAAAATGTGTTGTTTACCTATTCTTTTCTCCAACTAACTCTATATGTAATCTATATGACAAAATCCGAAGAATATGGAAAAGTTTTGAACACTTCAGCTGTATAAATAACCATAAGCTAACATTTAGGGCTGCATGTTTAGGATCGTTATATTGATAGAACTTGAGTGTCTTTTACATTTTACGTTTTCTTGTAAATGCTTTCAGATTTTCATTAGGAATATTTACATTTTTATGCTGATCCATGGAATTTTCTATAAAACGTATCCATTTCAGAAGCAGCGTGACATATCCTTACCAGTAATGCTTCCACCCACACGCTTAATAACAGGCAGTAGGTTCTTCGGATTCAATTCTTCATTTGGCTTTCGCTTCACAGCAATTTGTCTATCGAAACCAAATGTATTAAATTTTGACTCTTCTGCAAATATAACATTATTTCAATATGGTAAATCTTTGTTTACCATGAATTTTTCAAACGCCAGGTGTATTTTCACTGTTTTCTTGTTGAAGAATTTTCTTCTTGCTGATCATCCACTGCAGCCTTATGCTCCAATTTTCTTCTAACAATTTCAAGATTAACTTTTTATGCAATCTTCGCTTCTTAAGCGGCTGCAGGTTTTACAGCACTAATATTTTAGTTTTGCTAGATTTTTCATAGGATAAATCTGATTCTTTTGTGTTAGCTTGGATTGTGGCCCGGACTTCAGCTTATTTTGGACAGTTCCACGTCTATCGTTTTAATACATCAAAGATAGGTAAACCAAGATAGGCATCAAGGATCTTTTGAATATTTTGAGTACTTTTACCATCTTTAAAACAATGAATAGTTATATTTCGAAAAGTATTTATCATTAACTTGTAGTACTTTGCCTTCACTTCAGATATGGAATTGTTAACATATTTTGCTATTTTCAAGTGCAGACGTATTCTTCTAGTGTATTTTTATTTAATGTATTAATTAAAATTAATTATTAAATAAATTAATGTATTAATTAAAACGTAACAAGAAATATAGTCATCAAAAAAACATCTCAACAAAACGTTCGAGTGCCCGAATTACTAATACGTGAGGTTACTGATCAACACTTTTGGAGTAAATTATTTTATTGCAAAGAATAATTTTTAATCATGTTTATTTTGTAACAAGCAAATCTTAATATAGAGGAAACTAATATAGTAGAAAATAATTTGGTGTCTGTGCTTTAATATTTAGTACAAGATCTGTGCAAATAAATTTCGAAAACACAAGTGTCCGAAAGCAAATGTGAGCCACTGTATATAAGAAGTCTGCAGACGGTTGCAATCTGAATGGTACTACAGAACTTTATTATTCCATTAGATTTTTCTTTTGATGCAGACATACATAAGAACTAATCGAGATAGATATTATATGGAATTATAAATAATTAACAGCTTTGAATTCCTACCAGTTGCGGAAATTCTCCCTAAGAGGAATGGGGAAGGAGAATTTCAAGGTTTCGAGATGTTTTCGACCTCATGCTGATAAGTTGACCTCATGCTCACTAACTGTAAAGAGCAAATCGAGCGCCGTTTAAATCACAAGAGGCTCAAAATATTCAATTTAGGTCTGAAACACAATAAAATTAAAAGAAATGTTTTCTTATTCATATATATTAAATATAATATTGTATATTACACAGAATAAACGTGCTGCTATGTACTATATTAACAACATCAGAATAGTTAGAAAATAATACAGAATTTTTATTCGCGGAAATTTTAATACATAAAAATATACTAAATGATTTTACAATCGAAACGTGAAATAGCTTTTATGATGGCGACAGGAAAATGTTTTAAAAGCTTTGTCAATGACTGGGAGGAAATCCTCCGTCAGAAAGAGATTTCAAATTGCTGGGTTGCTAAGAAAGAAAGGTTTCTGAAGAACAAACTTTAAAACATGATAAACGTAAGAGTAAAATATAACCATATTTTGTTTCACATAGATGAAAGAATTTATATCTCGTCGATTGGTACACTGACTACCAATAAGTATTTGGACACCTATGCAATTGACGATATCAGCGGTCCTAAGGTACGTCACGGACTCCGCCGGTATATATCGTGTAGGAAACAGCATCGGCTTTAGTCGAATGCAAGATGCCTCGCAGTTCGGAGCTCTCTGATTTCGAGAAAGGTATAATTATCGGGTATCACAAATGTGGCCGATCCTTAAGGAACATATCTAGCGATCTGAAGTACCCAAAATCGACAGTGGCCTATGTGATTAAGAAGTGGAAGATGAGCGGTGATTGTCGGAATGTGCCCCGAGTCGGCAGACCAACGAAACTGGGAGATAGAGACCGATGCTGTCCAGAGAAATTCGGAAGAACCGCACCCAACCGATGGCCCCCATCCGCGAGGAGTTTCAACAGGCATCCGGGAGTATTGTTTAAATGAATACCATCCGTAAGGAAGCACATCTGCTTGGTTTTCATGGTCGTGCTGCTGCCCATAAGCCTTTGATCACAAAGTCCAACCGCGCTGCTCGGTTAATGTAGTGCAAAGCACATCGAAATTGGACCGTAGATCAGTGGAAACGGGTTCTTTGGAGTAACGAATCAAGGTTCACCCTTTACCGTTCAGGTGGCCGGGTCTGGGGTCTACCTGGAGAACGTCTCCTGCCAGAATGCATTGTGCCAACAGTCAAGTTCGGCGGAGGTGGAATTATGGTCTGGGGGTGTTTCTCCTGGTATGGGCTGGGACCCTTGGTCCCCATTTATGGTAAGCTCAATTCCGATGCCTACTGCACTATTTTGGATGACAATGTGCTTCCTACGTTGTGGCAGTTTTACGGGTTGGACCCCTGTTACTTTCAGGACGACAATGCCAGTTGTCATGTTTCGACGTTAACCAAGGCTTGGCATGGTGCCAATGGAGTTCATCGAATGGACTGACCTGCCCAGAGTCCAGAACTGAACCCTATCGAGAACCTCTGGGACGAGTTGCATCGCCGAATTCAGGGGCGCACTACCCGTGCAAAATCGGTGAAGGAACTTCTATGTCTTCTCCAAGCCGAGTGGAAGAAAATACCACTAGCTGTCATACAAAGACTTGTGGAAAGTATGCCCCGGAGGGTGCACGATGCAGGCTCTACCAACTATTGATTTTCTACCAACTACTGATTAATTACCTCTCGTGCAGGCTCTACCAACTATTGATTTTCAATAAAGTTAGTTTTTCTTTTCTATCACAGGTGTCCAAATACTTATTGGTAGTCAGTGTACCAGCTACTTTTCAGAGAAGAAATTTTTACCTGTCGCATAATGAAAACAATAAAATGTGATTTCAGATATTACAAAATAAATAAATAAAAGCGTGCAATAAAGATTTATATTAAAAAATGGGGAGTTACTTCATTTTATGGTTTAATTTTCTATTTCGTAAAGAAGAAAAAATCTCAGAAAGAACAAGTCTCCTTTTTAATATAAGCAAAAGTTCTAAATCCCTATCTATTAATAAGTCAAGAAATAGAAAGTAAATCCCCTATTAAAAATGACTTATTTATGTGGCCGAAATTAATTCCATAAATTTATTTCGTGCAGCAAAAGTATTTCGTTACTTCAAATGTTTTCTATGTATGAGACAGGATTTTCAGAATTGCATTCTTCACAAGACAAGCTGTTAATAATCTCAATTTATGCTTGCATTTGATTAAAACTAAAGTAGTAAAAATTCCCTTTTTCCAGCATTGGATTTTAACATTACCGATATTTTTATTACCCAGAATTCCCTGCGTCGCATTGCATTAAAATCTTTTGTTTCTGAGCATACTAAATAAATACTTCGATAGAATACGAATAAACATACTGTAAAGAAATAGTGTATTTATTTCTATGCCATTAATTATGCTGTTCATAGAAACTGAAATAGTAATATGAAAATATATATGATTAGTTCTGGTTTTATAAAACCATTTTGATAGAATGTATAACGAAATATAAATAGCAGTGTTCAAGGCTATGTTCTTGATTAAACCAAATAGTTAATTCGTCTGAATATTTGGTGTTTTACTGATTGAAATACATACATCAAGTAGTTGGAAGATCAGTGGTTCGAATCATGACGAGGACACAGTTGATGCCAATGCCAATGATTATACGTTACGGAGTGCCTATGGTTCAAAACCATGTACCTCCACATCAGAAAAATATCTAAGTAGTGAGCAGAAATAGGAAAATTGCATAATTGGTTATCATGATGCACACTAGAGGGAGCTAGCTACATTAGCTCGAGAAAGTTTAGGGATAGGAAAAATCAAGTTTTGATTTTTTTTTTGGAAGTTTTATGATTTTGAAATTTTTTTTGTATTTTTTAATTTTATATATTTTTTGGTATTATTATTATTTTTTTAATTTTATAACGCATAAATACGACACTAAAGCAAAAAGCGGAAAGGAAAGATTTTACAGATTAATAGGCTCATTGGCATATGACACTATAAGATGTAAGATTAAAGTAAAGATTAAATTTTCGCGACGAAATATTCAGGGCAGCGGGCATGATGATGCTTCTTGGCTATGAAAAAGATAAAAATGTTTCTATAGTGGTGCGCAAACTAAAATGTGATGATCAGTTATTGGTCATCACTTTCAATCTCTCTCAAATCTGCTTTTAAATGGAGGAGAATCTAAGGAATTTTCGCATTTCTCAATTCCTGTTCTCGTAGTGAAAGTATTTAAGTTATAATGCTAGCAAGTGGATAGATACTGAAGGCGTTCTCTTCTAGCCTGTAATCTCTGACTTCTCTTCTAGCCTAATAATAATAAAGTGTGTGTGTGATTATGGTAAAGCCTCGAGGGCTATCTGCCTAAGGGGAGGGATGCCTTCGTGGAGGACTTTCTAAGGGGAACTGGCTCGTATACACGTTACACATGGGGAAAACCACGAAAACGCCCATGCAGCCAGCCCGTTCGCGGGATTCGAACCTCGGACCGAACTACCAGTGTTGCCAGCAAAGCGACTTTACCGCTCGGCCGCTGGTGGGCTAATAATAATAAAGAGATATCTCTTAATAGCTAGAAGTAATAAAGCAATGCTAAATACCATGAAAAGAAATAAAGTATATATTCAGAAGTGTATTCCTGATCTCTTTCATAAACGCATTCAGTTTTCTATTTAGAAAATATAGAACTTTGGAGGAAAAATAGGTTTTAGTGCGATAATTGATTTTTAACCTCTTCAGAACAAATTTTTTAAAGTGCAAGAAATTTTTTGAATTTGTTTAATTAGGTTTTATTTATTTCCTACTGCCAGCAAAACAAAATTGAAAACAGGAAACAAAACTGGCAAAGCAACAAACAAAAAAAAAAAAAGAAAGAAAGAAAGAAAGAAAGAAAAAGTGGGTGAAAGAAGAAAAGGAAAGGGTAAAAGAAAAGAAAAAATGCCCACATAATGTGGACGCTGGATATTAATAACAAACTAGAAATCAATACATTTCATAGTTTTAGAGAAAGCATACCACCTTTTTACATTTTTTTTTTTTCCTAAATGCAACGAGTCCGTCTCATACAATTTTTATCATCATATCTCGGAATATTTTCAAATTCTATTTTTTTTTTTTAATTTATTGACTTCCACAGTCTAGTCTGATTTCAGAAGCAAAGCAATAGTTATCAAATAGGCTCGAATACATTGGTTATCATAAATTAAGGAAAAATCACAAAAATAGCGATAACTCCCTCAAAAATAAGCCAAACCATGTAAAATTTGAATATGTTGCCAAGTAAGAGTAGCTGAGTAAAACTGCAGAATGCAAATTAGTGGCGCTGCACTCGGAATACGTCATCTGAGAGGAGACTAAAAGTCCATGTTTGAAAGCCAGCTGTTTTATTTAGCCAGGTATTTTACTGTGATAGTGACATCAGAAATGTGAGATAGCCAATTCGTAACAATGACATCCAGGCATCATTTGTCTGCAGAACTACGATGGAAAGCCATTGGGAGACTAGAGGCAGGATAAAGTCAAAAAGAAGTGGCCAGATGGCTAAATATGAGTCCTTCTGTGGTTCATAGGCCTTGGAGGCGATTTCAAACCACAGATTCGGCATGTAGGAGGTTAAGCCAACGACGGCCAACTTCTACGACGAGCGCCGATGACCGATATTTGACATTAAGCGCACACAGGAAAGAACCGCTACTCCGACTCTTCTTCGATCCTCCCTTGCTGCAGTCACCGGAAGGTTGGTGTCAACGTCAACTGTGCGTAGAAGGCTTCACGAAGGTGGTCTGCATGCGAGACGACCAGCCATTTGCGTGCCGCTCACGTCACGCCATAGGAGGGACCGTTTGCAGTAGGCACGACAACATGTCCACTGGACGCCTGATCAGTGGAGGGCTGTTCTCTTTACAGATGAGTCCAGGTTTAGTCTATAAAGCGATAGTATGCGTTATTTGATATGGAGAAAACCTAGAACCCGTTATCATCCGTGAAAGAGATGCATACGGAAAAGGCAGTGTCTGTGTTTGCGGTGGCATCTCTTTGGGTGGACGCACAGACCTCCATGTCTTTCCATGGAGAACCGTGAATGCTCGAATTTATAGAGATGACATCCTTGATGTTTATGTGTGCCCATATGCCAGGGCAATAGGTGATGCTTTCCTGCTACAGGACGATAACGCAAGACCACACAGGGCTCGCATCGTAGATGATTATCTTCAACAGGAAACAATTATGCGCATGGAGTGGCCAGTTCGATCCCCGGACTTGAATCGTATCGAGCACGTTTGGGATGCTTTAGAGACGTCTAGCTGCTCTCAATCCGCTCCCTCAGACCATTGCCGCGCTTGCAACTGCTTTGCAAGAGCAGTGGCTCTCGCTTCCTATGGAACTGATAGACCGCATAATTGAAAGCATCACGCATCGCTGTGTTGCTTCTAGAGGAGACCATATTCCATATTGAAAGTACTTTTCCTATAGCAAACTGACACCTTCGATTTGTTCATTTTATACATGTGCTAATTTCTATACTACCATAATTGTCTGGTAATTTTTTTAGTAATCGTGATTTTTCCTTAATTTATGATAACCAGTGTATTATCAGCATTACTATACAAAGAATTTTTTTAAAATTTTTATTGTTGAGAGATTCTGTAGAGTTCTCCAACAGATTTTTTTTTTTTTAATTATTATTACTTAAATTAGTATTCGTTGCAAAGAACAAAACAAAAAAAAAGGGGGGAAAATACTATTACGAATTTTTCACATATGTAAATAATTTTAGTGAAATTGTAATATTTTTTGTATAATGTAACATTAAATGCTTAGAAGAGACGAAGCTCTAACGTAAAAATAAGATTACAAGGTCAAGTCTATTTAACACTTAGGTACACATGGCCATCTCGCTATATTGGCGAGACAGCCATAGACAAACCGTCGCCACGCTGCCGATGGTTTGTCTCTAAATTTGGCGAGAAATCGCCAAAAGTAGCAAGACTTGGGAACTATTTGGCGACATTTTGGTCCGGTCCCTGTATAGCTGTGGTACTGTTATTGCATAACTGTAATCGATGCCTATGTGTAACTGTAACCATATCGGGCCTTCATATGCCTTCCTGTAATTTAGAGAAGTGGTAAGTACTGGAGATTTTTCAGCGGCCTGGGGAAAAAACTACGTAAGACCGGGGAAGAGGATCAGTTTACTGAGTATCTCAGTTTTACTGAGATATCTCCGTTAAGCTTTGCTCTTTACATGCGCTTTGCGTTGCGTTGTGTTTAGCATTCTTAGTAGTTTGAAGTGTAACTACTGAATGTACTCTGTGATACTGAGAAGAATTGTACAAATATTTTTATCAAAAGTTCCAAAACTGTAAAGTGTTGCTTTTGGTAAAATAATTTTTATAAAGCTTATAAAGTAATTCTCCCACCTTCTTAGCGTGCTTTCATGGTGTAATGGACAGTACGCTCGGAGCATATTCGAGAGGTTCGAGTTCCGGCGAGGGCATTGCTCATTTTTTATGTCTTCTGCTTAAAATAACCTAATGTTTCTACAAGCTACCATAGTTTCTGTGTGCATTTAATCTATTAGTTATCTATTATCAACTGTGTGCATTCAATCCTACGCACGCACCAATACTAAACTTACACATATGTACGAATGTTCCTGAAGTGTTTAATTACATATTTTATGTTGATTATCAGAACTGAGTGACAAATAAAGGTTATTAAAAGAGCTAGATTTCTGAATGTCCCCCCCACCCCGTAAAATAAAGAGGATGGTTTAAACCGACAGTTTTGGTTTTATTTATATCAGCTTATTTCCCAACTCTTTACACTTTAAATAAAAATATGCAGTAGATTTCTGATTGAAGATGTAATACAGTGGATGATTTGATTAACTCAAAATCCGTCCGAAATTCAATTAAAAAACACTTCACTTCTATAACAATTTTAAAAAATTGAAAACAGAAATAACCCATATTATAATTAAATAAAATTATTAACTATAATTTTACCAGAATTTTGAAACACTTAAATTTGCTGAATAAGTTCATTTATTAAAAGTAAACTAAATCAGCGCTCAAAACAAGAACATACTTCGGAAAAAAAATTTTTAGGCCAAAACGTACGTTAGCCCAAATGGACTGTTAGTCTCGAAACGGTTTTGCATTGGGCTAACGGGACTGTTAGTCTCGAAACGGGATTACTATAAAGGGCGTATCACTTTTCAAATTGCTGCCACCAAATATTATTTTTTAAGAAATTAAATACTGAAGAATCTGCATGAACGTATGAATGTTTTTCGCAGTGTGAAAAAACGACGGTACCTAGAGACTCGAATTTTGAATTTCGAGTTGGTTTTATTATCTGTTTCATATTTTGTAAAACGTTAACGAATTTGTTATTAACAAACTCAAAGATCTGAAAGCGAGCAGTGCCAATACTAAACAAAATAAAAAATTTTATCTCCAGCATGCGAGACTGTCTATCGAAAATTCTAAATATATGCTGTTTTTAAATATCAGGTGATTTTATTATTGAATTGAATTTTATTTGGCGTAAGTGCAAAGACTGTAATATTTAATAAATAAAGTCAACACACAAAGCCTTAATATTTAGAAGACATTTTTTTAATTTTTTTCTAGAAAAACCACACATTGTTTTGATAAACTGAGAAAAAATATAAAAATATATGCCAACACTTAACACTGCATTGGGTATTCTAAATTCTGTTAAATTAAACATTTTATTTTTTGTTTTGCTGTTGAATTGTATTAGCTGTTGCGTAAGCATGAAGAAAATGATGCTTAACAATGAAACTAAACAAGGCAAAACAAATGGATTATCAGGAGTGAATGAAGTAGTTTACAATGCAGACTGCGAGCTGAGCGAGAGCATTAAAAACCTTTGATGAACCTTTTGGGGAGACCTTTAAAATCCGAAACTTTTGAGATTTTTTTTTTATGTATATTATTCTCGTATTTCGATAGAAATTAATGGGAAGCAAAAGATTAATAGCTGTGGACCTAGTGTGAGGTTATATGCATACAGAGCACGAGATAAGTATAACCTAATTAATTTATAAATTTACCTTAAGATGGAATGAAAAGATAATAAAAGATGAAATGAACATTATAGCTGGTAATAAATGAAACTGGCATAAGGAAGCGATAACCCCACGACTAAGATAAGTCGACAAATAGTTCAGGTAATAATCAACAATTCACAGTCTTTACATTTATCGCTGGATCTGGGAACAAGATCAAGATTCACAGATGCTGGTGGATTCCTATAACACCACTGAGAAAAATTATCCTTCCAACATCATAGAAGGCAAGTCAACGCCGTTTTGGCATAATAGCTCGTCAGCTTTGCTTACGGAGAACACGTCTGTTCTCTTCCATGTCTGGAAATCGTCTCTACTCCATTGCACGCTGCGCTGCTGGCTGCAACTCAGATGACTTCAGACCTCGCTGGCTATTTGCTGACTATACCCACACTAATTTATTTTTAAGATTTAGCAATTAATTTTTAACAGAGGAGCTAACAATGTTTATATATTCCAAATTATGTGCAATAAATCACGTACTGTTGCGGATAAAAACAATTTCTAAACACTGTGACATCATCTGCGATCACTGCTGTTGTACCAAACATTTTGTATTTCTCGTACAAATTTTGCTTTATTCTGATGTTTTGAAATAGTAAATTTTCCATCATTTCGCAATAAATAAAATTAAGTTAAAAAAAATCCGGTTGATTCATCATCAGTTAATCGGGAGTTAACTGCATATACTTATAGAGTGGCAGATGGATACATACAACCATCTAATTCAATATTTCGTTTCAGCAATTTCCAAAAATTATTTATGTTCTTTGTTACCTTAGATATAGATGTTACTTCCCAGCTTTCTGTTTTCAATTTTCTCTTAAGCTATAAAATACAGGTCTTTGCTCATTATCTTTATGATTATATCTTTATGATTATATCTTATCGTAGGTAAACCTGCATGTGAATTTCCAGGAGAACCGGCGCATGGGCATGTGGTTCCAACAAAGTTTCATTACGATATTGGAGAAATGGTTACAGTGCAATGTTTGGAAGGATTTCGCATTCTTGGAGCGCCACGATTACGTTGCACCTCCACAGGGCATTGGTCGAGCCCCTTGGCTCACTGTCGACCCATCCTTCATCATTCATGACCAACCAGCAAGTGACATGTCGTCGCACAATAATCTTAAAATATCAGTTGTGGTTATCAACTCACTTATTAGCTCCTTCGAGAAACGGCATTGCAAAACTCTTTACTGAATGCTCATACGCACCTCTATTTCGAAGTTTATTTATATGTTTAAAAAAATTCTGTCTTAATCTATTCTCATATAATTAAGTCAGTTGACATAACATATATTATTTCCCTCTGCATCAGTAGAGAGTTGTAAGAGGTACTCGTTGAAAGGATTAATATGTGAAGAATGGGGACATTAGAAGCCGATAAAAAGTTTCGACGATTTGTAAGAGAACTAAGCGAACGCAGTATTTAACACAAAATAACTCCCAAAGTAAACAGTCACAAAATCTTCCATTAAGTCCGAGGCTGCTTTCTTGTTTGAGGTCAATGTTTACTTTCGAGTTGACGGTGAATTTGCATTTTTCATTGACATTTTCCTCAGAGTTAAGCTTCAGCCTTTCAGCCTTTTAATAATTTCTAATTGAAAAGGTAAAAAATATTGCTGTCAAATTTAATTAGAGAGACAAATTAAGAGCTCATTTTCATAAAAATATGAGAAAAAATTGTATTTATGCCATGTTATCATTCTCATTTGACGAATGGGATTTTGCATACTTTTGGCTGTTAGACACTTCGAAAGAAAAGTTCTATTATATTTTAAAGCAAATCCATCAATTTGAAAACGATTAGTTTTTTATTTTAAATTCAGTGTCTCAAAGTCGAGACTCACCTTTTACACTAAATACAAGTTTTTATTTTTCAAAAGGACCTTAAATTGTATAGCCAATAAATAATTAATAAATACTGGATAAGTTAAATGTTACATAAATTAAACTTCATATTCTAGGCACCTGTTATATAAAAATTTTTCAACTATTAAAATTGAACTGCCTATAAATCTCTACAGCACAATCATCGTCAAACACCCTTTAACTGATTTTTCTCTCGCAACATTTGGCTTATTTTACTTAAAAAAAAAAAAAAAAAAAATCAAACCATGGGAGCCAGTGGTAACTGACAGAACAGTGAGCATATGAATGTGTTAAAATTTTCTGTGAATAACATTTAGATCTCATAGTAGCACTAAACTAAGAAAATATAGACAAAGGAAATGGCTACAATATTACCAAAGAAAAATACCTTTTAAACAATTTCATTTATTACTACAGTAGTGTCCCCAAAATCGTGAAAATAACAAGGCTTCTTGTAGCACCAGAAAGAAAAGCAATGGTCAAGTATGACACGTCAGATTTTGTTTAACCAGTTCTCAAAGAGATTCACTCTCAAAATCACAGAAATTAAGTCTAAACTGTACTTGAACAACACATCGCGATATTCTATAATTAATCACTGTAAAATACTGCAGTGGTCATTAGATTCATCTGCAAATTTTGTTGCTATGGGCATCAATAGCAGCAAATCATGGTAACTCTTCAAATCCAGACTTACCTTGGAACTAGAGCTATTTGAGAATGATTTCATATTTACAAACGAAAAATTTCACATAACCTATAACTTCTTTAATGTTCCAACAGTTTTTTTTCTTTTATTTTAATATAACAACCGGTTCAACATTAAGATTCATCCATATTTAGTGGTTGATGTTTAAAAATTATATTTAATTATCCACTCTAATCCGATTCTAGTGTTTTGAAAAGCCAAACTCAAAAACAAATACAACAATTTCATCTCAGTATATTCTAAAGATTGTACTCAAGCTTCAAGATAATCATAGATGACATTGTTGTCTTACAACTCCCCACATTCAGGGTCTGCCATCAGACTAAATTCACAAGGCCTAGGCTAGGAGCCCCAAGCTATTTGGTATCCCAGAATCATGCCATACTTCCTCAAAATCATGTTTTTGCCTCCTATTTTGATGTCAAAGGGTCCCTTGAAAGAGCCCTGAGTCTGGAATCAAAGACTGGTTTAATTATTTAACTTCCTTGGATTAATTTAAGTAAGCCACTACTCACTGCCTTATTTAAGGTTTGTTTTGAGTCTAAGAACCAATCCTGGATCATTCTGGAGCCAGTTCTGGGCTACAGTGAACGATCGTTATCTAAAAATCTTCAACTCCCGAACTGTAACTGCTATTAGAAAGTCAACAAAATAATGGAAAATTTAGTTTATTAAAACATCGTATTGTGAGAAAAAAATTAATACATCTATTATTATAAAACTGCACTAGAACAATTAAAACGTAGTTTTGGGAAATTATAATTTAATTTTAGATAAATAATGCAAAATTAATCTTCTAATTTGCATTAAATCAAACACCTTTTACATGTTTATGCATTGAATAGACGAGATAAAAAGAATTTGGCTAAGGTGAAGAAAAGCTTTCTATTTGATTAAAAATAGATGCCACCTCAAATGCAGTCAAACCAGAAATAACCAAATCCTGTTTGATATTCGTCATATTGGATATATATAAAAGTACAAAAATAGATGTCCATATTTGAATTCATAACAGTAAGAGGGTAAATGGATGATGTGCTTATTAATGATGCCAAGTAACAATGTCACAAATGTTACAAATCCCGAGCACAAGATGTAATATAGTCAAAGGGAAAAAAGGTCGGTTAAAAATAAATTTTCTTTAAAGTTATATAAACCTAAATGGGCTGAAATAAAAACAGTAAGGTATGTAAAAACAAGAATCAACTGTATAAATTTATGTACTGTATTCCTTTGTGTTTCTAATGACTATTATGTATCACATAACAATAATCTCAAAAGTAAAATTTTTGTTATCATTTTGATTGTCTTACTTTAAACCATTATTATGTTGCCATTTATATTTTTGGATATGTCATAAACTATAATCATGCACTGATGTATTTGCTGTTCATAAACAGTCAGTCACATATGGTGTTAAATATTAACAATATGTTGTATGTGTGATTTAAATATAAATTATTCTTCAGAAAATAATTTTGTTACACTTACTTCACTGGATAATCACTAAAATATTGTTTGTTACATATGGGTAATGAGCTAGAGGATTAATTACTTGTCGTAACAGAATCGCATAAGAAATCATGGAAAAATTTTATAAAGTGCATGTAATAAATACCAATAGTAGATCTTGACCTGAAAGAACACCAATGCACAATTTAAAATTATGCAAAAATAGCAACCTTAGTCTGGGTAGATTTTGAAAGGAACTCTATCGATTTTGAGGCTGTTAGCTACTATTTAGCTAATCTTAACAAGCTCTCGATATGTTGAGTATGAAATCAGTTTTGGGATTTACAAAATTGCAAAAATAGTTCAAAACAAAATGTTTACATCCTGCTTTAAATAGATAGCTTTTGTGTTCTCCTTTCAGTAAACATTATAAAAGGTATCCTATAAATGTTGCGACAAACTTCTGGGGAAGGTAGGGCAGATCATAAGGATTAAGAATTGCAGAGAAACCCATGCCCAGAAATGTCAAGGGTAAGTGGTAGCAGAGGTAGAAGATGGGAAAAGAAACAAGATGGATTAATTTGAAACATTTATTGGTCATGAATACAAATGGTGTATGACAGCTTGAATGTTATAACAGATGCTCGAAGTTTGCACCATCAGACACCAAACATGCCTGATACTGATAGACTATTGACTGCCGGACATGTTAAAACACACCCTGAGTTTCTTTGATTGTAGCAGCTGTGCAGGCGAGTCTTGCCAAGAGATCCATTTCAAAGACAACAGGATCATGATACATGACACTTTTGATGGCTTCCCACAAAAAGAAATCAAGGCTGGATAAATCTGGTGAGCATGGGGGGCCAGGGAACTGGTCCTCAACACCTAATACATCGATGTGGGAAGCAAAGGTGCAAACCAACTGTGGTATGGTTGATGTCTGTCGGAGAAGCATTCTTGATAAACGTGTGCAGCGGTTCGTCCATTACCCTCAGCTATCTCATACATTGCATTTTCTGCAAGCTCCCGGTTTATATAGCGTTCCATGTTCTTCATATGGTACCTACTGCTTGAATGAGGCAATCCTCAGTTTCCACTAGCACTCTCCTATACAGAACCCCTAGGCAGCGTACAATGACGTTTCTGGGCATGAGTTTCCTATGGAACTCTTAATCCTTATTATGTGCCCTGCCTTCCCCAGAAGTTTGTCATAACATTTACGAGACACCTTGTATATTACATGGTTAATGATATTTTACAAAGTTGTTTTGTCATAACAGTTAGGAATTTTAGTTTCACAGCACATGCTACTGTTCACTGTTTATTATCTTTTGGCCATTGTTTTTCCTATAACTAAAGAAACTCTTGTAGATTTTGATAATATTTATTAGGTTCTCCAGTTTGATTTTTAACAGGTGCTACCAAATGTTTTGTGCAAACATCTCTAAATATTTATCCCAGTCAATGACATTTTTGTTACAAATGCTTAACTGTTTTTCACATCTTCTGAATGATGCTATTTTTCTAACCAACAATAAATAAAAATATAAAGCAATCAAAAAGAAATTTTTGATCCATAAAACTAATCTTTGTTATGGATGCTCTCCACAACATCATGTAAACTCATTCTAAAGTTTCATTTGATGACTGTTCTCATAAAACTTATGATAGAACTTTCATTTCTTAGAAGAGCAAAGCAGCATCTTTTCTAGCCAACAGTAAACTCAAAATAATTAGTATGCTTACAGATGAAATATAAAATTAAAAAAGCAAATACAATTTCACTATAACAAAGAACAAACATGAGAAGCTAATACAGAGACATGTGGAAAAGGTTGCCACATTAGAAGCCATGAAGATTAACATTGCAACACATTTATCATATTTCTTTAGAGATCTATATGTACCAATTATATGCTTCATTTTTAATTTTAATTACACAACATAAATGTTTTATTAATGTATATTCAGCTCTTACATGTTCTGTGATCTTTAGGGTCTTGAAAGTGATTTAGAAGTTGATTTTGTTATGAAAATCCTCAAAACACTTTGACACATTCAGTACCACTAATGACTGCAGATCAGCTAGCAAGTCAGCTATGCATATGAATGTGTTAATGATTACTAATGGCATGCTAATGTGCTAATAATAAAAAAAAAAAAAAAAAAAACCTTAAAAGGTTTGCTGAACAACTAAAATGTTCTATTACTTAAAAAAAATATGAAAATGTAAAACATTTGCTAATATTTAAAAATTTATGTATATATATTTTATACTTACCAGCAAAGTGAATGGATATTATGTTTAACATACACTAAAATTATAAAAAGAAAAATTTCAAATATTATGCAGTCGAAAAAATACGTAATTTCAGAGACTAATGTGGAAATTAAATTAGATTTTCCTGAACAGCTATCGAATGAATGCTGTACTCAGCAGTTTGTTAACCAAAAAAAAAAAAAAAAATATTTATTGCAAATTTATTAAAATATTTACATAATTAAGCATAAAACATAAAAATGTCAACTTTTTGATTCATTATGGATTTCTGTTGGATTTAAGATATCTTCACTATTAGATAACATTCTTTGCTTTGCTCTGTTTGCATCAGAAGGAGCACAGAAACCTTTCCTAGTTGGAACATTACTACTGAGAGCTTCAGTCCAGTCTTTAGTTTCATGATACTTCAAAAGGATGTCAAACACTAAATGAAGATTAAATATTTCTTGATACCAGAAAGGGTAACACACAAATTTAAAAAAAAATGAAAAGAAAATTTTAAGAATGGCAATGAAATGAAAATAAAATAACATTATTAAATATAATTTCTTTGAATAAAAACTAAACTAAATAAACTTCTGTAGGTTTTCATGTGTAAATGCATGCATTAAGTTTTTTTAATGATTATATAATTAATAACATAATATGATTCAATAAATAATATGATAAACATTATTAAATATAAATGGTGTAATACCATTAACTATAGTTTCTATGACTAAAAATTAAATCTAATGTTACCTCTGATTTGCCTATTAAGTTCATATGCAGATATAAGCTTCCAACCCCAATCTGAATATTTGTACATATGTATATCCTTCGCTAACTGTAATATTGGGTTGGCAACTAAGTAATTGCGATTTCACTCATAGATGGCTTCAGTTGAATTTTTAGGGTTGCAGACGTAGTACAAATGTAAAACACATTTTGTTATTTGATAGTTGGCAATTCAGCTGTCAAACAGTAAAAAACGTTTTTTGATCGGTTGCGTAGTTTTCGTTTTGCGTTCGTTTAAAAATGGAAAATCAAAAGGAACATTTTCGTCATATTTTGCTTTTTTATTTCCGCAAAGAGAAAAACGCATCGCAAGCTCATAAAAAGTTATGTGCTGTTTATGGTGATGAAGCCTTAAAAGAACAGCAGTGTCAAAATTGTTTGCCAAATTTCATTCTGGTGATTTTTTACTCAAAGATGAAAAACGCTCTGGTCGTCCAGTTGAAGTTGATGATGACCTAATCAAAGCAATAATCGATTCGGATCGTCACAGTACAACACGTGAGATTGCAGAGAAGCTTCATGTATCACATACATGCATTGAAAATCACTTAAAACAACTTGGCTATGTTCAAAAACTCGATACATGGGTTTCTCACAAACTGAAAGAAACGCATTTAACGCAACGCATTAACAGCTGCGATTTGCTAAAGAAACGTTATGAAAATGATCCATTTTTAAAACGACTGAAAACTGGCGATGAAAAATGGGTTGTTTACAACAATATCAAGCGGAAAAGATCGTGGAGCAGGGCAGGTGAACCAACTCAAACAACATCAAAAGCTGATATTCATCAAAAGAAGGTTTTGTTATCTGTTTGGTGGGATTACAAAGGAATTGTCTACTTTGAACTCTTACCACCCAACCGAACGATCTATTCTGATGTCTACATTGAACAACTAATGAAATTAAACAATGCAGTTGAAAAAAAGCGGCCCGAATTGACAAATCGAAAAGCTGTTGTATTCCATCATGACAATGCAAGGCCACACACATCTTTGGTCAAGCGGCAAAAATTATTGGAGCTTGGTTGGGATGTTTTGCCACATCCACCATATAGTCCTGACCTTGCACCATCTGATTACTTTTTGTTTTGATCTTTACAAAATTCCTTGAATGGTAAAAATTTCAATAATGATGATGATGTCAAATCGTACCTGATTCAGTTTTTTGCTAATAAAAACCAGAAGTTTTATGAACGTAGGATTATGATGCTGCCTGAAAGATGGCAAAAGGTCATTGATCAAAATGGGCAATACATTACAGAATAAAGTTATTTAGTTCCATGAAAAAATTGTCTTTGACTTTCTAAAAAAAATCCGCAATTACTTAGTTGCCAACCCAATATTTCCAGCTAGTATTACATTTAAAAATTTTTAATCATAAGCAATTAGCTCTTTAAGGTAATTGCAGATTTTTTAATTCATATTTTCATTTAATATGAATTTCCTTTATCTGTGAATTGATTCGCATTACAAAAATTATATGTAAAATTTATTTACAAATGCCACCTCTAACCATGCTCTTAACTGGAAAAAAAAAAGCATAATAAATAACATATCTACATTCAATAAAAACATTCTTGATTTCAAATGGAAAAAAAAAGGGGGGGAAGAAATATGTGTGGATTTAATTTACAAAAATTGTATTTGGCTGTTTTATAATCAACATTCCAAGACACATTTTAATCAATATTATTGTTTCATTGCATTCTATTGTAAAGAATAAAATGTTACAATTTTGTTTTACCTATCAGAGCTTTTTTGAGGGAAGGGGTTTCATTGCTTTCCTTTAACTTGTGAAAATGCAAATGTATTTTAATCTGTAAGTTACATCATACCTGCATATTTAATTTTCAAATTTTGTTTTGTGTGCTTCCATTTAAATAATCCAGGAGCTACCATTGGCTAGAGATATTATTGGCAACCTTATCAATAAACACAGCTTCACGGCCATTTTATTACACCCAAAATAAATATAAATACAGAAATTCATAGAAAAGAACACATGAAAGATGCATTTCTAGTTGCAATTGATAGAATTCAACTAATGTGAGTTCATGCCAGAAGCATGTAAACTAAATAGCTACTAGAAGAGGAATACACGATTCTTCAGACTAACATCTGTTTTGTAAAGTTTTCTCCTTAAGATATTCTTCTGTTGCAATGCCATTTTGATGTTCTGGTAATAATAAAATATAATTTCATTTCATAGTTTTCCAAAAAAATCTTTGAGTATAAAAACCTTTTTTTGCCACTTAATTTAATTTTAACTCATAATTATTTGGTAACTGCCAAATCATGTAATCTATAGCAATTCTTAAAAAAATTCAGCTTCTCAGCAAATAATAATTATAATAATTAAAGATGTTGAAGGAAAAAATATTGAACTGATCTTCACCCTTCCCGCTTGTTCATAATGACATCATAGCATAGCTACACTGATAAGAAATAGACAAGTTACCACCCAACCAATAACTTACTGACTGAAAAATAACAAATGTATTGTTCAGTCCATTTCATAATGTCATCACACAAATAATAAAAGCATTTTCTGAACTGAATTAAGTCCATTTCATAATGTCATCACACAAATAATAAAAGCATTTTCTGAACTGAATTTTTAATTCAGTTCAGAAAAAGAGACTAGAACTTTTAAGAAATGAATTAAAAATTCAGTTCAGACCTAGAGTCCGTGAACTAAATTAAAAATTCAATTCAGAGACTCTAGTACATAATTATACTCTAGGTCATTATGACAAAAAAATTGAAGTCATGGATGTATCATATTCAGCGAAAAATATGAATGAAGGCTCAATTGCACTAGGAATATTAATTTAGTTGTAATAAAAGTCTTCCATTTATATGCATAATATATGTATTTTCATAAAACATGATTTAATAAGATGATATAAAAATACAGTTCATGCAATTATTGATATTTCTTAATGCCAAAGATGTAACTTCTAAAAGATGCAAATATTTTAATAATTATTATTATAAAAAGGAATAATTCAATAAAATAAAGCTTTAAAACTCAAAATGTCACTTTCAGTTCAAGATAAAAATAATTTAAAAAATATTTTCAATCTTTTCTCATTATTCAAGCAAAACTTATTAACAGATTGTTGTCTTAAATATAAAATACAACTATGCCTTAATTTTATGTACATAAATTTGAAAGATAAATACCTTGATTTACAGTCAGCACTGTAGTCCCAGGATTTTGAGAACACATCACTAAATGCTTACTGATGGGCAAACGGACAGTTTTAATATGCAGATTTTTTGCATGATTAAGACTAAGATCCTAAAAATAACAATATATACATAAAAGTAACTGATATTTATGCACAGTACTACACAAATCCTAATACTTCATATATATATATCTATATTTACTAAATAATATTGATTATATTATCTCCTAAGTTTAATTATAGTAGAATTATCTTAAAAGAGTGAATCCATACTTAGTAAGTTCTATTTTGAAAGATGTTTTGAAGTAACTTGAATGTAAATTGTTAAAAATGTTTTAACGAGGACTGGAATTAAATCATGAATAACTAAATTTCAATTGTAAAAGGAATAAATTAAAGGCAAAAATTAAATTAAATGCATGTAATCATTGTCATTGATCGGAAATTAGTTGACTTTTCAAGGGGAACAAACGAACTCCCGTTCAATGAACAATAATTAAGAAATAAATACGACGGTGTTTCATCCTTTACTCGAACAATAAGGCGAAGCCAAACCGGCAAATTCAAGTCAGGACAAATATTTCCGTGAATAGAAGGGATTATGATATCCAAAGAACTCATTCCTATTAAGCATTTTAACTAATTCAATTTTGAGTGAAAAGCAATTTCTGCAGTAAAATTTGATAATGCTCGAGTAACCGTTCCCCGACACCCTCGTGTTTATGCATTTGAGTTCAATATTATTTGTAAAAATTAAACATTAAAATTATCATTTTGAAATAGAATTCAAAGTAGTTGAAAAAAACATTAGAAAATTACAAAATATAAGAAAAAATAATGCAAACTTTGTAAAAACAAATCAAAAAATAAAAAATGAAAAATATATAATAAGAAAAGTGAATGTACATGAAGATATAAAGGCCAGAAAAAGTATTAATTAACTTATGTTCTTTCTAGTTGCGAATGG
Source organism: Stegodyphus dumicola (assembly GCF_044657685.1). NCBI lineage: Eukaryota > Metazoa > Arthropoda > Arachnida > Araneae > Eresidae > Stegodyphus > Stegodyphus dumicola. The sequence continues at coordinate 63,735,296 of NC_140779.1, forward strand.
GCAAAGTGTTCTTGAGCTGCAGCGGGGGCTTTGAATAATATCAGTTGGTAAGACTTGTGTGAAGTAATTTATGGTAGTGGGTGGGACTAGGAATTCTTGAGGGATGTATTCTGTGGAGTTCTTATTTGAGTGAAACTGTCTGTTAAAAAATATTTTTTGAAAATATTAGTGAATGGAAATTAATTAATTTCTGGCTAATTGTCATGTCGAATCGATTAAGAATTTAAGAAAGGAAAAAAGGAATTTTCATTGTCAAAGAGCTATTTGACAGACTAAAGATTATGAAATAGGCCCATTTTTTTAGTAACAGCATAAGTCTGAAGACAATTAGCTTTTTACATTATATACAGCTGAGTAATTACACTATATACAAATCCTTCAAATGATCATATCCCTATCAGTTAAATGAAGGGATATGATAATTTGTTCCTAAACCTGAGAACGCGGTATAAGTTGGATGACTATCAGTTGAAGGATTTGTATATAGTGTAATTACTCAGCTGTATATAATGTAAAAAGCTAATTGTCTTCAGACTTATGCTGTTACTAAAAAAAAGGGCCTATTTCATAATTTTTAGTCTGTCAAATAGCTCTTCGACTTAATAGCTCTTTGACAGTGAAAATTCCTTTTTTCCTTTCTTAAATTCTTAATCAATTCGACATGACAATTAGCCAGAAATTAATTAATTTCCATTTACTAGTATTTTCAAAAAAATATTTTTTAACAGACGGTTTCACTCAAATAAGAACTCCACAGAATACATCCCTCAAGAATTCCTAGTCCCACCCACTACCATAAATTACTTCACACAAGTCTTACCGACTGATATTATTCAAAGCCCCCACTGCTGCTCAAGAATTTTCAGAAACACTACCCTTCTGAGTCAGACGCGAAGAGAACACTTTTCCCACTCCCAACTAGAAAGAATGTAACTTAATTAATACTTTTTCGGGCCTTATCTTCATGTACATTCACTTTTCTTATTATATATTTTTCATTTTTTATTTTTTGATTTGTTTTTACAAAGTTTGCATTATTTTTCTTATATTTTGTAATTTTCTAATGTTTTTTCCAACTACTTTGAATTCTATTTCAAAATGACAATTTCCAATATAGGAATAAGTTCTTTGAATATCAGCATTGGTTCATAATTCCTTCTATTCACGGAAATATTTGTCCTGACTTGAATTTGCCGGTTTGGCTTCGCCTTATTGTTCGAGTAAAGGACGAAACACCGTCGTATTTATTTCTTAATTATTGTTCATTGAACGGGAGTTGGTTTGTTCCTCTTGAAAAGTCAACTAATTTCCGATCAATGACAATGATTACATGCATTTAATTTAACTCTTGTCTTTTACAATTGAAATTTTGTTATTCATGATTTAATTCCAGTCCCTGTTAAACATTTTTAACAATTTACATTCAAGTTACTTCAAAACATCTTTCAAAATAGAACTTACTAAGTATGGATTCACTCTTTTATGATAATTCTACTATAATTAAACTTAGGAGATAATATAATCAATATTATTTAGTAAATAAATTATTATTAACTTACTTTGAAGCAACTGTGCAAGTAGTAGAATAACTTGTTTTCGCACTAAATGAATTTAACATCATACAACATTTGATATATATATATATATATATATATATATAACAAAAACTTAAAAGTTATAAATTAGAAAAAAGATTATACCATACTGGAAAAATTCTTTAAAATTAAATTTAACACAGAGAAGCACTTAAATTGTATAACAAAGTAAGATGCAAACTGAAAGGAAAGGTTTTGTTCTTTCAAAAACGTTTTTAGAAAAATTTGCAATATTTTTTTTAAGTCCTTTTTGTAAAAATATTAAGTGGATAATCAAATTCATTTTTTATATTTTAATGCTTCAAATCAACTCTTCAACGGGTAATAATTTAAAACACTGAAACCTGAAGTATTTAGGAGTAATGAATTCATGTTTCATTTCTCCTGACTCTTTGAGCAAAATTAATATAAAAATAAAAGGAAAAAATCTGATGTGTACACCACGACTTCCTTGTACAGAATATTAAATTATATGCATTTTTTCCTGCATTTCATTTAAACATATTGAATTGAATTAAATCTACTTCGCTGAAAGCGCATAAACCACAATAGAATAAATGCATTCTTTAAAATTCACTCAAGTATTTGTTTACCATAGCGACACTCTGGCGCTAGATTCACTTAACAGTATTATATTTCGTTCATATTATAACTCATAATGCACGAAATTTATATCATTTAAAGAATAGAATTATCTAATCGTTGCCACATGTTCTATTCAAATACTATAATAAAGCTAGAACGATATATAAAAGAAATTAATCAAACAAAACAAAAAAGAAACAGTTTTTCACAGATGATTGAGTATTTCTCATTCAATTAATTCCGTTCTCACTTCGCGAGAAGACAAAAATACATAAAAACTCAAAATATCTATATTAAAAATTACGAAGTAAATCTTAAACACATTTCTTCGAAAAAATTCCAGAAAGGATTAAGCATGATTTAATTGGCAATAATAAATGAAGGTGTTATCTTTGTTGTTGCGAAGCTAAGTTTCTCTAGATTGGCAACAAATCCACTAGTCTGCTGTTTCAAATGTAAACAATCAATGGCCACCATAAAAAAAAGGCTTTGTGCCAATTAAACAAATTTAAAATTGTTGATAATTCTAAAAATATTGCATACAGATTTACTAAAGGCACTTAACCGGAAGATAAAAACAACATAATTCAATCATTTTTAAAGCAAAAAATGTACAATTTACAAACATATAAGAGTAAAGAAGAGATCACTGAGTCGGGTAACAGAGTTGATATATATGTAAATATATTTATATACGTTTGGTAAGGCCGATTGCAACCAAAACACGAAGTGCACATCTACATGTTATAGCAGTCCTATATACAAAATTTCAACGTTCTGAGGCTACTCGTTTTTGAGTTATGCGAGATACATACATTCGTACAGACACCATGAAAAATTCTCTTCAGAATTAATTTTAAAGCAGTTTTATAATTTTTTTTGAGGAAACGAGTCTTTTATTCTGTCCTTACGTACAGATATTATGCAAAAACATCGTTAAATTGCATTCGATAGCGGTGAAAATGGATATTTTTGTTGAAATATGCTGGCTGAAACTTTTTGCGATTACAATACTTTGTACAAGGAAGTTAAAAGAATGAAAGCAGTTAAAAAAACATTTTCTGCACAATTACATTTCCAACAACTTTGAAATAATCAAATGAGTATTCCGATACAGTTTTAATTCAGTCTTTACAAAGAAAATAAAATAATGCATTTTATACAAATCAAAATCACAAACAATGAAAAATGTGAAATAAAATTATAATTCTCAACACATCATTTTACAAAGAAAATACAATAAAATTTTAGAATTTTATATTTTGGTATATCATATTTAAAACATATTTTGATTATCTTACAGATACATGTATATATATGACATGATAAAAGCACAAGGAAAGGAAAAGGCACTGTTGATGCATATTCATCCTATGTTGAAGAGGAAGTATTCTGATTACGTAAGCTAACGTGTTGACTTCGTAAATAAAACTTGACAGTTGAGGCGATTTTAATTTCATTTTTATTTCCAATTGACATTATGTAGCTACAGATAGATCACTTGGCACCCTAATTGTGCCTGTTCAAGATGTCGTTATTGATATTATTGCAATAGGAAGTAGCACAGGGAAATTGCGTCCAAGCAGAGCACAGACAGAAGCTGAAGTGCGTAGTTATAAAAAATGGAAGCACGCGAAAAGAAAAGTTTTGGTTTACAATGGTAGTTTCAGTTCCCAATTATTACGTATTTTTAGAATAGAGAGAGAGAATTGACGTTTTACAGTTAGTTTAAATTATAATTTTGATTTACATATTTTTATTTTACATATATATACCTGTAAAATAATAAAAATATGAAGAAAAATTTAGTACCAAATTAAACTGAATTGAAATAACCCTTTAAATTCATAATTTTAACTGCATACATGCCATCTTCAAGGCTCCCATATTGCATAATGTTACAGCATGCTTTCCCTGCAGTAACCACAATGCAAAATCTTTTCCCCAACCACTACTCAGAATTAAAAGAAAGACTTTCCAATCTTATAAATACTACTGCAGTTATTATGCATCACTCTTTTGCTGCTTGCTCTGCCAATCTCTTCACTAAGCTTCTTCTATCATCTAAAATGTTAACTTCATACACAGAAAATGTGAAGTGTGTTAAGCATGCATAGTGATGTACAAATTTAAGCTAAAATGTATTTCTGAATAATTGTTCCTCTTCAAAATGAAAATGTTTTAACCATTAAGCCAGTTGTGATTTTCATTCCAGTCAGATCTATGCTGCAGTTTTTCTTGGTTATAATTTAAAAGTGAATTGGTTTCATCTTCCAGAAAAACTACACCACACAAACACTATATGAAATATATTACAAGCAAACAATCTGAAATCCTACTGCATTGAAATTAAGGTAGTATCAATGAATTTAATTTCTTTATGATAATATTTTCTATTTAAAAAATAAGAATTTTTTAAAACTTCTATGGTATCAAATACAAAGAACAGCTAATTATTTTTCATCAGTATTTCTAAAACTAATATAATCTTAAATTGTGCAATATTTTGAAATCTTAGATATTTTTAGTTTTCTTAAACAATTAAAATCTTACAACATGCAAAATTCAAAATTACGATACTGACGCAATACAAAGGAACACTATTACTGGTTAAACTGTAAGAAATATTGCTACTAACTAACTGTGAACTATTTTTTTTCTCTAAATCACACATTCTAAAAGTCCTCACTAATACTATTGTATTTATGTATAACTGTTAGATAAGAAATTCAAAGCTTTCAAAATAAAAAAAAAAGAAACTTTTATACCTTTTTGACAGTGCCATCAACTATTCCTCCAATTACATACACTTTACTGCTGTCTAATGTGGTCAAAACATCTTCAGCATCAGGAGATAGATAAATTAAATCTTCTATTTCATACAGTTCTTCTGGTGCTTTCTCTGACATCTCAACCTTAGAAAAAATTACTTAATTTGAAATTTTAAAATTACACATTTAAATTTTCAAATAGATTCTAAAGAATATCAGCTTTAATAGAGACCTAACTACTTATGTTCTACAAAAATGGTTTCTTTATAATAATAATGCTTTACCAAATTCATAATAATAATTAGTCAAAACTAAGCATGTTTTTCATTCAGTCATATCAAGGTATGAAACTTTGATTTAATCCAAATTAAAAGTTACATTGCTTAAATAAATTTGTAATAAACATGCTGAAATAATTTTATTTTCATATGCAACAGAAAATATTTAACTGAATAAGAAATTGACTTCATCTGAAAGCATACAAAAAATAACATTCTATTTAAAACCTCAAGATTCCAAGTACACCAGTAAACTTTCAAATTTTTTAAAAATGTAAATCGAAATTTAAAATAATATAATCAGGCTAATTAATTTCTAATTTACAAAATACATATCTGCTTATGAATGTATATACTCTTTTTTAAAGTTAAGGCCAAGCCCGGCATGAATTTTGCTTAGTTTTAAAATTTCAGCCCATAAGCTTTATGATTTAAAGAAGTTAATATTATATTTTCATAAAGAATAAAAGATAAAAGTTTAAAAAAATTTTCACAGAGAAATGACATTGAGAAACCTGAAATTTTGAATGGATACTTCAACAAAAATTAATTTCAATATAAAATTTATGAAATTTCAACTGGAAAAGAATAAAATGCATAAGACAGAAATCATGTTCAAGGCATATTTAATAGTTAAGGATTAGCAAAAAAAAGATAAAAGAAAAAACATTAATTGATTGATATGATCATGCTACACACAATTTCAAATAATGTAAACAAATTGTAATCTCACTTAAAATAATATAAGCATTGTACTGATTTGTTTTTCAGTTAAAGCACTCTGGTCATTCTTTGTCAATGAAATTTCAGTACAAAATAATGAGATTCAAGTAATGCAAAAGCAAAGAAACATTTAAAAAAAAAAAAAAAAAAAAAAAAAAAAAAAAAGGCAAATTAAAAAGTCTGAAGCTTTATGCCCAAAGGGCCATTTTTTTAATGTTTTGTGTGTTATCTTTATTTATTAAATATCATGGTCTTTGCACTTAAACCATAAAATTCAACTCAACAGCAATATCACAAAATAGTTAAAAGGACATATCTTTAAAATTTCCGATACACAATCTCACAAGCTGGAGATAAATCCCCCCCCCCTCTGTACAATGTTGCCATTGCTCGCTTTGAAATCGTTGAGTTTCTTAATCAAAAGCGCATAAATGCTTTACAAAATTTGAAATAGATAATGAAACAAATTCCAAATTTAGGCTTCTAGATGCCCATATTCGGGTGGAGACATACATTATTTAAAATTTGATGGTTCTAGGTACCATTGTTTTATCACAACGTGAGAAACATACATACATTTATGCAGATTCTTCATTATTTAATTTTTTAAATATAATACAGGACTCTAATATTTAGTGCCAACAATTTAAAAAGTGTTTCACTGTTTATAAGGAATCAACACAAAGTGTCAAAACAAAATTAATAGCCATTCTGTACAATTTGCCCCTCTGGGCTAATAAAATATTAAGTAATTTATCAGCTTCTTTCATTAGATTAAAAAACTTTTTATGCAAAATAAACTGTTTTTCTTAGAAAATATACATAAATATTTTTAAATATATGGAAATACACGCCTACTCAAAAAATAAGCAACAGAGGTAAAATATAGAATAAAATAAAAACTATTTAATGGATATGCGTGAAATTGATACAAGAGGTTGGTGTGGCATTACAAGACTACATAGTAAACAATAAAGCAAAGACATAAAAGAACACATGTATTACAACCATCACATTGCAAAAGACCAAATGTGTCATAAGAATATACAATGGAAACATCATGCTAATAATGGGTATGATACCCTCTATCTGAAATGCATGTTTCACAACTGCGGGGCAAGCTGGCAATACTGTCATTGATCACTTGTTGTGGAGAAATGCCCATTCCTGTAATAATGCATGTCGGAGTCTTGGAGGGCCCCTGGCAACACATTGTAACCTGTTATCTATGGTCCCAACATGCAACATACATACTCTATGGGATTCAGGTCTTGTGATCTAGCAGTCCATAGCAGATGTGGAATAATTTCTCTCTCTAGTTAATTCCACACCACTCAAGCTTTATGGGGTTGAGCATTATCGTCCATAAATATTGTGTTGGTATCCATTGAAGTGATAAAAGGATGCACAAGAGGATGTAGAATTTCATCTTACTGTCAGACAGCTGTGATGGAACCACCAGGAATGATGTAGATGTCGGTGGACTATTTGTTGCTATCCCAGCTCCTACAAGTAAGCCTTCTCCTCTGTAATGGTCTCTTTTGACAATGGTGCCTGACAGAATGTCCTTGGCTCTTGCCATATCATTGCCCTTCGAAAATCATTCTGAAGTTAAATCAAGACTCATCCTTAAAGAGTACATGGTCTCACTGTTTTGGTGTCTAACTGCAATGTTAACAGGTCCCATTCAACCACACTCGGACATGCAATGGGGATAAAGCAACACAAAGCATAGGTCATTGGGCATACAGTCTAGCTTCATGCAATCAATGCGACACAATTCGGTGGGATATGGCCCATCGTGCAGCAGCAGAGGGATGTGATGCCAGCTGTCATCTTGTTAGTGATGTATGCCATTTTGCACATAGCAAAAGGAAGCAATTGTCGGACATTAAGTTAATCCTCCAGCATCTAGACCCACATCTCTTGCATGGGTTTTTGATCCCTTTGGTAATGATTCCACAGCCTATTGATAGCACCTACAATGCAAATTCAGTTCTCTCACGATAGTGGATTGTCTTGCACTAGTTGCATCATCCTCCAACAGCCCTCCAACGCATTTCACTGTACAGATGGTATCTTTGATTTATGCTTTCCACTTTTGCTTTCTCAGATTACATGGAACTATAGCTGCTTACAAACTGACGCATAGGTCTAAAATGCCTCTTTTTAAGGTGTTGTGGTGTGACTGTTTTATGCTAATTTTGGTTTCCTATTCGCATTTGATGATGCAACCTCAACTTCATATGTAAATTGTATGTTGTATGTTTTAATTTCTTTTTTACATTTATACCTTTTCTTTTAGTATTTGTTGCTTATTTTAGAAGTACAAATACATATATTTTGAAAAAAAAACATTAGAAAGTATAATATTATAATATAATATCTACCAAATTATTTTTGATTTTACCACATAAGAAGAAAATCCATCATTTTTACGTTGACATATCTGATAAAGTTCATCAGATGAACTAAAACTACAAAAAATCAGATGAAGAGGTGAACTGCTGTGCCTATTAGAGCCATACAGTCGACGAAGCTGAGAAGATAAGCGATTCAGTTCCTGTAATATAACATTTTTATCAAAAATTTATTACACACAAATAAGAGCTACATATACATCATCCCTTTAGTCAAATAACTTCACGTTTATGGTAAAAATACTGAAGTTTTATATAATATTCATAATCAGAAACTTAACTCTTAGACTATTATTATTCCATTTAAATTAATTCAGTTCATCATAAATAATGCAAGATTTATAAATCTACTTCATATATAATGAGTGATTAAATTCAGCTATATCTCTTTTTCTACCACCTCTCCCCTTCCTGAATAGAAGGGACTGTGTTTGATTTCCCCCCAAATTGACAGAATTTATCCAAAACCTATCCCAAATTAAGGTTGCTGTTCTGCCTCATTTTAAATTACTTCAGGAGGTACTGTAACCAAACAATAAATAAATATTTCTAGTGATGCAAATATAAACTCTTCTCAGTCAAATACTTCTGCACCCCACTACGAAGCGCTCAGACCTCATTAAAGTAACATTGCAATCAATAGGAGCCAACTAAAATATTACCTGACAGTGTACAATGTGGTTAAAGCATTTTTTGTGTCTCGAAAGCCCAACTTAGAATATATATTAGATTTATATATAACACCGTTCTAACATAGTTATTTTGACACAAAATCGGACTTTTTATGAAATAACATACCAATTTTTTTCAATATTTCAATTCTATGACTCAAATTATGCCAGACTGCCAAGTTTTGTAAAAATCGTGCGAGCAGTTTTTAAAAAATTAACTCTCAAAATTTTAGCTGCTCAATGTTAATTGAATTTGGCATATATTTATTAACATCGCTTTTTTTTATTAAACTTTTATTATTTTTCCTTTCACATTTCAAAATTTAGGTTCATTCCAAATAATATTCACCCATTTTTTGTGTTTTATTTTTAAATAATTTCTATAAATTTTTCGAAAAAAAATTTTAATTATAACCTATAAAATTTTTACCATCATCTTAAAGTAGGTGTACCTGCAAAAGCTAAGCATACCTGCATAAAATTAGTTTTTATTTAAAATTTTCTAAGATATACACGAATTTACATATTTTCAAGTTCTGAAATTCAGCATCTTTTTTTTTTTTTTTCCAATAATAATGCCAAATGTGGTTTATGGATTTTTGTTACAGTGAATTGCCGCAGCTATTTTTAACCTTAAATTTCAAATAATTTTTACGGAGAATTAATTATATGAAATTTTTTCCCTCAATGATGCATAATAAATATTTATTAATACTATATGAAAAGCTATTTTTTTTAATTATAGATGGTATTATTCGAATTTTTAGCTTTTTTTTAAATTTCTTTCTTCCTTTTTTTTAAAAAGTATTTGTAAGAGTAAATTTTTACCTTCGCCGTGTTATCGTCTGCTATTTTACTTTAACTGCATTTAAACTGAATTGTCTAAAACTGAGAAAGTTCTTTTGATGTTTATTTTCACAGTGTTTTTAAGCAAACAAGATGTTGACAATTTGGGTCATGTCCTAGCTTTAGAAAATATATATATATAAATATAAATTTTTACATTAATCTTCTTAGAAAGAATGTTTTAGCTAATTTTCTCTCATGTTATAGATTGTATAAAAAACATGATCTTTCATATGATTTAGATTGTTTCCAGCCAATATAATAATCGGGTTACTCAGTGGTACAGAATAAACACTGCTAGACTGTTTTATTTGTTGTCATTTAGCACAAAATTTTTTAATTAAAATATTTATCCTTTGGACTTTGCTTTAAACTTTATTTATACTTAAAATGCCTAGCAAATAAAAAGCTGTCTTCAGCTGAAACGCAACTGATATAATTAATATTTTAAAAAATTTGACAAGAATGCAAAATTTATGGAAGTGTAACAATCGAAAGATCTTAGTAGTCTTGTGAAAATAAATGTAAAAGGAAAGAAGAAAATTTGGGAGAAAAGTAAGGAAAAATTTGAAGAGAATTTGGCTGTAAGGTATTCCAAAAAGTTGGATGCTTTTGAATATACTTTCAGAATACTTCAAGGAATTTCAATGTTCAAAGAGAAAACACTTGGATGTGTACACCAGCAAATACCGTCAACTGAGCTTGTGCTAACGGAAAAGACAAAAACGATATCATTGCAGATTAAAGTGAAGAGCGACTGGTTTTTGACTATATGGTTATACATATAAATTTAAATTAAGTTAAAGAACATCATATCATATAAACGGAGAATCCCATGATTTCTTAGTTGAATTATTGAAGATTCAGGAATTTATTCAGTGATGTATGTGGATGTTGTCTAAAGACGTTTTCCCACTTGATGAAACCAGTCTTTCCTTTCATCTCATGCCTTCAAAATGCTTAACCTCTAAAGGCTGATGAAGGCTCTGACCAAATACTGATGAAATGGATTGAATTGGATTATTATGTTACAGGAAAGCAGGGCTATCTGCCTAAAAGCAGAGATGCCTTCGTGAAGAACTTTCTAAAGGAAAACAGCTGGCATACACGTTACACATGAGGGAAACCCCGAAAGTGCTCATGCAACCAGCCCATTCACTGTTATTTGAGCTGTTGAGCGAACTACCAGTATTCAGCGACTTTACTGCTCAGCCGTTTGTGGGTCTTTATAAAATGCAAGGCGATAACTTTATTTAAAATGAATGTCAGAAATACCAAGATGTTTCGAAAAGTGGGATGCTTTTTAATATACTTGGAGAATGCCTGAAGAAAAAGAGCAAGTCATTAAGAAGGGAAAAAATAAATTATTGCATAAAATTTAGTATTTTTTTAATTTAAAACCTTTTTTTAATCTTATGATATTTGATTCTTGAAATTTCAAAAATAAAATATTTGACTAAAATATGAATAACATTTTAAGAAACTAAATGTAGGATAATAAAATTGTGTAAAGCAATGAGCACAATGATAAAGCTATTTAAAGCAATATATGCAAGCCATCCTAAGTTAAAATCTGGGTTATATATCTTTCTCATTTAATATATCTTTTCTGAATGGAACACTAAAAGGCGTGTTAACTGTGCTTTACTGTATTTTCTCTTTTAATATATGCAGTTTGCAAATGCATCGTAGTCTGGGTTACAAAGTATTCTTCCAAAAGAAATGCAGTTCAAATAAATAAAATCAAATTCTGGAAAATTTATATTAATAAATATATTTAATAAATAGAAAATTTTAAAACAATTATCTGAAGAGACAATGCAACACAAACAATTAAAATAAAAGTCTAAAAATTTAAAATTTACCTAAAATAATAACTATACCAAAAAATATAGTATAAAAAAATTATTTGAAAAAAAATTATTGATGCACCATTTATTTAAACTACACAGTTTGAATGGGTAAATAGAAATTTTTAGAACAGTTATTAGAAAGACACCATACAACTTAAATAATTAAAATGAAATTCAAAAAGGAAAAAAGTACTTAAAATAATAACAATTATAATTAAAAATGTAATATAAAAAACATTATTTGAAAACAGGAATGATGCAACTTTTTTCCGCTCATGCACGATGTAAAAAGGGAAAGAAAAATAGGTTGCTATATATTAAAAAGTTCATCAAGTGAACTATTCTTGGTGCAAACTGAAAAAAGAACCAACATAAATTTGTGAATTTCTCTGTAAATTTCACACCAAATTTTTACAAAATTTCAGATTGAGTCATAATTTGAGTCGTAGAATCGAAATATGGAAAAACATTGGTATGTTATTTCAGAAAATGTCTGATTTTGTGTAAAAATACCTATATAAGAACAGTGCTATATATAAATCTAAATATTAGAACAGTGCTATATATAAATCTAAATATATCCTAAGTTGCACTTTCGAGACATGAAGAATGCAATCTGAACTTCGTCAATAGGCCCAGTAGAACAGGAGATATAGAACTATCCCCCCCTTTTTTTGCGGGAGGGTGCAGTGTACATGGTTTTCTTGGAAGTATATCAACATAATAATTTGCTGCTGCTACAAATTTGACTTGAGACAAAACCAATAATTAATAGTGAAATAAAGCTAATCAGCTTTCAATACATTATTATAAAATTAAAATTAGTAGTTTAACTAACCTTTTTTTCCATTTCTGAGGCAAAACCTAAGTTAATACACACTTTAGGAGAAGAACCTTGAGCTTTCAATAAACGCTCCTTAATTAATAATTTTTGCTGCTTTTTTGTCACTTTTTCCTTTGGTACATCTTTAGAGGGAAAAAAAAAAAAAAAAAAAAAAAAAAAATTACTGAAAAGTGAACAAATAATAAGCTAGCACAATACTTTTTTTTCTTTTGTAGAAAACTGTAATAAAATGACTCTGCAATTTATTTTGGAATTTCCTACATCTTAAATTTTATTTAATTTTAATAATGTACACTGGTTATCATAAATTAAGGAAAAATCACAAAAATAGCGATAACTCCCTCAAAAATAAGCCAAACCGTGTAAAATTTGAATATGTTGCCAAGTAAGAGTAGCTGAGTAAAACTGCGATATGCAAATTAGTGGCGCTGCTTTCGGAATATATCTTCTGCGAGGAGCATAAAAGTCCGTGTTTGAGAGCAAGCCCACATATTGCACTGTGACAGTGACATCAGAAATTTGAGATAGCTAATTCATAACAATGACCTCCAGGCATCATTTGCCTGAAGAACTACGATAGAACGCCATTGGGAGAATAGAGGCAGGATAAAGTCAAACAGAAGTGGCCAGATGGCTAAATGTGAGTCCTTCTGTGGTTCATTAAGACAATTTCAAATCACAGATTCGGCACCTAGGAGGTTCAGCCAAGGACGGCCAACTGCTACGACGAGCGCCGATGACCGATATTTGACATTATGTGCACTCAGGAATAGAACCGCTACTCCGACTCTTCTTAGATCCTCCCTTGCTGCAGCCACCGGAAGTTTGGTGTCAACGTCAACTGTGCGTAGAAGGCTTCACGAAGGTGGTCTGTATGCGAGGCGACCAGCCATTTGCGTGCCGCTCACGTCACGCCATAGGAGGGACCGTTTGCAGTAGGCACGACAACATGTCCACTGGACGCCTGATCAGTGGAGGGCTGTTCTCTTTACAGATGAGTCCAGGTTTAGTCTATAAAGCAATAGTATGCGTTATTTGATATGGAGAGAACCTAGAACCCTTTATCATCCGTGAAAGAGATGCATACGGAAGGGGCAGTGTCTGTGTTTGGGGTGGCATCTCTTTGGGTGGACGCACAGACCTCCATGTCTTTCCAAGGGGAACCGTGAATGCTCAAGTTTGCAGAGATGACATCCTTGATGTTAATGTGCACCCTTATGCCAGGGCAATACGTGATGCTTTCTTGTTACAGGACGAAAACGCAAGACCACACAGGGATTACATCGTAGATAATTATCTTTAACAGAAAACAATTATGGGCATGGAGTGGCCAGCTCGATCCCCGGACTTGAATCCTATCGAGCACGTTTGGGATGCTTTAGGGAGATGTCTTGCTGCTCTCAATCTGCCCCCTCAGACCCTTGACGTGCTTGCAACCGCTTTGCAAGAGCAATGGCTCTCGCTTCCTATAAAACTGATAGACCGCATAATTGAAAGCATCACACTTCGCTGTATGTGCTGTATTGCTTCTAGAGGCAATCATATTCCATATTGAAGGTACTTTTCCTATAGCAAACTGACACCTTTGATTTGTTCATTTTATACATGTGCTAATTTTTATACTACCAAATTTGTCTGGTAATTTTTTTTTTTTATGTTATTTGATACCTTACTATATGTTGTATATTGTTGGTAAGTTTCATTAAATTCTACATGTAACTTTTTCAGTAATCGTGATTTTTGTGATTTTTCCTTAATTTATGATAACCAGTGTATTACAAGTTCTATAATCTTAGTACTTGTACATTGGCTAATCTTTTATATATTAATAATGAATTGCCCCAAATTTAGCTACAAATGTACTATCACTGCAGATTTGCATGATTTCTTAAGGTCTTTATGGCTAAATGCACAGTGAATACAGATCAACCATCAGATTATTTAATACTTATTCATTATCCCAACTCACAATTTTCGGTGATAATTTTTTGGCCACAAAACATTTCCAGTGACATTTTAGCATAATTTAGTATTTCACCAATTATTGAATAAAATATATTTTCCTACTTTTCATTAATATTATTGAGTTCTGGGACACATTATTTGGAATTACCTTCATCAAAGTAGTTATTAAAGTTCTGTTTTCAACCATTGCTTGTTTTGCAACAAATACTACCTGCATAATCTATTCTTTAGATAATAATCTTACAGCATGGTTTTTCTCATTCTGACAACATCATACAACAGCAAAAACGTAAGTTTTGTCCTTTTATTGTACATATATTTTACATTTGTAGAGCACACAATACTTTTAAATTACTTGTATATGGTGCAGGCAAACCAAAACATTTTGAATATTTTTGTTGTATGTATATTTTATGTTTGTAAAGCATACAATACTTCTAAAGTAAATTCAGGTTTTCTGAGTTGACACTGTAGTTTATTTTCATCTTTGGTACTTGCTTCTGATGTTGTTTCTTAGAGGAAAAACAAAAACTGTTATCGAGAAAATGTGAGCAGAGATACCAATATGACAGATCTGGATGAATCCTAAAGCAAAATAAGCATTGCTTAGGCGGCGTAATATATAAGGAAAAGGGCCACTGCAAAAATTTCCCACTGCTGATTCGACCATGGAATATATGGCACAGGTGAACCAAAACTGAGAGGGAAGATATGGGGAAAAAATAAACATAAATTTATGTGGAGCATCAAATCAATTTATGTGGAGCATCAAAACACTTTAAGTGCTTAAGGCCTCTAAAAATCTTAATCTAGCCCTGCAATAAGTACTGATTATTCTACAGTAAAATTTTATTTTAATTGAATGGACTAGATGATAAAAAAGCTGCATAACACAATAAAATTCCCTTACATTCCTTAAATCACTCTATTTTTATCAAGATATGGTGCTCAAAGCCTGTATTTTGAGCAATGCTGTATTATAGCAAGTTGATTTGTTATTACTATCATTACACTATTATACACACTGTATAATATCACTATTATACACATTTATAAAAGGTTTAAATATGGAAAAAGTATTAATAAATCTAAAATTTATAATTGTGATTTCATTCCATCAAAACGTGATAAAAGAATGTTTGGTAATCATGTACAAATTGTAATCTACTGCTTTTATTTATTTTTTAAATGGTATACTAAAATTGGCTGTTTTAATTTTTTCTTTTCTTCATCATTTTATCACATGTTTGAATTTAAAAATAGCATTTTAGTGATGCCTTCTAAAATATAAATTTTAAATAACTAAACACAATAGGTTACATACTGCATGAATTACCGAATACTTTGCAATTCTAAGGAAAACCTTTATTATTTATCACATTTATAACATGATCTTTGTTTTAGAAATAGCAGAATAAGGAGTAATTATATAACAGGCATTGCCAAACTGCGGCTCTCCAACACCTTATTTGCAGTTCGTGAGCTACTCGTAATCCTTTCCCATCTGAAATGTGATTTGTTTTGAATAAATATATTTTAAGTTTTTTAATACAAATGGAATCTGAAATAGAAATCATGCAGCGCCACATTTCTTTGTTAATCGCTAATTTAATCTCTAATATTATGTAGGTAAAAATTTGATAGATTTTAAATTGTCCACTACTGGCTTATAGTCAGAGTAGCAAATAAGTAAAATTACAAATAACTCCACTTTTAATAATTACTATTCTGGTTATGTTACATTTTTAACAGGTAATGGTCATCAGAATACATTATTATGACGTTAATCTAAATTGCAATGGTAATATATTTATTTAATTATTCTCCCTAATTATTTTTTCCTCAAGTTAATTTTACTTCAGGCAGTATCTGCTTACATTCATGTGTAATCCTATTGTTCACAACAGTTGTAATCCACCTGGAAGATTTGTTATTCATTGTATACGTTTATTGAGTCCTTGAACGGCATGAATAACTGCTGAAGAAACCTGTTTTATCTTTGTAATTCATATAGGGCTCATTTAACCTGTAGAAGACTTTTATGAGGATTTTATTTTTGGTAGAGTGAACCTTCAGCCTCTTACATGGTTAGGAGACTTCTCTCAGTTTTCTACGGATCTCCTTCAAAATTAATTTCCTATCTCTAAACAAGTCCGGCATTTTTATGTAATGGCTTCACAAATTTTGCAACCATTCACAATAATATGGTTAAATGTAAACAGTTTTCCTACATGAAACTATCTTTCATAATATTACCATGGTAATCCTAGACAGAGATCATAATTTATTTCACCAATGGTTGTGTATGCTAAAATATTTGGAGTCGTGGGAAGAATCACTGGTTTGGCAAAGATTTAAATTTTACTAAAAATGTTTAACTCTCATTTTATTAAATATTGTTATTAAAGATAGAGATCTTTCACCTAAAGTATCAGATCTTCATATCAATAACGTTGCATCAAGCAATGAGCGATCAACAGAACATTAACGTCTCTCTTCTCCACAGTTTCTGTCAAAATCGGCATAATAATATTGGTGAAATCTCTTTAGCTTGTGATATTTTCTCATATTTGATTTCTTGTTTGATGACTTTCTTTCTACCTTGCACTAGATTACAGACATTTTGCTGCTCGGCATATCTAAAATTTGTCACCCCTTAATACTGCCACTCTGCAGCTACATTGGCTGCCCCGGCTCTGATGTCAGCATTACACTTCTTATAATCTGTTGATATTTTCAGTCATCATGTATGTCTGACACATCTTTCATGAAAGCTTAGTAGCCAAATGAAAAATTAAACAATGACCCACTGCTTGATCACTACAAATTTCAGGCAATAATGTGAAATTTTGCTCCCATAAAAGTTTATTTTTAAAGTCTTATAAGAGTAATTAGGACTTTTTGGAAGCAGAAGATATTAAAAATGTGCACTGCCCTCGCCGGGACTCGAACATGCGCCGAATGTGCTATCGTTAAATCATGAAAACATGCAGAAAGGAAGGAGAAAATACCTTATATACTCGCCCCTTTTAAAGGGTGACTGGGGCTTAGGGGACCCAATCGTCAAATACTGGTGGTGAAGAAACATCATCCACCACCTTTTTAGTTTGGGTGCCACTGTAAGCACATTAGAATTTTTGATGCAGGAAATGTGAAAAATGAGAAATGCCCTCACCGAGACTCGAACCTGGACTTCTCAAATACGTGACGAGTGTGTCAACTGTTATACCACGAAGGTCCGCACAAAGGAGGAGAAAATACCTTATAATCTGATCTTTTATCTTCTAAAGTATCCTTTGCCTACAGACTCCATTTCAAACTCTATTTTAAATTTATTCTCTGTACCCAGGTTAGGTAACCTAATGGAAAGTTGTACTATGTAACAGTTATGCTGACAATAATTTATTTTAAACTTTGTTCGAGTTATTTTACTTAGAAATTCAAGACGAAATGGCAAGACATTTGACCGCCTTTATGGGTCCAACAGTCAACATGATGGATCTGTACATCTCATTGGCAAGAGCTTAGGAACTAAACTATTGGGCAGATGTCTGCCATGTTACGAAAGGCCTTCATATCGAACATCTGTGCATGTCCATTGAAATGTGAAGTGTTCATGGTACGTCCGAGTTTGCAAAATAAATTCATTATAGTAGTGACAGGTATGTTTTCTTTCTGTAACATTAGTTTTGATTTGCCATGTATCTGAAAAACAGCTCAAAATTAAACAGCTAGGTTGAAGAGTTTGGCTGGTAGGCAGATGGAATATGTGCTTGACATAGCCTTTATATAGCCTGGCATGAACTACTAGATTTATTAGCAATAAATAGGTTATGTATTTCCAGAATTGCATAACGATTCAAGAGGTGGTTTCAAGAATTTTCAATGATGCACATGAACTTTGTTATCTATGTTCAAAATTATCGGTATAATTCAAGAGATAGTTTCAAAAATTTTCAATGATGCGCTGTGTACGGATTACTAAAAATTTTTGGCAGATTCCGTTAGATGCCACGCTGAAATACTGTATCAATCAGGGATGTCATGAGAGATACTGATTATTCAAACACCACTGAAATTGCAATTTTTTTTCCCTCTTTGTGAATTCTTCTATACTGGGCATTAGCAAAGGTAGCATTAGCAAAGGTAGCAAAGTAGTAAAAAAAGTTTTGGGAGAAAATGTTTAACTGTTCCTTACATTAGGATCCAACGATCTGAATGATCTCAGTGTGTTGGTCCTTATATTAATTGTATGGAGAAACAAAATTTTTTCTTAAGCAAACGCCTAAACAAGTTGATAGCTTATTTTTAAATAAATATTCTTTCTCAAATAACAGTTTCTCTGCAGGGCACGTTGGCGTGTATTACTTAGTTTATTCTTTCTAAAAGCCTGCTCATGAGTTAAAAAAAAAAAAAAAAAAAAAAAAAAAAACAATTTTCTTTTAAATAATGATTTGTAATTTACTCAAGTAACATTTTTTATGTAATTGTAAACCAATGAATATGATTCTGATTCATTTTACTTCTACTAAAATAAAGCAACAATAATTATAAACAAAGAGGTATAAAGGAAATCAGAAGAAAATATTTGGTTTCTCTACCTGAAGAAAAAACACTCCGTTGCCCAGTACAAATGTTACAAAATTTTATTTTCTTATTTATTTACTTAACATCATGAACACAAAACAGTACATATAGTATGCATTCATTCATATTTATATGCAATCATGTTAATCACATATTCATTAATTTACTTCAAACATTTCTTTATACAGTCAAAAGTCGTTAATCCGGACTCATCGGGACTTTGGCAATTCTGGATTATCGATTTTTCTGGATTATAGATCATCAGTTTAAATATGGTAAGATGGCATGCAGAAATTATACAATTAATAATATGAAAACGTAATTTATGAAAAAAAGAGCAATTATGATCTAAAGGGTATCAAAATTTACAAAAAAAAAGCTTAATATTTATTTGTTTATTTTATTAAACATTTCTTTCAATGTAAGTTGTTTAAGTTGCTTCGTTTCATGTGATAATACTTTCTCTTTATTTCTACTAAACAGACATAATTTCTTGTTTAGTTACAAAGTTCCGCTGTTCAAGTCCTATAATTGCTGTGTCGAGAATACCGACTAATTTGTCAATCGAAATTTTTTCGTTTTCAATAACCTCTGTGTCACTTTCTTCACTATCGGAAGTGAGTTATAATGATGAGGAACTTGATTTAAATCATATAAAAGACGGAGTACATCGAGATGAAATACTACATTTAGTAAGGAATTATAAGCCAAATAAAATAAAAACATCTGAAGATAAGGATAGTGCTGACAGATCAACTTCCAATTCACTGCGCCGCGGCATTCCTCCACCCACCCACCCCCGCAGAGAAGCGTGAAATTGATAAACAAATTTCGAAACATACTTTCGCTTTGTAGATCCTTTACATATTAGTAAATATATCAAGCTTACTTTTATAAAATTGCTCTAACGGTCTGCAAAAAATAATAAGGCAGATCCAATTCGAAGATTAAGGACAACGCAATCTGTAACATTAACTGAATTAGATAATTTTAGCTTAGCTTATACCGTCCGTTATACATTAAACGCGCATGCGTAAACGTATTTTGCATATGCGCACACACATATTCGCAGCCGTAAAGCTCTTACGCTCACGCGTAAACGCCTATGCGACGTCAACGCAACGCATGCGCAGAAACTTTGTAGCTTTGAGGTCCGGATTATAGATCATTTCGGATTATGGGTGTCTGAATTAACGACTTTTGACTGTATTCAAAATCTGTCTCATTATTTTTTAAATGATATAAATTTGGACTTGCAGCTCTCAAACAACCATAAAATCTATCATGTGGCTCCCATTTCTTGAAGTTCATCCCTGTTATATAATATCATACTTTAAAATTCATTTAATTATTTATTTACTTTGAAGTACTCAACTCAAAATTTGATTAATTCTTAGAAATCTTTAGAACCTATACATACAAAGTTTAAAAAATAAAAATAAAAAGATAGAGTTAATATGATCGAACTGGGACAAGTTTTCATTATAAAATATGTATGTTTTCATATATTTTTTAGATATGGCAGTCTCAACATTTGTTTTTAGATATGACAAACTGACAAAAAAATAAAAATATAAAATGAATATATTAAAAAATTACAGGAAAATCAAAACTACAAAATGAATATATTAAAAAATTAAAGGAAAAACAAAACTATAAAATGAATATATTAAAAACAAATCAATATCAAACTATACTAAATAATCTTTAAAATTTTTAAATAACAGTTAAAATAAAATGAGATCAAAAAATTAAAATATTATAAATTTTATAAAAGATTCAGGGGGAAACATATCCCCTCTGAATGTGTATGACTGGTTGTGACTTCTTCACCGAACTGAGTGTATCAGAAAATTCATGACATATTTTTCAAAAGTAATTTATTTATATAAAAAAAGAACAATGAATGATATGATGCGCATTATATTTGATAACATTTTGTCATCATTCAGTAAGCTTCATAATTCCTCATTCATAGAAAAAAAATTGAACAATGTTATTGGATTGAATGTTATATCATGCAAGGAATTTTAAAGACCAGGAATAAGTGGTACAAGATCAGGCAAGTATGGAATGTGTGGCAACATATCATACTCAAGTTTTAAGAAATTTTGACTGTTGATAAAAACTTGCATTTTTTCTCAGTTGTCATAGAGGGAATGCATCTCCTATATGATTAACAAACTCTGAATATCTGCAGATTACGGATTCATTCAAACTATCCATTGAAATTTCTTCTTTGTTCCCTTGGTAAGAGCTCAAAAACATGAAGTTTTAAGAAGCACATCAAACTAAGGACGTAATCTTCCTCTGCTTAATGTCAGTTTTTAATATCATTTGAGGTGAAGTATTGCATCAGAATTCAAATCACTTGTATACACATTACTGTAAACATTCCATTTAGCACTGCCAGTTAACAGTTACTTCAGGAAAGGATAACTTTTCCCAATAGTTAATAAGCATATAACAAATTTTTACATCTGTCATCGAATTGATTTCTTTGAGCTCATAAGGAACCCAAATAGTGAACGTGCTTATATATCTTTTCCACATAATTTTTCACATATGAATGTTGGATGCTCAATGTTTCTACAGTCTCTCATGTAACATGTGTGACTCAAACAATACTTTTAATTTGACATTATAGATCTTAATTGCCTTCCCTGACACCTTTGAGATAAAAAATCACCAGCATGGAATTTTACACATAACCATTGGCACTGATGCTCTTGCACAGCATTGTCACTGTAAACTTCACATAACTTTTCAAAACATTGATGCACATTTCTTCCTTTACTAAAGTAAAATGTAAAAATGGCAAAAATGCACAGTACGGTCTTTCATCTTCAACTCATTGAAAAATCCCTCAAACTCAAGTAAATCTCTCAGTTTTTTTAAGAATAAAATTAAAACGATCATTTTTTAAATAGCAAAGCAATAATATAGATGTGAATGATGCTAGTAACTCCAAGAATGAACTAGCCCTATTTGTTGCAAATATGTATCAGGAATTCTTCAGTAACTCTATAGCTTACACTGTTTAGTACAATAGATATTGTAAATAAAATAATTAATCGGTTTTAAATAATAAAACTGATACTGATTAAATATATCAATTTCAAAAAATTAAAATTTTGGTACCAATAATATTGCAAAAAGAATAAAAACAAGGTTTTTATATTTTAAAAAAACTAAAATGTATATTTTCTTGTAATTCTTTAAATACTAATTACTGTATCATTTCCAGATTTTATCATTATGTTGAAAATACATAAAACTTTTATACATATTTAAAATTTCCCAAAATGAATAAAAAAATACCATTAGTTTCTGGAACTTGATTCTGTTTTAACTCTGCAATTTTCAGTTTCCTACGCAATTTCTGAATTTTCCTTTTTTCCTTCATAGCTGCAAGAACTCGTTCATGGCGTCTAAGTTTCCTCAATTTTTTTTTCTAAAATATTATATATTAACATTTACATTCCTAATTATAGTACAGAAAATAATTTACTATAATCTAAAACTACCACATATTAAACAAATACCAGCTAACATATAATGCTTATTAGCAAATGCAGAAGTTTCTCCTTTCTTCAAAGAAAAAGGCAAGTTAAAAAAAGACAACAGAAAAGAAAAATTCCTCTTTTTTCCTTTTCTTTTGCCTTTCTTCCTAAATGCATTATTTCCTCCTTACTAAAAAAAGGGAAAGAGAAAGAAAGAAAAAAGGAAGAGGAAATTTCCTTTTCTTTCTTTTTTCCCCCTCTTTAAATTAATAATTTTATAAAATAGTAATAGATCATAATTTGTTAATAGATCATAATTTGTCTTATGAAGAATTAATTATTCTTGCTTAGTGAGGTGTGAAGTTAAATAAATTAGGTATATAATTTTGTCTTAATATCTGCAGATTGAGATGATGCAGATTTTAAAATAATACCATGGAAACTACAATTGTGCTTTATGTTAGCTTTGATGAAAATTAGCAATTATGTTTGTTAAACATGAAAGAATATTAAGATTAATAAATATTAATGACTTACAGATAATCCATGTTCTTCATTAGTATGGTCCTTTTTTTCTGGAAGATTAAAATAGTGACTATAAGAACCCCTTGTCTCCCTGCAAAGTCATGATAAATGAACAAAATGGAGATTGAAAGGCATAGATAGCATAAGTATAGACATATTGCATAGATAGGTTTATATTACTCACTCATTATCAGTAATTCTTGGTCTTGAATGACATATCCAAACTGGCAAATTTAAAGTACACTTCTTTTTCATTTCATTAGTTAGAGTTCTCTCAACTGACAAACAGCTTTCTCTATCTTCAATGTCTGAATCACTGCCATCAGAATCATCAGAACTAAAGAAATGATTGCTTAAAATATCACAGTCAGTTTTGGCCAGTTTTGAATTGCAATTTGAAATAAATCCAGATCTGTTTTCATGTGTAGTAAATAAACTGTCAGACAATTTATGCAAATCATAATCAAACACATCTCCATCTCCATCATATTCCTTTAATATTTTACTAGGCAAGTTCTTCAATATATTACACACTTTGTAGAAATCAGAATAGGAAGAGCCTTCAGCTAATATTTGGCGTACATTGTCATCTTGATGCAAGCTGAAAGTATTTTAAAAGTCTATGAATGGCACATATAAACAAAAACACAATGCTTCAAAATTACGTTGATCAACATTTACACTATAATTATGATATTCCAATTTTTAAAATAGTTTTCAAATTATTCTAGAAAATTTATTATTTAATCATTAAGTTGAAAAAATTTTAAAGTTCCAAAAATTGACAAAAAAAAAAAAAAAAAAAAATCACAGCTTTATACAATGTAAATACTAGGAATTTACTAATTTATAAATATCAGATTTTGTTTCATTTTGAAAGTATCTGCAAACTAAACACACATTTCTTGCTATATGAGATCATGAGTAACTGAAATATAGATAGGAGAAAAATAAATACCAAGCCATGCCATGTGCGTGGTGATGAAAACTTACGATAGCAATGGTTTATTAAATCAACATATTTTATGTTGCATGTTAACAATATATATCTTTTTTCCAAGTAAGGAAAAGGCCTATTCACACTGCCAGTAAAGGTATAAATACTTTTACTATGCTGGCTTTTGTAACAGCAACATATTCTAACAATATTTTTTTAAGAAGATAATTTCTACTATCATACAGTTTTAATTATTTTAAAAGATGAATAGCATAAACAAATGCAACTTGTATTTTCCCTAATATTACTTTACTAAATGCTTGTTGCACTTTTCAAAATACAACAAACTTTTCAAAATATTTTCCATTGGCCTTTATTCATTCAAATAAAATCAAAACTACAATCAGACATAGAATAATTACAATAATGGCATTTTTAATTTTTTTCTATTATATTATTACATAATGAAGCTTACACAATATTACATAATGAAGATTACATCCATCAAAAATATGTTCTTGAAATGAGGTAAAAATCCAATTATAAATGCTGTTCTACAACAACAGATGAAAACTATTAATACAAATGCATAAACATTTAATTAAAATATGGCAGGAATAGAGTGAAGAATTCAAAATATTAATTTATAGGTAATATATATCATATAAATAAGTACCCAAAATGTTTTCAAGAAATTCTTTTTCTATTTTGAAAACCTGTACATATTATAGAAGTCTTAGTAATTTAAAACTGATAACTAACTGAAAATTTTATTCATCAGATGTAATTATCAAAAAAAAAAAAAATCTTGTATAAAAAAAGAAAACATGTATTAATGCTTATAGCGTTAAATATTGTGCACACATGCACAAGAAAAGAGAAAAAAATCCATTTACGAAATAAAATTAGTTATTTTCATAAATAAAATTTGTAATTTACTGACTATCAGATTTTATAAGCTTGTATATTTTCAGGATGAAAAAATAAATTGAGCAAAGAAACTCAGTATTTTTTAAGTTTTGCAAAGCATACAAATATAAATTTTTAATTAATTGGCAAATAACACAAAAGGTTATTCTACAAAGAATAATATAGCACTGCTTTTTTATATTATGAATTCATATTTATATGAAAAGAGGGAAATTAAATAATATTAAAACTTTACTTACCATAAATATAATATTTTAAACAAGTGACAGCGCACGCACCTAATTGATGTGCTATACCTTTCAGCAAGTTTCAAATATTCATCAACTATCTCCCAAACTGGTGGATTTTTTCCCGTAAATAATGCAGGATTATGAAGTAAACCCTCTAGAATACCAACAAAAATTATATCAGGCAATTAAGAAATTATATTAGGCAGAAATTGCAATAAATTATATTAAATATATTTGCAATTTCTTCTATTCTTTTACTCTTTCATAATTAATTTACAAAAATTCTGTACAATAACACAAATCATAATGAAAGCACAACATTAAAATTAACAGACTTAGAATGAACATACTAACTTAAGCTATCAAATTAGAAAAATTGAAACTAAGATTTGTACTTATTTTACATAAAAAGCTCTACAAATTTCAAAAGATAATATGATACAGCTCAATCTTAAATACATAAGTATGATAAATGAGGACTAATGTCAGAATACCTCTCAAGTTATGTGAACCTTTTATTTAAAATCTTGTCAATCTCAGGTTGAATTTTGCTTAATTTTAATACAACAAAGCTAATTGTACATTAAGAACACACACTGACCAGCCAAACCATAATGACCCACATTTTTCAATGAACTTGTCTGGATGATGTGGAGGGCATATGATTAAGTGAGATGGTATTTAACTGCTGCTTTGGCAAAGATAAGGAATCATTCTTGCACTTACTTTTGCAAGTGCTGGTAAAGGCTGCTGATCTAAACAAATTTTATAGAGGGCAGATTGTAACTATTATTCTAAACAAATTTTATAGACATCAGATTGTAACTATTATTATATTAATTTTATAGAAGGCAGACTCAGAACGACTATCTCTGAAACTGCACAACTGGTAGGTTGTTCATGATCTGTTATTGTTAACATTTATGAAAAGTAGATAAATGATGTTAAAACCAGCAGTAGATGGCAAGGTGTTGATTGTCCATGCATCATCAAAGAAAAAGGAGTCAGAAACTGCCTTGCTTGGTACAGCAAAATCCGCACCAGACAGTGGCTTAGCTGACAGCCCAATACAGTGCAGGTTCAAGTGCAAGTGTTGAAAAACACATAGTTCATTGGACACTCCTTGAATATAAGACTGCACAGCAGACATCCCCCTCATATGCCTCTGTTGACCAAGAGTCATTGTAAGGTGCGCTTATAGTGGGCCCCGAAACATCGAGACTAAACAATGAATAAGTGGAAGACAGTTGCCTGGTTCCAATGCATTATAAATTCTCATTATCACATTGATGGTCATGTCAGGACACACCTTCTTCTAGTCGAACAGTAGCTCCTCCCCTCAGGTATAGCAGATCATACAGAGGCTAGTGGTGGCAGTATTATGCTTTGAAGATATTCTCATGGGCGACTGTGGGACATTCAGTTGTAGAACAGACCATGAAAGCTGCAGACTATATGAACATAACTGCGGATCAGTTTCACCCTTACATGACATCTGTCTTCCCAACTTGGACAACACCCTATGTCACAAGAATTGTGTTGGAGTGGTTCAAGGAGTATAATGATGAATTACAATTAATGTCCTGGTCACCTAACTCGCCGGATCTTAACTCGATAGAGTACATGTGATATGTCATTGAAGCGGCACCTCACAGATCTAATGCTACCATGATGGAAATATCTCAACTTTGTGTGACCACTGCTTAGACATTTGGTACCACTTGTCTCCAGTCATCTACCAAGAACAATGGCATGCATGCCAAGGCAAGTTGCAGCTGTTTTGCAGGCCAAAGATCGTGCACTATGTTATTGAGTAGGTGTTCATAATGTTTTGGCTCTTCAGTGTAGAAACAGAAAGCATATATTATTTATTTTGTAAGAGATTTAAAAAAATATCAATCACAAAAAAGACAAAGAAAGATATATCTTTTATTCAAGTACAAAAGGAGACTCAATTTTCAGTTATCAGCAATCAAATAGAGAAAAGAGCAACTATTTGGAATAAAAAAACTAATTTAATGTAAATGGCATTTCAAACTCACTTTGGGAAAAAACTGTTATTTATGTATATTCATGTATATTCTGCAAATCCAATCAAAAAGTTGAACAGTCCTGCACAATATTCATCAGATGAAACTTGTATATAAATCTATAGATATTTGATCACTTTTAAACAACCTCTCAAGTAAACCAAATTTTCTCAAATTTTTATAGAATTATTATTGTGCTAAAGTAAAATTTTAATCAACTATATTTAAAATATTCTTGTACTTAAAAAAAGCGAATATGTCAATACAGAACAATAATTATTAAAAAGAATTCAGTTTCAAGGATCTGGGTAATATACTGAGTACATCCATACATTTGTATCTGCTACGTAAACAATATTCACTTTGCTATAGTCCAATAACATTTTGAAAATTAAGAAAATGAATGCTTCATAATTCCTAAACTCTTACCAAATGAGACTAAGATACTATGTGGCGAAGTACCAAAACCCATATATGGCTGCTGTTATTTTCCAGCAAAGTTCGGATCATGAGCATAAATATACGTGTGGGCCAGTGTTTCAAATGCTTTGATGAAAATACACGCTTTTATTGCTCTGTTATTCTTTGAAACAGAATACAACATTATGCAGTAAATGTACAACATTTTCTCACAGTTGTATAGTTTTAAGTATAAGCATGAAAAAAACTCAAACTGTTCACAGTTCAAGAAAAAGAAAAAAAGGCATGTTCTATTCTATTCTTTTCTTTTTTTTAAGCACCAGAGACTATTAGCCCTAAAAATCACTTTTTGCCCATATCACTTTGGTGTTCCAATCATTTTTCAAATTGTTGCCACCAAATGTCATTGCATTATTTAAAAAATTTAAATAAAGATGAATCCATATCTATGAATGTATATTCCTCACACTATGGAGGGCACCTTGAGCCACCAGACTTTTAATGCATGTAGTCCTCCATCCGAACACAGCCACATAAAAGTAAGAATTTTTAATTTATTTTTCCTTTATTTCATATTTTGGACAAATTTAACAAATTTTTGTTTAACAAACTCAAATAATTGAAAGAGAGAATTGGCAACACTGTTTGAAATAAAATATTTTCATCTCCAGCATGTCAGACAGCATAAATTCTGAACCTAGTAAGTTTTTAACAGAGATTCAACAACAGATTGTGGTTAGTGTAAGTCAGAGCCAGCACTAGCCAGAATATTTCAAATTCCACAACAGCCAAGGCCCAGTGTAAAGCAATATGTCAATCAAGACTAGTCTAGCAGTTATAAATTGACTTTTTTTCTCACCGAAGGAGATTGCTCTAATGGTAGTCACTGTGTAAAATACTAAATACAACACATTTTGATATTATTTAATTTATAATGTTTTAATATATGTAATTTCTCAATTAAACTGTATCATATTTAGTATGTATATTAGATGAATATCATTCCAATAGAGTTTAATATAACTTACAATTTAATGTAACCATGGCAAGTCTTAGAATGTGTAATCCTGTATATCTAAGAAGGCATTACTGAAGAGATTTTTAATCCTTACTTAGAATAAATAGTTGTACGATTATTTTTTATTCTTAAAATATAATTTTTAATATTAAAATGTGCAAATATGATATTAAACTTCCTGTAAATTTCAAATATTTGGCTATTAATTATTTATGAATCATTACCAGCAGACATGACAGCATCAGCTCCAGTATATTCTAAACAATTCTTAACATCATCAAATGATAATATATTTCCATTTGCAATGACAGGAATTTTTACATTTGCTTTTATTTCTTTAATAACATCCCAAGATGCAAGACCAGTTGCATGCCCCTTTTGCTTTCTGGTCCTACCATGCACTGTCAAAACAGAACAGCCAGAATTTTCTAACATCCTGCAAAAAAAAAAAAAAAAAAAAAAAAAAAAATTTACTTTACTATTTAATGTATCTACAAAGATATATAAACATATTTTTCCATTCATACAATTTAAAAATAAAAAAAAAAAATTAAACAGTTATAATATAACTGGTTTTATTGCATATTATTAAATGACATAAAGTAGTCTAATGACAAAATATTATCATGTCAGACTGCATTTAAATTTTACAAAATTATAGTTTCAAAAGCAATTCGACCAAATAATATTTTGTCAAAATCATAGCTAATAATAATAGCCCAAAAAAAGGGGGTGGAGAATGTTCTGAACATTCATTAAACTTTTAAACTTTAAATTTACTGATCAGTTTATGAGTTTACGAATTGTAGTTAAATAATTTTTTTTTTAAAAAGACAGTGGCTGCACTCAATTCAGACAGTTAAACCTAATCTAATCATAATAAATCATTAATAAATCTAATCATCCAACTTAATCTTAAGAATTTAAAATGATTGAATTAAGTTTTTTGTCCCATACTTATTGGAGGAGTTAAAGCAACAAGAATAAGCATAATATTCATAAATTTCCAGGACTAGTTTTGAAAACTTAAATATAGAACTTTCTTCAGCTGCAGAAGTGCAAATAACGAAAGAGAAAAAATGATAAGATAAAATGATAAGAATGAGAGGAAGGAAATCAAGCTACAGGTGCCATCTATTCATGAAAATATGAAATAATTTCCTCAAAAGCTGAGAGTAATGACAGATTGAAATTGGAATCGTTAACTAAAACCGAAAGATTTTTATGAATGTGAAACTCTTCTACAAAATCTAATTCACCAGAGAAAGATGTTATATTTTTGAATAATTCTGGCTGTAGAAAAATGGAAAATGCAATTTTCTGTCCAATAGCACTCAGCAATAAAGAATTTATAGGTTTCTTCTTTTTTAACATACACCTCATGTTCCTTAGCAAGAAATTTCCAGGCTCTCTTAGTTTGACCATCACAATGGTAATCACAATGTACATCACATTGGTAAGGACTATTGTTTATATCCCAGGGGTTCAAATCTGAAATGGGGTCCGTAAGCATGGAACTGTAAGTCTTGCTGACAAAACTAAAAATGACCTGAAAGTTGAATTTCTGTAATTTATAAATATTTAAATTTTTGTTGTCTTAACTGCCCCCCAAAAAATTGTTATTTGGCATGTTATTTTAACTCAAATCCCATACTTCTTTTCCATGAAAAATAAAAACTTCATCCTTTATTATTTTAATCTGAGTAACCATCCTGATTGTCCTTCACTATTTTCTCTTCCTTCAGATGAACTGTCAAGAACTGTATAATATGCTTTATATAGTCAACAGTTTACACCTAAATATATTAAAATCTCTAAACTTTGACTACACAGCAATAATTCTACCGGAATTTTCAGTTGATTTGTATTTCAAGATCTCATTAAAAGAATCTATGAGAACTACTTTAAACATTTCATTTTCTATTTCAGAGATGTAAGAATTTAAAAAAGTATTTCAGTTCTTTATGAATAAACAGAAAGGTGAATTAAATATTGTACAACATATCCATGTAGTACACTAGTGGTGAAATAAAATTCTTACAATTTAGTTCAATAGATCCATGGAATATTTTCCAGTATATACAGATTACAAATACAAATAAAATCTCAATATAAAAATACTATTATAAGTGATGGGTTCACAGAGATTTCTTTAACTAACTAAAACTGGAAAATTTAAGACATCATTCCTAATTGAGATGAATAACAGCTTTTACAAAGAAGATAAATAGCTATATATAATATATTATGAAGAAACATATACAGACAAGGTAAAATTATTAATATATGAGGAGTATTGCAGATCACCAAAACTGCTTCTGGACCAGCCTTAAGCAATAATCACTAAAGAGAAGGCTTAGCAGTGTAAAACAGATTAGGAGTCTCAACCCAATTACTACTGACCCACAACTGTTCTAGTTCTACTGTTATTGCCAGAACCAGAACTTATCATACAAAGACGCATCTTTCATGGCTCAGTGTAGATAAGCCCAGGAGCCAGTAACATTGTGAATTCTGTCTCACTGAGACAAAATCAGAGGTAGACAACCAGAGGAGGTATTATTTCTAAGACTGGACACTAAGCACTTCTGAAGCATTTCAGAAAACTTGGATTCCAGTTACTATACATACAGGTACAAGTAAGTGGAACATCAGAATTTCCCACTGTTAGTACAAGTACAGTGTCACCAAGATTTAAATTCAGGCCATAAGTATGACAGCCAACATCCCTAGTCACTATATTAAAGTGGCTCCTAAGACAAATGATTCAGAGAAATGGATTTTCTTTTCAGAATGTCATCAAATTTGCAAGAAATTGCCATATATCAATAACTTGGCAACTGAAAGTGTTACCAAGGCATGGTAGGGTATTTCTGTCCATATCTCTGATTCTACTTGAACTTTCCTAACAATTCTAATGTAAATTGACTCAGAATTAAAAGTTCTACAAATCAATACACAAATTAAATAAAATACAAATAAAATAAGTGTCACAGATTCAAGGTTAAATAAAGTATGCAATAAACAAATATAAAATCACCATACAAAATGCATTAACTAAAACAAATACATAACAAAACAAAAATACATAAAAACTTAACTGCAAACAAATAAACACATTTATTTACAATACTACTCTTTCACATGAAAGGTGGCTTTATTGATAACTTGAAATGGAAATAAGAAATAATTATAGAGTATCAGCATCATTTAATAAATCAGTCATTTATATTGGTAAAGAACAAAAATAATCTCCAAAGCAAAATTTTGCAAGATTACACTTGAGAACAAAATTAATTGTAAATTCCTCCACTGACCCTTCTCTCAATCTTCTGTTCATTAATTAATATCACCCTCAATTTCAGTTTCTTTAATAAATCAATTAACATGTAAAATTAACATATATCTCTAAGTGTATGTACATATATCTCTATTTTTATACATATATCTCTATTTTTATGTACATTATGGAGATATCAAAACACTAATAAAAAGTTAATGTACAAAATTACTTAGCATATTCAACTGATTTTCTAAAATTTCCTGGTAAAATTCTCATTTTGCATGTAACAGGAACAGAAAGCTCATTAGCAGCTTTTTGGACTATACTGTGGATGCATTCCCAATCTTCTTGCAAAAATGCTCCATAATGGCCTTAAAAACAGAAATATGTAAATGAATCATGAAAAATCATTAATAAATTCATATTTGAAAAACTGTTCCTGAAGCATTGTTTTTTCATTATAAATAAAGATAAAACTTCTATTCAACAAAGCATATAGTTTTGTAATTAATTTTATTCATTTATTGTTTTTATTTTTATATTTAATATATTCATGTAATTCATCAAAAGATGAAGTTAATTACCAACAGACACAAAGAGATTTGATCAAATGAAGATGAGAAAATAAATAATAATAATAATAATAACTTAACAAAAAAAAGATTTATGAAGTAAAAAAAAATACAATAGATAGATAAGAATAAATTTTAATAAGAGTTATGTACTTCATAATAAATGCAAATATCATATATTCCGGCGTATAATGTGCACTTTTAATACAAAAAATAACATTGAAATTTACGGATGTGCGTTATACACTGGATATAAAAATGATAGATTAAAAATAAGGAAAAAATCAGCATACAAAAATTACATTTTTTTAAGGTACCTAAATGCTGTTTATTTAAAAGAAATGACATGCCTTATGAACTTAAAAATTTTCATTATCATGAAAAATGAAAGAATGAAGATGAAGAGAATTTCATCATCCATTATATCTTCAAACACTGTTGAATTCTCATCTTCACCATCATTGTTGTTTTGATCCATAAATAAACAATCATCCGTTCCACCTTTCACCAACACGAAACATCCTTGCTGCTCCGCAATTTCCATTTTCTTTCGCAAACTGAATGATTCTGCATTTGAATTCAGCAGTGTTGTTTCATTTAGCAAGAGCCATATTTACTACTAAAAGGAACGCTAGAACAATTGTATATCAACTAAAGCAAATGCGATTTATTCTTCAATGTTCAAGCAAATGTGATTTATTCTTCAAGCCTTCAATGTTCCCTGCAAAATCATGGCTTCAAATGACTACAGAAAACATCCGTCTCCGAATTCCGCGAATTCATTCAGGTCAGAATGCATTCCTACCCCAAATTCTGTTAAACATTTCTCGAAACTCTAGAATGACACTCTTGTACACACCTGCATTAAATACAAACTACCCTCTTTGTACTCTGTCAAGCACTTCTCCCGACACACATATTGCTCCCATTATCACTTGTCAATTCAGTATACCATTGTTTGAATGTATGGGAAAAGTCTTTATATGAATGACTTCAAAAGGTAACAGCATCGCACATGCATCACCTTTCAGGCTTCTTCGTAGAGAAAAGGGTGCACGTTATATGGCAAATGTACACTGCGCAAAAAAAGGAGGACAGTTATTACATCCCCCATTCTACTAGGCCGATTGATAAAATTCAAATTGCGTTTTCATGTCTCGAAAGCGCAACTTATATATAGCATTGTTCTAACATAGGTATTTTGACACAAAATTGGACTTTTTCTGAAATAACATACAATTTTTTTCCATACTTCGATTCTATGGCTCAAATTATATCTCGATATTATATTTTGTAAAATTTGATGCGAAATTTACAGAGAAATTCAAAAATTTATCTTGGCAAATTTTTTTCAGTTTATGGCAGGAATAATTCATTTGCCAAATTTCTTAACATGTGACAACCAATTCTCCTTTCCCTTCCATTATGCCGGAGCAGAAAAAAGGCACCTCATTCCTACCCTTTTACATTGTGCATGAGTGGAAAAAAAGGTCACTTCGTGGAAAAAAAGGTCACTTCCAAATAATTTTAGCAAAGTGTCTACACGACATTTGATGTTTTATTGCTTTCAACAAATATTCCAAATTTCAAAATGGGCCAATATATAAATTCACGTATATCTTCAGAAATTTTGAATAAAAAACTATAATTTTTTGCAGGTATGCTTAGAAATACGTCTACTTTAAGATGATGGTAAAGTTTTTATAGATAATTCAAAAATTTTTTGAAAAATTTATAAAAATTATTTAAAAATACAAATTTTAAAAACAAATCTTTAAAAACACAAATTTTAAAAATAAATCATAAAAAAAATGAGAGAACTTTATTTGGAACGAACCTGAATTTCGAAATGTGAAAGAAAGAATCAAATAAGTTTAATAAAAAAAAGAGAGATTATTAAATACATACCAAACTCAATTAACATTGAAGAGCTAAAATTTTGAGAGTTAATTTTTTAAAAACTACTCATGCGATTTTCACACAATATGGTAGTTTGGCGTAATTTGAGTTGGAGAATCAAAATACGGAAGAAAATTGGTATGTTATTTCAGAAAAAGTCCAATTTTGTGTCAAAATACCTATATTAGAACAATACTATATATAAATCTAATACATATCCTAAGCCATGCTTTCGAGTGATGAAAAATGCAAGTTGAATTTCGTCAATCGGCCCAGTAAAACAGGAGATATAGAATTGTCCCCCTCCTTTTTTTTACGCAGTGTACCTAAAAATTTATAAATGTAGTTTCAAATTACAGGTGTGTATTATACCCCGGAATATATGGTAATTGCATTTCGTTTCAGTCATTGCTTTTATACACAACAGCCCATTAAATGTTGAGTGATTAAAACCACAAAATATTAACTAACTAAGTGAGAATACATCCAAAATTCATTTCTCAAGATACAGGATAGCCACTTTCAGTTTTAGTGGTTTTTAACCTCACAAAAGCATCTTTCATACATAAAAGGCTTAAATCCAGCTGATGTTCACAGGAGCCCGTTCATAATTCTCAGTTTTTGAGAAAAACCATAATTCCAGACACAGAATATTGAGCCTAACTAAGATGAAAAAATAAATGATGCAATCTTCCTCTTCAAGAAAAATGTTTATGGATTCTACTCATTCAATTAAGAAATATTTGCATAAATTAGAAACCAAAATAAAAAGCAATTTTATTTAATCTCAATATTCTTTAAAAATCTTCTTTTATTATTGGCATACCATATCTTATTATCATTAATTAATCACCTTTTATTAGTTTTTCATTTCATTTTTAGGATACATTATGTAATTTAATTTATAATTATTGTGGGTTAATGAATTTGTAAATATTTTTACTTACGTATACATTATTTAATTTTAATTATTAATTTTTCATTTTAATTAATTATTTCTCAACAATCCTGCTGGTCATCCATAATATTCCAGCGCTTTTAATTTCAAAAATTAAGCCTTACTCCTACATTCCTAATGAAGATAGCTCTCATATTTTATGATTAAATATATAGTTCAAGTTATGAGCTTTCCATAACATTCTATGGATAGCTTTTCACTTATATCTTATCTACATCACCTTGTGCGTGTTTTACAGACACAAGACTTTACAAAATTTATTTATTAGACAAAACTATCAATATTAAAAGAAAAACTATACAATTTTTTCATATATACATAAAATTTGCGCTGTACCTTTTATTTTTAAAAACTGTTCAGAAAAACATTCGCTTTAATTGCATTTCAATTTTATAGCACAAAGATAGGGTGAGTGAGTGAGTGATTATGGCGCAAAACCAGAGATGATTATGACGCGCCAAACAAAAGATAAGATGATTACAATTGATGACATTAAAATTCAATAAATAAAAACAAGTAGATAAATGTACCAAATCCAGAGGATGAAGTCATATAAACACAGGTTAAAAGCACATATTAAAATTCAAGAGACAGTCTTCAAAACAAATTACATTTGGTAATAAAAGCCAATATCTTTTAAATAATAAAATAAATTAGAATTGACCTCTCTTCCGATTAAACGGTCGAGAGGTAAGTCACAGCTATTAAAATATTTCTGGCGAAGACTATTAAAACATGGACACTCAATTAAAATATGATGAACAGATAAACAAACATTACAGTTAAAACAAACAGGCTCATTTTCAGCTTTTAAAAGGTAGTTATGTGTCACTCTAGTGTGACCAATTCTGAGGCGAGTCAAAAGAACTTCCTCCTTACGATTTTTGGTTAATTCCCAGTGCTCAATTCTAGGTTTTACATGTCTTAATTTATTTTGAAGCTGAACATCCCAAAGTTGTTGCCATTTTTTTCGGATCTTTTGTTTCACAACACAACAAATGTCTGCAAAAGGGATGAGACGACTGGACAGTTCAACAGCACATTTTGCTGTGATATCTGCCAGCTCATTCCCTTTTATTCCCACATGCCCGGGAACCCAGCAGTACAGGATATCATACCCACGATTCATTAAGTTTATATGTATTTTGAGAATATCCACTATTACTGGATTTTGAGTATTAGGAAAAGCTTCTATTGATTTAAGAGCACTATACGAATCTGTATAAATTATAAACTTTTTGTAGCAGAGCCTTGAGATGTATAAAAGACTATAATATATCGCAGTTAATTCGGATGTTAAGACAGAGAAAGCATTGTGCAAGCGTCTGCCCTCCATGTGGTCTTTAATTACATATGCCATCCCCACATGATCTTTTGACTTGGACCCATCTGTATAAACTGGAAGATAACTGCTATATTTGTTCCTGTGCTCAGCGAAGAGTTGTCTGTAAATAATCTCGTTAGTCCTTGCCTTCACATGATACTTAAAAACATCAAGAAGCTGAATCCGTGCATTTTCCCAAGGTGGGATTTCAAAATTCTGTACTGCTTGGGGGTGCATATCAGAGAGGGAAAGTTCCTCAATGACAGGGCGAACTCTTAAAAGAAATGTAGGAACACAAGATGGACGTGTTTCAAATAACGCGTTACTCACATCATCAAGTAAGCACAGCTTATTGGGATGTTCAGGTTGGGATAGTATATTAAAATATTGCAAAAGGGACAATTGTTCACGCCTCAGATAAAGTGATGGTTCATTACAGTCAACATACAGGCTCTGGACAGGAGAAGTCCTGAAGGCTCCTGAACATATCCTCAAACCTTGATGGTGAACAGGATCCAGTTTTAACAAAACAGATGACCGAGCGGATCCATAAACAACTGAGCCATAGTCCAGTCTAGAGCGGATAAGCGCTCTGTAAATGCAAAGCATGGAGCAACGCTCTGCACCCCAGGAGGTGTTCGCCAACACTTTTAACATATTTAGTGTTTTGAGACACTTCTTTCTCAGGTTTAAAACATGAGAAAGGAAAGTCAATTTCTGGTCGAACGTTACTCCTAAAAATTTTACTTCGGGCGCAACTGGAATAATTGTACCATTTAGATATAACTCAGGTTCAGGATGGAGACCTCGCTTCCTACAAAAGTGCACGCACACAGTTTTCTGTTTCGAAAAAGTAAATCCCTGTTTGTCTGACCATTCTTGGATCTTATTCAGAGCCATCTGCAATTGCCTCTCTATGTATCTCATGTCTGCTCCTCGACAGCTAATCTGTAAATCATCTACATATAGTGATCCTAAGATGGTGTGAGGAAGTTCTTTTAATACAGAATTTATTTTTAAACTGAACAGCGTTACACTAAGCACACAGCCTTGAGGCACACCCTCTTCCTGTTGAAAAACATCCGAAAAAACAGAGCCAATCCTTACTTGAAAAGTTCTAGCGTTCAAGAAATTCTGTATGAAAATTGGTAGGTTGCCGCGCAAGCCACTCTCGTGAAGATCCCGGAGTATACCGTATCTCCATGCCTTATCATAAGCTTTCTCAATGTCGAAGAATATTGAGACAAGGTGACTTCTTCTGACAAAGGCTTTCCGAATAGATGTCTCTAATAGAAGCATATTGTCTACGGTCGTTCTCCCCTGTCGAAAACCGCTCTGATAAGGCGATATAATATTATTCTTTTCCAAGAAGTAGACTAGGCGGCTGTTTACCATCTTTTCAAACAGTTTGCAAACACAACTGGTAAGGGCAATTGGCCGATAGTTCGAGGGATTCCTCGGGTCTTTCCCTGGCTTCGCAATAGGAATGACAACAGCTCTCCTCCATGCACTGGGAAATGTACGCTCCTTCCACACTCTATTGTAAAGTGTGAGAAGGGCACTCAGTGACTTATAGGACAGATGCTTTAGCATTTCATAATACACGCCATCCAGACCCGGACAAGACCTATGTGTCTGCAACAAAGCTCTCTTTAATTCAACCATAGTAAAGTCTCTATTGTACGGCTCAAAGTTGGAAGAGTTGAAAGCGATGGGATTTTTCTCAGAGCGTTGCTTGATAGAAAGAAATGCAGGTGAGTAATTTCGGCTGGAAGAAACGGCAGCAAATGTCTCACCAATTGTATTTGCAATTTCTTCTATGGAGCTAATCACTCGGCCATCTTTTTCCAGAAAGGAAAGTGAGTGGTCTTTATACATTCCGCATGCTTTTCGAACTCTTTCCCAAACCCGCTTACTAGGCGTAGAGGATGTTATTGAGGACACATATAAAATCCAGGAATCCCTCTGGCTCTGCCTTCTTACTTTCCGTGCATTTGCTTTGGATCTTTTAAAAGCTATGAGGTTTCGCAGAGTAGGATATCTACGAAAAATACCCCATGCTTTTTTCTGTTTTTTCAGTGCTTCATGACAGTCGCGATTCCACCATGGTTTTGAATATTTTAGTAGTTTTCCTGATGTTCTAGGAATGGAGAGCATAGCTGCCTGAATAATAGTATTAGTAACAGCTTCAACAGCGTCATCGATATGAGCATCTTCTACCATTTCATCTGTGAGCTCTGCAATGGAAGAGAAGAGTTCCCAGTCTGCCCTGTCCAGTATGAATCGAGGGGATCTCGACATGGGGTTTGCTCCTCTTCGTGCAAGAGACACAAAAATAGGATAATGATCGCTGTTGTACAGGTCATTTCCGACACTAAAAGTGCAAAATGGCAACAGAGATGGTGAACAGATGGCAAGATCGAGAGCGTGGAATGTCCTTGAAGGCTCATGGAAGTATGTATCTTGCCCATTATTTAGGAGACAAAGGCTGTGATCTTCGACATCTGCTCAATTTGTCTTCCTCGGCAATTTGTATCTTTGCTACCCCAGAGTGGACTATGGCCGTTAAAATCTCCTATTATAATATAATGCTCAGGCAGCTGCTCTATTAGATTATTTAAATCTTGCTGATAAATGTGCTCATTTGGAGGCAAATACAAAGAAACAAATGAAACAACAATATCAAAATTTATTTGAGTAGCGACAACTTGGAGGGATGTCGTCAAAGGAAGTACATTTGAGGGATAATCCAGTGAGGAGAGGAGACCTACTCCTCCACTGGCACGCTCACCTGCAAGGTTATCCTTCCTGACGAAAGAAAACCTCCGAAGTTTTGCATGGTGTTCTGGTTTCAGATTTGTTTCCTGTATTGCGAAGCACACAGGATGGTACACATTTATTATAGATTTGATGTCAAGCAAATTTCGGTGGAAACCGCGACAGTTCCATGACACGAGGGTGGCCATTATGAATGGTTTTTGTTTTTCCTGTGCTGTTCTTTTGTTTTTCGTGGAAGTAGATGCCTGGGAAATTCCAGACCCTCTTCCACTTCCATAAAGTCTGAATCCGCAGATTCAGAAATCATGTCATCAAGAGAGCTATTGCTGCGACTTCTATTTTTATTTGATATTTTTTGTGTGGCAGTTTTCGGCTTACTTTGAATAATTGTTTCTTTCTTTTGTACTATATGAGTTGCATTTT
The DNA here is from genome assembly GCF_044657685.1 of Stegodyphus dumicola. Taxonomy (NCBI): domain Eukaryota; kingdom Metazoa; phylum Arthropoda; class Arachnida; order Araneae; family Eresidae; genus Stegodyphus; species Stegodyphus dumicola. The sequence continues at coordinate 63,775,264 of NC_140779.1, forward strand.
CTTTTTTCTTGTTGGATGTAGACGGTTGGGTTTATTTGGTAGGGTCTGTGTGCCTATTGATGTTTGGGTGGCGACTGTACGATATGATTTAACAGCACTGGCGTATGATGAATTTGGTCGAAGCTGTGTGCTCTGGACTAGTCTTCTGGCTTCGGCGTAAGAGATGTTCCTAGTAACTTTTGCAGTCTGGATTTCTTTTTCCGATTTCCATTTTGGGCACAAGCGAGAAAATGCTGGGTGGTCACCCTTGCAATTTATACATAAAGGCGCAGCGGTACAATTATCAGAATCGTGGCCAATCTGTGAGCATCGGGCGCATGTGAGGCTGCCACGACAAGACGTCTTAGAATGGCCGAAACGCTGGCATTGGAAACATCGCATAGGGTTTGGAATATAAGGTCTTACAGGAATATTTAGATATCCGGCCTTAATATTCTTAGGCAGATCAGGCGTGTTGAAGGTAAGGATCACGTGTTTCGTGTCTATCAACTTACCTTCTTTACGCATCTTGATCCGCCTTACACCGCAGACATTTTGTTCGGATAACTCAGAAGCGATCTCTTCTTCAGAAACATACAGAAGGTCGAATTCTGAGATTACACCACGACAATAGTTCAGTGACTTATGGGGTGTTACAGTGACATTCGCTTGCCCAAGTTTAGTAATCTGAAGTAAAGAAGCAGACTGGGTGGCTGAGTGTGTATCAATAAGCAAGTCTCCGGAGCGGAGACGCTTTATGTTTCTCGGCTCACCAATACAAGACTGGATGTATTTGTTTATTACGAAAGGAGACATCTTATGCATTTCGCCAGAAGGACTAGAGATTACTAGGAAACGGGGACTATTGTTATGATTTTTTTTATTTGCATCTGTCCGTAATTTTTTTGCAGAATTTTCAGAACTAGGTTGAGCGACAGGTTGAGTGACTGGTTTAGTAGGAGACGTTTCAGAACTAGGTTGAATGATTGGTTTATTAGTAGATGTTTCAGAACTAGGTTGAGTGACTGGTTTAGTAGGAGATGTTTCAGAACTAGGTTGAGTGACTGGTTTAGTAGGAGATGTTTCAGAACTAGGTTGAATGATTGGTTTAGTAGTAGATGTTTCAGAACTAGGTTGAGAGACTGGAGTGACTTCAAAGTTTTTTAATAAAAAAATATGTGTATTTGCCATATTGAAAATAGAAAAGATTCGGGTCCGACGGCCCCGCCCACCACGGAGCCCAACAAGGGAACACAGATTCCTGTGTTAGGGCTAGCCGGACCTATACGCAAACTGAAGCCCCACAGTCGGCTTTCCCGAAAGCAGGTACTCCCGAGAGCTTGACCCCAAGCCACTGACACAAGGACTAGTGACCAGCCGATTGACACCCGTGAGGACGACTAAGGTGCCTCCCGTTTAGCTGAAGCAGAGGCCAAAGCAGTGTGTTGGGGACAGTACCTCGCCCCTCAACTACCAGGACCCTCCTTTCCAGCGACACGGGTCTCCACGCACGGCAAACACGTGGGCAGTTTTCTCGCCACTTGAAAACTAGAAACAAGGTCTGTTCTAGCCTCTCGTGACGAGCCCCAAACTCCGTAGAGAGAAACCACAAGGGAGAAGGGAAGGGAAAAAGATCCAGCCAAGAGGAGAGGAGACGGAAAAGAGGATAGATCACTGGGGCTCCAGGATCGTGACACCCGTCTCACCAAGAAGATGATCCCCTGAAGGGCTAGGGTACCTCGGGATTGCCACACCCGTACTCACAAAAGTGAGCCCCCTGAGGGAATAGCACAAAGATAACAAAATATGGTACTTTTCTGTTTTCAGGACCAAAGCTGTCACCAAATGTTTTGCTAAACTTGCCAAGAGACTGGTTCATATAGACCCACCATTATTTACTTTTAAAATAGTTACTTTTTATAGAGGAAGTCATTGGCAATGGAAATAGAAATTCTAAAGATATAACGGTTGCTCGTGTTTGTATTATTATTAGCCCAAAAGGACAAATCCCAATATTTTTGCTTATAAGTTTGTACTCACCCTATCTAAAAGGCGAGTTGAATGCGTTGAAGCTTCTGCAAAATTAAAAATTGTGTTTAGTCACCATTATTAACTCTTTGTAGTTTATTAGTATATATATGTATATATTATTACATATACATATATGAATAAAGTGTTAATTTTCTGCAAAGGTATATTTTTAGCTCAAAGGGGCAATTTCCCCAGATGTACTATTAATTCCATTTTGGCATTTTGTGTTGATTCATTATAAATGGCAAATCACTTTTTAAATTGTTGCCATCAAATATTATCACTCTGTATTATATTTAAAGAAATTAAATAATGAAAAATCTGCATAAATGTATGTATGTTTCTCATATTGCGATAAAACAACGGTACCTAGAGCCATCCAATTTTGAATAACGTACGTCTCCACCTGAGTACAGTCATCTCGAAGCCTGAATTTGTTTTATTATCTATTTCATATTTCGTAAAGCACTTATGAGTTTTTGATTCAGAAACTCAACGATTTCAAAGCACGAAATGGCAGCACTGTACAAAAAAAAAATATTTTTATCTCCAGAACACGAGACAATGTATCAGAAATTCTAAAGACATGCTCATTTAAATATTTTGTGATATCGCTGCTGAATTGAATTTTATGATTTAGGTGCAAAGAACATGATTTTTAATAAATAAAGATTACATGCAAAGTGTAAAAATTGCCTTTTTGGACATAATATAAAATCTGAAAGCTTTCATATATCTTTTTTTTTTCCCCCTCCCATTTATGATGGATATGAAAATTTGGGTCTTACCTAATAATAAAACATTTTCCATACAATTTCTTCAGGAATGAGGAATTATTCACTTGGAAAGAAAATGCATGAAAAATCATAAAATGAAACTCTACCTCAATTGGAAGGAAGCACTGAATTGGATAGATATGACATGCTGAGAAAAAAAAAAGAAAGAAAGATGCATTTTCAAAATTTGTTTGAAGAATCGAGAAGCAGTTTCTTAGAGGAAATTCATTTCATTTGTTGTGGTGTTCAGAATTAACTTCTATTGAATTTTCTCAGTATCAACTTGATATGAATCTTTGCACTATTGTTAATCGGAACAGTTATATACGGGAAGGCATTAATGTCTGAACCACCAGTCAAAACTGACAGCACAGGTAATATTCTAGAAGTCTGTTTTCGCTTCGAACAATGTTGGTCATCCTTGTGACACAGGACACAGAGGTTATTGAAAACGAAAAAATTTCGATTGGCAAATTAGTCGGTATTCTTGACATAGCAATTATAGGACTTAAACAGCAAAACTTTGTAACTGAACAAGAAATTATGTCTGTTTATAGAATTAAAGAGAAAGTATTATCACATAAAAAACAAAGCAACTTAAACAACTTACATTGAAAGAAATGTTTAATAAAGTAAACAAATAAATATTAAGCTTTTTTTTTTTTTTTTTTTTTTGTAAATTTTGATACCCTTTAGATCATAATTGTTCTTTATTTCATAAATTATGGTTTCATATTTTTAATTTTATAATTTCTGCATGCCATCTTACCATATTTAAACTGATGATCTATAATCCGGAAAAATCGATAATCCGGAATAGCCGAAGTCCTGACGAGTCCGGATTAATGACTTTTGACTGTATAATATGCTCAGACTATTGGAAAAAGTATAACACTGAAGAATAAAAAGAAGCCTGTTTGAAACATTTCTATATTAACCATAAATATAATTTTATCAATCCCAATACTCATCATATGCAAACTATTGAAAGGATATAGGGAAGTGCAAAAATGGCGAAATAAACTTCAATGTTCAACCAATTAGATTCTTATTTAATTATGTGGCAGTAGCAGTGTCCTAAAGCAAAAATTTTTCGGACATTTTAAATGAGATACACAGTTTTATGCCTCTGTGTTAATTTTAATTTGGTAATATTTTTTTTTTTTTTTTTTTTCTGATTTCTTTGTAAAGCTATTTAATTTACATCAAAAATGTTTAATTTTACAAATATCCGTTATTTTTTCGGAACTACTCTGATATGTGCCCTCAAGACGCCAAATTTCTCGTCAAATATTTTTGGCAAGAAACTCCATGCTGCCATAGTGCTATCTAAATTTTTTTTCTACATTTCGAACTTTAAGCCTAAAATGTCTCCAAAAACCACGTTTTGAACACACAATTTAAGCTAAAAATCCGAAACAAAAATTTAGATAGCAAAACCGTGAAGTTTCTAACCAAAATTATTTGACAAGAGTCCATGTATACAGCGATATGTTTTAACTTTAAAAAAATCTACGAATGGCACAATCTAGGCAACGAATGAATTTATGAACTACGCACACCTCGCTTTAATAAATTAACATAACAATAAATTTCAAAGAATATCATGTACACAGCATCCTGTTTCAACTTAACATCTACGAATTGCACAATTTAGGCAACAAACAAATTTACGAACTATGCACACCTCACTTTAATAAATGAACATAACAACAATAAATTTCAAAGAATACCATGTACACAGCGTTCTGTTTCAACTTTAAAAAACATTTACGAATTGCACAATTTAGACAGTATGCACTAATCAACAAAATAACTAAAATAAATTTCAAACAATTCGAAAAAACAACAATAACAACAGAAATTCATACTAAAAAAACAATGAATATAACATTCTACAAAATAAGAACAAGAATAAAATAAAATGCGCTTACCATTAATGCTTTTTCGAACAGCAGAAATACCAATTTCATACCGCCTTTAACATGCCGCCACGTAATCACTATCGTATTTATATGACAGCTAGACACACTATCCAGAAAATTCATACTATGGTTCACAAATAAATAAAATAACAAATAATCATAAATCCCTACTTCTATCACGCACAGCCACTAAAAATAATCTCCAATACCTTCTTTCCACACCTCCAAATACCCATTGCCCCTCAACAGGATGGCCACACCGATATTTCCTTATGCTGGACTTCAATTCAACAACTTTCACCATTAAATCTTTTCCCCCTAGCTTCTCAGACACAAAACGTGACGAGAACCAACGAACTCCAGCAAAAGATTTTCCAACGTCAACAGGGTTGCCATACAACACGCAATCGAGCCAAAAATCAGCGCAAAACACATTATTGCCACATTTGGTGAAATTAGGGCGTATATCAGTGTTGTACCATTTTTTCCTTGGATTTTTCTTCAAATTAACCATATCATAAACATTTTGGTGATTATTTTTATTTTTCAAATTTTTCACAAAATAGTCAGGTTTTTGCTTCTGGCTGACTATCTGAATCTGGTCCAGATAGCATAACAGTACCCAAAATACATTGTTATAAATTCATAGTAAATTAATCTTATTTTCAGAATGTAAAAATATATCTATCTTTATAAATATAATTTGTTGCACATCATGCGCTTAAGACACAAAAAAATTGGAGAAACTCACCTTTTTTTGCTATTGCTTGAGGGCAACCCAAATTTAAATCGATACCATCACACTTAGAAGAAACCATAGATGCCGCGTTAACAAATGTAATAGGATCATTGGCACAAAACTAAAAGAGCACAATACAAACATACATTTGCTATTTGCTAGGACAATAATAAAAATCTTGGTAGTATTCGGTTTCGAGGACTGTAAAACAATTGCAGCGAAAATGTACGCGCAGAAGTGCCAAACCTAGCAAACGCGCCCATTTAACATCGCGCCAAATCTAGCGTATGCCCTGATTTCAGATTACGTAAGTTTATATATTTCTATATTTCTTATGATGCCATTGAAATACTAATTTAATTTTTAAATCCTTTTTGGATTTTAAATACTTTTTTGATATTCTATGTATTTAACAATTTGGGAATTGCCCATGATGAAAACTCAGCAATAGAATTTTGGGTAAAGTGCAGAATCACCCATTGCTTGATGCATTTTTAAGAATTGCACATACTCGGTATCCATGTGCACATTGACCTATTTTCACTTAAAAAAAAATCCTAGAATTGCACAAAAATAGCACTGCGCACACCCTTGACTTTATCTATGTACACATCGACCTATTTTCACTTAAAAAGTAAAAGAAAATTGACAAAAATCGATTTGTTTTTACCCTTGTAAAAAGCGGCAAACAAATAAGTGAGCGATTCTGCACTTCACCGAAAATATTTTCAAAGAAAAGGCATCATTCATTATAGAAAATTACATTTGAGAAACCAACGAGATGAAATTATGCTTTAGCGATAAGTCGGTAGCGAAATAGCGATGCAGGCATCCATTCAGTTATGTTTAGCAATTTTTATATAAATTATAACAATAATCTGAAATAGTCATTTACTCTTATGCTTCCATTCGGTCAATTCGGTCATGTTTAGCCTTTTTCATATAAATTATAATAATAAAAAAAGTATTATATGAAATTAACCTTTCATCTAAATTAAAACATCAATCTTAAATAGTTATTTACTATTATATTTCCTTTCTTGGTGCAATTATTAGGGTTGCCACAATTATTTTTGGCAGTATTGGCATCAACAATAGTTTGGCGATTATTTACGGCCCTCGAAACCGAATAGCACCAAAATCTTTTATGAATTCATTTTTCAGCACAGTCATGAATTTTGCTTATCTACTGTATTAGTCACAATTTCTCCTGCTAAGAACAGAAAAATATTTTTAAAAAGTAAATAAATTTGGAAATACGTAAACCACACCTATAATAAAGATTTCAACAATTTCTCTTAGGGAAGGAGTATAATTAATCCAGTGTTTTATCAATGCCAAATATAGTAATTTTAATATCTGTTTAAGAAAAATGCAGGTAATGACTTTTTCTGATAAAATGCATTTAATAGAAAATTGCAATTTGTTAATGTGTGCCAGGAAAAAAAAGTAAGTTAGGAAAAATAATTTTCACAGGAAAATTGCTTTCACATGAATTAGGAAAATCATGAAAACTTCAATGTAATCACTTGGAACTGAATGTCTAAGATAGCAAATATTCAGAGTTTTTATTTCTTCAGTCACTTTCAAGTCTTTGAAAATTGAGAAACTACATTTTAGTTTGAAGCTTACATCATATTTTACAATCAAGCAATTTTTATAAGTATTGCAGGAAAAAACTTATGTAACATTAGCTTAACAGTTTATTCCAATTAGAATGCCTAAATGGTGAAATAATGTTTCTGTAACTGTTGAAATTGTTGTCCTTACTCACTGCAATTTTTGACAAATATCATCTTTTAAATCAACTTCTCATGTGCTTAAAGTACTAAATAAGTGGTTTATTCCAATTAGAATGCCTAAATGGTGAAATAATGTTTCTGTAACTGTTGAAATTGTTGTCCTTACTCACTGCAATTTTTGACAAATATCATCTTTTAAATCAACTTCTCATGTGCTTAAAGTACTAAATAAGTGGAATTAGAAATTAGTAAAAATGTTTATTCTTTACTTGAATAATTAAGGGACGATCTTCAGCACAAGTTGAAAATGTATCTTGACGATACAAGGAGTCTTGTATAAACTGCTGACTATGAAGCATAGGAGTAAAACAAAGATCAGATCCATAACTACGGCAGAGCATCCGAAAAGACAACTCACTCATATCGACCATAGGAGCTGCAACATATTTTGGACTTTTCAAAACATTATCCCAAAAATCATATCCAATCTGTTTCACTGCCATTACAATTCACCTGAAATGAAAACTATATTACTTTTTAAGCAATTTACATTCATTTAAAAAGCACATATTCAATGTTTGAAAGCATGGAACATAAAATTTTAATTTTAGATATAAAACAACACACAGTTCATGTGTGTGTGTATATATGCATGTACACATACTAATTAGATTTATGTACACATACCAAACACATTTGTTAGGAGTTGACATGAGTATATTAATTCTATATGCCTGAAACTTGATAATTTCATTAGTAGAAATAAGTTATCTGAATCGTACATTCTACAGTAGTATCAATATATCATATATGATACACACTTTTGCAGTTTCTTGATGGAAGCATCACCAAGTTAACACCTACCTACATTGCTTTAAATAATTCAGATAAATTTTAATATGCAGTAAACACTTGCTGTCAATTTCATTAGAACACTTAAAACACAATTATTAAATTGTAACTATTAAAGAAAATTACTCAAGTTTCATTAACTTTATTCAGTGCTACTGCTATTTATATAAATGTTATATAAAACAGAAACAGACTAACTAGAATTTTGAAATTATGCGAGATTTAACATTAAGATTGTATAAAGATGCAATTTGAAAGAATCTGATGTAAATTTATTTCCTTCAAATAGCAAAATTATATAAATAATTTGCATAATAAAAAACTTTGTTTCACAAAGAAAACATAATTTCCATAAAATTAATACTTAAAATAAAATTCTGCCCGATTTTAAATCAAGATTTTTTTTAAAAACAGCATTATGTTAAGTCCATAATTAAAATATAAAAAAATGCATGAAAAGATCTAAATAATTAAATTAATAGTTCTTTTGTTTGAAAGCAGATGTTGATACACCATATAACAATCCTAAACAAGAATAAATGCAAACCACCTTTATTTTACTTTTATGTAGAGGTTTTATTTTACCTCCTTTAAAAAACTAATATAACATTAAACAGAAACCTTAAAATGCAATGGGCTTTAATATTTTAATATATCAACTAAATTTTCTATTAAAGGTTTAAACATTATCAAATAGATTATTAGATCTTATCAAATGAAGAGAACTCCGAGTTAAATTGTCAATTAAAAATTTATTCAGCAAATTAAAAAAGAAAACAAAAAGAGAAATTGTGGATACTTAAAAAATCGCATCTTTTTTTCATGTATTAGGTACAAAGGTTTCCCAGGAAACATGAAAATGCTAACGCTTTTCTTTAATGAAAAGTATTCATTATATCTTCTTTAAAAGTGATTCAGACAAATTAATTCTCATTCAAGTACCTAATTTTTTTTTTTTTTTTTTTTTTTTTTTTTTTACATTACAAATCATACTTTAGAAATGCTGGAATAAATATCCATGATTTAAGTACAATCAATATTTATCTTGATATTTATATTGGTACATTTAAATAAACTGACTGATATCAAAAATAGTTTTCAAGAAACTTTGTTTAGTATAACAGAGACAAAAGGTAAAAGAAGACTCCCCTTCTCCCCACAGTTGAAATCTTTTCTATACTTTCTCAATTAAATTAAGACCAAGTTATGATACAGCACTCGGGCATTTTAACATTTTTCTTCTAATGCATTATTTTCTACAGGCATACTTTTTAAACATTCTCATTACCATGTAAAGAGATAACAACAAAAGATAAAAATTACACTGGAAACAGATAATGTAGTATATTGAACATTATTATTCCAATTAATACCTTGAGAATACTTGTTTAGAAAAATTATAAAATAATTGTCACTAAAAAAATAAGCACTTCCAGCATTTGAAATAAGAAAAGCATTTATTTAAATATGATCATCACACAAATACAGTTTCTGGAATTAATATTTATAAACATTCCATTTCTCCTTAAAACAAGGTAACAATGATACATTTAAATAAACTAACTTGAAAAATATTTAGATTCAAACAAAACAAAAATCATACATTTTGATTACTAATTTTAATCTTAATTTTGAAAATTAAATACATTCATCAGAGCAGAATATTCAAATTACATTAGAAATTAATTAACATTTAACCACTCAATCTGACATGATTGCAAATTACAAAACAAATAAGCAAAGTAATAAAGAAAATGTAAAAAATGATAGCATAACAAATGAAAGGTTCTGTTTCTTCTTTGCAAGCTGCTAAGGTACAGTATGATTAAAACATCCAAATATGTAACATCTTGCTCTGATTTATTACACAATATGAAAGATATTTGTTTACTTTAAAGCTTTTTCAATTCTGTAGAATACATATTAACTGAATGTACTAATAATTGGCATTTCAATATACATAAGTATATCAACATTATTCTTAAATAAACTTTCTACAGAACAAAACTTTCACCACATAATTTACTAAAGAATTCTGCAAACAATAAAGCAAAATACAGCTTCTATAAATTTCTTAAATACATAAAAAAATCTGTTCACCTGCAACATAAGTAAAACGTCACAAATAATGTAAATATATCTTATTTTATAAAATTCTCTCATAAGAACAACTAATGGGAAAATGAAACTCAAGCACATAAACTTTATTATTTCACAATTCAAAAATTTCAATATTACAAACACACATATTCAAATTTTAAAAATATACTACATCTATATTTTTAAGTTTAATGCCAATATATAAAATTTAGGAAGCTTTCCTAGCAGCAATTGAGGTCATGGAGACAATCCATTTTGAACAGAATTTTGTTGAAAGACCAGCGCATATTCTTGTACAAATTCTATTGCTTTTTCAAGCATAGTTTCAGCACACCAACCCTGATTATATGGATAATTTATCACAGTAGTAGAAAAAGGTTTTTCAAATGCTGAATGATAGATAGAACGAAAAGTAAATGATGGTTTATTCATCGGGAAGTTCAAGGGTAAATCTACCTGGAACAAGAAGTAAAAGTCATTCTGTTCTAATAAAAATGTAGCTTTAGAGGCTAAGTCTCTATCATATTCTATAAAACAACCTTCAAAATGCTCTAAAAACACAAATAGGTATTCCATTCTTTTCTCAAAATTGTATGCTACAATTTCTACCCGCTTTTGCAAAGATTCTTGCACAAAAGGCACATAATCCATAAGACACCCATCACTTGAAAAAGCTGGTATACGCCAGGTTAATGGGGAACCAAGGGCATGTTCTATTTTTGGAGGTAAGCATAACTTTGGTGTAATCTTAGTACCTTCAGGATCATTAAAAGTCACCAGTAATAAAGCTGTATCATCCCCAGATTCATTTCTAAAGACTGGAGGAATCCCAGAAAATGTTACTCCTAACCGAATGAGAAAGTTGATAGGTCCATCTTTATCCTCACCTACATATACTTCAATATCTTCATCTTTTATATTTGTTTGCTGAGTTAGAGTAGAATATTCAAATTGCACTCGAGAATATTTTTGTAAGTGAGCAACTTGATACTTCTGATAATGATGAAGAAGCTCTTTAAGTACTGTTAAAAGTGCGTCTGATTTACTGGAGTTGTAATTTATCAGACTTTTTACATCGGTTAAATCCACAAAAAATGTATCCACAAAAATGAAATCTGGTGGGCTGTCAGGTGCACCAGCCTGAAAAATTACATCCCAGTCAACTGAATGCCCACCATACGGAATAACAAGCTTAAATCTGTCGTAAGCAGACCCTTGAGCCCACACAGGACACGATGACATAGGATTTAAAATTTTTAGAGGTCCGGGGCATATTCCAATTTTTCCTCTTTTTATAATCTCTTCCAATTGAGTTTGTATATGTGGAGCAAAACATGGTGCTGACATTTTACTTTGCTAAATTTTGAATAAAATAATAATCTACTAACCTACAAAACAAAATCTAGAGCTTCAAATTCACGAAATTTACTATATTAAATTATCGGAAATATTGACTTATAAACTGCGTGCATGTTCTTTACTGTTGCCAAATTCGTAAAATTATTTAAAATGTCGTATTTTAATTAATTATGTTTTTATACTATAACTGTGAACTATATTTTACAGCAAGTGCTTAAACACTGTAAGGAAATTTATTTGGAAGCTTTCCTAATTTTAGATCATTAACCTGCAACATATTTTGTTTTTTTCTCATTTGCGAGAAATTTTGAAACATTTAATTTATTTCAAGCTTTATCAAAAGATAATAAAAATTATTAAATAAATAATTTCTTTCAAATTTTAATGTTGAAATCTTTAAATTGTAGGAAAGGAGATATATTCACAGATATATAATCCACCTTGATACCATAATTAAGGTTTCCCACGACACTCTTTTATTTTAAAATTTCGATTATTTTATAAAAATCGAGAAACAAATATCTATTCAATAGCCTATTAATATCAATTTAAAAAGTACATTATATGCCAGAATTTTCTGAATGATGCAGAAGCAATTTAGAAATGAAGTGAAATGCGTATATTATTGAATGACTGACTACTAATAGTTTGGTGTATTGGAAATTACATGAGTGGTTACATACAACAGTGAACTCCGCTGTGGGGATTGTATTTTCCTGTTACTTTGTTGTTTCAAATCGATTAAAGTATTTTTCTGATTTAACTGGATATTCAAGAGTGAAATGCCGAAGTAATTTATAGTATTTTTATATTTACTTTATGTGATTAATTGCTGAGCTGTTAAATTCTAGAATGTTCATTCCACTTACTAGAGGATATCATAGGAATGAATTTCTTCTGATTTAACTGCTTGTTTTCTTGAATTTTATGTAACTTTCTTTTGTATTATATCTCATTGCAATTACTTATATCTATATGAAACGTTTTCTTTTAACTTTAGTGCAGACTCTCTTAATTACTTTGTTTTTAACTCGTAATTTATTTTTCAGGTACTATTGTGATTACTGTGATACATATTTGACCCATGATTCGGTAAGGTTTTCTTTTTTTTTTTTTTTTTCCTTTGTATTGAAAATTTGCTCATGAATAAATTTTTGACATTTTAATCAGTATTTTAATAGTTGTTTTTCGGGGAAAGTGCAGAATCGCCCACTGCTTGGCGCGTTTTTAACAATTGCACATACTCCGTATCCATGTACACATCTACCTATTTTCACTTCAAAAAAATCCCAGAATTGCACAAAAATGGTATTGGGCACTCCCTTGACTTTATCCATGTACATATTGACCTACTTTCACTTAAAAAGTCAAAGAAAATTGACAAAAATCCAATTCTTCTTACCCTTTTAAAAACCGCCAAACAAACGCAAATCAGATAAGTGGGCTATTCTGCACTTTAACCTGTAAAAGTTCTTAATTTTATAAATCTGTGTATTTGAAATGCATATTTTATGAAAACTCTTCTTGAAAAATGTAATTAGAAGTTTCTGTGCCTTACTAAGTATTTTTTATCTGAAGTTCTGGTTTAGGAGAGCATTTTTGTAACAAAAGTTAATCTGCTACCTAGTTATAACTTTTTATATGGAGCTTTACAAAGCAGAATTTCAAGTATAACATGTGACTGAAAGGTTTCGATTGCTGGTTTAGTTATCTCTTTATTCAAAGAGATCATAATTTATGGGTGAATCGTGGGTAATTTCGGGTCATTTCTCCTTTAAAGAATAATTTTTGCGTAAAAAAAATAAATAGTATACTGTTTAAGCTATGAGCATCGGCTGTGTGGTTTTTGTGCTTTGCTGTAAGTTATATAGTTATTACAGCTTCCAACTAGTTTTGGCTAATTAGTTCTGTTAATGTTATTTCTTTTTTAATTTCTGCTTGACATTTTAAATAATACTTGTTCAATTTTACAGCTAACAAAAAAAAGTACTATTTCGTTTTGAGGACCGTAAAAAAATTGCAGCGAAAATGTATGCACAAAAGTGTCAAATCTAGCAAACGTGTCCATTTAACAGCGCACCAAATCTAGAATACACGCTGATTTCAGATTGTGTAAGTTTATATAGTTCTATATTTCTGAAGATGCCATTGAAATACTAGTTTAATTTTTTAATCCTTTTTTGATATCCTGTGGATTTAACAATTTGGGAATTGCCCATGGCGAAAAATCTGCAGTAGAATTTTGGGTAAAGTGCAGAATCACCCACTTCTTGACACGTTTTTAAGAATTGCACATACTCGGTATCCACGTGCACATCGACCTATTTTCACTTAAAAAAAATCCTAGAATTGCAAAAAAATAGCACTGCGCACACCCTTGACTTTATCTATGTGCACATCAACTTATTTTCACTTAAAAAGTAAAAGAAAATTGACAAAAATCCAATTGTTTTTACCCTTGTAAAAAGCCTGGTTTGTTGAACCTTATGGAACGTTACCTTCATAAGGTTCAACAAACCAGGCGGAAGGGCTGTGCCCGTATAAAACAAAACCCTTGTAAAAAGAGGCATACAAAGAAGTGGGCAATTCTGCACTTTACCGAGAAGTTTTTCAAAGAAAAGGCATCATTCATTATAGAAAATTATGTTTGAACAACCAACGAGATGAAACTATTCTTTAGCGATAACTCGTTAGCGAAATAGCGATGCAGGCATCCATTCAGTTATGTTTAGCAATTTTTATATAAATTATAATAATGATCTGAAATAGTTATTTACTCTTCCATTCAGTCATGTTTAGCCTTTTTTAATATAAATTATAATAAAAAAAAGTATTATATGAAATTAACCTTTCATCTAAATTAAAACATCAATCTTAGATAGTTATTTACTATTATATTTCCTTTCGTGCGTTAGGGTTGCCGCGATTATTTTTGGCAGCACTGGCATCAACACTAGTTTGGTGATTTTTTACGGCCCTCAAAACCGAATAGTACCAAAAAAATAAATAAATGTGTTAATCTGAGTACTAGAGTGGAGTCGGAATCGGAGTCGGGCAGATTTTGGGGTAAAAGGAGGTCGACTCCTCCAGTTTTCGTTTAACAGTTTGAATTTGAAATGTAATTAAAATGAATTGAAAAAAATTAATGACAAGCTGAGTTATTTTTATTTATGGATTGTATACATTAATAAATAGTTATTTTTTATTTTATTGACCTATTAATAAATAACTATAAGAGAGGAGGATGGATGTGATATTTGCCATTAGTGATTAAACTGATTCATTTAGTTACAAATCTCGCTGATAAATTTAGATAAGCAGCAATAGCAGCAAGAACTCCTAAAATCGATGCCATTCTTAGGAAGCAAGCAAGAAAAAGACCAATTGTTGATCAAGCAATGTGATAAGTACATACTATTAGATGATAAAGAGGTTTTTAGAATTAAGAACTTTTTTGGAGATTTAGATAACCTTAATATTTCACTAACGGAAAGACTGGAATGATCTTGCAGAATTTGAAACTCTTCTTTCTATACTGTATATAGCCACAAAAAAGCTGCAATCTGAAGAATTGACCAGAGGTGAGAATGGGATTCTGAAATGAAGGGTTTATTTGCAGAAGGAATCATTTCTTCAATAAAGAAAAGAGAACTAGTTTGAGATCTTGCTGGGTTCAATAAATGTAGATTCGAAACACTGAATTTTTTTGGATGACAAACAAATTAAAAATGCAAAGAAAGCCTTCTATGAATTTTCATTAATAATGAAATTAGTCTCAGAACAATTGGAGAATTTGAATCAGGACAGTCAAACTGAAGACATTTTAATTAAGTCTCTATCATCCTCTTCCAGTGATGAATTAGATTTTGAGAAATATTTTTGGATAATATTGAAAATGCTAAGGCAAAGCGAATGAAAATAAAGAACCAAGAGCCTTTAGGTATAAAAATGAAAATATACAAACAAGATTTCTACACGGCCTTTGAAGAAGTAGAGAAATATGATTGCGAAAGACACCTCTTTTAGAACTTATAAAAATATATCCTGAAAAATTAAAAGAAGTAGCCCTAACAGTAATAGCTCTTCCTCGTACTCAGGTTAGTATGGAAAGACTTCTCAGCTCTGAAGTTTATCAAATTGGATCCATGGTCCTCCAACAAAGAAAATTTTGGCGAAGCTATACTGTTTCTTAGAAATAACTAATGCCAGTTTTTCCGTTTCATAATACATGCTAATTAATATAAATAACTTGCTCTGCCATCAATTTTGGTAAAAGTTTCCAATTGCGTGCCCCTTGTATTTTGGCGATTCTTTTTTAACGCCAGGAAGGCAGAATTTCAAGATGACCACTACACGAAACCAAATTAAGAAGTCGAAGAATTGCGCAAACTTTGTGTCCATGTACACATCGATTTGTTTTCACTTAAAAAAAAAAAAAAAATTCCAGAATTGCACAAACAAGGCATTGCGCACTGATTTAAATTTGCCTATGTACACATGAATCTATTTTCATTAAAAAAAATCAGGAAACTAAAACAAGGTTAAAACTATCATGGTAACGGGAAATGAGTTCATCGGCGAAATTTTTTTTAAAAAATTTTCGCGAATCGAAGGGGCACCACATCTTCCATACTTTACATCACTCCCAAATAAAATCTCAATTCAGTTCCGTTCTCTCTGTCAAACCCATATTATTTTACACTACAGTCTCACTTTTTTTCTGTAGCATCTATTACTTCTTTTATATTAAAAAAATAAGCTGTAACCCATTTGTATATATATATGAGGGAGTCGAAGTCTGCCATTTTTCCTACCGACTCTACAGCCCTGCCGAGTAAAAATGTGTAAACTCGGAAAAAGAAAAAAAAAAAACTACTTGCCTGAATAAAACTGAGAATCAGTAGATATATGCAGTTCAGTACAAAGTTTATGAACTTGTAGAAAAACTGCTTATGTGAGTACTTTAATAGATTTATTAATGCAGAATTTGAAAGCTGTATGCTTTGGTGTCTGAGAGCAAATATATAAATTGAAATCGTTAAAATGTTATAGGAAAGGGATCACTCTTGATATTTATAGTAACTGAGCAGACATTATCAGTATATCAAAAGAAAATAATTTAAAATGCAAAAATGATGATCAAGAGTACAATTTACAATAATACGACAATATATTGAACATTATACATAATGATTGTATTTTTCTCTTGTGTACTTAGTGATCTGTTTTCGCTTAGAAAACATCAGAATTGCACAAATTCAGCATTGTGCAATTTAAACATTACATTTATAATATGGCACATTATTTTTTTTTTTTTCTACCAATATACATAGTGATCAGTTTTCGTTTTATAGGAGAAGTTTGTAAATTTCGTATTGCACACATGCTCTGATTAATTATAGTTCATGGACAAGGATTATATGATGCATAAAAAATGTTTCAAGAAATCTAGTAATTTGGCAGAGGGATAAATCTTCCATACTTTACATCACTCCCAAATAAAATCTCAATTCAGTTCCGTTCTCTCTGTCAAACCCATATTATCATTGCATGCTGAACATTTAACCTCTTTTGCAATTAAATCCCTTTTCCATCAATTTTCATTGTTTAAAAATACTGCTATTAGTTAGTTATCGGTTTGTAAATTAAAGCAAATAAACACTTACCCCTTTGCTAGAAATCCTTCATTTTGGTACTTGTGTTATTGCTATCACCATTATAAAAGTCAAATTTTCAGCATGCACCAAACTGTGGGCAAGCAGTAGTGCTATCATTTTCACTTTGGAAAATTTAGTGCTGTGAAAGATTTAAATTGTGTTTCTCATACTATGAGTGTGCTGTGCTTCCCGTTTTAGTGTTTATTTATTTATATTTTTTTTTCCTTTCATTCAGCCGTCTGTGAGAAAAACTCATTGTAATGGAAGAAAGCATAAAGATAATGTCAAATTTTACTATCAGAAGTGGGTGGAAGAGCAAGCTCAGAATTTCATTGATTTAACAAGTAAGTTTAAATTTGTGCTTAAAGATTAAAATGATTTTTCAAAAGTCTTCTGTATTAGCTTTTGTTTTATTCTTTTAATGAAGTAATATTTGTTTTTAAAAATTTTTAAGTTTAAAATTGCATTTTCATGTATATTTCCTATTAATATTTTGTGTTTTTTTTCTCTTTTGACACCTGTTGTTACGTTATTTTCTTCCTTCATGTTCGTACTGGGTTCGTAGATTTGGAGTGAATAACGATGACACTTGATGAAGTATCGAAACACACTTTATTTAGCCAATATTAATCAGGACAGCTCCAATAACACTTTTTACAGTCGTCGAAGATCTACTCTAAACACGCTGGAACAATCAGTGGCACAGCCTTCACACTGTCAGGCAATAACGGTGGAGACAGCTTCACTGCAAAGCTCCCAAATCTGCTCGGTCGTTCTCAGAACTTCATGTACTCTTGAGACTCTCTATGCTACAACTCGCGATTCACTTGACAGTGCAACTCTCGACTCTTCGGTTCAGTCGTTCCTGGAGCTCAACACGCTCTCTCGACGATGCACTAACCACAATATACTTCGAGATTCTTGTGGTGCACTCGACGACACAGTCGGCACTCGCTGCCCGGCTGTCAACTCGATCCACTCCGGAGAGACCGACTTGCTAGACAAGACACACACTCGATGAGAGACGTACGCTCTCAATACTAACTCACTGACTGGACCAGGAGGGTTTATATAGCTTTCAGCTTGTGTTCAAGAACATTCTGGACTAAACCGTTAAGAATTCGTTCCAGAAGGTTCTCCATCAGTCCAAAATGTCGCCAAATGGGTGGGCAATTTCTCGCCAAATGTGGCAACCCTGCCTTCCTTTTGCATTTTATGGCAACCCTAAAACTGCTTTGCCGAGAAGCCATCTCACCGCGCCTTGACATTTCGTAACACTGACCCATCCCAAGGACAGCACGTCCCTGTCAGTACAACCCTTGGTCAGAAGCATAATTCGATGCAAACATAAGATATAAATAAATAACATAACTAAAGAAACAAATATTTAAACTATGTACAAGTTACATACACAAACTAAACACATAACAATTTTTAATTATATACATTAAAGTTAAAAATGAATTTCAGTCTTAGTCTATTCACTTAAATATACCCGGGTCAAATACTTTTCCACTGCAGTTCTCAGATATATTTACGTTTTGCATATCGCAGTCTGAAGATTCAGTTCTATGAAACTTTCCATCCACAGAAAGATCTGAAACAGTTTTTTCAATGCTTTGTAGTTCATTCGCAGCATGCATACAGTTCACCTCTGTGTTTTCAGCATCTGGTACATGTTCATTTTCCAGCTTTTCCTGGAAACCAGCTCCAAATTCTGCATCAGAATCATGAACAGAGCCTGATACTTTACAAACGTAAGTATCCTGATTTAGAATCAAAATCAAGTTCTTGTCTGCAAAACCTGCACTATGAGGCATACACCCAGTTTGTGAGATGGGTGAATTTTCTTGCAATACTGGAGCACACTGCTTAAGCTGCACATAGGCTTCCTCCATCTCGACATCACATGAACTTTCAGATGGTTCAGTACTTGATAACTGTGACTTCGTAACCTCACTTTCATTTTTGACAAACTTAACAGTCACATTTTCACTTTCTTCCACTTCAGGCACTTGAGAATCAAATGCTTCTTTCCTATCTTTTATTTCTTCATGTTTTTGTTCTTTTCCTTTAATCCCGTTAGATGTTTCATTCATCATTTCTTGATCTTTCTCAGGCAGTTCATTAGCTACTTCCTTCATTTCTACATCCTTTGATTCTTCAGAAGCCACTTCTCTCATATCCACATCGTCTTTTATGGCTCCAGTTTCTTCTGTAAGCTCCACTTTCACCTGTTTGAGTTGCTCTCGTACCTTTTCTTGGCTGACATTTATTTCTTCCCGTCTGGCTTTTATCTCAGCTGTCATCTCTTTATATCCAGCTATTATCTTATCATATCCGGCTTTTATTTCAGCCAGTCCGGCTTTCATCTCAGCCCTCATCTTGGCTAAGAAGTCCATCAAAGTCTTCGTTTCTTTCGACATGGCTTTTCTCTGCAGGCGGGTCACTGGCATTCACTCGTAAATCCCACTTCAGACACCAATTACGTTCGTACGAGGTTCGTGTGGATTTGGAGTGAATAACGACGACACTTGGTGAAGTATCAAAACACACTTTATTTAGCCAATATTAATCAGGACAGCTCCAATAACCACTTTTTACAGTCGTCGAAGATCTACTATAAACACGCTGGTACAATCAGCGACACAGCCTTTAGGTTATCAGGCTATCATGGTGGAGACAGCTTCCTGCAAAGCACCCGACTCTGCTTTTCGGAGTACAGCTCCCCGATTCTGCTTGGTTGATCTTGGAACTCCAGGTACTCTCGAGACTCTCCACGCTACAACTCGCGATGCACTCAACGACACACGAGCACAGTTCCCGACTCTTTGGTTCAGTCGTTCCCAGAGCTCAACACGCTCTCTGGCGGATGCACTAACCACAATATACTATGAGACTCTTGTGGTGTACTCGACGACCCAGTCGGCACTCACTGCCCAACTGTCAACTCGATCCACTCCGCAGGGAGACTCGCTAGACGAGACACACACTCGATGAGAGACGTACACTCTCGATACTAACTCACTGACTGCAGACCAGCAGGGTTTATATAGCTTTCGGCTTGTGTTTGAGAACATTCTGGGCTAAACCCTTAAGAATTCGTTCCAGAAGGTTCTCCATCAGTCCATGGCGTGTCGCCAAATGTGGCAACCCTGCCTTCCCTTGCTATTTTATGGCAACCCTAAAACTGCTTTGCGGGGAAGCCATCTCACCGCGCCTTGACATTTTGTAACAGTATATTTTTATTATGCATTCCAAGTTCTTTAAATATAGAATATTTGTGTTAAACTTTTGTTGAGGCAACTTAGATCATTATAATTCAAAAAATTTTCTTTATAAATTTTAAAGTACTCTGTTGCCAAAGCAGCCATTACTTAATAAAACTCAGGTGTTATTTAAAATTTGCATGTAACAAGGTTAGTGAATAAGTTGCCAGTTTTGGTGATTAACTGCAGTGGGTGCTTTAATATAAAAGGGGTAGAGTAGACTGTAAGGTACCACTTGTAATTATGGCGAAGTTGTTGTTTGATTTATCGCCAAGTTGTTGTTTCATTTATGGTAGCCTGAGTAGTTGAGTGTTATGGAAACCCTATTGTGACGTAATCGGGTGCATGATTCTGGAAAATTTTGAATCGTGGAATGTAAATGTGTGTAAATGAAGGTTTACTTAGTAGCCATTATAAGTGTATGTAGAAAGGATATGCATCTAGTTGAAAGTAAAAACCCTTTTAGATGGATTTGAATGGGTTTGTAGGAAGAAAGGTTCAGATGCTCACTATGTGAAGCGTTCAATCAGAAAGTGTAGCTGGTTTGAAAAAAGTCCTTTGAGTATGATTGATATTTTTGATTTTTACGTGGCTCTGGGTGTACGAAGTGAACTAGAAAATCATGGTAAGTGAATATTTGCTTTTGGTAGTGCTTAAATGTATAACATGTTTTTCCTTTTTTATGTTATTTTAGTATTTGGTTTAAAATGTATTTTATTGAGAATATGTTTTTTTTTTTTTTTTTTTTTTTTTTTTCTTATATTGTAGAATTTGGTGCTCCTTTGACTTTTTAAGTGAAACTATATCGATGTGTACATGGACAAAGTAAAGGAAGTGTGCAATGCAAGTTTGTTCAATTCTAGGATTTTTTTTTAAGTGAAAATAGGTCGATGTGTACATGGATACCGAGCTTGTGCAATTGTTTGTCTTGTTATTTTGGCTTGTAGTCAAAGAATTGCACAAAATCGGTATCCATGTAGCGCCAAGTTTCGCCAAGGGGTACCCTAAACTATACTTTTACCTATAAAAGTATTGAACTTTGTAACCACGTATGATGTTGTCTGCTGGGAGTAGATAAATTGCTTTCATTAGAAAAACTAATGAAAGACAGCAGTTTTTAAAATGTAAATTGAGTTTCAATTTTCCAGGAGTTGCGTAATTACAACAAAAAATTTATTTTTAAATGTTCCCAGAAATCTTTAGAAGGAAGAGAAAAACTTAAATGTTGGTTATTAGTGAGGCAATGTTAGAATAAAAAATGTCATGAAATTTTACTAGTAACCATAAATTTTCAAAACTGCAGTTGGCTGCTGAACGCATTTCAATCCGTAAAATCTAGTGTTACCAGAAACCAAGATAATTAATCATTCATAACACATGATAATCCCTGAAGTTTTTCACAAGAATCAATATTTTACATTTTTCATTACTCCAGCATTCTTTGGTAATTGATACCTATGATTTTCACAGAATTTGCCAATAAATATGACTAGCAGTTGTAATGATAAATGCTTAATCATTAATTTTTATGTTCTGACAAATTGCCCTGCAGTTTTAATTAACAGAGTGGAAAAGATGGAGGTTATTGGTATTGTGGGTCCTATGTAAATCTTTATGGACATATCTATTTTAAAGGAGCTAGTAGTGTGGATGTTCTAGAGAGTTAATTGCCAATCGTGAGGTAGTCTTCTTTTTTTTTTTTTTTTTTTTTTTAATATAGTTTATATTTTTATCTGTAGCATTAAATCATATTTTCCCATGATACCAATAATATAAGTTAGCATGCTTTTTTCATTCAAGATTTAGATTGAAGTGGGAAAGTTGCTGTTTTAGTTCATTAATATGAAACAAATTCTGAAATTTGCAGAATCATTGGGACTTGCAGATGATGAATACTAATCATCTCTTCTTGATGCAGTTTGAGCATTTTCTGCAAATTACTGAATTTGCATCATTGGATGTTAAATATCCATGAACAGGTTTATCAGTAACTGTGACTAATTACCTCAACAAAGTCAGTTATGCTATGAGGCTGGTGTATTTTAACCTGCTGTCATATTATTTTATATCAGTTTCTTATTACTTGTATTTACATTTGTTTGCATAAAATTTCTTCTTCAACTTCTTAAATTAGACTGACTCACTTTAATCATTTCCTAAACCATGTTTATTTGAGTTGGTGAAATTTAGTCTGCGAAGTAAAAAGTTTCAATTAGTGAGCTGATTTACCGCCACCCAAAAAAAAGTTAAATGAAGGATGACTCTTTTTTTTATACCTTCTTATATAGTTTTTACCTTCTGTGTATAGTTTTTAAACTGTACTATGAGTATGAACAAAATTTATTTTGATTTATGTTCAGTGTACCATTTAGTTCTTCTAGGTCTTCCAGAATAAATAAAGAAAGGTTGTACTGGATTATGATAAAAAATACATTCTTTTGATTGATTTCAATCGGTCACTTTTCTCTCTAATTTCTTCTAAAAGTTCTTTTTGGAAATTAAGATGTCGAGTTTTACAATTCTAATGTATAAAAGTAATATTTCTTGATGTCGGAGAAGTATACAAGCTTGAACCTTTAAAATGAGATTCAACCTTAAATTTCTGCCAATTTTCAATAAAAAATAATGTGGGTCTCTTATCAAGGAGTAAAAGCATTTAAATTGCTGTGCCTGATTGTGCATAGAATATTAAAAAATTAAAATCAAAACTATTGTTGAATGTTGGAATGTTTTAAATTAAAGTAAATGAGTTAAAAAATTGCTTTTTATATGCTTTTAGCTGAGTATTTATGAAAATCGATTATAATTAATCTTTGTCTTATTCTTTTTGTAGCTGCTGCTTTTAAAGCTGGCAAATTTCAGTCTGGCCAGTTTGCAGCTAATAATGCCAAACCATCTGGGGTTATGATACCACCACCACCTAATCTCCAAGGTAAGTATTTAAATATATTTTATTTTACACTTCTACATCTTGTCAGTTTTTCATGCTTTTGGGAGAAAAGTATTTACCTGATGTAAAAATACAAAAATTCTGATTTATGTACTAAAATGTGTATAAAATATATTATATATAAATTAATGCTGCCTATTGATAATAAAAATAATTTTTCTGATCTCTGTCATTTTCAGTGATTTTGAAGCTTCTTAAGCATATTTTTTAATTTTAACCTCTTCGGGATGGTTGTGTTGTTTGTGTATTTCCAGCAAACATTATCTCACGGTCATGTGTGTTGTATATGAATTTCTCTTTAATTCACTGTGTAGCTGGGCATACCACATATTTCTTTTAAACCCCTTAACTGCCGCGGAGAACGTACAAGATTCACTCCTCAGTGTCACCATTTTTCCTCACAGGCACATGTAGTTATGTGATGCATTAGAGAGAAAATAAGTGCAAGTTTTACTTTCGCAAAATAAAGAAAAAAGAAAAAATGAAAGCACAAAATTTAATGTTTAGAGTAAAAGTATAATAAAAATGATGTTTTTATAATAAAAAAGATCCCTCAAAATGCAGTTTGGATCAGTTTAATTTTAGACCAGTAAAGTGCAATATCAGATTTCAGTGTTATACCTTGTGTAATCAGTATACCTAAAAAACATATATTGAACTGGTTATATATCTTCTGAACTGGTTGAATGGTGCAATTTTGTTCTTCATTTTTCCTTTTGCAAGGTGTTGGTTCATATATTTGTTTGCAAAATAGTTTCAGTAAAAATATGAAGAACGAGCAGTTCATCAAAAAATAATTCTAAAAAGATAAATGGGTTTGAAACATCTGTTATATCTTTCTTTCTTCCTGGCACTTACTTGAAATTGTAAATGAAAACAGAAGGCACAGAATAAAAAAAAAAAAATACATTTTAATCAAACAGAAATGTCAGCAAATACTGCACAGTCATTACTTTCACCATTTCAGAAACATCCCCTTTCCAAGTTCCTCCCTCCTTCTTTTCTGAAATAGTATCCTCCTCCTCATACTCTGTCAAGATCATTGTGGTGTTTCATTCCAAAGCTTTGTGAATAATTTTACTGGTAGCAGCAAAGCAAATGATAGTATTTCGGAAAGGCGTATTTATACGCACGGGGCAGTTAATGCATCGGCTGAGCAAGGTGTGTATATATGCCCGCAGCAATTAAAGGGGTTAAATAGAATACAGTCAAAAGTCGTTAATTCGGACACCCATAATCCGGACCTCAAAGCTAAAAACTTTCTGCGCATGCGCCGCGTTGGCACATGCGCACAGGCGTTTTACTCATATGCGTGTGCGCAAGTGCAGAATAAGTTTTCGCCTGCGCGTTTAATGTATAACGGACGGTGTAAGCTAAAATTATCTAATTATCTACTTCAGTTAATGTTAATGATTGCGTTGTTCCTTAATCTTCGAATTGGATCCCGCTTATTATTTTTTGCAGACCGTAAGAGCAATTTTATAAAAGTAAACTTGAACTTTCGATTATGTCAAATAGAATTTCCGATGCTGGAACTTCCAAAGGATCTACAAAACGAAAGTATGTTTCGATGTCCAACAAACAAAAAGTGGAATTGCAGCAAAAAATGGATAAAGACATGAAGAATGTGACAGAGAGGTTAGTGAAAACGAAACAATTTCGATTGACAAGTTAGTCAGTATTCTCGGCACAGCAATTAACGGGACTTGAACAGCGGAACTTTGTAACTGAACAAGAAATTATGTCTGTTTATAGAATTAAAGAGAAAGTATTATCACATAAAACGAAGCAACTTAAACAACTTACATTGAAAGAAATGTTTAATAAAGTAAACAAATAAACATTAAGCTTTTTTTTTTTTTTTTTTTGTAAATTTTGATACCTTTTAGATTATAATTATTCTTTATTTCATAAATTACGGTTTCATATTTTTAATTTTACAATTTCTGCATGCCATCTTACGAGATTTAAACTGATGATCTGTAATCCGGAAAAATCGATAATCCGGAATCGCCGAAGTCCCGACGAGTCCGGATTAACGACTTTTAACTGTATTTAGTGGTGGTGGAGTGGGTTTTTTTTTTTTTTTTTTTTTTCCCCTCTGTTGTTCAGGTGAAATTTATCAAATTGTCTGTTATGGTGAAATTTATCGAGAGTAAGAAATATTTTTTATGTTTGGTATTTTGTTTGAAATAAGAGCAAGATTCATGGATGTTGAGTGATGTATTGGCTGTTTAACTCGATCAGTTGAAATAAACAAATGCACGTTATCAATGCTTGAGAAAACTTTTTTTGCAGATATCGCAAGGTAGGTGTTCTATCTTTTCAGAGGTTTTACTTATTGCTATTGGATTTTTTTTTCCCCCTAGTGTTTTGATAGATATTTTGTATGATTTAGCAACGCATTTTTGCACTTAAATGGCAAAACAAAAATTGTATTTAATAGAAGAGCATACATGACGGATAAATGAGTCTTTTTCTCACAGTGATATTTTTGCAGACTTGGAAAGTGGTAGTTAGAGCGATTCTAATACAGACATGTTTGAGGTATGTGAAAAATTATACGTACTGGTTTTTTACGCAAAAGATTTTTGATAATTTTTATAACTGTGTTAAATAAAATCATGTTTGTATTTTTCTGCCACATATAATTATTTGAGGTAAATAAAAAATTGTTATTCTAGGATTAATTATTTCATAAAAGTTTTTAACAAAAATGCAATTATCTCATTTTAAA
Source organism: Stegodyphus dumicola (assembly GCF_044657685.1). NCBI lineage: Eukaryota > Metazoa > Arthropoda > Arachnida > Araneae > Eresidae > Stegodyphus > Stegodyphus dumicola. Next base: position 63,801,380 of record NC_140779.1, read on the forward strand.
ATTAATTCTGATTAACTGCCTGAATTCTTCTTTATTACAAGAGATTATAGCGCCATTACAAGAGAGCAGTTCGGTGACTGAGCTGCCCACGTCAGACAGTTAAAGTAATACATTTTTGAATATTACTTCTGCAACTAAAAATCCAAAGAAACATTAAAGAATAAATAGGAGATTCTGAAAGTTGCATCCTGCAGCAGTTTTAGTCATGTTATCTTTCAAGTCTATTGTTATGTGAATCAACTACCTCTGATATAAATTAATTTTGATATAATACAATGGTGTAATACTTTTTAAACTTATAATTTATGTTTATTTTGTAAATTAATGAGTTACTTAAAAAATTAAATGAAAGTAACATTAATATAATTAAGTTATTGTTTAACCCCTTGAGGACCAACATGCGGAGAACGAAGTGCAGCCACAAGACCAAACCTCCTGAAATGCAATGTTGCCACTGGCCCATCCATTTTCAGAAGTTAAGCCTGCTTTTACAAAAAAATTCGGAACTACTCTTGTATACGCCCTTGCTTGGCGACAAGTTTCTCGCCAAATATTTTTGCCGAGAAACTCCATGATGTCATATTAGTATCTAAATTTTTTGTACAGTCAAAAGTCGTTAATCCGGACTCGTCGGGACTTCGGTGATTCCGGATTATCGATTTTTCCGGATTATAAATCATCAGTTTAAGTCTGGTAAGATGGCATGCAGAAATTATAAAATTAAAAATATGAAATGGTAATTTATGAAATAAAGAACAATTATGATCTAAAGGGTATCAAAATTTGCAAAAAAAAAAAAAAAAAGCTTAATACTTATTTGTTTACTTTATTAAACATTTCTTTCAATATAAGTTGTTTAAGTTGCTTCTTTTTTTATGTGATAATACATTCTAATTCTATAAACAGACATAATTTCTTGTTCACTTACAAAGTTCTGCTGTTGAAGTCCTATAATTGCTGTGTCGAGAATACCGATTAATTTGTCAATCGAAATTTTTTCATTTTCAATAACCTCTGTCACTTTCTACGCTATCGAAAGTGAATTATAATGACGAGGAATTTGATTTAAATCATATCAAAGACGGAGTACATCGAGATGAAATACTGCATTTAGTACGGAATTATAAGCCAAATAAAATAAAAACATCTGCCCTGAAGATAAGGATAGTGCTGACAGATCAACTTCCAATTCATTGTGCGCCGCAGCATTAAAGATAAACAAAGTTTAGATAAACAAACGTTAAAGTTTAGATAAACAAAGGATATGCCTTTATCCATTTTTTTGCAGCAATTCCACTTTTTGTTTAATAGACTTTGAAACATACTTTCACTTTGTAGATCCTTTACATATTAGTAAATATATATCAGAAATTCTATTTGACGTAATTGAAAGTTCAAGCTTACTTTTATAAAATTGCTCTAACAGTATGCAAAAAATAATAAGCCGAATCCAATTCAAAGATTAAGGAACAACGCAGTCTGCAACATTAACTGAATTAGATAATTTTAGCTTAGCTTATACCGTCCGTTATACATTAAACGCGCATTCGTGAACGTATTTTGCGCACACGCATATTCGCAGCCGTAAAGGTCTTGCGCGTCAATGCGACGCATGCGCAGAAAGTTTGTAGCTTTGAGGTCCGGATTATGGGTGTCCGAATTAACCACTTTTGACTGTATACATTTCAAACTTTAAGCCTAAAATGTCTCCAAAAATGTGGTTTTTGCAGATGCAAAAACAACGTTTTGAACACACAATTTAAGCTAAAAATCCGAAGCAAAAAATTTAGATAGCAGAAACATAAAGTTTCTAACCAAAAATCACTGATTCAAAATTTCGAAAGTAACGATAAAAACTTCCTCCAAACTTAACTTACTACAGGAAAACCATAACCCAAATCTTAAACTCCGCTGAAAGCCGCATACTTTACCAGCAACCATTTGACTGCAAACCCACACAAGTCTATCAGAAATGCTATTCTTTGTCTGAGTTCTCATATCAGCTCTGCATTTCGGACACGCCAATCTTCGTTTTAAAAGTATTGACTCCCACAGAAATTCCAAAAATGCACTTTGATCCGCAGAAACACACCCGTGAACAAAAGACTCGTACCACTCCAACATCGTACCTTTTAATACTAAATTTACTTTGCACACAATCTAAAATACGCGACTGAAATCTTGCCACGTCTCTCATTGCAACATAGGCCATTTCAAAACACGCATGACATGAACCAATGAGCAATTAAACCGCTGCAGCAAAAGAGTTAAGTTTCAACATCAAAAGGGTTGCCATACAAATAACCTCGTCTCCAAAACCATTGTGCCGAAAACCAGCGCAGAACACATATCGCCACATTGGTGATCTTGGGGCGTATATAAGAGTAGAGCCAAAAATTCATATAAAATCAGCATTTTAATATAATGACTTCAATTTTTTAAGTACATTAATTATTAATATGTATTAATATAAAGAATATCACATTAATAGAAATAAATGGAATGTGCGAAATACTAAAATTATAACTATAAGTATGAAAAGAAATGCTAAACACTTGAAAACAAAATTAGGTACTTTTCCGTTTTGCCGGTGCAAGTCGCCAATAATGGTACAACCAATGGCAAATGGAATATCTTTGCTGGTAATCTTTTACTCCTCATTTTCAAAGCACGTCGCAGCCATTTCTTGTCAGATTGATTGTTTCTTTCAATACTCGCATACAATTACATAGACTTTTTACCAGATAGTTAAGTTTTATGCTCTAAGTTCATTTGCGGGTGGTAATTAAATCAATTAAAATGCAATCATACTGCTCACGCGATGGCAAAAATATAGAAAAAGCAAAGACAAGTGTTAAATTCATCCAATCTAATGAGAATGCACTAGCGAAGTAAAGCACTGCGCTTTTACACAATTTCTGAGTAAGCTATTCATATGAATTAAAATAACTCTTGCTTTTAAACTTGTATTAGAAATTAAAATTTAACTTGAAATTAATGTAAATAATTACTGAGAGAATAAGATTTTTGTAGCGTAGTTTACGTGAGATGAGATCACTTGGGGTCACGTGATGTTGTACCATGAAAGCATAGTAAATTCTTAAATAATTGTCTTTATTTATTGGCTATTTTACAAAAGTTTAAACGACATTAAAATTTTTATACCTTCAAAATAAAAAATTCTTGCAACTAACATTAGTCAACATTTTTTATATGTATTCTGTGTGTTGTCGCCAATAAAGTCTGCGATAAAGTCTGCAATAAAGATTGCCGAGTTTTGCACCGGTGAAAGGGAAAACTACCCAAAATTACAAATACAAAATGTAAAAGAAAATTAAGCAATAATGATCTCTAGGTAATTAAATTCCAATTTAATAATTCTGCAATGTGTGGATTAATTCAAAATGAGGACACACAGGACAATGACAGCTTTTTTTGCAAGTAAGATGCATCACACTTTGGGAAAGCTGACATCTTTCTCTTTCTGTAATAATGAACCAAGAAAGTGTATGTTAGTTTTCAGCTAAATTTAAAAAAGGCCAACTGGTCTGAGTTTTTCCATCACGGAAGTTCGGCAGCGTTGCACCTGCTGTAGTCAGCTAGATGTGTTTTCCCACATTCTTCTAGCAAAAAAAGAAAACATTGTGCTAGATGCATTTCCCTGTGTTCTAATATAAAAAAAATGCCTAATGAAATAAACACACCGGTGTCCCTTTAACTTAAAATGCTGTGATTCCTAGTTTGTTTACACTAATAAATCTATCAAAACCAGAAGCACAGAACAGAAACTGATGCTCATACATGAGGGTCAAAGCCACGTTATTTAACCGATGTGAAAAGCGGCATTTAAAAATTCAAAAATATTTTTCCGTTTTCAAGTTATGTAATGTGATGCTGGGCTGAAGAGATTGATTGGAGCTCTTTGCATAGCCACGATGCTGCTTCTCATCGTGGAAGAGCCTATCTCTAAATAATAAAAATAAGTTCTGCAAATAGATATTTATGATTAAATGTGGTAAAATGAGAATTTAAAACTAAATTCACAGTTTGTGGGATTATTCAATATGGTTAGCATCATATGCAGGAAGAGAACTTTCACAAAATATGTGAAAGTTTTGTAGATCACTCACATATGAGTTGTACTACTATTTATTTACATGTCTTGTCAAGGTTAATGTATCATTAAAACTTCAGGTTGATTGGATCTGTCCTTTCTTGTATTGCAGTTTAAAAAGTGTTTTCGGGTACGACAGTCATCAAGTTATGCGTAATAATGAAGTTTGGCAATAGGGAAAGAAAATTTTAACTGTTACAATTGTGTAAGAAATAAACATTTCATTATGAAATTTTCAGAAAGAAATTCTTTTATATAAGTGCATGCATTGAAGAACATTTATTTGAGGTGAAGAGAGCACATTTTTCATATTAGAAATTTTACTTATTGAATATTTCTCAGCTTTATGAAAAATTATAATGCAGGTCTACAAAGACATTTTCTTAAAAAGAAAATGAAGTATGCCAATGTTATACTTGTCAACTGTTTTGTGGTAGAAATTTTAAAAATAGAACCTTTGTATGAAAGTGTAATTTACTTTTATTGTTAATAGCTTATTTTATATTTAAACACATAAAATTATTTAGTTACACATACTTAATGTTCCAACTACTTTGTAATATGTGGTCCAGAAAATTGTTTATTTTTATCAGGGAAATCAAAAGTTTAATTTCAATAAGAATTCTGTATATATGCTAAAGTAGTGCTTACATATTAGTGCAGTCATCCTGATGAAAATGTGGAATAAATTATAATTGCAAAAAATTATTTATCACCTATATACTGATTTTACGTTTCAATTAGTATGTATCCTGAAAATCAGTCATTAACCTACTTAGAAACAGGTTTTTTTTTTTTTTTTTTTTTTTTTTTTTTTTTTTAAATAGAAATTATGGAGTGATCCTTTTAAGAACAGATTCAAAGCATTGTTCTTTTTAGCAAGTATGCAAAATATTATGTTCTATAGAATTTTATTGCAACATTTATTTTACTATACCTAAATCCTACAAGTGCATTTTTAAAATTGGGTTAAAGGCAAAAAATATGATGATTTGTCTATAAAAAAAAACATTAGAATTTGGAATACAGCAAAAAGAATGTATGTAAAAATGACCAAATTGCTTGTTGAAATTGAAGAATTATTATTTACATGGTTGCCAGAACCTAACATAATTTGGAAGTTCAGGAACTTCTTCTAGAAAACAATTCGGGAACTTCATTCCTTGATCTGCTTCAGCCTTTTCTTGAACTGACTTCATGGCTACTTCTATCATTTCTTGGCCCACGTTCATCTCTTCTTCGACTACTTTATAGCCCCTTTCATCTTTTATTTTGCCCTCTTCCATCTATTCTTGAGCTGCTTCCATGTCTTCATTAACCCTTTGCAGCGCACTGTACGTTAACGTTGGAATTTCAACAAAAAAGTTGTATGCTATCTATTTAGTCCTAAAGGAGTATACAGGTAAAATTTTGTAAAAATTGCACTTACGGTTTTAATTCTGTGGGTGTTCCATGAGGTGGAACACTGCACCGCCAGAGCTTTTAAAAGTGCGACTAACCGAGCATTGCAGTAAAGCACGAAAATGAGTAGAAGCGTTTGTATAAGAATGAAAAAACTTTGTATTATGGCTGTATACATGGTTTCCTGGATATACACAATATTCTTGTATATATACGGATAAATGAGATAAATATCCATATACACAAGTCCTATATACAAAAATATTTACAAATTTTCGGAAAGAGTTGGACCTCTCCGTGCCATTTATGGAAAATTAATAATAAAAGAATTAACTGCAATTAATATTAACAATAAAGAAAAATAAGCCCATAATATATACATACACGAAAAATATCTACACAATTATTGAAAATAAACGGGAATGAGACTAAAAAGCAACAGCAAAAAATTCGCGCAGGTCTAGTAAAGATGAGTCAAGCTGCTAATAAAATTCCCTCCTAAAAACTACTCCCAAAAAATTCGAGATACCATTATTAGGACTTTCATAACACAAAACACACCTCACCCCTCAATACTGCTTTGTTTGAATTCATTCCCCCCCAAAAAAACAACGGAAACAGAAAATGTAAACAACGGAAGTTCTCTCCTAAGCACAGATGTTCTGATTCGTAACAGCATGAGATCGCTAAAGGCGCAGTGTTCCCGCTAATGGAACGCCCAGTTTTATTCAATGATTATGTGTATGGTTTTTGTATGAAAGATTAAAAAAAAATATAGAACAAATAATTTGGAGTACAGCCAGCAAAATTATACCTAATTTTTTTTTTCCAAATAAAAATTTTTATGTAATTAAAAAAATAGAGAAAATTACTTGAAAAAAAGTGGATTTTAATAACACATAATAAATGAAAATTCTGTGTCTTCTTGTGATATGCTGCTATCTACTGTTTAAAAAGAAAAGTTCAAAGTATATTATAAAGGCATTTTTATCTATTTACGGTTGAATTTAAAGGTTTCAGAAGCAATTCAATTTGGCTGTTCCATGTAGTGTAGCACTGAGCCACAAAGGGTTAATGGATTTGATGGTCCCTTCCATCTTTTCTTGGCCCACTTTCATCTGATTTTTAATGGACACAAAAATACCAATAGTGTTCTCAGTATGGGAGAGCACAAGTCAGTAATTATCACTTCAAATTCAAGGCAATGCAAAGCAAAAGCTCATACAGTGATCTCTTAGTAATCTGAACTATTAATTAAAATTTAAATCTTATGCTCTTTCCAGTCTCGTATAGTTTTCCTGCATTCTCTAAAAAATTTGTATGTTTCAAAATTGCTGTAAGGCATATACAGTTATGTTGGACTGGTGCAGTTACACAAGGATTGGATCAAAATGTTGCCAAGCTTGACAACTTTTTGCAGTTGCTCACCAAATTTCATGACAAAAATTTGTCATGGAAGCCATCTCCAGTGTGGAGTGTCACCAGCCAATTTCGCGAGATAACCATGATGTGTTAAATGGATTTACCTTTGTAACTCTGTTTTTCTTGTAATTATCCCAGAGGGTATTAGCTAAGAAGGCCTATTAATTTCATTTTGGCATTTTACGTTGAAAACTTTAAAAGTCTGAATCACTTTTCAAATTGTTGCCACCAAATATTATCACCCTATATTATATTTAAAGAAATTAAATAATTTAGAATCTGCATAAATGTATGTATGTTCCTCATATTGTCATAAAAAAACAGTACCATCAAATTTTGAATAACGCACGTCTCCAACCGAATATGGGCATCTGGAAGCCAGCACTTGGAATTTTTGTTTTTTATTATCTATTTCATATTTTGTAAAGTATCTTTGAGTTTTTGATTAAGAAACTCTAGGATTTCAAAACGAGCAATGGCAACACTGTATGGGGGTAAAAAACATTTCTATCTCCACCGCGTGAGACTGTGTATCAGGAATTCTAGAGATTCGCTGTTTTAAAATTATTTTTTAATATTGCTGTTGAATTGAATTTTATTGCTTAAGTGATATTTAATAAATAAAGGTAACACACAAAATGTTAAAAAATGCTCTTGTGGGCATATCTGAAATCTGAAAACTTTCAGATTGTTTATATTTTTTAAAAATATATTTACATATTTCACTAAAATTGTTTTCATATACAAAATTCGTAATAGCAGTGACCGTCAACTCTAAGGTAGCCATGTCTACATTTGTTTGGATTCATGACTGCTTGTTAGTTGTCTTGGACAGGATTAATGTACTTTGGTATTTTATAACTTGTATGAATGCATATGATTAAAAAGTGTTTTTTATTTTGAAGCGGGTCCAGCCAGGCCAGCTGTGCCTGGCCAAAGAATGCCTATGATGCCACCTCCTATAGGAGCCATAGCTGGTCCAATACCTGGCCCCATGCCCGTTATGGGTCCTCCTGGTCCAATGCCACACAATATGATGGTTCCAGGTAAGTCAATCTTTTTGCATTTGTGCCTTTAAACTATGCATGCAAATCAAAATTCCACGTAAAGTTTTATGATAAGATAAGTTTGGGCTTCCCTGCTCCGAGAACTCAATCTCACTGCAGGTCCACTCCCCCTTTGGGCACATCGTGGAAGCCACTCTGTATTGAAGATTTGTAGAATACAGTCAAAAGCCTTTAATCCGGACGTCCGTAATCCCGAATGATCTGTAATCCGGTCCTCAATGCTACAAACTTTCTGTGCATGCGTAAACGCAAATACCTTTACGCATGAGCATAATACTTTTACGCATGCTCGTTTAATATATAACGGATGGTATAAGCTAAGCTAAAATTATCTAATTATCTATTTCAGTTAATGTTGCAGATTGTGTTGTTCCTTAATCATCGAATTGGATCCGGCTTATTATTTTTTGCAGACTATTAGAGCAATTTTATAAAAGTAAGCTTAAACTTTCGATTATGTCAAAAAGAATTTCCGATTATGGAGCTGCCAAAGGATCTACAAAGCGAAAGCATGTTTCGATGTCCATCAAACAAAAAGTGGAATTGCTGCAAAAAATGGATAAAGGCATATCCTTTGTTTCTCTAACCATTCCGAAATCTGTTTATCAATTCCACGCTGCTCTGCCGGGGGGGGGACATCGCAGCACGCAGTGAACTGGAAGTTGATCTGTCAGCACTATCCTTATCTTCAGGGCAGATGTTTTTATTTTATTCGGCTTATAATTCCTTACTAAATGCAGTATTTCATCTCGATGTACTCCATCTTTGATATGATTTAAATCAAATTTCTCGTCATCATAAATATCATGAATACACATCAAATGGTTTTCTGGTTGCAGTTTTTCTAATTTTGATTATGCGTAATGTATGCTTTACGCATGCGCGCGTTGAAAGAAATGTTTAATAAAGTAAACAAATAAATATTAAGCTCTTTTTTTTTTTTTTTTTTTTTTTTTTGTAAATTTTGATACACTTTAGATCATAATTGCTCTTTATTTCATGAATTATGGTTTCATGTTTTTAATTTTATAATTTCTGCGTGCCATCTTACCAGATTTAAACTGATGATCTATAATCCAGAAAAAGAAATCCGGAATCGCCGAAATCACAACGAGTCCGGATTAAAGACTTTTGACTGTACTAAGAATTTTTCTGTGTTCAGGAGCACTTGCTTCTTGGAAGGGAGAAAACATTATATTTCTTTCTTTTTCCAATTCCTGAATGTGTTATTCTTGCACAAATTAGGTTATTGATGAATGATTTGTATTTCTTTAACAGAAAACATTCCCCCCCCCCATAAATGTGTTATTCTTGCACAATTTAAATGATTCAAGAGCCTGAAGTCTTGTAAATCAATATATAGCCTTTTAGTATAAATACAAGTGAAAATAAATAAAATACTGCATATTTAATCTTCTATGCAAAGTAGTTGCTTTCTTTCAATCATAAAATTTATTTGCACTTGGTAAATGTTGCCTTACTATTTAAAATATTTTTATATTTTTATTATTGATCTAACTAGCATCCCTTTTAAGAGATTTGTATGAAAACAAAAAATGGGTAATTTTACAAATGCTAGTTAAATATAATTCTTTGTGGATCTAAAAAGTGACACAGCTTAAATGATGAACTTAATTCATATGTGTAAGATGAAAATATGTAAAGCAGATTTCCTAGTTTAATCTGCAGTAATCCTCTTATTCATTGTTTTGAGTATCTGCCCCTTGTGGCCTAAAAATAGTAAGTAACTATTTATAATATATGTATCTAAACTGCTTCATTTGAAAATAACTCTGTCATACAGTTTTACAACACTGCAATGCAGATATATTTCAGCCCGTCAGTGAATATGATTTCATTTGAAAAAAAAAATTATTTTGATTCCCTCGCATGCTTTCTTCTGAATGCATTTCACTTTTACTTACTTGCTCGCAATCTGCACCCTGCATTTTTGGAAGTTTACCATCTTAAGACAAACAATGGGCACTGAGCTCCACTGCGTGTCGTCTGGCATATATTAGCCAATGAGCACAAAGCAAGCTCAAGGCCGTTGGCCGTTATTTGGATGTTCTTTTGTTTATCTTGTCCTGAGTTGTGCGAGTGCACGTGCCTTCAGGAAATAGTTTTAGAAATTATCATCTTTTGTTATGTCTGCGAGAAAGGTGAAATACTCGTGCACGTTTCAAAAATCATGCACAGTTGACTTTCCTTCCATTATTTCCTCAAGGAAATGTAATGAATTTGCGATGTGTACCATCTGTCGTTGCGATTTTTCGATTTCGCATGGTGGAAGGGCAGATGTTCTCAAACATGTGTGTACACAAAAACACAAGGACAACATGAGATGTTTTGAAAAAAACGAAAAATTGAATTTTTCTTCGGAAAAAAAAAGACCAAAAAGGGATTAATACAGAATGTCTGTTCTCTGCCTTTTTACTGGACCACAACCTGCCACTGAATGCATCAGATCACGCTGCAGCTTTATTTAGAAAAATGTTTCCCGATAGTGAAATCGCTAAGAAATACTCAACTGCAAGGACCAAAACAGGTGTAATTGTTAAAGAAATGGGTTTGAAAAATAAATCTTCAGTTATTGATTGCATTAAAACAGCTCCGTTCTGCTTCTCTACGGATGGAAGCAATAATACCAATTCAAAACTGTATCCAATTGTTGTTTCCTTTTTTAATCCAGAGTCTTCAGAAATTGAGTGCAGTTTACTGTCTGTCCCCACTTTAGAAGGACATTCGACAGGCTTTAATATAGCACAGCTAATTATTAAAACTTTAAAAGAAAATGCAGTCCCTCTGGATAATTGCTTAGCACTTGGTGCCGATAATGCACCAGTAATGGTAGGCTTGAAGACTGGCGTTGCAGGCATCTTAAGAAAAATTCAGATTTGCAGATTATGAGGTGCACCTGTCACCTCTTAAATTTAGCAGCTGAAAAAGGGAGAGCTTTACCAATAAATGTGGATGAACACATTTTTGATATTTATTATTACAGTCAAAAGTCGTTAATTCGCACACCCATAATCCAGACCTCAAAGCTACAAACTCTCTGCGCATGCGTAAGACCTTTGCAGCTGCATATATGCGTGTGCGCATGCGCATAATACGCTTACGCATGCGCATTTAATGTATAACGGACGGTATAAGCTAAGCTAAAATTATCTAATTCAGTTAATGTTGCAGATTGCGTTTTTCCTTAATCTTGGAATTGGATCAGGCTTATTATTTTTTGCAGACTGTTAGAGCAATTTTATAAAAGTAAGCTTTAACTTTGGATTATGTCAAATAGAATTCCGATATATATTTACTAATATGTAAAGGATATACAAAGTGAAAGTATGATATGAAAGTTATGAAAGTCATGAAACAAAAAGTGGAATAGCTGCAAAAAATGAATAAAGGCATAATCCTTTGTTTATCTAACCATTCCGAAATCTGTTTATCAATTTCACGCTGCTCTGCGGCGGCGATGGGGTGGGAAACGTCGCGGCACGCAATGAATTGGAAGTTGATCTGTCAGCACTATCCTTACCTTCAGGGCAGACATTTTTATTTTATTTGGCTTATAATTCCTTACTAATACTGTAGTATTTCATCTCGATGTACTCCGTCTTTGATATGATTTAAATCAAATTGCTCGTCATTATAATTCGCTTCCGATACTGAAGAAAGTGACACAGAGGTTATTGAAAACGAAAAAATTTCGCTTGACAAATTAGTCGGTATTCTCGACATAGCAATTATAGGACTTCAACAGCGGAACTTTGTAAATGAAGAAGAAATTATGTCTGTTTATAGAATTAAAGAGAATATATTAGCACATAAAAAACGAAGCAACTTAAACAACTTACATTGAAAGAAATGTTTAAATAAAGTAAACAAATATAAAGCTTTTTTTTTTTTTTTTTTTGTAAATTTTGATACCCTTTAGATCATAATTGTTCTTTATTTCATAAATTACGGTTTCACGAAACATTTTCCGATTACTGTAAGTTTATCTTGAGAAGAACGAATATTTATGTTTTTTTCTTTGGACCTTAACAAAGCTTTTTGCTTTTTTTTTTTTACATTTCATTTTGCCATCATTCGATGTTTTTAACACAATTCTACAAAGCAGAATTCCATTAATTCATGTTTTGCAATCAATGATTTATGAACTGTTTAAAGACATTTTATCAAAGTTTGTAAAAACCAGTCTGTGTTTTGTCTTGTAATTCTATATATGATGTGATTTATGGTGAAATAGAAAATCAGAAGAAAGATGAAGATTTGGTAATAGGAGCTGCAACTACAAAAGTAGTAGAACTTTCAGAAGACAAAAATAAGTTTTATTTTCATGTCAGAAGTTAATTCTCTCGAGTATGTGATTACATACTACATAACTTTCCAGTCAAGATTGTGATGTTTCTGCTCCAGCAAATGCATCTTTTTCTGATATAAGGTACTTTTTGAACAGATTTCCTGTGTTACTTCGTTTAGTCATGAAAGATGATGATATTGATGTTGCTACTGATATACTGCAGTCGCAATTTTGCAGTTTACAATTAGAAAACTTGGATGAAGTTATAAAATCAGCTAGGATTGACACCCATTGGAGTTTAATTGGAAAACTGAAAGGTGCTGATGGAATTTTAAAATATAGTGAACTGTCTAGAATTATGTTGGCCATCTTGACAGTTTCCCATAGTAATGCGGAGTGTGAGAGGATTTTCAGTGTTGTTGCGAAAACGAGGACTAAATTTGGATCTAATATTAGTGATGATACATTAGAAAAACTTTTATTAGTGAAAGCAGGCAATTGCTATGAACAAAATTATTCTATAAGAATATAAAGTTTCTTTCTTAACGAAAGCAAAATCTGCCACTGTTCATAACATTTGTATGAAAATTGATTAAAGTGTCCCCCCCCCCTTTTTTTTTTTTTTTTTACGATGCAAGTAATAAAAATGTTTTTTATGTCTAAGGTATTTTTGTGTTGCCTGCATTCAAGACTTAGTAACTATTTAAAGTTAATTCATTATTAAAAACTATATTTTTATCATTTAAAAGTCTTTTTAACATTGTGATTTTTTAAAAAAATCTCCTGATTTTTGAGTGTCATAGGTTGGCAAGTATGTGAACAGAACCGAAAGTTGAAAAAAAAAAGTATTTCGTGAGACTTAAATTTTCGTGATTACGATGGGCTCACGAAAATCGCAAAAATGAGGGCCCTTACAGTAGCTGATATCTTTCATTCTACTTGATCTCTATGCATAATTTTGATGTCTTTTTACACAAAACTGTAAATAAATGAAATGCTGAAATGTATGAAATTACAAGTTTCAATAGATTAAAAATTTTAAAACCTACCATTAAATAAACATAATTGTAATAAAATAAGGCACAATATACAATATAGGTAAAAAATAAAAATACTCATCATAAAATTATTAGAAACCATATGTAAAAAGTACCAGGAGAGAAAATTAAAAACATTTATTTAACTTGCTGTTTTCGATTTTTTAGAAGTTTTACTTATAGGACGATTTGAAAAAAATCTTCTCCCTTGAAAGTTACAAAATCTCTTGTTTTAAACCAATAAAAAAATAGTCGTGTTTATTTTGTTATGTTATATGATGGTTCATTTATAAACAGCAGCTTAATATATGAAAGTGCTGCACACCTCGAATTTTTGATAATTATGAAAGAACTCAGTCCTTTGAATTCAGTCATGTGTTTTGTGAATCAACCTGAATATTCATTTAGTATTTTACTTGATGCTTGGCATAAATCTAATGTAAAATATTTCAATATTCAGGACGTCATTTTCTCATTAATATATTAAGAAAAAATACAGATGTTTAACGATAGCAGTTCAGTTTTATTATAAATTCTTATAATATTTAGTCCTATGAATTAGTGAAGTGACTTAATATGCTGATTAAATTTTTAACCAATGAAAATTTAAGACCTGAATTATTATAGTTCTGAACTAAGTAAGTTATTATATTTTTAGCTATGTATACATAGCCTTTTTTTTTCCTGTGAAGTCTTATTAAAATATTGTATGTGTAATATTATAATCCTGTTATTATTAAGGCAGCATGTAATGTAATGCAGTACAATGTCCGAGATCCAAATTCCATGCCATCAATTTAAATCTAGTAAGATAACATGTAGAAATTTAAAAAGAAATATAATCTTTATTTGTACGATCAAAAGTCGTTAATACGGACTCGTCGGGACTTCGGCGATTCCAGATTATCGATTTTTCTGGATTATAGATCATCAGTTTAAATCGCGTAAGATGGCATGCAGAAATTCTAAAATTAAAAATATGAAACCGTAATTTATGAAATAAAGAACAATTATGATCTAAAGGGTATCAAAATTTACAAAAAAAAAAAAAAAAAGCTTAATATTTATTTGTTTTTTTGTCTCCCGATTTTCGACCGCTCTCCCGCCAACCCGAGTTACAATATATTTCTCCTGATTTTTCTTATTCTTAAAATTTCTCACGATTTTTATGGAACTTGGCTTAATACTTTGTTATATAAACAAAAAAAAAAAAAAAAAAAAAAAAAGTGATTTTGGCAGTCTGAAAGCAATTGATTATATCTAAAACAAAACCTTGCGAATTACATAACTTCTACTTTGTAAGTGAGAGCAGAGCATATACGTATCCAGAAACGTCGTTCTCCAGTTCTCCAATGGGGGCATCGTGCTCCACTACGTGTCATCTGGCATATATTAATTAGCCAATGAGAACAAAGCAAGCTGTTATTTGGATGTTCTTTAGATATTTCGGTCATTTTTTCCTGAGTTGTTTGAGTATATGTGCCTTGGGGAAATAGTTTTAGAAATTATCATCTTTTGTTATGTCTGCCGGAAAGGTGAAATACTCGTGTACGTTTCAAAAATCGTACACAGTTGACTTTCTTTCCATTATTTCCTCAAGGAAATGTAATAAAATTGTGATGTGTACTGCGTGTCGTTGCGATTTTTCGATTTCGCATGGTGGAAGGGCGGATGTTCTCAAACATGTGCGTACACAAAAACACAAGGACAACATGAGTTATGTTGAAAAAAACGAAAAATAAAATTTTTCTTCAGAAACAGAGGACCAAAAAGTTGCTAATGCAGAATATCTGCTGATGGAATTTTAAAATATAGTGAGCTGTCTAGAATTATGTCGGCCATCTTGACAGTTCCCCATAATAATGCAGACTGTGAGAAAATTTTCAGTATTGTTGCGAAAACGAGGACTAAATTTAGATCTAATATTAGTGATGACACAGTTGAAAAGCTTTTATTAGCGAAAGCAGGCCTACGTGGCAATTACTACGAACAAAATTATGAAGTTTCTTTCTTAAAGAAAGCAAAATCTGCCACTGTTTATAACATTTGTACGAAAACTAATTAAAGTGGTTTTCTTTATTTTTTTAATCGATGCTAGTAATAAAAATGTTTTTTATGTGTAAGGTATTTTTGTGTTGCTTGCATTTAAGAATTAGTTACTATTTAAAGTTAATTCATTATTAAAAACTATATTTTCATCATTTAAAAAGTCTTTTTAACATTGTGAAAAATCTCCTGATTTTTGAGTGTCGTAGGTTGGCAAGTATGCATGTAAAATTTTCATACAATGTAAATGTTTTCATGATTTGTTTTCAGAAATGTAAGTTAATATGCTCCTTCCATGTTCAGTTATAATTCATAAACTGCATAATCTCAGTATTATGTTACTTCCTTAATAATATTTCATTCATAGGCTTAAATTTTAAATCTTCTGTATAATTTATGGGATTCAATGTTATTCCCCTCACCTTTTTTTAATCAAGTGGTATTGAAACATTTCATGGTGTGATCCATTTGTAGGTAGTTTCCATATTATCTAATATTTAAATCAATAGAGTGATTAAAAATTTGATTCGTAGTTTCTTTTTAATATGAATTCAAAGTAAGTTATGTTAATTTGAGCATATTGTTTATTTTTGTTTAATTTAAATTTCTGTTCAGCATTGAAAAGTTCTGTCCTTTTCATATAAGGAGGAGTAATTTTCCAAAAGCTTATTTCTACCATCTTCCATTATTCTCTTAACAGACATCCTATTTGGTCAATTTTCATTCAGCAGAATAATGCTCATTATATATTTATAAAGCTTCTTTGTCGCTGCATTTGAAAATCAAATTATCTTTATACTAGATTTATCAAGGGTACAGAGGTTGTTAACGCATTTTTAAAATGGCTTCTAAAAATGTGTAAACAACTTAATTGACGTTTAAAATGTGAAGAGTATTTTTTTAAATGTTCAGTCGAATAGCTTTTTTTATGGAAATTTAAGTACGTCTGCATTGTAGATTTCCATGATTGAAGGGCTTTTTGTGAAATTTCCAGAGGCATTGATAATACATTCCTCTTCCACTGCTCTCCAGAACTCATCAATCATGATGGATTTTTGTTCTTAGAAAGAGCTCATTTCCAAAGCCATGAAGAGACAGTTATCCATAGGTGAAACCTCAAGGAACTTTGGTGTACACGTAATATCTGTATCAGTTTTCATTTTTTCAAGTGTAATGCAATGGTACTTTTTGAAGTATGCTTTGTCTTGATGAAGTTTGATTCTTTGAAACATAAAAACTTTATCTTGAACACTGAGTTGATTTTTAACACTTTTTTCCACTTTTCTTCTTCTTTTTTTTTTTTTTTTTTTTTTTAAATTGTTAGAGAATCTTGCAACAATAATAAACCCCTTCCTGAAACTTGCTTTGCATTCACAGAAGCAAGTTTTTTTTTTATATTTTTCTTTAAACTTTTTGACCTTTTTGGGAGGGGTTACACTTATTTTGACTTATACAATGTAGTTGCATTTATCATTTGCTAAATTGTTTTCGTATAGTATTCTTTAGCTTGTTCTGCATTGAGCCATCCTTGGAAAAAAGTTGGTATTTGGATTTTATCACTACATATGTAAGTTGATTTGCAATTGATTTCTGCTACAGCACAATTGCTCTTGTCACCAATGATTTAACTTTAGAAACAGTATATATAAATAAGTAGTCTATACCTCAATATATTAAAGTCCTAGTTTTTTAGGCAGTTATAGTCATTGGTTATTATTACTGCTATTCCTATGTTTAATAAAATTAAAAATATGCCTTGTAAACATTTTGATCTTGATGTGTCAAGGAAAAATAATCTCCAAATCTCATTTTAATTACTACTTTTTTATTATTTTAATATATATGTATATTGCAATGATTTTATATTAAAAAACACTGTTTAAGCCTTCCTCGTGTAATTATGCGATTTCTTGCTATTAACTGTAATTTGCTTTTTTCCATTTATGTCTGAACATTTAATTACAAATTTTTATGCATCAAGTTGTTATTTTACAGGTATGAGACCTCCTGTTGGACATATAGCTCCTATGATGCCAATAGGTTCTATGCCAGCACCAGGAATAAGAGGCCCATTGATGATTCCACAAACATAAGATTAGGAATACATTTTGTGCTTATTAGTCTTTTTATTAAATGGATTATGGTGGTTATGTGCTTGGTGTATATCCTTGAATTGACATGACTCCATTTCCTTAAACATAACCTTTATTCACACACACACCATAACTTTAAACACAACTGAAATAACAGAACGAATAACAAAAACCACTAAACTAAAATTCAAACATCCTATGCTGCAGCTAAGGGCGAAGTGAGCGAGTTCACTGCCACGCTAGCAGTTTTTACATAAACCATGTGACGTGGATTGGCTTTGCACACAATCGAACATTAGATTGCCACAGGATCATGCATTTCATAATTACTATATATTTCATTGTGTAAGTATATTAAATATGTATAAAATTATTTGTCATTTATGAGTTCCATTAATATAACATAAGACACTTTTAACAATAAAACCTTTTTTGTTGCAGAAAAATAATTGAAGCATTTTTCCTGTTATATGAATAAGGAAATCATTAAAAAGTTTCTGTTGAGGTAATTATGAGAAAAAGTAATCTTCTATTGTCACATCAATGAAATTATACCTACTGAGTTACACATGTTTCCAAATTTAAAATTATCTATCTGTACATAACTGCTGTTGGGGAAAATTTTTAAAAGAACTTAAAAAAGCAAAAAATCGTACTAAAATTACTGTAAATCTAAAATGGCCATGGCCATTTTGCTAAAAAATATAAAAATGAGATAAAGCATTTAAATTTCCATCTTTTCTGCCTAAAATTGCTGTATTATACATATTTTTCCTGTTATTGACACTTAGTTTCACTTGCTTCTTGGCTTCTTCAAATCTCCTGGTTAATGTAAAACGTTTTGTGCTGCATATTGAATACATATTTTAACGTATTTAATTACATTCATAGTAAAAAGCTGTTATTCTATTGCATAATGTTTATTCTGTGAAAGCAGAAAGAGAAATGGGCTATAAATACCCAAATATTGATTTTCTGTTACAATTTGTTATTTTTGCTTTTCTTATGTCGTTTAATAAATAGTAAATTCTATAAATTTTCTTCTACGTTTGTTTATATTCATACGAAGGTTAGGTAATATTTGAGAATATTTATCGGGAGTATGAACAGGTTTCCGCCTCTTTTTTTTAATCAAAAATTGGGCATTTATTGTGAATGAATGATACTTATGTTTTATTCAATGTATTATTAAAACGATTATCTCTAAGAAAAATACACATGGTTGTCATTAACTTATTATTGAGCAGTGAACTTTAATAGGAAAATAGAGTACTGCTATAAAATAGTTCTTTTTGTGAAACATTTTCATTTGTAAAATATGCTTGAAATGTAACTCATTAGAAAGGGGGGAGAAATATCTGTAATAAGCTTATATATGAAACTTGTACAGCAAGTTACCAAATCTCTTGACTATATTTTTGTATATATTTATTCAAGTTTTATATCTCTGTTACTGTGTTCAGCAGTGTATTCAGTGTACAGAAATTGTTTCTGAATCCATCAGTTCCGAGTGGATAAGTCTGCTGAACATCAGCAATTTATTCAAGGTTTGACTTTTGGTTTAGCAGACAGGTTGAACTAATAGAGTTTTTGTGATATTCCCCATGTCTAATATGAATCCAAACAGTTCCGCTAAAGTTTTTTATAAAGACAATGTTTCTGAGACAGATAGCATTTTTATAATTTGCTGTTGTCATTCTATCAATCTAACTCGTATGCAGAGAATTGAAATGCCTCATCTTGATATTGGTGAAAGCTTAAAAATTGGGAATCTTCATTTACTTCTTAATTACCAAGACTGATATAGATATAGTCTTGTATAGAAGTGAAAGAATTGTAGTGAATGACTTAGTCTAACATGGGTCTTTGGCCTAAAAGTGCATAATGGCTGTTAAGGATGTTCTTTTATTATTGCATCTAGATCAAAATCTTATTTGACAGAGACTTGATACTCAGCAGATTGTTATGATATTGTAGCTATTACATTTAGCATAAATCTGGCTAAAATGGATTGATTGCTATCATAAGCTGCATCACTTGCATGCAGAACATCATGACTGAATTTGAGCAACTGAAATTGTTACTTTTAATATGAGTGGTAGTGGCTCTTCATTAAGCTGAGTCTATGTTGTAAATTAACATGCCATAACTATAATTGTTTAATGTAATAATACTTGATGCACAGTTTAGAATAGATTTAATTTGCTTTAAGGAAAAAAAAAAAAAAAAAGCCATTTGTAATCTGTTTCACAAACAAATCGTCTGGAAATGAAGTTTGAAAACTTTTATAGTGTCTTGATATTTAATAATATTCATTTTAATCCAAGCATGGGGCTGGTTTTAATCAGATAAATTATGGTTTTGAATTCAGGGGAAAATTGAACATTTTATCAGAATACTGCATACGAGTAAGTGAAAGAGACTTGATATAATGAATGTCTTGACCTAAAGTCTTGCATATGCTTTTTGCTGCAAGGTATAAAGACTCTAGAGATATTTTTTTTTAAAGATGCAGTTCTTAAGAAATTCATTTACTTTTGAATCAGATTGATTTAAATGCTAAAGATGCATTTAATTCGTGATTCATCTAATTAAAAATATTGAGTATTTGTGTAAAATGATGTATTAATACAGTGCGTGACTGTGGTCTTGTAAGTTTGCTAGGCAAAGAGTATAACATCACTGAACACTGGAGTTAAACACTGGTGAAAGGGCTAACTACAAGAGTTTTGGGGATTTTTTTCTGATGTGTAAAGTGAATATAAGGCTGATTCTTTTATAAAGTGCTCCACAAAAACTTATGCAGATAGTCTTTGTGTGCATTGTCTAAGTTAATCAACTTAAAACATAAGTTCATAAAAAACTTCAATAGAGTTAAATTCTGTCTGCTCACCATGCAATGTATCTTTTGTACCACAAATGAATCTTCATGAGAAATGCCTCGTTACAGATGATTATGTTGTTACTACAGATCAGCAATTATTTCGATATAAAAATGAATTATCTTTATATAAACCTAAGAAAACTTATTTTTGCGATAGAGTATTTGCATAATATTTTATATATAACTATATTTGCATAATATAGTGATTTGAAATCAGGTATTCTGATGTTGATGTAAAATTTGGCCCTGATTAAAAATAGTCTGGTCTCCTACATCGAAAAATAACTATCCAAACAGGTAGTGGTTAGTGACTGACTACCATATTGAAGAGCCTGGGTTGGAATCCCAGAAAGGCATGGATGTTTGTATAGTGTCTTTGCAGCATGGGGGCATTCTAAAAATGGGGCGAGCCGAAAGTCCTCTCATATGTTAGGGGATGAGGAGTGGAAGACCCTCACACCCATTCTCCATCAAAATTAGTGTGGAACCAGGAAAATTGTACTGTCACCTGTGTGGTTTCCCAAGGCTTGTACTCCTTGCGATGATAAATTTTATGGCTTTGTTCTGATGATAAAATCAGGCAAGTGAAATTAGTCACAACAACATAAAATGGCATTATATACATTATTATTATTTATTTCATATTTTGTAAAACTTTAATGAATTTTTGATTAACAAACTCAACAATTTAAAAGCGATCAACTGCAACAATGTATGGAATAAAACATTTTTATCTCCCACATAAGAGACTATCCATTAGAAATTTTGCCGTTTTAAATATTCTGTAATTTTGCTGTTGAATTTTATGTGGCGTTGGCGTTAATGCGAAAAATATGATATTTACTAAATAAAACTCAAAACATTAATAAAGAGACAAAGTTTTGTAACCCATCTTACTAAAAACACTGAATATTGATGTGTGAATTCAGAGAAAGGACTACAAAAAATTGTGTGTTAACACTGATGCAGGAATTCTAAACATAAGCTGCATACTTTTTTTTTTAATTCTCTGAGTTGTAGGTGGCGTAAGTGTAAAGAAAATGCTGCTTAACTTACAAATTTTTTTGGAAAAAATTGCAAAAAAATCATCACATTTTTCATTTTATTATTAAATACAAGGAAACGAAACAAGACACAATATATATAAGTTTTAGGTTGAATTTTTAATTTTTTACAGGTGTAAAAAGCATTTAGTTTTAATATTAGTTTACTATCCCAAGTTATCTCGGGCAAATAAAAAATAAATAAATATTAGTCGTTGTGTGATAGTTTTTGAAACAAGGAACAACACAAAGTGATACCTGACATTCTCTTTATACATTGGTATCTGGTCTCTTTTCTTACTGGCTTACCTCTAAAATCTATTTTACGGGAGCACAGAGGCACTGTCTCATTGGATTTGATTTTTTTTTTTTCAGTAGCAGGAATAACATCTGGAAAATCTTGAGGTTATAATCACTATCTGAAAAATCATTGCTTTCGCTATCTTGCATCATCGCCATTATTTTACTTTTTTCAACACAACTATCATTCTTTATACGTTACTGAGTCGATGTATAATAGACGATAGGGAAAACACGTGACCAGTCCTGCCAAAAGAACCGTGAAACCAACAAAACTTGGTAAACTGCCAATAAAAGCCGAATATTTCTTTTCATTTCCTCCAGGCCGAGTAAAACCGTGATAAAACAAATCGTACTGACAAATTCTTCTCGGGATAATGATTAATTGCAATATATACGAACCCGGGATAATCAGGCAATCGGTTAGTAATAAACCTAAAAAGACAATACAAAAATGAGTTAGCAGGAGTGAATGCAAAAGCAGACTGGTGGATTGTGAGCTCAGTGAGAGCATAAAAAACCTTAACAAACCCTTATAGTCGAGCATTCAAATCTGAAGCCTTTCAGATTTTATTATTGAATTTTCTTTTCTATGAGGTGTCTTAATTTTCTGCACATATTTGTAGAACTTTATAGGCAAATTTAACTAATGTTTAATCAGTAAATATTCATATTTAATTAAGTTATGCATTAATGTATGATAAATTACTTACGTTTATCCACACAGTAGTAATTTTATTTTCAATGTCTAAAAAAGTATTTTGGTAAATTAAAGTAAAGCTGTCTTGTTCTGCTCAGGATTTTTTCAGTATAAAAGTGTGGGAATATTACAAAATGAAATTAACCAAGGAATATGAAATTTGGAATATCTAATTAAATATTGTAATGTGCATGCAGTTTCGTAATAGATTGAATGCCCTCAGAACCCATGAAAGCTTGATAAAATTTATTTTCTCAAAAGAAACATTTCACAAAAGTACTCATTCAGCTCTTTTTTGAATATGATTGAGCAGCACAATGTGTAGTTACCACTTCAAACTATTAAGAATGTTAAACACAATGCAGTATTAAAAAAAAAATTAAGCTCGCACAGTGATTTTTGAGTACTCTAAAATAAGCTTTAAGCGATACATTCTCAGGTCTTGTATAGTTTTATCCCGTCCACCGAGAAATTTCCAATAGCTCAAAATTGCTGGAAGGAATACACAGTTTCTTAGGTATAGGACCAAATAGTCGCCAAATTTGGTGATAAAAATTAGTTGCCAAAACCATTCCCAGCTTGGTGCTTAGCAAGGTAGCCATTTATTTTAATGTTAATGAACTTAAGCTACTGCTGTTTGGTGATGCTTTACACTCTTGAGGCCATTCATGTTACACTATACAAGAACTACAATTTACATATAAATTCAGTAAAATTATTTATGTATATGCAAAATACATAATGATATATAATTTTCATCAAATTCATCATAAATAGTTGAATAATGTGATCATGCATTAAGTCAAATTTAAGTTAATTTGGAGTTCTTTTAAGATGTTGCTACCATGTAGCCTAGAAACTTATAATTTTCATATTTCAAGTTTGGCAGATGCTACTCTAATATCATTGAACTTGCCAAAATTACCTATACAAAATTCATCCCCACAGCTTTTAGTGTCTTCACATTCACTAAGTTCTTGTTTTAATTTAGACATTTCGGGTTATTAATTTTTTTATACTTGATAAGTATAAAAATGTAAATGCTGTATGGGATTGCCGCTTGTTCTAAAGAAAGATAGCTGATTTAATATAAAACATTTAAAGTGACTAAGGACTTTCTGACATTCTAAGATCCAAAGAGTATAAGTTTTTGCATGATAAAGATATAATAAATAATGTTACATGATAATGCTGGTCACATTCTGGCATGCCAATCACAGTAGTAAAATAGACTGGAAATATCTGAGGTTTGATTACAAAGAGTTAAATGTATTTCTTAATTCAAACATTTTATTTCAAATTAGGAAATTCTGCAGAATAAATAAACTGAATACAAATAAATACTGAGAGTGGCCACAATTAAAAGTTATGTGAAATACATAATAAGTATATGAAAATGTTTTAAATTAACTGTTGCACAAAAATATACAGGTGACTGCTAATTCATGGTACAAACTTTGAGGCCTGGTACAGGGCACTGTAACAATCGCATTTTGTATAGGAACGTATGGTCAAAAGTGAAGCATCAAAGCACAAACACAGGAAAGAGCAAATGGTAGAGAAAGTGTTTTATTTTTATAACCCTATTTACAAGTGGAAATTAATTTACAATATGTGTTCAAAAATGCATCGGCATTGATACATGCTTGACAGCATCGGTGCAGTGATTGACGAACACTTTCAAAGATACCAGGAATTTCACGCACACGTGCAGCAGCTATGGATGTTCGAGCAATAAGATCTTCATCGGAGTGTACTGTAGTGGCATAAATGTTATTCTTCAAATGTCCCCCAAAAAAAGAAATCTAGGGGTGTCAAATCAGGAGACCGAGGTGGCCAACAGATAGATACATCGCATGCCAAATGTCGCATTCATGTATTGACGAACATCTAGAGTGAAGTGGACTGGTGCCCCATCATGCTAAAAACCACATGCAGTTTCTAATGACGATTGGAACATGTAGCAGATCATGTAAAACTTGTTGAAGGAAAATGAGATAACAGTGGCCATTAAGTCGCTGTGGTAGTAGACAGGGGCCAATCAAGAAGTCATTTACAATACCAGCCCACACGTTAACACTGTAGCATTCTTGAAATGCATGTGGATTCTCGTTTGCCCACACGTGTCAATTGTGCACGTTAAAACCATCACGTGTAAATGTTGCCTCATCTGTAAATAACATATGGGCGGAAAAATTCGGCTGCAATGCACATTGCTGCAGAAACCACTAGCAGAAATTCCTGTACAGAAAGTCTTCTGGTGTCAAAGCATGTACATGCTGATAATGGAAAGGGTGTAGGCGGTTATTGCGTAACACTCTCCAAAACAGTGTATTGACCTTCACCTACAGTCTGTGCAGCAGCTCTTGTACTTGACTCGGGTGTAGCAACCACAATTAGCATAATTCATTCTTCAACTGTTGCAGTGTGTATAGTAGTTTGTGGTAATGTAGAATGAACCTGTTTCACAAAGTTGATGATGTAATCTCTGAAACATTCTGTGATCTGGCATTCGTCTATCAGGATACTGCTCACGATACATTGGTAGTGCGGCTCTGTCGTTTCCATTTGCACGGCCATACATGTAATGCATGTCTGCTTTTTCGGCAAATATAAAATCTCCCATCATGGACGAAAACTCAAACGAGAATGGCTCTCTTCCCCAAATGAATGCCGACTACTGGCAACAGAAGCAACTACTAACTCCGTTTCTCATCCATGTTCCTGCATTTGGTCTTTCTTGTGTTTGTGCTTCGATGCTTTCCTTTTAACTATATATCCCTATATAAAATGTGATTGTTACAGTGTCCTGCACCAGCCCTCAAAGTTTGTGCCATGAATTAGCAGTCACTCTGTATAAATGTGATTGTATAGCAAAATACAAGAAATTAAATGCAAATATTTGTACAAACTATACATCACCCTCTTTAGACTGCCTGCCGTGGGTGTGCAGTCTCCCAAGATCAAGGATAACCAGTCTTCATAGCTATTATAAGAAGCAAATTTATCGTAGTGCATTGGTACAGATTTTGAAGGAAGTCTTGATACATATGTGACAATGTCATTTAGTTTCAGACCACACAGAAGAGCCCATCCGACTGTGATTTCAAGTTGATGCTTAGGTTTTTTGACAGTGGCACTTCCTTCCTTAAAATGTTTTGCTGTCCATCATATCTGGTTTTCATTCTGCCAGATCATAGTGCACTACTTAAGATTTAGAAGAAAATTTTCGCTCAGTTTCATGTCTCAGAAGAGCCCATCTCAAGGTGCACTTAAAGACACTTGTTTCTCCCAGTAGCGCTGTGGATTTGCCAATGCATATGGTATTCGTTTTGCCAGTTGCACTCTATTTTGATTCTTGCCCTAGTAAATTGATTACAGGTCTGCGGTGTACTTTTTGAGTGAAGGAGGCATTCCGGCTTCGGCCACTTAATGTAATCTGTAACAGCTAGGATGTTCCTTTGACCTGTTAGTGAAGATCACGGCCTTATATAGCCTGGCATACTGATGCTAGCAAGAAAAAAAAAACACGTTATCCCTTATACCACAGTAAAAGTAATGAGAAGGGATCCTGGATAGTGTGAAGCACAAACGAAATTTATTATTCATAGATAAGAGTGAATAAGAAAAATCTCTCCAGGCTGAGAAATGTATTGTATTTGAAAACTCGGCTGATCTTTGGAATATGGTAACTGGTAGTTCGGCGACATTTTGGAGGCGATAAAGGTTACTACCTAGGACTTTGGTAATAATGTGAGAAGTACTCAGTTCCGATTACGCATTATTTTGTGTGAGGGAAATGAGAGATCATGAGATATGTAATGTGACATTAATGGCCGAATTACAGTTCTTTAATTGGAAAAGGGGGGGGGGAATTTGGAAAACTGTAGTACTATATTATTTTGTAATAAGCTTCATTGTGTGTTGTGTGAAATGGTGGAAGTGTGCGTGCCACGTACACTGTAAAAAAAAAGTTCGCTCTTTACAGGCAAAAGTTTTGTAAAGTTACAGAAATCAAAAAGTTACACAAGAATTTCCTGTAATGGTAACAGGTTGAAAGCAAACTGTGGCTGGTACAGATAATGTTTCAGTAGCCGCGCGGAAGAATCACGTGACTGACTGGAAATTAGCCAATCAGAAGAAAAGTGTTTGAAAGCTAGTTGCAGAAAAAAACATGGCTGAATGCATGTTGGTTGTATAGCGCAGGTAAGTAAGAAAATGTTTACAATTATGTTTGAAATATTTTTTGTTCATTTTATGCAGATTATTCTCATGCACTTTGCACTGTTATATGTAGTGAGTAAGTATTTAAACGTTTAAGCTTTGCGATTAATTAATATCAGTGTTCGTAATGTCTAATGAGTTGAAAGAGTGCAGAATATTTATTCCAAATGCAGATCTAATAGTAGTATTTTGTCATTGTGCATCCGATAAATTACGCCTTAAATTGTCCGTATTATTATTTATAACTAATTATTCCAAAATTTAATCACTGTTGTGGTATTTAATTGAAACGGTAATGTGGTTGTTGAAAACAAAATTAATCATGTTAGCGTTCGTTTGCAATCGTCTGAACAAAGAACGTTTGACATCTTTTTCCCGGCAGGCCTTGCGAGAAAAGTTTATGTAAACATTTAGAATTCTGAATGCAATGTATATATTTTTTGCTTACTAGGTTTAGTTTATTCTTTTTCTAGGATTACCTAATTAATTATACTTGGTTTATAATTCAGTCTAATATGTTTATGTACGAGTGTGTTCTGAAGTAAAATTACAAAAACTTGAACAACGCGGTCGAGAATCGCGTTTATTCTTTAGTGTTATAATATTATTTTTTTCAATGGCATTAATTTCTTACGAAAATGTTATAATTCCAAAATGAAGTAATTATATTGATTAAAAATATGTCGCATCATACTTTTCGTAATGTTTTGTTTTACTAACTAGATGCAACTTAATTATTCCATATATTTTAATATACCAATATCAACAGGGGAAAGATGGAAATGATCTAAAATATTTTTCTAAAAATTCGCTAAACTAGTTATAAAAGAAAACTAAAATTTTGTACATTATTTCCAAAAATATCATTTAATTAATATTTTATAAATTACAAAATTTATTGTATTGTATATATAACTACCATTGCATACTTATAAGTTTTTAAACATTTAATGTAGAATTTATAATGATTTTATTTTGCCCAATTTTAGTACAGTTTTGAAGTATGATAGTCTTGTTAGCATGAATCTGCTAATACAAATTTAATATATTTCTTGACAAATGTTTCTCTTATTCATGTAATATAATATATAAATCATAAAATAAGTTGGGCCCACCAGCGGCCGAGCGGTAAAGTCGCTGAACACTGGTAGTTCGGTCCGAGGTTCGAATCCCGCGAACGGGCCGGCTGCATGGGTGCCCTCGTGGCCCTCCCCGTGTGTAACGTGTATACGAGCCAGTTTCCCTTAGAAAGTCCTCCACGAAGGCATCCCTCCCCTTAGGCAGAATAGCCCTAGTGTGCTTTGCCGTAATTAAATACACCACCATAAAATAAGTCTTCTTAAAAATAAATTATGATTGTGTATGGAATTTAAAACAATTCTGTATCTGTATGTTAGTATTAAAAATAAAATAATAATAAATTTTTAATGAAGCATTGATTTTAGCATTAACAATTGTAAATATATATAATACACACACATGAATAAATGGAAATACAAGTTACTTTTCCTTACAAAGCCGTCCATGAATATATACTTCCCTTTAGACTGATAGCCTTTGCATGCTTTGCCATATTCTATCAATCCAAATGATGCAAATATGCAGAAAATTTTACTTTCTTTGAAAGTTAATGCAGGAAATCAAATTCAGTGCATTTGTAAACTACATTAGTTCTCTTATAGCTTGGTATTTAATTGTCCAATGATTTACTAGTCCAAACTAAAGCAGAATTCAGATATTGTTCAAATAAAAGAAAATTAATTGTTAGACGTATATATGAAGATTTATTTTTTTAAATATTATTTTAAGTCAACTCAATTAATTTCAAATTTAAGTAAGTATTCATGCCTTTCAGTAGCATTATTTTTGGAAATCTTAAATTAAATAACTGAATGCAGTATTTCTTGTTAATAGAAGAAAAGCAATGTTATGAAAGACTAGCGAAGTGGATTTGCAAGTTCTAATTACGAAAGGTCCCATGCTCTAAGGGGTCAATTTTAAAAATACTTAATTAAAAAATGTATTTAACGTAAAACTTCCAGCTTCACACCATGTGGAATATTAATTCTATATATTTTATCTCACTTTATTGATTAATTTCATAGCATTTCGTGTGACACTAGTAGAAATTATTTATTAAATTTTATGCAGTTTCTGATCTATGTTTTGATTTGGTTATTAATTACGTTAGGTTACATAAGATTTAAAATTATGTAAGGTACAAAAACCTTCTGCATCTATTAATATATGCTGATGTGAATGAAATTATGCCAGTGAAATTTTTTAAAATCAAAAACAAATTTCTGTGGAAAATTAAAGTTATAAATTCTAAATGCAAACAAAGGAATGAATTTGAAAGTTATCAAATAAGCCAAAGTGTTGGTAATTTTTGCAGTTTTGCAGAAGAATTTTTATGTTGTGCAGAATGGGAATCTGATGTTTGGTTTTGTTAGTACAGTCAAAAGTCGTTAATCCGGACTCGTCGGGACTTCGGCGATTCCGGATTACAGATCATCCGTTTAAATCTGGTAAGATGGCATGCAGAAATTATAAAATTAAAAATATGAAACCGTAATTTATGAAATAAAGAACAATTATGATCTAAAGCGTATCAAAATTTACAAAAAAAAAAAAAAAAAAAAAAAAGCTTAATATTTATTTGTTTACTTTATTAAACATTTCTTTCAATGTAAGTTGTTTAAGTTGCTTCATTTTATGTGATAATACTTTCTCTTTAATTCTATAAACAGCCATAATTTCTTCTTCAGTTACAAAGTTCCGCTGTTGAAGTCCTATAATTGCTGTGTCGAGAATACCGACTAATTTGTCAATCGAAATTTTTTCGTTTTCAGTAACCTTTCTTCACTGTCGGAAGCGAATTATAATGACGAGGAATTTGATTTAAATCATAAACAAGACGGAGTACATCGAGATGAAATACTACATTTAGTAAGGAATTATAAGCCAAATAAAATAAAAACATCTGCCCTGAAGATAAGGATTGCTGACAGATCAACATCCAATACATTTCGCGCCACGGCGCCCCCCCCCCCCCGCCGTAGAGCAGCGTGAAATTGATAAACAGCAGATTTCTGAATGGTCAGATAAACAAATGATTATGCCTTTATCCATTTTTTTGCAGCAATTCCACTTTTTGTTTAATGGACTTCGAAACATACTTTCGCTTTGTAGATCCTTTACATATTAGTAAATATATATCGGAAATTCTATTTGACATAATTGAAAGTTCAAGCTTACTTTTATAAAATTGCTCTAACAGGCTTCAAAAAATAATAAGCCGGATCCAATTCGAAGATTAAGGAACAACGCAATCTGTGACATTAACTGAATTAGATAATTTTAGCTTAGCTTATACCGTCCGTTATACATTATAAACGTAAACGCACACGCATATTGGCAGCCGTAAAGGTCTTACGCGCATGCGTCAACGCGACGCATGAGCAGAAAGTTTGTAGCTTTGAGGTCCGGATTATAGATCAAACTGAAGTATTGCAACTTAAACACGTAATTTAGCTTAAAATTTATTTGAACTTAATTTTCTAATTTATTTTGATCATGTATATTTCATGTGTCATAAGTCTTTAAAATGAACTTGATTCTCATCTTATTTATTAACACAAATTTTTTAAAGAAGAAAAAGTCACATTAGTTTTGCTTAGTTGCACACGAAAATTTAAAAAAAAAAAAAAAAAAAACATATATATATATATATATATATATATATATATATATATATTTGCATAATTATCCCCATTTTAATGCATTTAGAAAATGAATATCCCAAGATTTTAAAATGGATTTATCGACATAATGATATATAGAGAGGAGTTATGTTTATTTGCAGACTTTTTTCCTCCTTTTTACTAATATTATAGTATGAAAATCAAGGGGGAAATCAAGCAATAATTTAATTTTGAAGGATATGATTACAGTAAGACCATAACCAATCAAAAATATTCATGAATGAACTACTGGTAACTATCATAGTATTATTATATAAAAGAAACCTACATTCCAATAAGAATGCTTAGTAACATTAACATTTCAGTATCTGATAATAATAATTTTCATTCCTACTTCCCTATACCTTGAATTTCATTCTTATTATTATCTAATGCTATTCCCTAGACTTCAAAGCATTTAATGCATCTGGAACTGCAATTTGTGCCGTCTTCTACAACATCTAATCACCACTCAGTTTGTACTACCACAAGCAATGATCTTCAGAATTACCGTATTGCGTTGCATATTCCATCCCACCCAGCTTTAGAACCAGATTTTGAAAATTAAAAAAAAAATATTTGCATAATTTTCCCCCTTTTAATGCATTTAGAAAATGAATATCCCAAGATTTTAAAATGGATTTATCGACATACTGATTGTTTTCGTCATACTAACAAAGGCAAACTTTTGTACACTAAAGGCTCCGTTGAATCTTTCTCTTCTAACTGTTGAATATTATGTCAGCCTAATACAAAAACTGATCTATGATAGTGAAAGGAAATACCAACTGCCATTCACTGTGCAATTTTGCCATATCAGCTGCATATTCATCTTCTCTAATTATTTATGTATAATCTGAGGCTTAAGGAATTGCAAGACAACAGTGAGAATGAGAGAAATTCAAATTATAAAAAAAATGAGATAACTTATTAGATGTTGCAATTATGTGTATTCTTATTGAAATAGAGGTTTCTTTTAAAGAAATAATATTGTAATAGTAGTAGTTTATACATGATTACTTTTCATTTGTTATATTCCTACTGTGACTGTGTCCTTTGGAAATTAAATTATTCGTTTAATTTTTCCCTCTCAATTTTCGGAAGATAAAATTAGTAGGTAGGTAGGTTACGGAGGACTGGAACGCCTGGTGTCTAACAGAGGTAAACAGGCATGTGTTCCAAACCCTCCTCTAACTACGGCAAAAGCTTCCTGGAACCACACGAGGCTGCACCAGGAGATTATTGAGGTTGTCAAAGGGAAGTACATGGCCTTACAAGGGCATTAGTAGGATTGTATTACAGGTTGAAGAGGAAAGCTGTGGTGTTACAGATAGTAGGTAGTTAAACTAAAAATACTTGGATAATAAGACGCATTTAAAAAAAAATGCATAGGCAACAATACACAAAGCACAATGCGTAAAATGCATAAACAGAGAGCACAAAAAACAGGTACATACACATAGTCACTTAAGGCACAAAAAGATAAATGGAGTACATGAAGTCACATGAAAGCTGGAGCACAATGTTAGTGTAAGGCAGTTCTGTTGGATATAAATACAAGTACATCTTGAATGATGAATGATGAGTTCATGAATACTCATGTGTGCAGAAGAAGAGTGCGGTTAGATTGCTAAGGCGTTGATTATTGTAGCATCGCTAAGAACATAGATAAAAACACTGATAAAAGGCACGAGGATGTTGTAGCACTAATTATTGGGCAGTGCCCCAGCAATGTGTGCACCGTGAGGCACACAAGCGTTCACTAACACTGCGTAAGAAGATGTTGTTTACATGCTGTTGAAGGGATTACACACGTATCATTATGGAGGCATAACACATCTCTCTAAGGAGATGCTACATATTTGCGAATTGTTAGTATTGCCACTTTAGATTGTGGGCAGGGGAGCTTAAACACACAGTTGTGGTGAAGCCCAGATATTGTAAAATTCACTGGACTAGTCTTAGAGCTTATCGTCAGTACACCATAGCGTCATTTTAGCACGGTAGGCAAAGGTCTGTGCCCAATGCCGCGATGGTATTAATGATGCTGGAGATTGAATTAACCGCTCCTTTATGCGTTATAAGGAACCGGTGATAGGCGTTCCTATTATTTGTAGGTAGCGGAAGATGGTGTGCAGCCGTCAAAGGACATTCAAATACGTAATGGTCTGGTGACCCTTCTGATCCACAGACACAGATATCTGTATTTGAGATGCCGTGGCGATTGTAATAGCTGGGAAACGGGCCGTGACCCGTGATGAAGTAGGTGAGAGGTGCTACGGCGAAGAGTCGATCGGCGGAAACTTTCGGGAGGTAGGTGAAAGTCCGTCTGCCTGTCTCGCATTCGGTCCACTCACGTTGCCATTGGTGCATTCCTTGCTCTCTTAGGAGGCCCTCTAGATAAGAGCAGGGCGCAGGTACGGTGATGGGTTGGGCTGTCGGGTTGGAAATTGCATCTTTGGCCAACGTGTCAGCAGCCTCGTTGCCCTCATTATTCGCATGGGCTTTAACCCAGACTAGATTGAAATGGTAATGAGGGTGTTGCATAAGGAGATGTTGGAGATTGAGTATGAGAGGTGAGACATGATGATGGTTCTCAAGTGCAAGTAAAGTTGAAAGGCTATCGGTATAGATATTTGCTCGTGGGATCTGGCAATCTATGAGATGTTGCACTGCTGCCGTAATTCCCAGTACTTCCGCCTGGAAGATGCTATTGTGAGTGCGAAGTTGTCCTTTCCAGTCGTGTACAGTTTTGCCATTCTCATAGTGCACAAAAGCACTGCCTACACCATTCTCCTGCTTTGAACCGTCTGTGTAGATCTGGTTCCCATTCCGTGGTGCGTGTGTCGAGGTGTGAGTCTGTTGCTTGTCAATTTTGATGTGGGTTCCACTTCCTCTGAGAGCTGGATGAGTATGGGTAGAAGTGGAGGGACGTTCGAACTGGACTGGACTGTAGCTGGTATTTGCGAAAGTTGCATCTTTGCGTAGGTAGATCAATTTAGTAAAAGTTGCCTCCATCTCTGCTTTTATATGGAGTGGTAATATGCCGGCTAGAACTGTTGCTGCACTGGTGGCGGTTGTGCGGTAGGCTTTGCTTAATTGCAGGGCGAAGGGGCGTTGTAGCGTTGTAAGTTGCCTGATCTTGCGAGTACCCATTGGCTGCGCCCAGATCACTGCAGCGTATAAAGCTATTTTTTCTACAACTGTGAGGTATAGCACTTTTTGGAAATGGGGGTTTTGGCCCCAGTTGCGACCTTGAAATTGTCTTGCTATGCGGGCGATAATTGACGTCTTGTTTCTGGTTTCCATGATATGCGGAATCCAAGTGAGACCTTGGTCCCATACTACCCCTAAATACTTGAGATTCCGCGCAATTTTGATGTTTCGGCCTAGGAGTTTTATGCATGGACGACGAGTTGGATTTGTACCTCGTCTGGGAATTATTATCGCTGACGATTATTTTATGGAGATCGTGAGCTTTAATTTGTTGCATGCGGTGGTAAATAAGGTGCAGGTCTCTGTGCTGTTGCGTTCCAGTTCTTTCCTGGTGCGTCCTCTTACGAGCAGTGCTACGTCGTCTGCATAAGCAGTGATGTTTGTATGCTGTGGCCAGTTGGTTTCAAGGACTGAATTGAAGGTGAGGTTCCAGAGTGTCGGTCCCGCACAGGACCCCTGCGGACAACCTTTTTCTTGTACCCTGGATGTCGTACCGTCGTTATTTACAAGCTGAATATGGCGGTCGTGGAGGTAGCTGTTGAAGATGTTGAATAGGTTGGAGGGGCAGTGTGCTCCTCTGAGGGCCTGCTTAATTGCTGGCCACCAGAGAGTGTCGAATGCACTCTTTAAGTCTATAGAAATGAAAGCTGTGTGCATGTCGCTGTTTTTATTGCGTAGTATTGTATCCTGAATATTGTAAAGGGCATGTGTCGTGGAAAATCCTGTGCGGAATCCATACTGCCGGGGGCTGAGATGGTTAATTCTGTGCAGGTGGTGCTTGAGCCTGTTAACGAGGAGTTTTTCATAAATCTTGCCTAAAGCAGAGAGGAGGCAGATGGGCCGGTAAGAACTTGGGTCTTGTGGGTTCTTATTCTTTTTAAGAAAGAGAACGACATGTCCTCTTTTGAAGGCTGCTGGAAAGATTTGTTGGTGAAGAAGTTGATTGAAGTAGGTCTTAAAGAAGGAGGGGCGTGCTTTATAAGCTGTATGGATGATTGAATAATCTAAGCCGTCAGGTCCTGGCGCTTTTTTCCGAGGAAGGTGACGGAACAGCTGTTTGATTTCTTTATCGCTAAAGGGTACATCGGGAGGTGTCGCAGGAATGGTGGTTTTATTGCGAACCTTTCGTTGTTCTATCGTGTCCTCTTCTGGGTCATCGTTTGAGAAGACGGTGTCCAGAATGGTGGAAGCTGTGCTCTGCACGATGTTGGTGGTAGAATCCATGGTGGGTTGTGCGTGGATCTGGGCCGGGTTAAAAATCTTATTCGACGAGATTTTGTGTAGGATCCCGTAAGGATTGTTGTTGTTGGTACAGAAGGTGCGCCAGCTGGTGACTTTAGCCATGATGATGTTCTTTTTGTATGCTGCACGCTCTTTACGGTATGTCATGAGTAGGTGTGTCTTTTCTTCTTCGTTAATAGTGGCGCGGAGACGTCGTCGAAGGGCTCTGCATTTTTGCCTTTGCTGCCTCAGCTCTTTGGTCCACCAGCTGACACCCTGTATTTTCTTGGCCACACGGATAGGAAGGTGATTTTTGCATGCTTCGTGTAAGCTTTCTATCAGATGATTCGTGTAGTGCTCCATGCCGTCCGGGCTGCTGAAGTTGTAAATGTACTTTTCTTCTTCTCTGAGTAAGCGAGTGAAGGTGTGGGTAATGGGGCGAATCTTATTGCTTGGTAACTTAAAGCGTCGTAGGATAGTGATGGAGGTGTCGCAGTCTACTTGAAAATGGTCTGAAGCACTTTCCTCGTCTAAGATGGTCCAGTTTTGGATGAAGGATGCTATGCTGCTTGTAGATATGGTGAGATCCGGCCAGCCCTTTCCGTAGGTACTATCGTAGGATGGTGGCGCATTTGGTGCGTTCAATAGCTGCAGGTCTTGGATTGCTAGGAAGTCTTCGAGTTCTTTTCCTTTCATTGTGGTGTCTGCGTAACCCCATATGGAGTTATGCGCATTGAAATCACCACCTAGGAGGAGTGGTGTGAAAGGATACTTTTCCTTGGTTTCCTGTATGTTGACGATGGCGTTGCTGATGTCTTCCGTGGGGGAAGAGTAAACAGAGGCAGCGATGATTTGTATGTTGTTGTAAACGAGTAAAATGGCGATGTAGTCTCTTTTGAGTGTGATAACGAGAGGGGACCAAGAAGGATTGCAACAGGCGATAACTGCTCTGGGGGCTTGATCATTCGTACCTGCTTGTGATTGAAAAATTTTCCAGGCTGTTGGAAGGCTGGCTACACGACGATCTTTACAGTATGGTTCTTGTATGAGAAGGAGGTCCAGGTTGTGGGTGATGACATGCTGGACCAGTTGGGAGGCAGCTGCTTGAGCTCTTTGTAAATTGATCTGAGCACAGCGTATTGGTCCATTTGTCTTGGGAGTGTCTGTGATTGCTGTTGTGAGGATATCGTTGCTGAAATTCTGTAAATCATCCATAGGTGGTATTGCATTTAATTCTGCTGATGTACCGTCCATAAGTTGGGCAGGTGACATCGTAGGCTGGGTGGTTGCAGGGTAATTTGCTTTTTGTGCGGTAGTTGTAATCCTCACAGTTGATGCAAGTGGCCTTTTGGGATTTGCAATCTGTGATCTTGTGATTGCCTGAGCAGTATGAGCAATATGCTTTGTTTTTGCATCTGTCTTGGGTATGCCCAAACTCCTGGCAGCGGTAGCAACGACGGGTATTGAAATGTTCAGCGATGCGGTATGCCCGCCAGCCGAGATACAAACTTGATGATTGCATGATGGTGTGGAAAGCTGCGGGTTGGCATTCAAGGATCCACTTGACGCCATTGCCCCTATCTTTTAACCTATAGAGGACTTTGGCGTTGCTTTTGGAGATCTTAAATTCTGAGATAATAGCTTGCTCTATTTCCTCCTGAGTGATATTAGGAGGGACGATGTGGATTGCTACCCGTGGGAGTCTAATGATTGGCAATCTCGTTTTAACGATTTCTCGACCCTGTGTACTTTGGAGTGCTTAGGTGAGCTTTTCGAGATCTTCTTTAGTGGCACAGTCGACTGCTAGTCCTTCCTCCTGGATGTTACTGACTGTCGCGATTTTGATGCCCAATAAGGGAAGTGGGAACTGTGCGCTCAGCTTCTCTTTGAGCTCCTTTCTGGTTGTTCTGGTGTCCTCTTTCGGATAAACAAGCAGAGTGTGCTTATAGGATTGTGAGGTCGCTTGAGCGTATGTGCGCGTGATGTTGTAAGTAGGCAGAATAGGTGTGGCTAACTCCTGATCTGTGTTAACTTCCGCATCAGTTGTTGAAGGTACGGAGGATAGTCCTCTGATGGCCAAATTTCGGAGAGCTTCCAGAGTTGTTAATTGGTCTCTGAGATCAGCAGGTAACAGGAATCGTTTGTTCCTGATAGTTGGTCCAATTGTTTTTGCTTCTTCTCTTCAATAAGTGAGTTTACTTTATCGGAGTAGTTATATTGCACTGATTCGATTAGTATAGCTGTGTCTAAGTTGCTATGGTGCACTGACGTGTCGGCTTCTGGCATGATACACTTGTATGGTTGGAGCTATGTAACAGTATGATTACTATGTGAAATGCCGAGGTCTGTAATAAATTTCTGATAAGTAACACAAGTACTGGAGTAAAATTCTAGGGGGACTGTAGATAGAGTATTAAATAAAAAGACCTTTTGGTATCTAACACAAAGAAAATTACTAGCACAGTAAGTCGCAGATAAGCGATGCTAACTAGATAACATTATTTACCATGCTACAGGCATAATTGTGAATGCAGAACAAAAATGTAATTAAAAAAAATGGATTACTATGACTATTAAAATCAAAGCAACATTGTAAACAGGTAAATTTAGCTAAACATCAACAACAACAAAAAAAAAAAAAAAAAAGATACTAAACAATTTGCTAATGCTGGCAATACTCTAGACTGGTAAAAAGTATAAAGCTTACTGAATATAAATAAATTATAGAAATTATAGCTTAAGTAGCTGCTGAATGGGGATAACTACTGAGGAATTGGAAAGCTACAGATGAGGTAGCAGAAGGAATGAAAAAATAATGAGCTTAATTAACTAAGTAGTTAAATATGTTATTGGAAGTTGAGATAGAGGAGGAGGAAAGGGGAAGGGAGATTGGCGTAGAGTTGTTAGCGCATTCGAGGGATCAGAAATTAGAGAAATTGAGATTAAATAATGCAATAAATTAGAATTATATTAGCCGTATGCAGTAAGCTGGCGAATTATTGAAAGTGTTAGTGGGAGTTGAGATAGAGGAGGAGGAAAGGGTAAGGGAATTGATGTGAAATTCGTAAGGAGTTGTTAACGCATTAGAAATTAGAGAAGTAAAAAAAAAAAATAAAAAATAATAAAAAAAAATAATAATAAATTATATAATATAATACAATAAATTAGAATTATATTAGCCGTAAATTATATAATACAATAATTTAGAATTATATTAGCCGTGTGCAGTAAGCTGGCAAATTATTGATTATACATTGCAGGAAATTAAGATTATATTAACATGTAAAACACAGTAAATGAGAATTATAATACAAAAATAATGCAGAAGATTAACGTTATGTTAACCGAGGAGCAGAAAACTGGAAATCATAAAGAATATACAACGAAAAGAATAATAATAGTAAAAAAAAAAAAAAAATTCAATTTCTAGAAAGCACAATAACTGAGCGTTATAATGAGATTATTACTCGGAAGGCACAGTATTTCAAAATTAAAATGATTATACAAGCAGAAAATTAAGATTAAAATTTCCGAGAAACATAATACTCAGTTAATATTCTACGTACTACGCGTTAAAAATGTTACTGAAAACAGTAAGCAGGAAATGTGAGAATCATTATTAAAAATTTAAAATATATATATACAGACAACAAGCAGTATGTTCAAAAATTAGCCATGGGGTGCTAGAAGAAAAGATCTAATAGTTGAGGAAATGCTGCGCTAGAATAAATCAGTCTTGTAACACTGATATAACGTTGAAGAAATATATATGGATGTGCACCAGGTAAAGAACTAGGTCTTGGAAGTAATCAGTAGCGCATGGGAAAATAGTTCTTGCAAAGTTCTTTAGATGGCAGTGCAGAGTTGACTTCCGTAATAGCTCCCAAGTGACCTTACAGGGTAAGGGAATGTAGAGGGGGCTGGACAGTGGACGTTGTACTTAGGCCAGTAGCAAACGCTCCACAGTGAGCGCATGCGCAGACTATATAGTAGCAGAGTGTCTCAGGGACCAACCCTGCGGTGTTATAAAGTGACGCCAATTGACAGAGTCGAAGAGGGTAGAAACGTGAATTAAAAACGATTAAAAAATATTAAAAGTTAATAAATATTGTTATAATTAGGCTATTGACATAAGTGATATACCAGATGATTGATAATAGGAAGGCCTACCTCCTTATTGTTAAATGAAGGCTGTAGCACCAGGGGTTCCGGAGTAATCCTTTGTAACGATTGAGTAAATGGCTAAAAAGTGATCTTCATTAAAAACTATATAAAATCACACACGCTCGGCACACACTCACAAAAATTGTACGAGAGGAGAGCGAAATGTATCCCCTATTCAACCGTATGACGATTGTGGATGGATTACTTCTAGATTTTACACAATCGATTTATATAAAACAGGTAACAATCGGAACTTCACTCAGTAAAACAATGGAAATTGCGTGGTATCCGTCGCGAGAAACACAATAATTAAAAATGCAATATCTCCGGAACTGCTGAAGTTATCCACTCGATTTTTACACCGAATTAATCCACAGATTATGCACTTTCCGATAATATAACACTTAGAATCCTAGGATGAGTAATTCCGTTGATGACTTTGGCTTACTACGGAGCTCATGCATTTCGCGGCAACAATCTTCTTCGGACGCTTATCTCTGATAAAATTAGTAAAAATAAGTGGGAATATAGCATCAAGAGCATTAGATATCCCCATTTTCTTGAAGCTGTTCACTATTATTGTTTCATAAATAATAGGCCATGCACCCAAAATCCACTAGCAAATCAGTTAGTAAGATGAAAACGACCACTATGCAGACGAAAAATTTAGGGTAACTTGTTTTGTGAGCGCCTTAAGGAAGACAAACATTACCTAAATCATTAGAACAATTTCAGAATCCTGTTGCTAAAAGAAAGCTAGAGGGAAAATGCTGTCCGAGTCCCAGTGATTCATTTGGACCAATATGTAATATTGTTTTAGAAATTTAAGGTAATAAATATAATATTTTTCGAATGCTAAAACAGTTCGAGAAATTTATTCAAGTTCTGAATTCTGAATATAAGTATACTGTATATTATATTTAATAACTATGGTGGCTTCATTTATGAAAAGATTTGCATATTGGCTGTTTTTGTACAATGAACCTTCTCTAAGCTAGCTATACGTGATTCCTGAAGATTTTGATCTTTAATGATATTGGGCATCTTAGAGAAATTATGTTTACTAATTAGTTATTTTATGAGGAATGCTGGTTAAATTTAAAAAGTGATTGACTGAGGTAGCTTGTAGTAATGAGACGGTTCACTGTAATGCAATTTTTTAAAGTATTTAAGCTGTTCCTGATTACTTAAGATATTATAAAGAAATATGATTAAAAGTGTTATTTATATAAGCACATGTCTAAAACATCTATTAAAATAATGTTTATAAGCTTTTTAAGAGCATGATTATGATTTTAAAAGAAATGTTTTTTTCTTTATTTAGGAGACATGGTTTACAAAGAAGGGGAAAAATCATTCATTTTTCCCAAGCAGTCGAAACGAATTTTTATGAAATGTTTTATTGTGTTATTTTTTAATTAATTCTTTTTTTAAGGTTTTATGTAAAGTTTATGAATTAAGTAATAAATTATTTTTACTTCTGTATTTTAATTAGCATATTATTTGCTTCATAATGTTTCACAATAAAATTATAAATTCAATAAACTTCTTAATTAAAATGCTGTAATATATATAGAGAGAGAGCATAAAGTTTATTTTCTGTTGTCACATGTATATTTCACAATTTTGTATGCAAATCTCGAAATTTATAATAACTAAGAATACTTTTTAGTATCACTTTCTAAATAGTAAATATTAAGCTTAAAGTTTTATTACATATCACGTTTGTAAAAAATTATAGGTAAAATTAAAATGCATTAAATTTTAAGCTAAACTGAAGTATTAATTTTTGAAACAAATTTGTTAAAGGTATAATTGTATTAAGTATCAAAAATTTTAATGGAAGCAAGGCTTTAAAAATTAAGGTCAGTTGGTGAAGTTTTTTGCTTATTCAAAAAGCATGATATTAGGTTTTTAATAAAAGACTTCTATCTGTTAATTTAAAGGAAATTATTTGAAGGTAGGGTAAAAACGTTATGCAGTTGCCATCTATTACTTCAAACAATAGCAGACTGTTGACAAACACCGAGTGCAGATAAGAATAAAAAGGTTAGTTGGATGTTGTAATTCAAGCTTATGAACAAAAGTTTGAATTCCTTGTAGTAACAAAATGAAGTTCATTGCTATGTTGAATTCTTTAATTTTACTGAAAATGTCATTTTTTAGAAGGAGAGAATATAATATTTTTGAAACATGAAGAACAGCTGTCCTGAGTTCTTCATAGAAATATTTCACAAAATGTCTTTTATTGTAATAATATGATCATATCAACATGCAACACGTTTACTCATATAAGTTAAATCTAAAGCAACATGTGTCTATTTTAGCTAAAATTACTAAAAAGAAAGTTCTAGAACATATCTTAATAATTGACACTAAAACATGCAAATAAAGCATACTGTTTTTT
Organism: Stegodyphus dumicola; assembly: GCF_044657685.1. Lineage (NCBI taxonomy): Eukaryota > Metazoa > Arthropoda > Arachnida > Araneae > Eresidae > Stegodyphus > Stegodyphus dumicola. The sequence goes on from NC_140779.1 coordinate 63,842,771, forward strand.
TTTTCAGCTATTTTACAGGCCAAATATAAATTCCAGATGACTTTCCATTATTTTATGTAAAAGATATATACATGTAATTTAATGTAAGGATTAGCATATCAATTTGAACTAAATTATCAAATTAAGCTCAAATCGATTATTAATCAAAATGATATATATACCTACAGATATCATTGCTTTACTCAAAACATATTGATTTCAATGTATTTTATTATAATAAGCATTATTTTAGACCACAAATCTATTACTTTTATAGACATATCCTTTAGTATTTCATCTATGAAAAATATATTCTACACACATATAATTACTTAATGAGATATTAGAAGGAAATAATCTGAAACCTTTACAGATACAACCATTGGAATTTTACGTAAGAAAAGTATCTTCTACTCACATAATAACGCGCTGTAATAATACAAGCAAATAACCTGTAATGGTTACAGATATATCTGTTGAGATCTTACATGAGAAAAACATGTTCTTTTTACATAATTATTTGATGTAATATTACACACAAATAATCTGTAACCATTACAGATATATCGTTTGGGATTTTACATGACAAAAATATGTTCTACTTACATAACTATATGCTGTGATATTACAAGAAAAAGATCTGTAACCATTACAGGCAAAACTCTTCTAAAGTTACAAAGAAAACACCTGTTGCTGTTACTCAAATAACCCATGGCATCCCAGTTTCCATGAGTTTTCTTAGTAACCTTACAGATTTTTTTTTACAGTGTAATGAAGATTCTGAAGATTAGGTAAGTTAGTATGTATTTTTAATCATTTGAGGATATTATTTTTACGCATTTGTTCTAAATGTAAGGAGTAAATAAATTAATATGATATTATTGGAAAATTGTTATTAGCAATGATTTAGTTTAAAGTAATTAGGATTGTAATCAAATTTTTATTAATTTAATGTATGTGCTTGATTATATTTTAAGTAGTGTTTTTTAATTTAATGATCGTGATTTTGTGAGTTATATGTTTGTAGTATTTTGGAATACCTTTGAGTAGAATACGTTGAGTATTTTCATGCATTTTCGTGAAATTTTTCTAATTTATGAGAAAAAAGCAGTGTACGTGGATATAGTGAAGAGTGTGCGCAATGTCATTTTTGTGCAATTCTGGGATGTTTTTATAAGTAAAAATAAGTCGACGTGTACATGGTTTAGTGATATTTTAATTAAATGATAGTTATTTTATGTTTGTAGGAATTTGGTATACGTTTCAGTTGAAGTAAACGTGCATGGAAGTAATTTAAATATTTGACACTAAGTATTTGTAACCATTTGTAGTGTTTGCGGTATGAATTCGTTGGTGACGTTTATAATATAATAGATAATTTAGAGGTAAAAGTTTTTGGATATTTTATTTATTTTGTACGTGGAAATGTTCATCTTTGGAAAGGGTATATACTTTTTGCGATCATGTAATTTCATATATGTTCTTTTTACCGGATTTTAAGATTCACAACATTTTCATGCATTTTCGTGAAATTTTTCTAATTTATGAGAAAAAAGCAGTGTACATGAATATAGTGAAGAGTGGTGCGCAATGCCATTTTTGTGCAATTCTGGGATGTTTTTTTAAGTAAAAATAAGTCGACGTGTACATGGTTTAGTGATATTTTAATTAAATGATAGTTATTTTGTGAATTTTATGTTTGTAGGAATTTGGTATACGTTTCAGTTGAAGTAAACGTGTATGGAAATAATTTAAATATTTGACACTAAGTATTTGTAACCATTTGTAATGTTTGCGGTATGAATTCGTTGGTGACGTTTATAATATAATAGATAATTTAGAGGTAAAAGTTTTTGGATATTTTATTTATTTTATACGTGGAGTTCATCCTTAGAAAGGGTATATACTTTTTCGCGATCAGGTAATTTCATATATGTGCTTTTTACCGAGTTTAAAGATTCACAGAATTTTTTTTGCATTTTCGTGCAAATTTTTTTAATTTATGAGAAAATAGCAGTGTAGATGGATAAAGTTGAGTGTGTGCAATGCCATTTTTGTGCTATTCTGGGATGTTTTTTTAAGTAAAAATAAGCAAGGAGTTTGCGATTGTGCACTTTTTCCCAATTTTGCAGTTAATATTTGTCATGATTAAGCAGTTTTGTTACATAAAATTTCTAGCATAAGTGTAATTCGGCTAGTAGATTGTTGGAAAAAGTGTTCAGTAAATAAAAAGAAAAGAAACATGTCTTTACTTCGTGAAGACAAAATGGCGGCGATAAAAAATTAGAGGGTTGCTTTAACAGAGTTGGTCGCCAAATTTTCGCCAAAAAATCGTCAAGTTACCATAATCCAAAGATCAACCGAAAACTCTGCATGACCCTGAAACTTCATGCTTAAATACGACGGTAGCTTTCAGCCAGTTAAAATAGTCTGTGACAGTTAGTGTGATGTTATTGCTCTTTGTTGTTGAGCCTTAATTCTAAGAACGTTCAAGGAGAATTTTTTTAATTTTTCTACGGTTGGTTAAATAATCATCATTACATACCTGCTCTCCAGGCCTTTTCATGCTCAAAGCATTATAGATTTATATTATTTTTACATATTTATTTTGCCTTATCTAAGAGGGCCCACTATTGGCGGCCGAGCAAAAGTCGCTGAACACTAGTAGTTTAATCCGGGTTTGAAACCTTGCCAACGAGCTTTCTGCAGAGATATTTCAATGGTTTTTTCCCCATACAGAATGTGGATGCAAGTGAGTTTCCCTTTGAAAGTGCTGCACGAAGTCATTCCCTGTCCTTTAGGCAAATATCTCTCCCATGCTTTTTCATATTAAATAAATCAAACCTTTTCTAAAAAAAAGACATTCATGTATTTCATTGAACATGTTTGTAACATCAAAATTCAAGCAATAAAATTGAGAGAAGAGCACTTGGAATCATGGCATGATGAGTTGTATTTTAATAGCCTTTCCGTTATCAGCATGATTGAAGAAAGCTCTAGTCATGCAGATGAAATGAATCCCAGAACCCACTACCTTTTGTTAATGGATCAAGGGCAACCATTTCTTGCCAGCTAAGTTTTTCATTTGCTGCTTCCTCTAATTCCATTAAATGGCTTTAGATCAGCATAATTCTTTTGTGCCGTTCTGTTCTTCATTGCTTCAGGAATCAATCTATGATATTATGGAGTAGTGAGTGATTTGGTAAATGCAGTACAGTGTGATAAGAACTGACCTAGATGTGGTGATAGCAGTGACCTTTGCTGACCTCGAGGTACATATCCAGACAACACCAGATCAGGTGTTAAGAAAACAGGACGAGCAAGGATGTCTTGGATAGGTGTTATAATGTTTTGGATTTCTAGTGTGTGAGGTTTGTCGCTGCACATCTGTGCTTTTAGAGCTCCCTACAGAAGGAAATCACTGGGTCACAAATTTTGGAGAATGAGGTGGCTGAAACTGGTTTGTGATGTAGCTGGCGGAATTGGTGACTCGATGCACGTGATTGTTATATGTGCTGTATGTGCCGTGACTCCATCCTGCTGGAAGTAAGCGTTCTTTCGTTCATTCTCACTCAGTTGTTTAACAAACACACTGACTATATTATTCATGTAAGGAGCCAAATTAATAGTCTCATGGAAGAATATAGGGATGATAGGGCGTAACGATGCGACACACCAGACAGCAAGTTTCTGAGTGAGCTGTGGAACCTCCATGAACTAATATACATTGTCAACCTGAGAAGTTATTTTTCGCATAGAGCGCTACTTTGGGAATAACATTAATCCGTTCCAGAGCCCTGCCCAAAATCGTAAAACATTTTTAAGGTATAAGAGACTATTAAAAACATCATCAGCATTTCATAGCTGTAGATGGAGACTTGTATTCTCCTGTTAATTATCGGAAGAAATTTCCTTCTACATGTTCCTGGTCAAAGAGCGCTTACAGTTCATCATCGATATCAAAACATAGTGATGCCTTATTTTCCGAGCATACTTGTAGCAGCTTTGAATAATTACAGCTGGTTTTCCATTATCTATTTTCATCGAGCTTTTATCCACAGTATCTGATCTTGCCTTTGATAACTCTAAATCTCACATTTCTTTATACATTTGTGTTATACCACGAAGGAAGCGCACATCAAGTCTAAAATTTGCCTGAAGGGTAGTACATCCTGGGCACGTATGTAGGTATGGCGCCGTACACCGTCCTGGCAAGCCCAAGTTCCCCTTATGGCTTCTCTTAGACTGGCCACGAAGAAGAAACATTTAGGACAACACAACATAAATAAGCGAAGTCTTCAGCAACAGCCATATTAGGTGTTCTTTGTTATTGTTCTATTCCAATTGTGACTAGGTTTTTATTAATTCTGTCCGTGATCTCTTTTGCTATGGTTTTTGCTTCATTTCCAGTGTAAGCTTGTAAGGATCTTAAGTTTTACTAACGTTTATTTTATTTTAAATCTTTACTATCACTTCTTATTTTCTACTTCCGGCCAGAATTAAAAGCGTTAACTTATTTTATGCAAAATTTGTCTGGCGAACGCCAAGTATTTAAGTTGTGGCTTTTTGCCAAGCGAGAGAGAGGAAGCAGTTAGTCGAAGCAGGCCGCTTACCTTAGAAGTTTTACTCAGTTGCTGGTTGCCTTCCAGGCCAGAGGTTTAATCCTCTTGATAATTTTTAAACGTATTGTAGTGCTCACAGTTCTCTGTACTACATACGGCTTCCTGTTAATATAAGGCCAATCTTCCACGTTTATTATTTTAAGGTTAAATTAGAGTTTAGTTCTATTTTTATATTTTTACGTTTAGACCACAAGTAGTGGGTCTTTGTATTCCGAAGTACGGAAGTTATTGTAGATAGAGAAAAATAAAGGGTTTTGTATACCCTTCTTGTGTATCCTGTCTACTTCCCACAGTTATTGAACATAGCTTTAGTAAGCTCTCTGTTCCGAGTCAGGTCCTTGCATGTTCCCGAAGAAAGTAAGACGGAACATTGAACCTGATAGTGGCGCCCAACGAAGAAGAATAACCATGGCCGAGTTTCAAGAAGAACCTGTGCTGCCTGCAGAAGCGGCTCAGAATCCAGAAATGGCAGCTGCCGCCCTGGAAGGATTTGGTTACATCGTCCAGACCATGCGCGCTTCGATGAAACCAGAAGCAACATTTAATGGAAACTCACCGGTAACCAGTTTTTTGGAAAAATTGGATGACCACTTCATGCTCTCTACCCCGTGCACGAATTTCAAAAAGTTACCTTAGCTACCAGCGCTTTGAGGGGCCAAGCGCTTAATTGGTTCAAATGTATAGGCAGAAGTCTCTTGGGTCAAGCAGGAAGTCCCACCTATACTTACGAAAATTTCAAGACTGCCCTACTAAAAGCCTTTCCTGTTGTAAGGGATCGTGCGAAATTAGAAACGGAACTTTTTAGTATATATCAGCAAAGAATCGAAAATCTCTCAAGCTTTATTTTAAGAAAAATTCACGTCTTCAAACTCTTGTATGGAAACCGTCCGGATCCTGAGATAATTCAAGTGATTTTGCCGAGGTTACTGCCCCAAGTGCAAGAGTTTATTGAATTAAGAAATCCGACTACACTGGAAAAGTTATTTGAGCTAGCAATCCAGTTTGAAAGTAGAAGAACGGCGGACATTGAAAGAAGACGCCAATATCAACAGCGAAACCAATTTAGTGCGCCAAGACTACAGCAAACTCAAGCACACGGCTACGGAAGCAAAGCGAATCAGTGGGCAAGGAAACCCGAGCATTCAAAAACAGCCGGCGAACGTCGACAGTTCAATACCAATCCAGGAAAAAAGTCTCAAGGCCAGTGGAAAAAGAAGGAAAGCACGGAAATGAAAAATAATTTAAACTAAAACGGATTTCTGCTGACGGGAGGGTGCGGAAATCCGAAGGCAACGAAAACCCCTCTTCCTTCAAGTTAAATACAGTAATGGTGAAAAATTTGACTCTTCCGAAGATTGAAGTGTTGGTGAATAATATCCCAGCCACCGCACTCCTGGATACAGGCGCGCAGTGTTCCTGTGTGGCAGAAGATTTTTTTAGGAAGTATTTTCGGAAATACCGCATATATAATTCGGATAATACGACAGTGTTAGCGGCGCAAGGAGAAAAATGTAAGTGTATAGGTAAATTACCGCTGTATGTCCGTATCAAGGACGAACAAGTAAAGGTGATGTTTTTCATAGTAAAGAATCTGCAAGCACATATTATTTTAGGAATAGATTTTCTTTCAGAGGCACAATCAACGCTGGATTTTAATGAAGCGTCCCTTAAGCTGACAATGAAACCAGTTCGTGGAGAAAAGGCTGAACCGCCGATGTTAAATCTTGACCACCTGCCTAATGAAGAACAGCGAAGAATCCGACAAGTGGTAAGCGAATTTGCTTCGTTATTTAGTGATATTCCAGGATTTACTCAGGTTACTAACCATAGTATTGACACCGGAGATTCAATGCCAGTTCGCCACAAAGCATACCGGTATGATAAGAATAAGGAAAAAATTATAGAATGGCATATCACCGATATGCTACGTAAAAAGATCATAACGCCCATCTCAAGTAGTTATGCTAGCCCGGTGGTTTTATGTAAGAAAAATAATGACTATCCTTTGACACATCCAAAAAGGTGGAGATTCGCAATTGACTACCGTAAATTAAACTCCATAACTAAATATCCGGTATATCCGTTACCTATTATTGAAGAAATTCTAAGGAACATAACATCCACCAAATATATGACGACTGTAGACTTAACGACTGGTTATTTTCAAATAGGGGTTAGGCCTGAGGACGTACCTAAGACTGCTTTTATAACCAAGTCTGGCATTTATGCATTTTTGCGTATGCCGTTTGGCCTTTCAGGGGCGCCGGCAACGTTTCAGCGATGTATGGACACTGTGTTAAGACCTGTTCTTGGAAAGTCCACATTTATCTATTTAGACGATATCATTATTACTAGTGATAATCTCGACCAACATGTACAGGATTTAAGACAGGTGTTTTCTTTATTAAATGAGGCCGGTCTAAAAGTTAATGTCGAAAAGTGCAAATTTGCATCCCCTGAATTAAAATATTTAGGTTACAAAATATCTCAGAAAGGAATCGAGACAGACGAATCAAAAATAATCGCTGTACAAAAGTATCCGACTCCAAACACGGCGAAGAAGCTCTCTTCTTTTCTGGGACTTTGTTCATATTATAGGTCCTTTATAAAAAATTTTGCAGCTATTGCTGAACCATTGTTAAAATTAAAAAGGAAAAAGGCAAGATTCTCGTGCACGGCCGAAGCCAATAGTGCTTTCGAAAAATTAAAACAAGCATTAACGCAAGCCCCTGTGTTGAAATTTCCTGAAAAGGATGAGAATTTAGAAATTTCAGCGGATGCTTCGGATTATGCGGTAGGAGCGGTACTTTCGCAAAATCAGCAGGCCGTGGCATTTTTTAGCCGAACTTTAAATCAAACACAAAGAAACTATTCCGCGACCGAGAGAGAGGCACTTGCAGTTCTGTTAGCAGTGCAAAAGTTCCGAGTCTATTTTGGAAAGGCGCCAATAACAGTGTACTCTGATCATGCGGCGGTAACTAGATTGTACTCAGGGAAAAACTTATCCCCAAGGTTAATAAGATGGGCACTCAAGCTACAAGAATATAATCTGGTAATCAAGCATACCCCCGGAAAGGAAAATATCGTAGCAGATGCCCTATCCAGAATTAAAATAGATGAAGAAGGTAATACCGTGAAGGTGGCAATGCTCACAGCATGTACAATAAATTCCCGAGAAACTGTAATAACCGAACGGGTAAGGATCCTGAGTTTGGAAGCATTTATGAGTATTTAAAGGATCCTGAAAATTTTAGCCACCAGGATATTGTGGCGATAAGAAATAGGGCGGCCCATTACGAACTAATAGATGGTCTATTATTTTATACAAAAACTACAAATTCCAACAACGAATTTCGACCTGTTATCCCAGCTAGTCTTAGATTAAATATCCTGCAGGAGCTCCATGACAGCCCTTTAGCTTCTCATGCTGGTATTCGAAAAACTAACCAACGCGTACGCGAGGCAGTCTATTTTCCTGAACTGCAAAAGTTAACAAGGGCGTATGTCCAGTCCTGCCCAACATGTCAAGCAGTTAATTATATTAATTTCCGCCCGGCCAGGTTTCTAAATAGTATTAAATCCGAATTTCCAAATGAAATAATTGGCATCGATTTATTGGGCCCTTTCCCAAAAAGTCAGTTAAATAAAAGTCGCTATCTCCTTGTTATGGTTGATCATTTTAGTAAGTGGACCGAAATTGTTCCCTTAAAACGAGCCTCCGCGAAATTAGGTACTGATTCTATTTTAACTAAATATATTTTAAAATACGGGGCGCCCCTAAAAGTTATATCAGATAATGGTCCTCAATTTGTAAGTAATGTATTTGAAGACATTTGTTAAAAAAAAAACTGGGCATACGTCATTTAAAAATGGTCCCGTATCGGCCGCAATCAAATATAGCGGAACGGGTCAATAGAAATATAGTGAAAATTATCCGTAGTTTAAAAATTTTCATAAAAGCTGGGATAACTATGTCAATGAATTTGCTTTCGCCCTTAGGACCGCAAAACATGATACAACGGGCAAAACTCCTGCTGAGTTATTTTTAGGCAGAAAGATTATAACGCCGTTGGATAAATTATTTTATGTGTAACAAAGAGCCCCAGAATTTAAAATGGGTGATATAGAAAAACTAATTAAAGAAGCAAAAAAGAATACGGAAGTAGCACAGAGAAAACAAAAACTGTATTACGACTTGAAACGACGGGGAGTAACTTATAAAGTAGGGGATGAAGTATTAAAAATTAAGCATTCACTTTCTTCAGCACCAGAAGATAAAACTGCCAAATTTTTTCCACGATTTGAAGGACCATATGTCATAGAAAAAATAACTCACGCTGTAGTAGTGTTAAAAGACAGAAATGGTGAAACCTGCTCCGCAAACATTGATCAAATAAAACCCTACTATGATCGTAATAAAATGCAAATTTTCAAAGATCTTTTGCAGGATCCGGCACGGCAAACACCGCAGGCACAAGCTCCAGAGGTGGAACAACGACAAGTACAAGGGCAAGTCATTAAGAGGCAGGAGCAAGTGAAAAGAAAGTTTCCCCGCGGGAAAATTGAAGGTAGCAAGAAAAAGAAGCCGTTCCACCGTCCAGAAAAGAGAGCTCACGAACACCCCCAGAGTGAAGAAGGGAGAAGGATGACGTATGCAAAGAGAGCCAGGAGAAATGACGGCAACTATAACCCGGCTCTAAAACGGAAGATCTACTCATCCGACAGGACTCTCCGCAGCAAATGTCGCCGAATTGCGGAAGGGCCACCAGCGGCGGAGGAAAAGTTACAAGGAAAATTTGAACGGCCAGCAACGAGGTCCAAGCAGGAACACGAAAGAAGTTTCCCGGTTCCGCCAAGACCAGCTGCCATCAAACGACCAAGACCACAGGCAGAGGCGAAAAAGAAGGTATTCAAGGGTGACCGAACTGGAAAAAAAACAAAGCTTCTAGAGGAAGGCACTGAAGGGCGAGCCCGCACAAGAAGGAGGATAAATCAAACGACAATCTGCGCTACCTTCCAAGACTGGGCTCAGAAAAGAATGTCCGAATATCACAAAGATAAGTAAAATTTTATGTTACTTTGCAAACTTAAGTTAATCTTTCATTCCTACTGCAAGTGGCAGATTTCAAGAAGTTTTACCTCATGCGAGGTCTACCTTTATCGCCAAAAGGGCGAGAAATGAGTTGTTACCGATTTTGGTATTATGTTTTTCAATTACTCGCGTGTAAAACTAAAGTTGATGTATAATAGCGATGTGTAAAGACTTAAATATTGTAAAAGTTATTGTATAAATTTTATTTAAAACTTTCTGGCAAGAAAGAAGTTTTAGTCTGAAAGACTTTTTGAAATGTAGTATTTCAATGTAGAAAGAATTGGCACTTGCTTTGAAAAGAATAGAAGTTAACAATGTACTACTAATGTATATTGTCAAATGCGTAAAATTAACGGCATGTTAATATGTTCTTATATACAATGTGAACTGTTATTTCAAATGTTAAGAAATACCGTGATATGGTAAAAGTGAAAGTAATGTTAAAATTTTTTTTTTATTCGTGTGACTGTAAAAAGACTAAATCATGGTGAATACGTGTTAAAGGTTGAATGAATGTAGTTAGGCTCTCTGACGCTACACTTCAGAGTTAGCCACTTTCAGGGTTTAGAGTTGAAGTTAGGGTGTGTTACGAGGTCTTGGTATGTTGAATTTTTAACACGTTAGTGCTTTGATTGTAGGAGGAAGTGTTGAACACATAGACATAAACACATTCGTGTTTGGTGTTCTTTTACAACACATGTCAGAGAGCACGGGGAGAGATAATTAAAATAGTCATGAATGAAATAAGAATGTTAAGAGAAATATAATTATACATGTTACTTGCCATTTCATTGTGTAACATTTCATTAAACTAGTTTTCCTTCCAGATCTCTGGAAGGAACCAGATTTGAATAAAAGCTCCTGTTTAGATGCAGTACAGATGAAAAAATTGCGTGTCCTGGGAGCTGCTATTGTAAAAACAAATTTCTTTCTTTTAAATTTCTAGTTTCTAGCGAAAAATGTTTGTAAAAGATTGGCCTCGCGTTAGATTCTAGAGCTAAAAGTTTTCAACAAGGTCGTTTTAGACCTCAGTTTCAAACTAATTAACTCTGGCGGGAAGTATGTAAGGATCTTAAGTTTTACTAACGTTTATTTTATTTTAAATCTTTACTATCACTTCTTATTTTCTACTTCCGGCCAGAATTAAAAGCGTTAACTTATTTTATGCAAAATTTGTCTGGCGAATGCCAAGTATTTAAGTTGTGGCTTTTTGCCAAGCGAGAGAGAGGAAGCAGTTATTCGAAGCAGGCCGCTTACCTTAGAAGTTTTACTCAGTTGCTGGTTGTCTTCCAGGCCAGAGGTTTAATCCTCTTGATAATTTTTAAACGTATTGTAGTGTTCACAGTTCTCTGTACTACATACGGCTTCCTGTTTATCTTCCACGAAAGGCCAATCTTCCACGTTTATTATTTTAAGGTTAAATTAGAGTTTAGTTCTATTTTTATATTTTTACGTTTAGACCACAAGTAGTGGGTCTTTGTATTCCGAAGTACGGAAGTTATTGTAAATAGAGAAAAATAAAGGGTTTTGTATACCCTTCTTGTGTATCCTGTCTACTTCCCACAGTTATTGAACATAGCTTTAGTAAGCTCTCTGTTCCGAGTCAGGTCCTTGCATGTTCCCGAAGAAAGTAAGACGGAACATTGAACCTGATAAGCTGACCAATGTCCCGTATTCTGAGAGTTTATTTAATCTTACAGTTAAAACCATGCTTCATTGGATATGAACAGGTAGCCATTTTGCTATATCTCCAGAACAGTATTGGACATAAACCTTTCATAAAATTGCACGGAACTGATGCGTCGCGGTAACTTTGAATGCGTGCAATTCCTGCTTCAGGAACTGCATAGACGTTGACTGGATCACCCTCAACTGTGCGGGGCCAAAGAACGAGGTGATTTTCGTGAATTGCATATCGTTAACTGCGCTGCGTCCCCCGCCTATGCTTCATTGCGGACAGTTTTGGAATGAGTTTTCTGGCGTATTCAGCACAGATTGCTGCCCTTTTGCTATCAGTTTTAGTACTACTGATTTGGTTGGAGCTTTCACTGCAACCCCATCCACCATGTACACCGCAATAAACAAATCTGTACTCAGTTTCCAAGAACTAAGGTATGCATATGTCTCAACAGCAAAGATACGTTGCTGCAATGTTAACACACTACCGGCACTACCAAACCGCACTCAGAACTTTCTTCCGCCATTCACGTCCGCTCAACTGACCTGAACGTTGCCTGCCTCAAGGTCACTGGTGACACTTCCCACATCTCCTTTAGGTAGATTGTTGTCACACTGTACTGTATTTGCTCACTCACTCATTCTTTTCAGACATGTTTTATGGGCCTGTTTTAAGATTCCTAGGAAGTAAATACGAGTAACTCTTGTATAAACAGAGTCATTTACCAAGAGCCATAGCTAAGGCTTCCAGTGCCCGGGGACAACTAAAGATTTCGCTCCTCCGTCCTATTTGCCTAGAATAGAAAACATTTCATTCTAAAATTTCCTAACATCAGTTTGGCGCCTCCTGGATGCTGCGCCCGGGGATAGATGTTTCCCCTTGCTCTCTCCTATCTACGCCTTTACAGTAACCTCCCAAATATGCCATGTTACGCAAATTCATGTTATACGAACGAAAGGACTAGTATGAAAGCAGCAATTAAATTCTTTAAAAAAAAAAAGGACCTATGTTATTTTCATTATGTAACTATATAAGGTATTTCTCCCACTTCCCTAGCGAGCCTTCGTGGTATAATGGTTCTGCACACTGGGCCGGAATTCCAGAAGTCCGTGGTTCGATTCCCGGCGAATGCGGTTGCATATTTTTCATCACTCCTGCTTTAAAAAAATACCTAATGTCTCTACAGTGGCGCCCGAACTAAAAGGATGTTGGATGAGGATTCTCCTCACCCAGGATTTGGCGATTGGGCCCCTTAAAAAGGAGAGTATATAAGGTATTTTACCCACTTTCCTAGCGTGCCTTCGTGGTATACTGGTTTTGCACGCTGGGCCGGTATTCCGGAGGTCCGTGGTTCGATTCCCGGCGAAGGCGACTGCTAATTTTTCATCTTTTCTGCTTCCAATCAATTCCAATTCCTAATGACTCTACAAGTGGCGCCTGAATTAAAAGGTTTGTGGATGATGATTCTCCGCACCCAGGATTTGGCGACTAAGTCCCCTAAAACCCTAGTCGCCCTTTAAAAAGGGGAGTATATAAGGTATTTCTCCCACTTCCCTAGCGAGCCTTCGTGGTATAGTGGTTCTGCACATTGGGTCGGTATTCTGGAGGTCCGTGGTTCGATTCCCGGCGAAGGCGGTTGCATATTTTTCATAAAAAACTTTTTTAAAGTTCAAAAATGAGGAAAAAGGATTTTAAGAATTGACGCGTGCCGGCAGTTGTTGTACCGATTAAAAGATTAGTTCATGATCTTGAAAATTTCGTTATGTCTTCCCGACAGGGTATGAAAGATTAAATGATAAATGTCATTCGTTTGAATTTGAATTTCTTTACTGTGATAATAGGAGCGACGAGCAGAGAGAACATTTTGATCAGCTAATTGCAACAACAGAAAAATACAAGAGAAGTCGAGTGCATTGATGTTAGCCGATTTCTATTGGAATATTATGAACGATAGACCACAAGCTAAAGAACGCAGATATTGTAAAAAGCTTTAAGCATTCGTAGTGTTTTATTCTTCTGCGTTTTCCTATACAAGTTAAATGTTTTAACAGGAAGAATATTGATTATCAAATTATGTAATGACTTTTTAACAAGAAACGAGCTGAAAAAATAAAGCGTACATTCATGTTCGAAAGATGAAATTTAGAAAGAAGAGTTTTCAGATGTCTTTGTTTTAACTATGCCGATTCGGCAAAATACGAAAAAAACACTATTATTTTATTGGGTGTTAAAATATAACGTGAATTTTGCTGTAGCTTCTAAAGAAGAACCAATCTTAGAAGTAAAAAGTGCATGCCTATAATTTAGGTTAAAATAACACGCCGAACAAATATTAATTTAGAAGTCAAACAGCAAAAATCAGCGTTATATTTTCAAATTTTCACAGGACTAGTTTCGATGGTTTTTCCGAATCATCTTGTGAAAATTTGCAAATATAACGCTGATTTTTATTGTTTGACTTCTAAATTAATAGTGCATGCTTGTGTTCAGGAGGTGAAATTCAGTAAGGGAAAGCTTATTTTATCTCCGTAATAGAAAATACGTGAAAATTTGTATCACAGTGTAGTTGATCAGAAGTGCTATACATTGCATAATGTTGTAACATCATTAGATTATTTTGAAGGAGGAGGCAGGGAAAATGTGCTATACCCTCGCCGGGACTCGAACCCTGAACCTCGAGAATACGCGTCGGGTATGCTTCCAATTACGCCACGAAGGCACGCGGAAAAAAAAAAAAAGGAGAAAATACCTTATGCACTTCCCTTTTAAGGCGACTAGAAATTAGGGGACCCAATAGTCAAATAGTGCTGGTGATGAATTATCGTCCATCACCATTTTTAGTTCGAGCGCCACTTGTAGAAGCATTAGGATTTTTTGGAGTAGAAATGTAAAAAATGTGCAGTACCCTCGCCGAGACTTGGACCTCTCGAAGACGCGTCGTGTGTGCTTCCAGTTACACCGCGAAGGCATGCGGAAAGGAGGGAGGAATGCCTTATCTTGTTTTCCATCTCATTACTGTTAATCACTGTTAGGTAAGGACCTTTTAATATCTATGAAATATCTTCTCCGTTTCCTGCAATAGCATTTTAAACTCTATTTATGCAAAAAAAAAAAAAAAAAAAAAAAATCTGTTTTCATTTAGAAAAAGTAATTCTAGTAGCTTGGCTGGGAGGAAGCAATTAACTTTTCATTGTCTTTCTTCTTCTAGTATCTTCAGTTTTATTCTGATAACTATTTCTTTTAGTTATGCCGTATTTTATATACCTTGATGCCAAAGAACCTACAGTTCTGCTATAGATACTAAGTTATGACGATTTCCTTTTTCTGTCTATATTAGAGAGTAAAACAGTATTATTGCAAGAATGCCGTGTTATTGAAGAATTTTCCCCATTTTCGAATCGTATCGGGGAAACAAAATCGTGCTGTAAGCAGTGTGACTGCTGAAGGAAACTAAATACTGATCGCCGAAATGCCACATTTCGGGCCTTCATTGATCTTCTCATGACCATGTTTGAAAAAACTGTAATTAGGTTCTTATAAAATTATCCAGAAACATTTTGTTATGTTATTAGGTAGATGTTATGCTATCTTACCTTTTTATTTTAATTATATTGTACATCTCACGCGCATGGGATTTTGAAGCCGTTTTTAGTCTTTTATCATTCTTGCGACATATTTAATTATTTTACGTTCAAATTAAAACCGAATATATTAAGCATTTTTTTACTGGAATTTATTTTCTTCTTTGCCAGAATTAAAATTCTTTTCATTTCAAAAGTATTTAGTTCTTTTTATTTATTTAGTTCATTGCTTCAAAATGGCTTAATTATCATTTTATTAATTATAAAAGGAAGTTAAATATGTAAACTGGTTAACTTCTGTATTTCTGAGATTATTTAAATAGCTATCTTCTTATTTAGAATATTCTGGCATTGGGAAACTCCCAGCCCCAAATCAAATTTACGTATGAAACGGAAGCAAAGAAAAACAAATAATCCACTTTTGCATACTTAACCCTCTTAAGGCTGGGTTCTAGAACTAGGTGTAACCGCGAAGAGGTGGGGGAGGTTAAAGGTTGAATAATTGTGTTCGTCGTGTGTGGTCTTCTTTTTGACTCCTGAGGAGAAAATGGTTTTAGTTGAATATTCTGAAACTTAACGCATATAATTTTTCTCTGAAGAAGTGAATATAATGCTGATGAAAGAGGAACAAGAGTCTTTTACCGAACTCCAAAGCTGTTTTCTAAGTGAAATCAAATGAAAGAAAACTTTGGTGTCTACAGTTGGTCTTCCGTAAAATTCGAATCCCATTTTCCATGGCTGACATAGATGATTTATTGTAGTATCTATGCATTTTAAGCATGCACACTTAGGCAGTTTAGTAGATAGCATAATCTATCCGTAGTCTTCGGAATTTTCTGGGAAAGGGAGAGGGAAAGCTTCGTAATTTTTTTTTTTTTTTTTTTTTTTTTTTCTACGAAAATATTAACATGAATCAGATCATCCCTAAATTCGTTGAATGAATCTAAAAAGTGAAGCTAAATACAGAGAATTTTCTTATATGCTAGGCTCTTGAAGGCTAACGCATTAGAAATGCTTTGGTGAAAAACTTTCTGGCAGAAAAGAGAGTTATACGTGGCTAAGTTAATTCTCAAGGTAAAACACATGACAAACAAAACAACAAGCAATGAAAATGATAAAGCAAGGATCAACAAAATACTCAATATACAGAAAGAAGTTTGTATGTGCAAGTGATTCAGTTAAGATGTACAAACTTGTGGGAGGAGTATTTTGCACAAAAACAAATTAGAATCGAACAACAATGCAGGGTCGAAAACACCATCTTCATGTGTTATTGCACAAAGAGACAAAAAACGAAAGAGCAGCATGTAAGAGAAACAAAATGGTTTTCATTACACTTTCAGGGCGTAATGGTCTGTTTCAGAGTCCTCAAAGGATCATAAATTAGAACAGCGTTTCTCGAACTTTTTTTTAAGCGAAGATCACTTTTACAAATTTGAATGTTCTGCGGACCGCCTGATTGTTTCCCCTTCAAAACTGATTTCTTTAGCATATGTTATTACCATTACACTTATATTTTTAGAATACAGTTAATCAAAATTCATTTTCAATCTTAAGTAATTAATAGAAAACCGTATTTGGTTTCAGTTTTAGAATTTGGTAATTTTTTTGGATAAGGTATTTCTCCCGCTTTCCTAGCGTGCCTTCGTGGTGTAGTGGTTCTGCACCCTGGGCCCGGTATTTCCAGAGGTCCGTGGTTCAATTCCCGGCGAACGAGGTTGCTAATTTTTCATCTCTCCGTTTTTTACAAATAACCTAATGTCTCTACAACCTTATTAACCAAAAATGAAATAAATAATGATAGTTAACATTACCATTGCCTGCCGATTGTTAACTTCCTTTTGTAGTTACATTAATCATAAAATGATTGTAAAAGACAAACAAACATTTATTTAAAGATAAATCTTAATAACTTACACGTAACGTATTCGTAAACGTACATAACATAACAAACGTACTTACTGCATCGTACCATTAAACATTTCAAGCGTACATCATCTGAATATCTTTTAAAAATTATATAGCACGACATCCAGCAATTAGCTGTTGCCATTTCTCAATAGATATTTTGCCTAATAACAATAAACAATTTACAATCGTGCTGACATTCGGCCATCCTGACTTTTCAATTGTCCTCAATTGAACCAAATCTTATCATACATTAAAACGACAAATAAACAACAACAAAAATATAATAATAGGTAGGAAAAAATATAAAATGAAATATAATTTTAAAAAATTCTATAAGTCCTATACATAGTCTCTATAGCGCTATGGTTTGCGCACTGTTCGCTTGGGCCTTTTAAGTTCGTCATCGTCATTACCGTCATCGTCGTCATTGTCATCATCATCATTTGCTTCTGCATTTTTCCAAGATATTAGTTGACTTACATAAGCAGTTGATGCATAAAAGCGACCATCGCAGGCTTCTTCTGGTTGTGATATTCTATAAGTGTCACCCGAAAGTACTTCTTGTCACAACCATTGGGCCACGATACTGAGGCTGAGTTTTGGTTGATTCTCCTGGTGTAGATTTTGAATTTCTTTTAACTACTACTATTTCTCCTTGTTCAAATGATAGAGATCCCGATTTCTTCTTGTCATAAAAAGTTTTAATTTTTTTCTTGTTCTCTAACAATTTTTTCTCTAGCTTCTTTTTGTAGTTTTTCCGGTTCCTTCCAAACTTCTGCTTCTTCATCAGCAAGTAATCTCAAAACTCCATCTTGAAATCGTGGTATACTCGTATATCCATGAAGTATTTCCAAATGGTGTTTTTCCAATAGTTTTATTGATTGTATTATTCAAATTTCTCTCAACTTCTTTAATTCTTTTGTCCCAATCCTTTTGATCTTTACTTTTCATTGATGTTACTATCGTTGATAAAATTGTTCTGTTCGATCTCTCGACCATACCATTTCCTTGTGGTGGGAGATTGAATTTAATGTATGAAGAATTCCCTTTTCCTTGCAAAAGTTTTGAAAGTAAAACAAGAACCTCGATCTGATATTATACGAGCTGATATCGATCTGATATTATACGATCTGGTAATCCAAATTCTTCTATGAAACTCATCAATGATTTCAGTACGTTTTTCAAAGATATGCTTTTCACAGCATACAGTCGAAAGAATCTGGTCATATTATCAATGACGACTAACAATTCCTTGTTTCTTTTAGAACTTGTGATGAAAGATCCAAGATGATCAATGTGTATTGTTACAAAAGCTCTGCGGCTTGAGGAAATAGGATGCAGAAGACCCTGTCTTTTTCCCCCTGGAACTTTGTTGATGAGGTATTCTAAACACATTGATATGTACTAATTCAGAAGTCAAACAACAAAAATCAGCGTTATACCTACAAAAATTTTTCACAGGACTAGTTTCGATGGTTTTACCGAACCATCATCTTCAGCTAACCGCATTTGCGGTTTTGCAGCTGAAGATGATGGTTCGGTAAAACCATCGAAACTAGTCCTGTGAAAAATTTTTGTAGGTATAACGCTGATTTTTGTTGTTTGACTTCTGAATTAGTATTTATTCGGCGTGTTATTGTGTCTAACATTGATATGTGTCGACGAACATATCTCTTCATAGCAGGAAACCAGTACAGTTCTTTGATTTTTGAGACAGCAAAATGTCCAGCAAAATCAACAGCAAAATGTCCCATAAGGTCATGAAACTTCCCAACTATGCTTTTTCTCATGCTTTTAGGTACGACGTACAATAACTTCTTCTTTTCTCCATCCTCCACAATACGGAACAGTCTATTCCTTTTCAAAATATAATGTTCTACATTTTGATTTTCTTCTTTGGGTCTTTATTCAAAATTGTTATTAATTCTCTTAACTTTTCATCTGCATGCTGTATCATAAGAATTTGTTCGTCTAAATTTAAAGTCAGACAAACTTCTAAATTATCTTCTATCAAAGAATGCATGGTGTCTGATGAATTAATAACAGGAGCTCTACTGATTGCATCGCTATGAGACATTTTAATTCCTGGTTTGGAGCGTATTTCAAAATTATATTCTTGAATAAGGATACTCCAACGAGCAATTTGGGGATTGCTAGATTTCTTTGCATTCATGTAAACTAATGCTTGGCAGTCGATAACTACCGCAAATTCAATTCCAAGTAAGAATTGTCGAAGTCTATCTAGAGTCCAGACAGTTGCCATAAGCCCAAGTTTACTCGAGTGATAATTCTTTTCAGCTTCTGTTGTCTTTTTACTCACGCAGTAGACAAGATGTCATTTGCTGTCACTTCCGAGTTGAAGTAACATGCCAGCAATACCCTCTGAGCATGCAATCAGTATAAAATCCTTCCGAAGGTATTGGCTGCTTATAAGAAATTAAAAATGGCGAAACTTGTATATCAGTGATTAACGTTGGCGATAGAAGTGTTAAGCTCCAAAAAGATCAATGCGTTGGGAGAGCAGAAGAAGTTTGTTTAAATATTGAAATTTCTGAATTGAGCTCGAACTTAACAAAAACGAAAAATAACATAAAAGTTCTGTTTAAGCTTTAGTTGTACAAAGCTAAAATTGGTTGATTCGTCAGTTCATTTTTCAGCACTGTAAAAGAATTCCGCTGACTTTCTTCCCATCTGAATGTCTGATTTTTCTTAGTTAGTTGAGTCAATGGTCCAGCTTTAAGGGCATAATTTGGAATAAACCTTCTAAAAACATTTTTTAAACCAAGAAATCGTCGAACTTCATGAAGGTTTTTAGGTTCTGGAAATTTTGATATTACTTCAACTTTTCTTGATCCTGGCTTTATTCCGTTTTTATTGATGATAAAGCCTAAGTATTCTATTTTCTTGTTTGGCAAATTCACATTTCGGTAACTTCAGGGTTATCTTAGCTGCACGTAGTGCTTCGAATACTTTAATTAATTTCTGAATCATTTCTTCCCAAGTCCTTTCTGGAACAAGTATATCGTCAAGGTAAGCACAACACTTCTTTATTACATAATGAGGATAATACATGATACATCAATCGTTGAAATTCCGCAGGAGCGTTGGTAAAGCCAAAATCATTCTTTCAAACTGTCCACTTTCATCCGGTGTTACGAAAGCAGTTTTCAATTTTGCACTTTCAGTCAATGGAATCTCTAAATATCCGTGTTCTAAATCTAGTGTTGTAAACAGACTACACTCATGCAATTGTTCTAATAAATCATCTATTTTAGGCAGGGGAAATTTATCCTTTATAGTTTGACTATTGAGACGTCTGTAATCAACAACTAATCTGTATTCACCGGTCTTTTTCTTTACTAGTATGACTGGATTAGCATATAGGAATCACGTTTCTGTTACAATTCCATTTTCTTTCCATTCTTGAACTATTTCTTTGATCGCAGCTCTTTCAGAGGCATTTGTTCTATAAGGCTTGTCCATTTTTAGGAGATCTGTGCACCCTAGTTCTGAAATATTTAGTGCAAAGCAATCTCTGTATTCATTCAGAAGACGCAATAACTCTTACTGGTGATCAATGTCGATATCAGTGCCAATTTTAACTTGGCTTAAACTTATAGGAACTTTTATGTTATTTTTCGTTTTTGTTAAGTTCGAGCTCAATTCAGAAATTTCAATATTTAAACAAACTTCTTCTGCTCTCCCAACGCATTGATCTTTTTGGAGCTTAACACTTCTATCGCCAACGTTAATCACTGATATACAAGTTTCGCCATTTTTAATTTCTAATAAGCAGCCAGTACCTTCGGAAGGATTTTCTATCATAATTAATCCATTATCTACAGAATCTGTTTGAAAACTGACAAGAGTGATCGTATTTTTCTCTAATTCATTTTCCTCAAGAGCTTTAAGGCAAACTCGATTTATTTTTTTCATCAATTTGGAGGTTACTAAATAGTTCATCTTCCCTATACCCGAAGTGAAATCTTTTCCCTATTCTGACATAAGCGATGTGAGGGAGATCAAGCCATATCCGTCCGATGATTAGATCAACTGGCTGTGCATTATCGGGAACAAGGTATATATGTATGCCTTGGCCTTTTACATTATCAACCTCAATATCGGCTTTAACCATTCCTATAGAAGTCACTGCAGGCACCTTTTGATTTTCAAAACCATACAACTCATTCATAGCTGGTTCGGGTTTCACTTTAAGTTTCTGAGCAACTGAAGTCCTTAAGAGACAACAAGAACTCCCCGTATCAATTAAAGTCTGTACTTCTTCAGAATTATTCAGTTTTGCTTTCTTCAAATATGAATTGCTCTCTTCTGAATTTTCGCCAACTTGCTCAACAGAATAATTTTTATCATTTGAATGATTATTTTCAGCCTTAGTAACACAATTTTTGGCTTTATGACCTGTTTTATTACTACTACTGGTTTGGGCAGCGGACAGTCCCTTGAAATGTGTCCAAAATTATCACAGCTGAAGCATTTTGGTTCACCTTTTTCATTATGTGTGATACCGTAGAGTTATTTCTTTTCGTTGATTGTAGCAACTGGACCATCTTTAAAGGAGTTTCGTTTGTCGTAAGACCGTTCTCTACGCGGTTGTTTATTGTTGAAAGTTGACTTCAAGGTATCATAATCATCTAGTTTTTCAACTAAATCTATTGGTGAGACCAACTCAGACCAGACGTCAATAAAATGATCTTTTACTTCTGGAGACACTTTACGTTTTATCTGATTCGCTACAATAAGGTCGCTAAGTTTGTCAAAAGTATCTACTTTAATTCCGCTTATCCATTCATTAAAAAAATTTCGTAACTCATACGAAAAATTCTTCCATATGTTTCCTACACTCTTATTGCGCGTAAAAAATTTTTGGCGAAATTTTTCAGGTGTCGTCTTGTGCCGTTTTAATAAGATCCTTTTAACTTCTTTATAATCGTTTGCAATCTCATCGGTTTCTCTGACGATTAACTGAGCAATATGATACGGCAATAAACCAAACAAATGAGTAACCCATGTATTTTCTGGTATTTCAACTTCTAGCCAAACGTTCAAACATGATTAAATATAAACTGATATTCTCGTCAGGTTTAAATTTTTGCATCAAACGATGAAGCTCTAACTTTGGATTCATGTGCGTACCACTAGCATTTTCATTGGTGCCATACTTTCTGCTTTAATACGTAGTTTTTGCAGTTCAAATTCCTTTTCATACTTTCGTTTTCGTTCTTCATATTCTTCTTTTCGCCTACGTTCTTCATCTTGACGTTTTCGTTTAATCTGAGAAATACACAGTTCGAATCACAGACTATTTTGTCTCGGAGAAATGAGAGATCATGAGGCATGTCATGTGACATTTTCCGGAAAATTCCGATCGTGATTTTAGCTAATAAGCACTTAGAAACAATTTCGCTGCTAAAGTGCAGAATCGCTCACTTATTTGTTTGCCGCTTTTTACAATAAGAATTGGATTTTTGTCAATTTTCTTTGACTTTTTAGGTGAAAATAGGTACATGGATAAAGTCAAGCGTGTGAGCAATGCCATTTTTGTGCAATTCTGAGATGTTTTTTTAAGTGAAAATAGGTCGACGTGTACATGGATACCGCGTATGTGCAATTCTTAAAAACGCGCGAAGCAGTGGACGATTCTGCACTTTCTCCCAATTTCGCACCTAATCTTCGTCATGATTAAGCACTTTTGTTCCATAAAAATTCTAACATAAGCGTAATTCGGCTAGCAGATAGTTGGAAAAAATTTTGAGTAAAAAAAAAAAAAAAAAAAAAAAAAAAACCTTTTACTTCATGAAAACAAAATGGCGTCCAAAAAAAAAAAAAAAAAAAACTAGCAGGTTGCTGTAGCAGGGTTGGTCGCCAAATTTTCGCGAAAAAATCAAAAATCGCAAAGTTACTATAATCCGAAGATTCACCATTTCTTCTTTCCGCCTACGTTCTTCAATTTCTTCTTGACGTTTTCGTTCTTCAATTTCTTCTTTTTCTTTTCTTTTATTTATTATAATGTTTAACCATTCTTTGGCGCATTCTTCATCGTACTCTTTGCTAGCCAAAAATTATCTTTTTCAAATCGCTCATTTTATGACTCTCATTTACACCTTCTCCCAATTCTTCAGCTAATATTCTTAAATCGCATTTCTTTGTCTTATCGAAAATAGACATTTTCGTACTCATTAAAATGCAAATTATATATATATGCTATTATTATTAACTTCCAATCAGACAACTTAGTAGAACACAGTTATTGGTATTTTATTAAGTTTGTTTGACGTTCTAAATATATTTCAAAATTTAAAGAAATGAAAAAAAAATAAACTCTCTTTCCAAAATGATAAAATATAACAAAATTAAATTCTATAATAAATATGTTATATCAATCAATGCACATACCTTGAAATTCAAGTTCTTTTCAATTTATTTACATATAGCAAATTCTTGTAGATTTAGGCTTAGGTTTCAGAATAATCCCACTTCTGATTTATGTTAACTTCCTTTTGTAGTTACATTAATCACTCATAAAATGATTGTAAAACGTTTCATTAAAAAATTTCGTAGCATCAGTTTGGCGCCCCTTGGATGCTGCGCCCGGGGACAGATGTCCCCCCTTGCCCCACCCTAGCTACGCCACTGAAGTTACATCATCTGAATATCTTTTAAAAATTATATAGCACGACATACAGCATATAGCTGTTGCCATTTCTCAATAGATATTTTGTCTAATAACAATAAACAATTTACAATCGTGCTTACACGATGAACCTACCGATTCTTGCGCAACTACTTTATGGATGTATGCTGGTAAGCATAAATTCGAGATCAGCACATAAAATTATGTCGATTTCAATACATTGCTTTCAGTCGAGTTGATGATAAAAACCATTTCTCATATAGATACATAGTAAAAGCAAACTGATTAATCATTTTTAAATACAATGGTACGGTTGCTATATTTCATTTTCACTCGTAATGAGACCAGCAGGTGCACATATGCTGAGAAAAGATGGTGAGAACATTACAATCATTGTGCTTTAAATTCCTCTTTTGTTGCTATGACCAAGAAGTTCGTAGGTAACCAGTAATAAATTTCATAGAATATTGGTCTTGTGAGAAAAAATGATAACCGATTGCCATGTGTAATTTCAAAACTCTGATATTTTCAACTGTAGTGCGGTATAATCAGTTAATTTTAAGATTTATTTTTTTGTATTTTGGGGAAATCTAGGAGGGCCACATGTGGTCTGCTGGCCATACTGTGAGAAACGCTGAACTAGAGTATACGTTAGACGTCTTTTGTGCATGGAATCGCATTCGTATTAGAAAATTCATACTACTGTCTTGAACTTCTGAAGCGTTTAACAACAGTCACACCAATTTGTGGATGCAACCTCGGAAAATTAGTCAAAGAGAGAGTGCTTGTCAGGAGCACGCAGGCACTTTCCCTCTACCATATGGTTAACTAGTATAGTATCATGTCCCCATTTATCTTTATAAAAATATACATATATCTAAATATACATATAATGTTGAAATACTATGGCTTTTAGTGAAATATATGCATGCAATGTTCCACAATGGTATATAATGTTGTTAAACATATTGCTTATAGTCCAATAAATATTTAGTAAAATACTTAACAGGTGATCTTCAATTTTGAGGCAATACAATTGGTATTAACAAGGAAATGTTAAATGAACCAGCCTCTTTTACTGCCTTTTCACCAGTTTACAATTGACGGTGTCTTGGAAAAAAAAAAAAAAAAAAGAACATGAGAGCATTCTCAAGGCCAAACAGTGCCTCTACGCATAAAGACGGCGTCTCCGACAATGCACATGTTAAACCTGTAACAAAATTCCATACTTCACAAAAAAATCACTGTAAAATGTAACATTCTTTTTAAAAGTCTAAAAAAAATTCTATAACATTTATATCGCCACTATATCAAAATTTTGTATCCAAAGAATTTTTTAAAAATAAATAAAAGCCGCTAAATGAGCAGGAAAAGCTGAAAGTCTTTCAGACAAAATAGTTACTTATTGTATGGCTTCCTGTATGAAATTCTGCGCAACATACACTTCCCAGAAGTTTCCACACGCTTACTTATCACCTTATATTCCATAGGTAAAGGGTAAAGGTAAAAGTATGGGGGACACCAGCGATGTACCATAGGTCAACTGGTAATGCCTTCCCATACTAACTCTTTGAGAGAAAAAAAAAGGGGGGGGTAATTGCAAGTTTTATAAGAATTTGCATAAACTCAAGCTTTTCAAAAGGTCTAAAGTTTGCCTATTATGGTACATCGTGCAATTCCACAGTACGCCCCGCATCCAGTATTTATTAAAAATAATGGTGTAGGGCATAAGTAGATTACAAAATAGTAGGAATACAATTTGAGATTCACAAGATAAATTGAACATCTGATTTGGTGCAACAAAAATAGGAGATAAACATAATTAATAAATTAATAAACAAATAAACATAATGAGATAATTATAATTAGTACTGGCAACACAATGTTAAATGAATTGTTATAATAATGCTAAAGAGGTAGGTGTCCATGGTTTATTTCAGATATATTGGTTTATAGCAGTTTATAAAGTTCAGTTCACGAGCGGATCCATTTTGTCCATAATTACAGCATGTAAAAGTTCACTAAGTTTAAACTGTATGTGGATTTACACTTGACAGAGGTCTACGCCGTAGGAAGAGAGTCGTTGCATAATTTTCTGAAACTTTGGATATTGATGTTTATCTTTAATTAAAAATCTTGGGAATGCCAGGAGGTCAGTTCTTGGGAATTTTATGTGAATATCCTCAGTTAAGGGGCATGAGAAAACGTAGTGATCAGGAGTTCCCTGTTCCCCACATATGCAGATGTCAGAGTTTGCCAAATTTCTTGCGTAGAAATATGTGGGGAAGGGTTCATGTCCTGTTATAAAGTAATTTAGGGAAGGATTCGAGTTCAGAGATGCTAAGCTTACATTGGGCATCAAGTTATATGTGCGTCTTCCCTGTGGAGCATTGTTCCACAAATCTTGCCAAGGTTTTGAAGCAAGTTGTTTTAGTTGGTACTTGAAATTCGAGCGAGGCCACGGAATGATGATTTCAGTACCATCTTGATTAATAGCTGCTTCTTTGGCTAATTCATCTGCCTGATCATTACCAAAATGGCCACTATGTCCCTTATATTCCATAGTAGATTTGTTACGAAGATCGTAGATGATGATCCAGTGTGTTAATGAAATCCGCTAAGATCCTAAAAATAAATTATGATTTCATGGCTTTCTTTCCATTTCCGTCTACAAATTAATTATTTTTCTGCTTCAACTTTTATAACCATTCATTTAAACTTCTAAACTTTTCCCCCTCACCGCTTGAGTGGACGATTCACGTGCTATTACGCTTAAGCCATTCTGTACAGACAGTTGGAAGTTAACTACTATCTAGCCAATCACAGCCCGTGGCAGGGTTGGCAGGCAGTGTTTGGAGCAGTGCCTTTTTAGTAAACAGTTGCGGCTTTAGTAAACAATTGGTATTTTATGGACTGATATGATAGGAAGAAATTTGGATCGCCATTGTAAAAGATCCAGGAAATAGATGTCTTTACTCACCATGCGTCGGCTAGATGGTAGTAGTGGTTAGGGGAGCCTACTATTGTACCGAAGGGCTGGGGTTCGAATCCCGGGTAAGACATGGATGCTTGTAAATGCATAGTGTCGGTGCTGCATGGCGGCACTCCAAATGTGCGGCGAGCCGAAATTCTTCTTGTGTGGATTGGTGGGTGAGGAGAGAGGTGGGACACGCTGATCCTTCCCCGGGGTGCTCTCCCTCAAAATTGGGGGCGGAAAATAGAAGTCCAACCTCTCTTCGGAGTCTCTAACCATTCTTCCATGTAATATGGACAAGACAACAACAACATCTCACCATGTACTGTATTGCTGAGTTACCGCTGTAGAACATTGGAAGGTTGCCTGAAAAACTTGCATTCTTGTAGACTTGTGATAATTTCTTTTTGTCTTTGGAAGCCGTGATCTTGTGACTGAATGTTGCTCTATAGATGGGACATTTTCTCTCCTAAATGCCGTATTAGGTATTTCGAGTGGTCCCTTGATCTCTATTGCTCTATCTTGCAGTTGGTGGACTGTTTTATCTGTTGGGTGCAGTCCGGATAATTATGAAGTCCTTTACAGATTGAGCAAGCTATTGCAGTTACTGCTTTTGTAACCAAGACCTTGACTACTGAAGCATCTGGAAATCTAGTAAAAAGGTCTAACTGGGCAGGAATAAATTCCACGAGAATTCTCAAAAGAAGAATGAATAGACCTTTGTTGCTCGTTGAAGTATATACTAGCCATCTGGTCAATGTTTCTGTCTGTCTTTGTGGAGGTTTTGTAAATATTGTACTTTAGGCTGTTACTGTGGTGTCCCGAAACGCGGCTCGGCGGCTGGCAACATCAGTATCAGGAACGGCGCGTTTAGTTGGCTGTTCACGTGCAGTTGTTGTTAGCACATATCGAAAATGGTGTATGAATGGTGAAACGACAAGTCGCCGGCCAGGAATGTGTCGTCGACAGAGCATTGATTCCAGAGGAGAGTGGAGATGTTACCCATTGTTCGTCGTGACCGAAAAGCTACAACAGCCGAAATCACAATCAGCCACAACATTGGTGACCCAGACAGTGTTTCTGAACCCAGTGTGCAGCGTGCATTGCTGCGTATGGCCTTACACAGCCAAAGGCTGAAGTATATCCCTGCACTGACGGCACGTCATCGCCAGCTACGTCTGCAATGGGCCAAGAAATATCAGAATTGGACACTAGAAGAATGGAAAAAAGTTGCATGTTCCCACGAATCACGTTTTTTGGTCCATTACATCGACGGGTGTGTGCTAATTTGGTGGGTGGACAATGTTTTCATGGAGCACATTACGACCCATAGTACCCATAGAACAATCCTTGAAGTCTGTGCGCTACGTGAAGATCGATGCAGACTAGGTTCACCCATTCATGACAATAGTATTCCCGGTGGAGGATGGTGTTTAGCAAAAGGATAATGCACCATATCATAAGGGTCGAATCGTCAGGATGTGGTTCAAGGAACATTCCACTGACTTTAAAGTCATGGCTTTGCCTCCAAGTTCACCTGACATTATCCAATAGAGCATTTGTAGTTCCACCTGGAAAACCAAATTCGTGTTGCCACGCTACCCCGTAGCAATGTGTGAGAATTGCAGAACCAGTTGATGAGTGCTTACTACCTCAGACTACCTATCAGCACTTTATGGAGTCAATGCCACGCCGGGTCTGGTAGTTTTGAGGGCTAAAGGTAGTCCTACATGTTATTAACAGGGTGGCCATAATGTAATGGTTCTTCGGTGTATGTGGCCTTGATGTTAAGGAAATCGTTGTAAATGATGACTTTTTCTCGTTTGGGCTCTGGAATTCTTATCTGACTTGAAGGTTTTAGTGATTCTTCTTATTCAATAACCTGAAGAGTTTCTGTGTTCGTTTTTTTCTCACAGCAAATGAAAAGTTTCTTTGAGTGCATTGGTCTGACTCTGGATAATTCTATTCTCAAACTAATTATGCTTATTCTGTATCGGTTGTACAGTAGTTCTGAATCAACTGATTTAACCAGAAGAACGTGATCTTTGTGTGATACGGTTATTCCGAGAATGAAGACGGTCTATTAAATGTAATAGGCTTTTGTTTTCTTCTTTAAAGTACTGTAAAGGATCTGAAGTCCTCAGGGACCTGAGTTTCACAATCCTGAGCGGAATTTGACTTGCTTTGAGATTCTTTGGAAGGCTTGTGTGGTGGTCATAAAATAGATATCGCTTTTTGAAAAGATTCGATCTGTCTTTGCTGATTGAATATTAGTAGCAGTTTTTTGTTACACAAGGAGATTCTAAGCAAATTCAACAAAATCAGTGATGCATTTGGTGTGTTGTGTGTTGAGCTTGTATTTGCGATTGGCTGTCCCAGGAAGGAAGTGAGTAGCAAGGATAATTCATTATAGAATTCTACTCTTGAAGAGGTTGTAACAAGCAGAGCAGAAGTAAAGAGGAGCTCTGTGTGTTACTGACTTGGTTTGAGGTTCTGAAATAGCCATATATGCTCAGGAATAGCAAAAGGTTAGTCCAATTTGTATTGCAAAGAGTTTTGTAAAAGTCAGAAAATCCTGAGCGTCTGAATGCAAATTATAGAGAATGGCATTGCTACAGTGTTGTACTTTATCGTGATTATTAGATATTTATATTGAAAAGGAAAATCAGAGTTAATGCTTGTTGTTTAATAACTGTTATACTATATAAGTATAGTTAGTGTAAATATTTTAGCTATATATTAAATAGTTATTATTTTCAGTATTTAACATTAAGTCCAGAACATCTGATAATCCTACCTATGCAGCCTATTAGCCTGTTGGTATTTGAACCTAAGACGAACTATTAGTATCCAGTAATTTTATCCTCTCAGGTAGTGGTGCGCCCGTTATGCATGGGAGAAGTCGTAAAATGTCCATGCTGTACAGAAATTAATTTTTAAATTTTAAGTCGAATAGTCATTTGGAGATTTTATTTTTCGATTCAATGAATGAAAATACATTATTTTTCACATACTATTTTATTTCCGACATCTGAGCTTGAAAGGGATTAGCGTAAGATTAGAGTTAAATACATATTATTAATGGTATTGAGGCCAACTTAAGATCGCATTGTATTTAAATCCTGTGACAATTTCTCAACTTTAAATATTTCTCGTTGTATGACAACACAAACAATTTTCTGTAATATGCAACAACGTTGCTATGGCCACATCCAAGTTAAATGTGTTATTCTTATCTCTTATTGAAGTGTTCAGTTTTTAAAGTAAGTACTGTCATTAAAAAACTTTAAAGTGTGCCATTCTATTTCTTTCTCTATTTAAATAACTAGACTAAGAGATAATTAATAGTTAATTAACAGCTGAGAGCGGACACGGATGTCAGTGCTTTATTGTAGAGTTAACATCTGTTGCTCTTGTATTGCGATTTTCTGCGCGTATAATGCTTTTACAAGGTGAAATACTTCTTCGACATTTGTTTTTGAGTAGATTTGTAAAAGCGAATAATTTGTGCATGAGGCACTCCAACATTTTTGACGATACATAATTGTTGTGATGAGTTACCCCAATGATTATTTGTCGTAAATGTAGTTTACAGGAGCTGCTTTTGCAACCCAGGGATAGCTGCTTTTGAATAACGACAGAGCACACAAGGTTATCCGAGTTCTTATGATTATAAAAAAAAAATACCACTTTCTAAATGAATTGGAAATGACACATTTTCTCGTCGAAAGTATTTAGTTGATGCACACTACCTTCCTAGAGAAAACTCTTTGACTCATGCTGTCCTAAAATGAAAAACTCTAAATGTTCTTGGAAAATTCTCTAAACATCTTATGCAAAAAACAGCTAGAAAAATAAACATGCACTTTGAATCTTTGTTTACTAAAATTTTTACATATATTACTAGCACATAGTTACGTAACATTTATAAATCACGCAATTTCAGTTTTGAGCATAATGGAAAAAAGTAGAAATTGCTCCCATTTCTTTTTCGTTCTCTTCAAAAAAATTATTATTTTTTATAATTAATTGGGCAACAACTTTAAGTATTATCTCTTGCTAACGTGTTTAAGCGGCGTTAGATGAAAAGCAATCTTTGAGCATTACTCCTCAATTATTTGAACAAATACTGTTAACAGAGGGGGTGGTTCCATCTACGCCCTCTCTCGTTCGCCCCCTGCGTCTCACGAAAATGCCCTCATTTTGTAATAAGGATTGCTGATATCATCCCGAAAACATTTTCTGATAGCAAAAGAGGGGCGTTATTTCATCGAGTTGATGTAACAGAACGTCGAAGGAGATGAATGGCTTTGCAAGAGGAGCAGCAAGAAAATCACGGTTTCGAAAATAGCCGCCTGATGGGCAGATTTGCGTGAAGATAAAGTATTATCAAAGTTGAAAGTGCGATACAACGGAATTCTACCAAAGTTAAAATCTTGTAGAAGTATTCAACAGATATGGATTCACCCTTATGAAAAATTTTAATAGACTGTTAGAGCTCTATAGAAATTTCTGTAGAACTTCATAGGTAATGCTTCTTTATAAAATTCACTAGAAATTCCTATAGAAGTTTACATGTAAACCTCTGCAGAAGTACTTCTCTATAAAACTCCATAGACATTTTATAAAGCTTTCACAGAACAGAATTCTATAGAACTGTTGCTTTGCAAAATGGTATAGAAATTTTATAATGTATATATATGATGGTATTCTGTAGAAAACTACAAAGTTATCATACTGTAATCGAAGCAAAGTTTTAGTTTCTGTTGTACTATGTGGGATATATTAGTGCAACTACAGAGGCTGTTCACACATTTCTTAGACGATGTATATTGTATTCACAAAATTAAATTACATAAAATTCTTGTGTTTTAAATGTTCTATTTGACATCCCTTATTCTGAACTATCTTTCGACTCCGCAATTTCCAGGATAATAATGCCTTTTGAAGTGGCAGAAGAGGTATTCTATCCCATTCCTCCCGAACAGCTTTCCAGAGTCCTATTACGGTTTTCCGACAACGTTTGGATAATGCAGTTTTTAAAAGTCCGAAAGCACAAAAATCCATAGGTGACACATCGGGAGATTTAGTAGGGATATCAGTGAAAGGTATGGCCTTGATACCAGTTTTTTGTTCCATTTCTTTTAGGAAATTTACAGTGGATTTTGATGTGTGACTGCTAGCTTTGTCCTGATGGAGTCTCACAGATTGATGGCACTGTGGGTAAAGCGATGGTATTTCATTCAGAAAAAATGGCAATAAAATATGTTCCTGGTAGTATTTGGAGTTAATCTTGACATTTTTTGCACTCTCTTTATTTTTAACTTGCCATTTTAAGGAAAACCAGCAACAATCATGAATCCCTTAGAAAAACTTTCTTTCGATTCTTTGAACCATGTACTTAAATTTTTTCTCCCCTTTTATGATAATAAATGGCTCTTTTTTTGTTACAATCATTTAAATACATCCTTGCTTCATCTATTGTGACAATTGTTTTCTATTTTTCTTTGGATAAGTGTTTCTCATAGAATTCTGCAGCGTTTCCTGCGTTGAGCGATATGCTTTGGAAGAAGACGATGCAAATTGCGTTTTTTCGCTTTCTTAAGATTTAAATTAACGTTTATCATTTTGTTTACAGTGGACACCGAGCATTTTAATGATTTTGCAACTGTCCTTTGACTAGGGGGATTCTCTTTTAACATTAAACAACGTACCTTTGCAATAGTCGAAGATGTCCGTTTTTTCCTTGGATACTTGTTTGGAATTTTTTTCCCACTTGAAGTTCCAATTTGACGTTTTTTTTTTCTTTTCTTGTTGATGATATTACCTATCTACGCTTTAGATATCACAAAACCATGACTCTTACATCGTTTTTGGATAACAGAGTATGCATATTTCTCTTCGGAAAGAGCGTAAATGTAGCCTTCGAACCACTGCTTTGTTAAATTCGCCATTTTGAATAAAAACAAAACTTTCAAGCCACAGACGATAATTTTGACTTTTAAGAACATAGTACAATTGCAATTACTTCTTTTGCAGCAAACGAGTTTTTATTACTGCCTACCAAAATCGTCTAAAAAATATGCGAACAGCCTCTGTATAATATTTTTTATTCATATGTGTTGAATTATTTTAAAATGGAAATGCTTGCTTTTTTACCCTATAGCTTAACTTTCTTTAACTTCTAAGTTTCTGTAACATTTTGCGCAATTTCGTTAACAGTATATATAACGTTTTTAGTGCTTATATAACGTTTAAATCATAAATTTAAAAGATTAATTTACGCTGTTAATTATAAATTTTTAATTCCTCATATTAATCGCTTTAATTATTGCATATGTAAACCTGATAAGAGAAACATTTTCTTAATTTTAATTAACTATTATTTAAAATGTAATTATTTTTATTACAACATTTTTTACATAAAAAAACATAATGAATTTTTTGTTAGAAAAAATTGCTTCTATTCCGAAAATTTTTGTTCCACTCCCCAACCTCCAAGTCATATATTAACTGAAAATTTAGACTAAAAACTTCTAGTCAGAAATGAAATTTATTCATTCTTTTTAATTGCAAAAGAAAATTTTGCTTATTGTAAATACTTTTAACGTTTCAAAAATTTCTATGAAATCTTTTATAAAAAATTAAATTAAGAAAACATATTTATAATTTTCTGCCCAATTTTCTTCAATTCATTTTGCAATAATGGCCTAATTTTCTATAAATTGGCTCTGATTATATTTTCTGCAGAATATTTTATTAATTGATTCAAACAACATTATATAAGGTTCTATACGTGGGACCTTTAGAAACTCTACAAATTGTACGGAACCTTTCCACAAATCCCTAGAGATTATCTACACCTATTTCTGTAGAATCTTTGTGCATATCTCTATAGAAGATAGATAAAAGTTTTTATAAAATTCTGAACCTTAGAAGTGACCAACCTTGTAGAACGTTAAGCCACAGTTCTGAAGGATTCTTAAGAAGATAAATGTCGAAATTTTTTATAGAGTTCTGTGAGGCATTTCTGCAATGGCAATATTAATTTTATCACTGGATTAGATACATAAGACGGTAAGTTCAAAATGATGTTGCTATAATGACTGAAGTGATTGCTGTTAGAATATATTTTATCAATACTCGTTTTTTCTTTACTTTGTTTCATACGCGTATTATGCTACTAATATTTAACTGTGGTGTAAGTAGTTAGCACATCCGATTAGCATATGGGACACCCATGATCTGAATCCAGAAGAGAAAACAGTTGATTTTTCATTTTTTCTGCCTTCGAAAAGCTTAATAATTTCTACATATTCCA
Source organism: Stegodyphus dumicola (assembly GCF_044657685.1). NCBI lineage: Eukaryota > Metazoa > Arthropoda > Arachnida > Araneae > Eresidae > Stegodyphus > Stegodyphus dumicola. The sequence goes on from NC_140779.1 coordinate 63,876,581, forward strand.
TTGTTTGGAATTTTATTATGGCTTGACCCATCCCATACGAAAATATCTTATACAATTCTATCAAGAAATCCAATGTTAAATTTCTTTAGAATCCTTTAAAATTATTATGGACCAGTTTTCTGTAAAGTAAATCAGAGATCTTTTATAGAATTCTATACTATAGCTTCTACATCGTTATGTAGATATATTCTAAAGAAATATGTGTCAATATTCTATAAAGATTGTGCAGAGATTCTATAAAACATTTTACAGATTTTCTACAGATTTTCTACTGAAAATCCATTTCGGATCCATAAGTCTAAGACATCCAAACGAGTTTCTTTGCTTTAATTTTCTAATATAAAAGATCTCATAAAGCTTTTTATTATTAAATAGGATTATACAATCAATAAAATTTTCTTTTGGAATTAAAAAGAATAAATTAAATTTTCATTTTCGAGCAGAATTTTTTAATTTGTCAAGTTTAGAAATTTATGACTCGCAGGGAGGAAGAAGGAATAAATTTTTCCAGAACAGACGCGTTTCTTTCTTTCTTTCTTTTCCCCAAATAAAAAATATCTTAGTGTTTTAATTAAAGACTATTTAAATATCTATGTAAAAATAAATGCATTTCATATAATAGCAAAGCTTGATTAAGATTATATAGCCACGTTTCTTATCAGGGATACGTACACAATAATTAAACACATTATTTACAGGAATTCAGATTTTATAATTAACAGCATAGATTCAATCTTATAATTAATTTTGTGATTTAAATTTATTTTATGTTTTTAAAAGATTTAATTTTTGTATCATATGAGCAATAGTGTATAAAACACTACAGATAAACTTTTATATAATTTCAGAAGCTGAAAATTGTTAAATTAGAAGACGAAAGGCAAAAAATTTCCATTCAAAAAAGTTTTTCAACACTTATGAACGAAAAGTCTTTATTTTTACTCTTCTGTGTCCTTTATAATAAATCATAAACTAAACAGTTTCTTGGATTTGCATCTCTTGTATAGAAAACCGTTCTATAACGGGTTTATAAAGTTTCGTTTTTGTAAAGGAATATTCTTATAGATTTCTGCTGTGTGAATACTGTGTGAGAGCTTTAAAAAATTTCTGTAAAATTTGATAGAGAAGTATTTCTTTAGAGAATAACCTGTAAAGTTCTACACAAAATTTTTATAGCGTTCTGCCAACCTGCATAAAAAAATTAAGATTTCATAACTAGCTTGCAGTATTTCATATTTAAGAACATTTAATAGTTACATGAAGTAAGTATTAAATGCAGTTTAGAAACCATACTGAGTCTTAAAAAAGAGTTCTATGAAGAGTTAATGGACATTTTTACTAAAAAATATATATCTAAAAGTGCTGTCGATGCAAACAATATGTAGTTTACAACAATTTGCGCTATTTATTACTAATTTTCGTTCTGGATGAACATACTTTTGTTACAAGGCAAAAGGAATTAAAACTTCACAATTCGAGCCTTTAATGCATTATCCCTGTACATTTTGCTGCCTCAGGCATCAGCATCAGTGCCCCGAGACTGCATCCGGCCAAGCTGATGGTAACTAAATGAAAACAGGTGCAGCCAAGGGCGTGATCCTTGCCGCTTCGAAATGTACTCTAATTGAGATGCTCTTTTGATGGATTATCAGGTATGAAAATCTTTAATGTCGATCCAAAGATCTTTCAAAGTCATCAGAAATCAAACGAGCTTCTGTTCGCCAATGCAATCATTTTTAAATGCTCGTTATTTATAATAGAAAATGAATTCCATGAAGCAATTTATCAAAATTTCAAGCGATAATCGACTAAGGCAGCTCGTTCACTGCAAAAGTTGACTTAATTAAGTTGCCTATAATTTCGCTACGATATGCGTATAGATATTACACTATTAGTACTTATTTCGAACTCTGTGTAAGTCTATATATAGTATAGAATTGTGTAATCTCTATTCATTGTAGTGGAGTATTAGAGTTCGATATAGATGCTGGTAGTGAACAAATAATCAGAAATGAATAAATTTGTGCATTGGTAAATGATATACAGAGTTTGCAGTAAACATGAGTAACTACTGTATATAGTTTGTAGAAACATTAGGTATTTTTTGGAAGCAGGCAAGCTGAAAAATGAGCAACCGCCTTCCCCGGGAATCGAACCACGGACCTCTGGAATACCCGCTCAGCGTGCAAAACCACTACACCACGAAAGTACGACAGGAAGGCGGGAGAAATACCTTTATATATTCCCCCTTTTAAAAAGCGACTGGGGTTTTTAGGGCACCCAATCTCCAAATCCTAGGAGAAGAGAATCATCATCCAACACTCTTTTAGTTCGGGCGCCACTGTAGAGACATTAGGTATTTTTTCGAAGCAGGCAAGATGAAAAATGAGCAATCACCTTCGCCGGGAATCGAACCACGGACCTCTGGAGTACCGGCCCAGCGTGCAGAACCACTACACCAGGAAGGCGGGAGAAATGCCTTATAAGTTACCTAAATATATAAAGAAGTATATCGTGTTTAGTTTCATGGACACATTGTTTTAAACTCATTTCAATAAGTGGACATTAAAAATATCACATACTGCAATAAGTAATATCGATTTTTGCGTATAATATGAAATTTATATATCTAACTATATTTATATATCTATAAAACCATTTTATAGATAAATTGCTTACATATCTACCTGGCTGCCTGAACTGTTTAATTTTAATTTTGAGTGGGTTATCGTAATAGTTCTACAGCCAGCCATCTGTTATTTTTTCTTCATATTTTTTACTATGTCACTTTTGGATTACTGTATATTTCCGTGCATACTAAACCGAGGATTTTTAGCAAATTTTTTACTGTGAAAATTTGGAAGGTCGATTTATACACGAGGTCCAAATGATTTACAAATGATGCGTTCATAAAAAGGATATTATACGGGTTAAAAATTTGAAAACTTATTATTTTTTCTTTATGCAATCCTAAAATAAACATTAATCAAATCTCTCAATTTCAGTATCCGATTTGTAATTTTCTATCAATTCTTCGAATTCGCTCACTGCTAGAGATAAATCCATTTCTCCATTAGCATTGTTATCAATCGTCTCATTGATAATATCACCTTCATTACCGGCCATATTGCAATTTAAATCTAACAGAATTAACAGTTTTTCTATATATTACCTTTCTCTATATATTAGAAATCAAGAGTTGCACCTTATTTGTAAGAAGAAGAGAGCGACAGGGGCGGAATCATACGATTGCTTAAACATGGTTACCACAGTTGAAAGCCAAGTAAAATTCACCACGCTATGACCAAAGCCTAATTAATATTTGGGAGAATTGAAAAAGATAATCTATGAAGCCAAAAAAACATTTTCATTCAGTAGTATACTGGTCCAAATTCTTTTTAATAGAAGATGAAGATAACTGGCACTCACACTCAGCTTGTCTGATTGACTATCAAGTTAGACTACCACTTCTTCTCACTTCTGAGGATATATAAATATATATATATAAGATGTCTCGATGTTTTATGATCATTCATTTAAGCATACTATTATGTATACTATTTGAACTGCATAATATGTGAGATATGGCATGAGTGGACAGATTTCTTTTTCTCACCTTTTGGTTTCTAAATAATTGGATATGATGATATCTGGGTTATTTTTTCCCTAACTCAGCTCTAACTAATGTTAGACTTATCGTTTGTCTACCAATCCTAACACTCTCTTCGTTTCTTACCCACTAGTATAAATGTAAAAAAGGCAGTTTATAAATTTTTACTCTTCATTTTTTATACCAAATAATCACAGGATTTTTATTATCCTCCCTTAACATTTGATATTTTTATGGACCAAATTTTACTGTTCCTCTTTTTTTTTCCGCTTGTTGCATTATAGGGCACTGACACAGATAGTTTTAAAAGCAATATGAAAAGCAATGGTGGATTATATTACAACCCAAAGAGACCCAAAAGCCACAATTTATGAGAGCAGGTTTGTTAAAATTGATATATATATATATATCTTTAAAAATGGAAATAAACAGTAAATCTGCTGATCTAACCAGTCGTAATGAAAATATTCTTACAAGTTCACATCCTTTTTCTTTACCTTCTTTTATTTTTTAAAAAAAATATAGAAATGCAGGTTATCTTATAAATACGATAAGGGTTATTAAATTATGACAAAGCACTCGAAGTCTATCTGCATAAGAGGAGGAATAGCTTCGTGAAGGATTTTCTAAGCTAAACTGGCTCGTATACACCTTACACATGGAGAAAACCAAAATAGCGCCTTTGAAGCCAGCCCGTCCGTCGGTTTATGAAACCGGGACCGAACTACCAGTGTTCAGCGACTTTATTGCTCGGCCGCTGATGAGCATATAAGTAAAATAAAGGGACAGTTCTATATTGAACTCATTTGGGAATAAAAGAACTGAATACTTCTTTCTGAACTTCAGCCGGGAATAAAACCAATCAAGCTAGCAACGGATTTCTCATGAAAACTGGAATTGATCTCGCCAATTAGTGAGATGGGACCATAGCAATAAAACCAGTGGTGAAGTTCTGGTGTACCGCTCACTTGTTCCTGCCCTGTCCTGAGACAAAAGATCTATCTGTTTCCGAAAACAAGAAAAAATTCGATAAACCTGGTTCGAAGAATGCAAAGAAAATTTCAGTAAGTTGTTTATAATTAACTGTTGCAGGTTTCCTCTGCAATGGGGAAAAATAATAATAAAAGTGGAAAAAAATAAGTTAAAATCAGTTCATCACAATAACAATAAAATGCTTTACATCGGATGTTCAGAGAAAAAATTCCATTTCTTTATGCGAGCGTCTAAGACAATGCCACCAGTTCAAATGCTACCGCTGCATTCCTTGAAAAAAATGAAGATACTACCGGTATGGCATATATGTCTTTAACATGTTTTTACAAAGCCCCCTGGCATTTCATCTATATGGACTAGTGTGTTTCTAGTTTGCTAAAAAGAGTTTTCTCTAAATGCAAGCATGCCATCATTTAATGAGTTTGGAAAGCACTTAATCAATACCTATTGGAATTTTAGAAACGTTTTCTGTCGTGAAAAGTCAGTCTTCCAGAAAACGACAGTCTTCCAGAAAGAAACGACAGTCAGAAAAGAAACGACAGTCTTCCAGAAATTAAAAAATGCAGAGAGAAAGCCATTAGATTGAATAGTAAGTATTTACATTTTAAACGGCCCAGAAATCGTTCAAAAAATTGGTTAACATACACTTTAGTAAGCAATTTTTTTTATATCGAGCACTAGCCATTTTAAGCTTTCGTCACTACCAACGCCAGATGTGGTGGTCATTTTATTGTGAAGGCACTTGATAGGCGGCCGCAGTTATATCCTATGAAGGGACAGACAGTTTACATCCATGCCTTATCCGGGATTCGAACCCAGCCCCTTCGGTAGGGCAATCAGAGTCATTAACATCTTTCCCGTATGGGCGGCGTAAATAAATATTATACTATACAGTTTTTAATCATTCGGCTTCTAGTTATGTAATGAACATCGTTGTCTGAGATCGAGATTTCCATTAAAATGGACAGCGAATGAATACATATGCATTTAATATCTAATAAAAAAATAAGTAATTATTATGTATATTGCACACACACAGCTTTTCTTCATTAAGTGGTATATTTTAAAATTAAAAACAAAATACTATTTCATATTGAAATTCTTTGCCTGAATTGAAAGATAACAGAAGAGTTTTTCTTACATATATTTGGCAGACGATCTTTACAAGTATTTTAAAATATTATTTATAGATGGGCAAAACTGAAGAATGTTAAATTAAAATTCAATACCTGAGTTTCGATTTAAGAATATGCATAGCTTGTAGAGAATTTTCGTATATATGCTAGCAAATGGCATTATTAAAACTATTTAAACATAAAAAGTAATTTAAAAACTCAAATGGTAGTTAAAAAATAATGAGAAAAATCTGAAATTTATGGATACATTCAACAGCTGCATTCATGAATTCCCAGAAAATCTCCTAAAATTCTCGAAACCAATCGCCGAAATTCGCGTTGCGATATGAAGTTACAAACTTACTTATGACGAACTGACAATTCGCTTGATTTTACTTCATTCAATGGCACGCCTTTTTAACTATTTTTTTAAAGTACTCTTTGGTGCTTTTCATGGATAAAGTTTCAAAGAAAACTGTCTTTGCTGTGACAAAGCCTTTTGCCCCAAAACTGGTAAATATTACGATAAAACTGCAGCCAGGGGTCTAAAAAAGTGCTTTCAGAACATACACACCCTTGATCGTATCATATAATAGCCCAATTACTAAGCTGCATCCTGTTTGAATAAGATTTATACCGAATAAATAGGAAAAACAGATATTGTAGGAAAAGTAAAAGATATTCTCAAACAAGATTTCAGGGAAATGCTTTTATATATTTTCTTTTAAATAATATTACAATTTTTTTTTCGGTAAAAGCTAAATTTACTGTACTAAGGAATGAACTTTTTTGTGTACGTAACACTAAATTTTAAGACTGAACAAGAAATCACTCTGAAAGCAGCTGCATTTTATGTCTTTAAATATTGTGGGATTAATTCACGTCAAATATGATATGTGATTTAATGTTTGCCATTTGCTGTTAAAGCTCGGCAATAGTTTACTCTGGAAGCTGATTAAGAAATAATACATTAAGCAGAATTTTAAAAAACTTTAAATTGATATTTAAATTTTGTTAATAACCTCAAAATTCCACTCAAATAAAAATAAAATTTTACACACACACACACACACACACACACAAAAAAAAAAAAAAAAAAAAAAAAATTACATATAAATGAATTGAAAGCTTTCAGATTCTATAACTATGACCAAAGGGGCGTTTTTTCATTTACACATACATGCACATTTCGAGACATTTGGGCTAAAAATATTTAAAAACAGCATATGTTTAGTATTTCCAATAGACAGTCTCGCGCTCTGGAGATTAAAATTAAATTCCACACAGTGTGTTGCCACTGCTTTCTTTGAAATCATTGAGTTCCTCAATCAAAAGTTTTTTTAAAGTTTAAAAATATGAAATAATAAAACAAATTCTAAATTCAAGATTCAGACCTCCAGGTGCTCATATTCGGGTGGAGGACAACATTATTCAAATTTGATGGCTCTAGATATCGTTGCTTTTTCACAGTGCGAGAAACATACATATACATTCATGCAGTCTTCATTTTTTAATTTCTTTAAATATAATACAAGGCGATGTAATATTTGGTGGCAATAATTTGAAGTAATGCAGCTGTTTATAGTGAGTGATTCAATGCAAAATGCCGTTTCGAGACTAATAGCCCTTTTGGACTAATAAATGTTTATTTAAAACTTAAGAAATAACTAATTAACTAAAAAGAGAGACATAATTTATTATATAGTTTAATGAAAACAAGAGATTTAATAATTATCTTTATCAAATTTATTTACAATTTTATAAGACGAATAATAAAAGTGTGGGGCGCCCTTGAAAAATTTATAAAGGTAATGGCTTTCGACAAAGCACTTTGATTAATAGATTTCCTTATTTAGGAGCCGACGTTTTTATTATTCGTGATATATAAAAATGTAGAGGGCTTTTGTAAAGATAAGTAGAGTAGATTAAGTAAGTAGTGTAAAGATTTTGCTGTAGTTGTTGTTTTCTTTTATTTATTTATTTATTCCTCTCCTTCTTAGCCCACCAGCGGCTTAGCGGTAAATTCGCTGAATATGGTAGTTAGGTCCGCGGTTCGAATCCCGCGAATGGGCTGGCTGAATGAGCGTTTTCGTGGTTTTTCCATGTGTAACGTGTATATGAGCCAGCTTCCATTAAAAAGTCCTCCACGAAGGCATCCCTCTCACTAGGCAGATAGGCCTCCAGGTACGCGGTAATCATATAAAACCAAACCCCTCCTTCTTAAACGATGTAATTTCAGAAAACAGGCAGAACATTTCCCCCCCTGGAAATTGACAGATATTTGCTATATTCCTTGAAAATGCATTAAACTTCTAAAATAAGCTCACATTTTGCACTATAATTTGCTGTAAATTCACGCTGGCATATTTATCTGTTATCACAGTTTAAGGTTGTTTTTTTCTCAATATTCGTCATATTTTGAGTATTTTTTTGATTGAAGACTGAATTCATTTCCACTCGACTTATGTGCAGTTTAAGCTCTCTCCAGTCACCCCTCTTGCTATTAAAAGAATGAGCACGCTTAAATAAACTTTTATGATTTTCTCTCTATTAAAAGCAGTCAATATTAGAATTCAGAATTTCAGAAAGCCATATACAGCTTTAGTGTGATAACATTTAACAATACCTTTTTGTACTGACAAAATTTATAAATATTTTAGCAATAATTTGAAAATTTTTAAATATTTAACAATTATTTGAAGTAATTTTAACAATAATTTATATACATACTGATAACATTTTGATAATATTTTAATAATAGAACTTGAATGAACAGAACTCTTCCCACTCAGAAAAACAAAAACAATATTTTATAATACTAAGAAATAAGCTGTTATATAACGATTGCCGTTTCTGAATGAGGCGCTTAAGGGCCAAAGCCAGTTTTTTGTCTCTTTTATCTCAATAACGTAGGACGGTTCGACATGTAAGATCCATGTTCTACTTTCAGTGACTTACGACCTGTAGAAGACTTAATCGTAAAATACAATGTCTGTTGTGGCCTGGGAGGAAATCGAATTCCTGCGAATTGTCCGGTGAGAAAAACAGTTCCTACCAATGACTGGATTCTATATTTTGATTAAAAACGTAGGGACTGTATTTCAGTCTGTCTATGAAGATTTATTTTGATTGTCAATAAAAAGAGATATGTTTGACTTCATCATTAGTTTTATTCGCTTACTTATAATCTGCGCTATTTAAAATGTGATTATAGTGAATAAGCTCACATTCTTTTTTTTTAAAAAAATTTACTTTGATTATGTACTTTATGAAGTAAATACATGTTTAGTATGGTGATGTAGAACATAAAGATGGAGCTGGTGAATAACTGTATTTTCAGTCGGAGCAACAGCAAAGCTATATATTTGCACTTCAACAAAGCTATATTTGCAATCCGGGCAACAGCAAAGCTATATTTGCAATCCGGGCAACAGCAAAGCTATATTTGCAATCACAGCCGACCTTACTGTATTTGACGTCTTGGGCGAAAATGCTTCGGCCTTCTTTCCTATAAACTAAAAATAGAAAAATCGTCATAGGACGTTTCACAATAAATTCTTTTTGGTGTTCTAAAAAAATACTGATCATTCGATGAAGCACCTCTCTGCATTTGGCACCCTAAGCCGACATCTTCTAGATAGTTCTATATAATTATTCTTCTAGACGGTGTCGGCTCAGACGTTATTCTCCGAAAAAGTATTTCTTGAGCGGTCTCTGTACCTCGTTCCTACTTAAAGCCGCTACTGGTTGCAATCATGGACAATTGAACGTTATTTATTCTTGACGAAATATTCTTGATTAAATAAGATACAGTGCGTTTGGCTTAAAACACGCCTCTTTTCTGCAGAAATTAATTTTGTATTTTTCACAAATTTATGACAATCTACTTGGAGTGAAAAAGAGAAGTGGTGAACTACATATAAGCAGAATAGAGAAACTGAAAAGAATGTATATGTTTCCACTTTATTTCTGTCGGTTACTTATAAATTCTGGTTTATAAATATAAAATTATCATTGACTAAAAGACGTGTAGAGTCCACCCTCTTGGAAGCATAACACTAAATCGAAACGCTTGATGGATCCAAGCGACTTATAAGGTATGCCCAGTAAGAAAACAGAGAAACATAAGAAAAGTGCAAAAGTCCTTTTTATTAAAAAGTTAAACGATTAACAGAAGGTACTCTTTGTACTCACAAAGCGGCTAGCATTTATAGCGTAACTCAAAAGTAGTGAATACAAGTTAAAACTAAGTTAAATCTGAAGTTAACCAAAGGCTATACGGAAATGAATAACGCGCAGGTTGGCTCAAACCTATACTGGCGTAAAAAGCACTATTGGCAAAAATAAAACAACGCCGCATGCAAGCTGCTATCTTAGAATTTCAACTATCAACGTGTCCTTCAGCAGGCGGAACACGCTCTTATTAAACAATCGTTTTCTACCTCATTTGAATAAGCGCGAACTGAAAATTAGTATTCTGGCAGGAAAACAGAAAGGGAGAATGACAGTAAACCTACTTAACATAAAATGATTGGTGAGATAAAGTAAACAAATTCTTAAAGACTTTAGTTTTACCTTTGGCATTGTACCTAGAGCCATCGAATTTTGAATGACGTAATCCTCCTACGAATATGGGCATATGAAAGCCCAAATTTGAAATTTGGAATTTGCTTTATTATCGATTTCATATTTTGTAAAACTTTAACCAATTTTTGATTAACAAACTCAACGGTTTAAAAGCGAGCAATGGCAACACTCTACGGGGAAAAAACAGTTTTATCTCCAGCTCGTCAGACTGTGTATCGGAAATTCTGAAGATATGCTCATTTTAAAATTATTTTGCGACATTGCTGTTGAACTAAATTTTATGGCTTAAGTGCAAAGAACTTGTAACCCACAAAACGTTAAAAAAACGCCGCTTTGGACCTAATTTTAAATTCTGAAACCTTTCAGGTTTTTTTTTTTTTTTTTCTTTTATTTGTTTTATCTTTTCTTTCTTTCTTTCTTTCTTTTAATTAATTGTGCAAATTGTTCATTGGCATGTGAATGGAAGTGAACAGCAGAAAACGATGGAAATGTAGACCTTGATATTATGCGCAGCAAATAGAGCCAACCCAACTACAGTAGCTTTGGAAAAATATAAACATAAACATAGACGTAAAACATTAAAAATAGAAGCAAATTTGGAGTTTGAAATAAAATACACAGTTGAATTTTTGAAACACAACATGGAAAACGAAATACACAGTACTAGAGAATACTAAGTCATTCTCGAATAATTAGGTACATTCATGCAAATACTATATACGCTATATATAGACACAATTTTCTCTCTAATAAGCAATAATGTGATAGACGGTTCGTGTATAAAAGTCTATCTAAAATTTTCGAAAAAATACGTACCTCATATTATTACTGCAGTAATTAATAATGAAATTTGTAAGCATTAAAATAATATAGGACATTTATCCTTCATCATTATTAGTTCTTTAGTGCTTCAAACAGCAACTTTTCTTCCACTGATAGTTGCATCGCTTACCGGTAGAGGTCGCAGCAAAACATTCGCGCCGACAAATTCTCTGTTCAAAATAACACATACTGTGGTTGCTTCACGTTGAGAGCTGCCGGAAACCGCTTTTTCTGATGGATGTGAACATGTGTTCGAGACCCAAACATAAGATTTTAATATTTGGGAAACTTTGATATGCAAAAGGTTATGAAATTATAAAACTTGGAAAAACTTGTAGTCTTTACTTGATGCATAAAAATGTGTACAAAAGGAGCATTAGAATTTCTTATGAGGTATCTGTCATTTAAAGCTTCAAGTTCAAGGTAAGTAATAATTTGCATTTCTTTTATCGTATCAGAATTTATTCTAATCGTCATTAACTGAAAATGCTTGAATTATTATGAATTCATTATTTTTGGACAAACTTTAGAAGAAAGGTCTAGTGAATGAAAGCTTAGCAGAACCGAAGTATCTATTTTAAGTATCAATGTCACGATAAATAAATAAATAAGCAAACAAAAACTAAATTAAAATAACATGTATTCTGAAAACTTCAGATCACAATCTAATATTTTAAAAAAGAATTTTCGCAGTTACAGATATTTAATACTAGTAAAAAAAAATTACGTTTTTATTTCGAACTTTTTCGCAAATACGATTAATATCTGATGTTTCCAACTCGTGAAAATAAATCTTTACAAATGAATAAAATTAAATTTCAACTCAAAAAGAATCTCAGTTTTAAAAAGCTCCGGGATTGTTTATGTTTTCTTTATCTTTTTTCTTTTCTTTTCCTTCTAAGAGAAAAATATCCAAGTATTTTACTCAAACAGTATGTTACTGGTTTGAGTAAAATTAAATTTGTTTTCTATGCATATAGAATGTGCTTAAGAAGCAGAGGTAGAAATTTTACTGTCGATATATTATAGAGTATTAAAAAGGTATTTTGTAAAGACATTTAAAGTGCAAAATATCACTTATTAAAATGTTATTAAGTAGAACAGATAAAATCCTTTTCTAAATGATTCGCTTTCTTACGTTCATAGCAGTATAGTTTTACAGTGTGGAGGATAAAATAAAAAATATTACACAAAATAAACTGGCAATATTGTGTTGTCATATTTTTGACCTTTATGCATAATGCATAGGATTTGATTGCTAACTAAAAACAATAAATCCTCGATGAGATATTACGATTAAGACAACGTTTTTATATATTTGTGTAACTGGAGAAATATTGAATGTAATTTTATATACATATTTCTAATTTTTAATTTCGCTTTCAGCAATTTTTCTTATCCTCTGACACTGATTATAAATTTTAAAATGTGCTTGATTTTTTAATTCTTTGGGCATTTTGTTTGAACTTATATACATTTTTTTACATGTATACGCATATAAATAACTAAACTGATATGAATACAGAGAATATGTGCAGATTGCTTTAAATGAATTTTTCTTAAATATTATATAATCATAATTATTTGAAAAGAGCAGATGTTTATAATATCAAATTTCAGTTCTAAAACTGAAAAAACCAGAGGAAAATATGACTTATGGAGAAAAATTAATAATTAATTTCGGCACGTAATATCAGTTAATTTAGAATTATAAATTTCCACATTTAACAATTTCAACTCATCGAATTTCGAATAATAGAAGTGCAAGTTTTTGAATGCAAAGCTCTATGTAGATACATAATTAATTTACAAGTCATATTGTAATCAAAATAGCACTTCTGAAATAAAGCAAACTGACGTTAGGGATTGTGTGGAACAATCCGGTGTTTTAAGTACACTGCGGGGGGGGGCAATTCTATATCTCCCGTTCTACTGGGCCGACTGATGAAATTCAAATTGCATTTTTATGTCTCCAAAGCGCGACTTAGGATATATATTATATTTATATATAGTATTGTCGTAATATAGGTATTTTGACACAAAATCGGACTTTTTCTGAAATGCCATAACATTTTTTTCCCATAGTTTGATTCGACGACGCAAATTATGGCTGGATATTAAATTTTGTATTTTTTGGTGAAAAATTTATGGAGAAATTTAAATATTTATCTTGGCGAATTTTTTCAGTTTGCGCCAAGAATAATCCAGTTGGCGAACTTTTTAATTCATAGCAACCTATTTTCTTTTCCTTTTTTTTCATTGTTACACGAGCGGGAAAAAAGGTCATCGTTCATACTTTCAAATAATTTTAACAAAGTGCGCGTAAACCACATTTGGTGCTATTATCGCTCGCTTTAACAAATATGCCAAATTTCAAAACGCGCATTTTACGATGATTATAAAACGTTAATAGGTTACAGTTCAAAATTTTTTTCGAAAAATTATACAAATTATTTAGAAATATAAATTTTAAAAATAAATCATCAAACATAAGCGGATTTTATTTGGAATGAACCTAGATTTCGAAATGGGAAAAGAAGTATCAAATAAGTTTAATAAAAAAAAAGATGTATTAATAAATATATATACCAAACTCAATAAACATGAAGGAGCTAAATTTTGAGAGTTAATTACTTAAAAACTACTCATGCAATTTTTACAAAACTGGCACTTTGGCATAATTTGAGTTGTAGAACCGAATTTTGGAAAAAATTGGTATGTTATTTCAGAAAAATTCCGATTTTGTGTCAAAATACCTATATTAGAACAATGCTATATAAAAATGTAATATATATCCTAAGTCTTCAAGATATGGAAAATGCAAGTTGAATTTCGTCGATCGGCCCAGTAGAACGGAAGATATAGAACTGTCTTCCCTTTTTTTTTTTTTTTTTTTTTTGCGCAGTGTACATTGTTCCAGTTCATAACAAATCTCGGAATATGTTCTTGATTTTATAAGTAATCGATATGAATTTTATTAATGTAATTCCATATTATCAATGAGGGCCTAAAGCCAAGCAGAACTCACCCGAGTCTGGTTACTTCGCATTTTCTGAGTTAAAATGTAATTCCAGTTACAGACCAAAATAAAACGATCTTGTGTATCTTAATTTATTATTTGACATTTTTAATATTAACTCAATTATTTATTGTTTAATTTATAAATTGGCTTGTTCCAAACTGGATTCGAAAAACTTCGATGACTTTGCTTCAGGTTAACTTTATTGTCAAATTTTATGAGTCATCTTGATTTTCACCGGTACTTTTTGGTATCGGTGAACCCACCGATGCACCACGAACGATTTGTCAGCACAACTTACCTCCATGGTCAGCACCTTTGGGAGATGAAATCTGGTTTGGTTGCGCAGAAGTGAGTGAGACGCAAACAGCAGGTCTTCTTGGAAACAGACAAAATCGTAGTCTATGCCCGCCTATTCAGAGATATAGTTGTCTCTCACTTCGTTTTTATGGACTACAAACCTTGTTCATATACTATTTGGCAAACGTTTTTCTGGAAAGTAAGGTTATTTAGCAGAAGGATTAATCAACCAGTTTCCAGTTTTCAAGATTTAAACCCTACAGAGCATGTCTGGGACGCTAAGGGGGGCAATTGCAGCTGGTCTTCCTCTTCGAGAGCGCTCCAGAGACTAAAAACAGTGTTGCTGCAGGAGTGAGACCGATTGCCATAGGGCATAAAGCGTCATAAAAAGCGTCATTTTCAGTGTGAAATAACATTGTAGCTGAGTAATTGCCAGAAAGGATTAATCCCTTCTTAACTGTATTTTTTGCTCGATCTTGCAACCTCTGTTTAAGACCTTACTGCGCCGATAAGTCTTATCATGTGATTTTACCATGACTGCTATGTAGTATGTACTACGTATGTAGCTGCTTATGTTCATACTAAATTTTATTAAAAAGTGTCAATTAGTTCTGGGGATAATCGATCAAATGTGAAAATTCTCTTAACCTATTCGCTCCCAGCATATCATATATAATACGGCTGTTTCCCTTCATGGGCCAACGGTATTCAATATGATGCGGGAGCGAAGTATCACTGACAGCCCACCGTATCATATTTGATACAATAAAATGAAACTTTTATTTCATATTTTAAATGCGCATAAATTTTGTCAGAATGCTTTGAAAACTTACTGAACAGTATCTCTAGAGAGTTGGCATTGTTATGAGGGATATTATTTATTATATTTTATTCTACTTTAGTAAAATTTGCAACGTTAGCAACGAGCGTTCATAATTTAGAAACGTTTCAAGCAGTGTAGAAGACTTGAAATTTTTGTCGGTAAATGTGGCAATAAGATATAACGAACATTGATATTTAAATTCTGAAGTACTTCTTTATTGTACAGAAACAATATAAATATATGAATATAATCATTATTACTAATATTGCACTTGAATTTATTCTAATTTTTGTTTTAATTTGAATGTTTAGTTTTTGTTTTTATTTTAGTATTTTCTATTTATGTTATAAGAATTATTTAACTAACATATGCACCAAATATTTAGATAAAAAGCAGGTTTTTATAAGAATTACTTTTGCATAGGCTCAGTTGCAAAATATGCTTGGGTACGCAGTGACATTCAACGCGCTCCCTGGGGTCTTCGTTCTCTTGATGTCAGGGGCAAAGAGGTTAATTTTGAACACTAATGTACTTGCTGCTTTAAAAAAATATGTTTTGAAATTTACGTTGCAAAATTACTATGCATGACTTTTTTGTAACATGTTAGATATCAGTTTGATAGTCTAGTTCTTCAGCACCTAACCCAGTGGGCTAGCTGTTCTGTCGATGGCGAAAAGAAAAGAACAGTCAAGTTCTTCCCAAAGAATTCTCAGCATATCCAACTACTGTTGTCATTCTCAGCAACGGTCACAAATACTGTTGTCTACTGATTTCTTCGTGGCCAGCTTGTTAGGGCCCTATTCTGGTCTACTGAGCAGCAAATCCAACACAGTGGCAGACCTTTCATCCATAGCTAGTTCTGAAATAGCGTTGAAAAACAGTAAAAAAATTCAATTTTATATATTCAAGCACGTAAAAGCTTAGTTTCATTTACCTAATTATAGTCTGTTGCTTTAAAATAAGAACTTAGACGTTACTTTCGGCCGCCCGATTTGAATGGTAACTTTGGTAACAACAGCTGCGGAAAAAGAGTCGACTTGTTTAATTCTGCCCCCCCCCCTTTAATTTCGTATAGTGTGTTTAATTTTTCGAAAAGTACGCGAATAAAATCCTACAGAATCAACTGATGAGGAGAAAATAAATGCTATGCCGTGATAATGATACCAGTTACGGTCACAAATGGGAAGAGGGCGCTTGCAACAATCTTGAAGTGCCTATTTTAAAGTAGCAAACTACATCAGCCTATTGCTTACTTGCCGCTACTAACGTTTACGTGATGTTGACGTCACTAAAATAAACGAAAAGAGAAACTTCGTCTATAAAATTGTATTAAATGTAGTCCAAAAGAAATATACTTTTCAATTTATAAGGATTTTATTTATATATTTCTTTTAGGCTTATTCTGCAATTCACATGCTCTATTAAGAATTCCATATTCCAAATTTAAATTGTTAGTTAAATGTATTAAAAAAAACATTTAGATTTACTGATACATTCTAAACGATCAAATAAATTTTCTGTTCTGTTAAAAGCTCCCAAATCACCAGAAGCTTAATGTCTAGAATCATTTTTCTAATACTGATGTAATTTTTGCATCAATACAGCTGCACACACACACACACACACACAAAAAAAAAAAAAAAAAAAAAAAAAAAGCGGGGAAAATCTGGTCACGATCTGTAAAATAAATAACACAGCATTATATTAGTGGCATATCAGCTCATTAAAATAGCATGGCGACAGACGTGAATCTGGCTGTAAAATTACCTATTATTAATAACGCAATTGGTGACAGCTTAGCCTCTTTTCGTCCAATTCGAATCAAAATTCTAGCTGGCGCTGTTACAAAAAGACATCAATTATTTCTCTAAAAGCGCCAAAGCAAATCCAGAACCAACCACCTCTTTGCTTTTCGGTTTAGAAATAATGGTTGCTATTCGATAAAAATCAAAGCCAGAAACGTCATTAATAAAACCCGTATGATATGTGTAGGACTAAAAAGAATTGTGGTATGATTCCGTTATTCTTTTATTTATTAAGAATTAACTATATAAACTATATGACCTGGTCACGTGTGAGATGGTCTTTAATGTTGTGTGACTAAATCATTAATCATTTTTATAGATTGCGTTTTTCATTTTTATCCGAGTTTTTCGTGACAAATTTGTAAGAGATGGAACACTATAACAAAAGTAAATATAACTGATACATATTTAGAAACAATGTTGCTTTACTTACTAAGGAGTAATATATTTCTACCTAAGTAAAGATGAATAATAAAAAAGCATAACTAAGTATTTTTTTTAAAGTTTTATGTACTGCATTGTATAATACATATCGTTTTGATATTTTTGGGAAATTCAACTGCTAATTGAACAGTCAAACTCTTATTACTATTAAGAAATTATATATTTATGTGAATTCTTAATCGATGTCAGTTCGAAGATTGTTTCGTACATATATTAGTTTTTTGCGATTACAAGAATTCATTCAAACATACGAAGGACACCAGGGGCGTAGCTAGAGTTCCCAGCGCCCGGGAACATTTGAAGAATTTGCGCCCCTTTCTGTGTGCCAAGAATGGAAAACATTTCATTAAAAAATTTCGTAGCATCAGTTTGGCGCCCCTTGGATGCTGCGCCCGGGGACAGATGTCCCCCCTTGCCCCACCCTAGCTACGCCACTGAAGGACACGAAATACGATCATACCCAAATTATTGCGGAATATTTGCGGGACGGTTAATTCATCTTGATAAGTCAACCCTCTTCCGGCAAATCAGCAATAATTTGTTTGCCTTTCCATATATGTTGTGGTCTATTTTATTTTTAATGTATGTAATATCTTTATTCTTTTTCTTTTTTAAAATGCGCGATTTTAATCCATATCATTACAAAATTTTAAATTTCTTTTCAGTTTATTACAAGTTTTCAATAGTTTTAACACAGTTCTCTTAATTATTAACATTTTTAATTTTACTTTACAGTAGTTTTACATTTCCTTTCCTAGGAGATAATCATAGCTAGGAAATTAACAATTAAATTGATATATATTTATCTATATAGATCTAAGATAAAAACATGTAAATAAAATTTCTAACTTTAATTTGCAATAGTACTTTAATTCTATATTTTAATCTCTCCTTCTGTCCAAAAATAGTAATTGCTCATAATAAATCTTTCTAAAATGCGTTATTTGAAAATGAATGAATGTCATATGTTTCTTACATAACGCTTATATAAATGCTTACGTAAATTCTTACATAATGCTTACATAAGCGCTTCAGCGAATGAGAGGTCAATTTGAACTGAAGCCTTTTATTAACAGCTCGTAAGACACATTGGGAACCATAACTGAAATCCCTTTGAATCCAACTTTCATCTTATACCCGTCATATTCCTGCTATTGCTTGTTATCCTACCAATATATAGCTACTCTCATCTCTCGTTCATCAATCGCATTGTTATAAGATATAAAATTGACAAAAAATGTGACCAAACAGATGCGCTAATCGTACCCATTATGATGGGTAATTCATTTTAAATTGTGCTAAACAGGAATAAGTCTTTTATGCACCGAACTCCGTCTCTCCGTAAGTCTTGTTCAACGTTGCGACAATTTCTAAGTCAACGCATACATGTATACTTGTATGTAATTCCTTCATATAAATCTTACTTCCGAGATCCAATTGCATAAAGTTATCAGTTATATCAAAATTCTAACTTTAATTTGTAGTAGCATTTTAATATATTTTAATTTGGTTACTTCCCCTTTCTGCCTTAAAAATAATATTTGCTTATAAAAAAACTCTATACAGTACATCATTTCAAAGTTATCCTTTCTCACATGATTGGTACATTACGCTAAAGACACAGTTATATACACAACCAATGATATTTTTTCAGTCAATAATAATTCTTAATTCTTAAAAACCAATCTTTTGGTTCCTAAAATCGGTTACCAAATCTGGTAACCGGTTTCATTATTAGGTATATAGCCTTACCTCTATCTTTCTCGTTTCTCTCTGCTTTGCAAGTGTGTTGTCCGCTGTTGCTACTTCTTTTTTCAAACATTCTCAAAAGAATAAAATTTTGAATGCAGCTATTTATAGTAAGGCGCACGTTTTGAGTCAGTTTAGCTGTGTATCGATCATAAAGTTTTTCCAAGAATAAAAGATGTTCAGTCTGTTACGACTGCATCTCTTGCTTCATTCAACGCCATGCATCTACAGATACTCGTTATTAAAAATGATAGCATTACATTAAATTGACTAGAATGATAATGGTAACGGAAATGCTGATGCCATGATGCAGATGCATAAATAGGGACTTGTATGAAGATGTCATTATAGGTGTATAAAAGATGGCAGCATCTTTCGTAGACTATTGAATACTTTCTTTTACTATTGATAAAACATCCTTGAATATGAAACATAGAGATTAACTGGGGCAAATTGCTCTCCCGTTCTCTGTTACGTACATTCCACTTTAATATAGATATTTACTATAAATAGACAGTTTTTAAGCCCCCAAACTTTCTGGGTGTTTACTAACGGGAGATTTATCTGCATTGTTTTCTTTTTATAATTCTTAATATCAGTAAACATTTTATATTTGATTCTAGATACGACCCTTCAGTTTAAAATTAGATAAAATTCAGATTTATAATTATTTATTTTATTTTATTTTAGACAAAATAAGACGCTTTTATTATTATATGCTTTATTTTAGACGCTTTTACTTTAGACAAAAGCCCTACCAGTAGCTGAGCGGTTAAAGACTGCTGAATGCTGGTAATTTATCTCTTAGGACTCAGGTGAACGGGTTGACTGCATGATTGCTAGCTTCCCTCATGTATAACGTGAATACAAGCAAATTTCTTTTAGAACGTAAGGCAAAGACTTACGTAAAGAACGTAAGACAAGACCCTTAGGCAAAGACTTCTTGTGTGCTCTGTCTTATTCAAAGAACCTAACCGAACTTACTCTAAACAAACATTTGGTGAGATTTTTCCTTCTCTTCTCATAAAAAAATTCGTTATTTAGCTCTAAAATTCCATCTTTTTTATCTGAATTCTTGGAAGGTTTCTAATATTATTTATTAAGATGCGTAGATATACTAGCAATGCTTTGAGTGTCAAAAATACGAATCTTATGTCAGTACAAGATGAATCTTTCATTGTTAATCGTTGATGGACACTTAATATTTATTATTTTAATTTTTTTAAAATAATTTTGTAAAAAAAAAAAATCCATTAAAATTTTCAATCGCGTAATTTAATTTCCTTGAATTCCTTCACACTTATCAAAATCTATTAATTTAATTAACGATTTCGATTACATTTCTATCTTCTCATCTTCTGCTTAAAAGCTTTAATTCATAATGCTTTAATTTTATACCTTTCTATTATACTCAATAGGAAGCATCTCAAATTTAGCTTATTTATGCGTTTATTTACATTCTTATTTTATTTTATTTTATTATTAAGTCAAAGATGACCAGCTTCTGTATATAGGCCGATGATTTTAAAATACATGTTCGCACCATGATCAATATAATACGCAAATATTTAAGAATGTGCCCTGAATGCAATCAAGAATACCAAAATATGCTCTTCATTAAATTAAAGTGTCTTTAACTTCACTATCGTTTTGGATAGACTTTTTATTAAATTAAAAGTATCCGTTTGGATATATTTTCAGTATTCTTAAGGGAAACTTAATGAAAAACCTGAACACCGTTTAGATATATTTTTAATCTTGTAAGGTTATACTTTATATGATACTTGAACTTTAGTCTTTAAACTTGCTAAGCAGGTCACGAATTAGCGCTATGTCTAAAATATCACGAAAAATACTTGGACTTGTGGAGTTATTAGGTTATTTTGCAGTAGGAGATGGGAAAAATGTGCAGTACCCTCCCATTATAAAGGGTGACTGGGGATGAGGGGATCCAATCTCCAAATCCTGGCGGTGACGAATTATCTTCCTCCACCGTTAAGTTCGGCTGTCACTATACAGGCATTAGGTTTTTTTTATGCTGATGAAGTGTAAAATATGCAGTGCTTTCTCAGAGACTCGAACCCTGGACCTCTCGAATAGGCGTCGAGTATGCTTCCAATTAAACACGAAGGCATGCGGAAAGAAGGGAGAAAATACCTTATAACCTTTTTATTCAACAGAACTTTGAACATGAGAGGCACGATTCTTGTCTGCAAATAACCCCCTACTTGTGGCGAGGTAAATCAACGATCAAATAAAATTTAAACGTTGATAAGTAGTCTAATACTACCAAAAAATAATTTTAGATAAAAATAACTTTAATAATAGCCAATTTATATCTTAATTTAGGTTGCCTCAACGTAACTTTACATGGGGCGTGAATTTAAAGTATCAATCGATTGCGAGAGATCTGCAAAGCCGGTCTAATTACACTCAGATACAGCTGGCAGAATTCTAATAACGCTACTCGAATGCCAGGAACACTTTCTAACAGATTCGAAAGCCTCAGCTTAAATAAACTATAAGCTAATTTGTATTCTGGTGAGAAATACGGAAAGAAGAAGTTAAAATGAAGCTCAAAATGGTAATGACTGGTCATTTTAAAATAAGAACCTTACAATCCGATGAAAATAGATTTAAAACGCAGTGCTGTTTTGGATATATTTTTATTAAATGAAAAATGTCTTTAAATGCAACTTAATACCACGGAATAGACGTCGTATGGTCAGCCTATCATTATATAAAATTTCATTTTAGAAGTTTTTATTATGCTTACAGTTAACAAACTTTACAAAGCGGATTCGCATGAAAAAAGGATGGCCGGATATTGAACTCTTTAACTCAAACGTCAAGTAATTTTTTTTACGAAATTATTTTAAATGAAACTAATACTTTTGCAAACGTTCGGCGTTTATTCTTTAAATAACCTTCTATTTAAAATACAAACAGCTCAGACTGACTCCAGTGCACTAACCAAGCATACATAATAAAACTTTCTAAACAGAAAAAAGAAACGCGTGTTGATATCTCAGTCAGTGTAACAACAATCATCTCTTGGTGGATCGGTACACGATAACGCATCATTAAAAGGAACAATGGTGTAACTGCTTCCCCAGGTGGGGTTGCCACATGAATGTAGGGGGTCACCGGTAGATGTCTGAGTTACGAGGATGGCAATTGGATCCTTCTTCGAATCATATAAATCCTCCTTAATAAGGATTTCGGGCGGGGCAAGATATATATTCTTTGACCGCTCGTAGAGATGTCTTTTATGAGTACTTGGAAGGAGAACAAAGTTCCATTTCGCTAGTTGCGAGGCCTCAATGATTTTCTTTCATTCGAGATAATAAATCTGCTGGGAATTTATTGACACTATGTTCTTATTATTTTCAGTTATATTTCGTATTAAATTTTGCAATCAAGTATATATGCTATAAAATATATAATTAGTTGTTTTTCTGTGATATATCTAATTTTATTAAACTTTTTCTCTGGTGTTTTAGTGACGTAATCTTAAGACAGTCATGAATTTTATATAATTATACAAACACGAATTCAGGAAAGTAACGTTTTTTCATGAAATGTATGAAGTATTTCATTATTTAGATATTATGAAATATATCTCTATTTCAAGAACTTCGTAGATTTGTGATATAGTTCTGATCAATTATTGCTATTGCCTTAAATTACGGAATTTTAAACTATAGAGTCATTTGGTTTATTTCAGAGCATAAAAAGTGAACAATAAGTAATGCCATAACGGGAATCAAACTTTGGACCTCCCGATTGCTAATGGACGTGCTTCTAGTTATACCACGAAAGAACAGGGGAAAGAAGAGATAGATACACTTTTAAGTCATTAAAAAAAAAAAACATTTTATTGTTCATTTTTATTTAAATTCCTACTATTAGCTCACACTCTCCCTATATCTTGTTCAAATTTTCAATCGTTAATAAAATACTTTTTATTCATCCACTCAAGTTCAAATATATTTTTTAAACTTGTGGATGACATTTGATGTTAATACAGTTTTTTTTCACTTATTTAAATAAAACATGAGTCAATTCCTACTTATTTATTCTTATTTATCGGAACTAAAGATGTGCTGTTTTTATACGTATTATAACACTTACAAATAATGACCAATTATCAGGAATTCTCCCGTGCTGTAAAAATTAATTTTACATGACTGTGATAAATGGTATTGTAATATTTAACAAAAATAAGTGGCAACAGTAAGACAGAGTTCTAAAGATTTTTAAAGTGTATGGAATTAAAGAACTGTAGTTCTATAGAGTTGGATGAAGCGGATGTAAGCAGTAGGTCAAGCATAGGTCGCCTTGAGTAGTGTGAAATCATTAGATGGAATATTAATTGAAGAACTGGACTGCTCGAAACTCACTGGAAAGGCGCCTTGCAATAATGAAAGATTACAGGAGATGGATAGAATGAGAAATTACAGACCACCATCAGCTTCAAAAATTAGAAATGAAAAAATGTTAATAATGTTAACAAAAAGTAACTAAAATAGAATTTTTCTTTGTTGACCTAAGCAGGAATTGACTTTAATTTTTTTTATGTTACTTTTCCAAATAATAGAATCCTTTTTCTGCTTGCTAGTCGCGCCAGTCAAAATTCTCAGTAATGAATATCATACGTTCCGAAGAAAGAGGTAGAATGGCTGAATCAACCATAAACACTTAATGAAGCTACAAAATTAACAGTGAACTAAACTGAAGTGAACTTTTCGATGCCGTTAAATATAACAAAGAATTTATAAGGAAAGTTCTCACCAGCGATAAATATTTCTTAATAATATGGTAAATTCAACTGAGTTTGTGGGGTTTTACTTGATCTGGAACTGGTAATTAGTCTAATAACCCCAAGAGACGTGAGGCGAATTATCCTTACGTCTGAAGTAACTATAAGTTTTGAGAAGGTTGTAAATAACCTTTTCATTTAAACAGAATTTTGAGTATAAACGCACTTTCTTTTGCTAACAATATCATTCACAGCTCGTTGCGATGCAACTAAACAGAACAGTCAAATTTTATTTAAATGTGGAACAGTAGCCAAAGATTATACAATTTACATAATTCTCTAAGCAGGCTCAGTAATTTTACTGGAGTATCAAAAGCAAATTGTCGGCAGCGATATAACGCAAAGCCGAATAATTACAACTATCAGGTTTGGCAGGAACTAAACGTAGCTTGCAAGCAACAGCCAGAAATAGGCCTATCTTAAACTCCAAAGAACCTTAATTTAACTAGCTATCTCATTTGCTTTCTGGTGAGAAATACGGAAAGGAGAAGTTATAATAAAGGCTGAATTTATTAATAACCTTAAGCGTTCTTAAAATTTTCTTTTAACTGATTCTTATTTTTTGTTGACAACTTTTTTATTTAACGTTTTCAATCATAAGTACTTACCCTAGTAGGCTTTATTTACTGTTGGGAGTATTTTCTCCGAATTTTCTCGGTTTCAACAAAAAATATTATGGTAAGCCTACATATAGTGCTTTGCTAATATGCCTTCATTTCTTACCTTATAATTTCCACTCTATATTAAGACGCTACTTTTGTTGTGAGTATATTAATTCTACATAAAGTTTTAGAAAGATTGTATTTACGCTAAAAAGGTCGATTTATTATTTTAAATCAAAAAATAAATCAAATAAGGTTGTCTTTCAGTCTTCTTTTTTTAATCAAGAACAGATTTGATCTTGTGATGCTTTTTCGAAGCAATATACAAAATTTAAAATTTTATACTGCATCTTTTCAAAGAATGTTATAATTGATAATTTTTTCATTAAAGACATTTTAAAAAAGAAGGGAGAAAAATTGAAATAAGCAAAAGGCGGCAAAAATGAGTTGTCAAAATTATGCTAATAGGTACTTTTATCTTTTAAGAAAACCAGAGGTCTTGCTAGACGTTCAAATATTAATTTTAACAAATACAAAACTGTGGGTTTTACCCTTTGTATAAATAAAATAATTCAAAATGAATTCTCTTGTATAAAGGGTTTTCAGACTAAAATGTTGTTTTAGAAATTCTCACTCTAAAACTGTAGGAGCTATCTTTATAATAAAATTCACAGTATTTTCTAAAATGTTAATTAATAATAATACTGGTAATTTTGATTGCATGAAGTCAGATTTCTTCTGTTTGAACCAGCTTTGGGACTGCTTGACCAGTTTCGGAAAAATTTTCCATTGGCGTTTTTGTTATGTTTTTCTGGCCCCAAACAATCTGAGTAATCGATTCATTTTTTTTTAATTGTGCGTTTGAGATCAAAAAAAGATATTTAGTTGTACAAATATTTAAAATACCTTTTGATGAAGTTATAATTATGCCTCAAATTACAATGCATTAATTTTTTTACAAAGCGATTATAAACCCTCATATAGAAAAAGAAATATACTTCTAAAAGCTTTTCATTATAAACAGTTTTGTTCTCTATACTTGATAACACCTCTGGTGAAGGGAAAGAAATATTTAACATGAGCCTTAAATTGAAAAAGATTTAGTCAGAGATGATTTCTATTAAGAAATTCTACTTTTATTTCGAGAAATCACTTTCCCACTTAAATGATATTAAGAGACGACTATGGGTTTCATATAATTAAATAAAGTGTTCGATAAGCAATTAAAAATTTTTTGGTATTTTTTGATTATATGCACTTCCCTCCCGAAAAGTCGCTGTCCGTTTGCAAGCAATTTTTAGGCAAACTAAGATTAGAAAGACAAAGCCATTTTTAAAAATGAGCCTTTTTAAAAAAATGGCAGCTCGCTAAGAATTACATAAAACACCAAAAATCAAAATTAAAACGCAAAAAACATCCATAACAAAAAACATTTTTTCAGCAAACATCAAAGAACTACACAAACGCGGCATCGCGCACAATTTGACACTGCGCACACTTTCTTCTCATGTACACAGCGATTTGTTTTCGCTTAAAAAATCAGAGAAATGCATAAATTTGGCATCTCGCGCAAATTTCATCCACAAAATTTGATTATTTAAAATGTACATCTTCGCGGGGTGCGTATTTTTGCATTCTCTGTTGTTGAAGAAATATGACATATTTCTAAAGAAATGCAACGCTGTTTCATCAGGTGGCAAACTTATCAGGTTCAATGTTTCTTCTTACCTTCTTCGGAAACATACAATGACCTGACTAGAACAGAGAGCTTACTAAAGCTATGTTCACTAATTGTAGTAAGTAGACAGGATACAGACGAAGGGTATACAAAACCCTTTATTTTTTTTCTTTATATACAATGACTTCCGTACTTCGGAATACAATGACCCTCCACTCGGGGTCTAACTTAAAAGATATCAAAATAAAACTAAACTCTAATTTAACTTTAGAATAAGATTGGCCTTATAATAACAGAAAGCGTATGTAGCACAGAGACTGTGAACACTACAATACGTTTAATTTATCAAGAGGATTAAAACCTCTGGCCTGGAAGGCAAAGTAGCAACTGCGTAACTTCTAAGGTAAGCGGCCTGCTTCGAACTCACGGCTTCCTCTCTCCTCTGCTTGGCAAAAAGGCCACACTTAAATACTTGGCGTTCGCCAGACAACTTTGCATAAACTCCTTCACGCTTATAATTCTGGCCGGAAGTAGAAAATAAGAAGTGATAGTAAAGATTTAAAATAAAATAAACGTTAGTAAAACTTAAGATCCTTACATACTTCCCGCCAGAGTTAATTAGTTTGAAACTGAGGTCTAAAACGACCTTGTTGAAAACTTTTAGCTCTAGAAACTAACGCGAGGCCAAACTTTTACAAACATAACTTAGCTAGAAACTAGAAAATTTTAAAAGAAAGAAATTTGTTACAATAGCAGCTCCCGGAATATACAACAATCTTTTTTCTTTTTCATCTGTACTGCATCAAAACAGGAGCTTTATTCAATTCTGGTTCCTTCCAGAGATCTGGAAGGAAAACTAGTTTAATGAAATGTTACAGAATGACATTGCAAATAACATATAGAATATACTTTTCTTAACATTCTTATTTCATTCATGACTATTTTAATTATCTCTCCCCGTGCTCTCTGACATGTGTTGTAAAAACACCAAACACGAATGTGTTTCTGTCTATGTGTTCAACACTTCCTCCTACAATCAAAACACTAATGTGTTAAAATTCAACATACGAGACCTCTTAACACACCCTAATTTCAACTCTAGACCCTGAGGTACTATTCTGAAAGTGGCTAACTCTAAAGTGTAGCGTCAGAGAGCCTAACTACATCATTCAACCTTTAACACATATTCACCATGATTTAATCTTTACAGTCACACGAATAACAAATTTTTTAACATTACTTTCACTTTTACCATATCACGGTATTTCTAAACATTCAAAATAACAGTTCACATGTATACAAGAACATATCAAGATGCCGTTAATTTTACACATTTGAAAACATACATTAGTAGTACATTGTTAACTTCTATTCTTTTCAAAGCAAGTGCCAATTCTTTCTACATTGAAATAATACTACATTTCAAAAAGTCTTTCAAACTAAAACTTCTTTCTTGTTAGAATGTTTTAAATAAAATTTATACAATAACTTTTTACAATATTTAAGTCTTTAGACAACGCTATTATACATCAACTTTAGTTTTACGCGCGAGTAATTGAAAAACATAATAAGAAAATCGGTCACAACTCATTTCTCGCCCTTTTGGCGATAAAGGTAGACCTCGCATGAGGTAAAACTTCTTCAAATCTGCCACTTGCAGTAAGAATGAAAGATTAACTTAAGTTTGTAAAGTAACACAAAATTTTACTTATCTTTGTAATATTCAGACATCCTTTTCTGGGCCCAGTCTTTAAAGGTGCTGCAAACCGTAGCTTGGTTGATCCTCCTTCTTGTACGGGCTCGCCCTTCAGTGCTTTCCTCTGGAAGCTTCCGTTTTTCACCACTACGGCCACCCTTGAACATCTTCCTTCTGTCCTCTGCTTGTGGTCTTGGCCGTTTGAAGGCAGCTGGTCTTGGTGGAACCGGGAAACTTCTGTCGTGATCCTGCTTGGACCTCGTTGTTGGCCGTTCAAATTTTTCTTGTACTTTTTCCTCCGCCGCTGATGGCCCTTCCGCAGTTCGGCGACTTTTGCTGCGGAGAGTTCTGTCGGATGAGTCAATCTTCCGTTTCACAGCCGGGTTATAGTTGCCGTCCTTTCTCCCGGTCTTTTCCACATACGTCGTCCTTCTCCCTTCTTCATTCTGGGGGTGTTCGTGAACTCTGTTTTTTGGACGGTGGAACGGCTTCTTTTTCTTTGTACCTTCAATTTTTCCGCGGGGCAATTTTCTTTTCACTTGCTTCTGTCTCTCATTGGCTTGCCCTTGTACTTGTCGTTTTGCCACCTCTGGAACTTGTACCTGCGGTGTCTGCCGTACCGGATCCTGCAAAAGATCTGAAAAGATTTGCATTTTATTACGGTCATAGAATGGTTTTATCTGGTCAATGTTTGCGGAACAGGTTTCACCATTTCTTGCCTTTAATACTACAACAGCGTGAGTTATTTTTTCTATAACATATGGTCCTTCAAAGCGTGGGAAAAATTTGGCAGTTTTATCTTCTGGTGCTGAAGAAAGTGAATGCTTAATTTTTAGTACTTCATCCCCTACTTTATAAGTTACTCCCCGTCGTTTCAAGTCATAATACAATTTTTGTTTTCTTTGTGCTACTTCTGTATTCTTTTTTGCTTCTTTTATTAGTTTTTCTATATCACCCATTTTAAATTCTGGGGCTCTTTGTTGCAGATAAAATAGTTTATCTAACGGTGTTATAATCTTTCTGCCTAGAAATAACTCAGCAGGAGTTTTTCCCGTTGTATCATGTTTTGCGGTCCTAAGAGCGAAAGCAAATTCATTGACATAGTTATCCCAGCTTTTATGAAAATTTTTAACATAACTACGGATAATTTTCACTATATTTCTGTTGACCCGTTCCGCTATATTTGATTGCGGCCGATACGGGACCATTTTTAAATGACGTATGCCCAGTTTTTGGCACATGTCTTCAAATATATTACTTACAAATTGAGGACCATTATCCGATATAACTTTTAGGGGCGCCCCGTATTTTAAAATATATTTATTTAAAATAGAATCGGTAACTAATTTCGCGGAGGCTCGTTTTAAGGGAACAATTTCGGTCCATTTACTAAAATGATCAACTATAACAAGGAGATAGCGACTTTTGTTTAACTGACTTTTTGGGAAAGGGCCCAATAAATCGATGCCGATTATTTCATTTGGAAATTCGGATTTAATACTATTTAGAAACCCGGCCGGGCGGAAATTAATATAATTAACGGCTTGACATGTTGGGCAGGACTGGACATACGCCCTTGTTAACTTTTGCAGTTCAGGAAAGTAGACTGCCTCGCGTACGCGTTGAGTAGTTTTTCGAATACCAGCATGAGAAGCTAAAGGGCTGTCATGGAGCTCTTGCAGGATATTTAATCTAAGACTAGCTGGGATAACAGGTCGAAATTCGTTGTTGGAATTCGTAGTTTTTGTATAAAATAATAGACCATCTATTAGTTCGTAATGGGCCGCCCTATTTCTTATCGCCACAATATCTTGGTGGCTAAAATTTTCAGGATCCTTCAAATACTCATAAATACTTCCAAACTCAGGATCCTTACCCAGTTCGGTTATTACAGTTTCTCGGGAATTTATTGTACACGCTGTCAGCATTGCAACTTTTACGGTATTACCCTGTTCGTCTAATTTAATTCGTGACAGGGCATCTGCTACGATATTTTCCTTTCCGGGGGTATGCTTGATTACCAGATTATATTCTTGCAGCTTGAGTGCCCATCTTATTAACCTTGGGGATAAATTTTTTCCAGAGTACAATCTAGTTACCGCCGCATGATCAGAATATACTGTTATCGGCGCCTTTCCAAAATAGACTCGGAACTTTTGCACTGCTAACAGAACTGCAAGTGCCTCTCTCTCGGTCGCGGAATAGTTTCTTTGTGTTTGATTTAAAGTTCGGCTAAAAAATGCTACTGGCTGCTGATTTTGCGAAAGTACCGCTCCTACCGCATAATCCGAAGCATCCGCTGAAATTTCTAAATTTTCATCCTTTTCAGGAAATTTCAACACAGGGGCTTGCGTTAATGCTTGTTTTAATTTTTCGAAAGCACTATTGGCTTCGGCCGTCCACGAGAATCTTGCCTTTTTCCTTTTTAATTTTAACAATGGCTCAGCGATAGCCGCAAAATCTTTTATAAAGGACCTATAATATGAACAAAGTCCTAGAAAAGAAGAGAGCTTCTTTGCCGTGTTTGGAGTCGGATACTTTTGTACAGCGATTATTTTTGATTCATCTGTCTCGATCCCTTTTTGCGATATTTTGTAACCTAAATATTTTAATTCAGGGGCTGCAAATTTGCATTTTTCGACATTAACTTTTAGACCGGCCTCATTTAATAAAGAAAACACCTGTCTTAAATCCTGTACATGTTGGTCTAGATTATCACTAGTAATAATGATATCGTCTAAATAGATAAATGTGGACTTTCCGAGAACAGGTCTTAACACAATGTCCATGCATCGCTGAAATGTTGCTGGGGCGCCTGAAAGGCCAAACGGCATTCGCAAAAATGCATAAGTGCCAGACTTGGTTATAAAAGCAGTCTTAGGCACGTCCTCAGGCCTGATCCCTATTTGAAAATAACCATTCGTTAAGTCTAAAGTTGTCATAAATTTGGTTGATTTTATGTTCCTTAAAATTTCTTCTATAATCGGTAACGGATATACCGGATATTTCGTTATGGAATTTAATTTACGGTAATCAATAGCGAATCTCCACCTTTTTGGATGCTCCAAAGGATAATCATTATTTTTCTTACATAAAACCACCGGACTAGCATAACTACTTGAGATAGGCGTTACGATCTTTTTACGTAGCATATCGGTAATATGCCATTCTATAATTTTTTCCTTATTCTTATCATACCGGTATGGTTTTTGACGAACCGGCAATGCATCTCCGGTGTCAATACTATGGTTAGTAACCTGGGTAAATCCTGGAATATCACTAAATAAGGAAGCAAATTCACTTACCACTTGTCGGATTCTATCTTGCTCGTCATTAGGCAGGTGGTCGAGATTTACCCTTGGCGGTTCAACCTTTTCTACACGCACTGGTTTCATCGTCAGTTTAAGAGACGCTTCATTAAAATCCAGTGTAGCTTGTGCGTCTGAAAGAAAGTCTATTCCTAGTATTAAGTGTGCTTGCAAATTCTTTACTATAAAAAACATCACCTTTACTTGTTCGTCCTTGATACGGATGTACAAAGGTACTTTACCTACGCACTTACATTGTTCTCCTTGCGCCGCTAATACTGTTGTATTATCCGCATTATATATGCGGTATTTGCGAAAATACTTTCTAAAAAAAACTTCTGCCACACAGGAACACTGCGCGCCGGTATCCAGGAGTGCGGTGGCCGGGATATTATTTACCAAGACTTCAATCTTCGGAAGAGTTAAATTTTTCACCATTACTGTATTTAACTTGTAGGAAGAGGGGTTTTCGTGGCCTTCGGATTTCCGCACCCTCTCGTCAGCAGAAATCCGTTTTAGTTTAAATTATTTTTTCTTTCGGTGCTTTCCTTCTTTTTCCCCTGGCCTTGAGACTTTTTTCCTGGGTTGCTATTGAACTGTCGACGTTCGCCGGCTGTTTTTGAATGCTCGGGTTTCCTTGCCCACTGATTCGCTTTTTCTCCGTAGCCATGTGCTTGAGTTTGCTGTAGTCTTGGCGTACCAAATTGGTTTCGCTGTTGATATTGGCGTCTTCTTTCGACGTCCGCCGTTCTTCTACTTTCAAACTGGATTGCTAGCTCAAATAATTTTTCCAGTGTAGTCGGATTTCTCAATTCAATAAAGTCTTGCACTTGGGGTAGTAACCTCGGCAAAATCACTTGAATTATTTCAGGATCCGGACGGTTTCCATACAAGAGCTTGAAAACGTGAATTTTTCTTAAAATAAACCTGGAGAGGTTTTCCATTCTTTGTTGATATATACTGAAAAGTTCTGTTTCTAATTTCGCACGATCCCTTACAACAGGGAAGGCTTTTAGTAGGGCAGTCTTGAAATTTTCGTAGGTATAGGTGGGACTTCCTGCTTGACCCAAGAGACTTCTGCCGATACATTTGAACCAGTTAAGCGCTTGGCCCCTCAAAGCGCTGGTAGCTAAGGTAACTTTTTGAAACTCGTGCACGGGGTAGAGCATGAAGTGGTCATCCAATTTTTCCAAAAAACTGGTTACCTGTGAGTTTCCATTAAACGTTGCTTCTGGTTTCATCGAAGCGCGCATGGTCTGGACAATATACCCAAATCCTTCCAGGGCGGCAGCTGGCATTTCTGGATTCTGAGCTGTTTCTGCAGGCAGCACAGGTTCTTCTTGAAACTCGGCCATGGTTATTCTTCGTCGGGCGCCACTATCAGGTTCAATGTTTCTTCTTACCTTCTTCGGAAACATACAATGACCTGACTAGAACAGAGAGCTTACTAAAGCTATGTTCACTAATTGTAGTAAGTAGACAGGATACAGACGAAGGGTATACAAAACCCTTTATTTTTTTTCTTTATATACAATGACTTCCGTACTTCGGAATACAATGACCCTCCACTCGTGGTCTAACTTAAAAGATATCAAAATAAAACTAAACTCTAATTTAACTTTAGAATAAGATTGGCCTTATAATAACAGAAAGCGTATGTAGCACAGAGACTGTGAACACTACAATACGTTTAATTTATCAAGAGGATTAAAACCTCTGGCCTGGAAGGCAAAGTAGCAACTGCGTAACTTCTAAGGTAAGCGGCCTGCTTCGAACTCACGGCTTCCTCTCTCCTCTGCTTGGCAAAAAGGCCACACTTAAATACTTGGCGTTCGCCAGACAACTTTGCATAAACTCCTTCACGCTTATAATTCTGGCCGGAAGTAGAAAATAAGAAGTGATAGTAAAGATTTAAAATAAAATAAACGTTAGTAAAACTTAAGATCCTTACAAACTATTAGGATTCCTTACCAGGAAAACAAAATTTACTCAAATGCAACGAAAGCAAAAACTTCGAAAAATGACCGTCGAACTTGAAAGCGGAAATCAGCTGTCATCTGTTGCACGCTCACGCATACCTGGGTTACTATATAAATATATTTTGGTAGCAACATAGGGCGTGGACTTGTGAATATCTTTCAGGAAGGTTTGGATAATCAGAGAGTACCGAATTTTTTCTAAGACATCCTAAGAATTAATAAAGCTCATATATGCAGATGTAAATAATATAGAACATAGCGTTAATAATAATAATAAATGATAAACATGTAATATAATCACCCGCAATTTAAATATCAAATGTCAAATTATTTATAATTTCTATACATATATATGTAAGTAAAGCAGAATTTATTACATATGCTTTCTTACGTAGTGCCGCCTTCTTATAGTTAAATATCATGCCTTAAAAATACATGCTACCATAACTGAAATAAACAATAATAAAACTGCTTAGGATTCTAACGCATAACTGTTTAAACAAAAATGCACCTATCGTCTTAGGAAACTATTTACACAATATATATTACGTTTCTTTTGAAAAGCATCTCGATCAGATTTTGTTACACTTATCGTCTACTTACCTTATTCATCTCAAAAACTTGTCTGGGGCTTGGCTTTAAATTCGTTTTTCAAATTCTCTATATAATAAGGCTCCTCTTCTTTATCTAGTTCCTTCTCTTATTTACCATGCAAACAGAAATGTAACAGGCTTTAATTCCCCCCTGAACAAGCACTCCATTCAACGTCTTTTTAAGACTTTTCATATCATTCTAAATACGATTCGAAATAATATTTCATATCTTCTTCTATGATGCAGTCTACTGTAATTAAGTTTTGCTTCTAAATCAAAAGATGAAAACGAAGTACTAGACAAACTTATACAACGTTTTTGCGGATACTTTAGTTTCCAACTGAATTGAATAAGGCAACATATTTATCTTTTCGAATACCTCTTCTCTGAAAATTAATCGACATCTTCAACAAACTGTATTCGTTACAACTCTTCTTACCAGCTACGTTAATAAAGTTTTTCTATACAAAAGATAACGGGACAAAATACAGTTATTAGCGAAAAGGGACGTCTCATAATCATGTCTTCAAGTGCAAGCTTATTTTCAAGTCTTTTAGAATTTATTTCTCGAGACCATAGTAAAAATTCAACTTCACAACCCTTCGGAACGTTTTTTTTTACCTTCTCCAATTACTTTAGAGTGGCTCTTGGCAATCCAAACCCGATTTATTTGACTCTGATTTCGCTTGTTACTTGGATAAAAATTGAACTTCTTCAATTCACAGAAAACTTTTCCAAAATTTGTAGTCTTCACATTTTAACACTTTGTTCGCATATATGCCAAATTCCAATCAGAAAATTCGTTGTATGTGCTTCTACAATGATTTCAAAGTCCATGATTGTATGTTTCATTCCAATGTCCTTGACTGGTTGGTAGCTACATTGAAAGGACTCTTAATGGCTTCGGTATCAGAGTGGTATTATTAGTACTTTTGCAAGAGATATAGCCTATTTTATAAATTTTTAGAGTTCTAATATATTTACCATCAGATGTAGGAATTCCTTCTTTTAGAGTAATAACGATAAAAATAATATCAGAGTGTTAGACATATAAGTTTCTATAATATATCCCTTTGAGAGCATTACAAATGGTGGTAAGGAATTTTCTTCTTTATCACGTTCCTTCTTGGTGTAGCTCAACAGTGGCTGAGCGATAAAACTGCTGAATTCCTGAGCACTGGTAGTTCGACTCCAGGCAAACGGGCTATCTGCATGAACATTTTCGTATTTTTCTCATGTATAATGTGGATACGAGCCAGTTTCCCTTAGAAAGTCCTACATGTTCCTTTAGAAAGTCCCAGTTAGGCAAATAGCCCTCTCATGCTTTGCCATAATCAAATGTACCAAACCAAAACCTTCCTGATGTAATTGAAAGTCGTTCTGACTAGCCATCGGGAGGTCCGGAATTAGAATCCCTGAAGCACATACCTGATTTTTTATCTTTTCCTGTCTCCTAAATAAATCTAACGGTTCTACAAGTAGCGCCTGAACAAAAGTATGGCACATGATAATTTGTCACCACCCGGATTTGGCGATTGGCTCACTTTCTATTAAGTGCGGAAGAATGTAACAAATTTTCTTCTTCTTTACCGCATGCCTTTATGGTGTAATTGGAAGAAAGTCTGATTATCAGCCTGGATGCTTGGAGTTCGAAGCTCGGCAAAGGCGTTGCCGTTCATGTTTCCTACTCCAAAAACCTCAACAGACTCTACAAGATATTTAAGATAGCTAATGCGTTTTATCTGCACTACAATATCCTCACAATGGAAATTTTCTCAATATTTCTGCCATAAGCAGTAAATCCAAATTTAGATCATTACTTTTGGTTGAGCGTTAACCTTGCCTTCTAATCTGAACGGAAGGAAAACAATGAAATCACATATTTTATGAAATGTTAATAATATCAAATAAAAAAGTAAATCCAGTTACAAACTTCAATTTTTAGCCATAGAAAAGGTCTATCTAAAAAGGAAGTGGGAAGTCTTCTGAACTGATATCAGTAAAGTTCTATATTTTCAGATTACTATTATGAGTTTTACTATTAATATAGTATATAAGTAAAGTTCTATATATACAGGGGTTGGACAAAAATATGGAAACACCTTTAAAAAAACATGTTTCTTTGCGTAATATAGTGTAGGAAACCCGTTGGCATCCAAAACAGCTTGCAGTCTTCTCGGAATGGATAAATACAGTTCCTGTATGTTTGCCAAGGGAATATCATACCATTCTTCCTGCAAAACGGTGGCAAGTTCAGATAACGATGTTGGCGGTGGATAACGAGAACGCACTTTCCGTTCCAATGTAGACCACAAAGGTTCGATAATATTCAGGTCTGGTGACTGTGGTGACCAAGGGAGATGGGACAACTCATCCTCGTGCTCAGAAAACCAGTCCTGGACAATGTGAGCTGTGTGAATAGGGGCTTTGTCATCTTGGAAGACACCATCACCATCGGGGAACAAAGTTTGTACCATGGGATGAACTTGATCGGCCAAAATGTTCACATAAGTCTTGGCAGTCATGTGCCCTGACACAGTTATCATGGGGCTAGCAGAGAACCACGATATGGCTCCCCAAACCATAACAGAACCCCCGCCATGTTTCACTCTTGGCAACAAGCAGTCTGTATTATAGGCTTGAGATGGCGTTCTCCAGACGTAAACTCGGCCAGAAGTGGGAAACAATGTGAAAGAAGACTCGTCAGACCATATTACTCGCTTCCACTGCTCTATAGTCCAGGCTTTATGACTTAAACACCAGCTTTTCCTGTTACGGGCATTAGCATCACTGATGAGTGGCTTCTCAATTGCAGCATGGCCAGCAATTCCCTGTTTATGAAGCTCACTTCTAATTGTTTTGCTACTCACAGGGTTCGGTAACACAACATTCATTTCAGCAGTAACTTTTGCAGCTGTGGTCTTCTTATTTTTCGTCACAATCGCCCTTAATGATCGTCTGTCACGATCACTCAGGACACACTTTCGTCCGCGCTGTGATTTAGCAGATGATGTTTTTCCGCTTTTCAAATATGCGGAATAAATCTTCGATACAGTACCTCTTGAAACACTAAACACCTCGGCTACCTTGCTTACGGAAGCACCTACCATACGTGCTCCAACAATTTGCCCACGTTCGAAGTCTGTTAACTCTGACATAATGCAATGACAACCCCACATAACAGTACTCCGACAACAACTGAACTGTTTAGTACATTTACGAAGTTGTATAGGTGGCGTCAGTAGTCAAAAACGCCAGCGCCACCTACATATTTCATTAAAATCAATCTTTTTTTTTTAAACATGCAAACAAAAGGTGTTTCCATATTTTTGTCCATCCACTGTATATAAGCAAAGCTCTAGAAAGAGACATCAAGATCCTCCAAGCAGAAATACTTGTCTATGTATGTTCAGTTTTTCATTAACTTTTCAAATGAATAACTTTAAAAAAATTGCGTATTAAAGTATTGCTGTTTTAACGTTATAATGACCCTTATTTAGAATTTTCGAAAGCTTATCGATAAATCAGCTATGAATTGTTGTGATAGACAATGGCATGAGAGCTCAAGAAACTCTGAAAAAAGGTGAAGAAAGTATGCTTCCAATTACAACACGAAGGCATGCAAAAGGAGGGAGGAAGGAGGAGGAGAAGGACAACACGAAGGCATGAAAAAGGAGGGAGAAAATACCTTATAAATCCCCTTTTAAAGGTGACTGGGGATTGGGGGACCCAATCGCCAAATCTTGGTGGTGACAAATTATCATCCTCCACCTTTTAGTCAAAGCGCCATTTGTAGAGTAATTAGATTATTTTGAAGCAAGAGACATGAAAAATGTGCAATGCCCTCGCCGGGACTCGAACCCTGGACCTCTTAAATGCGCAGGGAGTATGCTTCCAGTTACACCACGAGGGCATGCAGAAAGCAGAGAGAAATACCTTATAAACATTTTTAAATGAAAAATATTACAACAGAGAAAATGTTTCCATTCCTTAGCAGTGATGGAAAGAATATTTTCGGTACTATGACAACGAATAAGAACAAAATAAGAAATCAGTTACAGACGAAACGAGATCAAAGGAACTGAAAAGCTAGTATTTAGTTTTCGGTTATTGCAACTGTTGCAACCGACTTGTAAACAGTGAATGCTTTTTTTTTTTTTTTTTTTTTTTTTTTTTTTCTGCGTTTGAAAGACTTAAGTAAGGTAACAAAGCCGACTCAGACAATGCTAGATATTTCAGTGCATACATATATAAGTCAGTTGCATTTTAATACAGTCTTAAGCCTGGGTTTTAGCTATCTTATCAAGAAGATTAAACTTTGTGAACAGGAAACAAGAAAACTCGGCTATACCCTAGCAGACTCGACCCATGGGTCTTCAATTCTTAGGTGGATGTTCTACCATTACGCCACAAGAGTATTCACAAGAGATGTAATAAGCGTTACAGACTAACTGCATTCCTAATTCGAAAATATTTGTATTCTGTAAATGTATATTTTAGCTCGAACGGCCTCAGTCCAGAATTTCGTTTTGGAATTTTGCGTTGAAAATTTTAAATGTCGGTTTACTTTTTAAACTATTACCACCAAATATTACAGCCCTGTGTTATATTTAAAGAAATTAAATGATGAAGAATCTGCATACATGTATGTATGTTTCTCGCATTGTGATAAAACAACAGTACCTAGAGCTATCCAATTTTGAATAACGTACGTTTTCATCCGAATATGGGCATCTGGAAGCCCAAATTTGGAATTTGGAATTTGTTTCATTACCTATTTCATATTTTGTAAAATTTTAACGAATTTTGAATTAAAAAACTCGATGATTTCAAAGCGAGCAATGGCAACAAAGTACGAAACAAAAAGAACGTTTTTATTTCTAGCGCGCGAGACTGTGTATCGGAAATTCTAAAGATATGCTAATTTAAAAATTATTTTGCGATATTGCTGTTGAATTTAATTTATGGTTTTAAGTGCGAAGAATATGATATTTAATAAATAAAGATAACTCACAAAACGTTAAAAAACGTCCCTTTGGGCGTAATGTGAAATCTGATAGCTATCAGACTTTTTTTTAATTTTAATTTTTTCGCGAATTGTTAAAAAATCAAAAATCCTGGAGATTAAACTTAAAGCTAGCATTTAAAATAACGTCACTAAACTTCTAAAGACTTGACAGCTTCAGATCCTGCTAGTACGTACATATTTATCATATAATTTTTTAAGGTCTTACTCGTTTTCGTAATTTTTTACTGATTATGCATGTTTCGTGAAAGGTTTTACCCTCAAGAATACCATGTTAACATTAAACTGCAAGCAAAGTTTGGAAAATTTATTGTTACATTTTTCTAATTTACACGCATTATGTGTTTATCATATTAGTTAATTATGTCTCTGTTTAGTGAGATACAACTTTGAAGAGTTCATTCCTAAACCAACTATTTTCCAAGCTGTAATTAATTAAAAGTTTTTAAAACTATAATTTCAAATGCTTTTTCCTGCCATCTGAATCAGAAATTTGCAGTCAAGATGCTTTCGAACTTTTATATGTTCAACAGTTGAAGGTTGGTATAGGCTAAGGAAAAGCATAACAATATTTCACAAAGAAACAAATAACAGCAAGCTTTCTGTCTATAGCGTCTTTTCTTCAAACATGAGAACTTTACTTTTAATGGCACATATAAATATCAACATGTAAAATTCACAAAGGTAAATAGTCAACTGAAAGCATTTTAAGGCTTAAATGCTGATTTTAAACTGTAATTAATTCCCAAAAAATCATTAAAGGTATCCATTAATAGAGAGATTTTCATTCATGAGGGCATGAGGAAACTTAATTCACGACAGAGACGAGAACAGCTGCACAACAGACTTGGTAACAATTAAAATATAGAGCAGGCCAAAGAACCCGTGATTTTGGAAAGCTCACGATTCGTGGGTACGGTTTGTAGGTGGGAGGGATGTAGAGACGTTCTTCGCAGCAATCAGTGTGGAAATGAAGGCCGTCAAATCCAACCATCGTTTGGTTAGTCACGCACTGAACGCGTCAGTCCTCCGAACAGCATTAAAACTCTTATCCACCTCCTCTTTGTTATGAAGGTTTCCATTTCCTATGTTGTTATTACTATTCCCCTTCTCCCTGCATTATCGTAAATGTCATGAAAATTATGAAACTTTTAAA
Organism: Stegodyphus dumicola; assembly: GCF_044657685.1. Classification (NCBI taxonomy): domain Eukaryota; kingdom Metazoa; phylum Arthropoda; class Arachnida; order Araneae; family Eresidae; genus Stegodyphus; species Stegodyphus dumicola. The sequence continues at coordinate 63,916,708 of NC_140779.1, forward strand.
ATGTGATACGTAACTTGCAGAGATTTGCAATATTATCGGTAAAATTCAAATGACGCTCTGTGACAGCAACATAAAAAAAAAAAAAAAAAAAAGAACTTTCTAGTAAATGCTGAAGATTAGAAAATTTTAATGATAATGAAATTTATGGTTATTTCTGTATTAAGAAGAATACTAATATTTTAAATTATAAATTAGCTTTTAAGAAACTGGCAACAGTTTGTAATATTTACCTTTTCTCGATTAAGGGACCTGTAACGGTTATGTTCTTTGCGCAACCTTTTTTCATCGTGCGCGAATCAGATAACTTTTAAATCTGCTTTTAACACCTTGCATGATATATACGATTTTTTAATTAAAAATATCTGTTTTGATAAGACTGCGACTGTTTTTTCTTTCTCTGACATTTTATGCATAATCTTGCAAAATTTCTTCATTAAGCAGTTCTTAGATGTAGTTTAAATATGCCGTAATTAAAGGTAAATAGTCATTTAAAATAATTCTACTCAATAGCATTTTACAAAAAGGAACTGTGCGTTTTCATACATGAACTTTCAATTAAAATAACCTTTTTATTGAACTCTTTAAATTAACTGAAAGCATCACTTGTGGTACAGAATAATATAACTCCGCTATTTGCGGATATTTGAAATAAGATGATGTTAAATTCAAGTAAGGTAGTCTTGAAACCAAAAACAATATAGTCTACTCGCTGACTCAAATAATTAATAACGCCTATTTAAAATCGGCTAGCAAGATGGCTAAAACCAGAATAAGCATTAGCAGAGCTGACGATAGTACGTAATTGCAAGCGGGATGGCCAGAAGCTCTCACTTAAAAATTGAAACCATCTGCTTAAATACTCAACCAATAGTTTACATTCTCGTAAGAACTATGGAAAGAAGAAGTTTAGTGAAGATCCAAACCATAATAACTGGTAAATTAACGTAAAATCGTACTCCGTCCAGACGGTATTATGGTTAGGGAAGTCTACTGCGGTACCAAACTGCCCGGGTTCAAATTCCGGAGAAGGTATGGCTGTAATTGCCCGTCCCTTCATAGGAGGGAACTATTAAGCCTATGCACCTATTAAGTTGCTTCCACAATAACGTAGCCACCACTTCCGGCCTTATAATCAAATAAGAAAATCGTATGTACTGTATCAGATAACACAACTGTGGGGCATTAATGCTGTATCGAAGCCATGGAGGTAAGAAAGGACTCCTACCTCCATGATCGAAGCATTGCCTAAACATGATGTCTAAGGGACAGAGCGTCATTTTGACCTCATTTCAAGTATATTTCTCAGTGATCTTTGATCAGTTTTCGGACTCAGCTTTGAATTGAAAAGCTGAAATGAGAATTCTTCTAATCTAACCCTTCGAAAAAGAATGACGTGGGATGTATCTAAAAAGCCTCATACGGGAAACCCCGAAATGGGACATAACCCTCTGAGTATAGGCGACAAAAGCAGCCAGGTAGCCGCTTATGGCGCTGATTTTCGCAAAGCGCTAGTTAAGCTGTTTCACAAGTGTCAGTTAATAAAAATATATTTCGCTTAGAATTATTAATATGTTTTAATTTAGATGTGTACCACTTAGAATGCCAAAAATGAGGGAGCCAGGCCTGATTCCAAGTTCCTTTCAAATTATCGCACGCCTTTTAACTTCTTAAACTAGGAATCTGAAAATTTGTTGGAGAGACGATACAGGCAAAACTCTTAATACAGATCATCTTCATAGCAATAATGAGGGCAATAATAAAAGTAGAGATATGCTTAAATGTCATTTGCAGTTTCAGTGAAATGTAAACTGCAGCCGTTTTACTTATAATCACTTAAGAACTACAATTTTAACTATAAAAAAGTGCCGTCATAAAAGCAGACTATTCGACGATTTCAAACGCATATTCTATTGATATAATTAACGGGGTTTAATATGTCAAAGATGTAAATGATAATATTTTTTGTACACTACTATGTTTACAAATTATAGAAGGCATTTCAGGGATTTTCAGAAAAGACATCAAAATATAGTTTTAACTTTTACTCAAATTTTAAGGTTTCAAATAATTCAAACATTCTTTTTCTTTAGTAATTTAAGCTCATGTAAATGTAATTTTATGAGTGAGATACAGGAGAAATATTTTTAAAAGTGGCTAGATTTTGGTAGAATCCAAATCATAACTACACGTAGATATAGTGGGAGTAAGGGATAAAGAAAGCAGAAATGTATTATAGGTATTTAAACTCGCTCAAAGAATAACTGAAGACCTCCACTATGTCACTAGACGGAAAGAAATAAAGCCAGGCATGGGCCATTTTGTAAACTAACCCGGTGCAATCGTTGATCGAACCCATGAATTTTGAATGATTTCTCCCTGCTTGATCTGTGTTCCTGGTAACCAAGGAGACACCCATTTCACACCTATACATCATACAGAAAACTTTCGACGGCAATGAGCTCGAAATAGATCCTACAAATTCCATTTAATGCTCAATCCTTTATTGGACATCGTGCTATTTCAGGTTTCCTTTGTTCCATCATGCTCTCCCCCTGGATTGTAAAAATCTAGATTTAAGTTTCCTGAAATTTAACAAATAAGTGCTGTTTAACTTCAGGTTTCTGTTAAAAAGGAAAGAATCTACGTAAAAGTTAAAAATATTATATATGCATTTATCATTTCTTAAGACTAAAGAATGAAATGGCAATCCATGAGTTTTGTAAAATGTTTCCTTGACAGTTTATAGCTAATTTTGTCCAACACAAAAAGATTAGTTACTACTTGGTAAAACAGCACGCACAGGTATGTGTTTCACACGCTGTTGCTTACTAATATATTCTATACTTTCATTCTGTTATACTTTTTGATACATATAGTACTGTTTGTTGTTATAATAGTAATTAATAAACTTTGTCTGGGGTATTATTAGCTGATTTTTACATATTTTATATCTATTACATCGCTTCAAGGACATATCGCTATTTTTAACTTGTTTACTGAAGAATATTCTTTATTACTATCATGAAAAGGATTAGACCTTATCTCTAGACATTTTTTATGGGATTTTGGTCAAGAAATTTCATGGCTGGTCCTTGATATTAACCGTTTCTTTTCCACCATCAGTGTATGCCAATAATTTCTGAGTTTTTAAGCTGCTAATCATTCAGCTTGTTCTATCCTATATCTTCTTGGCTTGTCAGAATACTAGCTTCGACTAGAAAATTTTGACAACTGAATGGCACTTATACCACATTTTCTCGTCTTGCCAGCGTTAGCCGTCTGCAGAAATTGTGAAATAAATACCGATAGGTATTGGCTGTACGTAGTACATTGATTAAGAAGTTAGTTACACCAGACCCAATTCAGGTGTCTGTAGGTTTGATATTTGAGCTGTTGTTGTAATTAAAATGTGATGGACAATAATTTTTCACCATCATGATTTGGCAACTGGTCCCCTAATCCCCAATCGCCCTTTAAAAGAGGGAGTATATAAGGCATTTTCTCTCTCCTTTCTGCATGCCTTCGTGGTGTAATGGTAGCACACTCGGCGCATATTCGAGAGGTCCAGGTTCGATTCCCGGGAAGGGCATTGCTCATTTTTCACATCTCCAGCATCAAAAACAACCTAATGATTGACTCTACAACATTGTTAAGTATTTTTACAATTAAGATTATTTGAATATGGCAAAGCACAGCAAGATTATCTGCGGGATTAAAGAAGGGATATATTCGTGAGGACTTTCTAAAGAAAACTTGCTCGTATTCACTTACACATGAGGAAAACCATGGAATACAACTATGCAGTTAGTCTGTTCGCCAGGTCGAACTCCCATTATTCAGCTGCTATTGTAGCTTTACACGAAAAGACTCATTTTAATTAACGTTATCATTTTAAGTTTCGTGAAGCCCATCAGGGATGGTAAATAAAGTTCTGATTTGATCTGAATTGTACAGTCTTACCTCGACTTTCGCAACTACGCAGTTCCGCAATTACTGAAAATTACGCAATTTCTTTTTTTCTCTCGAAAAGTATCCTTCAATAAAATTCCCTATAAAAAAAAAAAAAAAAAAAAAAAAAAAAAAGGCTGATCAAGAATAAGTTATTAGCCTTTCCAGACAATTAGATTTAGAAATTGATAGTGATTATGTCAAGAGCTATGGGACACGCTTAGTAAGCAACTGACAACAGACGAGTATATATATTGAGTTGCATAAGCAAATCGCTACTGAAGAAGTCTGTACCTCAAACTCCGATCCACAAGCAAAACGTAAGATATTCCAAACTTCATAGAAGATCTCGGTCCAAATGGAAGAGGACTGTAAATTTTAGAGAACGTGAACTCTAATAAATAACACGTTCTACCTACAAGGAAAGGAATAAAAAAAATATTAGCCTGCTTTGTACAAATTTTAAATGATAAAAATTTCACTGAGAATTTATACGAGTTTTCTAAATTTTATGAAACCTTCGGTGTCGAGATAACTCTGTTTGATGTAGCACATTTTATTTAATACCATTTCGTATGTACGGAATCTATATTCTTAATTGCATATTTTTCTTTTAAAGTGTTTTTTTCAGACCTTGGTCATATTTAGTTAAATTTCGTTGTCATTTTTATGCAAAGTTAGACCCCGACTTACACACTTTCAATTGCTCCCACCTATCGCTTAACTTCGGGGTTTAACTATATATTACGTTAATAATAAAACAGCATAAGAGGCTATGACTAGTCATGTGTTCAAGTAACATTTGTACATACTTCTATACTTTAATTTATGGATACCTGTTCCCTCAACTCTTCCCTTAGGTAGATAACTCTCTGATTTTGCTGCAATATTCAGGTTATCAGGACTACTATTCCTCCTTATCTGCTTGGCGAACATTAAGTGTCCTGAATGGGAACAGTGAGCTTACTGGAAGCTATGTTCTGTGGAATTGTAAAATAGATGACTAAGATGCGAAGGGTTTAACTACCCTTTATTCTCCACGATATTACAGGCGCTCCCGCACTTCGGGATACAAAGACCAATCACTTGTGGTCTGAACGTAAAAATATAAGCACTACTAACTAACTAAATTTAAATAAGAGCTAAACTTTGAATACGTTACACAGATGACTAACACTAAGCCTGGCCTTTTCAGAGTATTAAGTATGTAGTACGCAAACTGCGAAAATACGTCTTAAAATATCGAGAGGACTAAACCTCTGGCCTTAAAAGCGGACAGTAACTGATTGAAAGCTCGCGTAGAATACAGTGGCAAGGAGGCTCACATTCTCTCTATCTAAATCTGTTCTTGGCGAAAACCCACAACTTAAATACTTAAGCGTTAGCAAGAACAATTTGCATAAACAATTTAACGCGTTTATTCTGGCCGAAAGTGGAAAATAAGAGAGGACAGTAAAGTTTTAAAACAAAATAAGCGCTAGTCAAAATTAAGATCCTTACAAAGTAACCCAATCTGTTTGATAATTCAGTGTCCTTGGTTTAAGCGTTTCGCGATTTGCAGCAGCGCAATATATAAAGTTATATAATTTTAAGTCGTACGCTCAGATGGGAAGAGATTAGTGACTCCGACTGCCGTATCGAAAGGACAGGCTTCGAATCCCGGAGAGGGGATGGGTATAAATTGTCTACCCTTTCATAGTAAGTAACAGTGTCATGCCAAATAGGTGCCTCAATAATAAAAGTAGGCTCACCAGCAGTCGAGCGGTCGCTAAATACCGATAGTTCGGTCCGGGGTTCAAATCTCGGCTGCGTAGGAGTTTTCGTGGTTTTTCCCCATGTGGAACGCATGTATGAGACGTATGTATTTTCGCTTAAAATGTCCTCCACCAAGGCATCCCTTCCCTTAGGCAGATAGCTCTTGAGTGCTTTGCAATCATTAAATAAAACAAAGCAAACCATAATAAAAGTGACCACCGTTTTGGGCCTTATAGTGACCAACGGCTATAAAGGCTAGTTCCCGTCATTGGAGGGAAAAAACATATTTTTAAGTTAATGAAATGAATGATTAAATTGTTATACGTGCGTTAAGCGAGAAGAAATATTAACATAATTCCTAGCCACATTGCGCAAAATTATACGCAAAATATTTATATGCGATTTAATTGATTTTTATATGCAATGCTTCCTTGCATTTGCAGTGTTTTGCTGTTTCTGGTTATCCCTTGAAAATCAGTATGGTATTTATTAAACAATATAGATATATTGTTTCTTCCTTACCACATCATTTACTGAAGATTAAACTAAAACGTTTCTTTCCGTTGTTTTTGGGCTTACAAAACAGAGGAAGTATACATTGTAAATGCAGAATTCACAGTAATTACATTTTTCTTAATAATTCATTTGTTCATGTCATGCTGGTAGTGCCTTATAGCGCGAAATTTATTAATTATTGCTTATTTAAATTAAGGTTTTTGTATTCATAATCTCACTTCAAAAGATATCTCACTAAACGTATGATTCTTATCAGAGGCCACAATTATAGACTATTATAGGACAAATTTAAATGTGCATTGATATACTACGTTTATTTGTGGAATTGCAAATACATAAACTTAATGACGTTAACCAAGTAAATAGATATAAATGCACTCAAACTACCAAGAGTAAACGGATCGTGTTTTCAATGTAGGAATTTTTTATAAATACCGTATTTTTTATTTAAGTATAGCGATTGATAAAAAAGAGAAGGGGGGATTAAATGCAGAGGAAAACAAATCACCATTCTTGGGCTGAAAGTTCCGCTGATTATGCCATGCGGACTGCTGAACTGAATTTACCGTATTCACCTCCGAGTTCAATTTGTTCCAGAGACTGGACGCTATTTGCATTACTTCAGGTTGGTTTTTTTTTTTATTTTTTTCCACGTTTTTTTTTCTCGTTCAACCTCAATCGTTTCTGCCTTCCAATTTATTGTGAACATGACCACTTCATTAAACATGAATAAGGTCAAAATGACCCATGCTGTCCTTTCCAGAGCACTTTGGAGTGGCCCTAGGGTCTATGTGAAGGGAAGTTTAATTGTACGGAGTGGGACAGGGTGGAGGACAAGAAAAAAACGAATGAAATAATATCGATCAGACACTTTACTCTTCCTTATTCCCACGTTAAGCCCATTCAGTCTTTTTTTGCGGCACGTTTTCGTAGTATGAATTAAAGGGATTTTCCTTTCCTCACAAACTCACCCCTGCATATGAGTTGAAAATGGACCAATTGTTACTCGAGGTTAGAAACTGACGTAGCGTGCGTGCTAGGAAAGTGCCAAATGCATTTCTGGTACATGGACCATGTCAGCAAACGTATATATATATATAAGTTTATTTCAAAGAGTGTCTTATATAAGGATGCGATTTTCTAAAATTAACAGTAAAATTAATATATATTAAAATATTAACCTGATCAAAATAAAGGTTATATGAAATTTGTTAAACTTAAAAAAGGTTTACGTTATTCAGACAATGACGTTAACCAAATCATTACAGGTCATGGCCGTTTTCCTTTCTATTTTAAAAGGTTTAAATTACAAGACTCTGACCTCTGTGATATCTGTAAAGAACCGAGCACTGCGGAGCATTATGTAGAAACATGTAAATATTTTACTGATTATCAGGAACGAGTGTAAGCAAAATGATGCTTTTAATATATATGATATTTTAAATGATTTTAAAAGACTGAAAACATTTGCCAGGAAAATGATGGAGAAGATTAATCATGATAAGCTTGCAGTAGGGATTTTAATTTTAATTTTGTTTTTTAGTTATGTTCTTTATGTCTGTTTGTTAAAGGTGTTGTTTCTAGCTTGCTCTGGCGCAGCCTGCAAAAAGGCCATAGGACGACGTAAAGTCTGCCAGGAAGGTCGGGCTGCGTCCCTCATATCATATCATATATCATATTAAAATGTTATTTAGTTCTTTCTTGATATAAGCATTTAAATTGTTGCGTAAGTCCCTTTATTTGGTGCGATTAAAAAAATTTTGCCTGGATCTTCTCATGCACATTTGCATTGTTTCCTTAAATATTAATTTTAATAGCTGAAAGTAAATTTTCTTGAATTGTGTTAGAATTTTAGACTTCTTTACCGCACTGATAGGCTTGCTTTTAATACTGCTCTAAAATGTTTCATTATTTAAAACGTGAAGTATATTATTATTATTATTATTATTATTACTATAAGGGCACAGTCCCGATCCTCTTAGACGGCACAAGCCGGCCGTATGATCAGAAAATGGCACTGGCCAGAAACATGAAGTATATATATTGGAGCCCCTTATATTATATGATTCAAAAACAAAATCACTATTTTGGTTGTTTAAATAATTAATAATCTCTTTTCGTAAAACCACTGGTAGCTACGTCCGGTTCTTTTGTTGATGCACTTACATACACATCTTACATAAATAAGAATAATTTGAATTTTCTGAAAAACTTCTGGTATCCAAGCGTTGTCCTCTGCGTCTATGGCAGAGCATACCAGTATTTTTTTAAAGAAATTTCTTCAGACTTTTCTCTGAAGTGCATAGGGTTGAAGTGCGTATAGTTAGAGAATGTTGAATGATAATACAGTAGGAACTCATTTAATCTCCAACAACGGAACCTCGCCGATTCCAAATAGATTTTTCTGGATATTTGAGCATAGTATATTTCAAGAGCTCTTCATCTTTTGCTTTCACGTGTTCTTGTTTTGGTATGCCATCTTTAGAAATTTCAACTTGCGATCTCCATTGGTCATTTTTTAATGATTTGGCCATAGTTAAATAAATAATATCCGTATGTGTCGAATATATATGTATCGAAAAACAGTACACATTATTTGAAATTAAAAACACATACACGGGATTTTTATTTCAGAAAAACAAAATTACAACTTCAGAATTCAGAACAATTTTCAGAAAAACAAAACAAATTAAGCAACGTTTTAAAACTATCTTACCATATTAGCACATAAAAGTTTCCTTAATGTGATGGCATATAACGTCGAATCTCTGCCTGCTTACAAGATGGTCACCGTAATCATAAACATTCACTGTTTGTACTGGAAACTTCATAACATCCTGCACTGACGTAGATGAATATTTCTAGGCAAATGGGATAAAACATGCTATGCTTCTTCCATGGGTTTACTTCGATGTAACATCCTTGCTCTGTGTGTCGTCTTCATCTTCCCCCCTTCCCTCCTCATCGTCTTTCTCATTTCCCCGCATATGTCTGATAATTTCGACATAATATGAAGAGAGTGTGACTGGAACAGAATTGCCTATACCCGCTCAAGCTCTCACCTCCTCTTTACTAAAACCAAGATTTTGGCCACGGGCGTCGGACCTTACAGAAAGAGGTCCTTCGGCTCTCGACTCTTCAATTATGCGGATGTGATCACAGGCCAAAATTTACGTCAACTGGAAAAAAAATATCTGAACGCTTTCAGATTTTATATTACGCCGAAGGGATTTTTTTTAACATTTTGTGTGTGACCTTTATTTATTAAATATCATGTTCTTGGCGCTTAAACCATAAAATTCAGTTCAACAGCTATATCCCAAAATAATTTTTAAATGAGCATATCTTTAGAATTTCCAATACACAGTCTCGCAAGCTGGAGATTTTTTTCCCGTACAGTGTTGCCCTTTCTCGCTTTGAAATCGTTGAGTTTCTTAATCAAAAACTCATAAATGCTTTACAAAATATGAAATAGATAATAAAACAAATTCCAAATTTGGGCTTCCAGATGCCCATATTCGGGTGGAAACTTAGGTTATTCAAAATTGTATGGCTCTAGGTACCATTGTTTTATCACAATGCGAAAAACATGCATACATTTATGCAGATTCTTCATTATTTAATTTCTTTAAATATAACACAGCGTACTAATATTTGGTGACAACAATTAGAAAAGTGAAACATACATTTAAAGTTTTCAAAGCAAAATGCCAAAATGAAAATAATAGCCTTTCTGGACTAACGCCTTTTGGGCTAGATAATGCATTTGCAATTTTTTAAGCACGAAGCAAAGTAAACATGTCCCCTTTCAATGTAAAATGTTTCTGAAAATCATACACACTACATTTAAAGTTCACATATCGAAGCATAGAAATGATCGTTATTTCATTTTTATATTCGGCATAATTCTTTGGTTCATTGCTAGAATAAAGCTCGTTAAGTTGGACATACCATAAATATTTTTTATATTTCGGGTTTCAGATTGTTAGCGCATGGCATATTCGTTATTCCATAAGCCTAAATTTCCGATTTAAGTTTAGATTTTCAAAAGTGCCGCTATTTTGATATTGTCGGTTAATTGGATTCCAGTTACGAGAGATTTTACTGCATTGAGTAAGATTAGTATCAAACATGAGATACAATTCATGATCTCTGATGAGTGTTTGTCAACATCCAAATGGAATGAATTGCTTATAGAAGCATTAGGTTTATTTGCGATCAAGAAACATGGAAAATGGGAAATGCTAAAAACTCCGGAACTCCTGGGGAAGCGGAGACACAGTCATCAAAGTCCTGGCAGGGACGAATTACCTCCGCCACACTTTGGTTCAGATGCCTCTACAGTCAATTAAAGGTTTTTGGAGTAGGAAATGTGATGAATCGCCGATACTTGAACTCTGGATTTCCTGATTGCTAGCCGAACGTGCTTCCAATCGCATCATGAAAGCAGTCCGTAAAGAGGGATAAAATACCATATATGCTTATAAATTTTAATGTAATTTTTCTTCTCAAATTTTATAGAATTTTGTAGAATCTTTTATCCATATAAAACTTTGAAGCTCATATCTTCTTTACTTCGATGAAAAATAAATATAAGTTTAGGTTTAGATCAGTTTAATAGAGAAATGACTTATTTCTAGAATTATCTCCCATCTAGTGATTTTCATTTATGGTTAGTTTCTTTTTCGGATCCTTTTTCCAAAAACCTTTGATTAATATCAACATGCCCGTGCTCTTTATATTGTTCTAAAACTCGATAAATCGTTCTTTTTGACATTTGGGTATACTGGCAGCGCTTAAATGCAGTAATTTTTCCTTCTTTTGGCTTCGCAATTATAAATGCGTTCGACTTCGCGTTTAGCTTTCATTAGCTAAGGCGCGATTTTTTAAATGGTTCTAGTATTTAAATGAAAGCTTATTGTTTTGTAGGAACTGAATAATTGTTAGTACGGCATTTAGGAAATATTTCCTGTTTATCGTTATTGGCTTATATTAAGCCTATCAAGTATCATTTAAGTTTCTAACCAGTTATTTTATTTCAATTTACTTTCCTATCAAGCCTATGATATAGTATTGCCAGAGTATATTTTATTTAAGATTAATTTGCTTTAACTATGACAACACAACAAAAAATTTCCAGTTCTGTAGATTTAAAAATTCGAATTACCTTGTAAATCCTGTATTTAAGTTTGGACTTGTAATGCTTGGCTTCTTTTGTGTAATTTATGGCTTCTTTTTCCTCGTTTTGTCTGAAATCAAATTAAAGTTCTAAACTAATTAGTTTGTTCGGTGTGTTAATTACTAAGTAGTTCAATTATCTAGGTGACTAGAACTACTCATGTGCTACTCGTAATGCAATGAAAATGAACAAAACTTCTTGTGTAGATAACACACATTATACTTCCAGGTTAGTAAGTGCTTTTATAGTGATTAGGGTAATGGATAGGTGTCTCTTCTTGGAGAGAAATTATTTTGATAATTTTAATACTCCAAGGCAGATAGCCCGTTTATTAATATTATTGTCGCGAAGAAAACGACCATTTTCAGCCTTAAGTTGTTGCTAAGTTAAGCTAACAGTTGAAATAATAATTAGTAAAATTGCGTTAATCGTATGCTCATTTTCCAAAATTTATCAGTTTACTTTTCGAGAACGTATGTATGAAAAGGATCCTTTTGAAGTTTAAAACTGTTTAGTTTAAAATCTTAAATTTCATCCGAAGGATGCAATTTTTACTCTTCTTAGCGTTGCTCTTAAGTTACATCTTCTGAATATATTGCAATATTAGGAAGAATTTGAAATTTAGTTAGAATTTTCGAATTTTCTAATTCGATGTTTAGTTAGAATTACAACGGTACCTTGTATTACCGGTGTTATCCGTTCCACAATGTCTTTCGGTATGCAAGATGCCTTTACCTATAGGTTTACTAAATGAATAATTTCAATCTTTTCTCTAATCCAGTTCAAAACCTCAAAACATTACTAAAAAAGATTCATGAAATATTAAAAACAGCAACAGAGTTGGAAGCGCTAGGCATTTACTAAGTTACGAAAATATTTATCTACACTAAATATGTACAGTAAACCCTTCCCGAGCGCGAATTTGCGGGCCGTGATTTCGCAAATATGTGTTGTTAGATTCTCTATTCTCACTAGTGCATTTCTCAGTTACTGTAGAAAGTGACGAATCTTAAGAACTGATAAGCGAATAATCGCTTGAGTTCGTGTAGATGAACAACAAGCACAAAGAGTAAAATAACCCTTTAGTTGACTACGAAGCTATCAAGGGCCTGAGTACGGCCGAGCTTAATAACAGCTTTGAGAGAGAGTAGCCAAAAAGGCAGACGCGCCCAAATCAGAAAGTCTGATTCTCTCTAACTCAGCAAGTAGAACTTCGCGGTTAAATACCGCTCTTCCTCATTAAGTATTCAGACGTGATTCTAAAACTACGTTCTCGCCGGAAGTCGTAAGTTGATGTTAAAGATTTGATAGGAAAGAAGTTTAACTCAAAATTAAAACAACTGTTAATAAAATTAAAATAACTTTACAGTGTTATCTTAAGTGTTTCCATTTAATATGTCAAAGGCTAGAATTTCATTTATATACGGTTCAACGCTTATTCACCACCAACAAATATTCGCTAGTATCAGCTCTGGCCAGAAGTTAACATCAATTTTAATGTATCTCCATTGGTTGAAAATGAAGCCACAGAAGTTGTACAAACAGCTGAAGAAACTGGTGGCGAAGAATTTTCATATACGGGAGAAAGAAAAAAGACGAGAAATTATAATCGATAAATAAAGAACTGGAATATCTTAGAACACCAGCCGACAAAGAAAGCAACGATAATGAAGAAGATAAAACATCTTTAACTTGCAAGAATTAAACGAACTTTAAAAAACATACATTATCAACACATACAAGCAATGATAATGAAGAAGATAAACATCTTTAACTTGCAAGAATTAAACGAACTTTAAAAAACATACATTATCAACACATACAAGCAATGATAATGAAGAAGATAAACATCTTTAACTTGCAAGAATTAAACGAACTTTAAAAAACATACATTATCAACACATACAAGCAATGATAATGAAGAAGATAAACATCTTTAACTTGCAAGAATTAAACGAACTTTAAAAAACATACATTATCAACACATACAAGCAATGATAATGAAGAAGATAAACATCTTTAACTTGCAAGAATTAAACGAACTTTAAAAAACATACATTATCTGTCTCATTTTGCGTGGAGATTTCTCCAGATGAAGAAAGAGGGGATACTTTATGAGAGGAATTGAAAACCTATGCGTTCCTTACCGCAAAACCGTTTTTGAAGAGTTCCTTCAGTCACGGTTCTAAGCAAACAATACCAGCATTTTTAGAAAATGATTGTATCCCATGCTTATTAAGCAGTAATAAAAATATTTTCAATTAACATTTCTTTCGTTTTCTTCTTTTAATTACAACAATATTTAGGTTCTTTTAAAATATATATACTTTCTTAATTTGGGATACACCTAACACAATTTTTCCATACATTACATTTGCGGAACGCGATTTTGCAGTACACGCAATGTATTAATAATGTAACTTAAGCGTTCGTTAAAGGTTTACTGTACAAACTTCCCCAAGTTTTTTTAGTTCAATTTGGATTAAATCTTCACAGTCTTCCACTAGAGCTAGCTGTTCTTTAGCATTTTACACATCTGCTTTTATTTGATGGGGATCCAGGTTTCAAGAAGTTCTCTAAAAGCGTTAGAATTTGTTTAAGCATGCCTTCCACTTTCTTAGAATGGCCCTTTAGTAAAACATGGCATAGTCACTGTGTAGAGACATTAGGTTATTTCGAGACCGGAGAGATGAAAAATTAGCGACGCCTTCGCCAGGAATCGAACCACGGACCTCTGGAATACGCGCCCAGCGGGCAGACCACCACACCACGAAGGCATGCCAAGAAGGCGGGAGAAATACTTTATAACTGAATTTATGCGTCTCTCTGTAATAGAGCTTATTGAGATGCCATGGCTTATATCCGATCTGGATTTTTTCCTACTTCTAAAATAAATTAATTTTGGCTTATTAAGAAATGGAGAATCATTCTAATTTCCTCTTCTTCAGAAGACTTGGACCCTTTGTGTTATTTGCCTCTATACCTGAAAGAAACTTTCTTCGGAGCTTCCTACTGCTTGGACTCCAGAAGATCTAGCAGTAATATTATGAAAAAATGAGTAGTTGCTCTTTATCTTTGCTTATGCACAGACTATTTTTTTTTCTATGTACGTACCAATAAAACATAAAATAAATTTAGTTTAGCATTTAATATATGATGAAATTCGCATGCGACTCGTATTACGGGATCGAGTTTATTACACAAGGCACATGTTTTGAGAATTATTTAAATTTATTGCAATTTTACGTGATAAAAATCTAACCTCTATTATTTCACTGTAATTGACTCCAAAACTTTTATGTTTTTTTTAAATTATGTTTTCAAAGGTATTAAAATTATGTTTTCCAAGGTATTCAAATTATTTAAAAATTTAAGGATCCTTAACATCACTGTAAATGCAACTGAACAACGTCACGTTCCATTCCTTTCATGAATGCTTTTGATTACCCTATCGAGCTTTCTTATTTAAACTGCGATAAGATGTCAGATTTTTTATTTCGTAAGGTTAAACTTAATTGTTTCCTTTTTTTACCGAATGGCCGGATAGGCCAAACCATCGATCATTTAGTCATCTCATCTCATCATCTACAGCGTTTCCCAGAATACGAAGGCAACAACTATCACACACACAAGAATGGGGAGAAAGAACACATAAATAACCTAGCTTTACGACCTCACCCTGAACCTTCGGATTAGTAGTCAGACTCCACTAATCACTAGACGGCACTAAATTGACTATTAACCTTCATATTATTTATCCTTTCTATGTTTCTGACGAATCTTCGTTTTAACATTACGTAATTAGAAGCCTAAAACTCCAAGAACATAGACAAAAGATAAAACTCAAAACTATATTGAAAGTTATTTATTGTAAAGAGACAACTAAAATTTAATAAAACTTGGCCACCGCTACTTGCAGGGTTTTGTAACGTGTATTTAAATATGTTTTTTAAATATGTACGATATCCAAAACAACTTTTAACGCTTATCGCAGGTTCTAACTCCGCGAGGTATCGAATATGAATACAAAGATCATTCTGCAAAACCAAATCAACACTGAGACGGCTCGGGAAATAAATAGCTTACTAGCGGGTTGCCATCGCTTCTCTCAAAATTCAGAATTCACTCATTATTTAAACCCAATATATTTCTCATTCTGGTAGAGGCTGACGTATAGAAGTTACCGAAAATAATTGACATAAAAATAGTGTGTTAGCTAAAATAAATGTTACAACATAACTTAAAAATAATTGCAACAAATCAAGGAATAAACCGAAGGTTTTTGCAAAGAAATTATCACCTTCTAATCCAATAACTCATAAATTACTGTAACAAATATTATCTCAAATTTTTAGTATTCATTTTCTTTTAATTTCATTGTTTTAATTTGTACTGCAATTATTTTCTATCGAGCAAAACGTGCATACATTTAATAACTCGACACTTGAAGCTCTAAACATCACTTGTAATCGCTAGCATTTTTTTATAAATCCTTTTCGTATTTAAAGCCAATTTTAGCGGAAGTACTACTGAAGGTGTAATTTTCTATGGAATGGCTGTTCTTCTTTCTCTGGCTTTCATCCTTTTTATGTGGCTAGGTGCTGGAACTAAGCCAAAGCCCCTAAACAACCCAAATGGGCTTTAGGGACCTGTCTCTCGTAAAAAATAAAAAGAATAAACGCATTGTGGGGAAACGCAATTGAGTAAATTGACTTTCTCTAAGCCATTGCGGACAGAGTTCCTAAAACGCAATCGTGTTATCTCTACTGTGTAATTTCTGGATGAATGGTTTCACGCCTGAAGTAATACACTATTTTCATAGAAATTTAAAATATAAAATTCTGAGAAAATGAACATATATGAGGATTTAACTACACAGAAGATTTTTTTCAAAGCAGATATTAGGAATTCTGGCGAGAAGAAAGTACACGCATGTCTGGGCAGAAGCTCTAATGCGTCCGCTAGTCTTCAAGCCTGAGTAGTGAATGAATAAGTTTCTAAGAATCGCTCCCATTCACGTTCTGTTTAGCTATGAGAAATTATAATTTTCCACCACGCGTGTTCTCATAATAAATAGTTATCACATCCAGCTAGCAATTCAAAGATTCGAGGTTCGAATCCCGGCGGAGGCAGGATTGTTTTCTTACGCATCTCGCTCCAAAAGTTCAAGAAGTCTCTACAGTGGCGTCTGAAATAATAACATAGTGGACTATAATTCACCACTAGATATTTAAGTGTTCAAACTACGAAGGCGATAGGACGCCAAACGCTTTCGAGCGTATGGAATGAGACAAAACATCGCCTGGACTTAGCTCGAGCTGAAATAGCGCTCATGCAAAGATGTACTAAGATTCTCTGAGTAATTCTTTCGATATATGTAAACCAGAATATAATAAATAAATTGATTTCGTATATATGTGTCGTTATTTTTGTTAATTCCAAGATAGTAACAGTGTAGGAAAGCTTGTTAATGATTGTGTTTTTCTGCCATGGTACAGCATGTTAGTGAAGAAGTACGGCATATGAAAGTAGTGTTAATATCACGAAACAATGAATTTTTGTTGCAGTGTTGCATGCAAAGTATACTTACTTTGAAACTGTTCTAGATGAACTTGCAACTAAATTTTATGGTGCACCAATAACAAGGCACGAAATTGTTAAAAGGTGACGATAGGCTCTTCTAAAAAGAATTCACCTGTGCCTACAGGCGGCGAAAGGCTAGTTCCAACACCTCCTGTAGTTAAACTGCACAATGCATTATTATGTGCCAAAATGCAGCATGTTAGTACGCTCATGTTACGCATGCACTAAAAAAATTATGTTTTTCTAAAACTTGATCAGGATATACTTTTGTTTGGGGCACTCTGTGTTACCCTGTTCTTTGAATTAAAAATATTCTTAATACTTTATACCTGAAAACGGCTCATTTTACATATATGAATTTATGAATATGTTACGAGAGAGAGTCTCAGATTCTTATTAAAGTGTCTGAAGTGACAATATAAGATTTTAAGTTAATTAACCGTTATCTTATTTTCTTGACTGTACGTCTGCTTTTGTCAAGTCCCACTAGAATGCAAATTAGTTAAAGTATAACAAAACATAGAGTACTTTATTTTAAAGAAAGAGAGTTTGGCAACGTAAGCTAACTGTTAAATCTGGTTTCCTTGTACACCTGCTGTATTTAACTTACCTACTTAAGCTTCGGCTAGCCGCTTCTGCTTCGGAATAGTTAGAACAGAACCAAGGTTTAAAAAGGCGCTGAATTTGTTTGTATTTCACATTAAGTTCTGAACTGGAGCGTATATGCTGAATTACTCGCAAATAACGGAATTTACTTCTTTTGTAATTTTATGTAACAGCCAGTTATGTAACAGTTGATAAAATAGTTTTTTATTTTAAACGTTCCTTCCCTTTGAGTTAATAATTTTGGTTAATGACAGAGTGTACGATAAGCCAGCTGACAGTCTTTACGGTTTTAACACATTTGGCGCCTTAAAAGTTGAAAACCGTATACAACCATATGCTTCTCTTCATTTGTTCTATCCAAGGATTCAAACATAACAAATAATCTATCCTACAGTTTGAATTTTTTCAATAATAAATTTTAATAAATTTTTCCTGATGATTTAAATGACGGGGAAAAAACACTTTCTTTTCACATGATTAATCAGCTCAAAAATGTTTCCTTAAGCTTGCTGTCATAATCCTCATTCCGATAAATTTCCTATGTAAAATTTGTGAATGAAGGCTTCATTATTGCGCTTTATTCTGAAGTATGCAAGACCACTGATTACTCTATGAAAAGTGATTGGGTAAAATTGCATACTATGTAAACCTGGTAAGTGAAAGTCATTTTCCACCTGAACGCGTGACTTATTTTGTAACCAGGACAACGTATTGTGACCGCTGGCCAAGCAGGAATCCTTTGTTTTTATTTTAGTAACGTCTATCTTCAGTATCTATCAGTATCTTCGCACCTTTCTTCGTACTTCTTTATTTACAATTACTCTGTTTGGCTATTATAGGAAAGAGATTCATAGACATTCTGATACTTGGCGAAATACTAAAAAGGATTCAAACAGTACTATTTTATAAGCTTAAGTCGTATAGAGAGATTAATTTTAACTATTTTTCTGTGGATATCGTAGACCAGATCACAGAGTTTTCCCTAACGGCCTTTATTTGTCGAGGAAAATACTTACGAGACTCAGAATACCCTAGATATTTTCCTTGGTAAATAAAGTTACTATTATTATTATTTTCTGAATTCTTTTTATTACTTTCTGTAAAAATATTGAGCGCATTTTTACGTTAAAATGAATCTGCTGAATATTTTAACGTAACTCATTTTTTACAGATTTCAAAAGCAATTGCATAAAGTATAATCTATAAGTGGGTGCGTAGCCGGAAGAATAGCTCAATTTTTTTCTCTCTCCTTATCCTCAAAAAATCTAAATTGCAATTTTTATTTAAATGTATCTTACTAAAATTATAGTTATTATGAGGTGATTAATAAGCCCCTGTTTCTGTAACGAATGGAGTAAGTGAACGCATGAAACTTGCAACGGTATGAATTGCATTGTAAAGACATTATATTATTTCGAAGAGGGAGACATGAAAAATGAGCAATGCCCTCTCCGGGACTCGAACCTCGGACCTTTCGAATACGCGCTGAGCGTGCTGACGCATCACGAAGGCATGCTAAGAACGCAGGAGAAATATCTTATATCCTTTCCCTTTTAAAGGGCGAATGGGGATTAGAGGGCCCAGTCACCAAATCCAGATGGTGGAGAATTATTATCCACCCTATGTTTTTATATTACCCGGGCGCCACTGTAGAGTCATTAGATTATTTTGAAGCAGGACAGATTAAAAATGACCAATTCACTCGCCGGGACTCGAACCTCGGACCTCTCGAATACGCGCCGAGTGTGCTGACCACTACACCACGAAGGCATGCTGAGAAGGCGGGAGAAATACCTTATCGTATATGAATGAGAATGGGCAGATTGAATATAGACCATAAATCCAACTTTAAATATGTATGTACATTTTAAGATTTGGTAATAAAGTTCAAAGCAATTACGTAATAATAAATAAATAGGTAGATACGCAATAAATAAAGAATTTTAAATAAAGATTTATAGAGTTTGGCTTTCTTTGAGAACATCAACTAGTATCAAACTCTTAAGAGACGTTAAGCGAATTATCGCTATGTGAGACTTGAAAAGGTTTAAAACAACCTTTTAATTGAACGAAACTTAGGATATAAATCCACTTTGTGCTCACAAGATTGATTGTCCCTTGTAGCGATGTAATTTAAAGAATAGTCAGATTCAAAATTTAAAATTTAGCCTAGTAGTCAGAGAGTACACAATTTAGTTTAAATCTAAGTTGGCTCAGAACTTCTCACTGGCGTGGAATTTATATGACGGCAGTTGTAACGCAAAGTCGAATAATAACAATTTTATCCGGGCTATAAAAACTAAGTAACGGGGCCTCGAGAGGCAGAAACATACTCTTTCTTTCAATCTAAAAACTTTCAGCTTAAATACTGTCTAACTCATTTACATTTCTGGTGAGGAAATGAAAAGGAAAAGCTATAATAAAGGTTTAAATTATAAAGAACTGTTTGACGCAAAATAATAGTAATCTTACAGATCAAATGATGGTGGATCAATTGGTAAAAACACTGTTCAACTTTAATACGCATTGATTGGTTGAGTGAATCCACGTCACACACATTTTTTTCTCTTCGCCTTTTCTAATATAAGCTCATGAAAGACTGTAAAAGACATTCCAGAGCAGAACCTCGTTTTGACAAAAATTAATAATTCTTGTAGAGAAATTAGGCATTTTTGGAAGCAGGCAAGATGAAAAATTAGCAACCGCCTTCGCCGGGAATCGAACCACGGACATCTGGAATACCGACCCAGCGTGCAGAACCACTACACCGCGAAGGCACGCTAGGAAAGCGGGAGAAATACCTTATATCCTAACTAATTGAACGCTGGATATAAAGAAGGAGTTCCATTAATTTCCTTTACACATTCTAAGATATTTTTCTTTTTCTTTGTATTTGAATCTGTTTTAATTCTTTCATTTTTTAATTATAATTAATAAAAAACCATCAAAATGACCTCAAGCCGGTATAATTTATACTATTACAACATCTCTTCCTCTATTACTCGGCGTTTCCCAAGTCATTTTTTCGATGGACATACGAACTGGCGGCATTTGTTACTCAATAAATATTATTGTTGTTTTCAATTTCACTTCAATTAATCCAAATATTGTACAGCCCATTGGAATTTATATTAAAAGTAACCGATAGAACGAACATTGTTGTAATTGGAGACTTAATGCACACAAGATAGTTAACAGGCTAAATTTTGTCGAAATTGATGACTAGTTACTAAAATAATACGCAAAAACGTCCAGTTACTAAAATAATACGCAAAAACGTCCAGTTACTAAAATAATACGCAAAAACATAAACTCAAAATAAGATACTTATTGAGCTAGTAGAATTAGGGAATTAAAATTGCAGTTTCAAGGATCTGCTGCAACGTTTAGAGCCTGTATTCAAAAATACAATACCAATAGCTGCGTTTCAAGACTTTTTACCTTCAAGACGATTATCATAAGCCCCTTTCGTGAGTTCAATATTTTTACAATGGGTGAAACTTAATTAACCACTTACAGGGGCGTCACGCTCTGCTTTGTTAGAGGTGAATAAACTCGCAAACAATAACATGCCACCGGAAATAGATTTAGCAGGCGAGTTCGTAATTAATGCTTACTGAGATTTCTTCAGGAAAACCGATATTTATATATTATTGGGCGAAATTGATTAGGGAACGGAAGGTGTAAATGTTAACAAACTTAAAACCCGAACCAAGTTACTTTCATTAAAACCTTACTCAACCACTTTAGTTATGGTTTTTTAAACTTCATGTCAAAATGCTGAAATAATTGTTACATTCAGGAAAAATTTAAAAACATTTTTCTTAAATCTGAATGCTGCAGTGCACTAGAATTTAACGAATTAATGTTTATGTAGGATCTACTAAGCAAAAAATATGCAGTTTATTTAAGAAAGTTTATCAGAAGAAATTTACAATTTTATATTTCAAATTGATAATAACTTCATTATGACAGGATCTTACAAGCAAACTGTCCATCTTAGGCGTTTTTTTATTCCAAATTTATATGCAAATTTTATTAGAATTTAATCAAAACTATATACATATAGTTTAAAAATATAAGATTGAAAGATTTAAACGTAGGTGTCTGCTAATTATAGTATGCAATACATTAATTTACAACCAAAGTAGTTTTAATTAAAAATATCAGTATGATTAAAGATAAAATATATATATATATATTCTCGCTTCATTGACATCAGGCACCGTCAAATGAGGGCTAGAATATTCTTAAGAATTTTCTTCTGCAGCACTTTGACTTCTGACTACCATGAGGAGAGAAATTATGTTATTTTTACATTTTTATAATTTTTTAATGTTTCTTTACAAATTTCTTATATAAATAAGAAAATTTAGAAAATCTTCATACTGTGCACTTCTATCAGCGAAAAGATCTTAATTAAAAACAGAATACCAATTACACAGTTTATCTAATTGTACAAGCTTAAGGTAAAACTTTAAACTCCAAATTTTTATCCGTATCTAATTTAATTTGTTTAATGCTAATTTCGATACATTTCCACCAAATCTTCTTCATTGTCCCCTTATTCTATCAGTGATATTCGAATACCATGAGGATTCATATAATTAAGATCGTTCCCTCTTTGAGACTTAACAAATTCAACTCTAATTTTATAAATTAATTTTTTAATATATTTAAAATGCGTGTTTTTCCCTAGCTTTTATTGAAATAGCTAGTTGAATAATTAAGTTCAGTCTACCTATACCATTCTCAAGATGAAACTTCAAATTTTTATCTGTGACATCAATCTTACTATTACCAATTTTACTATTGTTATCATATTAAAACCAAATTATTTCATATTCAGGTACACTTCCATCTAATATTCGTCATCAAATTAAGTTTTAAATGGGTATTTATTATTGTTATTATATTAGAACCAAATTATTTCATATTTAGATATACTTCCATCTAATATTCTTCATCAAATTAACTTCTAATCGAGTCATTCTGCTTTCAGACGGTGATATGCAGCTTGTGTTCGACATTTATTTTTTGCAAACTATCAACATCTTTCTAAAGGTAGCTAGCCCTTAAATGTTTTAGTTGCAAGTGTGTGTTTCATTCTTTTATTCAATATCTATAAGCGATTTAACTTTGCATTACATCCAAAAAGAAGGTCTAATTTATGTTTGTTGCTCAAAAGCGTTCATATAACTTCGATTCAGAGGAAACAGCGTTTATCGAACTGTCTAATATTGATCAACGGTAATAAATCAGGATACCATGGAGCGAAATAGGCAATGTGAAATGGAGCCCTTGGCTGTTTCCCGACCAACTAACTTTTACTAAACGACTGTAAATGTTCCCTTGAGTCAGCATTTATTCGCATAACCCTATTGTCACTAATGTGGACAAAGCATTTCCTTGCAAAGCCGTGTGGCCCACAGTATCCAGCTGTCATAACTCACCAGTGTCCGGCAATTCGCGGGGGTGTGTTTCCATCGCGACGTAACTTTCACTCACAGGGAAGACGAAATAAGGGTCGGTGTCACTCGCTGGCTTCAATAACAACCCTCCATCACCCTCAGGCTCGTAATAGCATCAGGTAGGCTACCCCAACCCCAACTACATCCCAAGCTCTGACTCACAGCGGGATGGTTTAAGTGTGCGACACTTAAGAGATTTACTTGAAAGGGGGTATTCATAAATTTCAGCGGAGTTCCTATTAAACTGGATATATATGTCCAATGTCTGGGATACGATGTCGAACAAAGCGAGGCCTAGTTCCCGGTAAAATGTTGAACAGAATATCGGTATCAGAAAAATTTAAGGAACTAGATTAAAATTATTATTGTATTTTGTATATAAAAATACGATTCATCTAAAGCAGATTAATGTTCCAAGTTATTTGCTGCATACACGGATCCCAAGTGAGTGAATTCTTTCAAAGTGACTGTAATACAAACTGTATTACAGAAATTTTTGTTTATTTTGCTGTACACGAAATTATAATTACATTTTTGCCATGATTATAGTCGAATGAAAATATGCAGGGATGAATGCAGACTTCAAATGAATATCGAAATATGTATTTCTGATCACACATTAATGCTGAAGGTTGAAATAGATGAAGATTACAAACGAAGGAAAAAAATTGTTTAGATGTTTAGAGATTTAATCGACTTTCATTTACACACCTCATAGCTATATGAAGTATCTGGTGAAAAAAATCTTCAATGGAGTTTTCACGAAAAATGGGCATCAAAATGTTTTGTTTATAAGCACGCTCCTTACAACTACAGATTACTTTTTGCGGATATTCCATTAAGAAATCATGGACTATATTGTTCATACTTTCTTTATCTTGAAAGGTAAATCTTGCTATATGATTTATAAAGAAAGATAAACAAAAGGACGCATTCCACATAGAGATGATTGAAATATCAACGCATTGATGAGTTAATTAATAGTTAACATTTTAATGCCAGGACGAAGTCTTGGGAGCATTTTATTAAACGAAATCGGGTAAAATTTCGAAAGATTTGCGTATATGAACGTCAACGTAACGCAGCAAAAATCTGGAAGAACCAAACCTCAAAACTATTTGTTTAAATTGTTGCCACTCCCTGGAGTTATAATCGTAGCAAAATAGGTAAAAGTCCAGTAGTGTATAGTCATCCGCTCCCCATCTCTCTCTCCTAGAGCACGGAGAAAAATTAGTACCCTTGTATGAGTCATTGAACAGAAAGCATATTGGAAGAACGGACGTAACGTTTCCCCTTCGCATTGTACTTTGGGGGGAAGGGGTGACCACGGAAAAAGTCGATCGCCCTGTCAAACTCCGACATCCGTGGAAAATAATAAAACGGTTAATAGCACTAAGCGAGCACGAATGTTATTTCCGTTGACTCTGTCTGCCGTTTATAGCATCTTTTTGTTGCTTAGCTAGAATTTAATGGTTTTTTCCTAGGATTAGTTATATCTCTAGAAATGATAACTCAGAAACAGTTGTCTGTTACGATACGATTAACAATGACTTCTAGTTAATTAAAAACTGTATTCATATTGTCGTGAAATGAATTACTAATAAAGCTATATTTAAATTTATTGCAAAATTAAATGTTAGTTTGATGATAATTTTATAGATAATGTCTATGCTTTTTGACCCAGGGGATCCGTTTTCTTGATGAAAAAAAAATATTCCCCCTATAATCCATAAACATTTTCTATGATTCTAAAATTTTAGTTTACGATTTTGCTTGCAGGTCTGTATAATAGCGAAATAAGATAACTACCACTACCATGCAAATGTTTGAATCCAAGACGTACATGTTTGCGAATGTGTAGTCTATGAGGATTAAGGATATGTAAAATCTGTCTGTCTGGATGTGTAGTCTAAAACCTGTTTGTCTTAACGTGTAGTTTTATAAGGTATTTTCTTCCTCATTCCAGCATGACTTTGTGGTATAACAGCAGCATCCTTTGCGCGTATTCGAGAAGTTTAGGTTCAAATTTCGGCTCATTTTTCACGTCTTCCGCAGCAGAAAACCTTTACAGTCTATGTGGATTAAGGATATATAAAACCCGTCTGTTTGAATATAAGGATACATAAAATCTGTCTGTTTCAATGTGTAGTCTCTGTGGATTAAGAAAATGTAAATCTTTCTGTAAAATCTATGCGAAAGTCTTCTTACATTGTTTGGAAAATATTCTCTTGTGGCACAGGAAGAAAAGTATGATATAAGCTCCTATCTTCAAAACCTGCTGGTTAAATAACAATCGAAAAAAGGTTTCTTTTTGAAGGGAGGAAAGAGAAAAGTTTCTAGCATTTCTGGCATTTGTCATTTCAGATATTACCAGGAGCAGTTTTCATAGCAGGGGCTCAGTTTAGAATCCCGGGTAAAAATCAAGCAAATATGAAATGCCTTAAAATACTGGCGAGCCGAAAGTCCTCTCAAGAGGTTAGGGAAAGAAAAAAGTGGTGTGAGACTCAACTTTGTCCCCGGGGTGCTCTCCATCAAAACTGGGAAGGAACATCCCTGTTCTTACTGATGTAAAATCGGTCGCTCCTTGTGGCAACCTTCAGCAATGCTCTCAGTGATGAGATAATTAAACGACTGATAGGTTCAGCCTTTAACAGTGAAGGCTTTGTTAGCAAAGTGTCCGGCCATTGAGAAAAAAAAAAAAAACGTGTCAAGCAAGAAATGAATGCGCGATTTTTATGGTAGGACATGCTTAAGCGAACTGAATTAATTTTCGGCTAAGGATTTATCTCACAAGAAGCAATTTCTAGCAACATAATAATAGAAGATAACTCTGTGTACGAAGAATGAAGACACATTAATCACAATCAGTACGCTGAATCAAATGCCTAGTTTTCCATCATTCTCTGCCTTGCTAGTTAGGTAGTTAAAATGAAAATCTAATGTTATTGTAATGAACAAATAGATGCTACTCCTGAAATGTTAATAGCACTCCAGTTGCATCTGCTAGTTCTATATTCGTGCATTATAAAATATTTTAACAGACTTGTCAAACTGCATATAATCTTTTACACACTGTACTTTTCCCTCTGCTTAGACCTGACGATACGTACCGTGATGGTTAACTTCTTCTTTGTCCGTAACGCATCTAGCGCGTTCAAATGAAACTTCCGCAGGGCGGCCATAACGCGCCCCAACCGTTCTTCTACATTTTAAAACTTTTAAACGTTTAAAACGCTTTCTAAATGTTTACTTGAGTTTTTATTTTTGTTTGTTCTAATACCTCCTAGAGAGCAGTACTAATCAGGCATTCTATTTCTAATTGAATTTGCCCCGGGTTTTCTGAATATTCGCGCCATTTTACATAAGATACAAGACGGTGAGTGATGGCTTCAAAGTCTACTCAGCAGAAAAAGAGAAAAAATGAGATTGTTAATTGGAAAGACAAGAAGGATATACGTTTGATGAGTACAGTCCATAATAACTCGATGATTGATGTTGGAACATGGGAAAGAACTGTAAAAAAACCAATAATTGTAAAAGATTACAACAACAAAATGGGAGGAGTGGACCGCCTGGATCAGATGTTATCAAATTATCCTGCTGTTAGAAATAAGCAGAGATATTATTATTTTTCCATTATGCTTTATTTCCTTATAATTTTACTTAATATTCATTGAGATTCATCCACTACGAAACTCATGTATGGAAAGTTATGATGTACAGAGAAAACAACATTACACGCTACGAAAAACAGACGGCCGCTGGGGGGAAATTTTCGCGGAGAGGAGAGGACGGCGAAAGGGTTAAATACGAATGTGAAAATATCATCACATCTGACTTAAAACTGATTCAATTTAATGCTTAAGTTCAACGATCATTTGCATAAGCATTTAACTTAAACAAAGAACATAAGCTAGAATGAAATGATTTAAAATTTATTTCCGTTTTGTCAATTCAAAGGAAACTAGGCAAGGAAAGTGCAAGTTGATAACGAAAAAGTACAATGAAAGCTTATTTGCCGTACTTTTAGAATTGCCATCTTATGAAGATAGAGCAAATAATTCTCATTTCCGTTTTATCTGTTTATTAAAACAATAGCACGCAGAGTTTTCCTTCTGTATGTATTCAAAAAGATTTTTAATGTCTAGCGAAGATGGTACAATAATGGTTACTTTTCCCGTCTCTTAAATTTCGACTTTCTTATCTGAAAGCCTCACCTTGCACTGAAACTTCCGAAGTTTGCGAGGGATTCTGGAGTAATAAATAGTAGAATAAATACAGTTGGACTCTAAAAATATTCCATACGATACAGGAACGAAATTTCGACGCTATTTCCGACGAAACTAATCGTAAACGCATCGTTAAATTCCATCCGATCAATTCTTTACGGCGCTTTGCAGCTGATGGCGCCGTTAAAAAGAGCGTGACGTCACGACCACAAATTGTTGCCAGAGTTCGAAAGTGAAATATGGTACCGCGACTCAATTTTTATTACTGGAGATATATTTTTTCCTTTTGGTTGCAGCTGTTAGTTACCCAGTTGAGATAATTAAATCTGGTGCGGTAGGTTTTTAATGTACAATGCCGTAGAAAGCTGCGGACTTTTGTACCGCAAATAAAAACAAAATTTCTGTCATTGGAAGTTGTTTTATTGAGCATAAAACACAGTTAAGAGATTACTTTTTTTTCCAGCCAACGATGTGATTTTTCGAGCTAGAATTAAAATTTATTTTTTAAATACTGTTATGCATTTCATTTTGATCCTTAACAACTTGTTAAAACTACTAATTAAATAAAAATGAATGTAAAATTATAACGCATTATACCAGTCTGTTTAAATTTGTTACGAAAAGCGATTATTAAAAAATGTTGGGAAAGTTTTTGGCCATAAAAAAAGTTTTTTTTCAACATTTATTTAAAGAGGTAAATTACACATTAACAAAATATAACAAGATGTCGACTGCAAATGCTTATGTAACGGTAAATTTTCTGCGGCTTCATGAACAATTTAAGGTAAAAAATGGCACCTTAAATATTTCCACTTACCGTAAATTATTTTATATGACGCATATAATTTTTTTAATTTAATTGGAGTAAAAACTAAATCATTTGAACAATTAAATGGTCCTTTTTAACTCGCAAAGCAATTTGTTCAAACAAAAAACAGCAGAATTTTTTAGTTTATCATGCTTCCAGTATCTGAAAATTACCTGAGGATTAAAAAAATAAAACAAAAGAGTATTATTTAATGTGGAAAGTAGCATCAATGTAGAATGGTTTTTCTTTGAAATGTGAAAAAAAAAGTAAGTGTCTTTGTAGAAAATAACCAAATTATTATATTTAATTAAGATATAGCCTCCAAACTCAAAATACTTTGCTTAGTAATTTTAATCTAATGTCCAGTTATGTGAAGCTATAAATCAAGTCATCAAGTTTTTATCCAGTCACTAATTAAAATACAGCACAATTTAATTAATAACTAACTGGAACTTTATTGCTGTGATTGTGGGATACAATAGCAGAAGCTACTCCTGGCAGGTCAAATAATTCACAATAAAGTTTAATTATGCAATTATTCTAAATGGTTAATATACCCTATATTTGCACACATTCCTAACCCATTTTTTACGTTAGTGAATTTACATCTTCTTCTGTAAAGTGCGATTTGTAATCACAAAATCATAAGAGACTAAAAATAGCATTAGAAAGAAGATAACTATCATAAACATTAGAATACTGTCATTTCTGTGTTAACAACACAGAAATGAAATATAGAGAAAGCTAAATTACATGTATTTGATTGAAAGATAAAGTGTATGTATATAACAAAATTTGTGCTGTACTGAAAGTATTAAAGAAAACTTTCAAGAAACGAAATACTATGTAAGTCTAGTTAAACCTCCATTAATGGACAATCTGAATCTCCGGACTTTAGTAGTAGAAGACAATGTACACCTATTGAGTGAAAATTCCCCGATAACAGATTTTGGTCCTGTTCGAGTTCTCTCTTAAGAGTTTTGTCTGTAAAAATATTAACAAAAATATTTTAGTACTTGGTGATGAGCTATGGCAAACTAATATTAAAATGTTTGAAATTGTAAAGAAAATACGAGTACAAGAAAGTGGGATACAAACAAAGTGTTTAATATAACTGTAAGAAAAAGCAAAGAAGCAAAAATATTGAAAAGAAATTCCCAAAACTATTTATCAAAATAAAAGTGAATGAAATTTGTTTATCAATACCTAACATTTGTTCGTTTACACACAAATGAACTTTTTCATATTTTTATTTCTTTTAATTAAATTTTAGCATATACTTAATGTTGAACTCTAATTACAACTTTATTATCAACTTATTATTACCTTTCAGAAACTTCTCGAGTTTATTATCAACTTATTATTACCTTTCAGAAACTTCTCGAGTTTATTATCAACTTATCTAGTAAAGCTAACATTAATTTTTATACACTTTTGTCTGTGAAAAGAATTTTCTTCAACTTATATCTATCTCAAAAACTCGAATATTTAACTGTGTTTTAACTTAAGGACATAGATTTCAGTCACTTTATATTATAAATTTAGTACTATTTTTTACATTAAAAATTCTAATAATTATGTTGAAAAGCTTAAATATTATGATTTCATTAGTAGCCCGAAAGGGGCGGTAGCCCAGGAGGGCTACTAGTCTCAAAACGGCATTTTGCAACAGACTCAAAATGGACATTTTGTAACGGACTAAATTATGTAGACTCAAAACAGCTTTCACTGTAAATGTCTAATCACTTTTTAAATTGTCGCCACCAAATATTATCGCCCTGCATTATATTGAAAGAGATTAAATAATTAAGAATCTGCATGAATATACGCATATTTCCCTCATTGTGATAAAATGACAGTACCTAAAGCCATCCAATTTTGAATATCGTAAACTTCCAACCGAACATTGGTACCTGGACGCCCGAATTTTGAATTTGTTTTAATGTCTATCTCATATTTTGTAAAACTTTAACAAATGTTTAATTAATAAATTCAATGTTTTCAAAACGAGAAATGCACGAAAAAATATTTTTATCTCCAGCGCGCGAGACTAAAATCCTAAAGATACGCTGTTTTTAAGTATTTTATTGTACATTTTAAATATGGTAAAACTTTAACGAATTTTTGATTAAGAAACTCCACGATTTCAAGCAGTGGCAACACTGTACGAAAAAAAAACATTTTTATCTGCAGCGCGCGATATTGTCTATCAGAAACTCTAGGGATGTACTGGTTTTAAATATTTTAAACCCAAATGCTCTTGAAACTTATATGTGTGTGTAATTGGGAAAAAAAAAAAAAAAAAACTCCCCTTTGGGCGTAATATAAAATCTGAAAGCTTTCAGATTTTGTTTTTGGTGATATAATAAAGGTAATAACATTGCACTTTATCAGAAATATACTTTAAAATAATTGTAGTAATAACTGTAATTTGACTGAAATGGGCAAAGAAAAGAAACATTTTCTTTCTGTTTTGAATGACTGTTACTTACAAGTACATTGTATAACATTGTTGTCTTACAGCTGTAATGAGAATACGCGACCTTATTTAAAATAATTTAGACATTTTCTATATTTTGTTTTCTTAAAAAAAGAGCTAATAGCAAATCTTCCTTAGTATATTTAGATGACTTAAAACATGAAAAATTGCTGTGTTAGAAATACAAAATACTTTTGCATTCATTTAAATAATTTATGTAATTAATAACAATTGTTAATAACGAGATTAAATTTTTAAAATGTCACCTTTTTAAAAGAGCTTTGCTTGAAAAATACATAGTTATAAATATATTGCATTAAACTGTCAGCTTCAATAACTGTCAAGCACAAAAAATAAATGATAACATTCAACCAAATAGCTAGATAAATGTGGTTTAAAAACTTACGCTTCAGAAAAGTTATTGAATCTATAACATTTCTGAATTGCTAAATTTATTTAATACGTATAGGAAACAAAAACCATTGATTACGAACTCGTTATGTTATTAACCTTTATGATTAAAAGAGACAGTTTGGATTATGAAAGTGAAACAGTTTGTGAACATAGCAATTCCAATGTCCAACCTAGAGTACGAACCCGCGACTGAAGATCCTAAAAGTTTTCGAATCATATTAAAATCAACAGAATGTGAAGTCTCAGCTGTGTCAGAGGTATTGACTTAAAACATTAAGAGTTATGGGATTGCTCATCTGGCTGATGTACCTGTTATCAAAACAGCAGCTTTCTTCCTTTCTGATTTGAATCGGGATTAGTATCAGTATGGCCCATGTCTGTATGTATTTAGAAAAGTGAAAACATTCTTGCTTTCGGAGTAAGTGCGAAGGTATGAGGAAATTATCTAAAAAAGGAATTAAAGTGCTTAAAAGAATTTACAGCTACAGAACATAAACAAGATTGCGAAAGCTATAGTAGAATTTCTCACTATTTTTCACATATTTCTTTAAGAACTGCCTTTTGGGAATTTCACAAAATGACATATTACTCAAATTTATTAGACGGGCAACTCTAGCCAGTGATAACTAGAGCCCACGTTAATACTAGATTCAGTGGTGCGAACGCAAAGCTTAAGCAACACTTAATGCAGAAATAAATCTCACTTCACTATCTTTCCCAGTTCTGTAAGAGTTTATGAAAAGAGCCTTTTCACAGGCATTTCCTAAAACGTATCTCAGAGACATACGATAAACTCACGGGCGATCATAAGAGTGAGTTGGTGTGTATTTGGAACAGATCATCGTGGAAATCTCGGTTTGATTACTTGAATGTGACAAAGCATACAAGGGTTTTTCTGCCTAAGGAAGGGATACCTTTCGTGGAGGACGTTCTAAAAAAAACTAAAAATCAACTATGCACGTAAACGGTTCGTTTGGGTTCAAACCCGAATCGAACTACGAGTGTTCAGCGATCTTCGGTTTTGAAGTCTTCGGTCTTAAATCTAATGTTATGAATTTTAACATGCGATAAACTTTAGAGATAATATCAAAGATCGGTGTATCGAAGAGAGCACGTAACTTTCCGTTTTGGAGAGCGTCAGTGTAAAATGTTAAAGATCTTGTGATTTGTGACGGGCATTTTCTTCAATATTCAATGCTTAAATTCAGCCAGAAATTAAATAGTTAGATCAGTAGAAAGTCTTTTCATCCATGCATTTTAATAGTTGGGTAGACTGATGTCAATATTAAATCCTAAAAATATGCCTCACTTTAGACAGCTTTACCAGCTGTCTAAAGTGAGGCAGAATATGAATATGAATAACGATGTCAACATATGATATATTGAAGATGTGGAATATTTGGGAATTGCATACATCTCGATAAGAAAGCTTTAAATGTATTAGATACCGAAATAAAGAAACAATATAGCTTGTCTATATTGTTTAATATATTTATTTTTAAAATATTAAATATTAAATGTTGATAGCATTAATTTATTATCTCCCATTATTTAATTTAATTTATTATTTATATATCTGTTATTAACTATTAATTATCAGATTAATTGTTACTGTTTTATTTGCCTTTCTAAATTTTATTTCGTTTTCACTGGTTACTATTCATTTATTTTTATTCATTGTTATTAATGGCCATCCATAGTGCTGGAGCATTTTTAACTTAACAAGTCTTTCAATAAAGAAATAAAATGATTCAACAACACTTCACGTAGCAGTAATTTATTGTTTAAGTTTGAGTTTTATAACCTTTAAATTTAAAATCGGGTGCATCTGACTACTCCAAGCTGTGAGAAAAAGAAATAGGATCTAGAATAAAAGTATTTTGTTCCAAAACTGAAATTTCGTTTGATAAGAATTTGAAATAAAATATAATATTTTAAATAATATTTATTTATGCCTTAAAGTAAAAGTTTTTTATTTATTTATTTATTTAGTTATTTAATATATAATAGATAAGAATTAATATAATATATATATATATATATATAATAGATAATATAATAGATAATTATTTAGTTATTTAATATATAATAGATAAGAATTAATATAATATATATGTAATATATTATAATTAATATAATATATATTAGATAAGAATTTCAAATAAAATATAATATTTTAAATAATATTTATTTATACCTTAAAGTAAAAGATTTTTATTTAGTTAGTTATTTTTAAGAAAGAATGATTTTCCCTTTAAACAAGTTCTTTGAATTTCAGTTATTGAAGACGTTAAAGCAACAAGAATGCGCGTTATATTCATAAAGTTTCGAAAGTTTAACTATAGACCATTCTTCTTCAGCTGCAGAAGCCCAAATGATGAAAACGAAGTCAGTAATAAGATAAGGCGACAGGAATAAAAGCAAGGAAGTCAAGCTGCTAGCGCCATATATTAGTAAAAAAACAAAAACAACTAAGAAATGACTTCCTTAAAAGCTGAAGATAAAGATGGATTGGAATTGGCATCGTTAACTAGAACTAAATGATTTTTGTGATAGTGAACCACTTCTAGAAAATTTAAAGCGCCAATGGAATAATTGTTTTGAATAATTTTGACTTAATTTCTTTGAATTTGGATTAGAAGAAGAAAAAATAAATATTGGGTTTGCTGTGATACATGTTATGAGTAATTGGCTTGACTGTAAATTTTAATCAAGAAAGTAAATTTTTCACGAAAATAAGGTGATTAAAAAGAAACGATTTTAAAATATGAAGTAAAAGTAATAAAGAGATGCCATAAAACTGGATAGCAAATGTGGTTTTTATTTTATCTACATTAGCAATAATTTCTGATTTAGTAAAGAACTCATATTCACAATTTCCTTTCTTATACAAGGAAGATAACGAATCAATTTACATGTTTTTAGTTACATTCTTTTACTTAAATACTTCGAATGCTACAGGAGAAAGAAAAGTAGTAAGCAGGCTAAATAGTAGAAAATGCTTGATTAATTGATATAAGTAATAATTCTAAACAAATATAGGAATCGCTTTCCAAATTATCACATTTGAAGACATTGGCTGAAAAAAAGTACGTCGGTATAAATTAGATTATTAAGAAATTCAAAATGAGATGTTTTAGCAGTAGGTGATAAGTGTTTCGCTATAATTACGTTTACTTTTTCACTCACTCACTTATTTACTATCGGATAACTTATTTGATTTACCGTAGGATAACGTAATAGCACATGACAAATTGTTTGGCTAAAAAAACTGTTTATCATGCTTTTTTTGATTTAGTATTTTCCACCAAAAAAAAAAAAAAAAAAAAAAAAAAAAAAAAAAAAAAAAAAAAAAATTGCCAATTTCAGTGATGCTTAGTGCTGCCATCTGTCGAATTTGCTTGCTATTAAATTCTTTCATTGTTCCTAAGTTCCAGTTGCGTTTGATAAGAAAATTTAATAATATTATCCTAAAAATTTATTTTTTGGAGGGAAGTCAAAGAGTCAATGAACGTTTGAGCCTTTGCTACTAATCTTCTAGACAGTTGGAAACACTTAACAGGAAAACTGAATCATTTAAAAATTGTACGTATGTATTCAACCAGAATAAGAAAACGGAACTAAAAAAACCTAACTTTAAAAACATATTTTTATAGTAATAATTTATTATCATAATTCAATTTTCCTTCGCTTGTTATAACAGTAACTCAAAATATTTGGACAGCTGAAAA
The DNA here is from genome assembly GCF_044657685.1 of Stegodyphus dumicola. Classification (NCBI taxonomy): domain Eukaryota; kingdom Metazoa; phylum Arthropoda; class Arachnida; order Araneae; family Eresidae; genus Stegodyphus; species Stegodyphus dumicola. Next base: position 63,951,427 of record NC_140779.1, read on the forward strand.
AACAGCTCTTCTGCATATTAGAAAACTTATAATAATTACGTTTTATTTTCTGTATATCTAATACCTATTTATTAGTGTGCAAATGTGTGAATTTTTTTTTTCGTTTTTTTTTTTATTCTACTTAAATAAATATCCATTTTATGCTGGATTAAATTAATACGACTATTACGTTCAATACGCTCAATAAAATAAATATATTAAGGCGGATTCAAAAATGACATTTTATGCAAGAGAATAAGAAATGGTGTATATTGAGAATACGGCAAAACACACTAGGGCTTTCTAGCCTAAGGGAAGAGATGCCTTCGTGATGGACTTTCTAAGGGACAACTGGCTCGTATACACATGGGGAAAACCACGAAAACGCCCATGCAGCCAGCCCGTTCGCGGGATTCGAATCTCGGACCGAACTACCAGTGTTCAGCGATTTTACCGCTCGGCCGCTGGTGGGCGAATAAGAAGTGGCACTGTTCTGTTATCGGGACCAGAGTCATTGGCAAATGTTTCGCTAAACTAGCCAACAGACCGGTTCATATGAAGTCGCCAATGTTTACTTTAAAATCTTTATAAGGTTTATATTGTAAAAAATAAAAAAAAACTGTCCTTCAAATTGGAAACTACAGAAAAAATTCTAAAGATTTAACGGTCACTTGTTCGATTTCACAAATATCTGGTATGTTATTTTTTCCCTTAGATTTTTCTTTAATGTAACCGTATCGTAAATATATTGGTGATAGTTTGGATGCTTCAAATTTTTCGCCAGATCATCAGCTTTTGTCGATAACTAAATGTGATCCCGATAACAGAGCAGTACCTAAAAAATATACCTACACGTTAAAAGACAGTAATTTCAGCGAACCTTCTAAAACATGGCCACCCACGGTTCCAGGTGATTTTGGTCTTCTGATTCAACTAACTGGCTTATCAGAGAGATGATGTTCAATGCTTATTTTAATGTTTTCTGAAACACTGGCACTTTATGAGGTGGTCATTTTTCGAAGGTGGTTGCCACAAAAGGGCTCACTGCACCTGAAAAGCTTTACATACTGCAATATCAAAACGTATTGCGTGGAGAAGATATTGGCACAACACTGCTAAATTCATACATACTCTGCTATTTTTAGGAAAGGTATTTTGTTAGAGTTCAGAAATGACTCTCGTAATATTCAGACTATATATACAGTACTTCATTAAGTTTTATACACTATATATTTGTTAAATATTGTAAGCGCACCTAAGTGTTACTCATACTATGCATAAGTTATCTTCATAGCTTCTTAAAATAGATTTTGTAACTTACTGTTACTATTTACATTATTTAAATTAATGAAAATGTTAAAAAAAAATAACAATGAACTAGAATTACTTGGCATAGGAAAGAAGGACAAGCGATCCGGATATCTAGAGGTCGGATAAATAGAGTTCCACTATATTTGACTCTAACATTACGTATCTAGAGTTCATTCACGGTAATATATTCCAAACTGTTCATTTTTTATTACGTTGTAAACTGTAAAGAATTAGGCTGAAACAATGTGCACAATGAACATAAGGTTTAGCAGAGGAATTCACAAATTTTTATTTTAAATATTCATTTTGCCCTTGAAAAACTACGAGTTATCATTTGCATTAGTGAAATTTACAAGTATGCATCCTTGTGCTATCAACAGCATTTATGTTTTTATCGCTGAACTGGTACTTCTGCTGTTTATCCTCGATACATCCCGAGCAAAGTCGAAAGATAAGTAAAAAGGAGTTAGAGAAGAAGCACAGATTTTGAGTAACCGTTTTTTTGAACACGTGAGAATTGTTTCTAAGCGATATCGAACACAGTATAAAGATCCATAATCATATATCTCGCTTAAGCGTTGTAGGAGACACTGTATCATTATTTATTCTTAATCGCTTTTTCAATAAAATATCAATGCAGATTGCTGTTTGGAATGCTGCTAAAGTAAGATAACAGATGATGATTGAAATTAAAGAATAATTTGCGATGAAAGGTAGGCAAAAGAGAAAGGAAAATTGGTTCAACGAATAAAAATTTCGGAATAATTCAGCTATTGCAGAAAAAGGTGTCATCAACTAGTTCATTGTTCTGTGAAATGTGCTAGACTTTCAAAAATTGAAATGAGAATATTTTTGCAATAAAACAGATTAACACTTGAATATACATATGAAACGTAAACTTAAAAAAAAAATCGTTAAATATTTGTCTCCCTCCTTCCAGCAGGATTTCGTGGCCTAACGTTAGCCCACTCGGTGCGTATTCAAGAGGCTCAGGTTCGAGTCCCGGCGAGGCATACATGCACATTTGCACATTTTCATGTTCTCCTGCTTTAAAAAAAAAAAAAAATCTGAAATGTTTCAGATTTTAAATTACGTCCAAAGGGGCGTTTTTTAACATTTTGTGTGTTACCTTTCTTTATTAAATATCATGTTCCTCGCACTTAAACCATAAGATCCAGTGCAACAGCAATATCGCAAAATAGTTTTAAAACGAGCATATCTTTAGAATTTCCGATACAGAGACTCACGCGCTGGAGATAAAAATGTTTTTTCTGCACAACGTTGCCATTGCTCGCTTTGAAATCCTTGAGTTTGTTAATCAAAAATTAGTCAAAGTTTTAAAAAATAGGAAATCGATCATAAAACAAATTTCAAATTTCAAATTTGGTCTTCCACATGCTCATATTCGTTGGAGGATTACGTTATTCAAAATTCGATGACTCTATGTACCGTTGTTTTATCACAATACGAGAAATATACATACATTTATGCAGATTTTTCATTATTTAATTTCTTCAAATATAATGCAGGACTCTAACATTTTGTGGCAACAGTTTGAAAAGTGAACCGACATTTATGAGTCCGACGCAAAATGCCAAAACGAAACTAATAGTCCTTCGGGACTCAAATCCCTTTGGACTAAAAAAAAAAAAAAAAAAAAAAAAAAAAAAAACCCATAATGACTCTACATGTTTTATAATAAAAACAGATAATCACACATATGTATAATATGTAAATTGTAATCAGCAAATGGAAACTAAAATCCAAGTCATATAAACCAGGCTGTTTCCAAACAATGAATATAAACCAAAATATTCCGAAATCGTGATAAGAAATTTCATGTGTAAGCTATCATTTGCTATAATTTCATTTAAATACATTGTCAGATTTCACTGCGAATTAAGACTCAGTGAACAACTTAAATTTAAGTGTAACTTAAATTTAATCTTTAATTGACGTTAATTTAAATTAAATTTTCAATTTTAACTTTGAAACTTCCTAGGGTGCAGTCTATTTTTCGTCTTCACCTTTGAAATCTAAGTACTAACTGAATGCAACAAGAGCAAAATTAGGATGATTTATGCTACAAACTGGCAGATACAAAGTAAATATTAACTTACTAATCACCGCTTCTTGCAGACTACTTATAAAAGATACACAAACACAAGTTAAATATGTGCAAAACAGACAGTAAATTAAATATTTAGAAATCTTGCGTAAGTTACATTTATTAACTTATGCACGAAAGCGAAAGGCAGAAAAAGCCGCCTAATCAGAATAGTGGTTAGTGGACTGCCATACCGAAAGGACCGGATTCGAATCCCGGAGAAGGCATAAATGTATAGTGTCTGTGCGGCAAGGGAGCACTCTAATTATTCAGTGAGCCGAACGTCCTCTCGAGATTTGTGGTAGGGGAAGAGGCGTGAGAGATGCTAGGGCCCGTTTCCCTAGGGTGTTTGTTCTCCATCAAAATTGTGGGCAGAATTGAGCAAAATCGTACTGTCCCCTATATGGGGCTCAAGGCACTTTCAAACGACAGGCGCAATCTTGCTTTCCTTGTCACGATGAATTTCGTGGGCTTGTTTTGATGTTACTATCAGATAAGTGAGATAATTCACAACAACAAAAAGGCAGAAAACTCACAGACGGTCGAGCGATAAAGTCTCTAAATACTGGTAGTTCGACCTGAGTTCAAATTCCGGCGAACAAGGATGGCTACGTTTCTTTTCGCGAGTTCCCAATACGTAACATGGATGCGAGCCAATTTGTCTAAGAAAACTCTTCACAAAGGCATCATTCCTTTTAGGAAGAGAACACTTGTATGCTTTGTCGTAATGAAATAAGTCAAACCAAACTAGACCAAAAATTCAGCACAGTTAATGAGATGGACAGATTATGCGAGATAAGTACCGCTGACCCAGTGGCGAAATTTTCTTTGTCTTACTTACGCTTCTGCACGTTAATTAAAATGCACCGAATTTACATCTCTAATGAAACTGATGGAAGAACTAGAAGTAAAAGTAAGGTTTAAGATGAAAAATAACGCGTTAATTATAATAATCTTTGCCAACTAATATGCATAGGTTCCTGCTTTAGTATTCGCTGAGATATAATACAACCTACAAAGTATTTTTTAAATTTTTTAAAAATATGCATTACATTAGAACATTTAAAATAAGTACTAAGCGACGATGTGTTATATATAACAAGGTGAAATATAACATTTCAAATGCATCCTGTACTCTCTTTTCATGGTTGTCCTTAAGATGAGCATAAATAATATATACGAGATGTGAACTAATTCTTTCCTTGCATGTAGTACCTTATAAAAAGCATAAATTACATTGCTGTGCCTTCTCTCCAAACTGTTCACGAAATGAAGCAGAACAAGTACAGTATTTTCCATTGCTGTACAGGCTTTTGAGATTCAGGTTAAAATCACTTTCATGTTTGGAAAAGAGAAAAGACAGATTCATTTTAAATATATAATACAGCATACGTGATTTCTATTCCTTTTCGTTTAACGCTGCTAACATTTTACTGCGAAAAGTTTATCAATCAAAATTTTTTTAAATTTTTGTACCGCACACTATATGCAGTCATTAATACCATGTTAAATATAATATCAACTACATCATTAATACCAACTACATCCGACCCGAGAGGTTGCCTTTGCGAATCTTTGTGGGCTATTCTCCATGCTGTGGCTGGACTGATACAGTAAGACCCCGCTTAACGCGGGGGATACGTTCCATCAAAGTAGAGCGTAATGCGAAACAGCGCTAAGCGAGGCTATCTTAACATGTAAATAATGGGGTTAGGGGAAGACGGATAAAAAATGGTTAGGTATTAAATTGAATAATTTTTTTTAATAAAAATAAAATCCAACATTTATTTCTTACAAAAATAAAAACAATATAAACGCATATACTTTTAAAAACAAATAAAATTCTCAGTCAGATCATTCAGTCTATTCTGGGTTTCCAATTTTCTGCCTTTTTGTCAAGAAGGCATTATGATAGATTGGCTTAATGGCATATTGCGTTCAATTTCGTCGTCAATCCATATAGACAGTCGTTTTCCCATTTCCTCTATAATGTTATTTCTAGAACGAGTAATTCTAGTTGCAGAGCTTGACGTAGTTGCAGTTGCCGATGACAGTATTTTTTCTTTATTCTTAAGAATTGTCCTTATTGTTGAAGTTGCCAAAATCAATGCAGCACTAATTTGAGATTGACGTTCACCAGAATCTAATCTTCTAATCACTTGCATTTGAGTTTCCAGTGAAATGCGTTTTCTGGTTGCTTTCTTTTCTTGTTTTTTATTATCACCCATGATAAAAACTAAAGATCATAATATTTGTCACTGTATTAATCGTTATAGTATTATACAAATTTAAACTTACAATAATGTCAACAAATGTTTCAAATGATAAAAATGCGTCCACCAAGCAAGAAACACAACTACACTGTTTCGGATATGTTATTTGGAAACCTAGCGCTGCGCACAATTTCGGAGAATCCCCGGGTTGAAATAAAAGAGCGCTAAACCGAAACAGCGCTAAACGAAACAGCGTTAAGCGGGGTCTTAACTGTATATAGCTGTTGAAATACGTTTGATGGGCTATTCCTCCATTATTGTTTAAATAGCAGTGTTACTACGAGTATCCTTGTTGTCCTTTATCCGGTCTTCATTCACTTTTCATCATAAAACACGGAGCCTGTTCGTTCCAGTTGAATATTGATCCATGCTATCCTGAAAAAAAAAAATTAAAACGATAATGACCAAACTCCGTTAACAAATTTCCTTTGGAACCCTGAGTAAATGCACAACATTTGGCACTACTACCTCCACCTATTGAAGAGTTATTCATATAATAGGTTAGCGAAAATCCATCGAAGCAATCGTTTCGTTGTAATGTAGGTCTAAATATTGTAGTTTCTTCAACTGTTTCGTCACTTTAATTCTGAATTTTTCATAATTCTGAATTTTTTGACGTATTTCAGAATTTATCTACTTTCTTCCCCCAACTGAAGTAGCACACATACGTATATACTTATAAATACTCCCTCTTTTAAAGGGCGACTGAGGGTTTTAGGGGACTCAGTCGCCAAATCCTGGGTGTGGAGAGTCATCATCCACAACCCTTTTAGTTCGGGCGCCACTGTAGAGACATTAGGTATTTTTTGGAAGCAGGAGAATTGAAAAATCAGCAACCTCCTTCGCCGGGAATCGAACCACGGACCTCTGGAATACCGGCCCAGCGTGCAGAACCACTACACCCCGAAGGCACGCCAAGAAGATGATAATGATTCTTCCTATGTAACGTTTAAAAAAGAACAAAGAAAAATAAGAAATAAAAAAGAAAATTTTAAATAAAAAGAAAGTATGCGCCTAGTGACTTTTCATTTGGTGCCCGAATTAAAACGTGGTGGCTGAGAATTCGTATAACGACGTGAACTTGGCGCCTTGGTCCCTTCCTCTCCACTCGCTCTTTAAATGGGGAAGAATATAAGGAATTTTGTCATTCTTTACCGCATGACTTCAGGATGTAATAGGAAACACATTCGGGAGATCTGAAATCGGAGCATGTCTAGCAATGACATGAAATGTCTAGCAATCGGGAGATCTGAAATTCGAAACTCGGATTCCTTGGTTTTGCATTCTTACTATAAGTTAAAAAATTACTTTTGCTGCATTATTTTGATAAGTCCGATATAATTTGGCATATTTGATAACTCCTCCTTATCGGAAATCCCAAATCTGCCATATAGTGGATTTTTCCTGGCTTTGCCAAGTAACTTGACAGTACACTTGGTAATATGACGTAACGTATCGAAAACTTCAAATACTCTGCTGAAGATTTTCTACAGTCAGAAGAAAATTAAAAATTGTCTACCCTCGGTTGACTTTCATCTTTCTAAGTTGAAAAGCACGTTTGTTTTTTTGCTGCGCAAGCGGAATACAAAATTAAGGAAAATATATTCTCGACTACGATCTGTCACGGAATTACCAGTGACCTCTCGCGAGGTCTCAGAGTTCTAAGCCACTTCTCTCAGTTACAATCTCTCATGGAATCCTCAAAACCTCTTCTTTAAATTATTACTCGGAATGCAATATGAAACTGCGGCCTCTGCAGCGATGACAAAACTGCTAGCATCATTCCTACACATACAGATGTTTGGTGTAATATTTCCATCCAATTTACAACTGCGCTGTCTCCTTCATTAATGATAAGAAGCGAAGGCGACAGACTTGTTTACGGAGACGGATGAATTTTCTTTTCTTTTATGCGATTAATTCTTTTCGCAGATCTTAAGTGTTCTGCAGAAACAGTCGAACAAGTTAAGTGCTCGAGCACTTGTTTTCCGGTCACTCCCCGCTGTACCGTTTCCTTGTTTTGGTCAGCAGTTCTATCGTTCCACGCGTGAAATTTTCTACTTCGCAAAACTAGAGTTAATTCAACTTCGTAATGAAAAGGCAGTTGGAGGATTAGTTGCGAGCTTATAGACTTCGTACAAGCTGTTCACATTATTTGCGCTCTCAATGACTTTCAAACACGATCGATAAACAACCTCAAAAATTTTTTGTAACGAGAGGGTTTCTAATTTATGCAAGTTCTGGGACTTTGTGTTAAAAAAATTAACTACTTGAACGGAAGAAAGAAACTAAAGCGTCATAACTAATTTCACCGCCGGAGCCACCACTGGCTGAGTGGCTAAAGTTCGCTGCATGCTGACAGTTCAGCCCGGATTTTAAATCTCACCAAAATTCCACATTATATGCGCAATTTTGTGTGTTCCTCATGTGTAACGTTGCAAGAAGCTAGTTTCCCATAGAAAAGTTTCCTTTAAAGCAATCGTCCTGAAGCAAGAATTTTCTCCGCCATAATCGTGTGCCTTTGTGGGCAACTAGAAACACGTATGGCTAGTAACCGGGAGGTCCAGATTTCGAATACGCTGAAGGCATAACTCTCTTTGGGTTTCTAGGTTTTAAAAATATTCTAAAAATTTAAACCGCTTTGCTGCATGATTAAAATCTGATGGGTGATAATTCGTCATCACTTGGTTTGGCGAGTATATCCATCTTTTCCTCAAGTGTGTGGCCGGTTGGGCGAATGTAATGAATTTGCTCCTTCTGTAGCAGGTGCTTTCGTAGTTAGAAGTACTAACTTTAACCTTCGTAGTTAGAAGCTAACAATCGGTAGGTCCAGATTTCGAATGCCTGTAAAATATCGCTGACTTTTCATGTTCCCTGTTTCGAAGTAAGCCTAATGACACTATAGTCCTGCGTAGTTTTCCACAATCAGGCCAACCAATTGTAACTAAAGAAAACTCATTTTTTGAAAACAAATTGTGTGTTGGTAAAAACGAAAATGTTTGCTGATGCATCTTACACAGTTGTTCTTCATAATTTAGTGATTTAATGGAGGCTGGAATGTAGCTGAGAGAAAGCCAGGTCGGCTTTAAAGGATTCCATATGGCCTTATTGGTTACAGAAATATTTATATTTTATTTTACAGCAAAATAATTTAGTTTATATCTTTTTGTTATAAAAGGGTCAAAAAATGATATCGTCAGTTCTTAGCTAACCCAGATTCCAGATACTGTCACTTCTCTACACCTACGGCACAAATACTTGCCCTACAGAAGATGTGATTAAACCTCCTTGATCATTTAGAGACCGGTACAAATTTGTCAGTATTCAGTGAGTTCACAGTTACCCGTTTAAGGTATAGAGACATTAGGTTGTTTCAAAGCAGGAGACATGAAAAATTAGCAATGCCGTCGCCGGGCCTCCAACCACGGACCTCTCGAATACGCGCCGAGTGTGCTGACCGCTGCACCACGTATGCATGTTAAGAAGGAGGGAGAAGTACCTTATATATTCCCCCTTTTGAAGGGTGACTGGGAATTAGGGGACCCAATCGCCAAATCTTTGTGGTGGGGAATCATCATCCACCACCCTTTTTAGTTCGGGCGCCACTGTAGAGTCATTAGATTGCTTTGAAGCAGGAGACGTGAAACATGTGCAGTGCCCTCGCCGGGATTCGAACCCTGGACCTATCGAATGCGTTTCGAGTATGCTTCCAATTACATCACGAAGGCATGTGGAAAGGAGGGAGGTAGTATCTTTTAAATTTTAAATATAACAAATTTCGTTGTTTCTTGATCCTTTCAATTGCGGTTTTGAAAATAAAAAATTATCATTGAATGAAAGAAAACAATTAATTGAACTCTCTAATGACGTCGGATTTAAAATGAAATTCCATTTAGAAGGAAAAGTTAATTTCTGGATTTCGTTACCAATGAAATCCAGTAAAATCGAAATATAATGAATTGTTATATGCTGATATAAAAACTGTAATTAATTTTGCTTTTAACTGCCTAAGAAAGAATTTTCGTCATTAACTCAAAAAAATTATGATTTTTAATTTATAAAACGTATTACACTGGAAACGAAAAGGCATAAAAACATTTCAGTATGAATAAAAGAAATCTGAAGGCTTTCAGATTTTACATTACGCCTAAAGGAACGTTTCTTTAACGTTTTGTATGTTACCTTTATTTATTAAATATCATGTTCTTCATACATAAACTATAAAATTCAGTTCAACGGCAGTATCGCAAAATACTTTTAAAATGAGGCTATCTTTAGAATTTCCGGTACACAGTCTCACGCGCTGGAGATAAAAAAGTGTTTTTTTCGTACAGTGTTGCCATTGCTCGCTTTGAAATCATCGAGTTTGTTAATCAAAAATTCGTTAAAATTTTACAAAATATGAAATAGAATGAATAATGAAACAAATTCCAAACTCCAAATTAGGGCTTCCAAATGCCCATATTCGGGTAGAAACGTAGGTTATTCAAAATGTGATGGCTCTAGGTATCGTCGATTTATCACAATGCGAGAAACATACATACATTTATGCAGATTCTTCATTATTTAATTTCTTTAAATATAATACAGGGCAATAATATTTGGTGGCAACAATTTGAAAAGTGAACCGACATTTATAGTGAATCAACGCATAATGCCAAAACGATATTAATAGCCCTTCTAGGCTAACGCCCTTTGAACTAAAAAGAAGAAGAAGAAGAAAGTGGAGTGATCGAAACTAACTTACGGAAGTGCCGATCACAGACTCAAGCTTACCAGCATACAGCCAGACATAGAACAACCATGCAAGAATCGGCAGGCTCATCCATCTTATTGATGTAAATATCAACATTTATTTAATTTTAATTTTCGATATTGAATAATTACGAGACCTCATAAAAAATTCTCAAATACTCTAAAAGTGGCATCCGAACTAAAAGGTGACGGATGATAATTTGTTGCCAAACAGGATTTGACGACTGGGTCCTCTAATTCCCAGTCGCCGTTTAAAAAGGGGATGTATATAAATTATTTTGTCTCTCCCTTCAGCATGCCTTCGTGGTGTAACAGGAATCACGTCGGCTCAGGCAGCTTTCAGCAGCTGTACAGCACTGTTACTTAATCAGAAGAAATGGGACACTACTTAATTAACAGAGCGACCCTGTCTGTAGGTATAGCAAGGAATTATAGTAAGTGATACTAAATACTAAATGATAATTCATAAATAATAAATTTTCCGGTATAAATATTGAGTAAACTGAAATTAAGGTTTGCTGACAAACAAGTCAAGGGGTGTTATTTAATTCGCGTATCTCCTCGATGAGGTGTAGAACTTGGATTTTATCCAGAATGTTGTCACAATTCCTAAGTTCAAGGATTTTATTTTTATGAATCGGTATAATTTTACTGAGATGATGACCAAAAATACTTTCCACTTCCTTCATAACTTGCAGTAACTTTAAAAATGTTAGAGTGAGTAGCATTATGAGATTCTGATTTCTATTTTGCTGAGAATCGACAGCAGCAGCCTGACTACTGGTAGTTTCTGTGTTTTTTGTGTTTTGACTGCTATTGGGTTGACGTGCTTGTGCAAAACTGATGCCTGATCGAACTGATGATGTTTTGGAGTTTTTCTTATGCTTCGGGAGGTCCGGAGTTCAAATCGCGGCGACAGCATTGCAGATTTCTTCAGTTTCCTGACATCAACATAAAACCTAATAACTCTACAAGATTATTCATTAGATTTAACTCCAAATATCCTAAATACACAATAGAAATCTTATTCACGCATTATTACGCTTGTTTTTATTTCCCCAACAGCCATCCTTAAATTACCTTCAGTCAGATTTTACGCATGCGAGCATTCGTGCTGCACTCATAACTGCATAATTTGTTAAATCGGTTTCAGGGTTAGCAGCAGCCAATCCGTGAAAAAAAAGGTAGTTAAAAGTTGAAATTTTAGATTCTGATTTTTGTCATGGATAATTTTCATATGAATTTTCATATTCTTATGAAGCTGAGGAAATTAATTTTATATCGCGGGTCTTACAAGTAGTCAGTAATCAGCAATTAATTTTAAGGCTTGCCTAGTTAAAACTGTAATTTTTAACTAAGACAATTATCTAGTTGCCTTTCTCATCCGCAGATCAACGAGCTCTCATGAACTCGTTCCTTCTGCATTTTCGCGTACGGCCTTGAAGATGATCAAAACATAACAACTTCTTGTCTCCTTCAGCTATTTACTAGACTCTTCGGATAAAAAACGAACACTTTTTCGACTCCTTCCACTTCTGAGCAACGCCGAACTTAGGTGTCAAGGCTGGTCCTTTGTGAAACGTTCTACTTGATGGTTTTTACCCCCTTTTTTTCCATGAAGCGCACAAAAGGAACACGCAACACGCTCTACAGATGTTTCGTCTATCTACCTACGCTGTAATGGGCGAAACCGAACAGTTGCTAGGTTTGAATCTCTGAGTGAAAAACAATGCTACGCATTCAAAAAAGACTGCATTTAAATTTCACAGAACTGAGGATAACACTCAGATGTATAATATTTTATCTGATGTTTGAACTTAACCTATTTCAACCGCAATTATTTTAAGCATACTTTTATGCAGAATTCATTGATAGAAAAAATAGTTTTTATAACCTGAGGTATGAAATAATTCCTTTTAACGTTTGGCTTCTTTAATACATATGATTTACTTACGTTTTTACCGTATTATAAAAAACACCTTCGGATAAAAATTAATTATCCTTCACATCACTAAGAAAAACTGAAGTCTTGCAGTTACACAGAACAGAACCAGAAGCACTGGCCAGACACCAAATTACATAAGCACAGGTACAAATAGGGTACAAATAGGGCGCAGCCCCATCCACCTAATCGACAAGATTTTATGACAAACAAGGGCTGCGCCAAGTAAAAACCAATATATATATATATATATATATATATATATATATATATATATATATGTATATATAATACATAATTATACATGAAATTACATATCACATGAAATACATATAAAAACGCATAAAATACACCACATAAGGCACTGAATAAAATTATGTTAATTATGTAATAAACACCAATATCTCAATTTAAATTATTGTAACACAAAATTTAAAAACAAACTTTTATCAAATAAAAATACCAACATCAGAGCGATTATTATTTAGAAAACACATAAGTTCCCTTTCAGATTTAAATTCTTTTTCAGCACCTGTAAAAATCTTAATAAAATTATATTTTTTTCGTATGTTATAAGTAAGTGTACATTCTTCCACATAGTGCCTTGCCGATCCGACAACTCCACAATTATGACAATATTCATTCTCTTGTATGCCAAATCTTTTAAGATACACCGGGAAGCGCCCATGTCCAGTAACAATTTGATTAAAATCCAAATGACAAGAAATACTTTTATTAAACATAGGTTTTAAGTAATAGGCATATTCTTTTCTTTTATTCGAATTATTCCAATTATCATACCACAAATCAATATAATACTGTTTGATTCTAGTAATAACCATTTTTCTTGAAGGCTGGACAATGGAACACTCCCCGGAAACATCCAAAGTCGCCTCTTTGGCCAACACGTCGGCCCTCTCGTTACCTTCAATACCCACATGGGACTTAACCCATCTAAATTTAATATTATGAAAACCTTCAATTTCTTTATATAAACACTTAATATCCATAACTAAAGAGTTATTACAATCGTAGCTTTTCAAGGCCTGTAATCCAGATAAACAACCACTATAAACTACAATACTATAACTCTTAGATAGGTTTTTCTTAATCCATTTCATAGCAAAATAAATAGCAGCAAGTTCAGCCTGAAACACAGAATTAAATTTTCTAACTTTATCTCTGAGTAATCAATTTCTATACCATAATAGTAAACAACAGAAGATAGGCCAACACTTTCCCCAAACCTAGAACCATCAGTGAAAATATCAAGTTCACCAAAACAATCAAAGTTCATTTCATAATTAATGCTCATTCTCTTGGCTGGGTGTATGCAGTAAGGATTAACATTATAAAATGCAGTACAATAAGCTAAATAATCACCATAATACATAAAATCTCTCTTACATGTAGATAACAAAAATTTATCATCAAAGAACTTATAAAAAATCGAGAGGGGCGGCGTGCCGGCCAATACACAGGCAGTTTCAGTTGGAGTTGTCCTAAAACACCTAGCCAGTGACAGCAGCCAGGGCCGCTGAATCGTCAATAACTTATTCCTGATTCTCAACAACTCCGCCGCTCTGGAGCCCCAACAACCAATTCCGTATAACACAATAGGAACAACAACTATTCTATAAATAGTTCTAATAATATCTCTCTTAAAGTTGATGACACCCGCTGCAAAATTTCTCTTATAAAATAAGAGTATTGAATCTGTTCTCTTTTGAATTTCCTTGAAGTGTGACTCGAAATTCAGTTCATAAGCACAGGTATAGTTCAATCGCATTAACTGTACATCTCCGCCCCAATTTTGACGAAAAGCTTCCCGGGGAAGGATTGCAAGGGCCTTTTACTCAGCCACCAAACCATTCGAGATAATTTCGACTCGCCAGAATTAAGCGTGTCTATGACTCACAGACAGTATATTCTGAACAACTGATCCGGGCGTATCGATATGACAGCCAGCGTCGCAAAACACTGTACTGATCAGGGCACACGAGCACAGATAAAAGTGGGCAAGGTACCAGAATTTCACCATTTATTGTACAAGACGAACTACTCAGTTCCGTTTCCGTTTTGATGGAAAACATCCCGGGGGAAACGGTTCTGAAAGTTTTTGACTTCTCAACTTGTGCTACCGAACCACTCGAGAGAACCTTCGAATTGCCAGTATTTTAAGTACCTCTATTCTTTCCTATGTCACACAGACACTTTACACTTAGACATCCATGCCTTATCCGGGATTCGAAATCGTGCCCAACAATATGTCAATTAGCTTTGCTAACCATTATACCGATCAAGGTGATATATAAAATTACACAGAAAAGCACAAACGTAGTTTTGAGAAAATGTTTAAAAAAAGCCCGACTTAAGATTTTCATTACCTCTAGACTATAAATACAGTTAGCGCGCCGCATAAATTATATATACTAATACTTCAGACCGCAGTATACTTTTATTACAACAATGTAACTTAACTGAAATTTAACAGACGTATTGCCCTATACATAAGCTTCTCTCGAGGAGTTCATTTACGATCATTTGAATAAATGATTTCATATGTGGCAAAACCTAATACCAGAAATTTTTCGTTAAAAGAAAAAATATAGAAATTTAACTGGAATGCTGTAAAGTTATAAGGCGACTTTTCATTAAAACATTAAAAAGAATTTGTGGTTAGGAAACTCCAGCATTTTCAGCCGAACTGTATTTGCATTAATAACTCCGATTTTTATATTATCGTAAATTCCGAGATCTATTGAAATCTGAGCTGGTTTCTCCTATAATATCACAAAAATTCAGAAAAGAAAGGATCCACTAACGAATGAGTGGTAAGATAGCTGAAAAATGACCGATTTGGATTCAAATCCTTACGAATAGGGAGGTTGCATAGGAGTTTTCGTTGTTTTTTTCATGTGCAGCGTGAATACGCTCTCATATCCCTTAAAAAAATCCTCTAAAACGTTAACTTTACCCTTAGGTAAATAGCTCTACTGTGCTTTGCAATAATCTAAATAATCCAATCCAAATCATTTCAGAAGAGAATTGGGTTCCTTAAAATTTTCACAATACGAATGAGAAATTTCTGATATTTGATGTCATGTATGGTCGATCAGGTTGCAAAGCAAACAATTGGTGTAAAATATTTTCTAACAACTATACTATTAAAATCTATGTGCATATGTTTGTTTGTGACATAATCTCCTCCGAAACGGCGTGGAGTTGAGTTTCGAGAGAGGTACTCCCCCCCCCTTGATTCCAAATATTCGTGAAAAGCCATTTCGACCATTCTCATCTTCATACGACTTTAATTAGCCACAATATTAAATTTAAAACTCTGAAAATGTGAATTTTTGCACTCATTTTTTCCGAGTGGCAACAGTCTCGCGCACTAGAGATAAAATAGTTCTAAAAGTGTTGCTACTGATCGCTTTCAAATCGTAGAGTTTGCTAATAAAATATTTGCAAGTTTTACGAAATATGAAATAAAAAGAGTATTGCCAAATATTAAACATATTACTATTATTTAAGGTTCTATTATGATGTTGAAGAAAGCACACGATTGCATGTGACGTCAGTATATGTCGGACATGGACCGTATAAGAAATAGACTAACCCAAATGGGTTTTCTACCCTGTCTGAGGCGTTCCCGGCTGTCACTTTGATCACATCCGGAGGAGTAGGGAAGACTTGCAAAAATTTAACAGTGGTTGCCTATTGCAGCGTGTATAATTGTCAAGAAAAAGCCGGTTGTAGCGGCTTATTTTAAAAATTAGAATTCCTGCATATTTTTATTTTTGAAATTGAAATTGATTTTTAAAAATTTAGCATATTTATCAAGCATTTTTAACGTTCCAAATAATTTTAAAGCTATTGCATGCTTTCAGGGCTGGATATTTTTTTAGCTTTTCCTATGCTGTAAGGAAATTTGTAACTACTTCTTTTAGAAAGTAATATTTTAAATCTGAACTGATAGAAAATTTCGAATAAGCAATTTTCTCTTGCAATTTTATGCTTCTTATTGACGTAAATATGTAAAAATTACTAAAATATTTAAAAACGAATTTTTGAAAGTTTTGTTTAAAATTCTAAATTGTGCTGCTTTTTTAAAATTACAGATGAGCACAATTTCTATAAAGGAATTTTATTTCAATTATATTTCATAATACATCATAGTGATAAACACTTTTGACTCCTTAATAATTTTTATACATTTAATTCTAATATTAAAATTGTATTTAACCGTAATAATTAATTTTACTTGTATTTTATAGTGATTATTTTTTAAATTTATTTTTAGTTCTGCATAAGATTTTTTTTAGTTACTGTTAATTTAATTTATTAGCCCAAAGGGGCGTAGCCTAGAAAAGCTGTTAGTTTCGAAGCGGAATTTTGCGCTGTTTTACTATAAAATGTCCGTGTCTTCTTGCAAATTGTTGTTACGAAATATTATCGCCCTGTATTATATTTATAGAAATTAAATAATGAAGAATCTGCCTGAATACATGTATGCTTCTCGCACTGTGACAAAAACGACAGTATCTAGAGCCATCAAATTTCGAATAATGTAATCCTTCCTCCCCCCCGAACATGGGCATCTGGACGGCTGAATTTCGAATTTGTTTTAATCTATTTCGTATTTTGTAAAAACTTTAACGAATTTTTGATTAAAAAACTCAACGAGTTCAGAACGAGCACTGTACAGAAAATAACAGTTTTATCTCCAGTCCGGAAATTCTAAAGATATGCTGTTTACAAAATGTATGTGGTTTACGGGCGAAGGATTTTATTTTACCTTTTTTCCCCCCTTCATTACATTCAGAAAATTTTATGCTCCGAATTTTATAAATTACAAAAATAAATATTCCACTTTAATGTTAATAAGTTAATGATGATATAATCAAATAAATGATTGTTTTGTAATGTTATTATAGTTTTGAAAATCACTGCCAGAAAATGGTTATTAAATTAAAAATATATATATATATCAGATTTTGTTTAATTTTACCTTATCTATTTCAAAGCATCACGTACTATCAATCGTATTTAATTTTACGTTATTTGTACGCAAAATTAAGTTAATGAATTTTGTGTTTAGAGTTTTTACCGTTTTACCAAACTAATGATGTTTGTACAAGAATTACGCGTGAAAAAAATGCGCCAAATGCAGTAAAAAGTGATTTAATGAGATATATTAAATCCTGTGGCTTTCATAATCTCATCACTATACAACGTATCACATTTAATAATTAAAGAGAGTTATGTGATACAAACGCCATAGGTTTCAGTGTTAAAGTAAACCAGATCGTCCCTACTCTTTCTTGCCGACATGTCGGTGACGCGCGTCCCGCCCACTGTTTAGTCTATATCTTATAAGGTCCAGGATGTCAGAAACCTTTCGTTAATGTCAGCACTTTAAGTAAATACCTGCTGTTGGCAACTTTTTTGTTTCTAGTGAGTATAACTGACTGCCGAGTTAATTCTTTTATTTATATTGAGAAAATTTGTTATATTACTTTAAATTTAAATCATGACGTCATACATTCTGAAGTGTCAAAAGTCCTTGTTTCCTGATTTGGCAACAAGAAAATTATTTACGAATTGGTTGTTGTTGGAAAGAATGAACTGATTTCATTCATACTGAAATGCTTTTATCGTTACGTTCCGAAAACGTATTAAAAACAAATATTTTTTTAATTATACATAAACAACTGAATTTGTTTATCGTATGTATGTTTATCGCATTGTGATAAAACAACGGTATCTAGAGCCATCCAATTTTGAATGACGTAATCCTACTGTGAAAATGGGCATTTGGAAGCCCAAATTTGAAATTTGGAATTTGTTTTATTATCAATTTCATATTTTGTAAAACTTTAACGAATTTTTGGTTAACAAACTCAAGGATTTCAAAGCGAGCAATGGCAACGCTGTACAGGAAAGAACATTTTTATCTACAATGCGTGAGACTGTGTATCGGAAATTCTAAAGGTATGCTCAATTTAAAATTATTTTGCTATATTGCTGTTGAACTGAATTTTATGATTTGAGTACACAGAACATGATGTTTATTAAATAAAGGTAACACACAAAACGTTAAAAAACGCCCCTTTGGACCTAATTTAAAATCTGAAATTTTCAGATTTTTTGTTATTTATTTATTTATTTACTGGAAAGCCCGGCTGTCATGCGAAATGACTGCTGTTCTAATCAAAATGATTTGTGCAAAGGTGTCTGCTATTTCAAACTGAATTACCCAGGGCAGGCGGGGAGGACGCCCCTTTGCTTACTGCCCCAAGCGGTTTCCCCCTTCTACTTACTTAATTGCTTAAAGTAGAGTGCAATGAAGGAAACCACTGGCGGTGCATTTCTTAAGAGCCACCGCTAGCTCAATAAATAAAGGTGATTTAAATAATAAAATGTTAATTCACATGTCAAAGATGTCTTTGTACGCATTTCTTGTGTGCCTCTTTCCATAATTTTTAAGCTAGCCTTGCAGAGGGCCATCACTTATTTTTAATTTTACGTCCGTTCTTTCACGAACTCTTGAACAGACAACATAAAGTTGACCGTGTCCAAATGCAGGCTCGGGTAAAAAAATACCAACACGCTTAAGCGTTTGGCTGCATGATTTTGCAAATGTTACACTGTCTTAGGTACTTATACTGGGTGATAGCAGTTACTAACCTGCAGTTATGAAAACGCTATCCTCTCTTATGCAGGTGTCAACTTTTTCCATATATATCTGAATCGCGAAATGACCTATTCTTAGAGTGGATTTCAATTTTAGGACCGCCATCGATAGGTAAGTGATTTTAACAACTGAACTACAGAACAAGAACACAGCTCAAAATAATCTCTACTTGATTACGGCATTCGAGTAGTTTGGTCTTGATTGTCTGACGTAACCGTGATATAAATGACTACGCCCTTCTTAACCGACAGTTAATCAATGATAATCAAGTGTCATTGCTGCCCAGCGATAGTGGTTAGGGACTCTGATCACCGTGCCGAAAAGTCTGGGTTCGAATTCCAGAGAAGGCATGGGTATTTGTAAATGTATATTGTCTGTGCGGCATGGGGCTATCTAAATTTGCGGCGAGCGTCTTCTCGAGAGGTTAGTGGTCGGGTAAGAAGAGGTGGGAGACTTTCGGTTCCAACCCCCCCCCGCGAGGTGCTCTTTTTCAAAATTGGGGGCGGAGAGTAGCAAATTTGTACACTACACCCGAGGCTCTAGCCAACGACAAGCGAAATCTTGGTGCTTGCCATGATAAATTTCGTAGGCTTGTGCTGATGTTAGACAAGCAAGATTAGTAATAGCAACTACAAGTATCATCAATCAATTACCGGATGCGTAATGGCAAACCGCACATTGAGTTGATTAGTGCTAACGAAGTTCACTTACTGCGCATGCTCAATGGTGTACCGTTGGGGTAAAAGGATATACTGGCGACTAAACAAGAGCAACTCTACACAAGCCTGTTCGCCATGTGGGTCCTATCGACTGTTTACTGGAAATTTGTTCGAGCTTATTGCATTTGCTTCTGCTTCATTTCGTTTTGGTTTATTTTGATCACAAACATTACATTTAATATCAGTTATTTATAATAATTTCTTTGACTTTAATTCAGTAATTTAAACTGGATTTATTCCTTAATTTTTTAATGTATGGGCGAATGGAACGTATGGTAAATACACGACTGCTTTTATTCCCCAGACGTATAATCAATAAACATTCAACTAATATGTCTTGTAATGTTTCCCGTTTTGTAATCCTTCTTAAGTGAAAATTTGCGTAGTTTACAATCGATACTTGCACTCTAAGTAATAAAATAATTTACAACTTAACAAGTTTTAAAATCTCGAACTGTTTTGCGCCCAGTAACAGAATATCAACCATGTACCGCCTTTACCTTCTTTTCAAATTGCGCGAAAGTTGTAATGGCTCCAAATTCTCTGCTGGGTATGCGCAGTATGCGAAATTCTTTTAACATTGATCAACTGAATGTGGGGATCTGCCATTACGCTTACCGGATTAGAAAGAGCAAATTAGTAAGTTGCATCTACTAATAATTAAATAAAAAGATTTGATCGACTAGTCTAACAAATAATTTCTATTTGATTATGAGATGTGAATCCTTTTAACTTTAACTGGCTGGTTCAAGCATAAAACTACCGCTGTTCCCTTTCAATAATCGATGAAAGTAAGGTAAGATGTAAACAGTTGCTGGAGAGCAAATTGTAATTAAATAATTCTATGTTGATTCTAACATTATGTATATCTATATATAAATGCAGTTAGTAACTACAACCGAATTACAAAAATCAGTATAGACATGGCCATTTAAATCAGGTAGCACTGTAATTTCATGGGGTCATGGTAACCTTTTTCAATAGTTTTCTAGCTTCTGATACTCCTGAAACCCCCTGTTCTCCAGCATTGTAATGTATACAAGTGCGTGTGAAAATAGAGTTTCAACCAACTGCTTGTTAAACCAAAATCCTACCTTACTAATGGCTTAAATCAGCGTTTCTCAACCTTCAACTAACGCGTATCATCTAAACCAAAATTGAAAAACTTTAATCATTGTGAAATGCATTATTTTTTATTTAATGGTATTATTTTTCAATTTCTCAATAGAAATATTAAAAAGAAAGTTTTGCCATTTGCACAACCTATTGGCTATTTGTATTAAATAAGAGCACATGAAAACTATAGATTATTAAAAACTGGGTACCATTTTAATTATTAAAATTTAAGTTATAATATTTTAATTTTAAAATTTAGTGCGAAATTTGGGCCTGTTTAAGACAGATCAATTTCTTTATGTCTGGTCTTATTCCACTTATTTTTAATCGTAAATTAGGATCCACTTTAAATTTTGTTTTGTATTTATTTGTCAAATATAACATAAAAAAAAAATCCTTGTTCATACAAATAGGTTGAGCGCCAAACTGCAATATTAATTAAACAACTTTATTTGAAATACTTTCGAATTCCCCATTTTTTGGGGGGAGGGGAAGAGGTTCAGCCAAAAATTAACAAATGTGTTATTTTTGAAATGTGCAGTTAGAGTTCGATCACAAGAAATTTCTATCAATAGTTCTTTTTCTTCACGACATAAAATTTCATGTACATTTCAACAAAACTGATTTCTAATCTAATTTTCTTTTTCATAATCTACGGAAAATTACATGTTGAAATTATTTAGCAATGAAAAAGTATTAATTATTATTTATCAATGAATTTTTAAACTCGAATGCTAATTCTTTAATTTTCAAATTATTTTCGGTTAGAAAACTTGCTGAAAGTGGTAATAAGCTTAAAATATTATTATCCAACTAGAAAGCCCGGCGATCATACAAAATGGCCGCTGTTCTAGATATTATAAATTGTAATTCAAATGATTTGTGCAAAGGTGTCTGTTAATTCAAACTGAATTACCCAGGGCAGGCGGCGAGGACGCCTCTTTGCTTACTGCCCCACGGGATTTCCCCCTTCTACTTGCTTAATTGCTTTAAAGTAGAGTGCAATGAAGGAAACCACTAGCGGTACATTCACTAAGAGCCACCGCTAGCTCAATAAATAAAGGTGATTTAAATAATAAAATTCACATGTCAAAGATGTCTTTGTACACATTTCTTGTGTACATCTTTCCATAATTTTTAAGCTAGCCTTGCAGAGGGCCATCACTTATTTTTAATTTTACGTCCGTTCTTTCACGAACTCTTGAACAGGCAATATAAAGTTGACCGTGTCCAAATGCAGGCTCAGGTAAAAAAATGCCAACACGCTTAAGCGTTTGGCCCGGAGACTTATTGATGGTCGTAGCAAAGGGAAGTTTTACAGGAAATTCTCTACGTCTCAATTGAAACGGCAACCCTGTGCCGTGGCAACTTCACCCCATTGGCTAGACAGTTACGCAAGCAATAAACTATCGACGACAAACAAACACTTAAGCCGCATATAATAAAGATATTTATTTATTTCATTTTATTTATTTTTTCATCGTTGCCGTTTTTTCCGGTTGCATATTTCCGAATTCTATTATATATAGATGTTAAATTTATTTATTAAATGTTAAATTCACGTGCTCTTGTATTTTTAACTTTTCCGGCTTAGCTTTCTCATAATATTCGTCACGCGCTGCACTGCACGGGGAATAAAACAATTTACAGTTAAGTAAGCAACCAATAAACTATCCGCGACGAACACGTAAGCCGCTTATATATATATATATATATATATATATATATATATTCTTTGATTATTAGCTGGAGTTTTTTTATCAGTGCTTTTATATTATTGTTAATATATAATGGTAAACAAATTAACACTTTGTTCTCGTAATCCTAAATTTAATTCATTTAAATTTCCAAAACTATCACCCAAATATGCTAAACGTGCCACCAATAAACAATACATTATTTGCAAAATTGTTTATTTATACACTAAATAAACATTGCAATTCAAATTTTGAATCACAGAGTAACATTTGAATTTTTGTTCGAAATTCAAAAAGACGATTTAAAACTTTGCCTCTGGATAACAACCTTTCTTGAATGTAGCAAAAGCATTTCATGTTCACTGCCCATCTTTTGGCATAAAATCGTAAATATTCTGGAATTTAATACTCGTCTCTTAAATTAACAATTTTCACAGCTTAATTCAAAACTATATTTAGGATTTCGGGGTTTGATTTGGCTACTGAAGCTTTACGATGAATACGGCAGTGAGTAAATTTAGTTTCAGACGTGGCTTTCTTTAACTGAGAAATAACACCGAAAGGTTTTATTATTAAAGCCCGAATTCCGCCACTGCATACGGCAATCTACTTATTCCAAGGATTATCATTCCAAGACATAAAATTGTGAACTACTTTGAAAATTTCATTTGCAGTTGCTCTATCATGAAGAGATTCACAAAATAAATACTCTTCGGCAATTTGTTTATCTCTTCAAAACGTATGTAAATCAATAACTGAGCAAAGTTCGTTATATCAGTATTTTCATCCATTTTCAATGCGAAATAATCACTTTTATTTTTTTGAATATCTCTTTATTGAATTCGCCCTTCAATGAATTCGTCGACTTTCTGCATCATTTGATGACGGAATATTTATAAGTTCATTAGCAGCTTTTTCGTTGGATAACGTTAAAACGATAGTTTTACCTGTTGGTAAGGTTTTTTTCTAATAGTGTGATCCTGCCCAGTCTCGGCAATTCTTAGGCTTACTAGGTAACTAGCTTCCAAAGCTTTTTCACTTTGAAGTAACAAAAGCTTTCATTACTTGCTTACTACTTTTGAACTCCGATAATTTCCTCTAAAAATATTCTTCAGATTTATCCTTTAAATTGGCATGCTTAGTTTTGAGATGTCTTTTAAGAAACGATGGTTTCGTACTTTGATTGGATAACAGTTCACTGCAAACAAAACATTGAGTTTTAGGCTCCATTTCATCTCCATTAAAGTACACTCAAGTGATAAACAACTTTCATTATATTTTCTATACACAATTTTTCTTATTCTTACTGATAGTAGATTATTTTGGATCCATCACTTCTGAATCATCACTTTTCTGCTTAATTACTTTTAGTCATTTTTCCATTTTGAAATCTAGGTCTGTTTTATTATTTCTTCACAATATTCAAATAACAATATATTACGAGTTCTTCAAAACAAACGACGATATTCTCAAATTGCATAGAAAATTAAAGAATGCAAAATAATGAGAAGACAAAATACCAGCTGTTAGAGACAGCAAATCAATGTAAAACAATTATTCTGATTGAAAGCAGATGAATATAAGCTCGGAAATCGGGGCGCAGGAAGTGTAGACATGCTAATAAATCGATTAATACTAAAAGAATTAATGAGCTACTGTTGTCTTTTTATATAAACTTACTTTTATTTCCTATTAAATACAACATCCATTTCTATTACTCCTTTTAAAAACATTATTTACGACAAATTTTTGTTACGTCTATGGCCATAAGAATATTTGTGAAAATAAAAACGGATTATTTTGCTAAAGTCTATGAGCGACTATCGACCTTGAAAAAAACTCAGATCTCATAAATTTAGGAAGTTAGTCTAAGAAAAAAAACTTAAACGGTATATTGGGGTATTTAATTTTTTGAACTTAATAGTTGGAAATACTTTTATGTCTTTGCGTACCATTTATTTTTCTCTGTTCACCCCTGTAACGAGATGCTCTCGATGAAAATTTGAATATTTAGTTTCAATTTTGCTCTTAATGCAATAAATAAACTTTCTATTTATTATTACTTGCCTAAGATTCAATAACATGTTATTCACAATTAATAGTTAAGAAGATACATAACACAATTAAATCATTACTCCTCCGTAGGAAAGGACACATTACTCCTCCGTAGTAAGGTGTTCTGAACCATAATTTTTGTACCTGTATACTGAGCTAACCTAAAGTTGCTCTGCTGAAACTCTTTTTTTTATTAAAATGGCTTACGTAAAGGGTGAAAATGATACTGTTTTACACAACTGAGTGTAGGAAATTATAAAAGGACATTGACGTTTTGCTCGTTATTCCATATTAGCATAAATTACAAATAATTTCCATTCCAAATATTTACAGAAACATGAGGGTTAATTTTCGTTTTGAATAATGACCATTATTTTCTATAATATAGACATTTAAAATTTCAAATCCGGAGTTGACGAAAATTAATTTAAGGCTGTCGAAACACAAACACGCTGACTTTTAAATCATTCCAAGCACTTCTTACCTATAAACTCTGTCATCGAGTAGTTGGTTGTCAGAAGGTGAAAAATTATTATATGCAGTTTGAAAAATAAATACAATCCTCTACCTCTCTTAGGGTGCTTAGGTTGTCAAAAAACATAATTTTTCTCTTAGAATGTTGTTAGCCTAAGGTGGATATTTCCGGATTTTAATGTCTTGTATCCATTTTAAGCCGTTGAAATGGAACATTTTGTTAATCTGTTGATTTTTCTAGTTAATGGTTTATTTGTATTGACTGAAATTCTCAAACATTTATATGTAGAGAACGTAGTTTGACATTTCGTCAATTAGTATTTGTGGCCGTGGCGACCATGAAATTGTCATCCATGAGATAACCAAGCAACAGTTGGTATCTTCACGCCGTTGTGCGTCGGCAGGGTCATCATTGTCGGTCCTTCGGTGAGTGCGTAAGGAAGTGGATGAGTTCATAGACCTTGAAAATTTTACGGAGTTCGCATATGATACTAGTGTAAAGAGCAACTGCAAACAAAAAGCTACGGACGCCATTCAAAGCACTCAAATGAACTACAAGTTCTCCAGATGAATGAAACAACTATTTATTCACTTAATAGGTAGCCTTAAATTAACATTGCTAACACAAACAACATCAAAATAAGCTGAGAACACTGCGTTCTAAACGTTACGTGAAAACGAAAGGACATTTTTCTTAGTAACAATAATAATTGTTGTCATTCAGGGAAAAAATTAATAACAAAAACGAAGTTGAAAATCATAGGTGACGATGCAGTTAAGTTTAAGTAACGATATTATTTATTGTACAATCTTTAACAACTAGACTGGATTATTCTATCTTGACTGGCAATTCCAGTGTGTTTGTGTTTAGCGTCCAAGCGATACCCAGTCGAAGGTTTTTCTTATCCTAGTCGAAGAATTTTCGATATAGCTTGTCATCGCTAGGAGAAATTTTTCGTCATTGAATTTCTTTAACTATAACTTTAAACTGGATTCTACTTTCAAACAGCCGTAGCTCTTTCATGAAGACCAGACATTAGATCAACTACCTTGCATGAAAAAATGAAAAAGAAGAAATTCTTTTGAATAATGAACTGAGTGCAGCATTGGCATATACAATTTACGAGGAAAATCATGTATCATAACGACGATACTGACGAAGTTCTTCAACCCATTAAATTTCAAAGTAAATGACGTTCACACAGATAATGAGGCATGTTGACGCCAGGGCCGGATTTAGACTTGATGAGGCCCTAAGCTATTTGAGACATAGGGCCCTTTGTAAGTCTGTTATACTATATTTTAAATTTTTGAGGGGTCTCCAAGAAAGTGATGGCTCTAAGCTATAGCTTCTGTAGCGTATACATAAATCCTGCGCTGGTTGTCGCACACACAAATACTTTACATACATAACTAACACACAGCTTTAAGAAATGTTAATTGTTAAAAAATAACTAAAATTAAATTAAAAAATAACACCTTCATAACTGCATTACTCCTCACAGAATCAAAAATAATCGGAAGACAGGATGACTGAAGCGCCACCTAATAGCTGCAATATTATTTCATTAAAATGACGATATCAAGGAATTCTTGCAATATCAGGAAGAAAATAATTCCCAAAAAATGCTCATTTTACACAGGCAACGTATCCTTGTTATAGGAATCAGCTGAAGAATTTTGAGGCTAGAGTTTAAAAGAATAAGGAAATAGGAATGATTAACTAGAAGCGTATTTTTTTAATATTTATCTCTGAGGATTCACACATATATTTGGTCACTAATGTGTGACGTTTACTTTTTCCAGTCGAACTCACAAGCTCATGCAATGAAATTCAAAATGGTTACAAGGTTAATCTAGACTTTTATTGCCAATGCATTATATAATACTTCAAATGAACGACGGAAAAACTTTTCCTTGAGGGAACGTTCCCAAGGAAAATAGTAAAATGAAACTGTAAGTGATTTCATTGACCTAAATTAAAAAACTGCTGTTGAACTAGAACTATTATGCATTCTTATGAAAGAAGATTAAAATCCGCCTTTGAATAGTGTTTAAGTTTTTCCGCGAGAGTCTGCCATAGAAAATAATCTGATACCCAATCATTTGGCAGATACAAAATCTGGGCATTCATATGTATTCCATTTATATTTTAATCATTAAGCAATTAAATTAAATTTATTTTAAGTACCTTTACACATATGAAAAAAAATCATTCATACTGAGCATAAAGTAAGCTTCTGTAACACGTTTCATCATATATATACAAATAATATACATTTTAATTTCGTCTTTACTTGCAAAATGATTCGCTAATTCCGTAGTACTTCGAATGGGTGATTCATTTTCGTTGTTATTTTATTTTTCACTTATTTGCCTTTATGGTTTGATATCGCTATATCGCTATGAGTAAACGTACAGAATTCAATTCAGCTTCACCATCAACATAATCTTATAATATCTCAAACAATAT
Organism: Stegodyphus dumicola; assembly: GCF_044657685.1. NCBI lineage: Eukaryota > Metazoa > Arthropoda > Arachnida > Araneae > Eresidae > Stegodyphus > Stegodyphus dumicola. Next base: position 63,979,025 of record NC_140779.1, read on the forward strand.
GTTTCTAAGTGTCGATTTTATTATTCTCAGAAAGTGATGTTTTAAATTTTAAAAAAATCTAATAACTTTGTTTTAAAGTCCACTTTAAAAATAAATTCGTTCAATTTTTTCTCCTTCCTACAATAACTCGGAGCCAGTTTTCCTTAAAGTCCTCTGCGAAGACATCCCTCCCCTTAGGCAGATAACCCTAGTGTGCTTTGCCATAATTAAATACACCAACACCTACAATAACTCAAAATTGTTTGGTTTTATTAATACATTATTATTTGTTGTTTTCTTTTGCTATTTGTCCTTTTCCTGTTCAATACGATGCGTTTACTGTAAATGGATTTTAAATGAAAGAGAAAGTGTTTAAGATTGTATAGAACACAGAACATAGTAGCTCGCTTAAGATGCTGCAGAATTCCTTTTAACCGACAGCAGTACAACTGCGCCGCCTCCCGGATAAGAGATTTTTCCGGATAATTAAATACATATTTTTAGAAGTTTGGTCATATTTTGTGATGTCACTTGTAGAAATTACGACATACGAAGCCCATCAGTAGTGTCTTTGATCTATCGGACACTGTTAAATAAATAATATCGAAAATCATATTATTTAAAATTTAGATTATTTAAAATTAAAACACATAACATGATTTTATATTTTAGAGAAACAAAATTAAATAACATTTTAAAATTACCATATTGTTTATTACATGAAAATTACGAATTTCTAAGTGTGATGGCATATAACTTCGAATATCTGCCTGATTGCAGACCTGTAGCCGTAGTTCTAAAAACTTACTTAGAACTGAGATGTTTTCTCTTTACGATGTTTTCTCCTAAGATGGTTTGTAGCACGACGTTTTCGCTTTGCATTGTTTTTTCCGCGATTTTTTCGTTCGCGATGTTTTTGCCGTGATGTTATCGGCGGACACCCTGACTATACAAAAGCCTTCACAATATCATGCACAAACATGTAGACGAACATTTCTCTAGAGATCTTATGAATGTCTGAAGTTCTTCTTCAGCTTTCTTCATCGTAATTTTCTTGCTTTGCGTGTCCTCTTCATCTTCATTCTCTCCCTCCTGCTCATGATTTTCTCCTTTCCCAATACATTTCGTCATGATTTTGAGAGAGTGGAACGGGAACAAAACTGCCTATATCCATTCAAGAGTGCCCCTTCTTTTAAATAATACTAATCTTCTACGAATATGTAAATCCAAGATATCTGACAGACACCGGACGTCTTTTAAAATCAAGAGAATCTTTGTCACACGACTCGTCACATCCCACACATTACACTAACAACAACGCAAATAATGTTCTTTATATCTTTCCAGGAAAGCGACATAGTTAATATGTGTGAATTGTATCCTTCAGTGTGAATTGTTTCTGAAAATCCTGAACACAACTTTTCCCGCATGGACACATCAAAGTTCCCGCATGGACACATCAAAATTCCCGCTTAGACACATCAAAATGGACTGGTCGTTAATTGGTATTCTAGCTAATTCCTTGATTCATTAGATGCTTAAGGCTTTTTACGTTAAGCGGCAGAAACATAGCACAGATATTTTCAACATTTAATTCTTCAGATTTATTAGCCCTTTCCAAACTTTCCTTTCTCATACGCCTAAATTTCGAATTTAAAATAAACTTTAAGAAGAAGAAGTGTCGTTATGTTGATACTGTCGGTTAACTGGGTGCCGGTTACGAAGTAGTTTACTGTAGTCCTTTTCTTCCTTAAAGTTTTGAATTTATTTATGCCTTACATGAATAAATATTATTTAGAAGTTTTACATATGGGACGCAAATTTTGGGACAGAAGATGAAGATAATGGAACTAGCACCTAAGGATGGAGCTATGTTTCAATAAAAATGCAATTATGGCACTTTCAAAATTATTTTTATTTAAGCATATTTCATTTAATAATATATATAATGAAACAGTACATGCGCGAAGCCACTGCACCCGCTGTTTAATAATTTGAAGCCTAGGTTTCATACAGAATAATTCAAAATTGTATGGAAAAATGTACAAAAAGATAGAGAAGACTGAAGAAATAGATTTTGTATTGAAATATGCGTATTGAGGTGGTGTATATAGCTCTGTGGTGCAGTAGGTAAAAGCGCTCTGCTGGCATAAATCGTCATTCTATTCTATAGCGTACAAATTTTGTGCGGTATGTATCGTCACGCGAAGGAGGAATTCACGGATAAGCATTTGTCTATGGAGCTACAACTAAAATTGAGCGTATATTCAAACGAAGCACAAAGAATGATTCCAACTATGAATAGCTGCTGTTCTTCCAAAATGCATTTCGATGAGTTCGGCATTCACGTAGCATTTCATATCGCTCGAAATTTGCACGGTGAACGATGATTTACGCCAGCAGAACCTTTTTATTTATCACTTAACAGTTCCTTGTACCACCTCACTTGGGTATTTCTGCACACAGATTACTTCGGTTCCTTTATATTTTTTCCACATATTTTTTGATTACGCTGTATATTGACTGTATTCTAGTTTGAGATGGACTGTTATTATTAATGGCAACGTACTACCTTTTACCTTTAAGAAGGCAGCCGTGAGAAGAGAGATAACCACGTTTCTACGATAGAATAAAAAATTATCTGTTTCAATAGATTTACTATTGAATTGATTTACTATTTACTATATAGTAAGCCTTTATTTGTTTAAATTCATATTTTCTAGGTAGAACTGAAATCTTCATCATTTAAAAATAAATTTAGGAAATAAACATCCACATTTCCGAGAACAAAACATTTTGAAACGAAAACTGTCATAACAAGAGGAAATTTTCTAGAAATGTGTTTCGAAAGTTATATTCGGATTTTGTTTTGCTTTTTGAAATAGAAGTAACAGCACAGGAAGAAAGTATAGTTACTAGTTTTCGAATGCCCTTATTTTCTGAGCAGTTGTTTTACCAATTTAAAAAAAAGAAATATTCATTTTTAGGATTAATTCATTTAGCTTGAATTTTGTAATTCCTTTGGTTACTTATTTGCTATAAAACAAAGATAATTCCATCACTGCTAGAAGTATAAGAATAGTCAGCACAAATTACAGCAACAAATTTTGTTTCTAGAACTACTACTATATCGGAAATATCTCTTTTTTGGGATCAATTTTCCTTCTCTCCCTCACATATTCCTTTCTCTAGTCTTGCATGTTTAGGATACTATTTAAAAACTTTCAATTTATCATATAATTTGCCCCCTCTAGAATGGTTAGTTCTTGGGATGTTTGAAGTCGATGTTATTTGCATATTTATTTCAGGACTTTCGATTTAAAATTTTAAAATCTTAGTTGAGTATTTTTACCTTCCATGGGGATAAAAATGTAAAACTGCCAAACGACAGATTGTACACATAGCTGAACATAAGTCTTTTCTTAGAATTATATAGTGTATTAATAATATTGTAAAAGGTAAATTGTTCAGGGAAGTTCAAAAAAGGAAGGGACGCAAAAAATGCAATATACTTGGGAGATTTTCTTCAGAATTTGCTCATGTAGGTGAAAGTATAAGAAGTCTTTATACTGCGTGGAAATGGATACTTCAGTTTTCTAGCGAAAATGCATAGCAGTTGCAAGAGTTAGAATGTCCCACTCATTATCTTCTTCCTGACGTCCATCTCCAATCATTATTTGCAATAAGATACTACGAGAACTACAGTTATTTCGGTAATTATGATCGATAATTTGGGAACATTTTGCAGTCACGTGTTCATCTTAGCGTAGATTTGTGAAAATGCTGTTACCTCGAGAGGATCAACAGACATTTTTTGGACGGGAGGGGAGGTAATTCTACGCCAGGGGGCTCGTAATTATACGTAAAAATTTCAACTGAATGCGTTAAAATAGGTCTAACTTGATAGCATAAAACCTACAACAAGAGAGTTTGAAGAAGTCGATATTAAAGCAAACAGAAAAGCAATATTTATTAAGAAAGAAAGTTCTTTACGGACCCAAACAGAAAAGCATCTGGAGACGGATCATGAAGTGTTAAATTATGTAGTATTTAATTATGTGTATTTAAGAAAAGTAAAGATAAAAATAAAAAATACATACATATTAAGAATTATAAATGTAAAATTAATATGTTAAAAGCACATCCAAAAATTATATTCAAGTAAAGTAAAGCAGAACCCAAACGAAATTTGTTCAAAACAATGTAAACAAACGCTGCAAAAAATGTATTTAAGAGAAACGTTTTAAAATTACATAATTTTGCGGTAAAATTAAAAGGAACAAAATTTCAGCCTACAGCAGTTTAAAAAAACATACGCCGATAGAGCAAAGCCAAAACTGTATTTAAAAATAAATACTGAAAGCTGAATGACTTAACATTTTCCATGACATCTTCATCGCGGGCCCGGTGTCTTGTTAAATTTAAAAGAAAACAATAGCCTGTTCCTGAGGTAAACCAATGCACAATTCAGAAAATTAGTTAGATTTAGAAAAATTTAATTAGGAAAAACAAATTAAATTGCATATTAGTTTCCCAACCCCGACCCAACAAAAAAATAGCCTTTAGTTATAATTAAAAAGACACAGTTAAAAACGGGCTAGAAAGAACAAAGTAAAAAAATTAATGTTTTGACAAAACGCATAAAAATAAAATTCTGTAACTCTCAAAATAGGTAAGCTATTGAAAATGCTAGATAGATTCGATAGTAGGACACAGTCATGAAAACATACTAATAAATAAAATACAAAATACATACTGAGGCTATTTATTAATAAAATTATATAATTTGTACTGAAGACATGTCGTGCAAATTAGTTAGCCAAGTAAAACTTGAATAATTAATTTTAAATAGATTTTAATCAAATTTATTATTTTAAAATAGTAAACAAAGAAAAAAGCAAATACTTAAAGATAATCAATCTTAAAATTTGCGTGTATTTTAAATGAATTAAGTGGTTACATAATCTATCTTAATATAAAATTATATATACGTAATGTTGTAGTGTAAAGTTATGACGTAGATATTGATCCATAGTTAAGAGCAAACTTGGAGGCCGAGCATATAAATATTCATTTTTATTTTAATAAACATTTTACGCCCACAAACAAACAAGCATACTGTCGTGTCTTTTCAAAAACATTTATACTTTAGGGAAGAAAGCAGCGAGGCAGTGTCTTAGCGAGAACAGAGGTAGAAGCAAAGTGCGCAATTGCTAAGCGTGGCAGTTTATTTAGAGAATTGTTCGGTTCTTGAAATTTTGAGTTAAGTTTTGAATTAAATACGTCTTCATCGTTATGTAGAAGGTCATATGATAATATTAATCTAGAAATGACGCAATGCAGAAAATGGTATAACTGTTTTTAGAATAGAGAAGAGTAGTACCACCTAAATATAAATGAGGAATTAAAGAGCTGTTGCGAATTTAAATTATAATTTTGATTTACATATTTTATCTTATACACACACACACACACATATATATATATATATAATTATTGCTTATTAGATTATTATTATTATTTTATACTGTACATACACACAAGTATATATATATATAGAGAGAGAGAGAGAGAGAAAAAAACAAAATTTTTAAAATCAAAATTTATAATCCTTTCAAGAATTTTCGCTCATTATTCCGCTGAAAATTGATCAGTAGATATATAAAGAAAGAAATTTAGAACCAATTTTTCACAAAGACTAAACTCTGAAATTCAAATGAACTTCAAAAACGCCTATAAATGTAGAATCATAATTATTTTAAAATGTACAAATTTAAAATAAACCATCCCAAGGAAAACCAAAAAAATAATATAAAAGAATAAGAAAAAAAAAAAAAAAGAAAAAGAAAAAGAAAAAAAGAAAAAAAAGAAAAAAAAAAAAAAAAGAAAGAAAGAAAGAAAGAAAGAAAAAGCCTTGCTTTTATGTGTCCAAAATCAGCTAATGAACCATTTGAATTTTTGGTCTTATGAAAAATTGGTTCTGAAGTTCTTTCTTTATGTATATGTATGTACAGTATAAAATAATAATAATAGTCTAATAATCAAAATTGTGTAAAAATAGTTTTGTAGGCAACTATCAATAATATAACTATCTCAATATGCTTATTAAATCTATTCATATATTCCTTTTAATGGAGTAAGTTCTTATTTTCCTTTCAAAAACTATACGCAATGCGTAATTTTCTTCTGTTAATTTTAAGACTGTGAAATTGGAGAAAATAAATGGGAAAGGGCGAGTAAATACGATAATTTTTAATTCTGAAAGCAATTAGAATGCTTGCAGCTTCAGTCAAGGCTTTAATATTCTCTGTGCTGAGTGTATTATTACACTGCGTTAGTCAAGTGAACTTAAAAAAAGCTTGAACTAACGCATACGCATAACAAGTATATGAATCGTATTATCAAATATTCAGCAATAACTTACCTCGAGAATTCGCTTACACGTGAGTATTTACACCCTCATTTGCTTCTTTGAATTACGACGTGAGTAAAAGAAAATAGAAAAATGATTGATCGTTTTTCACTCAATGTAATCAAAGGTTTAGACGAAACGAAAAATGAATGTTTCGTAAATAACAAGCATTATTTCTTTGCGTTGTTCGCAATAAATGGTGAGTGGAGCTCTGATCTTTAGATTGTACAATAACATCTTTTCGTTATATTTTAGTGATTTCTCCTTTGCGTTGCTCAGCATTTCTCTTAAACGTTCAACGTTTTGTGCTTTGATCGTAGTTTTATTATTATTTTATAATGCAGTAATACTCAAAGAATAGAAAAAAGAGCAGATTTATTTCATGAAAACAAATGCAAATTGTATGCAAATTGAAATTTCGAATTGAATTTATTTTTATTTGATGTTCTACAGTACATTTTTCCAACAAAACTCTAGACTCCTTACCAGTTGCTAAATTCTGTAATTTTGTTTTTAGTGAGTATTATTAAATCTCATTACATACTTTCTGTGTATTTAGGCTCATAAAATATTCTTCCCATCGTAAAATTTTGAAATTTCTTTCATTTTAAATCAGAAAATTTTCCCAGTGTTGTGTGGTGCAATTCTTATCATCTTTCATTTTCAAATTTCAGTAAGATTCTAATTTAAAATTACCGAAAGTTAACCGATTCAATCGATTTTGAGGGAAAACAGGTACAGGTCCCTCTTCATCGGGAGCAAAGAAATCTGCAAAACAGTTCGTTGCTCCTGATGAAGGGGGACTTGTACATGTTTCCCTCGAAATCAATTGAGATCTTGACTAATTCTATGCCAAATGTTTGCTAATTTTATGTTTCATTTTGGCGGGTTTATCTTCTGTTTTGAAGATTCTAATTATTTCATTTATATAAAAACAGGATATCATATCTCTTAAGGTATGAGATTATAAGGAATTATTCCATTCCCCATTACGTGCTGTCCCAGTGTAAATGATATGTCCAGCTGGCAATCAAGAGATCCGTGGTTCGAATCCACCGGAAACTGCAAATGATATTTCATATTTACCGGCCCTGACTACAGAGGAAGGAACAGAGGGGACGCTTTCCTTCCACCATGGTTGACACAGTCCTGGGGAGCTAGCGGTTTAGTGATACTTCCGCTCACGACAATTTCTGCACAAAGAAACATTCAAACATTGTTGAATGGTTAATAGTAGACTGTATAGTTTAGTGGTATTTTCGCATAAATTACATCTTGGTTATCTTTCGATAACTTTCAACAACGATTTTAATTATTAATTTGTTTAATAAAATTCTAAGTTATTGGACTTCACAAATATAGATTTTAACAAAATGTTATGTTAATTGTGAAGAATATGTAGGGTTTCCCTTATTTTGCATAAAAAATTATTTTAAGTTTGATACCTTTCCTGAACTCCTCCACTTCCCCTCGCATTTCCTCGCCAGGATGTAAATTTAAAGTTAAGTGAAGTGAGTATTTAAACGGGTGAATATCTTGAGTTTATTCAGAGCGTGTTTTCACTAGCCAGCACATGTTACGTTGCTATTTCGCTGTTACGGTAGTATGCCCCATAGCCATTTCGGTTAATTTTCACGCCTGTTAGGTTTTGTTGAGCCAACCTAAGTTTGCCATACTTTAGCGTGCTAATACAGCACTCTTCTATTTAGACTTTGAATTGACTTATATTCTATGTTTAAGTTTCACCGCAAGTTGACGTTATTGAGCACGAAAACCGTGCCTTTCTGTTATGAGTTGGAATTAATAATAGGTTATTTTCATCCTTCTTTTGTGCTGGTATTTCATTCACGCCTATGCGAGAATTCGCCAATTCATTGTAGGATCTAGTTTAGTTGATGTGGAATAGAAGAGACAGATCTTACCATAAGAATTTTACATTTCTAAAAGAATCTACATTTCAGATCAAAGACAGATCTTACATTTCTTAAATAATCCACATTTCAGAGGTAGATCTTACATTTCTAAAAGAATTCACATTTCAGAGTCAGATCTTGCATTTCTAAAAGAATGAAGAAACAGATTAAGGCCATAAGCAATCAAAGTATTTTTAAAATGTCAAAATATTGCAAGAACATAACGCCCTTTAAAAAGTTCTGAATAACTAACTTCTGTAAGCGCAAAAATATATACATTTATTTCGATCTACTTCATAGTTTTTTCGCTATTTTTATTTTAGTTTCCAGATATTAAAATATTTTAAACTAGCAGCTATTCGGCCAGCCTTCGTCTGGCTTTTAAATGTACCGGGAAAATGCCTGAAGGGAACACTAAAAGTTAAATTGAAAAACTACACAGAATTTTATTCTGCAGAACAACTACATAAAAAAAAAACCACAAATTAAAAAAAAATGTATTACATATAAAAAAATTACAATGAAATAAGCAATATCCCTTAATACAAATATCAATTATACTAATAAATAAATTAACCAACTTCCCGTTGCCTTCTCTGAACAAACGTCCAGTATTCAAGAGAAACATTAAATTAAAAATCTGCACAGAATCATCGCCCTCACTTTTCAAGTGGCAACAGTGCTGATTTTCAACAGTCAGAATTCCAGTATACAATTGAATGAAAAACTGTTGCCCAAACCACATTTCTAAAAGAATGAAACTATTCAAAATGATACGATAAAATCGAAAAGATAAAATTTTAAAAAATATAATTCAAATTTTAAAAAAATCGCTTCAAGGTGCACTGGCTCTTGTCTATATGTACCTATATACCAAATTTCGTAGCCCTGGATCTATTAGCTTACGCGCAGCACAAACGAAAGACACACAGACTCTTTCTTTTATTATATGTGGAGAAAAGTGTGTTTTTTGTCATTCACTTAGTACTGTAATATGCCTTCGCTCAGCGTTATAGATAAACAATTAAGATTTTTAGCTTTTTTTTTCTCTCAAAATAGGAAAAAATTGCGTAATTAAAATTGACCTACGTTTAAAAATAATATAATTATATTTTTAAAAAAATAACAAACTATACAAACATTTTTTAACATAATAAATTTTAATTGAAGATAATTTCTAAAACTTTCAGACATAATAGTTGCCCATCTTAAACCCACTTAGGGTTTATATAATTGAAAAATAATCACTTAGGTTTTTATATGCTTTAACTGACAAATGAAATTACCTCAAAATCCTATAGGCAAATTTCAGATGTTTGTGAATTTAGATCAGTTAGTTCAAAAAATGAAGCAAAGTTGGTGTGCAGACCAGATTGCAATCTGATGACAATGAGCTTAATATTCAAATCTGAAATGGATAGTTGTTATTTATTATATTAATCAGAGAACTATTAAACTACCTAAAATTGCTTGTGCTGCCAAAATGTGTATACTAAAAAATTTGAATTTGTTAATGAACGCATACAGAAGCGTATTTGAAGTCAAAACTTTGCAATGTGATGACTAATTATAAATATACAATTATGCATGCTAAAATATTTGTTATTCGGCACATAGGTCAGCTTAAGTTTTTTAAATATGGCAAAGCATGCGAGGGCTATCTGCCTAAGGAGGATTCTTTCACGGAGGACTTTCTAAGGAAACCTATATCTCATTTACATCATTCTTAAAAAAAAAAAAAAAAAAAAAAAAAAAAAACGAAAACCAGCGATGCAGCCAGTCCATTCGCGATTTAGCGGTCTTAGCCATTCGGCCACTGGTGGGGCCTATTTTATTCGGCACATATACTGTAGTTGCACGAAGCATAACCCGATTTTTGATTGTGTATTAAAAATAATGCACGCAATTTTCATTCAATTTATATTTATATCTTATGTAAAAATTTCATATATGCTAAATTATTGTAAATCATTTTACTCGAAAAATATAGTGAAACGCATAAAAAATTAAAAATATGAAATTTATATATATGTGCATATTCTTTTCCCAATCCTGCTTATGGCTTCTAATTAAACTACGCAAGCTTACAAAATTTGGGTTGTGACATTTTTTTTAACTTTCGTTAAGTTTAAGTATTTTTTAACTTTCGTTTGAGTTTTATGCATTATTACTGAATCGGAAAATGACGTTAATTGTTTCCCACCACGTCATGAAGTTTTGAACGTTTTGAATTCGTTCAAATTTTAAACGTTTTGAATTCGTTCAAATTTTAAACGTTTTGAATTCGTTCAAATTTTAAACGTTTTGAATTCGTTCAAATTTTAAACGTTTTTTGGAAATCGCAACTTTCAAAATTTGTAAAAAGTAGATAAATTACGAAAATGTGTGTTTTTAAAATAGACTTAAAACGTTTTTTCTAAGAATTTATTCTTTATTTTAGCTTCTGTACTTCTGTGTGTATTCTACGCACAAGACAATGTAAGTAAAATGTTATATTTCCATTTGTCGAATTTCTCGTGGACCACTCATACTATGTTTCTTATTCCCGATGGGGTTTATCTCTGTGTAATGTCCAGCAATAGTCAGCCGTCATTGAAGTAGTCCATTTTTATATACCTTCTTCCAGTTCTTCGATGTCTTGATGAAATTTCTCACCCATCTCTTTCCTAAAGCGACTCAGCGTTCCAGGAATATGTTCCAAATGTGAATTTATGTAGTGAACCTTTAATCTCACGGAACAGCCTAAATTTTTGTACTTATACAGCTTGTTCTCGACGACTGATTTAAGTTCAGGTCTTTTTTATTGCCCAGAAACTAGGTTACTAAGTCTTTAAAAGCTCCCTTTCCTCTACTTTTGTTTGTTTTTCAAAATTACATTCTTTCAGTAATTTTCGGATGTCAGGACCAGTAAGGACATCCTCTTTTAGTATAGCTGTTGATGAGGCTAGTGACAATGATGAATGCTACCTGTTTCTGCCTTTGTTGATGAGGCTAGAAGTTTGTCCCAAATGTATTTAAAACATTGACCTACTTTTGATAAGGCTTTGACAAATTGCTTCATCAAATCTAATTTAATATGCATATGAGGAAGGAGAACTTTATTTGAATCTATGAGAGCTTTTCGGAGCATTATTTTCGTTTCAGGACATCTTCGATTCAAAACATTTTGTACATTCCCTAAGGAACATTTAAAGGGGAAAGGAGGGAAGGGAGAGGGTTTCAAGGGACCCAACTACCTCCTAAGAATAAAAATTAAAATTAATGGAAATAAATATCGGCTTGGCAAGCAAGTAATTTCGGTTTTTTAGTGTGAAATTAAATTCAGTTTTTTTCTATACAAAAAATGAACTTTAATCAGTCGAATATCTTCCACTCTGTTCGATGAATTTTTGCCATCTTTTTAGTAGCTTCATGGATTGAATTGGATTATTTAATTATGGCAAAACACACGAGGGCTATCTACCTAAAGGGAGGGATGCCAAACAAATATTTGTCGCCAAACTGCTAATGTTTTGGAAGTTTAAGAAGCACATTTGAATGCTAAGGACTGATTTTTACATGATGTTCTGGTAGTTTTTCACTTCCTCAACCAAAATTTGAAGAAGAAGACAAATTACTGCTGTTGTGAAGAATAGCAGCAACTTTTTTTTGTATTGTTATAAAAAAACACTACGGATTCTGCAAGAAATAATAATATTGGTTTATTTAATTATGGCAAAGCACACTAGGGCTATCTGCCTAAGTGCCTTCATGGAGGACTTTCTAAAGGACACTGGCTCGTATACTCGTTACACATGGGGAAAACCACAAAAACGCCCATGCAGTCAGCCCGTTCACGGGATTCGAACCTCGGACCGAACTACCAGGGTTCAGCATCTTTACCGCTCGGCCGTTGGTGAGCCTTAGTAGCTTCATGATTCCGTGCTTATAGGAATGGTTTATATCAGCAAAAACATCAACCAAATGCGATGTGAGGTCACCGTTACTACTTAAATTTTTACCACTTAAGTTTTGTAAACTTCGAAATACATGAAAATCCGATGATGCAACTCGGGGATATACGAGGGAAGCGATATCACTTCCCAATCAAGCTCCAGTAATTTCGTACGCGCTACTGAAGATTTGTAAGGCCTCACATTTTCATGGTGAAACACGATTTCATTTAGATTTGCCAATTCTGGCCTGACTGCTTCCTTCCGCTTACAAATAGCCGGGTAGTAAAGTTAGTAAAGTCCCTGAACACTGGTAGTTAGTAAAGTCCCTTAACTCGGTCCGAGGTTCGTATCCCGCCAATGGGCTGGATGCATGGACGTTTTTGTGATTTCATCCTCCACGAAGGCATCCCTTCTCTTAAGCAGATAGTCCTCGAGGCTTTGCCGCAATCACATAAAACAAACCGAGCATTTCTTCCGTCAGTTTCATAAATTGTTGGCAGTAAATATCAGAGTTAATCGTTTGGTTGCTTGGAAGCAGCACAAAATGCAGAACACCTTTGTAATTCCACCAAATTGACAGAAGGATGTTTTTCTGATACAACATGATCTGTGCTGATTCATCGTGCTTCGATCATAATCTTTTTCATTAATGTTATTTTAGGTGATACATTTTTCCTCATCAGTCATAATTGCTCAACATTGCATTACATTTAAAATGCGTATAACAAATATTGATTCGCTATGTTAAATGAATTTCTTACAACTCATGTGGAATCATCGAGCTTCTTAACAAGTCCTCCAATTGTTGTGCGGGATACATTTAACCTTTTCGCAATCCCTCGCACAGTTATATGACAATTCGATTCAATTACGACTTTAACATCAACTTCAGAAGGTCGGCCAGAACGATGATCATCTTCAAGTGAAAAATCTCCAGAATAAAAAATTTTAAACCAATTCACACATGTATTCTGTTAAGCAATCAATACTATAAACTTCACATATTTTTTTTGTGATCTTCAGCTTCTTCCTTTCTGAAAGTAAACTATGTCAAAAATGCTCAGTTTTGTACCGCATGTTCAAATCGATCGTAAACTAACAGTTGTAAATAAAAATACACGGAATTTGCTTCTATAGCAAACTAAAAGTATCAGCTGCCAAATCTCAAAAGAAAAAAAGAATATAAGATTGACAAATAATAGCGAATGAGAAAACGAATATTTCCTGGCTCTCCCTAGTCATCGCTTTTAAAGGTACGGAATTATTATCGCATTCCTCCCTCCCGTACGTGCTTTAAGTGGTAGTACGTCCAGCTGGTGGTCAGAAATCAGTGGTTCGAAACCGCAATGGCATAACTAATTTCCCACGTTTCCTAATTCCAGAAAAATCTAATAACTCTACAAAATCATTTTTTTTAGTGTTTGAGTACTAAACTTTTTTATTTTAGTTTAATTATTGATTTCTTTCCTTTATTTTATATAACTCTTGATCAAATTTATCTTTATCTGATAATAAGGGAAGTTATTTAATACAAATGAAAAAAGGTTGAGTTTGTTTTAATAAAGCTCACGAATTGTTAACCGCGTCTAGAGAGGATCAAAATTCTCGTAAAATATACCAGCATAACACCGAAAACTTTCATTAAGATCCAGCACACTTGTTTTGCAATATAAGACAATGCTGAAGTTTTCTGATAAGACGAGTCAAATTTTTTCTTACTGCTCAGATCTGAAAGTGCGTGCACTCTGTAAATAATATTTCCTTCGCAAAGGAATCAAATCTGAAGCTGATCCCAGTTTGCAGATTAGAGTACTTCTGTAATGATATGAAATAATCAATTTTTTAAAAATTTCTACTTAAATTTCACAGTCAGAATATCTTACATTTATTCCCATTATTTTATAAGGTATTTCTTTCGTCTTCTTAGCATGCCTTCATGGTGCAACGGTCAGCACGCTCGGTAAGTATTTGAGATATCCGAGTTTCGAGTCCCGGCGGAGGCATTGCTCATGTTTCACGTCTCTCAGCATAAAAAAGCCCTAATATCTATCGCTACAGTAGCGCCCGAAGGAAAAAAAAGGTGGTGGGTAATGATATTCCATCACCAGGATTCGGCGACCCTAAACCCCAGTCGCTCTTTAAAAAGGGAAGTATATAAGGTATTTCTTCCGTCTTTTTAGCATGTCTTCGTGGTGTAGTGGTCAGCACACTCGGCGCGTATTCAAAGGGTCCGAGGCTCGAGTCCCGCCAGGGGCACTGCTCATTTTTCACGTCTCTCAGCATAAAAAAAAATCCTAATATCTCTACAATTTGACTTTTTGAACTATTCACGTCCAAGAATTTAATGTGGAACAAATAATAACAAAAATTAAAATTAACCAAAAGAGCTATCATATACTGCTTTAGAGATTGAATAAAAATCAGTAGATTCGAGGGAAAATCATACATAGATCTTTCTTCTTCAGGAGCAAAAACTGTTTTTGTAGAGGTGTGAGGTGCCACAAGCATTTTATATGAAAATGAATGTGAGGAGCAAAGCGAAAACGAATGTAACGCCATCCGTTGAGGAACACTGTAATAAAACGTGAAAAAGCTGATATTAGAATTTCAAAGTATATGGAAGAACTAGATTAGGATTGATGTCATTAACTCAAGAAAATAAAGTTTTATGAATTTGTGAATATGAAAGGTTTCAAGGAAATCCATTTCCCCAAATAAAGAAATTTTATGGATAATTTTACCAAAAATCTACGATTAGCTATCGAATATTTATTTATTTTGCTTTTCCGAGCATAAGATTGATGTCTCTTGATGAGAAATTTTAATAGTTATTTAGTTTGGCTGATTGCTATAATTACTGAGAGTTCAAACATACTGAAATATTATAGAAGAATTTTGTTGTGGTGGTTAAGAATTTTTCGGGTTGAAAGGTGTAAGACAATCTTTTAACTCATTGTCTTTCTTCATTTGCCAATTTTCTTAATCACTGTCAGCCATAATTTTGTAATTTTATACTAAGTCTTCGTAAATACTAAGTGGCTTCTGATTACTCTAGTTAGCTTTAAATCACGCTTTTAATCATACCGTTAAAAAACAAAAACTCTTACGACTCTTTAAGCCCTTTTAATGAAGCAATTTGACTCAAATTTGACACCAAGCAAAGCCATACGGAACATTTAATTTAGAATTTTGAAATTTGAAATACTTAAAAGTATTACTACTATACTTTCGGAATTGAAACTAACAGCAGAATATTATTCAATTAACGTTTTTACCCCTTTAATGTGCACACTTAAAGTGCTGCGTTAATTCCTTTTTGAAGTTTACAAACATTTCTATAAGCTGGCTTTAGGTCCTGCTTTTAATAATTCCCCCAAAACTCTAACGTGGAATATACGGAGAATATTACATGATTTAAGCTCTAAATAAATTCTTTTTAGTTGTTCGAATAGCTGACAGCATTTTTCGTATAATGGTTGATATCTAACAAAATACCTTTATTTTGACGATATTATTTTATGAAAGGAATCAAGCTTTTCTTCATTTAACTAAATGGAACCATTTAGAATTCTTTGAGCCGCCTTGATCAGTTAAATAATTAGCATTGCTGGCTGCTGTATCGTTGGGCCTGGGTCTGAATCCCGCAGAAATGGGGACACTTAAAATATATATCTAGAGCCGAAAGTTTTTCGAATGATTTGATGGTAGAGGAAGAGGGCTTGGAGTGCTTTGGACCCACCCCGGGGGATTCTCCTTCAAGATAGGAATGGAAGTAGGCAAAGACGTTAAGTCACATATGGTGCCCAAGACCAACAAGTCACAACAACATATTTCTTTGAAAAAAAAAAAAAGATTTACAATTCTTGCTTCCTTCGTTTATGGAGTACTACTGCTATTAGTTTCTTATTGTTTCTTCTTTAGTCTTTATTCTGAAGTGCGCAAGGACAGTGTCAGAGAATGTAGTGTGATAATATTTAGCGTCATCCCTCAAATTAGGATTTAACGTACAATATTATTTACCATCTGTAATGAGTTTCTGCTCAATTCCGAACCCAAGAAACTTCTTAATAATTTTACAGCAATTTGATTTCTTTTGCTCTATTTTTTTAAGCAATTTGATTTCCTTTGCTCTAATTTTTTTTATCTTTTATTTTTTTATTTTGCAGCTTTTGCTTTGTCATAAAATTCTTTACTTCACAGATGGTTGATTTTGATGTCTTCAGCTTTTGAACTACTGACCGATAGAAATACCCATTCTCATAAATTTCAACCGTCTTTGCTAAACCGGATTAACCGTTTTCTTATTTTGTTTCCCACTGTTTCAAAACTGCTGATTGATATCAAATTGTCAGTGCTGTTTAAACTGTTTCAAAGTGTGAAAAACCTTTGGTTTGATTGTTTTGTAGTGTTTAAACATAGCACGTTTTTTTCGCTTTTGCCATCTCAATCATAAAAGTGAACTAGTTCATTCTTAATAGCTTTCGTTAAGTGATGTGCCTTTTTATAAACGGTTCAAACATTTAAAATTACGCTGCTATTGTTCTGAAGGAAATGAGTCGCTGTTGCAATGGAAATTTGAAAGATTTGGGCATTTATCTTTATTATTTCACTCTTAATTAATATAGTTATTTCCCTCTTATGTGAGACAATTTTCATATATATCTATTTTATCAATTTGAAGGTGGCAAATCATGTTTTAATGATTCCCAAATGTACTTAACAATTAATAGGTTAGATAATATTTCATATAATTATGAAGATTGTAGCTAATTATTATTTACTGTTTTATTCAGCTTAAAAGTACTAGCTTAAACTCGAAATGATAATTTTAATTATTTGATTTTATTTATAAAAATGCTTTCATTTGTCACTTGAATTACACTTAAAATAATTTAATTGCTCCGGCATGATTTTTAAATATTTTCTCATTACTTTAATGTACTGAATTTCCCTTAGTAACAGGCTACTGAAAAAAAAAAGATATCTGCATCCTCGTTACGTTTAGTTAAGTTCTGACAAGGTTAAAGCGGTCATTCACTCGGATGATAAAGTGCACTTAAAGAAGAAAGCTGATGTCACTGGTTTTGTACTGAATAATGTTATGGGTGAAATCAAAGCTGAAATTAGGCGTGACTAGAATTCTATTCTTGTAACTGAACATACGTAATATACTTAATACTGATTATTTTTATGTTGTAAGATTAAAGTAATTTAATGTTTCAGCTGTACGTTCAACTTTCTAGATTACAGTCGTTTTATCAGTCTTGACTCTAACTTAAAGTTTAAAGAATACGGGTTTAATACAAGAAGAAGAGACTTAATTTAATCTCTTATATATATATTTTCCTTTGGTAAAAAGTACGAAATTAAATTTTTACACGTTCACCTGACCCTTTTACATATGTTTAGGAAAATGTTATACTCATTATATAAAGTAAAACACAAAACGTTTGACTTACGTATAACAAAAAATTGATAGAGATATTTAATTTTCAAATTTGAGATTTTTGAAGTCGTTTTCAGTTTGCTTTGGGTTGGTTAATAAATAAAGTAGGATAATTCGAAGTTTATATTTTTTTTCCTTAAGTTTCATTCAGTGATACTCTTTCGTGATTAATTAATGTCTAATGTTCTTTAATTTATACTTTTATTACAACTGGTATGCCGAAAGTATTTTGACACTAATTTATAAAGTTTGAAATTATAGAACCACATTACAAATATTCTGGTGCAGTTTTATTACTTTAGAATCCCAAAACTAAATATATACAAGAAGTTCATTAAACCAGAAATATTTTTAGCCCAAATGGGAGTTAGCCCAAAACGGCTATTAGTCTCGAAACCGCATTTTGCAGCGAATCACTTTTCAAATTGTTGCAACCAAATATGAACTCCCTGTATTATATTTAAAGAAACTAAACAAGGAAGAATCTACCTGAATGTATGTATATTTCTTGCCCTGTGAAAAAATAACGGTACCTAGAGTCATCAAATTCTGAATAACATAGTCCTCCACCCGAACATGGGCACCTGGAAGTCCGAATTTTGAATATGGAATTTGTTTTATTATCTATTTCATATTTCGTCAGACATTAAAGGATTTTTGAAGAATTTTCGATTCTTTAATGTCTAATGAGACATTCTATCAGAACTGTCTATCAGAAATTCTAAAGATATGGTCTTTTTAAATATTTTTAGCCCAATGTGGCGTTAGCCCAAATGCTCTTGAAACGTGTATGTGTCTGTAAATGAACAAAAAATGCCCGTTTGGGTGTAATATAAAATCTGAAAGTTTTCAGATTTCTTTTATTTCTAATTTAGACAAATAAGACAGTTCACAATATGACAATACTGTAGTCTGCCAATACAAAAAAATTTTGTAAACAAGAACAGAACAAAAATTTTGTAAGATTACCTGAATGTTTGAAAAAATTCAAATGATGCGCACAAATGCTCGTTACATAATCCGTTAATATCAGAAATCTTATCCATAAATGACGTTTTCTTTTCAGTTAAGTACAAATGCAAACATTTCACTCTTCAGTTTATGTACGGCCCCTGAATGTGACGTCCAAATTTAAAACTATATATATCGGTAAAACTTCGTCACACGGAAGTCACACTTTGTATCTTGTTCTTTTTATAAATGAATATCAAATTTTTCTAAATCTGAGTATAGGGAACGGGTTAACGTATAAAATATGAAATTTCGGGGTAGTTTTTACAAAATGAATTTTTTTTAAATTTAAAAATGTCAAAACATGATTAAACTTTATTTAAAACTATTTTGTAAGTGGAGGTATATGTGTTTATGAAAATAAAGGCGGGGTAAAGATTTTTTGTAGAGACGGTATATAATTTTTTGCAAGCAATAAAAGCGGTAGAAAATCCTGGAATCTACAACGCCGTGTTGTGCTAGTTTCAAAAGACATTATTTTGCTAGGTTCAACTTTTCTCAATTTCAGTCATTAATATACTTTATCACAGAGACGAATATGATAATTAATGCAAGTTACAAAGTTCCACAATACAGCTAAGAACTGATATCCCGATATTTTATATACGCGTTTTTTCAAGTACAGACATTATCTTCTGGATAATACTGTAGATACAATAAACATGCTACTGCGCTCTTATTGAGCTCTTGTTTATATAAAACTGGATGTAATATAATAGTTTCCGTATTTCTAACAGTTTTCGTGGCATATATTGGTTGTGCATCAGCGGCTAAATTTTGAGGCCTATATGAGAATATACCAAATATAAAATCGTGTAGAATAGCAGCTTGTAACTTTTTTCTCTCCTATACTCCTTAATAAGGCTTTGTAATATAGAATACTCTTAACTCCCGTTTCAAATTTCTAACTCATTCCTAACCCCTTACCGTATTCCGGCAGTAAATCTTATTACGTTTTTAGTTTAATACTATAGAATTAATAGACTGCTATGAATAAATGAAATAGATACTGATTGTTACATTTAAAAGGTATATTCTGACTCCTTTTAGCATGCTTTCGTGATCTAATTGGAAGCATACTCGACGCGTATTCGAGAGATCCAGGGTTCGAGTTCCGGCGAGGGCATCGCACAGTTTTCATGTCTCCTGCTCCCCCCCTCGAAAAAAAACACCTAATGATTCTACACATTATTTGTTTCAAATACGTGTGATAACAATATTTTAAACCAAAATATAATACCAATGTTTTTGAAACGGAAATCAGAAATTGAGTGCATTGATGAATTTATTCGCTATCGATAAAATCTAGATCTATACTAAAACCCTAAGTATTTTTATATAATTTTAAACCACAGTAAAACACTATAAATGAATATAATTATTTAAAAATGAATTAATATGTAACTTTATACATACTAAACTTAAAACAAAAATTAAGACTCGTTCACGAAAGGTATTGTCCTCAACGTGAGTAGTATAAAAATGGGGGTTCTGCATCAGGTGGATCAGTGGATCAGGGGGCGTGGTCAATGACATCACAGAGGGCGGGTCCAAAGGCAACGTCATCACACTAGGAGGCGTGGTTTCGAGTGGAGTTGAGTTGTTGGTAGACTGCTGGTTGAGTTGTAGACCTCCTGCTTTTCATTTAAAGTTAGTTTTTTTTAATTTGGCAACGGAGTCATGGCGTCCTCTAGGGACGAAAAAAGAAAATAATGTATTTAGGAATTGCTTATGGCGTCCTCTAGGGATGAAAAAAGAAAATAATTTATTTTAGAAGTTTCTTTTAAAAAAAAAATATTCTATGATTCAAAAT
Organism: Stegodyphus dumicola; assembly: GCF_044657685.1. NCBI lineage: Eukaryota > Metazoa > Arthropoda > Arachnida > Araneae > Eresidae > Stegodyphus > Stegodyphus dumicola. Next base: position 63,999,534 of record NC_140779.1, read on the forward strand.
ATAGAATTGAACTCTCAAACAAAATATCTCACCAGCTCAGTAGTTTGAAGATTTTAACCACTAAGCTGATGTGATACATTCAGATTCAGGTAAAAAAGCCTATTTAAGAAAATGGAATTTGAATCGACTCATCAATTTATTCTGATACTTTTATCCTTTCTAGTTTTAAATGAAACTTTAAACTTATTTCTTAGGTTTTCTGTTCATAATAACATATTCATTTACTGTCATATTTTTTTAATACTTAACACGTTTCTAATTTGTAATATTTATTTAATTTCCACATACTATTTTTTTTTTCATACCTTTCATAAATTTCAGCATACCCTGATTTTTAACTTATATGTTATATTTCACAAACGTTCCCGCACATGCTGTTTATTTGTTACATTACTTAATTTTAGATGCAATTTAACACTTTTTTTAACGTTATAATGTTCAATATATTCTGAATTTTAACTTCATTTACTTTTTTTAAACCACTCTAGTATTCTATACACACTTTAACTTAGTGATATGAAATTGTATTTAAAAAGAAACGTTTATTTTTCGTGATCTTAGTTCTTTTACTAAATTTTCTACAGAATTTCTAATTTCTTTCACGTGTTTAACAATATCTTCCTTACATTACCGAATATTTTTTAAAAAAACTTAAGTCTATAACTGTTAATTGCTTTTCTTACGTTCATGATTTCCCTTCTGTGTTTATATTTCTTAATTCTAGCTTAACTTATTTATTATAATGTTTTTATTTCTGCCTAATCACTCGTAATTCCAACATTTTATCCCTTTTTATTCATTTTAACGATATGGATTGTTTTCATTTACTCCATATTCAAATATTTCCTTACAATTTTTATAATACTTGTTTTTTTCCTCGATCATAATAGATCATCTACAGGTTTTACTCAGAAATTTTCATTCACAACTTTACAGTTTAATACCATTTATATCTAAATGTATTTCTTTCTCATATAGTTTTATGGTCTTCAAAGTTTCTAACATCATATTTAGTTTTAAATCCCGATTACCTTTAAGTGTGTTGATAATTTTCATTTCTAATTTTACAACCACGTTCAGTGTTTCATCCACACATACCAAAATATTTCTTACATTTTCTGATATTTAGTCTATGTCATATTTCAGTACTTCAAATGAATTTACACTGCTCACACTATTATTTTTTCATGTTTTAGAGACACTAACTATACTAATTTTACTATTTTTCCTGCACTAATTGCATCTATGTCAGCACTCATGCTAAACTAGCAATTGTTTTGCATCACATGCATAAAGAAATTCTTAAAACCAACTTTTTCAATATCGTACTCAAATTACTGTTTTCCAGATGGGAATTACCAGTATTCTTTGGTTTTACTCTGTTACATCTTTTTAAATTTTAACATCTTACTTTTAATTCTAACATACATCTTTTAAACAGTTTTTTCTTTTAATGATAGCCTTACCTTATTTGTTCAAATTAATTCTTTCATTCACCTTCTTTACTACCTTTCAGTACCTTCATAATTCACTATGCAAACGCAATGTCTTTCACTGACATTCTGTTTAATAATACCACAAGTTTCCTTAATTGACAAAAAGGGAATTATTTCTCATTTCAAAATAGAACTACTATATTTTTGGACAAACATTACCTTTATCCATTCAAGCCACCCCTTAACCTGTAACTGACGTAGCGATAGGAAAGGAGATTCTTATCATATGCTCTTTCGACATTTGAGGTTTCTAGAACTTCTTTGACAAGTATATCAATACCATCAGAAAATATACTTAACACTTTTACCCAGTTTAAAGGCAACATACTGTTATAAGAATGGTTTTAGTTAAATTTATAACACAAATAAACGCATTTTGTGCTAAATAGGCATAAACATTTAGATTCAGAATATTTCTTTTTAATCCGATGTAAGACTTGAATTTCATTCATGATACGGATTGTCTCTTGATTTTCTTTTTGTTTACCTTACACTAATAGAAAATTTTTATTTTACAAGTTCAGCTTTTAATGAAATAGAAATACAAACTACGATACACCTGCTGTTTTTAAGAAAAGGAACTTTGATATATTTCTGGAAATGTAAATGCTTTTAGAGTTTTCTTTCAATAACGTTGATTTTCATTACTTTACTAACTTCAATAATTCTCTTATTAGCTAATATGAATGAAAGAAGATTGTCAAAAATGTGACACAGTATAATTCTTACGAACATATGTACCTTTACCAGCATACAGATATTACCGATTGAAATGAAGAAAGATACAGATATTTTACTCCAATCTACATTAAATTAAAAAAAATATTTAAACTTTCATACATTCCAAAGAATAAACGAAAACTCAATAGATATTGTCATGTTTGTATATATGAGATAAAAATTTTATGAATGTTATCTAAAGTAATGCTTAGAACTTCATAAAAGCGAACATTCACTATGTTAATACACATATCATCAGTTATTTACATTAATCAATGTAATATTAATCATTACATGTACTATATGCATATATATTTAAAGTTTAATTGTCTTACAATTGAATAATTAACTATTGAGAGAAAGAGGTTCATATCTTACACTATTTAATTCACATGGAACAAATTTTTCCATCAACCACATTGAACCACGTTTATTAAATTCGCCAAAGCTCTTTTATTTCTGCATTTTCACACTCACGACACATTTTAAATGTAACTATTGATTACCATTTCAAACACCGATATCATAACTCAGTGTAAAACTACATCATAACTCATTTTTTCCCTACTAACTACAATTTTATATATTCAAGAAGTACATCTAAGACATGATCATTTTCTATGTTCTAGCAAATCGATTCAATTGCGAACATACTATTAAGACTTGCGATTTTAGAAGACTTGCATGTATTAACGATGTCAACGTTTCTTCGTTTTTGTAAGATTCGTATCAAACCATGTCGCATTCGAATGGGGTGTAAGAGATCAGTTTTTCTTTTAAACACTTGTAAACATTATCTTAAGGTTATTGTTGCTATTCCAAATTTGACAGTACATACAGAAGTGAAGGAAGATCCTTGATAAGCGCTGTAGACTTCACGTTATCATGATAACGTGCAGCACTCATCAAGGGTCTTCCTTCACTTCTGTATGTATTGTCAAACTTGGAATAGCAACAATAACCTTAAGATAATACATTCTTTCGCGTATGATTATCAGAGTTTTAGAAATTTTCCATTACTCTATCATGATAAGTGGATGATGCTTTTAAGATTCACCTTATGCATATATGTAATATCGAGGTTCAGAATAACAACATTAGGATACTATAACTCTTTCTCACTATCCTATCATGATTATTTTTACACATATGACGCCGGAAAGACTGGCTTCACAAACAAGACATGACAAGAATGTATTACGATAAGTGTTGATGAAATCATTTCGTTAATGTATGTTTTAGATAATTTTTGCTATTTAAGAATGCTACGTATTTCTATATCATTCAGAATTGTCGTTAGATTCAGAAGCGAATATGAGGAATATATGTGATACAGAGTTAAATGTGGAATTATACGAAGAATTTTATTCACGAAGTGAAGCTGATATTTTGCTAGATGAACTATCAAATTATGATTTTAAAAATATTAGTTTTGAAATTAATGGGACTCAGTATGTTCCACGAAGAAAAGTACTCGGTTTTGGTGATGAAGGACTTAGTTACGAATTCTCTGGAACGAGTATTTGTGCAGAACCATGGACTCAAACTCTTCTAAATGTAAAAGATTATGTTGAAACGATAACTGGCAAAAAATATAATTTTGCTTTATTGAACTATTATCCTGACGGAGTGGCGAAAATTTCAACGCATAAAGACAATGAAACTTGTCTCGAACCTGAAAGTGATATACCTATCATCAGTTTAGGTGCAAAACGTCAAATGGTATTTACCAGGCGAAATTTCACATCTCGAAGCGTGGACTTAACTCATGAAACTCTCCTTGTAATGAAACCCCCAACGAATCAATTTTGGATGCATGGAATACCCTCTCAACCTGACGTTAAAGATCCTAGAATTAGTATCACATTCCGAAACATAAAAATTTCGAAAATTAAAAAACGACGCTTGGAAGATAATGAGGATGAACTTCCAGAGGATGATTGGTTTGCCCACTATATGAAATCTGTTCCTGAAAATATCTTCATGCCGAATAATCGAGAACAGAAAAAAGAAAGTTCGAAGTTGATTGCACAGTGGACTCTTGTTTGGGGATATTTTGTGTCCATAAATCAGTTTGAAAACAGAATGAACATTCATCTACGTGAATGTGTGGAACAAAATAAAATATTATACCCTACTACACGCGGTGTTGTTATAACTCCTGCAACATGGCAAGAATTTTCCTCAAAAATATATGAATTTAATCTTCTCTATACGAGTGCCAGCATCATTTGCAATAATGAGTTGGTAGTTTTCAACAAAGAAGGTGAGTGTATTTTTCAACAAGTTTTTAAACAAGATGAAAATTCTTTTAAACTAAAACCTACATACCTAAAAGTAAACTGTGATATTTTAAAAAAATTGAAAGAAATTATTCCTGATGTATCTAATACTTTATATAAAAGTATTTTTGAAATTATTTTACCGTTGCAAATCAAATGTAAAAACAATTGTTCGGATATGGTAAGTGATGATGATGAACTTTTTAAAGAACTCATAAACTCTATCAAAACTGAATTAAATTCAGTGATAAAAAAGCTATATAAATGCGAAGGTTGCATTGTAAATCATCCTTCACAAACAAGACATGATTGCATTATAATAAGTGTTGAGGACAGAATTAAATATATTGGTGAAGATATATTTTTATGTATTAATTTTAAAAATATAAGAGCTTCTTTAAGGCAGAAAAAAATGTTTCATTTATTTTGTAATAGGTTTTTTGAATCGAAATGTTATGAAAATTATAAAAATGCACTAATATAAGTACAGCTATTCTATTTAAATTTCAGTCTTTGGTTGATGTTATGAGTATTTTTTTTTCATTATGTTTTTTTAATAGAAATATATTGAAATTTTAGTTTTAATTTTAAAGCAAACATGTATATCAAATATCAGTAAATGAATATTGTTGTTAATTTGATATTAACTAATGAAAGAAAATTCTAAGTATATTTTATGTAAAATACAGAAACTTGTTCTTTGGAAATAAATAAATGTATTTAAATAGAAAAGCTTCTTGGTGAAATGAATGTATTTTTATTTTTTATAACAATTTTTTTTAAGTATTGTATGTTTACAGTGCAGTATATGCTTCAAGTGATTCACTCGTGTTGAAAATTTAAGAGTTTATGAAGCGATTATTCGCTGAACTTATGTGATATACTTGTAAGGTTTCTTGAATACGAGTAATCTGAAGAGATATTTGAAATCTCATGAAAGAAACATCAGATGTAGTGTATGTTCTAAGAAATTCAAGTTTGTAGTTTGAAAAGTCGCGAAGCATCTCGTCTTAGAATTTTGTAGTGAATAATCACAAGTTCTTTTCATGTAAAAAGGATATGAAAACTTATAAAGTTACTTTTAAGAGTAAATCGTGATAAAAAATATTTAGTGAGCATAAGAATTTAAAACAATATGAATCTTTACATCGTATTGAATGTTCGGACATTTTTTTCAAGTAAAACAGAATTTGAAGAAAATCTCACGAACCTTTTTTTTTTTTTTTTTAAATTTTGCTGGTGTCAAAAGAAACAGAAATATGCTGATGATGATGTTTTGAAACAGCATTATACTTCTCTTCCTATAAATTGTATCCATTGTTTACAAGTGTTTAAAAGAAAAACTGATCTCTTACACCCCATTCGAATGCGACATGGTTTGATACGAATCTTACAAAAACGAAGAAACGTTGACATCGTTAATACATGCAAGTCTTCTAAAATCGCAAGTCTTAATAGTATGTTCGCAATTGAATCGATTTGCTAGAACATAGAAAATGATCATGTCTTAGATGTACTTCTTGAATATATAAAATTGTAGTTAGTAGGGAAAAAATGAGTTATGATGTAGTTTTACACTGAGTTATGATATCGGTGTTTGAAATGGTAATCAATAGTTACATTTAAAATGTGTCGTGAGTGTGAAAATGCAGAAATAAAAGAGCTTTGGCGAATTTAATAAACGTGGTTCAATGTGGTTGATGGAAAAATTTGTTCCATGTGAATTAAATAGTGTAAGATATGAACCTCTTTCTCTCAATAGTTAATTATTCAATTGTAAGACAATTAAACTTTAAATATATATGCATATAGTACATGTAATGATTAATATTACATTGATTAATGTAAATAACTGATGATATGTGTATTAACATAGTGAATGTTCGCTTTTATGAAGTTCTAAGCATTACTTTAGATAACATTCATAAAATTTTTATCTCATATATACAAACATGACAATATCTATTGAGTTTTCGTTTATTCTTTGGAATGTATGAAAGTTTAAATATTTTTTTTAATTTAATGTAGATTGGAGTAAAATATCTGTATCTTTCTTCATTTCAATCGGTAATATCTGTATGCTGGTAAAGGTACATATGTTCGTAAGAATTATACTGTGTCACATTTTTGACAATCTTCTTTCATTCATATTAGCTAATAAGAGAATTATTGAAGTTAGTAAAGTAATGAAAATCAACGTTATTGAAAGAAAACTCTAAAAGCATTTACATTTCCAGAAATATATCAAAGTTCCTTTTCTTAAAAACAGCAGGTGTATCGTAGTTTGTATTTCTATTTCATTAAAAGCTGAACTTGTAAAATAAAAATTTTCTATTAGTGTAAGGTAAACAAAAAGAAAATCAAGAGACAATCCGTATCATGAATGAAATTCAAGTCTTACATCGGATTAAAAAGAAATATTCTGAATCTAAATGTTTATGCCTATTTAGCACAAAATGCGTTTATTTGTGTTATAAATTTAACTAAAACCATTCTTATAACAGTATGTTGCCTTTAAACTGGGTAAAAGTGTTAAGTATATTTTCTGATGGTATTGATATACTTGTCAAAGAAGTTCTAGAAACCTCAAATGTCGAAAGAGCATATGATAAGAATCTCCTTTCCTATCGCTACGTCAGTTACAGGTTAAGGGGTGGCTTGAATGGATAAAGGTAATGTTTGTCCAAAAATATAGTAGTTCTATTTTGAAATGAGAAATAATTCCCTTTTTGTCAATTAAGGAAACTTGTGGTATTATTAAACAGAATGTCAGTGAAAGACATTGCGTTTGCATAGTGAATTATGAAGGTACTGAAAGGTAGTAAAGAAGGTGAATGAAAGAATTAATTTGAACAAATAAGGTAAGGCTATCATTAAAAGAAAAAACTGTTTAAAAGATGTATGTTAGAATTAAAAGTAAGATGTTAAAATTTAAAAAGATGTAACAGAGTAAAACCAAAGAATACTGGTAATTCCCATCTGGAAAACAGTAATTTGAGTACGATATTGAAAAAGTTGGTTTTAAGAATTTCTTTATGCATGTGATGCAAAACAATTGCTAGTTTAGCATGAGTGCTGACATAGATGCAATTAGTGCAGGAAAAATAGTAAAATTAGTATAGTTAGTGTCTCTAAAACATGAAAAAATAATAGTGTGAGCAGTGTAAATTCATTTGAAGTACTGAAATATGACATAGACTAAATATCAGAAAATGTAAGAAATATTTTGGTATGTGTGGATGAAACACTGAACGTGGTTGTAAAATTAGAAATGAAAATTATCAACACACTTAAAGGTAATCGGGATTTAAAACTAAATATGATGTTAGAAACTTTGAAGACCATAAAACTATATGAGAAAGAAATACATTTAGATATAAATGGTATTAAACTGTAAAGTTGTGAATGGAAATTTCTGAGTAAAACCTGTAGATGATCTATTATGATCGAGGAAAAAAACAAGTATTATAAAAATTGTAAGGAAATATTTGAATATGGAGTAAATGAAAACAATCCATATCGTTAAAATGAATAAAAAGGGATAAAATGTTGGAATTACGAGTGATTAGGCAGAAATAAAAACATTATAATAAATAAGTTAAGCTAGAATTAAGAAATATAAACACAGAAGGGAAATCATGAACGTAAGAAAAGCAATTAACAGTTATAGACTTAAGTTTTTTTAAAAAATATTCGGTAATGTAAGGAAGATATTGTTAAACACGTGAAAGAAATTAGAAATTCTGTAGAAAATTTAGTAAAAGAACTAAGATCACGAAAAATAAACGTTTCTTTTTAAATACAATTTCATATCACTAAGTTAAAGTGTGTATAGAATACTAGAGTGGTTTAAAAAAAGTAAATGAAGTTAAAATTCAGAATATATTGAACATTATAACGTTAAAAAAAGTGTTAAATTGCATCTAAAATTAAGTAATGTAACAAATAAACAGCATGTGCGGGAACGTTTGTGAAATATAACATATAAGTTAAAAATCAGGGTATGCTGAAATTTATGAAAGGTATGAAAAAAAAATAGTATGTGGAAATTAAATAAATATTACAAATTAGAAACGTGTTAAGTATTAAAAAAATATGACAGTAAATGAATATGTTATTATGAACAGAAAACCTAAGAAATAAGTTTAAAGTTTCATTTAAAACTAGAAAGGATAAAAGTATCAGAATAAATTGATGAGTCGATTCAAATTCCATTTTCTTAAATAGGCTTTTTTACCTGAATCTGAATGTATCACATCAGCTTAGTGGTTAAAATCTTCAAACTACTGAGCTGGTGAGATATTTTGTTTGAGAGTTCAATTCTATATTTTGAATCATAGAATATTTTTTTTTAAAAGAAACTTCTAAAATAAATTATTTTCTTTTTTCATCCCTAGAGGACGCCATAAGCAATTCCTAAATACATTATTTTCTTTTTTCGTCCCTAGAGGACGCCATGACTCCGTTGCCAAATTAAAAAAAACTAACTTTAAATGAAAAGCAGGAGGTCTACAACTCAACCAGCAGTCTACCAACAACTCAACTCCACTCGAAACCACGCCTCCTAGTGTGATGACGTTGCCTTTGGACCCGCCCTCTGTGATGTCATTGACCACGCCCCCTGATCCACTGATCCACCTGATGCAGAACCCCCATTTTTATACTACTAACGTGTCCAGGAAAAAGTAGATTTTTTTTATTCCCAATTCAAAAGTCATCAGATCTGTCATCGTTTCTTCTAGAAACTGTATTGTTTGAGATGAGGATATTTTTTTATTTTTCGAATATGTTCTTTCAGCAGCATCAAACTTTTAGCAATTGTATGGTTTTTTACAATTTTAGCGATACGATAACTTATTCTGTAGGACGCTTCTTCAGTCGCATTGTGAAAGCTGATTTGCAGATAAGATGTTACATGATGATCTTTAGATATTTCAGGAACAAAGTTCATTGAATTTTGTTTGTAACTGAAGTGCTTGGTTTCTAAGTGATGTAACATTAGCAAAGGATTTGCATTTCCATTTGATAACATCCGTTTTCTTCTATAATTCCAATTCATACTCCACTTACCTAAGTATCACGCGAAGAGGATTGTAGCTGCCCTCTTATGTTATAAATTAGGGATCTTTACCTCGTGGCCCGCTGAAGGTATTTTAGTGGCCCCACACTTGAATTGGAAGAAAAATTTAAAAAATTAAAGAAATTTTTGATTTTAAGAAAAATTCCCTTGCCAGCTTTTTGTCAGAAAATCTCTTATTCTTGATGTTTTAAACATTTTATTGACATGCCTGATATTATTTGGGATAAAATTTTCTGAAAATTACGAATGTTTCAAAAATTTCACTTTATATTATGTAATTTATCTTATGTGTTCCACCTGAACTTCAACTAGAATTTATAGATTTACAGTGTGATTCTGCAGTAAAATGCAAGTTTCTTAACAATCCTACATTAATAGATTTTTATTCAAAGTACGTGACCGAAGACAAGTATCCAGGAATTCGTAAACATGCGCTCTTCATGTCTTCTATCTTTGGCAGTACCTACAAATGAGAACAGCTTTCTTGTAAAATGAAAATCCTAAAATTAAAAACAAGAACACGGCTGACAGACAGACATTTGGAGAAAACTTTACGAATTGCAACAACACAGATTAAATCGGATATTGAAGCTTTAATCAAAGAAAAAAAATGTGAAATTTCACATAAAAACTAAAGTAACCACCTCTTCCGCCAGTAATGTATTTTTTTCCCCTTTTTTTTATTGCAAATGCATTTTGTAACATTGTTCTATACAGTCATCTTTATACTTTTTTCCCATAGTTAAAAAAAGTTTTAAAACATTTTAATTCGATTTCCATTTAACTTTTGGAGACTCATGTATAAATATCATACACAAATCTGCAATACTACATTTTCGCTTAGAATCAACTGTATTCTTGCAAAGCAAACTTCCCTTTTTTATATAAAATTTCTGACTACACTATTTTTTGACACATATGTGGCTCGCGGATCTTTGTGAATTTATTGATGTGGCTCTCGGGCATAAAAGGTTGAAGACCTCTATTCTAAATGAAAATACTAGTTTCACATTCAATTAGAATGTTTTCTTTTCTTCTAAAATAGGCCGCTATTTAAAATTTTCTTATTACTAATCAGCTTAACGCTTACCATAATAATAACTTCCTCTCGGTCCAGCTGGTTCTTTAACAACGTATGGTGCAGAGTCTAAACCGGAGCTAATCTACGATAGTTTTAGTTTTACGGGGAAAATCTACTTTTTAACCTCTTATCCAATTTTATTGAAACTAATTCTAAGTATAACAGTTCCAAAAGAAAAAAAATCTAACTTTAATATAACTATGAAGAAAGACAACTACTCATTCAATGTAAATTCTACTCATTCAAGTAACTCATTCAATGTTAAATATCTTACTGGCTGGTCAATCGTTTAATACGACACGCTATGACAAAATGAAAAAGGCTACACGCGATGAAACGTAGGCGAAAAGGTTTCTGAAAGTAATGTAAATTAATAAGAATTGTATGAGAAGAGCTAGTTAGAGCTAACTACATCGCTGTCATACCAATTTAGTCATATTTCGTGCACAGGTCACATTAAATTTACTTTCCTTTTTACTCAATGAAAAATTTAAACTTTTTAAACATTTCATTTTTCTTTGGTCAGTAATCATCATAATTATGTTGTTTTCTGTCATCAATGGTAATTTTTTCGCGTGCACCTGGTTAAATCGTCACGTATCCCGAAGAGTACGCTTGCCACGGGTTGGTAACCGCTGACGGAAAGCACAACATTCCGAAAATAGGATTAGCCGACATATCACAAAACATAGTTTCTCTTAGAAATGATTTGTAATTATTATGAGAAACATTCCGCAAGACAAGAAGAGGAAGAATGACCTTGTTTGCTTTCATTAGCTGTACATAAGTCACGTGATTTCTAAGGTCATCTACCTTGCTTGCTTACATTAGCTATACAAAAGTCGCGTGATCGCTAAGGTCCTCGGAATGTATCTCATTATTACTATACAATTAGTACCAGAACTAGTACTACTAGTACTGTGAGATCTAATGTGTTTAGCAAGCATGACATAGTAACTAGATCTACTTAGGTGTTAGCCTAGTGATTTTGCACAGGCGTGAAGATGAGCACAACAGGGAAAGGGTGGTAAAGCTCTTTTATTTTATCACAAATAAGTAACAGATGGCACGGTCTTACGTGAGTACAACTAAAACACCGTCCACCTGCGGTGAGAACTTAAACAATAACAATAGATTTAAAAGGTAAGAATATACAGTGCCTGACTATACAATTCAATTTAACAGGCTGACTTAGAAACTTACTCCGACGATAGACTAATTAGACGGCCAGAAAGCGTAGCCGCTGCTATAATTAACAGCTGTTAATCATAGCAAATTATGATTAACGTGCGCTTTCACTAGAAAAATCACGCTCTGCCTAACCTTTTCCTTTCAAAAATATAAATATTCTCGTTCACCTACTAAATTTACATCCTGTCGAGGAAATACGAGGGGAAATAAGAGAGTTCAGGAAAGGCTCAAAAATTTAAATGCTTGTAGTAAAACTAAGTTGGACCCTATAATACTATGATTGTTACTATCACGACGACCACCATAATGCTGTGAAAAGAGTTTTAATTCAATTAAGACTTTTACAGAAAAATTCTGATATGTTATTTGTTAACAAAAAAGTACATGCTGTGGGCTTTTTAAATTTACTAAGGAATTCTTCTGTTTTCTGATAGTTTTGAGATGTTGCGGCCTCAGTGACAAAGAAAAGGAGTTTTGCGGAAATTAATTTAGAACAGCGCTTTGTGTAATTAGTATTGCTAAGTGGGAGTTCTCAATTAGTTAACTAAGAAGCCTCATTTACTTCCTTCTGGAATAGAAAGGTTACACCGTAGGATGCAAAGGCAATATTACCAGAAATGACAAAATTGGATCGGTAAAGAAAAGATGAAATAATTAGTGTAATTAGTTATAACATCCAACCAAGACGACTTAATTAAAGATATCTGAGTTTCCAGTGAAATAAGAAGAACGAAAATTTTGAGGAAAGCTCCTTTTTAAATAAATTCGAGATTTTTGCTATATGGGATAAATTAGGTTTCGAAAGGCTGTTTTTGAGGTATCTCTCAAAAACAGCTTTTCGATTGCAAATTGCAATTGTTTAACATATTTGTCATACTATTTAATAGTGAAATACATAATATATATCACGTTAAAAAGTCTGTCAGTTACACTAACAAGTTTAAGGAAGGCAACAATTTTATCCTGGGAAAAAACGCAAAATTCGCTAAGTGGTCCAGAATAAGAAAAAATTCGCAAAATTTCCGCAGACTGAGGTTTTCGCTAATACTTTCGTGAAAAATGTCGCTGTCGATTTATATTAAAATTTCAAATTAGAAGTTGCATACTAAACATAAGGGATTGAAATAAATAACTAGTAAATGAATAAAAATTTTAGATTTTTTAATTGAAATTTACGTTTATAAACCAACCAGTTTCGGGAATCGCAGTCAATACTGTTATCTCAAATCAAGAATTAAAATTTACTTGAACGGTGTTTTAATTCATTATGTTGTGTATGCATAATATTGCTTTATTAGTACTACGGCTTTAAAATAATTTTGAAACGTCGAAAATCTATGTATCGTAATTTTTTTGATAAAGAATACATGACAATTTTACGTAACTTCTGGAAATGATTTTTCTAGGATTTTAGAAGTCCAACCAAATTTAGAGTATAATGAATTATCACCTTCTCCTGTGCGTGCACTTATAGAGTAAATGGTAGCACATAGAATTGGAAGTTGCGGTATTCGAATCCTGCGAGCGTACAGCTGATTTTTTTACGTTTCCCAGGTTAAAAAAAAAATAAATGTCTTTACTGTTGCGCCGATTAAAAAGATGGTAGACGACAATTCGTCACTACTTGGATTTATCTGATTCTGTTTCGTTCGTCTCTTTCTAATCACCTCGTAAGAGAGGGAGAATATATTGTTGTCTCCCATGTGTGCTCTTGTGATGTAACAGGTAGCACGACTGGCTAGCAGTCGGAAAATGCAAATTCCAAAACCCGGCTAGGGCATCGCTGACTTTTCATGTTATTTGCTCACAAAAGCCTAATAGCTCTGTAAAGATAATTCAAAGTTTAGTCTTATAGTTTGAATTTCGGAACAAGCTAGATATTGTGAAGTGTATTTTTGTGGAAATATTAACAAAAAATAAAATAAAAAATATTTAAATATATAATTAATCTAAGAACTGCAACAGAAATTAAAAAAAGAGTTTTTTAAAAAATAAGATTTTATTTAAAACTTATGAAAAAGTAATGAATTAAAAGTAGAAATGTTTTTATCATTTAGTTTAATAAGAACAAGACATCAAATTATTCTCTTTACAAAGTTCATCTACAATTTCGTATCACGAATAGTAAGCGTGGGAAGGCTTTGATAAACTTATAAAATTTATGGCTTATACTTTTGGCAATGTAATAAGATTATTAGATTTCGTTATTTGAGCATCCACACTTTTATTATTCGGAATATAAAACTGTATATGAAGTTTTTAAAGATAATTATTTAATCTCTTATGACCGTTAAAGTATATGATAAACCATTTTTCTGCTTTTAATTCATTTTAATAATTTCGTCAGTTTTAGGTAATAATTAATAATTTCATCAGTTTTAGGTAAAAGCTTATTCTATAAAAACTTTTTTAATCCCAATGACACAATATTAATTAAATTATTGAATTAAAAAAATTGTCTTTGAACAATGAACAATTATTCTTTTACGTGCAACAACTGTGTTAAATCAAATGATCGAAGCAATTCAGAGATTTTGCCAAAAACTGATAAATGATATTAAAAACTTCATCTAACATTTATACAGAACACTTTCCTCCGATTTATTCGATCATGCAGGTTTCTTGATTAAAAGAAGATATGTGTAAAAAATTGTTTTAGCTTTAATCTTTGGAAAGAAATGTAAATCGAATTTGGAAAATTCTCATCATTTTCATTTACGAACAGTGTGAGTACAAAATTTAAGCTCGGTTGAGTATCAGGAAGTGGTTTAAAAATCGATGACAGATTTTTCACCATAGCGACAAACACCATGAATGAACTAAATAAAAACGTAGAAAAGTAATTGGAAGAAACCTGAAATTCGTGAATTTCATCATTGGTTTATTCATCATTTTTGATATCTTGCAAATATCCAAAATCTCATATCTGCAAGATGTTATGCTAAATTTTGCGAAAAATAAACACAGAAATTAGCGTTGCTATAAAGTAAATTATCTATTTGTAAACATTAACCACATCATTAAGAAATGGATGTGCTTTTAAACTGTGCAATTTGTTACATTAATTAACAATGTATTATTATGTTTGGAAAGATAAATCAAAGATCTTACACAGCTTTAAATTCCAATAGTACATAAAGGGGTCAATCTGCCAAAATTCTTGACTGATTGACTGTTGTAGCAAAGCTAATGAATAATAGTTGTTAGCCTAACATAAGGCTACACGAGGGGAAGAAAGAAAGGACTAGACTATGAACGCTTCTAACTTTAAATTAAAGAAAATTTTTGGTTGAACATATCTGTATATCCTGAATTAGCAATGCTATATAATTTTCTGGAAGCCCATTGTGCACTTTAAGTAGTTTTGATACAGGAACAATAAATGAAAACAAATGTTGAAACAGGTAGTGTTTGTTTTGAACAAAAAAGGAGGTCCTTTAATCTCGAAATACATACGTGCATTTCGAAAGACTTTCTGGTGAAGTCTTCAATTAAGTATTAATATTCTGTCCATGCACAGTCAGATTTCTTTACGTGCATAAAATAGATTACGCAAAGTTAAGTAGGCTTTTGATGTATAAATGCCAACGCATATCTGTACCATCTTAAGCAATGTAACTGTGACGGCATGCGCAGATTGTTGCTTTTTGATGCAAAAAGACTCGACTTAAGGTCATATGAAAAATATTTTTGAGCACGTTTAAAGTATTTTTAATTGCTTTAAATTAATTTTTTCCCCATATAAAGGAATCCTTGATGAGAAACCGAACTGATTAAAAAGCACTAGAAATTAAGAAACATGGAAGAGCAGCAACTTTAACAATGTACGTGCTATTGATCTCTACAATATTTCACATCTCCTTTATCCACGGAGAGATAGTGAAAAAATATATGTCTCTTTTAAATGCGTTCTTACTATCCATAGTTTTGATATAAATTATTTATTTTATTTCTTCATTTACTAAGGTCTTTGGGCAGTAAAACAGAGCCTAAATTTATAAGACAATTTTTTAAAATAATATTTCAGAAGACTGTTTACAGCTATTGATGCTGAACAATTTTTAAATCGTTAATTTTTATTTATTATTTCCGTAACTCTTATCAACAGCTTTCGGTTTATCTTAACTCTTCTCAGTGGTGCAATTTATCCTATTATCATCCAAATTGTTATATAATTCTCTTCAAGAATTAAATCTCCTTCTGTACTCAGTTCGTTAAGTGCATATCCCATTTATTAAAACAGTTTAAAATTAATTGTCTTTTTTCACAGCCTTGAGGAAATATTTTGCACAGGTGTTTAATTCTGCAGCTGAGGAAAATTGCAAACATACATGCACCGACCGGCAGAAGAGTTTATCTGATAGGTTGAAGAGATATAGTTGGTCTTTACAAATCAAGCATACCAAACTGAATATCTCAAGTGAACCAAGCAAGTTATCAATGTACGCTACTGCAAGCAGCAAGAAAGAAAAGATATCTGTTCAAAAAATGAAAAATTATAAGGAAAAAAACAAATAGAGTCCAAAATCTGAGTCTCAGTGCCGAATTTCAATTCTTTGTTCGTATTTATAATCTTCATTATTGTCTCTGCAAAATCTTTCAAATTTGAATAGTTCCTTTTAAAATCATCTTTAAATTTCTGTCTATATTTCTCTCTTGCACTCCGGGTAAGTGTACATTCATCGACGAAGTGCCTGTTGTCTCCAGACTTATCACATATTAAGCATTTATCATTATTCTGTAGATGAAACCGATTAAAATAAGCCGGAAAACGTCCATGATTAGTCAGCCCATGTTGATTTATATCAACATTATTTATAATATTCATCATCTTGTTTAACTTTACATTTTTCATTAACTCTTTTTTCTTATTAGACGACTTCCAGCAAAAATTCCATTCTGTATAAATCCAGTTTCCCATTTCAGCAATGGTCTTTTTTCTTGAAGCTTGAATATCAAAATTATCGGTCCCATCCAGTGAAAAATTATATAAGATTTTATGTAAACTGTAATTCTTTAAAACATTTGAAGAAATACAGAAGATTTTAAGGAAATCCAGGTTGCAGATATATACACCGATGCCTGGCATCTGTTTCCTGCAACCAGATTTCCTTTGTCCAGGGATATGCTGCTCGCAATAATTTTGTTCTGATTTTCAGAACAGGGATTAGTTAAATGTCTGTTAAGTCGGATTTCGCTGGCGACTTATCTTTTCATAAGTGAGAAAAGTGTTTTACACTATTACTGAACATGTAAATCAAGTGTAATCCAGATTTTCTGTTTTATGGGAACTGTGCTGGTAGGTATCTTTAAAATTTTTGGGTAACCCTTCATTGGATTTCAACTTTAGATTTGAATCGCATTGAGTTTCTATTAATTCGATCTGATCTGTAAGTTAGCTAGCACTCTTTCAACGTCGGTTGAAAAAAGTTCAGAAATCAGAGAAAGCTAATCTAAGATAGATCTGGTATTGCGGTACCTTTCTTCGAAATCTCTTTTAAGGTGCTGAAGTTTCTTGTCACATGATTTGCATGTGTTTCTTGTCACATGATTTGCTGTTTTAAACTTATTTTGTTCTTAATAGAAGTTGGGATGTGTGTCAAGTCTTTTTTTTTAACTATTTCTAATGTAGTGTGCATTTTTAACTATTTCTAATGTAACGTGCATTTTTAACTATTTATAATATAACGTTTATATCTGATCACCCATTTTCGTAATACTTATCTTTTCCTTTCAAATTTATATCTGACGAATATTTCGAAACATTAATTTTAAAAGAATGATCTCATAACCACAAAGGATTAATCAACAAGCTGTTATCTTATTATTTGATTACCAAAAGTTGAAAATTTTGTTTTTCACGTTGAAAAATCATTTCGAAAGCTATAGAATAGAATAGCCAGTAATAAGGAAGCTCAGAATATTCTAATTCTAAATTTTTAACAGAAAATTGTCGCTGGCTTAAGCCATGCGATTTCGTGAAGTTGTTAATTATTTACTGGTTTCGTGTAATTTTCCCAAGATAATAACTTTTGAACGTAACATCTCTTGGTATATAACGCAGAGAAGTGATGGAAATTAGGTCTTTCAAAATGTTTATTTATCTGTGTAGGTGCGCTATGAAGTCACTATTTTTTCCATGATTTAAGGAACTTCATTCGTAGCTACGTGAGACAACTTATACAAATGTCAATAATAGTGTTCCAGAAATTCACAAACAGCTGTGAATATATGCTCACCAATTACCGTGTCATGCAAGGGTACAATGTTCAGTATATCCATGCTGGTCAAAAACCATAGAATCACCATAGATCAAACCATAGAATCACAAGGTCAGAAATATACGGCTAATTGAACTATTCCTCTATTATCTTTACTCCTTTCACATGCAGTTGAATATGCAAAACGCTTGACGATTTTATTTTCAGAATCGTATATATACGCCTCAAAATTCAGTGAAACTCCAACTTTTATTAATATATTCTAATATCACAGATTATCAAGAAAATTAAGATTGCAAAGACATGAAAACATTTATTTCTGGACTAAAATACACACTAGAAACTATTTAAAATCAAACTCATCAAAGACATTTTTAATGCGTCTCACACAGTTCGTCAGGACCTCGTTTCCACGAAGTTAACACTTTATAAGGTATTTTCTCCCTCCTTTCAGCATGCCGAGAGTGCTATCGTTACCATGGTGTAACAGTAGCACTCTCGGCGCGTATTCAAAAGGTCCAGGCTCGGCATGGCCATTGCTTATTTTTCATGTCTCCTGCTGCAAAATAACCTAATGACTCTACAAGTTAATCTCCAAAAGCGACAAATCATCCTATCCAATGCATAAGCTTCCTTATTACAATCACGCACAATGGAACGTCTAGGTCTGACCGTGTGACATTAAGGCTTCACTGGATGGAACATTCCTGAACGTTCACCGCGTGTTCTTTTCTGAAAGCAGTTGGTGCCCACGTGTATGTAGAAAATGATAATTTGTTATCTTTACAATATTATAAATGCTTTATTATTTCTTGCGTTGAACCGAGGGCTGTAGATATATGAATCAAATACCCCTGCTTTGACACAGCTGTTCCATGTCAACCAATAAATGCGTTTCTGCATTCTCATACAGCAAAAAATTTGCATTTTAAATCCGTATTTTAATAGGATTAAATTCTTTTCGCACAGTACCAAATGTAGTCTTTCTCTAGGACGATCAGTTTAATAGTGCCTCAACAAAGGTGTCAGCACGTTAATACAAATTAGCCAAATCTTTATAAGTTTACTAAATCTTCATTAGAATGTCCCGGTTATAAAGCACCCACAATTTCTGAAAATCAACTTTTGGTTTGAAGAGAGAATTTTTCCTAAGAGTGCCAGAGATGTGTGTACATTAAAACTGTAACCAAATTACTAAGGTGTCTGATCGTCTAGCACAGTTACAAAAGAAGTACAAGTTATAAAAACCACGATTTCTCTAAGAAGAAAGAAATAAGATACTTGAGAAGAGCAAAATAATTTGAAAACTTCAGAAACATTTAAAATGATTTAAGAATTCAAAAAACACTTACATAAACTAATTCAGTCCTATTGAAAAGTAATATTTAGGCGGCGTGCTTGCTACAGGATCGTTTCCTAAAAGACAGATAGTAGAATGGCTGAAATTGCTAAGGTTGACAGTTAGTCGTTTGTCTTGCCAGTTTTTTATCTTTTAGCGCACATCTGATTGAGGTATTCAAGTTTCATTTTGTATATTCCAAAAAGACACTAAATTCTTCTAACAACCACCAGTTATATGCCGGGTCCCGTTAAATCAAATAGGATTTTAGTTTGCTGCTTTGATTAATAAAGTAAACGAAAGTCTATTTGCTCCAGCATAAAAGTGCGGGTATCTTTATGAAGGCTATTTTCTTTTAAAATCTGATTTCCCCAACGGTGTCGGCATATTTAACACCAGAGTACCTTTTGTACCGTTTTTGCTTCGATAAATAATAGCCAATTTGCATAAAGTTGTCAGCCTCTTTACGATGAAGCATTTTTTATGAAGGAGTCCTATTTTATTGGTGGTTAGATGCACTATTCATTTTTCATTCTGCTTCTGATGAGAATTCTCAACTTTCTGAAATTTCACAAAATCCTCCATTTACCATATATCACATGCCTTCAGATTATATTATTATTACATTTTGAAGTCGAATTTTTCAAGATGAGGGAGAAATAGCGTAAATTTGTACTATTTATTCTTAACAGTCTATCGAAAGAATGAAAAATTATCCATTTGTTTGAGTCTGGGTGAAGTAAATACTTATAGAATACAAGTTTTCTCTGCTTTTAACCATCAGGGAGGAACAAGGAAAAATTAGTTCACAAGGAAAACATAAATTTGCATTAATTTTGCCTGTTAAGCAAATCCAGCTGTACTTAACACACTGTTGAATAAAGAAAGCAATAAAATAAGATTTTCCCTCTTTTAACCCATTTTAAATAAAAAGCAATTTTCTACTCTGAATGATGTTAACCTGATTCTCACTGGATCTATTCAAGCATGATTGCTTATCGTACGCTTGATAGCTGCTTTTAAGGAAAAGTATATTTAAGTTAACAGATATCTGTAAACAGATATATGTTACAGAGATATCTGTAAACAAAAAGGAGCACTGATAGCTTCCTTTCGGACAACATTTGAATTTATTTTATTCGTAATTTTATACATAACTTCAGAAGACAAAAACGCATTAACCCAAGCAGGATTATTAACCTGCAAATTTTTCTGCTTGTGTCTCATTATAGTGAATCCTTTCTAATCCGACCACTTTGTGGAGATGGTTGTCTTAGAGACGGAATATTTAATACTCTTAGGACTGATGGACATTTTTTCAAAAGGTGGCTAGCTGTCTCAGGGAGGTGGCGCCACCACTGTAACTCATGAAAACCGAACAACATATCAATAACAATTTTTCAATCCCGCTGCATTTTTTGCTCTGCCTACTTCATTGTTAGCATTGGAACAGAATAAATGTATTAACTAAAAGGTCAATTAAAACCTTTTTCAAGCAATACGTATCAATGGCCAGAAAACCCTAAAATGTTCAATCAGCGCTGACCTCATAAAAGTTTATTATAGTTACTCATTTTAAAACTATGAATGTTAAATATAGTTTTATATATACTATATTTTAATTTGGTTTATTAATAAATTATCAGTATGTATTTTAGAAATTCATATAAAGCAGACAAAGCATTAGAATAAATGTATATTTTATGTCTGTAAGTCAAGTTTTCTTTAATGCATTTTAATCCATAAAAAATTGCCGTAATCTCAGCTTGAAAGAAAAATAAATTCAATGGATTTAACGTATAAGGTATTATGTAGTTTATAAGGTATTTTCTCCTTATATTCTGCATGCTTTCGTGGTGTGAAGGTGGCACAATCGGCGCATATTCGAGAGGTCTAAATTCAAATCCTGGCGAGAGCATTGCTCATTTTTCATGGCTCCAGCTTTTTTTTTTTTTTTTTTTTTTTTAAAAAAACAGACTTTGAATGCTGAAGCTTCTTACTCTTGCTGTTTTTACCCAGAGTATGCCGATGGCTCCTCAAAACTTTAAAATCGTGAAAAACATCAGATGATTTTTATTAAATGCTTATTACGTGAAGGACTCTTTTGATCCTGAGGCTTGGGTGGAATAAGCAGGATGTCCTTCCACTTTTAATTTAGACTTTCAGTCAGCGTCATGCGTGGTGGAAAAGAAGGCCTGAGAGTTCTAATTTTGGGGAGGCTAGACGAAGTTGTGAATACTTCTTGAAAATTTAACACAAAACCTTCTGTTAATCCTTGAACCAGCGTTTCTTAAACTGTGGGTCGCGGCGGGACCTACAAATATTTCTTTGACTTATTATAATAATTTTATAATTACCAAATATTTTTACACAATGTATCTGAAAATAAACAAAAATAAGACAATACACACAAAGTGAAAACGAAAATATTTCGACGCATTCTTTTTATAATAGAAACGTTCATTTTAATTGCTTTGCGCGTGACGCTGTCATTTCGTCTGTTACTTATTTAAAATTTTCACATTGTTCTCTGTCTTAAAATTAGAAATTAATGACCTAAAACTGCAATAGTATATTACACTACAAGTAAAAAAAACTGACAGCTTCAATTGACAATTGTGTCGGATTTGTGCAATGCTTATGGAGTCCCACAAAATTTTCGTAAATATTATGGGGTCCTGGGGGTCGCGAAAGAATCTTAGTGATAAAAAAAGGTCGCGAATGAAAAAGGTTTAAGAAGCCCTGCATTGAACTATTGAAGTTGGTTGTCACTTTTAAGTAATGTTTACTTAACGGCGAAACTTGGAAATTGACTATGATGTGACCTAGCAAACGTTAGCAGTATGCAATCCGAAGAAATTTATTTTCCATAAATTTTATATCATGCAAATTTGTTGGCATGTATGTACTCTAGGTAAGAAAGGCGAGCTAGTTATAAATAAGAAAAAAAAGCTCTGTTCGATCTAATAAATCAGGAAACTATATTTGTGAAAGCTTTCTCAGAAATACGATTCACTGATTTATAAGTAAAAAATAAAGTATTATAGAGCAAATAATAAATTGTTATTTTGTTGTATACAATTACTTTTCATTCCCTCCCGTATCTTCTTGGCAGAACGTTGTAAAGGATACCCACCCCTCCTGATTTCTGTACCTCGTTGTTATCTGACCTTGGAACACGAGCATAGCAACTCTCCAGCGTATCCTGTGTTCATCTTCATGCTCAATAAATACGCGATCAGTAATAGCTTCCCAACCGGATGCTATGTAGCAGCGCTTGAAACCGGCATTTTCCTCTACCCACAAACCGGATTACTGTGAGGGAATTGTGGGGAAATTTTATACCACAAATTCGAGTCAGTAGGTGTCACTGAGTACATTTAGACTAAGACAAGATTAATGAAATTTATTTGAAATTTTGGCTTGAAAATAACGAAAGAAAACATAAGGGCGAGAACATTATTTGCCCTGAAAACTACGGTAAGAACAAGTTTCTAGTAAAATCAAAGCTATTAAAGGTTATACCTATATCAGTGTTATCATTTACAGACGTATTCTGTCTCCTTGAAGAAAAAGATCCGTGTCAATTTTTTTCGAAATGGACAGAAGGTGTTTACACATTTTTAGAACGACTTGGATAAAAAAATGTTTTTTTTTAAAAAAGCAAATATTTTGCAATAAAAATTTCTGCCAACAGTTTATTGTTTGAATGGAGATACATCGTCACTACTTTTTAATTTATTTTTCTTTCAAAATATCCCATGTAAACAAGCTACGAATTGAAAGATATGTTCTTGCATTATCCGAAGAGAAATATTTCTATTCTAGAATTCAAAAACGTAGTGGAATGCATGTAACTATTTAGCAATATAAGCAACATTTTAAATTGGAAACGGAAAAACAGTGAACCGTTACGGCTGGCTGCATAGATGTTTTCGTGTTTTTCCTCATGTGTACCGTGTATTCGAGACAGTTCGCCTCAGAAAGTCTTCCACGAAGGCATCGCTTCCCTTAAGCAGATAGCCCTCACGTGTTTTCCCGTAATCAACTAAACTAAACCAAACCATAAATTAAAATACCCTTTATTAAGTCCTTTAGTATGTTAAAGACATGAAGACTTTTGGTCTGAGAAAGGAAAAATGTCGACTCTGCCTTCGTTGGGATTCGAACCGTAGATCATTTAGTGACCAGCTAGATATGGTAACCATTTACACTACAAATGTACTCACGGGGGATGCGATAGTTGACTGATAGGAAATGTATACCACATTGGAATGTAATACTTCGTTAAAGATGAGTGGTTCCTGTTTCCAAAAAATACCTAATGTCTCCACACTGGCGCCCGAATGAAAAGGGTGGTGGATGATGATTCTCCACACCCAAGATTTGGCGACTGGGTCCCCGAAAACTCCATTCGCCCTTTAAATATGTAAGGTATTTCTCCCGCCTTCTCAGCGTGCCTTCGTGGTGTAGTGGTCTGCATGTTAGGCGGGTATTCAAGAGGTCCTTGGTTCGATTCCCGGCGAAGGCGTCGCTCATTTTTCAAGACTCCTGCTTCTAAAAAAAAGTACCTAATGTCTCTACATCTTTTATCCAGTTGCTGTTTTGGAGACAACTGTGAGCTTTCTTAAAAGTAATGCACTCTTTCATTTTGAGGTCTTAAAGGTTTCTTTACTGATTTGTATATAGAAAAATTATTCTCACAATTATAATTAAAATAAAAAAAAATATTCTCACTCAAGTAATACCAGAGGAATTTTGGTAGTAATATTAATATATTATATGGAATTACGTTCTGGAGAATGTATTTTAGAATAAATTATAAAAGTTAAAAATGATCATTATTCCATTTCTTTGTTTTGTCTTCCGAAGCAGTAATAGAAATAAAACTGAAGAATTTCGCTTTCAGGAATTCTTTTTTATTTATCCAAAGCGAGATCATAATTTAATTGACATTCCTAGTTTTCATTCAGAAGTTCCGATAGAATAAGAAAGAATTATCAAGAATCTGAAACCATTGAAACCTCTTCCTAATTTCTTTGAATACTGTATCCAAAGTAAAAAAAAATTCTCTCTTCAATTTAATTTTATATGAAAGTTCAGCAACTTAGGAGTCTTAACCACACCAATGATCGAATGGCTTACATGATTGGCTACATGATTTATTCTACTATGTGTAAAACGAATACAAACTAATGTTCCATTTGTAGTATGAATATGAGCAAGTTGTTAGTTTATAAAACCTTTCATAAAGAACTTTAATCCTCCAAGAAGAACATCCTTTCCTTAGATAACCGAAGTAAGCTTTGCCAAAATGCAAAAAATTTCTATTATTCTTTCTGCTCAGATGTTCCATATAACTAACTGCTATAATATTATGTTTCGATCGAAAAGTTCTGTCCCGCTCAAATAAATAAATAAATAAATAAATGTACCACCCAAAGAGGGCAGCCTTTCTGTAGCTGTGCTACTGATTGCAAGGTGTCTATTGTTAACTGCAGTGACTTACAGCGGCATTTTTTGATTAAAAAAATAACATTATCCATTACCCAGATTAAGTACCCGATTAAGAAAATGCGGTGATCAACTTAGGAAAGTGCATAAAATACTATCGAATTCAGTATTAATGTTTTTATAGAAATAAATACATTTAAAACTTTGTTTTCTGAGTTATTTTTGACAAGAATCTAATTTTTATGTTCTAAGTATTGTCAGGTAGGTTTCGAAAGTATAAGAAATTTAAAAAAATTAATTTGTAAATAGTTTTTGTATTAATAGCAGTAAAGAACATTTTGATTTAGAAAAGGAAAGGACACAGAATTAAAATAAAAATGCTTCAAGTACGTGACTTCCTTTACAAACTAAATTTACTAGGTAAAGGTATCAGGTTCAATGTTTCTTCTAACCTTCTTCGGAAACATACAATGACCTGACTAGAACAGAGAGCTTACTAAAGCTATGTTCACTAATTGTAGTAAGTAGACAGGATACAGACGAAGGGTATACAAACCCTTTATTTTTTTCTTTATATACAATGACTTCCGTACTTCGGAATACAATGACCCTCCACTCGGGGTCTAACTTAAAAGATATCAAAATAAAACTAAACTCTAATTTAACTTTAGAATAAGATTGGCCTTATAATAACAGAAAGCGTATGTAGCACAGAGACTGTGAACACTACAATACGTTTAATTTATCAAGAGGATTAAAACCTCTGGCCTGGAAGGCAAAGTAGCAACTGCGTAACTTCTAAGGTAAGCGGCCTGCTTCGAACTCACGGCTTCCTCTCTTCTGCTTGGCAAAAAGGCCACACTTAAATACTTGGCGTTCGCCAGACAACTTTGCATAAACTCCTTCACGCTTATAATTCTGGCCGGAAGTAGAAAATAAGAAGTGATAGTAAAGATTTAAAATAAAATAAACGTTAGTAAAACTTAAGATCCTTACATACTTCCCGCCAGAGTTAATTAGTTTGAAACTGAGGTCTAAAACGACCTTGTTGAAAACTTTTAGCTCTAGAAACTAACGCGAGGCCAAACTTTTACAATCATAACTTAGCTAGAAACTAGAAAATTTTAAAAAAAAGAAATTTGTTACAATAGCAGCTCCCGGAATATACAACAATCTTTTTTCTTTTTCATCTGTACTGCATCAAAACAGGAGCTTTATTCAATTCTGGTTCCTTCCAGAGATCTGGAAGGAAAACTAGTTTAATGAAATGTTACAGAATGACATTGCAAATAACATATAGAATATACTTTTCTTAACATTCTTATTTCATTCATGATTATTTTAATTATCTCTCCCCGTGCTCTCTGACATGTGTTGTAAAAACACCAAACACGAATGTGTTTCTGTCTATGTGTTCAACACTTCCTCCTACAATCAAAACACTAATGTGTTAAAATTCAACATACGAGACCTCTTAACACACCCTAATTTCAACTCTGGACCCTGAGGTACTATTCTGAAAGTGGCTAACTCTAAAGTGTAGCGTCAGAGAGCCTAACTACATCATTCAACCTTTAACACATATTCACCATGATTTAATCTTTACAGTCACACGAATAACAAATTTTTTAACATTACGTTCACTTTTACCATATCACGTTATTTCTAAACATTCAAAATAACAGTTCACATGTATACAAGAACATATCAAGATGCCGTTAATTTTACACATTTGAAAACATACATTAGTAGTACATTGTTAACTTCTATTCTTTTCAAAGCAAGTGCCAATTCTTTCTACATTGAAATAATACTACATTTCAAAAAGTCTTTCAGACTAAAACTTCTTTCTTGTTAGAATGTTTTAAATAAAATTTATACAATAACTTTTTACAATATTTAAGTCTTTATACAACGCTATTATACATCAACTTTAGTTTTACGCGCGAGTAATTGAAAAACATAATAAGAAAATCGGTCACAACTCATTTCTCGCCCTTTTGGCGATAAAGGTAGACCTCGCATGAGGTAAAACTTCTTGAAATCTGCCACTTGCAGTAAGAATGAAAGATTAACTTAAGTTTGTAAAGTAACATAAAATTTTACTTATCTTTGTAATATTCAGACATCCTTTTCTGGGCCCAGTCTTTAAAGGTATAGCTGATAGTAGCTTGGTTGATCCTCCTTCTTGTACGGGCTCGCCCTTCAGTGCTTTCCTCTGGAAGCTTTCGTTTTTCACCAGTACGGCCACCCTTGAACACCTTCCTTTTGTGCTCTGCTTGTGGTCTTGGACGTTTGAAGGCAGCTGGTCTTGGTGGAACCGGGAAACTTCTGTCGTGATCCTGCTTGGACCTCGTTGTTGGCCGTTCAAATTTTTCTTGTACTTTTTCCTCCGCCGCTGATGGCCCTTCCGCAGTTCGGCGACTTTTGCTGCGGAGAGTTCTGTCGGATGAGTCAATCTTCCGTTTCACAGCCGGGTTATAGTTGCCGTCCTTTCTCCCGGTCTTTTCCACATACGTCGTCCTTCTCCCTTCTTCATTCTGGGGGTGTTCGTGAACTCTGTTTTTTGGACGGTGGAACGGCTTCTTTTTCTTTGTACCTTCAATTTTTCCGCGGGGCAATTTTCTTTTCACTTGCTTCTGTCTCTCATTGGCTTGCCCTTGTACTTGTCGTTTTCCCACCTCTGGAACTTGTACCTGCGGTGTCTGCCGTACCGGATCCTGCAAAAGATCTGAAAAGATTTGCATTTTATTACGGTCATAGAATGGTTTTATCTGGTCAATGTTTGCGGAACAGGTTTCACCATTTCTTGCCTTTAACACTACAACAGCGTGAGTTATTTTTTCTATAACATATGGTCCTTCAAAGCGTGGAAATAATTTGGCAGTTTTATCTTCTGGTGCTGAAGAAAGTGAATGCTTAATTTTTAGTACTTCATCCCCTACTTTATAAGTTACTCCCCGTCGTTTCAAGTCATAATACAATTTTTGTTTTCTTTGTGCTACTTCCGTATTCTTTTTTGCTTCTTTTATTAGTTTTTCTATATCACCCATTTTAAATTCTGGGGCTCTTTGTTGCACATAAAATAGTTTATCTAACGGTGTTATAACCTTTCTGCCTAGAAATAACTCAGCAGGAGTTTTGCCCGTTGTATCATGTTTTGCGGTCCTAAGGGCGAAAGCAAATTCATTGACATAGTTATCCCAGCTTTTATGAAAATTTTTAACATAACTACGCATAATTTTCACTATATTTCTGTTGACCCGTTCCGCTATATTTGATTGCGGCCGATACGGGACCATTTTTAAATGACGTATGCCCAGTTTTTGGCACATGTCTTCAAATATATTACTTACAAATTGAGGACCATTATCCGATATAACTTTTAGGGGCGCCCCGTATTTTAAAATATATTTATTTAAAATAGAATCGGTAACTAATTTCGCGGAGGCTCGTTTTAAGGGAACAATTTCGGTCCATTTACTAAAATGATGAACTATAACAAGGAGATAGCGACTTTTGTTTAACTGACTTTTTGGGAAAGGGCCCAATAAATCGATGCCGATTATTTCATTTGGAAATTCGGATTTAATACTATTTAGAAACCCGGCCGGGCGGAAATTAATATAATTAACGGCTTGACATGTTGGGCAGGACTGGACATACGCCCTTGTTAACTTTTGCAGTTCAGGAAAGTAGACTGCCTCGCGTACGCGTTGAGTAGTTTTTCGAATACCAGCATGAGAAGCTAAAGGGTTGTCATGGAGCTCTTGCAGGATATTTAATCTAAGACTAGCTGGGATAACAGGTCGAAATTCGTTGTTGGAATTCGTAGTTTTTGTATAAAATAATAGACCATCTATTAGTTCGTAATGGGCCGCCCTATTTCTTATCGCCACAATATCTTGGTGGCTAAAATTTTCAGGATCCTTCAAATACTCATAAATACTTCCAAACTCAGGATCCTTACCCAGTTCGGTTATTACAGTTTCTCGGGAATTTATTGTACACGCTGTCAGCATTGCAACTTTTACGGTATTACCCTGTTCGTCTAATTTAATTCGTGACAGGGCATCTGCTACGATATTTTCCTTTCCGGGGGTATGCTTGATTACCAGATTATATTCTTGCAGCTTGAGTGCCCATCTTATTAACCTTGGGGATAAATTTTTTCCAGAGTACAATCTAGTTACCGCCGCATGATCAGAATATACTGTTATCGGCGCCTTTCCAAAATAGACTCGGAACTTTTGCACTGCTAACAGAACTGCAAGTGCCTCTCTCTCGGTCGCGGAATAGTTTCTTTGTGTTTGATTTAAAGTTCGGCTAAAAAATGCTACTGGCTGCTGATTTTGCGAAAGTGCCGCTCCTACCGCATAATCCGAAGCATCCGCTGAAATTTCTAAATTTTCATCCTTTTCAGGAAATTTCAACACAGGGGCTTGCGTTAATGCTTGTTTTAATTTTTCGAAAGCACTATTGGCTTCGGCCGTCCACGAGAATCTTGCCTTTTTCCTTTTTAATTTTAACAATGGCTCAGCGATAGCCGCAAAATCTTTTATAAAGGACCTATAATATGAACAAAGTCCTAGAAAAGAAGAGAGCTTCTTTGCCGTGTTTGGAGTCGGATACTTTTGTACAGCGATTATTTTTGATTCATCTGTCTCGATCCCTTTTTGCGATATTTTGTAACCTAAATATTTTAATTCAGGGGCTGCAAATTTGCATTTTTCGACATTAACTTTTAGACCGGCCTCATTTAATAAAGAAAACACCTGTCTTAAATCCTGTACATGTTGGTCTAGATTATCACTAGTAATAATGATATCGTCTAAATAGATAAATGTGGACTTTCCGAGAACAGGTCTTAACACAATGTCCATGCATCGCTGAAATGTTGCTGGGGCGCCTGAAAGGCCAAACGGCATTCGCAAAAATGCATAAGTGCCAGGCTTGGTTATAAAAGCAGTCTTAGGCACGTCCTCAGGCCGGATCCCTATTTGAAAATAACCATTCGTTAAGTCTAAAGTTGTCATAAATTTGGTTGATTTTATGTTCCTTTAAATTTCTTCTATAATCGGTAACGGATATACCGGATATTTCGTTATGGAATTTAATTTACGGTAATCAATAGCGAATCTCCACCTTTTTGGATGCTCCAAAGGATAATCATTATTTTTCTTACATAAAACCACCGGACTAGCATAACTACTTGAGATAGGCGTTACGATCTTTTTACGTAGCATATCGGTAATATGCCATTCTATAATTTTTTCCTTATTCTTATCATACCGGTATGGTTTTTGACGAACCGGCAATGCATCTCCGGTGTCAATACTATGGTTAGTAACCTGGGTAAATCCTGGAATATCACTAAATAAGGAAGCAAATTCACTTACCACTTGTCGGATTCTATCTTGCTCCTCATTAGGCAGGTGGTCGAGATTTAACCTTGGCGGTTCAACCTTTTCTACACGCACTGGTTTCATCGTCAGCTTAAGAGACGCTTCATTAAAATCCAGTGTAGCTTGTGCGTCTGAAAGAAAGTCTATTCCTAGTATTAAGTGTGCTTGCAAATTCTTTACTATAAAAAACATCACCTTTACTTGTTCGTCCTTGATACGGATGTACAAAGGTACTTTACCTACGCACTTACATTGTTCTCCTTGCGCCGCTAATACTGTTGTATTATCCGCATTATATATGCGGTTTTTGCGAAAATACTTTCTAAAAAAGACTTCTGCCACACAGGAACACTGCGCGCCGGTATCCAGGAGTGCGGTGGCCGGGATATTATTTACCAAGACTTCAATCTTCGGAAGAGTTAAATTTTTCACCATTACTGTATTTAACTTGTAGGAAGAGGGGTTTTCGTGGCCTTCGGATTTTCGCACCCTCTCGTCAGCAGAAATCCGTTTTAGTTTAAATTATTTTTCCTTTCGGTGCTTTCCTTCTTTCTCCACTGGCCTTGAGACTTTTTTCCTGGGTTGCTATTGAACTGTCGACGTTCGCCGGCTGTTTTTGAATGCTCGGGTTTCCTTGCCCACTGATTCGCTTTTTCTCCGTAGCCATGTGCTTGAGTTTGCTGTAGTCTTGGCGTACCAAATTGGTTTCGCTGTTGATATTGGCGTCTTCTTTCGACGTCCGCCGTTCTTCTACTTTCAAACTGGATTGCCAGCTCAAATAATTTTTCCAGTGTAGTCGGATTTCTCAATTCAATAAAGTCTTGCACTTGGGGTAGTAATCTCGGCAAAATCACTTGAATTATTTCAGGATCCGGACGGTTTCCATACAAGAGCTTGAAAACGTGAATTTTTCTTAAAATAAAGCTCGAGATGTTTTCCATTCTTTGTTGATATATACTGAAAAGTTCTGTTTCTAATTTCGCACGATCCCTTACAACAGGGAAGGCTTTTAGTAGGGCAGTCTTGAAATTTTCGTAGGTATAGGTGGGACTTCCTGCTTGACCCAAGAGACTTCTGCCGATACATTTGAACCAGTTAAGCGCTTGGCCCCTCAAAGCGCTGGTAGCTAAGGTAACTTTTTGAAACTCGTGCACGGGGTAGAGCATGAAGTGGTCATCCAATTTTTCCAAAAAACTGGTTACCTGTGAGTTTCCATTAAACGTTGCTTCTGGTTTCATCGAAGCGCGCATGGTCTGGACAATATACCCAAATCCTTCCAGGGCGGCAGCTGGCATTTCTGGATTCTGAGCTGTTTCTGCAGGCAGCACAGGTTCTTCTTGAAACTCGGCCATGGTTATTCTTCGTCGGGCGCCACTATCAGGTTCAATGTTTCTTCTAACCTTCTTCGGAAACATACAATGACCTGACTAGAACAGAGAGCTTACTAAAGCTATGTTCACTAATTGTAGTAAGTAGACAGGATACAGACGAAGGGTATACAAAACCCTTTATTTTTTTCTTTATATACAATGACTTCCGTACTTCGGAATACAATGACCCTCCACTCAGGGTCTAACTTAAAAGATATCAAAATAAAACTAAACTCTAATTTAACTTTAGAATAAGATTGGCCTTATAATAACAGAAAGCGTATGTAGCACAGAGACTGTGAACACTACAATACGTTTAATTTATCAAGAGGATTAAAACCTCTGGCCTGGAAGGCAAAGTAGCAACTGCGTAACTTCTAAGGTAAGCGGCCTGCTTCGAACTCACGGCTTCCTCTCTTCTGCTTGGCAAAAAGGCCACACTTAAATACTTGGCGTTCGCCAGACAACTTTGCATAAACTCCTTCACGCTTATAATTCTGGCCGGAAGTAGAAAATAAGAAGTGATAGTAAAGATTTAAAATAAAATAAACGTTAGTAAAACTTAAGATCCTTACAAAGGTACATCGAGACCCCACTGGTTAAGTTGTCGAATGCTAACGGTTTCGTTTTTGTCTTTCAAAACTCTTAGGTAAAACGGGATAGTTGCACATATTCTCTCCGGTTTCTATCAGGTCCAGCTTAAACTATCTCAAGAGTTTATCAATGAAAGGTAAGCATTCTTCTATGATAAAAAGTTCTTATAAACTTTTCCCGAGTTAAATTAAGTTCAAATCTGAAGTCACTAAGAAAGCGAACGGTCTTTCAGATATATCATATTCCAAATGTTAGTTTAAAATTTCAAAACATTTACCAGCTGTTTTTTCATAGAATGAAATTTTATTTTAATATTAAAAGCATATATTTGTAAAGTAACGTAATCTCTCAATTCTAATTCGAGATAAAAGAACCAAGGTTCCACAATTTTTTCTGAGGAACAAGAAGTGCAACTTACATAAATTTTATTTCGGAAAATTTCCATATTTAATAATTAAAATGATCAGAAATTTATTGAGTTCCAATAAGAAAATTCACAGTTTTGTTTAAGGAAAATTCTATTTTTTCTAATCATAGTAAACAAGTATCCAAATTAGAATGGTTCTATGATATTAATGGAGTTGGCCTCATTAAAAAATTTAAAATTAGATTAAACCAAATCATCTGAGTCCAATTTCAGTGATTTAGCAGGCTGGTAACAAAAGAGTATAAGGGATTTTTCTCCTTCCTTACTGCATGCCTTCATGGTGTTATTGGAAGTCGGTCCGCCTAGCAATCGGGAGGTTCGGAGATCGAATGCCAGGTCACAGATGAGTCCAGTAGCCCTTTAACAGGAGAGACTGTAAAGGATTTCTCTCCTACCTTACTGCCTCCCATCGCGATGAAATTAGAAGCACGTCCGGTTAGCGGTCAAGAGGACCGAAGTTCAAATCCCGGCAAAGTCATTGCTTATTTCTCCTAGGAAGCATTGTAATCACGAAAATTCCGGATATCATATTTCAACGAAAATATCCATTTTGACCGCTATCGAATGCAATTTAACGAAGTTTGGGCGTGGCATCTGTACGTAAGGACAGAATAAAGGACTCTTTTTCTCCAAACGAATAATAAAACTGATTTAAAATGGATTGAGAACAGAATTTTTTCATGGCGTTTGTACGTACATCATGGCGCCGTACGTCTGTACGTACGTACATATGCATGTATCTCGCATAACTCAAAAACGAATAGCCTTAGAACGTTGAAATTTTGTATATAAGACTGCTATAACATATAGATATGCACCTCCCTTTTTGGTTGCAATCGGCAACACCAAAAGTATATAAATATATGTATATAACCCAATCTGTTACTTGGCTCAGTGAGCTCAGTTTTTAAAAATTTTTATATGTTTTTAAATTGTGCTTCCTTTTTTTTTCTTTTAAAATGATTGAATTATGTTGTTCTTATCTTCCGGTTAATGTTTTTATGCCTTTAGTTAATCTGCATGCAATAGTTGTAGAATTATCAACAATTTAAAAGTTGTTTAAGTGAGGCTAAACCTAATTTTTGTTTACCATAGCAACTATATTTGTTTACGTTTGAAACTTAGCAGAATAGTGAATTCAGTTTCTGCACCTTCAGAGCCTTTTTGCCAAGTTGGACCAAAACCATACTTTCATTTTTGTGCACCGAGAAATCTGCCTTGTTGCCTGCTGATCGAATTAAGCCTCTTGTTTTTGCGTAGAAACTCTAATTTTAAATGTAAATTTTTTTATTGTTTTATTTGTATTTGGTGTTTTATTTATTTATTTTTTCTATATTTTTCAATTTTTAATGAAATTATTTTGAGCTTTTATGTATTTTTGCCTTGTCGCGAACTGAGAACAGAATTAATTGAATGAGAAATATATCTCTAATGAAATTCGAGGAAATAAGTTTAAATGAAATGCAGGAAAAACTGCGTATAATTTAACATTCCGTACATGTGGTGTAGACATCAGATTTTTTGATTTGACAGAGCTAATTATTATCCAATTGGCACCGAAGCTAAAATATGTGATGAACGATAATTCATCATCACATGGATATGGCGACTATGTCCAGTATCACTTTAAATAGGGGATAATGTAAGGGAGTTATCGCCTTCCTTACCGTATGTCTTTGTGGAGTAACTGGAAGTCCGACTAGCAAACGTAATGTCCAGATTCCGCATATCAGCACTGTTAATTTTTCCTGTTTCCTCCTTCGATAATCTAGTTACTCTACAAGAGTTCTGCAGTATTTCTCATCCATAGCATCAGTATGAACCAGTTTTCCTTCGAAAATCTTGTATGAAGCTATTTCTTCTAAAGCTGATAGCTTTAAATTATTTTCGTGTGATAACCTAACCAAGCAGCAGATTTTCATAAAAATTCTGATATTTGCTATATGTTGGTTCCATTTATTCTCTTCATTAAAATAACTTAAGGAACTCGGAAGCTACTGAAGTCTGTGAAAAAATGCTTGTTTAAAAAAGGTGCGTGTTTTTGAAGCTTGTCATCTTCTACGTTAATAAATTAAACATTTGGAATTAACATCGTTATGTTTTTAGCATTTAACTTTTGCAAATTAACAGTTTTAAAAAAGAAGTCAACTATGAACAATGGTTCTTAATAACGTAGTGTGCTTAAATATATAGAAAATTATTTTTGTTTCATTATACAGTATGTAATTAAAGCTCTTTGTAGGAAATTGATATATTTTAATTAGAAAAACCATAAATGCTTTTACTTATAGAAATATCAAAATGTCCATAACATAAAGCATAAGAATTTCTCTACATAACTGAAATTCATAGAAATAAAAACACGTTGAAGTTGTTGAATAAAGTTGAAGAAAACTAATACTTGACTTAACAAAGCTTAATCCATTTCTTTTCTAAAATTATAGCTTTATTTGAAAGACAGGTAGTTTATACGTTACCTTCTCTTTTATGTCGAAAAATAAACCTTATCTTTCAGGCAAAAAGAATAAATAATGGGGAAAATATTTCATATTAAGTGTATTCGGAACTAAAAAACGACCTTCTAGAATGATACCACCATTGACGCTGTCATGCCAAGGGAAACGTATAAACAACATGTCATGCACGCATGAATATAAAATTTTTATAATTTTTTTTTAACCAATTACTATACTGATCGTGGCTGATATCACTTTCTTCACTGAATGTTGGTGAAAACTGAATGCATTGAAAACATGGCTAAAATGTCAGAATCTAATGTTTTCAAACTTTCCACAATATATTGATATTTTAGTATAAAAGATTGAATTATTTCCGTATCAAGAGGCTATAATTCATTTGCACAGTTTGGTGAGAAAGAACAACTTCCAGATTTGAGAAATCGCTTCATCTGACAAGAATTTCGTTCATCGTGACAAGTTTTTCGTTCATCTTAGTCTTTTTAACAATTTTTTATTTCCCAATTTTTGAAAAAAATTATGGAGAATACGGTATCTCAAAGTATAAAAACGCACGTATTTTACAGATTTATAATCTAGATTGTTTTCAACTTGGATTCTCGAATATACTCATTAGCGAATTACAAGAACGTCATTCAATCTCCATAGTGGTTGCTTATTGTGAATAATCCCCCCCCCACACACACCAATAGAATTTCGCTTTTATGCTTTCTGTCTGACAGAGATTTATAAAACTCAATTTAGTTTATCTCATTTCTTATTATTATTACTTGAAATTAACAGATCAGTTTTAAATGGTGAATACAGATAACAATACTAGGAAGTATCAATAGAGATACCTCTAAATCTTTATATCGATTTAGTATTAAAATGGTAATAAACAAAACTCCAAATTTTCAGACTTTTTTCCAGGTTTTAAAAGCCTGAAACTCAATAACTGTTAATATTTGTCAAATCATGTAGTTTTGTTTACTATGTTTTTAGTTTGCATTAAAATTTAATCTGCAAATGCGATTCATGAACAATGCACATAGCGCTGACATACGGCGAGATCAGCCAAAGTCAGCTTTGTTTATTCATATTCGGCAGTCAGGCTGACTTTTGTTTTCATCTGTGGATAAGAGCTGTAAGCATTTTTGGCATATTTTAGGTAAAATATTAAAGTAGTAATAATTGCTATTACTAAATTACAAAATAAATAATTAAGTATTCCACGTGCTTGTAAATTTGAAGTGCTAAGTTTATATTTGAAAAAAAAAAATTGATTACTTTTATAACGCAGCCTTTTACTTCCTTCCTGTGTTGCCATTCTAAATGGCTTTATCTGTCTCCCAACGGATGTGGGCTCTGTACAGTTATCTGAATTATGTGATTTATCAATTTAATTGATCATCTAAAGTTGCTGTGTGTATCGGTGCTGTAAGCAATGAGTACTAAAAATTAACAAAAAGTAAAAGGTAATAGTTTTTATTAAAAAAAAATTTCACCGACTCACCCATTTCACACTGAATGTATACTGACACGTTAATTTACATACATGATTTTTCTGGTGCAAATTCACAATTTTTATGGTGTTAAATTTTATTTCTATTTCGAGATGTAAAAGGTAACACCAGAGCCGGATATATACTTGATGAGACTTTAAGCTATTTGAAATATGGTGCCCTTTATAAGTTTGTTATACTATATTTTAAATTTTTGGGGGACCCTAAGCTATAGCTTGGGCCTAAGTTGTAGCTTATACGTAAATCCCACACTGGATAACACCCGTAGAACAATAACAATGTAATAAACTGTTATCGTTTGCAAATCTAATTAAACTAGCAGTTTATGATACAGGATTACTTCTTCCTTTTATAGATTTTTAAAGATTCCTATATATGTGTTTACTACTAACACAGTGAATTCATTCTCTTGTCTAATACTAATATAAATTGCAACCGAAATTAATGCAAATGATACACCTTAGTAATATTTTGCAGCAAAACATAATGACTATTACGAGCCGCATCCTTTGATGCCAATACTTCGCTGCAAAGGACTGGCAACAGTATGTTCCTGTTTTGTAAAGTGAACTATAACCGTTTATATGTGAACTAGTAATGTGCTTGCATTTTCTGTAAGTAAATTTATGTTTTTGTTATTCTTAGAAAGAGCATTTTTTCTTTCACATATTACAGAACGTAACTCAGTCGGGTCCGTTTTGAAAGTACACGATCGTAATGTTTCCATAACTAAACACTGCAGCAATGTTCCGATAACAAACAATTACACTAAGTAATTTTATTTACAATTATAGCTATCAGCAGTTAGTGCACCATAAATTAACTTCTTTCAGAAATTTTATATATTCAAGCTGTAGTATGTATCATATTAATTTTCGTAATTTACCATTAATTAATACACTTACTTTATAAGCTGTAGTATATATAATATATAACTTTTTATAATTTAGCATTATTTAATACATTAATTTATATGAAGTGAATTTCTAAAATCCATACTTAAGCAATAAAAATTTGTTGATTTCAACCAAATATCATGAAGTATTATCAAAGGTATACTTAAAAGCAATAAAAATTTGTTGATTTCATTCAAATATCATAAAGTTTTACCAAAGGCATATTTAAGGAATAAAAAACACAAGAAATATTTTTTATAAATTATTTAATAGAAAAACCTTTAAGCTTGAGTCATTTATAACAACATATGTTTAAAATGACAATTTTTCGATCAGCACGAGTGTTTTTATGTTTCACTTCACTTCAAACTATCACAGAGATCACACTATCACACTAGTGGATTGTAAGGCTCTATACATTTCTTTGAATGTGACAATGCAAGACACAAGAAAAATTGTTTCAAATTCAGTCCCAAGACATCAGTATTTTTTAAATGATCCTGGTAGTTATTTTAAAAAAATATTACGGTTTTACATGCTTCAAATTACAAAGATATTTCAGAGGAATGTTTATCAAAAATTATTCTAAATAATGGTTACAAATAATGGTTACAGGGCGTAACAATGTATGATATATGAAATATTGTTTTCATTTCAGTCTCAAAACATTACAATATTTTAAATAATCCTAGTAGTTATTTTTAAAACTATTATGGTTTATGAGCTTCAAAATACAAAGATATTTCAGAGGAATGTTTATCAAAAAATATTCTAAATAATGGTAATTACAAATTTAAAAAAAAAGTTGAGCAAATTTATGGAATGAACAAATGAGCTCTAAGATTCATTTAAAATTGAAATATTCAGAGTAAACATTTTATATAAAATGAAATAGTTCTATCAAAATTTTCATATAAAAATACTTATTTAAAATTGTGTATTTCCAAAATATCTGTTATAACATTTACGATATGTATATTATTCCAGATTCTAATTGCATTTTGGAAAAAAGAATTTAGGTTTGCATTCAAAGCAATATTATTAAGACAGACTGAGCATTAAAATATTATTCGCCATATTGCACATCACTCTTAAAATTACTCTTAAGATACTTTTCTGAAAGTAATTAACAGAGATAACTTGACTTCCAATACATAAATACTCATAAGATATTTTATGCAGTTTAATTAAAAAGTTATATTTTAAATTATGATTACTTTAAAACTAAATAATAAATAAGAATTTCAAAAGTATAAAATATTTAACAAAATTCATCAATTGTTCGTACAATACACAATTTGTTTCAACATATGTTTGCAATCAGTTTTCATTTAAGGCACATTTTTTTTAGAGAATTTATGTTATTTATCCAATACATATTTACTCAATGAACCTTCTTTTCAAGTCATAGCTTGTTTATATTGTAATCGAGTATATTATTCAGATTACTTTTGGTAATTTATATTCACTAAATATTAAGGCACAAAATACTTATAAACATGTTTAGAAATTCTTAACATTATGTAAAATTAAATCACCGGTTATTTACGTTTTAAAATGCAAAAAATTAAACTAAACATATTCATAAATTCAGTCCAAAAATGCACTCCAATTTAAAAAATGGAAAATACAATCAGATGATAGAAACAAGGTGTATAATCCCAATTTTTCAGCAACATTTTTAAAATTATACAATTTCTTGACTTCACGTATATTTGATTTTTTTCCATTTGCAGTACTGCACGATTGCACTACACATTTTACACATATTTGTTCCTGTAAACAACAGTTAAATTATTTTCGAAAACTTTCACACAGTAATTCATCACGAAATGACTAACATAAAAACCAAATGACTTTCTTTGGCAGTGTTATTTCTCTTGTTGACTAGTTTCGAATGGTCTTCTATTTTAACCCACATAAATGAAGATAGTTTTAAAAAACATGTTACATCATGTATTAGACTGTTTGGAATAGATCATACCTACATCCCACACACGAAGATTTTGTGCTGCTCTGGTAAGTTGCAAGATTCCATTTGAAGATAAACCGTGACCATGTCTTAACAGCAGAGTCCTCAACAGCGTGAATTTATTTGTTTTGAGAAGTTTGTTAACTAAACTGTCCGTTAGTCCATAGCTGCAATAGAATTCCAGATGCTTAAGGCACTGGCTGTGGGTAAGAAGAATTTCACAGGCTTCTGGAGTCACCTTTCTACTAACCCTCGGTCTTAAGCGAAGATATCGAAGGTTAAGGAATTGTTTCTTACCACCTCTCCCCATGCTTGTACTAAGAATAGTAAACCACTGGGCACTGAAAGACCTAAGATTTGGACAATAAGTAGCTGTTTTGGCAAGGTCGATGAGGTCGAACCTTTCTAAGCTTAGACTAACAAGCTTTTTACCACAAGCGGCAAGAAGAGGAAGCACTTCGTCCATGTAAGAAATTGGAATAGTAGGACTGTTCTTCAGTTCTAAAGATCTTAGTTTCGACAGCTTTGCGAGAGGTTTAAGATCCATGTCTTCTTGCACTTCCAGAGAAATTTCTTCCAAGTTAGGAAACCATTCCACTACCAATTCTGCAGTGTCTTCACACACTGGAAGGGAAACATGAAAACCTCGGATACTTGATGTTCTTTCACGCCAGGAAGCTGAGTCTTCGGTTTCTTCTAACTCGTCTATCACTTGATCAAGGTAAGTACACGAAATGTATTGCAGATTTGGCAGTATTTGCATAAGCTTCAAAACACCTTGGCCATTCACAGATGAAGGTAACCTCACCTCAATCAAGCTCTCTCGAACACTGTCGAAAGCCGAATTATTTTGCATGGTATTACCAAAGTTTTCAATATCTACCAAGTCGACAGATGGATGCATGATCTCCAATCTTTGCAGTTTCGGGCAGTGCCTGAGAGCGATTTCTAACTCATGACCATCTCTCGTGGTATGCTGCAATTTTAAGTATCGAAGATTAGGACATGATTCCAATATTTGTTTCACTAATGAACCACTGACGTCATAAAACATCCACTGTCCAGCAAGGATGAGTTCTCTCAAGCATGCACCAGTCCTGGTGAGAATTTCTAAGACAGTGCACACATCTTTGAATTTGCAGTCATCCAAACAGCTCAGGTCAAAGGATGGTATACCGGACGATACGAGAAGTTCAGCAGCTTTCAGAAGCTCTCTGCCGGTTGGTTTTAGTCGCAACAGGTGGTTGAGAAGTTCATGTCTGAGGTCGATCGGATACTCCAAGAACGGATTCTCGTCACTTGATTGTGCACTCACGCTGTTCCTTCGACCACGGCTCCATCCGAGAATGGAATCCTTAACCGTACACAGACAACTCTGTCTGAGGCTCCACTGGGGGACGATCTTATCACTTTGCATTGCCGCTGACCACCGGGCAGAGGTGGAGGGATCTGCTATGCTTTCTCCCATGTTAGATGTCTATGCTCTGAATCGAAACACTCGCTAATCGGCGACCAAAGCTTAAAAGAATGAATCGAATCCAGGATGTCGTTCACGTTCGGAAAGATCACGGAAGGATCACGCTCACTCTCCTCAGATAACTTTGTACTATAGTGCGATAAGCGGTTACGCGCTCCTTTAAGTTACTTCTCTTCAGTTCACAATAACTTTTTTTCTTCATCCCCTTCCTCTCACACATCTCCTATCACGCGTAGGGTTGCTGGCAGAAGAGAACGCGCCAAAGCGTGGGAAAGTTTCAATTTCTCTACGGAGCATGCTTTTGTCTTAACTCCGCTCGTTCCCGGTGTATCATTACCGATGTTGGGGTATATTTGACATGCATTGTTCACGTGAATGTGTTAGTTCTCCTGACTTCCTCTTTTTGATGCAAGAATGTTTTATTTTTCATCCTGCTGTTTTTCCTTTTTAAAATTTGAAGCTGGTGGCTTTGTATAAAAATATTTCGGATAGTTTAGGTTTCTAGTTTCTTCTTGTGGCATAATTCATGAACAGAATATTTGGAGGAATTTTGACGAATATTTTCAGATTTTTTCTATTTTTGTTACAATTCAGCTGTTATGTAATAAGTTGCGTCTAATTTTTAAAAACTTTAAAACATCTACATATGGTTTGCCTTTGTTTCTGGGAGACTTATCGAATTTTTCGAAAAATCAGTTCTGTCAGCTCTATATTCTACTATTCAAGGTAATAATACGAACTCCACATCTGAAAGTTTTTCTAATATGGGGGCCGGGTTGGATAAACTTACGCATTTTAAAGCGCTGTAATTGTGATTACTTTATATTGGAGGCTTCCCATTACATGAATTTTGCCCACTTGACATAAATTAGACAAAATAAAGTATTTTTAATCTAACCTTCTTTATCATGTATCTGTTCCACATTTATATACAAAGATTTTAATTAAAATTTAGCGCAGTGTTAGTCTCGAAGTTTTTATTTAGAAACGTCATTTTCGAATTTATTCATTTATTTTTAAAAAATTTTCCTCGGATTTTTCTTATTAAATGTATTTAGTTTGTTATAGCTTTAAATGTTATGCTACGTCTGAGACCAAAGATCTATAACTATATAACTATATTCTGAATTTATTTCGAAAATAATATGTTATTTTACACAATTTTAAAATGAAAAATAAAGGAAGTAAATGAGTTCCAAGTGCGAAAAAAGTATTCATGCGATGACTAAACATTACAAACCCTCAACATTCGATTAATAATTAACAAGAAAATTACTGCGTTAAAACAATATTATACAAAAAGAAAGTATCTTTCTGTTTGTAATCTTACTGCCGTTGAAAATGTTTTACTAAAAAAAAAAAATTATGTATGCTGTGGAAACACTACTTCGTTATTTATTGAAAAAAGGCGCTAAATGAGAAATTACGCAATTTATTTTTCTTTTCTACTAACACCGAAGGGAAGCTATTTAAGTTTATTAAAGCTGTTAACATATAGTTTTCATGCACTTTATTTATATTTTAACAAAAGGAAATCAAATCATTTTAAATAGAAAAAGCATTTTTTTTGTAGAGAATTTGTTTAGGCAACTTTAATAAATACAGAATTTAAATGTTCCATTGTTCTTTATAGTTTTATATTTGTTATGAAAGGATTTTATATTTTGTAATTTCACTGTTGTCAAATGTAGACAGTATAAAGACTATAGTATATTTTTATGTAATGAACACTGATTGATGGTTTTTGTTACTGTTTGCCAGAAGCAACGAAACGGACAGACCA
Organism: Stegodyphus dumicola; assembly: GCF_044657685.1. Classification (NCBI taxonomy): domain Eukaryota; kingdom Metazoa; phylum Arthropoda; class Arachnida; order Araneae; family Eresidae; genus Stegodyphus; species Stegodyphus dumicola. The sequence goes on from NC_140779.1 coordinate 64,042,304, forward strand.
CCACCTCATAGCCTTTATGCCTATCGCTGGTCATAAATATTGAGTGACTTAGTGTCTCAGCTCGAATTTGCTATCTAGTTCAGTCCCAGACTTAATTTAAAGTACCCTCGAAGCATGGAATCTGAAGGTCTTGTATCCCCTATTCCTCTACCAACAATCTCTCAACAAATTTTCAACCGAAGGATTTCAAATGCTTCATTCGGCCTAAACACTATTTTTTTTAGATATAAACATTGATACCTGTTGTTGCTACTGATCTTCCTGCTATAAACATAATCGAGATCAGGTTCTGACATGAACATAAAGTTCCAACATGAACTTAAACTCGAATTCGCTATTGCCAAAAGGAAAAGAACTCCTATCATTAGTCATACCTATTATATAAATAAGTATAAATAAGTAGCATTATATAAAAGTATCATTATATAAAAATAGCAGTATATAAATAAGTATAATATAAGCAGTATATAAATAAGTATAATAGCAGTATATAAATAAGTATAACTTATTTATAAAATGTTGAATGTCCATCCGAATTTCGATCAAGAACACTCCAGGGGACGGTATCCAAGGGTCTCGTACTGTTTCCTCTGTTACCGAACTCTCGAAAGGACTTTCAGCTGATATTTTTTTAATTACCCCACGCAAGAACACTGTACATTTGCAAACAACTATGACTTCATGACTCCTGGATTCGAATCCGGACCCTACGATATGGCAGTCAACTTCGCTAACCACCGTAGTGAATAGGACAGCCTCGTCTTTGTCTACACAAGCGAGATTCGAATCCGAGGCCTTCAACTTAAAAGAAAGCCTCACTCACTCACTTCAACTTAAAAGAAAGTCCATTATGGTGGTCACTCACCACCATAATGGACTAATTATTATTAGTTAGAACGAACTAGCACTTCTAAAATTAACTCTAACCTAAAATCGAAATTTCACCAATTTGGGACAAAATTTCTGTTTAAAGTTTGAGTTAATTTTAGAAAATTTGTCTATGTATTTAGGTAGAATATAATATAGATCTTTCTTTTCTCTGGATTAGACCCACCAGCGGCCGAGCGGTAAAGTCGCTGAACACTGGTAGTTCGGTCCGAGGTTCGAATCCCGCGAACGGGCTGGCTGCATGGGTGTTTTCGTGGTTTTCCCCATGTATAACGTGTATACGAGCCAGTTTCCCTTAGAAAGTCCTCCACGAAGGTATCCCTCCCTTTAGGCAGATAGCCCTAATAGCCATAGTGTGCTTTGCCATAATTAAATACACCACACCTTTTTTCTGAATTAAAAGTATTCAGTAGTATATTTCTAAATTATTTTTAGTGTTTTCAGAAAAAAAATTAACTAAAATATAAAGACATAAAAATAAAAAAAGGCAGAGTGTTATGGAAATGATAAGAAAATTCATAAAATTATCAAAAGGAATTGAATTAAATCTAAATCAGTGAACAATTACATATTTCAATAATTGAAATTTGTAATATTCTATGTTTTTTGTGTGTCATTCATAAATTGCTCACAATAGTTTTTAAAATGGTAATTCCGCAGCTGCATTATAAACAATTCTTGAGAATTAGTTAAATTTCAATTTCCTTCGTTGTGATTTGAGTATAAAATCGCCAAATAAGTCGATAATTGTGCCAAACCTTTCGACCCATTTTCAAGCGTCCACGCTACAGTCACGTGCAATGCGAATGGCCAACCGACTCTCTTCCAGCTGGCTGTGACGTCACCTGGAGCATGCATGGAGTGCATGACTAGCACGTGGTGGACTGACTCCCTCATTTCGTTCAAATTCAAGCGGCGGCGTACCCTTATTTTTCCCTCACGGGGAATTCTCCGTTTTTTGTTTTTTGTTTTAATTTTTCTAGCTCGCTGATTAGCATTCGCTTTTAGGCTACTGTCTGCGTTCTTAATTATTTGTTTCGTTTTTAAGTAATATCTATTTGCTATGCAGTTCCGGTATTTTGAATGAATATTACTATAAATTACCGTTTTTTTTTTTAATATATATATATAATTATTATTAAATGGAAAATGCGCACCTAAAATTTAGTAAGGAAGCGTGTATGAATAGTAGTTTCAAAATTTTTTTTCTTCACATATGGCAATAAAGTTTGTTAATCTGAAAATTTGTGAAACATTCTTATAGTAATAAACTAAATCTGCTCTCCCCCCAAAAAAGGAGTAAAATAGTATAACGTGTTTGTATTACATAAAGATGATAGCGTACAGTTCTTATGTGTATTACCTTGTAAAAATTTAAGTCTATTTAATCAATTAGATTTTTAATTTGTAAAATGATTATTGTATGTTCTTAGAAAATTACATTCGCGGAACATTTACGCAAAATAACTAAGAAAAGAAAGAGCCAGAAAACTTAAACAAACAAATTTTCCATCTGATTTTATAAATAAAGTACTTTTAATTTAAATATTGTGTCTTCCAAGCCCGTATATGAATATACAGTACTAAAATATCTATTTTCGTTTTTAATCAAAATTCAAATTTTTACGGTCTTAACGCAGATCAAAGTGTGTATAAAGTACTTTACTCAAGTCAATGTCTGTAATAGACAAATAAGTTTTAAAATTATAAAGCTTTATGAAACGAAAAGAGATACAAGGTGTTCCAAACAAAAGTATATCCAAATCGAATTTCAGTATAATACGGCTTTTATTTATCCGTACGTGACATAGACGTATATTGTGTTGCGGGACGTGTAACATTACTACAAGAATGCCTGTAATAGTATTACACAGATAAAATTAGCATGCTTTTTGGCTCCGTTTGGATATATTTTTATTCAGAATAGCGTCTAGAATGTTGTATAAATTAATACCTATTAGTATTTTCTGCAGCATTTCTGTTATAATTGTTATTATGTAGAGACATTAGGTATTTTTTGGAAGCAGGAAGGATGAAAAATATGCAACACCTTCGCCGGGATTTGAACCGCGGACCTCGCGCTGAGCGTGAGACCACTACACCACGAGGGCTCGCTAAGAAGGCGGAAGAAATACCTTATAATTATTTAAATAATAATTTTGTATGAATTAATCACTAAACATATTCGTTTCTAAAAATTTAACAATGATTCGCGATCTTAATGATCATTTAAATATCATGACGAAAAATGAGTTCAAACAACGAATACATTTTAATAATAGATTCAATAAAGGTGCTTGAAAGTAAATGGAAAAAAAAAAAAAAATAGTGTCTTTTCTCACACCGATTTTTTTGCATTTTATTTTTTATGTAATTTATGTTTAAGTTTTATTGCACTCGAAATTTCTTATTATTTCTTGCTAATACTTTTTTTTTAAATGCAGTCGTCTGTATAAATGGGGTGAACAAATAATAGATTTTTGCAAAAGTGTTGCTTTTATGAAGACTAAAATTTTCGAACGTCTGAAGAAAAGTTTTAAAAACCAAAAAAATTGCTAGTTTGCAAATTGAATTTTCGTAATTTTGTAAAAATGATAAATATTTAGAAGCATATTCGAATCCTAGTAGGAAATTTAAGCTAAAAATTGCAAATTTCCTATAAACATATTAAAATAAGATTTTCAAATATTCAGAAGATTTGAAGGATATAAAAATTTGAAACCCTTGTGTTAAAGCACTGGTATCCATAGTTTAATGCTGTACCCTATGAAATGTATTAAGAAGGTATTTACTTTTAATCAAACTAATGCAGTTCACAGAGCCATGCCTAAGTATTTTTCTCCTGAGGCAAATGGTAAATGCGTGCCCTTATGTACACTCAATATTAACTGTACCTGTATACTTTTATATTCGACAAAGTCAGTTACACCAAGTCATACGAAACTTATATTTTTATTAATAGTCAAATCAAAAGATGTTATTTACTATTTTCTAAATAGAAACGTCAAAAAACACCTTTTTAATTACTTTTTATTTGATAAAGTAGTGATATTTAAAAGTTTTTGTTCAGGCATGAGAAGATTGTGTTTTTAAAACTTCATGAACTGTTTTTATAATTTATGGTTTTTTGAAGCTTCTTTCATCCTAATGTTAGTAACTGGGAACATTTAAAATACATTTGACGCAATTTCCGAATTCATATGATTTAATTAAAACGCAGTGCTCCTCAATTTTTACAGATCTTATTTTGCTTTGGTCACCAGAATTAAAAATAACTGGGTTTTTAAAATTAGATATTCCAGATGGAATACGTGGGTCATTTATATCATTTGGATGCTTAATTTTAAAAAAGCTCCTTCTTTTTAAAATACTTAAATCTAACGATATTAATTTTTCGCCAGCTAGAAATTAAAATCGGAAGCTATCGCGTTTAAATTTTAATACCTTCATTTTAGTTGTACGATATATACCTCTAATTTCTTTAATTTTTTTATTAAATATATATACCTCAATGGATTTCTTTCATTTTTTATTATATTTGTTTGTTTAATTATCAAAGAATAAAAGAGCTATCTGTTTAGGGAGTTAGATGCCTTCGTAGAGGACTTTCTAATGGAAATTCTCTGATATTTAGGTTACTCATGGAAAGAGAAAACAAAAATTTCTATGCAATGCAAGATTACAAGTCTTTGTTTATCTTTTACTTTTCTTACAGTACAAAATTCAGCTAAAGCATATCTAAAATTTTAAAAATTGGCTTCCTGAAAGAGATTATTAATTTTACCCACTGCAACGATCTATTATTTGATGCTTTATATAAATCTGAACTTTATATAAATTTAAGGTAGTACTGGGGAGCTGAAAACTATGTAAAATACATGATAATGATTTTTAATTGCTTTAAATGATCTATTTTGAAACGGTTCCTCTCGATGCCTTTGAAAATTGAAAATTAACAAGTCATAATTCATTTTTTAAAGAAAACATTAAAGGTGAGGTATTACTAAAATTTCGCGGTAAATTTGGCGCCCCTACTGGCCGCTTATCTAAGGCATTTGCCTCAGATAAGCGGTTCCATAATAAAGTAATATATATGTATTATCTACTATACTATTAAAAGCTGTGCTCGTCTGTCACATTATCTCCTCTAAAACGGCGGGAAGTTGAGTTTCGAAAGAAGTAACCCCGGATTCCAAAAATTCGTGGGAAGCCATTCCGACTCATCTTCGTACGACTCTAATTAGCGGAGATATTAAAATAAAACTATGAAAACGCTAATTTTCGCACTCATTTTTCTGAGTGGCAGTGGCAACGGTCTCCCGCGCCGGCAGTCAAAATCTGCTTTATTTGGAATTAAACTATTTAAAAATTAAAATGATTTCATACTAGGCATTTTTAATTACTTAATATAAAATCATTTTTAAAATTTTCCAATTTTAAAATCCTGATCAGCTTAACTTAGAAATTACAAAAAATACAAAATATGAAATATAAAATTTTGCTATATCTTAATTTAAAAATTTTTGCTTTGATATTTTGTAAAATTCCACCAAATAAGTGAATTTTTTTATCAGATTAATATTTCCCGCTAACCATCTTCAACAATATTTCAAGAGATTCCTTTCATAGAGACATTTTAAGTAAAAAAATTAATATATTCTATATACTACTTTTAAATTTCATCGCATATATAAAGAGATTTTACAACATGGCTGTCCATATGTATGTATAACAGGCGCTATAGAAAAGATAAACCAGTACTCATTTGCGACTATGCACTCTTATAACAAAAAAAAAAAAAAAAAAAAAAAAAAAAAATATATATATATATATATATCGCACGATGCAGCATTGTTAATAATTACTTTCTAAGAATACGGCGTAGATAAGGTCATTTTAATACAGCGTAATAAGAAACCGGTTCGACGTTGACCCTGATTTTGACATTAAAAAAATGACTTGGTTTATTGGAAGCATTTTGACGTCTTCTCAAAAGTACAATTGTCTCTCATTAGGAGTAATATATAAGTATCAGTAGTATTTTTACTTAATATTCTTGAAGGATACTTGGGGAAAATAAGTCCTTTTCGTTGCCACGTCAGTCAAAACGAACAAGTGCTTCTATCATCATTCTAAAGTTATTATTCCTATTGACTTCTAAACTCAGATTATATTGACGATAATGTTTCTGCTGAATTTGCACATCTTTGATACTGTTTTATTCCTGCGCTTGTATATGACTGATAGTTAGTCCATCACGATATGTAACTGCAGTTATATATTATTAAAACCAAAGGGGCAGAAACGAATTCTTCGATATCCGAATTGAGCTTATAACTATAAAGGTATATTAAATAATACTGAATATTTAAGAGATTACATCGAACAATAAGAATTAAATGAACAGTTGAAATAAGTAGTTATGGGTCAGGTAATAAACGCGTCATTGTCCGTCAGTACGAAAACATTAAGTTATGTAAAACAACGGAAATATTTATTTAAACTTCAGCTTAAAGTGCAGGCAATTTAAGTGAATTTTTTTTGACTAAATTTTAAATTAATTATTTTTTTAAAATTAATTTTTTTTAATTCAAATTAAATTAATTATTTTTTTATTTAACTTCAGCATGAATTCCTTGGAAAAGTAGATAAAATGAAAGCCTACAAATCATTTAAAGCAACTGACAGTAAAAGATACTGAATTATCTTGAAAATCTGAAATGCAGTGTTATTAAATTAAGGGCAAGAAGTGAGTGAGTGAGTGCCACCAAGGAAGACCACTGACCTGGCCTTAGCCTCACAGTGTGATATCTTCTTGTCAGAAACCATCTACTCTCTGCTCCACCCTGCTCCGGGAACGTAGCCGAATAGACGCAAGAAGTATAAGTCTCAATATCGTTCATTTGATGATAACTTAGAGTAACATATACTATGACTTATGATACCAAAAATGATTGTTCCTGTTGCAGTCTCTAGTTTTTACTTCATCAAATGCATGGTTTAAATTACTAAACAATCCGAAACACTGCGCAATTAACGACATTATAAGCTATAATGGTATATCTGTAAGCCAAAGCATGAAAACAGATAGCTTAGTAAAATATGAAGAGTTTCCATCGGCTTTTATGTGATAGAATATAAAAACTAAAAATAACAGAAATTTAAAAACAGGCTCAGGATTAAAAGTTGAAGAGTTATTAGATTAATTTAGAAGTCAAACAACAAACTGAGTTATTAGATTATTTTGGAGCTAGAGGCGTAAAAATTGGTGGTAATGAATTATCGTCTACCACCCTTCAGTTCGGGCGCCACTTGTATTAGGTTATTTTAAAGCTGGAGACGTGAAAATTGTTCAGTGCCCTAGCTGGGACTCGAAGCATAGACCTCTCGAAGACGAGTCTAGTATGCTTCCAATTACACTACCAAGGAATGAGGAAAGGAGGGAGAAAATACCTTAAAAAGTAAAACCTGGGAGGTATTTTAATGTAATACATAGAACAAGATCTCAAATTTTATTTTCATCCTGAAATAGAAAATGTGTCGTTTACTTTTTCCGCTATTATAGTAACAATATGAGTTTAACCTTCTTTACAAGGTATTCATATAACACTGTCACTCACAGTTTATTAGTTATAAAGCACAGTTATCCTCAGCAACGAAGATACTTATTTTATCAAAACGGCATCAGCAAAATACGAGTATTAACAGATGTGAGTAATACAATGCTGACGCTATCCACTGAATTTCTCTGATTCACGGTATTCCTTGTAGGCGTTACAACCTCAGACGGAACCATAAATAAAAAAGGTGAGAAACGAGCACATTTCCCGCCCGTGCACCGTAGCTTCCTTCAAGCTGTTAAAAAAATGATTTATCATCATCTTCTAGTTCATTGTTCCGCTTGACTAAGGACTTAATGTTTAGTTGACGGCAGCGTCTTAAGAAAATCAACTTTATTACCGGATCGTGAGAAGGATATACTTTTACTTGAATCTCGATTATTCGAATTTGGTGGGGTTCTCCAAGTTAGAGATATATTTCTGAAGGATATCAGGAACTGATATTCTTGCAATGTATAATGTACAAATTAACCAAAAATCTAAATCAAATTTCATTTTAACACTGAGGAGTATTTATGCGTGGTATATAAATTACCTATAATTTATAAAATTTCTGAAATGTACCATTGTAATGTTATAATTCTTCTAAGCTGTATAATACCAACAGCCACCAAGTCGGGATAGTGCTTAGTAAACTCTGACTGCTATATAAACCTGATACTGTTATATAACTTGATACTCCCTATATAAGCCTGATACCGAAAAACCTCGGTTCGAATTCGTTGGAGAAGGCATGGATCTTTGTGAATGTATAGTATATGCGCGGCATACGGGCATTCAGGATGTGTGGCAAGCCGAAAGTCCTCTCGAGAGGTTGATGGCAGAAGAGGGTTGGGAGATCCTCGGATCCGTCCCCGCTGGTTGCTCTCTTTCAAAATTGGGGGCGAAGCTGAGCAAAGTCGCATTATCACTTGTATGGTGCTAAAGACTCTTTCCAACGTGGTATGCGTTCTTGCCACGATGAATTTTGTGGGCTTGGGCTAAAGTCACAACTACAGTAATACCAACAAGATTTGGACCGAAAAGATGATCTCCAGAAGTTCATATTCTTGCAGTGAGCCTCCTTGGAGTCCGTAAAAAAGTATAAATCAAATTTCGCTTTAATATTGAGGAGTACTTTACTCATATATATGGCGTCTCTAGAAACATCGAGCCCCAAAGCAAGAAACGAAATACGTGAACTGTAAAGCGGTAGTATATTGAGTGGTCCGAGATGACAGAACCAAACGTGAGAGATTTCACTTGTTTGGGGTTCCATTTATTTTGAGACACCCTATACCTCAACTACCGATACTGATGCCTGATACCTGAGCTATCTAGAACTTGTACTGATTCCGAAATCTACGAATCGAATATCGTTATTCTTTTGTTTCTGTTTTGGAGCTTTTAATACTAGCAAGATCTTCAGCCTAACAATTAGTATAGCTTGTATAAATTGTTAAGCTAAAGATCTGCAGAATTAGCAGAAAATATAGTATTTAAAATATGATATTCACAAAGCAAAAGTCTGTCTATAAGTTTTAATTCAGGACCTCGCCTGACACAATAAAACACGGCTCGCAAAGTCTAAAGGCGAATCAAGTAAATTTAGAAGCTGGGCGCAAAACAGAAATGAGACGATCAGCTGTTGCTGCCAAAAAGCACTCTGCAGAAAGCAAGAGCTCCGCTCTTCTAATTCATTAACTATTTTGCATCCTGGTAGAAGCCAAAGAAAGTGGAAATGACAGTAAAGGTAACTCTGTCAGGACTTGTGTTTCTCTTGATTTGCTTTGGAAACATGGTATGCCCTGAATAAGAACAGGGAGCTTACTCAAGCTATGTTCAAGATTTGTATATAACAGACGGCCCAGCAGGAAGGGTATACGAAACCCTTTATTTTCAATACTTTACAGGTACTTCCGAACTTCGGAATACAGAGACCAACCACTTGTGGTCTGAACGTAAGAATATAAAACTACTAACTAAAACTCTAACTAAAAGCTAACTTTGAATTAATATACAAATGCCTAGCACTAAGACTGGCCTTTTTTTTAAAAAGGGTACGTATGTAGTACGCTGAGCTGCTGAAACTACAATACGTTTGCAAATATCAAGAGGGCTAAACCTCTGGCCTTAAAGGCAACCAGCAACCGAGTGAAAACTCGTAAAACTGCAGTGGCAAGCGGCTTGCTTCCTAAAACTCCTTCTCTCTCTCTTTCTTGGCAAAAAACCACAACTTAAGTACTTGGGCGTTGCAAGACAATTTGCTTAAACAAAAAGCATTTAATTCTGGCCGGAAGTAAAAAATAAGAAGTGATAGTACAGTTTTAAAATAAAATAAACGTTAGTAAAACTTAAGATCCTTACAACCCTACAAATTTAAATTTTTTAAAACATTTCTAATAAAAATCAAAACAAAAATTTAAATACGCTTTCCCCCCCCCCCGAAAAAAAAAAAAAAAAAAAAAAGATTCAAGGCATGCTTAGTGTAAATAATACACGGTTTAAGGTAGCTACAGATCTTTTTTAAACTAATAGTTCATTTTCCTTTCTGTGAATTTTCGTTAAATGATGAATAGAATATGTGGTTATTGTAACGCCTCTAGCGGGAAAATATTCAATAAAAAGCTTAAGAAAAAATTAGCGCAGAGGATAATGATGATGATTTTGTGCTCTATCACCGTTTTCCGTGTGAAGCGTAACTGTCTGATGACTTAACAGAATGGTAATTTACGATGCAAATGACCACTGACAACAAAGCACACCGTCATTAAGAGGAGTAGCAAAGCAAAGAAAAAGCTCGTGCTACACGGATGGGAATCCAGAAGCGAATTTTATTTTTGTTTAGTTCCCGTTTGTTCCTAACCAATCAATCCCGAAGACATGAATCTTAAGTATATATTGCTTTTGATTTCATTCAGTTGTCAGGTTAGGGAGGAAAAATAACAAAAAGGCTTTTTTTGAATATGAATGAAATGTGACTAAGAAAAAAAGTGCTTAAAGAAATTGAGAATGAGATTACTGTCTAGAATGACGGTAATTTGTAGATTTTTAAATCTGAAGAAATAAAATGAAGTACAACTGACTGAGTGAGAGTTTCATTTTATTTTCTAAGCACAATGCATGCAAGTTGCTAATAGAGCTAAAGATATTATTTCACTTATGTATAGTAATTTGTAAGAGATCTTAACAAATAAATATTACAATTAATGTTCCATTAAACTCATAGTTTATAAAAAGAATTCAGTGAAATTTGACATTAGAAACGTGACAGTTATAACTTTCTCTTTCTAAGTTTCGGAACTTGTTTCATTACATTACGCTACCAGGACGCCTTTTATGCTTATCGCGTACCGAGAGTTGCCACTGCATGATAAATAAGGCACTGGATTTGCCATTCGTGTTGTGTAGCAAATTTTGAGTTCGAGGTGTTGCGATTCGAAATAGCATCAGATCTTTGTACTTAACGGTAGAGCTCTTGTTGGAAACCTGCCGAGGAAGCTCGATTCTCAATTTAAAGGGAAAAAAAGAGAAGGGAAATTTAAGGGAATTTATACACAATAGCTTTTTTTTTTAATTTTTACTGGAAATATTCTGATTTTGTTTGTGTTATTTTGGTGTTTGCGTGTCATGTAGTAGTTAAAGAATGAAAGCCTGTAGCAAGATCATGAAATAAACCTAAGACGCATTTCAGGAATTTTTAGCCCATAGGGCGTTAGCCCAGAAGGGCTATTAATTTCGTTTTGATATTTTGTGGCATTTCACTGTAAACGGCGTTTCCCTTTCAAATTGTTGCCGCCAAATATTAGAGCCCTGCATTATATTTAAAGAAATTAAATAATGAAGAATCTGCATGAATATATGTGTTTCTCGCACTGTGAAAAAAACCTAAGAGACATCAAAGTCTGAATAACGTAGTCCTCCATTCGAATATGGGTATCTGGAAGTCCAAATTTGGAATATGGAATTTGTTTTATTATCTATTTCATATTTTGTAAAACATTTAAGAATTTTTGATTAACAAACTCAACAATTTCAAAGCGAACAATGGCAACACTGTACGAAAAGAAACATTTTTATCTCCAGCGCGCAAGTGTATCGGAAATTCTAAAGATATGCTCTGTTTAAATTATTTTGAGATATTGCTATTGAAATGAATCTTATGATTTAAGTGCGAATAACATGATGTTTAATAGACACACAAAACGTTAAAGAAACGCCTCTTTGGGCGTAAATGTAAAAATCTGAAAACTTTAAGATTTTTCTCCCCCTTGATTTTTTTAAAACTAATTTAAACTTGAGTTATGAGTTTCTTTGCCCCATGTACAGAGGATCGTGGGGATCAACTTAAAATATGCAAAGCAGTTTATCACTCAGTTAAAAACTATGCATTGTGTTAACTAAAGGAACAAATTTAACAACAATATATGCACTTCTACATTAGAGAACACATATGTTTACTTTATATAGTGCATCTTTACTTTGTACACGCCTTCTTTTCTTTACTAGGAAACGCATATCTTTACTACATCCTGATCAGCTTATAGTCACCTTTACTGTCATCGTAACTAAGTTTTTTTTTATAGTTATATGAATGCATTTGAACAATATAATTTATTGTAATTCTTATGTTTTATAAATATCACTAAAAAGCACTGTTCAAATGTCGGATATTTTATTTACAGTTTTACTCCAACCGAGTTATATGAGAATACTTCTCTGCCTCTGTTAAATAATATGTCGTAATTCGGAAACTATATTAGAATTGCTTTATCATTAGCACTAATATTTATATTTTTAGGACCTTGTTTTATTTATTTATTTTTCATTGCAAAAAAATTCTGTTCGCGATGATTTTAAGTCTCTTATTATCCGATAACCGGAGCGACGATTTTAAGTCTCTTATTATCCCGATAACTGGATTGATGATTTACCGGACCCTTTCTCTGGAGGACCAGTTTATTCATTGCAGAACGATGCAAAAATTACAGAGTTCTGTTTTATTTATAAAAACAGCATAAACACTGTGCTGTAACAAAATGTTTTGTATTATTTAAATCAAACAAGAGATTTTCAGGACATTAAATATATTAAAAGCAAGCTTAATACTGCTTGTTCTATGGAGGGAAAAAATATCCGAATAACTGAATTTTTCGATTTCTGAAATCTGGATAACTGAAACTTTGCTTTATTTGTTACAGGCTTGTAAAACATCGTATAAAAAATAAAAAGAAACTGGGTGTTAAGAAACTTTCAAGTTGATGAGGAAGAAGGGATTTCCCCTTATCAATGCGAGCCATTATCCGTCTCCTTTTTACAAACAGATGAGCCCAATCCCTTAAAATTTATTGTATTCTTCAGGAAACAGTTATAACATCAAGCTTTCTGCCAATTCTGATACATACTAGTCGAAGGTAAACATCACGTGTTTACCATCATCACAGCGATATGAGTCATGAAATATCAGCTTGTTTATGGCAGCCGTTGCTCTAAATGTTTTCTCATATTGGTTTGTTTCTAAGCTCACAACACATCTAGAAAATTCTTTAATGTAACTCGACGGACGCTTGGAAACCAGTCATATTTAAATAACCCGGTAATGAAGAGTGGATCACGAAGCTATGATATTAAACGGAGAATTTATTAATAAAACTTGAATATGTAAGTGAATTAAGTTAAAAATTTCAGTTATCTGGATATTTTGTGCAGCATTTATCATATTTTTAAACAAATTAAATTACAAAAAAATTGTTTAATATTGAAAAATCGAAATAATTTTTCCATATTCTCGAAGTAAAGTATTTATTTATTTTTCAATAAAAAATCTGATGTGTACACCACATGACTTCCTTGTACGGAATATTAAATTATACGCAATTTTTCTTGCATTTCATTTAAACGTATTGGATTGAATTAAATCTACTTCGTCGACAGCGCATAACCACAATAGAATAAATGCACTCTTCAAAATTCCCTCTATTTGTTTACCATAGCGACACTCTGGCGCTAGGTTCACTTAACAGTATTATATTTCGTTCATATTATAACTCGGAATGCACAAAATTTATATCATTTAAAGAATTATCTAATCGTTGCCACATGTTCTGTTCAAATACTATAATAAAGCTAGAACGATGTATAAAAGAAATTAAGCAAACAAAACAAAAAAGAAACAGTTTTTCACAGAGGATTGAGTATTTCTCATTCAATTAATTCAGTTCTCACTTCGCGACAAGGCAAAAATACATAAAAAATCAAAATATCTGTATTAAAAATTACGAAGTAAATCTTAAACACTTATTTCCTTGAAAAAATTCCAGAAAGGAATAAGCATGATTTAATTCGCAATAATAAATGAAGGCGTTATCTTTGTTGTTGCGAAGCTACGTTTCTCTAGATTGGCAACAAATCCACTACGCTGCTGTTTCAAATGTAAACAAGCAATGGCCGCCATCAAAAAAATTATTAGGCTTAGCGGCACTTAAACAACTTTAAAATTGCTGATAATTCTAAAAATATTGCATACAGATTTATTAAAGGCATAAAGCCTTAACCAGAAGATAAGAACAACATAATTCAATCATTTTTAAAGCAAAAAAATGTACAATTTACAAACATATAAGCGTAAAGAAACTGAGATCACTGAGCCGGGTAACAGAGTGGATATATATATATTTATATACGGTTGGCGCGGCCGATTGCAACCAAAATACGACGTGCACATCTACATGTTATAGCAGTTATATATACAAAATTTCAACTTTTTGATGCTACTCGTTTTTGAGTTATGCGACATAGGTACATACGTTCGTACACACGCCACGAAAAATTCTCTTTAGAATTCCTTTTAAAGCAGTTTTATAATTTTTTTGGAGGAAAAAAGTCTTTTATTGAGTCTTTACGTACAGATATCACGCAAATACATCGTTAAATTGCATTCGATAGCGGTCAAAATGGATATTTTCGTTGAAATATGCTGCCTGAAACTTTTCGCGATTACAATACTTCCTTTTTACTTCGTACAAGGAAGTAAAAATGAACTTAGCACCACCTTATTGCCATTAATTTATCAGAAAATTTTACTTTTCTTTTTTTTTTAAATAAAGTATTTCTCACGCGATGTTTTTAAAAATGATTTAATCAAAGAATTCGACACCATTCATGTCCCTCCTAATTTACAGCAGACGTAAAAAATGAATTGCTTCTCTATATATAAAACATGTTTCGACAGGAACGCAATTAGGATGATATTTTTTTCAAAATTCAAATGAGTTTAGCTTCACCATTTAAAAGTGTTGCTGTAAAAGAAGGGAAAATATATGTGATTTTTTTTTTTAATTTGGAAAAGACTTGCTTTCTTACAATATGACTCTGGTTATACATCATTTTCGGCAAAAATGTAATATTTGAATATATTTTGTTTCCAAAATTTTCATTGTAAACTTTTTATTTCAACTCAGATAATATGAAAGAAGTTAACGTCCGTCCGAAAAATCGGTAAAGGCTGCTTAATTTTCTTCTGTTACAATTATCATTTT
Source organism: Stegodyphus dumicola (assembly GCF_044657685.1). NCBI lineage: Eukaryota > Metazoa > Arthropoda > Arachnida > Araneae > Eresidae > Stegodyphus > Stegodyphus dumicola. The sequence goes on from NC_140779.1 coordinate 64,057,329, forward strand.
AAAGCCCTGTACTGTAGCAAGTTATATAACACTTGATATTTCTGTTGCAGTTTATGCTATTAACATTAAAAACAGTTTGATCAAAATGGAGATGAGTTTTCTTAAGCAAAATGGACTTTATGAGTGAGTATCTCTTGGCAGTGCTGAACTTTGATTGCGACGCCATCTTTGTGACATTCAGTTTTGGTGATAGCAAGATTTTATTTCTGACTTCCTCCAGTTTGTCTGAATTCGGAAGATACCGGGCGGGCAATTTTTTATTGAGAGACCTTCGCTCCCAGGTTTCCAAAATCCGGTAACCATCGTCTTGTTACATTACAAGCATTTAGAAAGGTTTCTTTAAACTTTGAACAGTTTTTCCGTAAAAATGCGGTGCAAAGTCATGAAGTTGGTACCTGGGGAAAGATTCTTCTCCATCCTTTTGCATCAGACAAACGGTTTTTAAAGTTTACCGCATAAACTGTACCAGAAACTTCAAGTGATATATTAGTTGTAACAATATAGTCATTAGATTTGTTTCGGAGCACTGAAAAATGAAAAATCAGCAATGCTCTCATCGGGATTCAAACTTCGGACATCCTAATTTCCAGCCAATGTACTTCTAATTATGTCACTAAGGCATTCGGTAAGGAAGATAAAAATTTCTTACAACAGTATAGGGTGTCATCCATTGAACAATTTGCCATTAATATCCATTTTGGAATATCCATAATTTGATGGCTTTTGTAGATTACATATTCAGTCATTCAATTATTCTGTTATTTACATTAATTTTAATTACATTTTGCAACTAATCCTTCTGATCTGAATATAGTCTAGATCTGATCTACAAATGCGCATCGTGGCCAAGAGGGAAGTATTTACGTCTCTTGCTGGCTTAAGCCTTGAGCTCATCTATGGCTAGGAGTTTGCCCAGCATGTACCCGTACCAGTAACCACTCGAGAGATTTTCCGGCTCGAAAAAATTTTAAATGACCCAGTGACGTAAAGATTCTATACATTTGCAAACATCCATGCCTTCTCCGGTATTCAGCCTCAGGCTGACTGCGAATGGCTCACCAACATTTTATACCGGAAAAGAGCAGCTTTAAATAGGTAACAGTTGTTGGATATTAGGCGTTAAAATCATAAGAACCTACAAGAAACTAAATAATATCATATGAATTTAACAAAACGCATAAGACGAGCCCAGATTATTATGAAATTAAATTTTGTTTAAACAAACTATTCTAGCCACCTCTGATCCGAAATTTGATTTATTCCGGAATTTTATTCTTTTATTTAATCTTTATTTCAAAATCTACAAAAATTTAAAACGATATATTTATAATTTAAAACGATACATTAAACGTTATATTTATAACATTTTATACCGGAAAAGAGCAGCTTTAAATAGGTAACAGTTGTTGGATATTAGGCGTTAAAATCATTAGAACCTACAAGAAGCTAAATAATATCATATGAATTTAACAAAACGCATAAGACGAGCCCAGATTATTATGAAATTAAATTTTGTTTAAACAAACTATTCTAGCCACCTCTGATCCGAAATTTGATTTATTCCAGAATTTTATTCTTTTTTTAATCTTTATTTCAAAATCTACAAAAATTTAAAACAAAGTATAAAAGAGCGGTAAAAGTAAAATTTTCATTCTTGTTCAACCATTTGAGAAGCTTCAAAAGAATATTTCATACAGATTGCGTAATAGATATCCATAAAGTAATCCATTAAGTAATCCATAAAGTAATCCATTAAGTAATCCATAAAGTAATCCATTAAGTAATCCATAAAGTAATAAAGTAATCCATAAAGAAATCCTGTTATAAAGTAATTTAGTGAAGGATTCGAGTTCGCATCTCTGAACTCGAATCCTTCACTAAATTACTTTATAACAGGACATGGACCCTTCCCCACATATTTCTACACAAGAAATTTGGCAAATTTTGATATCTGTATATGTGGGGAACAGGGAACTCCTGATCGTTACACTTTCTCATGCCCCTTAACTGAGGATATTCACATAAAATCCCCAAGAACTGACCTCCTGGCATTCCAAAGGTTTTTAGTTAAAGATAAACATCAATATCCAAAGTTTCAGAAAATTATGCAACGACTCTCTTCCTATGACCTAGATCTCTGTCAAGTGTAAGTCCACACACAATTTAAACTTTGTGAACTTTTACATGCTGTGATTATGGACAAAATAGCTCCGCTCGTGAACTTTATAAACTGCAATAAACCAATATATCTAAAATAACCCATGGACACCCACCTCTTTAGCATTATTATAAAAATTCATTTTAACATTGTGTTGCCAGTACTAATTATAATTATCTCATTATGTTTATTTGTTTATTAATTATGTTTATCTCCTATTTTTGTTGCACCAAATCAGATGTTCAATTTATCTTGTGAATATCAAATTGTATTCCGACTATTTTGTAATCTACTTATGGCCTACACCATTATTTTTAATAAATACTGGACGGGGGGCGTACTGTGGAATTGAAAGATGTACCATAATAGGCAAACTTTAGACCTTTTGAAAAGCCTCAGTCTATGCAAATTATTATAAAACTTGCAATTACCCCCCCCCCCTTTTTTTTTTCTTCAAAGAGTTAGTATGGGAAGGCTTTACCAGGTACATCGCTGGTGTCCCCCATACTTTTACCTTTACCTATAGATATCCATATAAGTGTCGAAGAAAAGAGCTTGAGAATGAATAATGTGGCTTAGTGAACACAGTATAGCTGTACTCAAGTGAAAGATGTAACTTTAGATAAATATGGAATTTGAACAGATGATTTCCAATTGTAATAATAAATTAATTGGATTGGTGTTGTTAAAACAAAGGTCTAGCGAAAGGCAACTCATTCAAATAATCACTTCGTACTGTTACACTGCAGCTGTGCTCAAATTACGCTTGAAGTGGGGCCCGTATAAGGGCAAGCCTGTTTGTCTGCCATTCTTGGGAGAAAGTCATGGGGAAGTTCAAGGGCAAATGTGGCTGGTATTCATTAAACGGGTAAGAGAAGATAAAAAAACCCTTGTAAGTACATACACGTTTCAAAGCTTTCATTGGGAGGAAGACTCTGTATGTATGTTCCGCACATTGTAGAAAAACAACGGCACCTAGAGCGACCAGATTTTGAAGACACATAGTTCTCCACCCGAATATATGTACCTCGAAACCCAAATTTTGAATTTCGAATTTATTTTTTATTTTTTCTGGTTATTTTACTTATTAGTCTAAAGGGGCAAATTGCCCTGAAGGATTAGTAATTTCGTTTTGGCATTTTTTGCGTTGAAAACTATAAACAGCGAATCACTTTTCAAATTGTTGCCACCAAATATTATCGCCCTGCATTATATTTAAAGAAATTAAATAATGAAGAATCTGCATTAAAGTATGTGAGTTTCTCGCATTGTGATAAAACAACGGTACCTAGAGCCATCAAAATTTGAATTACGTAATCTTCCATAGAATATGCGCATGTGGAAGCCCTAACTTGAATTTGAAATTTGTTTTATTATCCATTTCATATTTTGTAACACTTCAACGAATTTTTAATTAAAAAACTAAATGATTTCAAAGCAAGCAATTTTTTATCTCCAGCGCGAGAGACTCTGTATCGGAAATTCTAAAGATATGCTTATTTAAAAATTATTTTGAGATATTGCTGTTAAACTGAATTTTATGGTTTGAGTACGTAGAACATGATATTTAATAAATAAAGGTAACACGCAAAACGTAAAAAAAAAAAAAAAAAAAAAAAAAAAAACCCTTTGGACGTAATTTAAAATCTGAAACCTTTCATACTTGCTTATTTATTTTTTTTATTTAAATTTATGCTGTTTGAAATCTCAGAGAAATTTTGATGAACAAATTCAGCGATTTAAAGGACATGCGTTGCTAATTGACAAAGCTCTTTCAAATTTAATCAGCAAATTCAGTGATTTAAAAGAAATGTGTTGTCACTGCCCGAAATAAAATATTTTTATCTTCTACACGCCATTGTGATGTTATTCGGCAAAGCGTAAGATATTTATTTTTTGCTTTCAGATTGAATCTGTCTATTATTGATTAACAAATTAAGCGATATAAGAAATAAAAGCAGTTCTTTATAGCTATGCTAATCGCTAGTTTAACCCATGGAATTAATCACTGAAATCATTATAAACAGAAGACCACTCAGACAGCTAGTCATCTAAATATATTCCATATTTAATTCGCTCTTCAGAGAGTGAAATAATTTTGAACCCTAGGACAACTCTAACTCTAAAATTCCTCCGAAAACGGATTTTTAAAATTTTCTAATCATTTCATTTACTCATAGCTTTACAAAATAAAGCATTTCTGGAAATTAGGTGGGATACAGGGGAAACAAATTACTTTCTATGGGTTCTATCATTTAGCATTTTCCATTAATTTGTTAAATTTGAACTAATAGCTTGTGTTTGACCTATCTGAAAATATGATATCGTTGATCTGGAGTTACTTGTAATGTAAATAAATAATTGATATCACACAGCTGACAACTCATACCATTGCACAGATCCAAATAGAAACTATCCTTTTTCAACAGTCACCAACTCATACTATTTATTTATTTACTTTTTAAAGGAACTACTCAACTGTGTACGGCACAGCAGGGCCAAGATGATGGACTAAAAGGTAGGGCACCAAATTATCTGTAAAAAATCATAAATACCTAAGAACCTTTTTGCTTTCGATAAATACGCATTTGAATCCATATCTTAAACACAGGTAGGTAGGTTTATGAACTATCACGCACGTATCACCTGGTATTCTGGGGTCCTTCACCTTAAGACGCAAAGTGTCTTTGCTATTTCTTTTTAAATAATTATTTGAGATGTAGGTACTCTTACGATTACGATCTACTTAACTATATAAATCTGGATATGATCTTGCTACTAAAAAAAAATGCTGATATTTAACAAGTATTATATCGCAAATTCTGTTAACTTCACTAGGGATGATGCTGAAAACAAAACTTCAGGGATTATTATGTGATGTATCATTTGAAATAATACAGTTTGCGCAAAAAATCTAAACTTTGTGGAGTTTTTAAAACTTTGGGACAGCCTTTAACATCTATATAGCTTAAGAATTCTTGCCGTTCTAAGGGGCAAATAAGTTTTAATTTATTTTCTATAGGGCTTACCAAATACGGAATTCTCAGGTTGTTCCACTCGATGTCATGTAAGATCCTTCACTTATGTTCCAAATTATAAGTATACTTGCTGAAGAAACGGAGCGATTCAAATAAGCGATAACTACAATACTTAACAATTTATAAATTTGTTTAATTTTTATAATAATATATCTAATTAATAGAATGTATGATACATTTAATTGATACAATTTAAATACATCGAAATGATAATTTTTATGAATAGATGCAGCATTAATGTAAGCAGTGTTTCTCTAACATTGTGCGTTACGTACCGGATACAGAAGAATCGTTTGATTTTTATTACATTTACGCTTCATGAGAATAAATACTGTTTTGATTTTAATCAGAATTTTAATGATTATCAATCTTGTTTTTAAGGTGATTTTGATTTCATATCTAAATACTTTATGTTTTCTGCCCACTTTTCCCTCTATGGTTTATGAATTCTTTTATCAATATTCCGTTTATCAAAATGAGAGTTCAAGCGTCAAGAGATTTATTTGACGCAAACGATAATGACGCATAAGAAAGAAAAAAAAAAATAGAATGCTTCTCTGTTGACGAATTCTGAAATTGTACTCTTTACTTATCTAGTTGACCTCTTAATCTATTCCGCTTCTTATTTTCATTTTTTTTCGCTTCTGTCAAGGCCGCGTGGGAGACTGTAGCAAAGTCCATTGCTGTAGTATGTTACTAACAGATCCGCAGAATAAAAGATACATTTTAGAAGGAATTGATATGTCCTTTCCATTATAAAGTTTAGACGTAATTGGAATAAACAAACATATCAGTATTTACTTATGCGATGTTAATGTTACACTCTAATATCAAACTTGTGCTATCTATAATCCATACTGTATTTTAAAATTCAGAATTTGCAAACATCACATACCTAAATAACAAACAGATGTTTTTGTGTTGTTTTAGCCTAAATTTTGCGTTACTACGTCTGTTACGTACTTTTCCATTACACGCCTACAACATATTTTGGGGTTTTTTTTTAATGTTAAGGAATTTTTAATTATAAGAATAGCATATAGATGGCTTTTCTACATACCCAGACACACGGTACTTTTTCGTTATTCACACACACACACACACACACGTACTGTACTTTTCCGTTATGAACACTCATCCCAAAATGCGTGACAGGTGCATGACGGAAAAGTACTGTTTATTCTGTAACAACACGCAAATAAATAAACAAGCCTATAACCTTCAAATAACACTTCACTAAACATAACTGTTATTTTCCTCTCTAAAAGCTGAATATGTATTGGTTGGGATAGGCACTCGAAATCATTGGGCCATTTAGCCAACTTATCGCCGAGAATGTTACTCAGGATGCGCCACAGGGGTCGACAGATTTCACAAGAACACAAGCCACTACAAACATCCATACCTTCTTCGAGACTCGAACCCTGGCCCTACGGTATAGCAGCTAGTATGGCTAACCATCACATCGAACAAGACGGCTACTTATTAGAATTAATACGTAAACTGTATTCCACTATCATTTATCCATGGATGCTGCATCATCTGGTATAAACGAAAACTCTGTGAACTGTTATTACTCAAAGCATCTACAATTTGTTTTTGAAAGCGAAATAGACATAGTTAAGTCATCTTTGATTCCATGCAATTTTATACAGAACACCCACATAAAAATTACAGAAAGTAATTTAATATATCAATATAGTAAGACTGAACATGTATTTTCCTACATACAAGACGAGAAACATTCATTCGTAGTTCGAAAAATGGGTATTTTAATGCTATCCATCTTGTAATCCTACATGCTTCAGAATACTGAGTCTTCCTATTTAGACCATCTGGAAGGGAGTTTCCTTTTGTGCGCTGCTTGAGGGTGTAAAGTTGTCGTGTTAGAAACATTCACTACTGAAATTCTGACGATGGATATTGCCAAATTAAAACCAATTCATATCATAGACAAGTGTGGTGACAGGCTGTTCGTGTTCTAACCAAAACAAGATCTACTGGTGATTAAATGATGATAACCATACCACATAACAAGATCGCTGCTGAGTAACTTGCTGAAAAATCAAATATCACATCTGCACTGGCTTTCTCGGAAACTTGGCTTGAAACTAAACCGAACAAGTGCAAGCAGTTGTACGTAATCAGAACCCAAATGTGATGTCTGAGTGCTGCTTGTCACTCCACGAATCCACTATATTCTTCACCTCATCTTCATCTTCAGCTTCAAGACTCAATATTCATGATCATAATTCTTCCGAAGTTTTAATCATGGAAAGTTAGCATCATTCTTCTTTCAGCTGTAATTACTCCGAGCATGAATTTTGAAAAATTAGCGTCTTTTTAATTATCAGCACTCTAGTTCTTCCAATCACTTTCAAATAACATATCAGCTTATCAGTAATCCTGAAGTCTAGTAATACATATTACCGTATTTATGCGAATCTAATGCGCATCGTTTTTGGCCAAATGTAGTATTCAAAATTAGGGTGCGCATTAGATTCGATGGCGCATTAGATTCGAGTGTAATGTTTGCCGATGACGTCAACCAAATTTAAATCGTAACAAAGGATTACTGTATTTCTCGACTAAATTTACCGTTACATTTATCGTTGACACATTATTGCATAGAGGATACAAACTGCAGAGTACGTAGTCAAGAAATGGAGGGCAAACAGAGAAGAATGTCACATGACGCTACTTTCAAACGTAAAGTAATTCTTTATGCTGAAAAAAATGGCAATAGAAAGGCAGGGAGAGAGTTCAACGTAGCTGAGAGCAATGTTCGCTTGTGGCGGCAACAGAAATTGGCACTGTTTGCAACTAAAGCTAGTAGAAAGAAATTCACTGGCCTTCGCAAAGGAAGAAACCCTAAAATTGAAGAAAACGTTTTGGAATTTGTACGTGAAAGGAGGGAGAATGGACAACCTGTGACTAGTGACACCATAAGAAATAAAGCAAAAGAGGAGGCTGAAGTTCTTGGAATACCGAAACAAGAGTTTAAGGCTAGCCGTGGATGGGTGGATCGGTTTATGAAGCGGATGGGCTTATCTCTAAGACGCCGTACAACAATATGCCAAAAGCTTCCTGCAGATTTTGAGGGAAAACTACTAACATTTCAGCGGTATGTCATCACACTTCGGAAGGAAAAGAATTTTTCAATGGGGCAAATTGGCAACGCTGGCGAGACGCCAATTTGCTTTGATATGCTCGTAACTACACCATTACGAAGAAGGGGACTAAGGAAGTTATCATCAAAACTTCGGGATGTGAAAAACAACGCGTAACAGTGATGCTGGCAATAACAGCAGACGGGTGCAAACTTCCCTTTCCTTAATCTTCAAACGGAAAACATCCCTAAAACCCCTAAGAATGAAAAGCTGTTCCCAGATGATGTCCTGATTCGAAACCAAGAGAAGGGGTGGATGACGGAATCATTAATGCTTGATTGACTCCGAAATGTATGGGAACGCCGTTCCGGTGGGCTCTCCAATCCACCATCAATGTTTTGTCTGGACGCAGTTCGTGGTCATCTCACCGACGACGTAAAAAAGAAGATGCACAGCCTAGGCAGTGATCTTGCTATAATTCCTGGAGGGATGACGTCTGTGTTACAACCCCTGGACGTTTTTATAAATAACCCTTTTAATGGGTACGTTCAGGCGGAGTACAAAAAATGGTTTTGTGAGCCAAACCGTGAATTGACACTGACAGAAAAAATAAGCGTGCTGCACCGCACATTGTTGCACACTGGGTTTCTGCACCAATGATTATGAAATCTTTTAAGAAATGCTGCATTTCAAATTCATCGAATGGCAGTGAAGATGACGTCCTCTGGAACGCCGAGGATGACGATGATGAGGATGAGGAAAGAAGAAATGAATCAGCTTCTGAAGAAGAGAGCTGCGAGGATTCCAGTGATGAAAACATTAATGAATAAAGACGTTTACTATTAATCACTGATTCTAGAAACTGTTAGCTAGATAGAAATATTACGATTTATTTCATGTTCATATTTTACGATAGGTACCGTATATACGGTAGTGGTAATTAAAAATGATTGTTTCACATAACAATAGCCTACTAATAGGTTAATTCTATGTTCTGCTACTTTACGTATAAATCCATTGTTGTATAAAATATGGTATTTAAATTTAAATAAAATTATCATACCATTGATTGATAGTTTATATGCAAATCCATTGTTGTATAAAATAAGATTCAATAAATTCCTCATACCATTGATGCGCATTACATTCACCGACAAACAGTTTTTTTATTATTTAAAGTTTTAAAATGGGGATGCGCATTAGATTCGATGGCGCATTAGATTCGCATAAATACGGTACTTTCTACTATAACTAATTTATTTGTTCGGACTTAAGTAGTCTTTCCTTCGATTATTTTTAATCGTCATTTTAATTCTTCAAGATTGATGGTTCCATTTCTACAGATCACTTGCCACTGCCTAGTTCAAATCTTTAAAATACTAAACGCAAAAAATCTAACAAAAATTCAGGTACATTAATAACGGAAGACGTCTCGCATTTCAGTAAATGTTGATAGAGTCACGCATGAATAACGTACAATCAAGATATTGATATAAAATAGAAAATAGTGAGACAAATGACACGCACACTTTTCATTGGGAATAATAATTTCGAGCTTATACATTAGATACTCATACATTCTAGAGTTCTAAGATTGGAATATAGAAAAAAAATAAACAAATATATGTATTTTAACAAGGTAGTTCTAGATAATAATCTAAAACAGTGTTTCCCAAACTTTTCTTATCACGGAATACTTTTTAGGTTCTAAAATATTTAAGAAGTAAATTTGGGTTTTTAATTATAATAAATAATAACACAGGTAAGCTTGACGCTTGAACACAGGTAAATAGGTATATTTTATAAACAAAATAAGCATTTATTTCAATTTTTATATCATACCTATGAAAGAAAGTTTATCAATTTTTTAATTTAAAAAAAGACACATAAAACTAATTAAATGAAACAAATAATATTAAAAAATTTTTAACAATTTTAGTTTTCAGTAACTTCGATTTGCTTGGGCCTTCGAATGTTAAATATCTTTCAGTGTCGGGTACAATGTTAGAAACCTCAATCTTTTTATGTCAGATGCAGCATAAAATCAGTTTCTGTATTTAGATTTTGTTACAGAGTAATATGAAAATCCTGTCCCGCACAAATACGTTGTCGTAAAAGGAAGTAAACTATGAGTAGGTCGTATTGATAAGTTTGGATATTCTTCTGACAAACCTATCCGAAATTCGTTCAATTCAGTTTTTGCTTGATGCCGAAATCAGTTGTCAGATCAGTTAATTTTTCGAAATCGTCTGTGCTCATATTGTCGACTTGACTGTTGTTGTGAGATGATTTCGATTCGAAGAATTGTTTTTCTGTCACTTTGGGAAATATTGACCAAGAGTTAACTGCAAGTCATATCATATTTCACTATAAACCTTACTGACTTTCTTTAAACTTTCTTCATTTATAAAGTTATCTAAGGTAGGAAAACAGTCCAATTCATTATCTTAGCTAAAGCAATCTAGAATACTCTAGTACATCGTAGCGGAAACATAGTACATCGTAGCGGAAAACTACAGTACTCATATTGTAAAAGAACAGTCTTTAAATGCTAAAAATGTTACACTTATTAATTAGTATTAGTAGAAACTTTATATTTACTAATCAGTTTTATAAAATTAAGATAAAAACGTAAAATGTCCAAAGAAAACTAACATTTTTAAAATATAAAGTAACACTGCAACACTTTTTTGTTTCCGAGCTCAAAACACAAACACGAACACAGTAGCCTCAACATTTTTTGCTCCATGAATCACTTTCACTATTGCAAGATGATCATTCCCCTCTACCTTTCCAAAATTCAAAAAAATGTATATGCATTTATTTAAATTTATATTATTATTTAATGTGTTTTATAAATTAAACAGGAAAAAGAATAGAAAATGTTGATAAACATCAAAACTGAATGAAAGTAGTTTTTTATACTCGTAATCTAAAACTAAATACTTACCTGTTAAGTATTTAGTTTTATTTTACAAACATAAAAAACTACTTCAACTTAACGCACTTAACGTAAAAGCAGACGATGTTTCGTTGTTCTCTAATCTCAGTTTCATAATTTTTCTCAAAATATTTTTATTGGTGGTTGCAGCGTTCTACGTAACAGAAACATCAGTGTTCCACTGAACACAGTTTGGGGAACTCTAATCTAAGAGTATTATGAATAGGAATTAACCAATTAAATCATATTTTCCACTATCCTTTTCAAAGCTCAACCATTACTTATTTGTCTGCTGATGGGCGTCTTTTGTGGGAAACACGTATGTCCTAAATCAAGGTCAGTACTTTAACAAGTGCAACAGCACTGAGCAACATTTCAGTAGCCAGTCATGAGTAACCAAGTTCCCCAGCGTATGATACGAATTTAAAGCAGATTACCTGTCATCTTCCTCGCCCTTGTGTTTGGTTTTGTACCTAATTATCACTTAGAGAACCGATGTTGAGAAAATAAGCATTTCTAATCTGTACCAGATTAGACTCTTTCTTGCATCCCAGATCTGTAACAGAGAATCCGTGGATTATTTTCTGCTTTGAGTAAAAGAAGCATAATTAAATGAAACGAAAATCTGATTTAATCGAAAAGCGCTGAAAATGGGACAGCCAAATCGTATTAACAGCAAATACAGTTAATAGTTTCATTGTCTACGAGGATCACCGACGCGAAAAGACTTAAGTAGAAGATAAAAGTGAATAGCTTCTGGTTACGTGGATTTACGTGGGACATGATCCTGGATATAGTTCCGTTTAAATCAGCTGTACGTATTTATGTACTTAAAAAGTCTCAGAAATAAAGTAACATTAGAAAATTATATTATTTTACCAAGAATTAAAATTAATTTCCTTGTAAAAAGGTTTAAAAGCCGTTTAATTAGACAATTCATTTTTTTATCTCAAATTTTCAACTTTGCCATCAGATCTGGGCAGTTAAAGTGCACACAAATTCATCTCAAGCTGTATAGGCGTTTAAAATCAATTTGAATGCTACAGACAGTGAGAGCCCAGTGACATAATTCATTAACAAATATAACGTATGCAAGGATTGAACGTGAGTTTATAATTCTGATTTCACTATTCAAGAATGATTATACTCGTATGTCTTATTTCATAAATTTGATTTCTTACTATAATCTTTAATTTATTAATGATTATTTTATTTCTCATTAAAAGCACTAGTTATTATCTTACTCGTCATAATTTATTTTTAAAAATATTCAACTAACGTGTTTGATCATGCAGTTCAATTAATGCATTACTTTTAATGCAGAGAGGCCGCGATTTATGTCACTGGAAATCCATTAACCACTACATCCGAAATTAAGGCCAATCGAAGTAAAAACAGAATATTGAAATAAGTATTACATTTTATTGCCTGTGAGTATTAGGAGTATTGCGTACTCTAGTTTTTGTTTCAAACGTGAGGCAAAAGGATGTTTTATTTACCTCACTCACAATGTTACTTGTGTACCAAATACACCGAAAGTTTAAAAAGATATTTTTCTAGTCCTAATATTTTATCAAAAGCGCTTAAAAATTCTTCCAATTCCAACACTTCAGACTTAATATGATAGAAACTAACAATATTCTTATTTATTATCTATTAAGCAGCTAATTTCGCGTCCTTCTTCCTGATGTCAAAATGGCGGAGTTTTAACTTCACATATTTAAAATTTTTTAAGTAATTTCGTAACGACATTAATCGACTCTTTTTATCTCAATGTTTGAATTCGCTTTTTATATTTTTTAATTGCTTTCTTTTACACACGAATAACATTTTTAAAAGAGTTATTACGATAAAATCTCTAAACAATGTAAATTCCGTGAATAAAATCTCTTTTGTTTGTTTAATATTTACTAAAAATCAAATGTGAGCTCCTTTCATCATTACATAAGTATACATGTGTAAACAAGACTTATGTTCAGCAATTAAACATAATCTTCTGAACGTAACAGCGTAATCACGAAAGTTCGCGCAAGTCGATGTTCTTTGCGGAATGCTAAAAAATCGGGTCATGCGTGAAATTCCAGCGGCGCATTCGACGATTCTTTTTTGAAGGCCAAAAAACGTTTCCCGTAATGATTTTTCCTTTCTTTTATGAGACGAAAATATTTTTCGTACCTTGTTTACTCAGTTTCAGAGATATTAAAAAAAGGTCTCTATACTATCGAGGGTTTGAAATTACATATATTATTTGATTGGGTATAGCTGGATGTGTGAAATTTTGAAAAAAATAAGTTTACGAAATGTCTATTTTTTTAGGATTTTCATCAGAAAATGATGTTTAATATTTTAAATTAAAAGTTCGCAAATTTTGCGCTTTCTGGTGCACGAATGTATTTGGAAGAATTTTCTTTCTTTTTAATTTTAATTCTGCCTTTTAGCATGCAGTGTGTAAATTAAGTACAAATGAACGAAATAAATATAATTCAAGGACTTTGAGATCTCAGGCAGAAATTTTATTAAAAGCTGACAGCTAAACGTTACAGCTAAAGGTAAACCGAGCCGTTCTGTGACAAAGAAAAGGAAAAATCACGATGACAATCAATGGAATCATTGCAATTTTTCCCCTCGGAAGAAATTTGTTTTTAATGGAAAGAAGAAAATTTGTTAAAACTCTATCAGACAAATCTATCAAATTATATCAAATCTATTCTGTCAATCCATCAAAGTCAGTTGTTGGAAACAACAACAGATTTCAAATGGTTGTGTTCTTGTGTCAGAATAGACTGTAGCAGATAACAACACTAGATTTATGAAACATATAAGAACAAAAGAAGCCATGTTTTGTTTACAGAGACATCATGCATAATTTTCTAGGAAGTGACAATATTAACCGGGTGGAATGACCAGTCAGCTCTCCAGATCTAAACTCCATAGAAAATAGTTGGGCAACTGCAACTTCTCTTACCTGTCCCAGAACCTTCCAGTAAATGAAAACAGTTTTACTGAAGGAGTGAGATTGACTGCTACATGACTCATAAACGGCCTCATTTCCAGTACCTGAAAACAGTTTTACTGAAGGAGTGAGATCGACTGCTACATGACTCATAAACTGCCTTATTTATACAGTTTGAAGTCATGCTGTCAGAGTTGAATAAGTGTTAGAGAAGGCAATACCCTCTATTATCCAAGAACATCTGTTTAATCAAAGTAATCTCCAGCAGCATCAACGCATTGTTGCCAAAGTATGACAAGGCCATTTACATCACAAAGAGATGGAGTCTTGCATTGCTAGATGAACTCAAACGTCGTTGGCAAAGTATTTCTTGGGCAAAACATGGTTCAAGTGTCCAAAAATTGGTAATATATTATAAAAATGTAAGGACAAAATGGAAGATGAGGAATAGTTTTGTTACTGATTTGCTGTTTGGTTTACATTGCCGTCTGAGGTGGGCGTTATTCTGAAGCAACTAGATTTTTCTCGCAAATGCTGGTTTTTTTTAACATGATTTGTCATGCATTTGCCGCATGTCTGTACAGTACCGAGCTGTATTTATTGTACCACCTCATTTAAGAAATGAGTAATAATAACAACAAAGGGCCATCGTACAGTAAACAGCATGTTCTTTGGATGAAGATGGCCTTTAGAAACCTCTTTCGCATCTCCTTTGGATGCAAAGATACTTTTGAAGTTCTTCCTGAAACGTCTTTCACTTCCAGTGACGAAAGTGCACAATTATCGTAGAATATTCATTTCTCATTCACAGTTATAATACTTTTCAGTAACATTTCTTTTTTATTTCTTTGTAAGACAGAAAATCGTTTTTCCGAATGTCGTGCTTTGTTTTCATTAGTCATTAGCCGAATTCGTGAAGCATACACTTGTTGAACTACTTTACATCTTCTGTTACAGTGAAATGTTTTTAAACAGTTGAAAATTGTGCGTTTAGTGTCTGCCTGTCCTCTCACACAGCTTATTATAGCTCGAATTACATTAAATTCTTTAATTCATGCGAATACACGAAGGAAGGGAGATAACCATGAAGCTCATTTTAATTTCAAATCCCTTGAACGAAATTTTGCAAAGTAACGGTGAATGGATCTCTTATTAGTTGTTCCTCCACAGAATGCTTTATGGATGTTTTTATGCTAGCCAACACAGAATTTTCCAGTTTGAAGGTATACCAGCCTTAACGGACTGAATTTCCAAGACTGATTTGATGCCAGCGGTAAATGTATTGCACACTGAACGAACAAAATGCTATAGTTGCATCAGCCATGTGTGATACTGTGGCAGGAGACAAAAAAAAAAAAAAAACCCGCTTAAATCTTAGCGCTTGCTTTCTTCTACAGCCAGTAGAAACCAACGTCATTCAATGGCCATTTCATTTGCAACAAAGCGATAGCAAATCTCAAAAAACCTGGACTGTGGATACGCAGGAAAATTTTTAAGCTATAGATATACGAGTAAGAATAAGATTCTAATATTGGGTCAGACAGAAGAAATTTATTTATTTAACTGATAAATAATTTGCACTATTTTTTTTTTTTTTGTATCTCCTCAAAAGCTGTAACTCAAATTCTGTAATAATAAATATATTTTTAGATGCACTTAGAGCATTATTTCATTTGTTTGATTTTCTTAAAATCAGTGTTTTCTGGCGTTGACGTTACTGAAATTAGGCAGTGCTTTTTCTAATCGATAAAAGATGGTAATATTTGAATTAGAATGACTTAGCTGTGTTATGGTTGTTCTAATTAAATAACTACAATAAACTTTGAAGATAACATTGGGAATAATTAGAAGAGAGAAAATGTCTTTTTTTACTAGGAAATTTTAATGAAATCAAGCTTTTTTATGTTCAATAATTTTAGGGAAAAAAATTAAAAACTTTCTGAAAAAATTTAAGCTGTATTTAAGTACTTCCTTTGTTTCTCTGATGGAATAATATTAAAATTCTTAATCTCGTGAAATAATAATTTTAGAAAAGGAGCATGCTTTTGAAACTTTCGGGGAAAATTTGCGGCGTGATTTCTCTTAAAATTTTGGATATTAATAGTTGCAGTATCTGCTGCTGATTATATCCATTTTTGTATAAATCTGTAAGAATTCTTTTTGAAAATTTTGGTGCTTAGAAAAGGATTTTAAACTTTTGTGTCAAGTGTTTTTTTAATTAGCTTAGATATAAACACAGAATTAAAATGTATACAAGCTCTTAAATTAATTGCATTAAAATTATTAAATAAACACAGAAGCTTACAAGTTAAGTTGGTCCATGATTTTTTAGAGTTTATAATTGAGAAATAATTTTATCAGCATGCCGTGGTTTTTTTATTTTTCAATAAATTTATTGCTGGCTCTGTGAAGAATTTTTTTAACTCTCAGTTATTCATGCTTATTGAAATTAAATTTCGTTAACAGGCATTTGGCAGTTGTATCCTATTAGTTCCTGAAACTCATATTCTCCAATTAAAAGACAAAATACTCTCATTTAGTGAACCCCTTCTGCCCCCAGTAACGGATAACAGCTTGAGTCTTATGTGTTCCGACAGGTTCAACTGTAAAGATATCCATATACATTTGTTTTGCTATGCGCATTTTTATATGAGGCCAATACATTAGATTGGATTAATTAATTTTTAATAATGATAATTATCATAAGTATAAATTTTTTTGGTATGCTATACTAATTGAGTTAAACAAATAATAATTCCGAAACAATGCAACAGAAATAAAAAAAGGTTTAAAAAATTGTACATTTATGAAAATGTGCTGAGTGAATAATGATTCCTGAAAAATCAGCTAAGTATATACTAAGTGAATAATGACTTTTAAACAATTAAGTACATATATGAGAAGTGAATACTTCTTCCTAATCATTGAAAAAAGTATGATAATAAAGTGATTAATGATTTGGAAACAATTTCTCTATTAAGTTCTCTTGAAAGAACTGCAAAGAGAGTTCCGAAGAAAATGGCAATTATCGTTTTTATTTCAAATGGATGAGAGCGTATTATAAAAATGAACTGATTGCAAGTGATAGTAAATAAATGATTGTTATAGGTATGTGTGGACAGAAGAAAATAGCATAGAATTGATGGATAAAATGAATACCGCATGAACAACAACGAAAAGAATAAACTATTTTCAATTGCTTATGAAAAAAGGTTGATATTTCTAAAATGCACTTTTTGACAGTTAATCTGCGATAGTAATTTGTCATTTTTACAAGTCCTAATGTTGCGTAACATTTTATTGTTACAGTTCAGAATAAGAATGCAAGAAATAATGCAAGAAATCCTACTAGGCGCTGTTATTAAGATAAGAATAGATCAGTCTGGATATCTAACAAGCAACTTTCTGAATAGTTTTTCGCATCTAACATCTGACCTGAGTTTTAGCATTTAGCTGTCAGAGTATTTGAAGTGACAAATTGCATTTAAAATTAAGATAAATGGCATTTTAATTTAAATTCTTTTTATTGAGAGCAAGTAATGATAGTGTTCGCGCCTGCGCACTTGTAATGTAATCCCCGCCTGCGCATCTGTAATGTTATGTTCACACGAGTTTGAGAATTGCCTTCGACAGTGTACGAGGGCTGGTCACAGCTAGGAGTTAATAATGAGTGATTGTATACCATATTATTATAAGAATGTATTTTTCATTTCTAATTGACTTTCTCTTAAGCTGATAAATTTAATAAATAATAATTCCTAAGCCAATGATAAGAAGAAAATAACTGAAAAAAATACCTTAATTATATACATACAAATATTATATGGACACGCCAAGCGAACACGAAACGAAAGTGAGAAAGAATTAGCAGCATGAATCATTATTTAAAATGAATGAATCCATTCAATATAAACAGAAAAGTAATTTTATCGCTGAAAGAAAGCGAAATTCTCAGGATAAGTAGTAAAATTTCGCGAAATTTGCACTTGCATTAACAATTCGCAGTCGAGGATTTACATTCCAGGGGGAAGAATGTATACCCAGAAACGAAGCAATAACACATATAACTAATACGTAACTAATTAAACATAACATTCTGCATTCTTAATAGACATTTTCTTTTACATATAAACGCCTCAGTTTCTGGTTGTGTATTCAATATTGTTATTTTAAATCAAAATTACTGATAACTGAACGATGTTTGTATACATTTTTCACTGCACGTATACAGATTTTTTATCACGTTTTTAAAAAGGGATGTTTCATCATTAAAATTTTTTAGCTTTGGCAAGCAACAGAGGACGACTGTGTAATTTCGGGAAAGAGCGTCTTGTCGTATTCTAAAAAAGAAGCAAAATTTAAGGTACTCCAAAATCCAGTTCATAGGTTTTGATATTGGAATATGTTTATTTTGCAGTATATTTTTAAAGAAATTCTAACGGAAAGTAGCATAATTATTTGTATATAAAAAGAATCTATTAATTGTTACAGAAAGGGAAAATTAATGTGAAAAAATTCGAAATTCGAAGAAAAATCTGATACTTGAAAATCTTCAAAGATTCCTTGAACTTCGTGAAAATAATCGCAGAAATTCGAACCTCTATAAAATTACTTCCCTTATTTATAAACTTTGAAAACTGATATCTCACGGAATTACAACTCAAAATTTTTACACTTTATTTTCCCGCACATACTTAAGGATATACTTAAGATCATACTTAAGATCTTAAGGACATACTTAAGATCAGTTATATGATGGGTCCGTATGTCAGGCTAATCTGTCAGGCATTAAATTTGACGAGTTAAAGTTATTTGAATGAATATTATAAAATATTGTGTTATTAAACTATTCACTTGGTTGCTAAGGGATATAAATTAATCAATAATACTATCCTTTTCCACGTTATCTCTATTATTAAATAACGAAAGATTTGCAAGTCTATTCCTCGCACTGTGTGCAGTCCTCGTATAGATATCTATTCCTCGCACTGTAAAGAAAATGGCCTGAACACAGATAGTTCTCCATTCTAACATAAACCGTTTGAAGCCCGAAGTTTGACTTTTGAATTTGTTTTTCATTTATTTTATGTTTTGTGCAAACTTAATGAAAGTTTGATTAAAAAATTCAGCAATTTAAAGAGCACAGTGTTGCGTCTCCGCAAAGTGTAAGATATTTATATGCAGTTTAATAAGAAAACTAACGGATTTAAAAGAAATGCGTTACCAGTGCCCGAAATAAAACATTTTTATCTTTAACATGTCAGAATGTTGCCGATTTAACATGTCAGAATGTTGCCTTAAGATTTTTACTTTTTCTTTCAAATTTAATTCGTCTCTTATCATTAACAAACTAAGTGATTCAAAATTAATAAACGTACAGAGGAATTTTAGACATTGCTGTTTTAAAAACTCATTTTAAGGAAAAAATACGTATGATATAGATATTTCTGTTGAGACAGTTCCTAATTCGTTCCTTTATTTCAGCCTTCTCGGATTAAGTGGACTTTTAAAATTCCTTGCTATCTGAATAACTTTTTTTAAAATTAAAATACTACATTTAAAATCGTAGTTTATTTCTGCATTGGAAACTTTATAATCTACAGTAAGCAATTGACCTTGTTGTATTTATTTAAAGGATGAATACTAGAGTTGAAAGGAAAAGGTATGTGTCCGTATAAAAAGAAAATTAAAGCTAAGATAAATATGTTTTGCTTTAACCAGATTCCCTCTTCAGTTTTTGATTGCATTATCTGAACCAGCTGTTATAAAAAGAATGAAACAGCTTTCTTCGCTGAAAACTGCTGTGCTTTTCCTATCAGGTGATTTTAAACTGAGAACCTGACGAATCAAATGTTGGAAAATTTGAAAGAAGACATCGTGACGAAACCATTAATGCTAATTGCATCTGTTTTACTTTTGTAACTCATCTTCATTATCTGTTATTTTTTTTTTACTTCGGTCTTTAAGTTATAATTCAAACTTATACAGTCTTTAAGTTATAAGTTAATGTAAGGTATAAGTACAGTTAAATGTTTCATCTTTCGTATTAAAGTACTGGATTTTCTCACAACATTAATAAATTACTTTGTTAGTAATAACAGGTCTGAAAAGTTTCAAACAAATTTTGAGAAAAGAATTTCTTTTTCCTTCCTGAGAAGTGAAGAAATTTTTAATTTCTCTAAAAATAGCTCATAATTAAACTTTTGATACATGAGTATCGCTAATTATGTAAATGATAAAATAATATAATTAAAAAAACAATAACGAGATTTTCTCCTTCTACTTTAAGAAAATGATGGTATATATAAAAGGGTGTGCATATTTCATTCTAGGCAGTCTGTAACGTGTTACTTCAGGTAACTTTCTTCTTAGATGAATTTTTTATCCTCTTAGCACTATATAAAATACTTTTGAAAGTGATATCATATATAAAGAGAACTGCGTTTTGATAAATAATCCTACTAATTTGCTTAGTGAATCAAAAAATATTTATGTTTCATTTTTCAGATCCCAACAATTTTTGTTAACAGTTTTTAACTCTGTAACCTTCAATGAGAAAAATATAAAAATAAAAAAACAATTTGAAAGGTTTCAGATTTTAAATCACGCCCAAAGGGGCGTTTTTTAACATTTTGTGTTACCTTTATTTATTAAATATCATGTTCTTCGAACTTAAACCATACAATTCAGTTCAAGAGCAATATCGCAAAATAATTTTAGATTGAGCATATCTTTAGAATTTCCGATACGCTGTCTCACGCGCTGAAGATAAAAATGTTTTTTATGTACACTGCGGGGAGGGAATGGGCAGTTCTATATCTCCTGTTCTACTGGGCAGATTGACGAAATTCAAATTACGTTTTTCATGTCTTGAAAGGTTGACTTAGGATTTATATTACATTTATATATAGCATTATTCTAACATAGGTATTTTGACACAAAATAGGACATTCTCTGAAATAACATACCAATTGTTTTCCATATTTCAATTCTACGACTTAAATTATGCCAGACTGCCAAGTTTTGTGAAAATCGCACGAGTAGTTCTTAAAAAATTAGCTCCCAGAATTTCAGCTCCTCAATGTTAATTGAATTTGGTATATATTTATTAATATCTCTTTTTTTTATTAAATGGTTTTTATTCCTCCTCTCACATTTTGAAAATTAGGTTAATTCTAAATAAAATTCACCCATTTTTAATGATTTATTTTTTAAATTTGTATTTTTAAATAATTTTTATTAATATTTCAAAAAATTTTGAATTATAACCTATAAAATGTTTCCCATCATCTTAAAGTAGGTGTATTTCTAAGCATACCTACAAAATATTAGAGTTTTTTATTCAAAATTTTCTAAGATATACACGAATTTACATATTTTCGCATTTTGAAATTTGGCATCTTTTTTTTGAGCGATAATAATGCCAAATGTGGTTTATGGATTTTGTAACAGTGAATTGCCACAGCTATTTTTAGACTTAAATTTCAAATAAATTTTTATGGAGAATTAATTATATGAAAATGTTTCCGTCAATGATGCGTAATAAATATTTATTAATACTATATGAAAAATCTACTTTTTTAAAATTATTGATGATATTATTCAAATTTTTAACATTTTTTTAAATTTCTTTCTTTTCTCTCTTTTTTTTTTAAATATTTGTAAGAATAAATTTTTACCTTCGCCGTGTTAGCGTATGCTACTTTACTTCAGCTGCATTTAAACTAAATTGTTTAAAACTGTGAAATTTCGTTTGATGTTTATTTTCACAATGTTTTTAAGCAAACGGGACTGTTGACAGTTTGGGTCATGTCCCAGTTTTGGAAAATATATATAAATATCTAAATTTTTACATTAATCCTCTTAGAAAGAATGTTTTAAATGGTAATTTCCTCTCGAGTTGTAGATTATATAAAATCATCTTCTTTAATATGGAAATTTATATTCTTGAAAATCTAAATAATATGATTTAGATTGTTTGCACGCGATATAAGAATCGGGCCACTCGGTGGTACAGGATAAGCTCTGCCTCAGTGGTTTATTTCTTTCTCATTTAACAAAAATCTTTTAATTCAAATATTTATCCTTTGGACTCTGCTTTAAACTTTATGTATAGTTAAAATGCCTAGAAGCTGTCTTCAGCTGAAACGCATTTGATGCAATTGATATTTTAAAAAATTTGACAAGAATGCAAAATTTACGGAAGTGTAACAATCGAAAATTCTTAAGTTTTCTTGTGTTAGCATTGTAAACAAATGTAGGAGGAAAGAATGAAATTAGGGGGGGAGAAGTAAAAATTTAAAGGGGAATCTACTTCAAGGAAGTTGGGTGTTCAAAGAGAAAACACTTGGACATGTACACCAGCAAATAGCAGCAATTGAGTTTGTGCTAACTGAAAAAACAAAAACGATATCATTGCAGGTTAAAGTTAAGAGCGACTCGTTTTCTATTATATGCTTTTATAAATTTAAATTTCGTCATATAACATCATAACGTATTGTTGCGTTTTTCTTTTCTGACACCAGTTGTTACGTTATTTTCTTCCTTCACGTTCGTACGGGGTTCGTAGATTTGGAGTGAATAACGACGACACTTGATGAAATATCGAAACACACTTTATTTACCAATATTAATCAGATAGCTTCAAAATCACTTTTACAGTCGTGGAACTGTTATAAACACTCTGACACGTTCAGCGACACAGCCTTCACACTGTCAGGCAATAACGGTGGAGACAGCTTCACTGCAAAGCACCCGAGTACAGCTCCCAACTCTGCTTGATCGTTCTAGGAACTCCACGTACTCTCGAGACTCTCCACGCGATGCACTCGACGATACACAAGAGTATAGATCTCGACTCAGCACAGTCTAAGACAAAACTCGACGATGCACTAATTCGCGATGCACTCGACGACCAACTCGGCGCTAGACTTCGATACACTAGTCAGCTTGCTAGACAGAGCCCACACTCACTAACTGACTGCGGACCAGTTTTATAGCTTTCGGCTTGTGTGACTGAGGGTTTATATAGCTTTCGGCTTGTGTTCGGGAACATTCTGGGCTAAACCGGTAAGAATTCGTTCCAGAAGGTTCTCCAACCGTCCATGGTATATCGGCAATTTTGTCGCCAAATGGGCGATCTCTCGACAAATTTGGCAACCCTGCCCTCCTTTGCCATTTTATGGCAATCCTAAAACTGCTTTGCGGGGAAGCCATCTTACCGCACCTGTACATTTCGTAACAGTTATAAACGGAGCATCCCGTGAGTTCTCAGACGAATTATTTTAAGATTCAGTAATTTATCCAGTGACGTATATGGATATCATCTAAAGACGTTTTTCCTCTTGATGAGACCAGTCTTTCCTCTTATCTCATGCCTTCAAAATGCCTAGCCTCTAAAGGCTCTGACCAAATACTGATGAAATGGATTGAACTGGATTATTAAGTTACGGCAAAACAGGGCTATCTGCCTAAAAGGAGGAATTCTTCCTTGAAGAGCTTTCTAACGGAAACCAACTCGCTTACATGTTACACATGAGAAAAATCACAAAAACATCCATGCAACCAGCCCATTCGCTGGGATTTGAATCCCGGAGCAAATTACCAGTGTTCGGTGACTTTACCGCTCGGCCGTTTGTGGGCCCTTTCGAAATGGAAGGCGATAAATGCATGTCAGAAATACCAAGATGTTTCGAAAAGTTAAAGGCTTTTTAATATACTTGCAGAATGCCTGAAGAAAAAGAACAAGCCGTTAAGAAGAAAAAAATAATCTGAAAGGTTTTCGATTTTAAATTACGTCCAAAGGGGCGTTTTTTTAATGTTTTGTGTGTTACCTTTATTTATTAAATATCATGTTCTTTGCACTTAAACCATAAAATTCATTTCAGTAGCAATATCGCGAAATAATTTAAAACGAGCATAACTTTAGAATTTCAAATACACAGTCTCGCACACTGGAGATAAAAATGTTTTTTTTTTTTTTTTTTTTCGTACAGTGTTGCCACTGCTCGCTTTGAAATCGTTGACTTTGTTAATCAAAAATTCTTTAACGCTTAACAAAACATGAAATAGATAATAAAACAAATTTCAAATTTGTTCTTCCACAGGTCCATATTCGTAAGAGGATTACGTCATTCAAAATTCAAAATTTACCGTTGTTTTATCACAATACGAGAAATAGACATACATTTATGCAGATTTTTCATTATTTATCTTCAAATATAATGCAAGATTAACATTTGGTGGCAACAGTTTGAAAGTGATTCGCCGTTTCTAATGATTCAACGCAAAATCGCAAAAAGAAAATAATAGTCCTTCAGGGGCAAAGTCCCTTTGGACTAAAAATAAATTTTTGCATTATTTTTAATTTTATGATATTTGATTCTTGCGATCTCAAAAATAAAATATTTCACTAAAATATGAATAACATTTTAAGAAATTAAATGATAAAATTGTATAAAGAAATGAGCACAATGATAAAACTGTTTAAAGCAATGTATGCAAGTCATTCTAAGTTAAAATGTCGGATATACATCTCTCTTATTTATATATATTTTCTGAACGGAACATTGAAAGGCATGTTAACTGTTTTCAAATGCATCGTAGTCTGCGTCACAAAGGGTTCTTCCGAAAGAAACGCAGTTCAAATAAATAAAATCAATTAATTGGAAAATTCATATTAATAAATATATTTGAAATGCGCTGTTCGAATGAATGAATAGAAAATTTTAAAACAATTATCTGATGAGACAATGCATTATTGAATAATTCAATAACAACTAAAATAAAAGTCTAAAAATTAAAATAATTACCTAAAATAATAACTATGACTTTAAAATATAGTATAAACAAAATTATTTGAAAAAATAAATAAACGATGCAACTTTTATTTAAATTACGCAGTTCGAATGAGTAAATAGAAATTTTTAAAACAGTTATTTGAATGAAACCATTCAACTTAAACAATTAAAATGAAATTCGAAAAAAAAATATATAATTATAATTAAAAATATAATATAAAGAACATTATTTGAAAGAACGAACGATGTAACTTTTTTTTTTCCTTTGACGCACAATGTAAAAAGGGAAAGGAAAATAGGTTGCCATATATTAAGAAGTTCGCCTAATGAACTGGAGAAAACTGAAGAAAAAGCGCCAACATAAATTTGTGAATTTCTCAGTAAATTTTGCACCAAATTTTATAAAATTTAATATTAGGCATAATTTGAGTCGTAGAATCGAAATATGGAAAAAATTGGTATGTTATTTGAGAAAACGTCCGATTTTGTGTCAAATTACGTATGTTAGAATAGTGCTATATGTAAATCAAATATATATCCTAAGTCGTGCTATCGATACATGAAAGAAGCAATTTGAATTTCGTCAATCGGCCCAGTAGAACGGGAGATGTAGAACACCCTTTTTTTTTTTCTTTCTTTTCTTTTTTCTTTTTTTTCCGCAATGTACAACGTTGCCATTTCTCGCTTTGAAATCCTTGAGTTTGTTAATCAAAAATTCGTTAAGTTTTACAAAATATGAAATCGATGATAAAACAAGTTCCAAATTTCAGTCATTCAATATTCGATGGCTCTATGTACCGTTGTTTTATCACAATGCGAGAAATATACATACATTTATGCAGATTTTTGATTATTTCATTTCTTCAAATATAGTGCAGGACTCTAACATTGGGTGGCAACAGTTTGAAAAGTGAAACGGACATTTATAGTGATTCAACGCAAAATCGCAAAACGAAAACCTTTTTTAGTCCTTCAGCTACAAAGCCCCTTTGGACTTAAACAACAAAAAAAGAAATTATAACCAATACATATCCTCAGGTATTCCTCTGATTCCTTATTTGTAAAGCCATGTGTCTTTATTTTCATGAACTCTAACGTAATATTATAATGCACCCTGAAAAGGCTTATAATGTACTTACTTCTTTGCCTGTAATTCATTTGTGTGTTAGGGCATGCATGATTCTAATTACTAACAGTACAGCCTAGGCATCCTGCATATTTGTCTCTGCCTTATCATCATTCAAATGCAGTCTTTACACAGTACAGTATTTCAACGCTTAACGAAAAGGGTTTACCATCACGTACTCTTTACATATCTTTATACGCCGTACCCCTAGAAGTACATGCCCAGCCCTTATTTCCGCAACAGTTGGTAGTAGACCACATACTTCCAACTACAAAAATGTTTCAAATGGCAGAAATATTAATGTTGTGGCATATTTTAATTAAAAAATAAAAAAAATAAGTTTTGTACAAATTACGAAATATAACTTAGCGTACAATAAAATTAACCGAGATATTTAATTTCAAAATTTGTAATTTTTGATGTCATTTTCAATCTGTATTGAGAAGTCGGTTAAAAAATAAATTAACATAATTCAAAGTTGATTTTTTCCCTTTAAATGTCGTTCAAAAATATTCTTTTGTAATTTACTAGTGTGATTATTTTATCATTTTGTTACATTTGGCATGCAGAAAGAATTTTCGCGCAAGTGATTTATAAATTTTTTAAAGTCTAAAATCAGATATCATCAATTTTTTCTCATCACTTCGGGACCATAATCAGATAACCGCACTAAACATTTATTAAACTACAAATATTTTCCCCTTTTTTTAATAATTCAAATTATAGTACGAGTTGATTACGACTGCCAACATTTTTTAGAAGACGAATTATATAATAGTCCGTGAATAAGATCTCCACTTAGAATATGCATTTATTGAGCAATACTTTTTCCACTGTTATGTCTGCCACTTAATCTCTTAACATCATAAATCTCTTTCAGAACACATTTATTTTTTAGTTAAGTAAAAATCCAAACATTTTCATCTTCAGCTTGCGCATGGTCCTCTGGATGTGGTTAGGTTAATTGATTAAGGCAAAGCAACTCGAGAGCTCTCTGCCTAGGGTGGGATTCTTTCGTGGAAGTCTTTTAAGGAAAATTTCCTCGTTTTAGTGGTTGGAAAACTAATAAAACTAACCATGCAGCCGTTTACCGGAATTCGATCCCAGATCGAACTACCAGTGTCCAGCGACGTTACCGCTCGGTCGCTGGTGGGCCGTCCTCTGGATATGATCTTGGATTTTAGTATCAGATGTAGGTCAATTTTTTTTTTTTTTTTTTTTTTTTTTTTTTTTTTTGTATTACAGGAGTCACAATTTTTGTGTTTTATTTTTACAAAAAGTTCAAAATTTTCCTAACTATCAAAATAGGGACTGAAGGAAATTATAAAAAGTTAGATTTTGTTATTCTTATAAAAGTGATTTTTTTTAAATTTAAAACATTTTTATAACCGGAAGTGTATATCTGCGACCAACGGTTGCGAAAATAAAGGCCGGATAGGGATTTATAGCACAATATAAAGATACTGCAATACGTGATGATGATGATAAGACAAAATACGGAAGTACAGTAGTGCGACAGGATTATCGCTAATAGTTAAGTTCTGCTGTCCTACCCACTTAAACTGACCTGTAGTAACTTTAGTATTTAACATGCAAACTTTCACAAATTTATATACAAATTTAAAGCAAATGATTTGTAAAAAATAATAACATTACAGTAAGGCTGATAAAAGTTTTGCCTTACGAGCTAAAGGTAAGCAAAATTTTAAGCTAAATACTTTATTGAGGCTATAAATAAGAAGTTTTCTCGCGTTGTTCAAATAGAATGCTTTTATTCGTTTATGTAAATATAAAGGCACTAAGTAAAAATGGGAAGTTCGTTAAATTATTGACGTTGTGACGCACGTAACGTATTTTTGCGCTCCTGTTCGCAGATTCTCCAGTATTTTTCTCAAATATTCACCTGAATCAAGAAATGATAAACAAGCGTGAGACTACATTTTCTCTATTGCATAACACCTGTTCATCAACAGAAATGAAATGCTATATAGTTCTCATACCAAAGACATGCCTCAAATGTGTGCAAAATATTTACAGGAAGACGTTTTGCTGTTGTGTGAGTCAGTTTTTCCTACATTTTCTCTTGTTGAATCTCTCTCACCCATTCTTTTCGCACTCCATGCATCACGTGATGTTCACGATGTTTTCAGGGTCGTCAACAAAGCCATATTTTGTCTCATTCAGCGTCTGCGTTTAATATCCGAAATGCAAAGATTAGAGCGATAAAAAAACCATATTTGGAAAAGAAATCATGTATGACACAGGCGAGGTTATAAAGAAGTTCTAGTGAAGGAAATCATAATAATTAATATGTAAAGTGAATCTTTGTTTATTTATTGAATGAAGCTTCTGAATACCAATTTCCAGGAAATAACCTTTTATCGTTTTGGATGACTTTTTGGTAATTAATAGTAAATAAGAAAACAATCAAAACCTGTTGAAAGCTCGTTGCTAGGCGGTCTAGAAATACAGTTGACGTTCGTTACCTCTGCTTCTCACGTGTTACAGTAAAAAGACGTTAAAACTAGTGTTCGCTATAACGGAAATGAATTTGATATACTAGTCATTTTAAGATATTTTGTACTTGCCATTGTAATGTAATAGTTACTGTAACGAATATCGAACTTCAAGAGTACTTGATAAATTATAGCCAAAAACACGATGAATTTCGTTAGAAGAGTCTTTTATTATATTCTCATACTTACTTAGTTTATGGTCATTCCTCTCCCAAGGAAAACTATGACTCATAACCATGGCAACGACTGTTGAGGATAAAGGTCGATTCCTCTAACTTACTTAATTTCCCAATTTCCTTTGTGCGGTGATCGCGATGCATGTTACGATCCTTAATGAGAGAAAGGTCACTAAACAATCTAACAGTACCTGGTTTAAAATAGCAAACTAGAATTAAGAAGAGCAGCTAAGGTTTATTAAAATTATCAGTTATACACAGTGAACCTCCTCGTGATGATCATTTCTCTAACATAATCACCTCTGAAAATGAGTATATTTCTAAGAACATTAATAAATATAGATAATGTTTGTCTACGGCGATCACCTCTACAGTTGACCAAAATTTTGTAATACAGATGTCTTGCAGAATATTTGCTGTATATATAATAAGGCATATTATTCAACTACTCGTATATTCTTTAAAAATGTGACAAGGAAAAGTAATAAGAAATATTTGTATGTTTTTAATCACCTCTTTGTTATTTAGGTAACCAATACTCTATTACAAAGTTAAGACATTATGGTTAACTTTGTAGTCTTTAAGTTAAGACATTATGGAGCAGACATTGCTTACACGGATAACATGAGTATATGAGGCATAAAAAGTTAATTATCGGTATCCATATTACTCTTGCCAATATGAGTTGTTGGTTTGCCTCCATTTTTATTACATTAGACGGAAAATTTAACAATTGCGTTTCATTTCATAGTACATTTATTAGTTACATTTTAACTTTCTTTTGCCTAATACAGCAAGCCCATGTCATTCTTCCAAACGTGTTTTACTGGTTGTAAAATGGCTACTATTTCATTTTCGGATAGTGAAGGAAGCTGGGGCCTCTTCTTCCTTGTATTATAATCGTCGTAACAGGTAACATCTTTCAAATTCGACAATTTGCAAGGTTGATCAGTACGGTGCCAGCATAATTGTAATTAGGAATGAAAAATGGATTTTTTTTTCTGTGTTGCAGGTGTACCTAACGTAAATATGATTTGAATAAACGAGGGATTCTCGACATTTGTTTTTTTGCATCGACCCCTTAAAAAAAATGGTTTTCTACATCCACCCCTTTACAGGCCCACCAGCGGTCGAGCGATAAAGTCGCTGAAAACTGGTAATTCGGTCCGAGGTTAGAATCTTGCGAACAGGCTGGCTGCATGGGCGTTTTCGTGGTTTTCCCCACGTGTAACGTGTGTACGTTAATGTTATGTTTTATTACATGATATAACTTTATATCACAAAAAAATAATTATCCGTTTTATTGAGAATTCTTCTGATGTCAGTGCATCTTGATTATACTGTTCAGTCGATAGTGATATTTGGCTATCGATCCCCATTTGCCCTCTTGATCATTAGTGATCCCTTTTAAAATTTCGTCGACCCTCAAGGGTCAATACCGACTTTGTTTGGAAACCATGGTATAAACGAACCGAAATCTTCCTTGGCTTAAAACTGTGGGCGAGTTTTAAGTGATATGTAATAAATTTAGTAATTTATGACAAGTTAGTAATTTATGACGAGTTAGTAATTTATGACGATTTAGTAATTTATGACAAGTAAAAACTGAAACTTAATTTACGTACATGCTGCTAAAAATGTATACATTTTTATCTATTTCTCCAAATAAAATATCGGATCCTACTCAGCTGTATTCTAAAATGTAGATAATTGCTTTCTTCTTGCCCTGAAGACAACACATTTTGAAACTGCTCCTCAGCCTATCTAGACTGTCGCTTGCTGCTTCATCGTTTTTCATAAAGATGTCAAAAAAAATAAATGTTATGTTCTGGATCAGACACGATTAGTGTGCCAAGTTATTCGTGACCGAAAATGTTAATTAAAATAAAAATATATATTTAAATCTACTTATGACTGTGTCTTATTACATCTACACGACTGTCAAGTACCTTCTTTAGCATGAATCAACATCTACGCAACCAACTTTCCCAATTTATTAAATATATGTAGTAATTACTTGTATAGTTTATTTAATATTTAAACAGGGTAATTATTCAAAACTGTACGATAATAAAGGTCTGTCTTCTCAGTCTGTTATTTCATTTATCAACTTACCTGTTTATAAAATGTTACCAAAATTTGAACACAAGACTAGTATTACTTTTCAGTAAATATAATATGCATATACTTGTGAATTTAAAATCTATTATAATTTTTTATCTATCTTTAGAATGCATTAGAAAACATCAGTTGACCGTCATTATATAAAGGGTTGAAAAGGTTTTAATCAAATTACTGAATCCTCAACCTTGACTCTGAAAAAGTAAAGAAGATGAAGTTAGTTAATTATAGAAAGTATGCAACTGAATAATATTAAATTGACTGTAAATGAGTTCAATTTGAAAAAAGAGAAAAGAAAATATTCTACTTTTGACCGGATGTCACCTGGAGCGAAACGTAAAATATTTTTCTGCGATATATATAATAAATTTCGGCGATGTTTTATTAAAGATGGGAAAGATAACCCTAACTATATATACAGCTTCTTGAACTAGATATCTTCTGAAGTACAAAATAAATAAATAAAAAAAAAAAAAAAAACTGGATGCATGATACGGATGATATCTTTTTCCTTGAAGAATTTAATCGTGACTTTTTATCATTCGTCAGCTAAAAAATAACTTAATCCATACTGATGTTTTCTTTCTTTTTAAATAATAAAACATCAATAGATCAACGAAAAAATAAATGAAAATGTCGAACGGAAACTTGCTGAATTTATGTTCATTTTTTCACTTATTTGTAATGATGTGGCTGCATAGTTACTCGTGAGAAGAAATAAAAAATGACCATATTTGTTGCTTTAGTATCAATTTACGATGGTTCTCCGTCAACAGAAAAATACCAAAAATGTGTCTTATAAGAATTGTTAAATTTTAATTCAAGTAATAAACATGAAGGACAACTACTTTCTAGTAACGAATTTTTCCTGTTATAGAACAAAATGCGCAAAATAATTTTCTATAAAAAGATTAATGTGCCAACTTTGCATTATTAGCCATCATTAAATTAAATGCTTTGCTTTGGTCTTTCATAACATGACTCTTTTTTCCGAAGTATGCGTAGTTAATAAAAGTTTAGTGAAGTTCGTTTCTTGCAAATTTATGTTTTACGCTCTTTGTTTTTTCAACTAAGTATCTAAGAGTTATATTTCTTATGTTTGGAGAAATCACAGTCGAAATGAGAAAATGGAATTGTCAAGTTGGCTCAGATGTCCTTCTGCAGAAAATAATTTAGCTTATGTTATACTGTATCTAAAAAAATTCTCATTATCTCTTGCTATCGATAAAAAATTAGCTGTGAGATTTTATGCACATCTTAAAAGCAGGTTAAGTTAGGCTAGGTTAGAAAGAAAGGCTAAGACATCCCTTCTATTAGAGAAACAAACAGCCCTTGTGTGCTATGCTATAATCAGATAACCTAAACTGGACCGCATTCACGCTACACGGTCCGCAGTT
This sequence comes from Stegodyphus dumicola, assembly GCF_044657685.1. Taxonomy (NCBI): domain Eukaryota; kingdom Metazoa; phylum Arthropoda; class Arachnida; order Araneae; family Eresidae; genus Stegodyphus; species Stegodyphus dumicola. The sequence goes on from NC_140779.1 coordinate 64,089,664, forward strand.
CTATTCCCGGCGAAGGCGTTGCATATTTTTCATCTTTCCTGCTTCCAAAATACCTAATGTCTCTACAGCTTTATGCGGTATTTTCATTAATTATGCATTAAAAACAACATCATTGCAATCGTTTGCAGTTATCCATAAAGGAATTATTGCTAAATAATAAATTCTATGGACACGAAATGGAAAAAATTGGAGAAGTCCACGAAAGCCAACCACCCAGACAGCTGTTCTAAATTCAGGCCCATAACACATTCTAAAATAGAATTTATTATTTTGCAATAATTCCTTTCAGGATGACTGCAAACGATTGCAATGATGCTATTTTTAATGCATAATTAATAAAAATACCCCATAAAGCTGTAGAGACATTAGGTATTTTGGAAGCAGGAAAGATGAAAAATATGCAACGCCTTCGCCGGAAATAGAACTGCGGACCTCTCAATACGCGCTGAGGGTGCAGACCACTATACCACGAAGGCTCGCTAAGAAGGCGGGAGAAATACCTTGTAAAGCATTCAACATGCACTACTTACTGATTTATTATTTTCGTCTTCAAAATTTAGCGTATTGTCGGTTCGTTTCAAGATGGTTAAATTCTTCTGTTTCCGAAGGATAACTAATAAAAATTATGCGTATTAAAAGAGATATATTCTAACAGGTATAGCTATACGGAAAACTTTCTAAGAATATTCGTTCTAATACCTCTTAACTATATTCTTTATTACGACGTTCTACATTTCAACAAAAAGTAAATTGTTAAAGACAAAATAAAATGGCTCATAGGTGCCATCATTTATTATTTGGTTCACTGACAACAGCTTGATGTTTACTTTCCCTAACATACCTGAGCTAAACAAAAACATCGTCGCACTAATAAATAATAAAATGCTGACGTGCAAATGGCACTGGAAAACATGAAACTAACAAACTAGATGAGGGCTGAGGTTTTAGTTTCCAAGATACTTTTTTAAGACTGCAGTTTCAATTTAAAATAAACGTAACACTTGAAGGAAAATAAATACATGCAACCGCCGTGCACTTTCAACCGTCACTAATCAATTAATTGAATTATTAATGTTAACTTTAATTTTAAGAATATAAATTTTTGAGAACTATAACTCAATTTAAAGCTTTGAAAGATTTAATAAATAACCTTGATCTTAATACTTAGTGCTCCATTTACTAGATAGCTTACAAAATGTTTCTTCACATATGCAGCTTTACTTTAAGTTACTACTCAGTATAATTTATTTAAAAACCGACAATTTGTTGTCCCAGCTTTCATTGTTGACCGATTTTATCAAAAAAAAAAAAAAAAAAAAAAAAAACCCATTTATATGTGAATATATGATTATGAGTTCAAAATATTACAAATTCGTTAGGGTAAATCAGCATGTATGTGTTTACTTTGTGCAAGTAAACCGCTTTTTGACAGGAACCTATCTTGAGAGCCTGCTGTTTTCATACCGATGACAAATTAAATAATTAATAGCTAAAGAATTTAAAATCTGAAAGCTTTCAGCTTTTTTTAATTATTATTTTTATTTATTTATTTATATATTTATTTATTTACTGTTTTTTTACTGAAATTCAATAAAAAACAAAAGCAATAATAATAATTAAAAATAAAACCTTTCAGATTTTACATTACGCCCAAAGGTGCGTTTTTTTAACGTTTTCTAAGTTACCTTTATTTATTAAATATCATGTTCTTTGCACTTAAACCATAAAATTCAGTTCAACAGCAATACCGCAAAATAATTTTAAAATGAGCATATATTTAGAATTTCCGATACACAGTCTCGTACGCTGGAGATAAAAATGTCCCCCCACCGTACAGTGTTGCAATTCCTCTCTTTGAAATCGCAAATCCCTGAGTTTGTTAATCAAAAATTCTTTAATGTCTGACAAAATATGAAATAGATAATAAAAGAAATTTCAAATTCCAAATTAGGGCTTCCATCAATTAACCCGAATTTTTAAACACTACTGTTAAGTTAGGACTGATTTCTAATACTCTAAAGCCGCGAAGAAATTTCTATGAAATCTTCGTATGCAATTCTGAAGGTATATTTCCTTTTTGCAAACAATGATCTGCAAAAAATTAAATAAGAAATTTTCTTATTATTAAATTATAAAATGGAAAATTATCTGATAACTTAAGGAGTAATTTTTTATATATACTGTATATAAATTTTAAGTAACTCTTTATTGAGTCATATCTCAATTTATACAGATTTACTAAATTTACATCAGGAATTCACCTATGATAATCTCTGCTAATAAGGGCGATTTCTAAAAATTCTCAACAAGTGTTAATGAAAATTTTCTAAGTCAGCATATAAGCCCTGCTTTACGCGTTCGACACAGAATACCTTTTAGCAACAAAAATAATAAAAAAAAAAACATATACCTTAAAACAAACTAAGGGATCAGTTTTATACACATTTAGAGGTCCTTTATTCATTTATTATACAAAGTGCAGGAGCTAAAGTATTTCTAATATAACTCCTATTTTGTGATTGATTAGTTTCCGTTTGTTCGATTACGGCAAAGTATACGAGGGTTATCTGCCTAAGGGGAGGTATGCCTTCGTGGAGGACTTTCTGAGGGAAACTGTCTCATGCCTACATTACACATGGGAAAAGCCACGAAAACGCCCAGGCAGCCAGTCAGTTCGTGTGGAATCGAACGCAGATAGAATTACTAGTGTTTAGAGACATTAACGCTTGGCCGATGGCGAGCCCTGATTTATTAGTATGGATTATTTAGGTTATGACGAAGCATCGAGGGATAACTGCCTAATGGTAGGAATGCCTTCGTGAAAGAACTTTTAAGGGAAACAGAACAGGATCGCATCCTCTTTGCAGATGGGGAAAACAAAACAAACAAACAAAAAAAAAAAAAAAAAAAAAATGCCCATACAATAAGTACAATAAGCTTAGCTGCTGGTGCTTCAACCCAAGTTGAACCAATATTAACTGTAATTAAGAAATTAAGAAAATCGACATTAGTTGCAGTTTCCTTTTACAAAAATAAAATTTTAGCTCAGAAATGATTTACAGTGTTTCTCCAATTTGTGGTTCATTCAAAACTAAAACAGAAGTTTATCACGATTTTCGTGATTAAATGAGGCATGTTATGATATTTCAAATCAATATACATACTTCAGAGGGAAACTATCTTTTTTTTATTCGACAAGTTTTGTTTGGCCTAAAAATAGTTTTACGAGCAGAATCTGATGGGCATTAATATTTTCGTTGGTTTTTGTAGCCACAACAATTTTTGTACATTCTGTGAAAACACAACATCTGAACACTTTTTCTGAAAACAAGTTACATGTTTATTTTCTAAATGACCATGAATTGCAATTGCAACTGAGAAAGCTTTACATTTTCTCTTGTAGGTTTATATCAAGATTATATTTGACCTCTACATCTGAGGGCTGAAAGCTCGAAAATGCATTTAAAGAAATATATAGAGATAGAGCTTTTGTTGTTTTTAATGCATAATTAGTCTTCCTACTGCGTTCTCCCCTTTTTTTAACAAAGATCGTTACCACTTATGTTTACATAGAAAATCTCCAAACATCTTGGTTATATTTATTATTTGAAGGCAGAATATTTTTTTTCGCATGATAGGCTATAATAATCAGCTTTCACGTACCTGTAAGTACATTTCGCCTCCTTGAAAACATCGGAAAAGCCAATGTATTATACTTTACTGAAACAAAAAATAATTTTCATCCTTTGTTTTTAAATGTTTTCTATTCTAAGAAATGTTTACTCTGACCAAGATTTTTTGTTAAGCATTGTACTTGAGATCTAATATTCTTTAGCGTTTACTAACACTGCCGTTAAGATCATTTTAGCATATACTGAGAGTATTTTGTCTGGAGTTATTAGCGTGTTAACAAACAGAAATCGGCAAACACATTTTAACTCCTCGAAGGAAGCATTATAGTTTTTATGTACGAATTTTGTATCCTGGCAAAATATAAATTGCATCCTTTTCATTTTCTAGAGACACATTGTTTCAGCCACCAGAGCTCTCTGCCTGTCTGTTAGATATTATTTCGCAATGCGCAGATTGTATGCGTAGTTCGCATTTTGTTCTTGCATTCTTAAAACCGCTAATTGTAACTCTGTCGTTTTACTTTGTGCTGTGTTGTGTTCGAAAGTTCAAACCGCCGAATAAAGGTTAAAATTTTACAGTCCACTCGCAGTGATGTATTCTTAGGTTTATTAATTTAAAGTTAAGATACCGCTACGCTACATTATTTGGTCGTCATACGCCGGAGCTTCGAGAAAAACCCGCGCTTGTGAATAAGAATTCTACGTGTCCGTAATGGAGTTGATAATGCAATTTCGGTTTAGAATTCTCAAGACTTACGGAATGGATACAGTGTACGAGGTGAGTGAAATAGTTAACGCATTTTAATTGCATTTGAGATTTCCTTATTGCTACTATTGTTGTGTTTAAAGTATTAGTAAAATCGAGAATTTAGAATATTTTCAAAATGTCAGATATAGAAAAAAAGCGAAAGAAAATTTTGAAAACACAGTTAACTAAATTCATTGAGAGAATAGATTATGATAACTTAGATAATGCTGAAGCTGAATTAATCTTAGAAAAATGTAAAATTTTTAAGGAAGATTTTAAATCTCTATTTAGAGAAATTTATACAAATTTTGATGATGAAAAAATAGACACTTTCGTTGAGGAAGAACAGTCGATTTTAGAGAAAATTGAGGAGGTTCACTTAAAAATTATTCGTAAGTTAAAGGTTTACAAGGTCGTAAATGCAAATGGCGACAAACCTGTCGTACCTGAATCAATCTCTGAAAGTTTAAAGTTACCAAAATTATCTTTACCCACATTTAGCGGAAATTTAACTGAATGGATAACATTTAAAGATTTATTTAACGCTAGTGTTCGCAACAATTCAAATCTTTCTGGAGCTCAAAAATTACAATATTTAAAGAGTTCTTTGAAAAATGATGCTTATCGCATTATTCAGTCAATTCCCATAGCTGATCAAAATTTCAGTATTGCTTGGAATTTACTAGAAGAGAGATTTTCTAATAAGAGAGAACAGATATTTGCTTTTATTAAAAGAATTCTTAACGTTTCACAATTACAAACGGAATCTGCATCCTCGATATTAAGTTTAGTAGATAACGTAAACGAAATAACTCGCTCATTGGAAATATTAGATCAAAGGATAGATAATTTTAGTGATACTTTGTTGTTGTATATTATGTTGCAAAAACTTGACGTTTCGACAAAGTTGTGGTGGGAGCGTCAATTAAAAAAAGATGAAATACCAAAGTTGAATGACTTGATAGAATTTTTGAAGAATTACGCTAGAACATTACAGAACAGTAAACCTTTAGTTAGTAAAACGCATAAATCAGATAAACCAGTGTATAATAGGGTTACTTCTCTGATTTCTAATCCTACCTGCTTATTTTGTAAAGATCATTTTTTATACAGGTGTTCTAATTTTTTAAATTTACCAGTGCGAAAACGAATAGAGTTTGTTAAGGCTAATAAACTTTGTTTTAATTGCTTGTCTAATGTCCATAAAGTTAAAATGTGTAAGAGTGCAAACACCTGCAAGCATTGTTTTAAGCATCATCATAGCATTTTGCATTTAGAAAATAATTTCAAACCAAAACATGCATCTAGATTCCCTTCACCGGAAGCACAAGTGTTTGTTCCGAAATCGCAAATTAAACCAGAAAACAACTTGAGTGAGGGTTCTCCAACTGTTTGTGCAAACAACTATGAAAATAAACTTTTTGGTGCTCATGCTAATGGTAAATGTAGTCATGTACTTTTGTGTACTGCTTTAATTAAGGTTCAAAACTCAAACCAGGAATTCATAAATTGTAGATGTTTACTAGATTCAGGCAGTGAAAAATCATTCATTCGTCGGAAAACAGCTATCAATTTAGGATTGAGCATAAAGGATTCGAAGATATTAATGTCATGCTTAGGTACTTTCAATACAACTACTACTGGAGAAGTTGACTTGTTGTTTACACCTCATTTTAATACTAATTACAGAATTTCAACATCCGCTTACATAATAGACAAAATTACAGGAAACATTCCAAGTGTAACTTTACCTTTGAATTTATATGAAAATTTCCAGGATTTAACTCTAGCAGATCCTACATTTCATGAATCGGGAGAAATTGATATTTTACTTGGAGTTAATGTATTCCTTACTTTAATAAATGGCGAGGTAATTAAAAGGGGCAAAAATCTTCCATTTGCATGTTCTAAGTTAGGATGGATAATTGCTGGAACTACACATTTTGAATTCCCAAACCGTAAGCAGGTTTCAGTCAATACGCTAAACGTAAACACGGAGGAATTAGTTAAATCATTTTGGGATTTGGAACAAATTCCCACATCGAAACCTTTAACTAAAGAGGAAAGATTGTGTGAAAATCATTTCGTGGAAAATCACGTGCGTAGTGAAAAGGGTCGTTACTCAGTAAAACTGCCATTCAAGCCTAAAAGAAATGAGTTGGGTAATTCCAGACCATCAGCCTTTCGCAAGTTTCTTAGTCTGGAACAAAAATTAATAAAAACTCCTGAAGTATATCAACAGTATAAAGACTTCATGTCCGAATATTTATCACTTGGACACATGGAAGAATTATCCGATGATAATCCAGATAAAGTAAATTTTCATTATTATATACCTCATCATCACGTGCTAAAAAAATCCAGTCTTACCACAAAATTACGCGTCGTTTTCAATGCTAGTGCCAAAACTACATCAGGGATATCGCTTAATGACACTCTAATGAATGGTCCCAAGGTACAAGACGACTTATTTACTATTCTTTTGAGGTTTAGATGCTATCCCATAGCCATTACTAGCGACTTATTGAAAATGTATCGACAAGTTCAAATTCATGATGAAGATCGCGATTACCAAAAAATATTTTGGAGAGATGATCCATCGAAGCCGATTAAAACTTACAGGTTGTGCACAGTTACGTACGGCACTACTTCCGCTTCATACCTGGCTACTCGCGTACTCAAACAACTAACAATTGAGGAAGGAACTAAATTCCCAAAGGCAGCTGAAATAATATTACACAATTGTTATATTGATGATGTCCTATTTGGTTCAGACACAGTAGAAAACGCAGTAGAGTTAATTTCACAACTGAGTGAACTTTTACAAAAAGGTGGCTTTCAATTGCATAAATGGTGTACTAATGATCGCTCGATTTTGGAAACTGCTTTGAGTGCTCGGAACTCAAATTCTTCATGTGCAGTAGTTGATACTAAATCAATAAAATTATTGGGTTTGGAGTGGTATCCAACGCAAGACGAGTTTACTTGCCACTTTGGAAATCTCGAAAACAGAGAGTGTTCTACTAAAAGAATAATTTTATCTTCTATTTCGAAAATCTTTGATCCACTTGGTTGGTTAGCACCTTTTATAGTTGCAGCAAAAATCTTGCTTCAAGACATATGGAAATTACAAATCTCGTGGGATGATCCCTTGCCAGATGAAATCAATCAAAGATGGAAAATCTATTGTGAAGATATCGCAAATCTTGAATGCATTCATATTCCTAGGAGAGTATTATTGCCCAAATCTACAAATATAGAACTTCATTGTTTCTGTGACGCATCAGAGAAAGCTTACGCCGCAGTGATTTATTTAAAGTCTTCAAATCATTCTTCAATTTCGGTGCAGCTACTAACATCAAAAACTCGCGTAGCTCCCCTGAAAGTAATCTCTATTCCTCGTTTAGAACTCTGCTCTGCAGTTCTATTAGTGCATTTGGTTCAAGCTGTGCAGAATTCATTGCAAATTCATGTTGACAGTATTTACGCATGGAGTGATTCAATGATAGTTTTGTCCTGGATACAATCAGAACCAAGACGCTGGCAAACATTTGTAGCCAACCGCGTTTCAGAAATTCAATCAGTCTTACCTTCATCGCATTGGAATCACATAAAAGGAAAGGAGAATCCAGCTGATTGCGCATCAAGAGGTCTTTTGCCTTCAGAGCTTTCTACTCATGACTTGTGGTGGACAGGTCCTCAGTGGCTTAATTCAAATAATATTCCGTTCTCTATCAACTTACCATTTTCAGAAGAGTCTTTAAGGGAACAACGGAAAAATATTTCTTGTTCAATTGGAACAGTCGCTTCGCAAATTCCAGTCCTTAATGAAGTTTCATCATTTTTGAAACTTAAAAGAACCATCGCATGGTGTTTTCGGTTTGCGAATAATTCAGCTAAATCTACCGCAACAAGACTTAAGGGTTACCTTAAAACCGAAGAATTGCAATACGCTAGAAATGCAATTGTTAGAGTAGTTCAAATGGATGAGTTTTTTAATGAATATAATCTTCTGAAAAAGAATCAACCGTTAAACTCAAATAGTAAGATCCTTTCTTTGAACCCGTTTATCGATAAGAATGGACTTATACGCGTTGGAGGAAGATTAAGACAATCCAACATCGCGCAGGACAGAAAATATCCTATTTTGTTGCCCAAGAAACATCACATAACACAGATTATAGTGAATCATTTTCATATATTCCATCTTCATGCAGGCCCCCTGCTATTGCTATCAGTAATTAGAAGAGAATATTGGATAATCCACGCTAGGTCAGTTGTAAGACAACAGATTTGGAAATGCGTGAAATGTCATCGTGTACGAGCTAAAACATCTACCCAGATAATGTCTGATTTACCATCGTCTAGAGTCGTTCCGTCAAAGGTTTTCTCCAAAGTTGGATTTGACTACGCCGGGCCATTTCAAGTGAAGCCCAGGCAAGGTCGAGGAGTAAAACCAATGAAATGCTACATTTGTGTATTCGTGTGTTTTACTACAAGAGCTATACATATTGAATTAGTAGGTAATCTTACATCAGAATCATTTATTGCCGCTTTGAAGCGCTTTGTATCTCGAAGAGGAAAACCGATAGAAGTGCATAGCGATTGTGGCACAAATTTTATTGCTGCAGATAAGGAATTGAAAAGAGTAATAAACTCCTTGAAGGAAAATGAATTGGTTAATAAATATTGCTCTACTGAAGGTATTAAGTGGATATTTAATCCTCCCGCAGCGCCACATTTTGGAGGATTATGGGAAGCTGCAGTCAAATCTACAAAGTTACATCTCAAGCGAACCATAGGTGAACAACTTCTAACGCAAGAAGAATTTATGACATTGCTAGCTCAAATTGAAGCTTGTTTAAATTCGCGACCGTTGTGTCCACTGTCTGAAGATCCATCAGAATTTTCTGCACTTACGCCAGGCCATTTTTTAATTGGTACCCCGCTAACTGCCTTACCAGAAGAAAATTTACACGATCAAAAAATTCCTATATTGCAACGTTGGAAGCTTGTTGAGAAAATGTTTCAAAGCTTTTGGAAAAGATGGTCCAATGAATACATTTCTAATTTGCAACGACGTTCAAAATGGTTGAAAGTGCAACCTAATTTAAAGGTTAATGATTTAGTTATCATAAAGGAAGACAATTTACCCCCGCTACGATGGAAATTGGGAAGAGTGCTGGAACTTTTTCCTAGCTCAGATAATATTGTGCGTATCGTGAAGATCAAAACCGCTAACGGAGTTTTCAAAAGGCCAATTCACAAACTTAGTGTTTTGCCTATCAACGATTAAGTTTTTTTCCTAAAGCATTATAACTTTGTACTTTGCTTTAGCTATATAAGTTCCTGAATTGTATCAAGGCTTCTGTGCATCTGTTTTGAGAATAATTTAGTTTCATTGCATAATTACATATTATGTTTTCTTGTGAATATTTTGATGATACATTTTTGCATAATTTAATATTGTTATGATAATTTCATTTTGTAAAAGCTATTTATTTTGAAACGATGTTTCAACGCCGGGCGGAATGTTTCAGCCACCAGAGCTCTCTGCCTGTCTGTTAGATATTATTTCGCAATGCGCAGATTGTATGCGTAGTTCGCATTTTGTTCTTGCATTCTTAAAACCGCTAATTGTAACTCTGTCGTTTTACTTTGTGCTGTGTTGTGTTCGAAAGTTCAAACCGCCGAATAAAGGTTAAATTTTACAGTCCACTCGCAGTGATGTATTCTTAGGTTTATTAATTTAAAGTTAAGATACCGCTTCGCTACATTATTTGGTCGTCATACGCCGGAGCTTCGAGAAAAACCCGCGCTTGTGAATAAGAATTATAATGTTACACAACATTTCATTACGTATCGCTGCTCTTTCATGTATTTGTCACACATGTAATATGGCAAAGTACTGCACATTTTTTGCCTGCACAGGGTAGTTACAGGCATGCAACTCACACTGCTTAGACTCAGCACCTGTTTACCATAGATATGACCTAAGATTGGCATAAGCATAAATCCGATATTGCATAGGATCAACACCTATACCACCATCGATATGGCGAGAATTGTTGCAAGAGTACAACCGACACAGCATGGGGTTAACTACTGCTTACCATAGATATGGCGTAGGATTGACGCAGGTATAGATATACTGCGTTGAATCGATGCATTATTCGTCCTATACAGCACTGCTGTGCTACCGACGTGACCTAGTGCGAATGGATTATAATTAGCAAGAAGCAAGGAACAATTACAGGTAGAAAATAGGTAGTATCGAAAAAAAAAAAGGCGATTGAAGCATTGCTGAACCTGGCTAACTCTTAAGCGTCTGCCCCCAATTTTGAGAAAGAATACCCCAGACAGCTGTCCGAGGGTCTCTCACCCATCTTCCCAACTATCAACTTCTGGAGAGGACTTGCCAATCTTTTTCTGGGGTTTGAAACCGGGCTCATCGACTGACGGCTCCTCGTTCGAATCCTAAAGGATTGATTCAATATTTTTAGGGTTTTTTAGGGTTTCTGCATAGGATGAGTACCGTGATATGATAGATACTGGCATATTATCGAAACCGGTTTCTGAATTTCCGAATCAATTCCCTGCCGGCAAAGAGGCTGTGAATCCTGTGCTACATTGTTACGGCGTACATGTGGCAGCCTCATAAATAACTATGGTTTAAACAGAAAAATACCATTGGACTGAGACCTTAGGCACGCCGATAGAAAAACTTTGCCCTGCTTCAGCTCATGTTTGCCCAAGAACATCCCAAGATATGGAATCAGAGGGTCTCGTCATCCAATTTCCCTACCATAGATCTCTTGAAAGTACTTTTGCCTTAAAAGATTTTTAAATATCACAGATCACAGACACACTTAAAGTTACATTTATTACATGACAATGCTTTATCTATAGTTCACAAATGAGATCAGCAACGGTTTTACAGTTAACATCATGTTTATGACTCAAGGCAGCACATTTGGTATATAAATTTAAAAGCTGCAAATGACGTAAAAATTGTAACTAAGCAGTGGCATAATTTCCATAAATTTGTACAGATGTCATAAAGATAGAATAGAATGCTTTCAACATCATAGATATTTCCATGCTTTCTCTTTTTTTTTATTGCACTGACTAGAATTTAGGTATAGCTTTATCATTATCTTTTGGAGAATTTTCTTCACTTAACTATTAAAATAGATTTAACATTACAATTCTTAAGAAATGCTTCAGGAAATATAGACCAAACAGATATAATAAGTTAATGTTCATTTATAAGATGTTCATAATAAAGTTTTAATTTCCAGCAGCGTACTCATCGGTCGGAAGTAAATGCGTTGTTTGTGAGTTCTTTAACCTGTATTACAAACAGATACAGAATGTCCCACTCGAAAGGGGCCCTGGGAAAAGTGGGATAAAAATCTTATAACAAGAGGAAATGAAACCAAATTTTTAGATGACGTACATTTTTACATGACTTGTTTGAGAATTGAAAGTGCAGTACACGAGGTACTAGAAGTGATCTCTTCCAACTGTACACACATTTCAGCACGCCCCTGCATGTTCGCGTATGTTGCTGTCAGAATATTGGGCGTCACTGCATGGATTTCACGGTGGATGTAGTGAAGTATTCTTCTATGATTCATGGTTTGTCATTGTACGCATTTCCTTTAAGACGATCCCATAGAAAAAACACATACAAGAAAATGAATTGTGTATATAAGTGAGGTGAGGTTACTTCCAGCACCTCTGGTAATATACTTTCATTTCCTAATACATAAAGGCGTGCCATTTAAAAATTTGGTTTCATTTCCTCTTGTTATAAGATTTTTATCACACTTTTCTCGTAGCCCCTTTCAAGAGGGACATCCTGGACAAAAGCTAGCCATGTAAATGTAGTGTTTGGGATCCATCAGACAGTGTTTAGGACTTTATTTAATTTACGAATTATACGGAAGTCAGTTAGTTATACAAGATGTGTAGCGAATCTTGTATAATTAATAATCTCCGTATAATTTCTTGCTTCATCACCTTTTCTCAAAATAGTTTAGGGGATCTCAGTCGACGGGAGGGATTCATAGCTTCTGGGTCGTTAACCTTTACTCAGATGTTAAGTATTTATTTTTAGGTTGTAAATATAAGAAAATATTTTTATTCAAGTTTTGATATATATCAACATTTTATATACATTTTGTTGCTTAATTTATGAAACACTTTAAAAAATAATCTAAATCTAAATAAATTATACTTTCTCAGTTTTGGAAGGGAGAAGAGCGTATGATCTTTTAGTAATAGTGAAAGGGATGCAAGGGACAAAACAGGTTGAGAACCAGTAGTTTACGATATTAACGAGCGAACTACGCTGTCATGGGTAAAGTGGGTAGTTGGATTTTCTCGCAAAATTCTTCGGAACCTTGTGAATTATAACAGGGTTATTGTATCTGAAAAAACATTCTGCGCAATTTACCTTTTAAAACGAAGACGATAGGCTCAAACGTCTAATTCAAAATTAAATTATTATTTTAGGTGGAAATTAATTTTTGTTTCCTCTCAGTGTTGGGAATTACATAAAAATACTGAGAAGTTATGCATTTTATGTAGCTCTTATAGCCGAAAATATTCTGTGGCCCAAAATATCTGTACAAACTCTTGTCTGTTTTTTTTTGGAAGGCTAGTGCAGATTAAAAAAACTGCTTAAAAAACAACTAGTGAAAAATGTCAGATTAAAACGTTCACAAAATTACCGGCATCATTTGTTAGCAAACGTAAGTGAATAACTTCTAATTTTTTTATATCACTTTATGCAAATTTCAAAAGCATATATAAAATGTTTTATGTTTAAGCACAACGTACTTTGCACTCTTTGTATTCCACAACGACTAAGTTTTGTGACAAATATCTATTTAACATAATGCACGTTTTGTGTTGCCTTCAAATTCTTTCTGAACATTTATTCATAGAATTAATTCAATACCCTTTTAGAGTAATGAACTCTACGCATATTTCAGAAATTGCCCAAATCATTAGAAACACGTCCCATGCGCAGGAGGCATGGCTGATAGTGAACGTGCATAATAACATGCACTTGACATTGAAGGTTACAATTTTAGGTGGTTTACATGTGCTTTATCATTAGACTTGATCCCATAATTTCAAAGTCTAGTACAGATAAATCTCTAGAGATCTCTTGAGGTGCTATCTGATTCGCCTATCATAATGCTGTTTACCGAAGGTTACTGATGATTACTGCGTAAAATCTTGCAGGAGATGCTTTTAGATATCTCTAAAGCATCTTCAGGGTACCTAGATTATGTGGATCAACAACATACTGACAGTCTTCGAAATGAGTGGCTTTTGCGCAGAGGTATTTCCTGCAGCTGTATTTACGCCATAAAATGATGTTTACTGACTTTTTATTCTAAGTATCAGCAATATTTTCTTAATCTGATGTCGAAATGTGGTTTTATGGACCTATCATGAATGTTTTATGATCTTTCAATACTTGATATTTTATGCCAGTGAATCTCAACCATTTTTCAGTCACAGTACACTTTTAATAATTTAAAAATTTCGATGCAGTCTAAAAATGAGATTAATTTTTTAAAAATTACTTGGTTAATTGATTGATGTATTGTAAACATAGTGTATGATGTATTTTGTAAACATAGCGTACGATAATAATTTTCAATGAAATATGAAATAAAGTTGCATTACAAATCAAACAGAATGTTTGTTTTATGATAATTGTTACGAATTACATCTAATGCGAAATTTAAGGTTAGTGGTTTTGGTAATTTCATTTTTATTTGGGGAGGTAAACGTGATTAAGCTACTCTCATGTCTTGATCCAGATTTAAAGGTCTGGATCTTTTTTCGTTTTTATGCTGTTCAAATCCAAAAACCTGAACTCGCGCAAATGAAATGTGGGAAATTTTAGTAACACACTTAAAAATATTTGTTATATTGTCGGATAATCATATCTAAGATTAATCCAGAACGAATCAATAGATTCTTCTGAATATTTTGCTTTGAGATTGGTTCAGATAGTCCGCTTTAGTAGGTTACAAACCGATGGAACTTACTTGTCTGACGTCGCTTATGTGTGGGCATTCGCAATGACCTCTAGTAACGTTAGGAAAATCATCCAAGCTCCGCATAAAAAAATTGTGTTGCATTCTAACGTCAAATGATATTATAAATACATATAAACTCATTTTATTGTATTCATTCGTACAATTTGGAGGCACACTTAAAGAATCTTACGGCACAGAGGTTGCGAATCACTGTTTTATGCAATACATATGATCTCAAGTCAAAATAAATAGACGCGAAGAATCTTTACATTCATATAACTTTGCAAATTCGGGCAAGATGTGCTAAAACGTTAATTATTATTTAAATGGAGATATTAAGAAATCATTTCATAAAAAATATAATCATTTTAGAATAAACATCAAACACAGATTTTAAAATATTTAACGTGAATTATTTCGATTTATCAAGAGAATATCTGGATCATCATTTGAGACTTTAATTTTAAATCATGTATGAGAAACAGTAGTATATCGAATTCTCTTTCTAAAAAAACTGGCATATTCCGTTTCCCGCCAAAACATGCGAATGTGCATAATAGTTTGAAATTGAGGTTAAGCTATGACAATGGCTTCGTTTAACCTTCGTATTAACACAACTCTTTTGTTTTCTATTAAAGAGATTAAATATTTCAAAATTCGATCAGTTCAATAAATGATTGCTGTTTATTTTAAAACTGTCCTTTTACAATATCAAAACTCATAGCGAAGTTCAAGAAACTTAATTATTATTGCATTCGTTCAGCAGTTTCAGTATTGGGGTTAAAAATATGTATCGTGCTTCATAACTACATAATCTTAACACACACAGAAGAAAAAAAAGAAAATGAAACTTAATTTTGTTGAAAGTTAAGATTGTTCTTTGTATCTACAAAACATACGTTAAAGCTGTAAACAGTGATTAAAATTTGCGAAACATTTAATTACCTTAAGGCAAAAACAACAATGTTAAAAATAAAGAACATGTATACTCATAATGATCAACAGAATTTTAACTTTGATACTTTTAAATAAAACCAAAATAATAATAATAATAATAATTTTAATGCATTTCATTAATAATATCGAATAATCCAGTTTAGAAAAGCCCATTAATTAATTTTTTTATCAATCCATGAAATATCCGAAGGTAAGGCTAATTTATTGAATGAACAATTTATAGCTTCCAAAAGGTACCATGTTACTCGTAGGTTATTCATAGACATGAATAAACAAATGTATAGGGGGAGGAAGCATTAAATAACATTCATGCAGCAGTGTGGTAAGCATACAAGAGAAATTCTTGAAAGTCTAAAAAACGGTAAGCTAGTAATCCTGAGAGCAACGAAGTATGAAAATGTTGATGCAATGAACAGAAAAATATCCAAGCATAAAATCTTTTCTAAGCTTCCTCCTCAAAAATTACCTCGGCTGGAGCAAAGGAGGCTGCCATTGGACTCTGGTTAAAATAGCGGAAAAGTATGGATACAAGTATTATCCATCTTCTAATTTTTTATATCGCTCCATTTTTCAATTTTGCACGTAGCAATATTCTCTTTCTTATGTGTATATTTTCTAGTTCATCTTCATTTCATTTTGATACATACATTTCCACTTGCTATTAGACGTAATATTGCTTTTGCCATTGATGAGTACACTGTTAGTAATATTTAATTGATTTTCTTAATTTATTTTATTAGTATATGTAACATAATTTTGTCTTCTTTTTTTCTGTATAGATTTTGCATTTCGTGCGCATTTCATTTATTAAACTCGTTTTCAGTTCCTATATTTTTACTGCCGATTTAGTGTATGTAATTAGATTTAAGAATTGGACAGCTTTTAGACTTCTTTGCAGTGGAATTTTATGTGGTAGTCTTTTACATTTTGTAAATTTACTTTATAAGGTATTTCTCCCAGTTTCTTAGCATGCCTTCGTAGTGTGGTGGTATCCACGCTGGGCGCGTATTCCAGAGGTCTGTGGTTCAATTCCCGGGGAAGGCGTTGCTCATTTTTCACTTTTCTTTCTTCCAAAAAATGCCTAATGTCTCTACAACATATATTTTGTTTTTGACTATTTCATTTTAATAGTTGATTTGTTAAAATTTTCTATCACTCTCAATACCGTATTCTTTCAAGACAGATTCTTCATTTAGAATATATTTCTTCTATTAATCTCATTTTTCTAATTAAAATTGTCTACAAGAAACGTTAGCAATGAAATCTGAGTCATTTCTCTTTTGCCGTTTTAATGTATTACCCGGATAAATAGCGTTCAAATGCTATTGGCTGTTAACTGCTTAGGCGCAATCATTAAGTGTAAAATAACACCAACATTTTAATTTCAATTTACAATAACGTTAACATCAGTTCCGAAAGGATCTGTTTTATAGCATACGGTAAACAAAATACACTGAGCGACATTTTGTTGGTGTACAGAGAGAATGCTTTTTAAATCGATTTTGTTTTGCTTTTCCATGAAATTGTTTAATAGTATTATTGCTTGCGTACGGGTTCGTAATGGATTGTTACAGATCTGGAACTTTCCACAAAAGTACTCGTACATCTCTTCTTATTACGACAGAACACAATCAGTATTTACCACCTCAGGCTACTAAGAATGTGAAACACAACGCAACACAAAACGCATCTTAAGATGGAACGCGAAGATTTCTCTATGAAGTCAATACTGGCATAAAAATTGATAACTGATGATCAAATTGATAACTACTCCGATCTTCTGTAGTTTGCCCAGTACCAAGAAGCCAAATAATTGCTAGCCTTTTGCGATTTTTGGCGATTTTTGGACAAATTTGTCGCCAAACTATCGCCAACTTCGATACCTCGCCACTTCAGGGAGCCATTTTCTTCAATGTTAAATAGCGGCAAAGATTCGCATTTCTTGAAGCCACTCATTTTATATTATACAAAATTCGTAACGATATTTTTTCTTCTGAAAGTATTTTATTTTCCTCTCGCGAAAACGAGTTAATTATTGCTAGCTTTAATAAACAATTACACTTTCTATATTTTTGGGTTAGATTTAAAATATATCACTGATTCTCGCTGTGGAACCTGACTATGAATAATCAGTTTTACTTATCTGTTATATATCGATCAGCAGATTAATTGTTAAAATCTTTAAATTATTTACAGGAAATTTAATGACTGGAATTAAAATATATTGAATCATACTTACTTAAATGCAGCAAAGAATATGTTTTCTAGACGAATATTTACATGTTTAATAAAACAAAGCTGTAAACTTTTACTTTCAGCTCCATGAACATTTTTCTTTCATTATCTTTCTTTTAGTGGTTAAATACAAACATCACTGATCATCTTCTTTTATTTCCTTATTTTTTAATTTTATAAAAAAGTGCCAACAAAATGTTTTCTGTTTGATCTCCCCCCTGTATAAGCAATATCTGGAGAAAATTTTGTTTTGTTTTATGGGACTGTAAAGAATTTTCTCTAGTTGAGCATAAAAATGGTTAACTTTTCCCATTTTTGCATTCGAATTACGCGATAAGTTTGTGACGTAATAGAAGAGTTATCTAATCTCCGTAGCTACTAGTTTCGTGCAAATAGTACTTGATCACGTTCTCAAATCAACGCATTTCATGTCCTTGGGAAATGAGAGGTGATTGGAATAAAAACATTTTACGTGAATCGACGTCTGAACAGAAGATGATTTCTTTCAGTATTTAAGTGGCCTATCCCTAGTTTTTATTTATTTATTTTTTTTTCGTAATTCGGAATTCCTCTTGAATTTTTTTCAGTATGTATCTAGTGTTTTCTCTCGAATACCTTACTGTCATGCA
The DNA here is from genome assembly GCF_044657685.1 of Stegodyphus dumicola. Classification (NCBI taxonomy): domain Eukaryota; kingdom Metazoa; phylum Arthropoda; class Arachnida; order Araneae; family Eresidae; genus Stegodyphus; species Stegodyphus dumicola. Next base: position 64,107,932 of record NC_140779.1, read on the forward strand.
AGAACAGTCTTTTGCTCCGTAACACCATTCCATTCTTTTCTGGAACGGCTACAGCAAATTCTTTATAAAATCTGGATTGCTACAGTATGTTATGCTTCTAAGCATTTATGGTTATTTCAGCTCAGCAAATATTCCCCATTTCACAAAATATTAAGATCTTCAATTCATTATCAATACGGCCTGACAGACAGCTGTTTCTAGTTTTGCTACTCGATGCGTCATTAATTTCTTGACTTATATTTCAAACTTTAATTGCTTAGCACACGCAGGTATTTGAAAGTAGGAAACGTGCATCATTAATTTAAAACCTTAAATACTTTTAAATAATTTACCTTGTAATGGTGAACCTCTTAATTTTCCTGTGATACAAACGATCGTCTTTCTTTTTAACCTCCCGTGTTACAGATGACTTAATCTGAAATTAGAACATTTATAAATACTAATCAAGAGTTAAAAACAAGTTAAAAGTTCATTTACTACAAATTTGTAGTTGCTACTAAATATTTGGCAAACTCAGTCACTGCTCCTCGCTAAGCTTGGAAAACAATAAATTTTAAATATGCACAGCACAAATTTCAAATTTTATATGGGAAAAAAAAAAAAAAAAAAACTCCTAAGTATGCGCTAGCAAATAAGCACTAGCAAATGACAGAAATTTCTCCTAATAGTAGGGAGTTAATTAATTAAATTAAAAATATTTTTAATTTACAATGCATTCAGTCGATAATTAGCTCATTTGCGGCATTATTGTAGCTGATAAATGGCATTTACCAGCTACAAGTTTGCAGTACGCCCAGTATCAGCTCGTATGGTGCATCGACTTTGCAGCAGTATCAACACGGCGACCATTACTTCGGCTTCTGTTGCCAATGCAGCATAGAGAGATACGGCGACTTTGGGGCACCGAACGACGAAGTTATGCACAGAATCCTTCTTTCCTCTATATTTTATTAATTATTAGTGCTAAAAAATTAATATTATAGCTGAAAGTAACGTTTATTAATCTTATTCCTAACTAAACTGAGATATAATAAGTTTAATCTGATTTGCTAATTAAATTGACAGAAGTTAGCTTAAATTAAGAACTCAGAAAAATGCTTGTGCGGCTTTTTCTACAACACATCCTAGTAATGATATGAATTTTTTTTTTGTCGTTTTCTTTCATCGTTTTTCTGATACAAGTCAAGAAAATGTTTGAACAAATGGTTTTAAACTCGGTATATCGAAGATGTGTCGGCACATCCAGCGCTAATCAGCTGCAGAAACTGCCGTCTTCTAGTCAACAGTGTCATAGTTCAGTGCGTCGACTGTAGTGAATTAGTTTTGCATTTTATATCTTAACTAAAATCCTTATAAAATTTTCTGTAATCTGTCGAAAATAATTTCTTCCTTTCCCACCGCTTCAAATTATAGAAAGATACAGAAAATATCCATGTTGCTAACGAAGAATACCAACTTTGCTTTTTACCTGAGCCCCCACCAGTGCCGAGCGTTTTAAGACCATTGAATTTGGGAATTAGACCTGGGTTCTATTTCAGGCAAATGGAAATTACTATGTGCAGGAGCACTGTCACAAGGGCAAAATATGTTTACGATTTTCCGAAATGAAAGTTTTTTTTCTTGTCTCCTGTATATTTTATGATCTTCCTGTCGTATTTACCGATGGTGTTAATGACATCAGAGTATTGATAGTCACAGTTAACATAAAATATTGAAACTAATTTCAAAGTCTTATTATTGATGGAAGCCATTTTTAAATCCTTGTGAATTTCGTATTTTTTGAGGAATCACCGAGCGTTATACTCTGTTACTTATGGGGAGGAAGAAGAAAAAAAAAAAAAAAAAAAAAGCACCTCAAAGTATTTTCCCGCCCTCTGATTTAGAATCGTAACGCGTGATAGCCTCACCACAAGCTCTTAAAGAGAAATAAAAGGGGGAACGAAACAGTTAGAGGAGCCGACCGATCTGCGGCAGCTACCATTACCATGGTTACTAGCACCCCGGGGGAGGAACAATAACCCTGAAGTGCCTATTTTGAATTAATGGATTATAGTGAAAATTCAGAGAGCCTTATTCTGCAGAATTCGTATCCGATTTCTGAGAAGAAATGCAAGGTTTTTCAAAGATCGTATTAATAATAACGTTACTCTAAAAAATACCATGTATTGTTAAGAAGTTTATAATATTTAAATAGCTTATTAACAATTTTATTTCCATCGAAATTAACAAGAATTTTTAAGAAACCCAAGCTGTAGAGACATTAGGTTATTTGGAAGCAGGAAACTTGAAAAATTATCAATGCCCCCGCCAGGACTCGAACCACGCACCTCTCGAATACGCCCCGAGTGTGCTGACCATTACACCACGAAGGCATGTTAAGGAGGCGAGAGATATACCCAATAAATTGCATATAAATAATCTCGTTACCATTAAAAAGTACTACATATTTTTAACGAGGACAAAGAATTCAAACATCCTGTAGCAACATTGCTAATATACAGCCTGTTTTAATTGAAAGACAAGCTCATCACGATAAACTCAACATAGTCACGGATTGTTAAACTGAAGAATAAACTAGATGTCCCCAAATAGATGTCATGCAGGCATTATCGTATTTCTTTTATTGACCTTTTTTAGCTTCGATATCTAACCTAGATTGTTCAAAATTTTGTTTTTTTATGAGTAATTAAAGAATTTCTTTCTTTGAATAATTCTGTGTACCTTTTTTGATGCCTTTTAAGCTGAAAAGCTTTTGAGAGTTATTGAGATTTTTCTTTAAACAGGAGTCATTTATTTTTAAAAGAATTAATGATACCCTTTTTTTAATCTTTTGCTTTTATTTCATAATTTCCCACAATTTAAATTTTATCTCCAGTTTTGGGGAGGATACATCTTATATCTTCTGCAATTTTTGTTGACGAAAGTATAAAGATAAAAAAATAATTAAATAAATAATTAAAATTTAATAATAATTCTTTAATGACAGTCTTGAAATTAGATTTGTAAATGTGTTACACAAATAAATTCATTAATCAAAGCATACCGAGAGCCAAATAAAGGTTGTTTTGTTATTTTCAAATAAAGCATATGAATGAGCTGAATAGAAGTTTCCCTTCATAGAAGTTATTAAAATATTTTTACAGTGACTATGTGTAATCGAACATAAAATGTTCGAAAAAATAATCTAAGAGTTAACGAACTTGAAAGGTAAGTGCTTACGTATTTGTAATTGAAAATTTTTGCAATATTAATCACGATTTGTGAAGCCATATCAACTATTTTAAATTATAAACTGATCTTGGAAAGTGTTCATTAGTGGAAACCACAAATAAAAATTTTTGAGGGTTTGTTTCAAGGGATGTTACCTTATTTCGGGAAAATAAAAGCTCAAGCTACATAGCATTCAGCAGCAGTACATGCCACAAGCATATAATTTCATATAATTCACAAATTAGTAAACATTAATATAATGGAAATTTCATTAACTGTAGAATATAACAAAACTTTATGCGATTTAAATAACCTAGGTGTGTTTTATTTACGAGAAAACTGAAATATAAAATCAAATATACTTCCGTATTATAGCTATGTTCTCGGATAGAATAAATAAAACAAAGTTTCTTTTCCAATAACTCAGGCAAGGAACTCACGTTTAACTACGATAGGGAATACTACAAGAAAAAATGGCTTTCATATAGTTTTTTTAAGTACGTTTCTTTGTTTAAACTTGAACCTAAAGCAATAATACATCCCTATGGTCACGTTCCGGTTTTGTTCATTTCTTTCTTCCGGCATCTTTCATATTCATTGAGGGCAGAATCGTGTTTCTTTATTTATAATACAATTCATAATGTGTACATGTTAAAAAAAATGCACCAGAATTGTGCTCTTACACATTAACCACTACTATCAGGCAATGTCATAAATCTTCCAACTTTTTTTGATCGTCATTGTTTTTTGCACAATAGCTATCCGAAAATTGAAATATAGGACAGCTTTTACTTGAAGGACTGGAAATTGACAATGATTCTTCCATTTGTTTCACTCAAGATAGAAAAGATATATTTCGGTTTTGTTCATTTCTTGCTGTTCCCAGGTATACGTTATAAAATAAAAATCAGTCCACTGACATTTACCATTGTCTATAGTTTAGAAGGATTTTAAAATCTTGGTTTTGGCTACGAAAATGGTATTCTTGCAGTCTAAGCTTTTAGGTTTTATCTCTGTACTTATAATGTTTCATGAACTCATGATTTTATAGAGTGAAACGTGTGAATCCTTCAAATATATATACGTATAACTTTTACTTTTATTACGAGAAATAATTATTCTTAAACACGTTTGTAATATGTAAACCAGGCAGTAGTTATAAAGTTTCCAAATTTGCAAACCTGAGGAAAGAAACGCCAGGAGAAAAATGTTTTTCTCCTTATTTTTTAAATAAAAATAGTACTCGATGCTGCAGCATTGTAAAATTAAATTAAGTTTAAAATTTAAATAAATTTTTTTAAAAATGCAAAGAGAAAATACAGTCCCGCATTACAGTTTATAGGTTGTATAGGCAATGACTATCACCATAATAATTAAGTTTGCTAGTCCAAAAGGGCAATTTGCCCTGAAGGACTATTAATTTTGTTTTGGCATTTTGCGTTGAAACCTATAAACGGCAAATCACTTTTCAAATTGTTGTCACCAAATATTATCGCCCTGTCTTATAGTTAAAGAAATTAAATAATGAAGAATCTGCATAAATGTATGTATGTTTCTCGCATTGTGATAAAACGGCAGTACCTAGAACCATCAAAATTTGAATAACGTAATGTTCCATAGACTATGGGTATGTGAAAGCACTAGTTTGGAATTTGAAATTGTGTAATGTCGTCGCCGGGATTCGAATACTAGATCACCGATTGCTAGACGGATATGCTTTCCATTTACACCACGATAACACACAATAAGAAGGGAAAAAGCCTTATAAGTATAGTTTTATATAGCTATATTACTTTATGTCTTTATGTTTATATATACTTTATGTACTCCTGCTCCGCCATATTCTGCGATCTAGAAGTTGTAAATTAGACATCTACAGAGGGTGTTTACATATTTTTGTAACGATTTTGAACTTGTCAACCGTGACTGGTGATTACAACCGTGACTGGCATCCAATTAGCATAAGGTTTGATTATCGTCTGCAGCATTAAAAACATTCTTTAAAATGTTGCTATATATTAACAATGGATCGAAGAACTATATTTTGGGCTGTCCGAAGAGAAATACTCTTATTCAGTTAATAAAAAGAAGATGTGAAAAGCACAGTTTTAATATTTCTGAACGTAAAATAAGTGACATCATTAATAAAGGAAATAAAAGTGCAAGTTTAAATCTGACTGGGAAAAAGGCAAAAGATACACCCAACAAATGTACCTACAGCTTTTATTAAATCTAAAGTCGCATCTCATGCTTTGAAGGATAATCCAGTCCCCTAAAAGAGCTATTGAAAATCTTTAAATATCTTTGTAGGGACTGCGAATAAAATTATAAAACCTGATTTAGAGCTAATCCAAACAGGGACAGAGAAAAGTGGACGGAGCACCAGAACTTTGTCAGTGACTTTTAACAAGTATTGCTCCGCCGCGTTATTGTACCCGCTGGGCGTTCGATTGGCCTGCATCAGATGCCAGCCTAACAAGACATTTACATAGAAACTTTACATTAATTCTAGACTTACGTATTGAGTATACAATTACAAAACATGGTATACAATTATTACAAAGAAATTAACAAAAGTTGGATAATGGCAAATTGATATAACATAATTACTTCGAACATACATCATTAAAACAACAAAATATAATGTCCATTATCTAACGCCGAAGCATGTTTCTTGGCCTAAGACTACGTGCAGATTGCTGTGTAAAATAATTTGGCAGGTGAAAAATGGAAATATATGGTTACAATTGATGAGGTTTGGATGTACTTATCTGACTGCAATAAGAAAAGATCGATTTACTACCGAAAAAGAGGAAAAAAAGACTTAATCTGTTTTTTCGGAGGATACGTTGTCTACTGTTGTTGTTGTTACTTATGCTCACTTGTCTGACCGTAACATTAGCTCAAGGCCACGGAATACCTCGTGGCTAGGAGTGCTAGTTTACGCCTATCATTCGCAACAGTTTACGCCCTTGAGCATCTTGCAAGTGACAGTGCAATTTTGTTCCGTTCCGCAATCAATTTCGATGGAGAGCACCCCGGGGGAGACGGGTTCGATTGTCTTTCACCTCTCTCCTCTTCCACCAAACCACACGAGAGGAATTTCGGCCCGCCGCATGTTTAGAGTGCCGCCATGCCGCACCAACACTATACATTTACAAACATCCGTGCCTTCTCCAGGATTTGAACCAGGACTCTCCAGCACGGCAGTCAGCGACGCTAACCACTATACGGTTGGGCGGCACATCACATACTTCCCCTTTATATATATGCATAACACGAAAATATACGAGGCGTATTCGGAAACTAAGTACCGTTTTGAAAAAAAAAAGTAGTAAAGCAATTTTTTCGAATCCAATTTTATTTTTACATGAAAACACATGTCTTAAACTATTTTTCAACATAGTTTCCGCCAATGGTCAAACACTTGTCATGCGGTAGACCAGTTTTTGTATACCATCGTCAAAGAAACTTCCCGCCAGTTTCGATAACCACGACTCCACAGCATTTTTCGTGTCATCGTCAGATGCAAAGCGCTTGCCACCAAGCTCGCGCTTCATGTGCAGGAACAAGTGATAGTCGGACGGCGCCAAGTCCGGGCTGTACGGCGGGTGATCGAACTGCTCCCAATGAAACTGTCGAATTAACGATTGAGTGACACCAGCAGTATGGGGGCCGAGCATTGTCATGGAGCAACACAATTCCTTTACTGACCATTCCTCTTCGTTTGTTTTGAATGGCACACCTTAGTTTTGTTAAAGTCTCACAATATCGTGCCGCATTAATGGTTTCACCTCTGGGAAGAAATTCAGTAAGCAAAACGCCTTTCCTATCCCAGAAGACAGTGCACATGATTTTTTGTGATGACATTGTCACTTTGAACTTTTGTTTTTTCGGAGAAGGAGTGTGTCTCCACTCCATCGATTGTTGTTTCGATTCTGGTGTGAAATGACACACCCGAGTTTTATCACCTGTCACAATTTGGTTTAAAACGTTTTCTCCCTCATCACTGTACCGCGTGAGAAATGTCAGGGCACTACCAAGTCGCTTTGTTTTGTGAACATCAGTGAGCATTTATGGAACCCATCGGGAACACAGTTTGCGATAATTCAAGCGGTCAGACACAATTTCAAACAAAACAGTACGTGAAATTTGTGGAAATGCCTCTGAAAGATTTGTCATTGTGAAGCGTCTGTTCTCATGAATTGCTTCATCAACTTTCCTTACCAAATCATCGCAAACAACAGAAGGCCGACCACTCCGAGCCTCGGCGTGGACATTTGTTCGACCTGCATTAAACATTCTTACCCACTTTCTCACCATTCCATCACTTATCGCCTATTCACCGTAAACTTCTGTCACTTGATAAATTTCGGCCGGTTTAACATGCCTCGCGTTCAAAAATTTAATCACGGCACGAATCTCACAGTCAGCGGGAGAACTAATTGTCTTAAACATTTTGAATGTGCACAGCAAACTGAAAACACAACATAGAGCAACCAAAATGGTGACAATTGAAAGTCAGTGAACAAGAAAGACTAGTGCGCATGCGCCGGACGCCTACCACAGCCTTGCGATGGCGCTAGAATGAAACGTATTCAGCTTCCGAATACGCTACGTACAATCAGGGCTAAAGAAAGAGAAGGGCTGGGTCATCCCTTTGAGAAGAACGATGCCGACACGAACCCCTCTTGGGGAGGATACTGGATGTTATGTGACGTCACTGGGTTCGTCCCGTCGTCGACTAACCAGAGCATCAATGCGAAAGATTGAATCTTTAGTTCTTGGATTCTCTTTCTTTAGCCCTGTTAGTTTCAGAGAAAGAGTTTTTTTTTATTTGAAAGTTATAACTGATGATATTTTTAAAGGGATTTTGTATTTCGAAAGTTCTTGTAATGAGAAATCATTGAAAAAATGGTATCGTGTGCCGTTGCTACCTGTAGCAATACGTATCATAATACGAAAGAAACTAGCGTGGTATTTCATAGATTTCCGTACAAAAATATTCAGTTAACGAAAGAATGGTTGCATAGGTGTCGAAGAGCGGATATTGTTAACACAAAGAGTGCTCGAATATGCAGCATTCACTTCACTAAATCTGATTATGAGGATGATATGAAAAATAGGTTGCTAGGATTACGGACAAAAAAGATACTGAAATCAACTGCTATTCCAACTGCTTGTATTCCTGACTTGGTTATTTATCAGAATACACCAAGGCAGCAAAGGCAACAAAAAAGAAAAAATTTACAAAGTGCATTTGAAAGAATTCAGAATTTAAGTCCTAAAAAGGCATGTCTGGAACTTAAAAACGATAACAGTAATAGCTATGAGGAGCTCACTGAAAATAATATTACTCAGCAATTTTGTAACTGTTCCAACCTCCAGAAAAATGTGAATGATTTAATCACAAAATTATCAGCTCTTGAGAATAAGGTTTCTGTTTTACAGACTGAGAGAAAGCAGCATTTAAAAACTATCTCCCAGCAAAGAAAAAGATTTAAAAGGAATAGAAAACTAATATTAGAAGAAGTTCAGAAACTGAGGAAAGACATTAAAAAAGTGAATCAAGAAAATGAAAAACTAAGAAAAATGAAAACGTATATTCAAAACATATTTACCGAAACTCAAATAAATGCATTAATGAAAAAAAGCGAATTAAATGGTCTCCAGACGACATTTCAAAAAGCATAGTAATCAGATCGTTATCCGTAAAGTCATACGACTTCTGGAAAGAAAAAATGGGTATTCCGCTTCCAAGTGCAAGTACACTGAAAAGATGGTGCTCAAGATTCAGTTGCATTCCTGGAATTTTAAATGATGTACTGTTATTGATTAAAAAAACTTGCCAAAATGCAACTGACGAAGAAAGATTATGCGTATTAAGTTTCGATGAAATTCATATAGATTCAAGACTCTGTTATGATTCAAAATTGGATCAGATATTAGGTCCTTTTAAAAAGACTCAATTTGTATTGGTTCGAGGACTCATTTTGCAATGGAAACAGCCCATTTATTTTGATTTTGATCGTCAAATGAAGGAAAATCTTCTGTCTTCCATTTTGTTTGCACTTGAATCGTCTGGGCTTCGAGTCAAAGCAATTGTATCTGACATGGGAGGTAGTCAGACCCTTTGGAAAGAATTACAAATTTCAACAGATAAATCTTTCTTTTACAGTCCCAAGTTCAGCACCAAAATATGGGTTTTCGCTGATATGCCGCATTGCATAAAGCTTTTGAGAAAGCATTTTCTTGATAAAGGTTTTATGCTCGGAAATGGTACAGTTATAAACAAAGACGTTATATATGAAGTACTCAATAAAAATATCGGAGAAATTAAACTGTGCTATAAACTGAAACCTCAATTTTTATCTGTAAAAGGGAACGAGAGACAGAAAGTAGCACCAGCAAAAGCATTATTTTCCTAAATAAAGATAAATGCTAATGTGAAGATGTGAAGAAAGTTGAAGCATATTTGACAAAAGAGCTGTTGGAAACAGCTTTTTCTTCAAATGAAAAAGCACAAATGTTTGAGTCTTCCTTATACGAAGATGATTTAATAAATTACGAAGACATCTATGATGAATGTACGTCACTTCCTTGGGAAACCGAAATTTATGATTCAACGAAAGATATATCTGCATATGAACAAGAATCACTCGCTTATGTGGCAGGTTATATTGCATATCGTGTGAAAGATAAAGATCCTACTTTGGGTGAAATATCAAAAAAATTCGTAGATATTTCTAACGACTCAAATTGGATATTTTTATTATCTAAAGGAGGATTAACTGTACCATCACCAGTTTGGATGGAAACGATGATGAAAATGGAAAATGCTTTCCGTTCTTTTCATGGCAGTTCTTTTCGAAAAGGTAGAGGTGTAATTCAGAATCTCATTTCTGAACTTGAGAAACTTTTTCCCTCCGTGAATAAGAGTGCAATTCGTTTATTTTGCCGTTTACGAACATTTATAAGGGTTCGGCACTTGAATAGGAATGCAACCCTTGTATCGGCAAGAAAAGCTGACCAGAAAGCAAATGAATGGATAAAGAGTAATAGAGGATTATCGAACCAAACTATATAGGAAAAAAAATCATGTAAGTTGATTCATATTATTCCTACCAAAAATAATAATTTGAATCATTACTTTATTATTCACTTAATTTGTGACCTAATTTATGCACGTTTCAATTAATTATTTGGACTACTATATAAAATATTATATTTATTATATACTAATTTAGACTGCTAAATTTTACTATATAAAATAAACCATGAAATTCTGAATAAACATAAATTAGTATCAGAGCATATACTTTTAAAATGTAAGAATACATGCTATTATTCCAAAATATATAAATACTATTTTAAAATATTTTCATTATTTTTTGAGTAATTGACGTTAAATAATAATACTGATACTGATATTCCATAATAATGCTTTCATAATAGACATTGCAAAAGCTTACAAAATTCTACTACTCATTATCAACGCTAATTGAAAAGCAAAAATGGAAGAAGTGAAATTTGTTTCGTTTTAATGTGTTATAAAATCTATTATTAGCATTAACTAATTTTTAATTAGATAGATGTGTAATGTCTTTAGCATGTATTCTCAAAATGTATTTGCATATTTTTATTTAATATTTCTATAATGCAAATTACTTTGCGACTAACTTACATTTTAACGCAAAAAGAATTCTTCGTAAATGTAGAAATTTACGTATGTTATCGGTGGGTTATTATTTACATATATTTAAAAAGATGATTATGAAAAAGAAGATTATGAAAAAGAATTACTACATTTAGGGTACACTCGACCTAAAAAATTAGTTATGTTTACGCATATATGTTAATTAAAAAATAGTTATGTTTATGCATGTTTTACTTACGTTTTACGCATATTAGAGTTTAACGTAAATACATTTCTAGTTCATATATAAATGCATGTATATTGCAATTTCATGAGCTAAAATCTCGGCTCATACTGGTTATTAAACTATTTTTCAAAGCGTTTTGATTCTCAGGCAAATGCTTAAGAAACTGAACAGCAGAACTGACCAAGCGAACCCAACTACGTCATCAGTCTCTTCTTTCGGTTTCAGCCGCGAGAAGCTGATGAATTAGCCCTTTAGCCCTGACGTACAATGCCTTTTCCTGAATTCGAACTCTATACCCCCGGATACACACTGAGTATGCTTCCAGTTACACCCCGAAGGCATGCAGAAAGCAGGGGAGAAATACTCTATATATTCTTTTCCATTTCAATGCATTCTGTTAATAAGAATGCAATATCCATATCAGAAAACATGCGTAAGTGGAACCTGATAAAGATATAACCTCACGTTATCATCTCAAATGCCAGGAACCTGAAAACCTTTCTTGACCCTCATTATTTAGTAAAATGTCATGGACTGATTCCTGGAAGTGTATCCTTTAGAGTGCTGAGCAAAAAATTTCAATTTAAACGACCCAGACGGTTGGTGGTATCACTTGCATGACCTACCAAAGAAAAATGTTTTTTTTTTTTTTTTTTTTTTTTTTTTTTTTTTTTCCCTAAGCGACAGCAAAGATGTGGTTCAGCGATAGTCTCGTCTCTCTTTTTTTTTTTTTTTTTTTTTTTTTTGTTTTGTTTCTGAAAACTTTTTTTTTGTAATAACTAGTGTCCGAATGAGCACTCAGCATTATCAAGGACTTTCAGAGCGATGTTTATTACCGGTAGAAAAGAATATTGCTGGCAGATACTATTTTTCCAGCAAGATAATGAAACAATAGATCGGACAAATAGCACATGAGAAGAGGTTTTAAAAATTAAATTCTTGGTTTTTGGCTATCTTTTTTTAAGTTTCCGAATTTCAATTAAATAATGAATATATGAAAGACGTTAGTATGAAAAATATATTTTAGGGGCCAGCAATGAAACTGTCGTTATGCGAGGAATTTAAAAATGATAGCAAAGACTGTCCTGCAGTTTTCAAAGGACAAATCATTTGTTACGTTTTAGCATTTCTAGTTAAATGATAAATTTGTTTTAAATTCACGGTTGTTAGCAGATTGTATTAGACTGAGGCTTGGATGAAAATGCAGTGAAACCGTCCACGGTGACCACGTTCCAAAACAGCCAGTACATTCAGGAACTCTTATACATTATTATCAATTAACGGTCTTTCTAACATTAAAAAGTATATCGCCAAAAACCCATAATCATCTAGTGCTCTTAGGAACGGTCGCTTAAGACAAGATTCACCGTACGTCCTGAACGCTATGATGGCTGTTTACTAACACATAGTCTGTCACTGACGCATTTAAAATGCAAATAACTTATTAATGGCCTGAGAAAATTAAACTGGGTTTGCTTTATTTAACAGTGCGTATAAAGCTGATAAAACTGTGAGATTTTCAAAGTTGATAAAACTGTAATATTTTCAAAGAATTTGCGATTCGAAATAAAAAAATTTGGAGGTATCTAAACTTAAACACTTTCTATATCGTTGCACAGTATTCTCCTAAAATTATTTCAAATGAATCTGCGATGATAATTTTGATGTCTGAATCACATTAACGATCACTTGTTATGTTGAGTTCAAAATTAGAAAGTTTGTTTTGTCAACTTTTAACCTCAAGCCTCCTTGTAGGCGAGGCCAATAAACTAAGCTAGACAGGCTGAGGATTCTTTCAAAATTGCTGCTATACAACCACTTAAATGTTTTTTAGTAAAATAATGGGTATTTACTAAAATATATATGACGCATGCCTATCAAAATTTACTAAATTTAAATTTCAGCCTCCGAATGCAATTTTATTTGCTGGAAAAAAAACACCATGGCTTTATATTTTAGAAACAGTCATTTTTCTTTTTTTTTTCCATTTAATTTTTTATTCGCAGTTTTTTTAATATTTGCTATTAATTGAAAGTATGAAAAAATAATAAAGGTACCAAAACGTCTTTAATACTTTCCCTTTTTATAAGAGATTGTGTGTAACTTTAAAGTTCTGGGACACACTTTAATAGCTGATAAAGTATTTTATAAGAAGGCATATTTCTGAAAAAATCAAATTCATCTAAAGACGATAATTACTTTTTGAAGCGTATTATTTTTTGAGTCCGTTATAAATTAGCCTTTCAATAATACAAAATATTCTGAATCTAAAGCTAGTTGCTTTCTTTAGCTTAACGTACTAAAAATGTCATTTAATTTATCTAAAATCCTGTCTGATTGCGCTAAGAAATTCCCATATATTTACACCCTACATTCCAACTTTTCGAAGGCTTTAACTACACTGCTGCTGAAAAATGATTTTAATCGAACGGAATGACACGTGCACGGCGCGTATTGACGTCATGTTGTTAACTATTAACAAAAGCAAAATATGATTTAACTTGAGAAAATGAAAATAAATAATTAAACAACAAGCGTAAACACATTTGACAAAAGTGCAGCTATAAGTCAGTGTGGAGTCCTTACTATAAGCTATAAGTCAGTGTGGAGTAAAGGGGCTTTGATTAAAAACGTTTGTGGAAATACATATTACAATAATACTGACAATGAACGTTAGTGGATTATTTGCTGATTCTTATAACATTTGTTCGCAGCTTTTCATGTAAAGAAAGTCATGGAGAGTTATTACTTGTTGACTAAGCATGTCTCGTGCATGCTGTGAAGATTTGAACCTGATTTTTCGGTAAGCGTTCTGTACGAAATAACTTTTTTAGATAGCAGTTATTGATTGATTACATAAGATCAGTAAAATTCATGCATTGTCATTCACAAAAATCTTTTATGACGCATGACAATAATATATTAATCACGAATACCATCTCAATATTACACTGCAGTTCATATACCACTAAAATGCGGAAAGATTAGTGCAATCGCCAAACGTAGTCTGTTTGCAAAGAATCAAATTATAGACTGCATTTCGTGACTTAATATTATGAAACGGCCAATTAGAGGATAAATGGCAACTCTCCTCTGTCAATTTGAGTTATAAAGGACTTCTGCTGCTTGATTCCAGTGATTCTACCAAGTGAATAATACAAGCTAAGTGAATAAACACAGTTCTAAGGACTGTTAAGCCATCATGAATAACTTTTGCTTGAGTGTAATATAAATTAATTCTTCTCTGTGAGAACATGAATGCTAAATACCAATCCTCAACTCAGCCTTTGTGGAAACCAGTTCGCTGATAGATCAGTCTTCCTGCTCTACTTACACTGTTCTCACTCAGCTGAATTGCATTAAATGATCTGTGGAACTGCACATACAAACCCAGGTAATCAACACACTAAGCAGTTGCTACCTTTGGATGTAAACTCACTGCCTTAGAAATCATGTACCTTTATTGTGTTAGGGATTCGATAAACGGCTAATAATAAAACGGCTACTATTTAAGACTCGGGCCAACCCGACTTTCATTGATCCTCTTTTAGATGGTCGATCAGCTATATTTGCCGGCATTCCAATTTATTCCTCAAGTGATGTCATCATTACCTTTAAAGATTTGACTGTTGGGAATTTCGTAAAGCAATGAAGAATCAGGGGGTCTGTATATATGAGATCTTTTTTAAACCTAATAAATTTGAATATAAATCTCGATCTAATCCAAAGCGTTGTTAAAAATGAAATGAGCTATTCACAATTAAGGTCTATTGCAATGGAAACTATTGGGCTTCGCTATCTTAAAATGAGTGGTTGTGTGTCTACACTGATGGCTCTTTGTTAGAGAGAATGCGCGGTGCTGGAGCAGGTATCCATAGCGAGCTTTTTAGTTTCTACTTACCAATGGGCCCTCTTATACTACTTTTGATGAGGAAATTGAAGCTAATGGGGGCTATTCAACAACTGTCAGTTCGTAGCCCCGCTTACGCTTTTGTAAAGGTAGTCATATTGTCAGATTCCAAAAGCAAGCGCTGAATAATCAAAATAGTTTGCAAAGAATTTTACACTGCAGGCCTTTGCTTAAGACAATGGCACACAGAATTTCTTTCCGATGGATTCCAGCCCACTGTGAAATTATGGGAAATGAAAAAGCTGATACATTAGCTAAGAAAGGAACTTTATAATGCAGCGCATTAATCGACCGCTTTCTTTTCATACGACTAAATTGTTTGTTAACCTGACTTTTAAGAAACTTCTCAAGCAAGATATGATTCAACGTGCTATGGATAAGAGTTGGAGGATTCTTGGGAAAGAGATAACTTTCATTCCCAGTTATCCAAGAAAGACAGCGGTAGCTGTATTTAGAAGTTTGACCGGACATGACTGTGAGACCACCTCTACAGAACTAGAGTGGTGGATTCTTCAAACTGTATTTTGCGTAACTCCAATCAGCCTATGATTTTTGAACATTTAAATAATTTTATTGTACTTTCTCGGTATGAGAACATTGTTAAAATGTACTAGAGAGCCCGTGAACTAATGGCTTAAGCGCTAATGTTTGGCATTTTTTAAATAAAAAATAAATAAAATTTTTATACCTGACATATTTCCATACCGAAGGCTATTTTTATGCACATTTTCTCCATAGGTAAATACCAACTTTCATTGGCTTGTAGAATTTCTTATTTCCCATATAAAAATCTGGTAACTGTTTTTCCTTTTATTTCTTTACGTATATTGATTCTTTCGTTCGTTGTTTTACTTTTGAACGTGCTTTGTTTAAGAAGATAGTTGGATATCTTTTAGAATGCAATCGCTTACCTAAATTATTTACTGTTTTTGCGCGTTTCTTTCCATCTATGTGCACTGTTTGCCCAAGATCCCGGTTTCAAAATAGTTTTCTTTTTTCAAAATTGTGTTTTTATTATTTTGAATGTTAGTTACGCTTCATAGCTTGTGGACTATGGGGCAAGAGCTGTAGTTTAGACTCTAATTTACAGATACAGGTAGAGAAATTTTTATTTCAGGAAAAAACGAAGAATTTGATTCTTCCTTAGTCATGAGGCGATAATGTCGCTTTTTTTTGAAGTCACACGCTTTCATAACATCACCTTTCATCAGTCACCACGCTTTCATAACATCAACTTTAACCTTATAGGTGGTGGGACTTCATATAATGATTATTTTATTATTCTAGGTAAAGATCAACCATCAGGAAAACTTAAGAACAGAGGGTTTTTTTTTTTTTGTTTTGTTTCTTTATATTGGCGACAGAATAATTTTTTAAAACCATTTAACTCAAAGATCAACTGCTATATAGTTTTTTCCATTACTATACCAATGATCTATACTTTTATTAGTATTTTACGTATATCCAATGTTTCTATTAATATCTTTTAATATGTTGAAACAGCAAAATTTCAAATATACATCATATAGCCATAATCTAGTAATTTTGCTTGAGAAACACCGTGCGCATAATTCCACGTGACTCATTCAAAATCCTCATTCGCTTAAGATTGCACAGCTGTTACTTTATTTGCTTCTGGTGAAAAAGCGTTCTTTCTATGGAATACTGAAGAATATTGCCTTGTTTATCCCACGTATATGTCAGTACGCATGCACTTGACGACCAGCGGTAGAGTGTTAAATTCTTGGGAAGCACGTGTAGAATGACATGATTCTATATGAACTTCGGATTGAATTTAGCAAAGTAAAGAAATTAGATTTTACGTAACCTTCAGCGTTCACTTAATATGTTATATAATATTGAAAACATACTAAGAATTTCTAAACAGCTCAGTAATAATTAGTTATTTTTTTCAGTGAGGTAAGGGATACAATCTGGTTATACTTTTCTACTTTATATACTATCTTTTCTTAAAGTATGTTTATCAAATGGTACTTCTCGCAGATATGTTCCATCACTGTTGTCAAGTTATTGCACTGGTTACATTTACTTGCCCACAATTACAGATTTAAAATTCAGTATAAAAGTTATCCATTCCCTTCTGCTGGGTTACTCCTAAAGCGAAACAGTACAACAAAAAGTTCGATTATTTCACGACAAATAAAGTTTAATACTTGAGTGATCTACCTAAGAAAATTACAACTTTCAAAATCAATTATTGCTCTGGCTGCTTCCTCAGATAATAATCACCCTTAAGAGACAGGTGGAAGTCGCCGCAACATGCTTTAAATATCACCCTGATTCTCATGGTTAGCACGATGGATTTTAGTCTACGAGGTATGATATTCAGTTCACTTAACCGTTCTTTTAGAGAAAATGGCTCACAGAAATATTGTCTTTATTATCGATAATAAATTAAATTAGTTTATTACATCCTCTGGTTAATAGCATTAAATGTGCCTTTCGAGGTTTCCGTTTCATCGTTTGATACATTCTTCAGCAAAAAAAGGTATATGAATGAGTATTGGAGAATGGCATGATTTTTACATTCATGTTTCGAAGCACTGTTCCATTCGAAAACAAAATTTTATACATTATTACTTTGGATACGTTTGGGAACATGAATTAAAAATAATGATATTGTTACGAATTTTGTATCTGAGTAATATATATATATATATATATTTAGTCCAAAGAGGCTGAAGTTCTATTGAAGGACTATTGTTTTCGTTTTGCGATTTTGCGTTCAATCACTATAAATGCCCGTTTCACTTTTCAAACTGTTGCCACCAAATGTAAGAGTCGTGCATTATATTTGAAGAAATTAAATAATGAAAAATCTGCATAAATGTATGCATATTTCTCGCATTGTGATAAACAACGGTACGTAGAGCCATCGAATTTTGAATGACGTAATCCTCCTATGAATATGGGCATGTGAAAACCAAATTTGAAATTTAGCATTTCCTTTATTATCGATTTCATATTTTGTAAAACTTTGACGAATTTTTGATTAACAACCTCAAGGATTTCAAAGGGAGCAATGGCAACGTTCTACAGAAAAACATTTTTATTTCCAACGCGCGAGACTCTGTATCGGAAATTCTAAAGGTATGCTCAATTTAAAACTATTTTGCGATACTGGTCTTGAACTGAATTTTATGGTTTAAGTGCGAAGAACGTGATATTTAATAAAGTTAACAGAGAAAATGTTAAAAAACGTCCCTTTGGGCGTAATTTAAAATCTGAAACCTTTAAGATTATTTTTTAAATTTTGTTATTTATTTATTTTTTATGTAACATGAAAATCTAAAGACGCTATGCTTTGACGGAAAAGGAAGAATATAGGAACAAGTCTATTTAATATTGAGTAAACGGCTATCTCACTAGTTTGGTGAGATATCGCCAAGCCGGCGAATGGTTTTAGCGACTGATTTTTGTCACTAAATTTGTCGAGAAAACACCAAAAGTTGGCGACATTTTGGTTCGATCTCTGTTTGACCATAATGTATATTGTAATTGAGTAACTGCAATTGATTCCAAATGTAGTTGTAACCATATACGGCTTTTATATGCCTTCCAGTGATTTTTGAAGTTCTAGAGACTCCACGGAGGTTGGGTGAAAACTATGTAAGGCCGGACAGAGCATCTGCCTTCAGTTGTTAGTTCAAGAGTAGGTTTTGAAGTATTGAGATTTTATTTTTAATTACTTATGGAAAATCACACTAGGGATATCTGCCTTAGTATTGAAGTATATCCGTGTTAGCTTCGTCTTTTAGATGCGCTTTTTTTTTGCGTTGTGTTTAACATTCTTGGTAGTTTGAAGTGTAATCAAAGTTCCAGAACTATGAAGTGTTTCGTTTCGTAAAATAAATTTTATCAAGCTATAACGATTCTGCGTGTGTATTCAATATATTGCGAATCCATACGCACACAACAAGATTTTGAATTATTTACCATTTAGGTTTCAGCTGAATTCATTTTTTACCACTGCATTAATTTCTCTCCTGTTATTCATATAATGTTTGGTCTAATTTGAACTAATTAGCTCAGAAAGTACTTCATTGATCAAATATGGTCGAGTTAGGGAAGTGGTTGCGATGAAAAGGCTCAACGTGTTTCATTTTCAGGGAAACAAGCTTCTGCTGAAGAAACTTTTGGAAAATAAGCTGAAATGTTTTGCTGCCAAAGAAACCTAGTTGAATTATTTTGCATTCTTTTTCTACGGACACCCGATATAACGACGTAAAACAGACTTATATTTCGTAATTAAATACATTTTTCAAAAGAGTTAATATTTTATATTCATTAATGTTACCAAAAATTCGTTAGTGTTAAGGTACCAAAATATTGACTTGGTTATAAATAAGTAGTTCGTAGGAAGAATTGAACAAAACTTTAATAAAAGATTTCGGTTATCTTAAAAAGCGCTTACTTAATACATCCTATATTAATTCCGGTTCAGTATTCAGTTATGGCAAAGCACACGAGGGCTATCTGCCTAAAGGGAGGGATGCCTTTCTAAGGGAACCTGGCTCGTATACGCGTTACACATGGGGAAAACCACGAAAACGCCCGTGCAGCCAGCCCGTTCGCGGGATTCGAACCTCAGACCGAACTACCAGTGTTCAGCGTCTTTATCGCTCGGCCGCTGGTGGGCCCCTATATTAATTCCAACGAATGTTTTTGAGAACATGCATATTTTAAAAACGTTTTAGCAACAATATTTCAACAATATTGTCTTCTTATCTCTGTTTATGTTTGATCTTCTGAGTAAACAGGCCAATAGCAAAAAAAAAAAAAAAAAAAAAAAACTTGACTTTTATTGAACTTCAGATTTTAAATCAATACATTCTATACGATAAATATGTAACAGTAATAAACTGCTTTCCTAGTGATAACAGCAGGTAGAAATTACAGCTTAAAAACTATACATTTTGTAATTTCTGCTTCAAAATTTAGAATCAGAAACCAATAATCTGCCTTAAATAAGTTGAGTTCGTTAACGCTCGCCAGTTTATCTATGCTTATCCATTAATTAAACATTAATATCACAAAATTAACATAAAAATTAATTCATTGAGTTAAAGAGAAATTGAGCAATAATTTAAAGTATCTGAATGTGCTTCATTATACGGGATATGACAGACAGAGCGTTTGTAGAAATCTCCACGCGATTGTAAAGTATCATTATCTCGATTGTGCTTGCGAAGATGCCATTTCGAAATTTCTCTAAATTTAATAATCACCGTATCTTGAGGCATTTCTTTAAATGTTTCATATAATTTAATAAAGTTTAAAATTACTAAATCCTATGTTTCTTGATTTGCCACAGTTGTTATAATCTTTCATAAACATAACATTCTTTTGTAGAAAACCTGTTATGTAAACAACTATAAAATATATATACATTGAATGTGATGTCTTATAACATTGATCCACCTAGTAGACTGGTGGTGGTGTTCTTGCTTTTCTTTCTGACGTTAATCACAATCTAAAGTACATACACGAATTCTTCATGCCAAGAAGGCAGCGCCTGTCGTTGGCCAAGACCTTGCTTATTTTCCTAATTAAATTGGAATCTAGATCATAATTACAAATTCTTCATAGCTAAGAAAAAGAGAGGCCAAGACGTTGGAACCTTTTAGGTTACAGTCTGATTTTGCACAGCTCCGCTCATTTTTCATGGAAATCACCCGTAAATGAAATCCAAGCATATCCTGTCTTTCTTTCCCTACCACTAACGACGAGACTTTAGTCTCGATGATATCGAGCACCTTATGATGCAAATAGAGTATACATTTACAACATCCATGCCTTTTCTAGTCTTTGAATGGAGACCCAAAGATATGATAGTCAATATTACTAATCACCATAGGGGTCAAAGCGGCAGCCCATTATTTTAATCCGGAAGTACTGGTATTTTGCCTTGTGTTCTATTGGTGACAGTGACAGTCGGGGAGCTGGATGCATGGTACTGATTTTTACGTATATAACGTGAGTACGTCAAAATTTTCCGGAAATATTCACTCCTGTAAGTAGATAATAGAAGTAAGCTTTGTCTAAATAAATACAACAATACAACTTACAACATCAGTATGCAAATTATTGCATTCGCTCATATTAAAGCGATGTTCCTACTCCTCAACTGCAAGAGCTCTTCTGGAAAACCATCTTCATCTCCTACACTCAGACTAACATTCAAATAACATGTTAATGCATTATACTTCTTCTTTAGTTTTGATTTCTTTGATTATGGAAAGTCCTGTATCTAACGAAGGGAAGGATACCCTCGTGGAGAACTTTCTAAGGGAAACTAGCTCGAATCCACATTACACATGGGAAAACTATGAAATCGCGCAAGCCCGGAATCGAACTTGGGTCGAACCATTCATGGAATACCGGTGTTCAGCTCCGCCACTGATGGGCCACACCTTATCTTTAACATTTATATTTACTTTGTTTTTCCCCCATCCTGCTGCTTATACAGCTAACAGGAATAAAATGAGAAATTCCAATGAACTGTTCGTTTGAACAAAGAATTCAAATGAATTATTTTAAATTTATTTTTATAAACTCTCCGGGATTCTGTGTCTACCCCAAATGACCACAATTAGGCTTAAAGTAACTTAATAAATACGTGTCAACGCCTTTATTCTCTGTTCAAAGTACGCCTCAAAAAGGTTCGATGAAAGTATTATTCTTAGTCCTTGTCCCGAGAAGCTGACTAAATATACTTTTACGAGCTAGATGGACAGCTGTTGTTTGCGCTCACCAGTGGATTTACTATTGTGCTTCTCGTGGAAATTGGAAAGGTGGTTTTCCTGTTCCGTGGCCTCGCTTGAGAAATACGCACTCAGTCGAGAATGTGTGTGTGTGCTCCGGGGTTGACACAGGTGCACTGCTCATCACGAGACTGCGACGCGGGATCACACCACCTAAAGGATACACAAAGATTTTCAAAACAAATCCCGAATCACATAGCTGTTGCTAGGGCGAAATGATTTGATTCAAGACAGAATTATCATTTGTGTTGTCAATAATATCGATACAATAAGCTGCGAATTAAACACGTACAGTTTTAGAGCAATCTTGTAGCAATTTTGAGTAATATTTAGGAAGATATGGTATTTTAAACTAAGTTCGAGCTCAAGATATTTAGTTTACTCCGTTCTAAATTTCTTTTCTCAGTCTTATGATATTTGAATAGGTAAATGAAAATATTTTACAAGAAGAACAGATAATAAAAGAAACTTTAATAAAGGCATGGTGCTTAATTTTAAATACTTGCTTTCTCTTATTAAGTTAACGGGATTCAACCTGAAAATATATAAGAGTAACTACTGAATTTATGAAATTTTGAGCTCTCATAAACTACAGTATTTTGCAGAGTAGAAAACAGATAAGGGAGCAGCTTCAATCTCGGACAGATAGTAGACACTCGACGCATGGGCGAATTCAATTTCCAAAATCCTCAGCGGGTTAGGATTTTTAAGGTCGACAGTGTCAAGAGTGTACCGAGAATACACAGATGGTGGGAAAATGAACTAGCGATCGGGCAAATTGCAAAGACAACAAACCTAGAACAAGCGTGGTGTGAGACGGCTCAGCCGTATTGTACATAGTCAACGAAGCCAAACATTAGCTCAAATTACCACTCAAGTGAATCAGTACGACAGTCGTAAAGTCAGTAAAAGGATCGTGCAACGTTCGCTTCACCATATGGGCTTCGGAAGCCGTAGACCCACGAGAGTACCTTTGCTGAATGTATGCCATCGAGCTGCACTCCTTACCTGGGCAAGAGAATACAGAGAATAGACCCTAGTGGACTTAAAATGAGTAGCAAGGAGTGGTGAGTCTCGATTCCGACTAATTAATACCGATGGGAGGCTAAGAACATGGCGTCAGACTTATGAAACCATGAATCCTGTATGGCAGATTGGAACTGTACAAGGCCATGTTGGCTTAATCATAGTCTGGGATGTTTTCTTTCGGCAGTGTTTGGTATCTTTGGTACTTGTACCGACCTTCCTCAATATGATTCGGTACGTAGAGTTGCTGGGCGATCATCTCCAGCCATTTATGTTTTCCTGTCATTCACACGGAAATGGAGTATCCCAGTAAGATAACTGCACCTCTCACAGGTCCCGGTTGGCTACTGCCTGGTTGGATGAGCGTTATTGTGACTTCTCTGTCATAAATTGGCTACTTAAAAGCCCTGACTTAAATTCTACTGAGCATCTTTCGGACGTTTTGGAGAAAGGTTTGAAACCTCATCACACGACATTAGCGACTCTTACTAAATTATAGACCGCTCTCTTTCTATATATACTGAAGCGGAGTAAACTAAAATTGAGTCAAAAGGAACGATATCTTTTTCATAATAAGAAAAATCATTTTTCTTTTGAATCTGTAATGTAACTGAGCTCCGCTTTCAGAACAATTGCAGCAATGGAGCGTATATTTATAGACTAAATGCAGCGAAACCTCTATGTTCTTTTACTTTAAAATAAGCACTTCAAGGTCGTATCGGTTCTCCCTCATTTACTAAGGTAAATTATGTCGCTAGCGTTCAGAAAAGGGATTTTGAGTATATCAGAAAATTAAAGAACTCGATCATCTTTTGCAGCAGTCGGCACTGTGTTACGAGGCAATCCAGAAGTGTCCATTCTAAAGTAAAAGACTGTAAAAGTAAGTAGCATTTCTAAGGACAATAACAAACACTGGTTACTGAACATTATTTGATAGTCATTCTAAGGCGAACCACTTTGCAGAAGATATTGTTTGGAACCGTGAGTAAGTTTGCAAGAATTTACTGTAAAATGTGTGGAGCTGAAAAACCCAATAAAACATTTTAACTGTCTGAGGTAATAAGATTAAGCTTCAAGTAAATTCTCCCTTGCCAGTCATCGAAATCTGCTTGTCCCACGCAGATTTTTGCCGCATAGGAAAAAATTTGATTATTTTAGATAATAATTTGAAAAAGGATAATTATTAGAAAACAAATTATTCTGCAAAACACTCTTTTAGTAAACTAAGAGACATCCGAAAAATGAGAATTGTTAAAATTAATACTGAAATTGAGAGAGTTTTCTCCTTAAATACTTGAGCGAGTTTCTCCCATTGGGAGAGTTTTTCCAAAATCATTTTGCTATCAAATCAGTAACATTCATAGATGAACTCCGATAACTGTAGTCATCGCTCCAGAAAAAGGGATTTGGGTATATCAGAATATTAAAAAACTCGACCGTCTTCTGCAGCAGTCGTTACTGTGGTTTCGAGAAAATCCAGAAGTGCCTATTCTAAAGCAAAAGACTATAAAATTGAGTAACATTTCTAAGAACAATAACAATTACAACAACAAAGTGTATATTTGTATAGTAAATACAATGCAACCTGTCATGGCGTCTGCTTCCAAGTAATGCACAGTATTTTTGAGAACATAAATTAACACTGGCATTCAACATTGGAACACTGGCAAAAGTTCTCTAAATCAACCTTTTCCACACACACACAAACGAAAAAAAGAAATTACTCAGTGTTTTGAGGTATATTCGGTTGTTTTGACCGTAATATGTGAACAATTAAAAAAGGCCTGACTAAGCGCATTAATGTTTTGAACAAATCAAGATTATTCTCGTTCCCCAGTTGTCGAAATTGTTTTATGCCGTTCTGGCTACATGAAAGTGCGGTCACTTTTAACAAAATACAAATGACTGCGTATTCAGGTCTGATTTAATTCGAAAGCATGCATGTTTATTCAAAATAAACGATTATCATTTGTTTCACAGTGGCAATAGAATACGTATTCGCGGCTAAACAAATGACATTTAGGTTTACAAATTTCAGGTGTTTCTTCTCAAGGCCGTCAAATACGTACGTTTTATCCTACTGGAAAAAACCAAACAATGACTCGCTTGCCTCTCGTAGCCTTGTAAATAATCTTTGGAACTGTTTATTTGATAGCTCGTATCCGTTTCCTTGGTGATGTGTACAACCATGCTCAAAATATTGCGTTGTATAGTTCAATAGCTGCTAGATATATTCATTTAATATGTCCAAAATTTAAGCAATAATTTGCAATCCCAGCTTACATGTTAATGCGCCATGTCAAATTATCCAGTGTCTATAAGTCAGATTAAAAAAGGATACAAAATTTTATTTATTATAATTAACAACAGAGGTGGAACGAATCGAAATTCGAAACCCAAATTTTCCTAAATCTTTCAAATATCTTCAATTTTTCCTTACACTGATATTAAAAATATTTAATTAAAAGCATAATTTCAAATCTGCGTTTAAAGAAACACAAAGACCGTTTTTTAATGCGTACCGTTATATTTAATAAAAATAAATTAACGTATACTGTTAAAATAAGTACATATTATTAATTAAAAGTATGCAATATTTATTCATTATATGCTGTAATATTTGTGAAGTTATATTTATTAATATACTGTTATATTCATTAAGAAGATACAAAAGGAAACTTACTAAATGAAGTGTGTAACTTTTCAACCGTTATTTAACTGTATTCTCAATTTCTCAGAAATGCTGATAGCTTTTTTGATCAGCATCTTTCATTTCAAGAACCTTTTTTTTAGTGAGATTCGATTGATGATAGCGTGGTATTATTTTTTCTGTATCACTTTTGTTTTCAGTTTCTACAGTTCTTTTATTGCTTTCGTCATTAGTTTTTATACATGTTATCTTAATATTGGTATGCATTGACACATATTCTAAAAAGGAATTCTCATAACTTCCCTCACTGATATCTGAAACAATAGCTATAGTTTGCAATTCCTTTGAAGGTTCTTCTGCATAAAAACCATATTTTCGAAAACAGTTTAGCTGATTTTAAGTGATTAACCCCTGCATTAACTATAATAAATATGTTTTCTATCATGGCTTCTAGATTCTGGCAGACATCTATCTCTTTCGAAATGTTTGCATCTTCACAAAATTCAACTCTGTTTATCATTGACTGAACATCTTTCCTATAATGACATTTGAAAGTATTTATAATACCTTAAAATTAAAAGATTAATGTTAGAATTTGTGGCGTAAGTCTTTTCGACTGACTGCAAGTTCAGCATACAACAAATTTTTAAAATGCTTTTTTCAGTGATTTATTCAAATTTGAAAATTTACGTTTCTAGCCAGCAGAAAGATTGCCCTTTATCTATTTAGTCGATCTGACGTGCCATGATTACAAGCATAATCAAAGCTTTACTTGCTTTTTTTTTTCAGTCTACAGTTACCAGTTCGTGGTAACTGGATTATATATTTCACAGACTTTTAATGTGCGTTAATGTCCATTTTCACAGACTTTTAATGTGTGGTAATGTCCATTTTCACAGACTTTTAATGTGTGGTAATGTCCATTTTCACAGACTTTTAATGTGTGGTAATGTTTAGAAGAAAAGTCATATAATGTTTAAGCATTTTTGGGAACATTTTATAACTTTCTGTGACTATAATGTTGTAGAGACACTGGGTACTTTGGATGCAGGAAAGGTGAAAAATTAACAAAACCTTCTCCAGGAATCGAACCGCGGTCCAGTGTGCAGACCACCACACCACGATAGCACGCCAAGAAGGTGGGAGAAATACCTTATATACCCCCCTTTTTAAAGGGCGACTTGGGTTTTGGGGGGACCCAATCGCCAAAACCTGGGTGCGGAGAATCATCATCCACAACCTTTTTAGTTCGGGCGCCACTGTAGAGACATTAGGTATTTTTTGGAAGCAGGCAAGATGAAACATGAGCAATCGCCTTCTCCGGGAATCGAACCACGGACCTCTGGAATACCGGCCCAGCGTGCAGAACCACCACACCACGAAGGCACGCCAAGAAGGTAGGAGAAATACCTTATAATGTGTTTATCTCAAAGGAAAAATTTGAATGTGAAAAACCTTAGAAGATGGGATACAGAAGATGCACATTCACTTCCTATCAGCTGGTATTCGAGAAGGAACCTTTACTCATTTAAGGGGACTCGTACACCTTAAAACCCATACGATTTTCGACTATGTGACTGTTGCAAGAATAGGGATAACTTATTTATTTTAAAAGCAATTACTTCCAACTTTTTACAGATGACTACATAATATAGCTGTTTTCTGAAATAGTGATCAGCAAGTTTGTGTTGCCACAAATATTTTTATAATTTAATCCGCTTTTTGGCAAAAGTTTTCGTCATGTTTCAAAGTTGCGCGCACAGTTTAAAACATTCTGTTGCATAATTTAATTCCATATTTAATATATAGCTTTTATAACATTTGGAAGCTACTCTGAACCAAAACATTCTAAGAATTTCATGTTAAATTTTTATTTTGTTTGGAGTCGAGTTTATAAAATGTATTTTATTAATAAAATCTGTAATTTTTTCGTCCATAAAATTTTTTAATATTAAAATATTCATCAGATTTTAGGTTCAGTTAAAAGATAGGGCTCATATAAAGAATTTCATCGAATTTCAAGTATGTACCATTAGCCATTTTTAAAATATCGTGCGCGCAAGGTGGAAACGTGACGAAAAATTTTGTCACAAAGCGGATTAAATTACAAAAATATTTGTGGCAACACAAACTTGCTGATCACTATTTCAGAAAGCAGCTATAGTATGTAGTCAGCTGTAAAAAGTTGGAAGTAATTGCTTTTCAAATAAATAAAATATTCCAATTCTTGCAACACTCACATATTCGAAGGGTGTTAAGGGGTCTAAGGTGTATGAGCCCCCTTAAAATATGTCCTAGGGCTGTTTTTGTTTGCCCTCAAGATTGGAAAATTTTCTCCTCTGCAGTACAGTGAGAACAAAGTGCTCTTAAAACATTGTGTTAAAGGGAGGGGGATAGAAAAATTTGGTCAAACACATTTTATACAAACACGTAAATGATAAAGCCATGATTCACAATACGTTAAATGGATGAGATACGAAAAGGGACAGGTAGGGTATTGTGATACTGAAGAATCAGTGTTTTGCCAAACTGAGTAATAAGCGACGGAGAAGTGTTTAATGAACGGTGTTTTTCCTGATGATTAATACGTATTTGTTTTGGTTCCTGGAAATCTGAACATAATATGCGGCTGAGTTTATTAACAGATGACTTTAATTAGCGAGGGGTACTGTATACATGAAACTCTAAAACTGGTATAGAATACTTTCTGTGCTAAAAGCAGAGAGTATTGCATATCTTTAAAACTGCATAAGCGTTTCTGTAAATGTAATGCTTTTTAGTTAATATTAAAACTACTATGCTAGCCTTTTAGCTAGTATAGCGCATACGTTAAGTTTTAACGTAGTTAAGATTCATTATTATTCTTTTATTTCTTGTATTTGCTGAAATATATATAATCCAGTTCCAAACAAATTACAGGCGATTAGAAACATATCACTATCGTATTAGTTCTTCGTGTTAACAGCTACGAACTTTTAAATATTTTGAAAAATCTCTCTTCCGTCTCTTCTGAATGGGTGCTTTCGTATGTAGTTCTGACCTTGAGATATAATTTGCCCAAGTAGCATGGCCTTCTCCCTTTTGACCTACAAGCAAAGACTTTCACGATGTAGCTGTCGAGAATGCATAATGAAATAATACCTTCACTTTCCTGTCTGGAGACAGTTATTGCTTAATCGAAGGCGTCGGTTAAGTTTCGAGACATAAATTAATAGTACTGTAAATCTGAAATTTCTTAATTATATTACCCTAAGATGGAAATTAAATATTCCATGATCGTTTTCTTCTTTAAGTATTTAGGTTTCCAATTTTTTAACACTGTGTATGAAACCACCTTTGAATCTAATACAATAATAATAAAAAAAAAACATTACTGAATCTTTGAAATTTATTGCCGAGATCATGTGGCTTGTAAATGTTCAGTTATTTCAAGGTTACTTAACTACCATCTTTATGTGCTAGTTGGTCAAATGGATAACGTTGTTGAACAGTGAATAGTTCGTCTAAGTCTTGGCGAAATAGCTGACTGCAAGGGCATTTTCGTGGTGTGTAATGTGAATACAAACTAGTTTGCATTAAAACTATCCATTAAAGCATCTTGTCGTTGAAAAACAGCACTCACGTGCATTGCCTTAATTTAAATCCACTAATCAACCTTTACATTTCAACCAGTTTCATTTTGTTTTAACTGCTGTCATGTTTCCCTTTTCTCTTTAAAGCAGGTTTCACTTCTCGGAATGCTATATGTAAGTAGGCAATCTGAAATGTTTTAGACAAGGCAGACGATATACTCTTAAAAAATTTCATTTATTGAATATATAAATTTCAACTGTTCTATGCTCGCAGACGGCAACAATTGCAACTTATTTACCGTAGAATAAATTTTGAAGGAATGGAAAATGGAGCTGATGCGATAGCGCTGCAACGCCTTCGCCGGGAATCGAACCACAGACCTCTTGATACGCGCCGAGCGTACAGACCACTACATAACGAAGGCGCGCGAAGAAGGGCGGGAGAAAATTCTTAAACCTTATATACTCACCCTTTTAAACGTCGACTGGGGATTAGAGGACCCAACGGCCAGATCCTGGTGGTGGAGAATCGTCATCCATCACTATGATTTTCTATGATTTCAGAGTGAGGCTAAATCAGTAAGAATGCCTTTAGTGCCTAGAATTAGCATAAGAAATCAAGATTCATCTAACGCAACTAATTAACGCACCTAACTAACGCTTCGATGGTTTACAAAATTTCCCGGAGGTAAAATTATCTCCTGTGTAAAGAATACACAGAAAGACTTTTGTCAGCTGTAGGCCCCAAAAATGTTAATCAGTGATAATCGCTGTGTCTACCAAATGATAAAGAAGGATCTCAACATTGGATATGCAGCTATACATAAAATTACTCATGAAGAACTGCCGAAGAACTGCATATAAAAACCATTAAGTTGTTGTTGGGTTCCAATAATTAAACAGAGCACCAACAAGAGGTTAAAGGGGCAGAAGACAGTTTTAGCTAAAATACTCCTAAGTGTCTTCCAGAAGTTCTTCAAAAATGAATGTTAGGGGATCACTCTTCACTGTTACAAATCATCTTCCTATTCAGCAAGATAAACAGTCGAATTTCTTGAACAAAAACACGTGAAACTGATAGAACATCTACTCTGTTCTCCTGATCTTGATATGTGTGACTTTCGCTACTTTTTAATCTAAAACAAAAATCTACCTGGCCGCTGTTTTCATTCCGAAGGAGAACTACATTGAACACTTCTTATATTCGAAAAATTTTAAAGTGTTTCATTTTTAGCTGTAGCTTAAAAATCTCAGTGTGATCCTCTTCTATGCTTAAAAAGCATCTTCTTCGTAGTGTTGTGTAGAGAATTTGTCTGATCGCGTTATAAAAACTAGGTGAATGATTTTCTGATTTATGGAAATCTTAATTTTATTTGATTCTGAATTATTTATTTTAATGCTTTAATTTTGGGGAAAAACAGATGCTTCTGGGAATATTATTTAGTTTAAAAGAATATTATTTATTTTTCTTTTATTTGCAATTTTTGTACAAGCTTTGATTCATTGTGAAAAGAAGCAGGGAAAGGGAGGCAATTTTGCTAAGTCATGATTTCGCGCGCTTTGTCCTTCAGAATGTTCTAGAAAAAATTTCATTGTGCAGTTGACCTTAGGACAGGAAGTACGTGACAGAAGGGTCAGAGGTTGCCACTTAACTTTCGATGTAAGTCATTCAGGTTTTGGCGATTGAGGGTCCGGTTGTTGGCTAAGTGAAGAAGGGCGCGCATGCGCGATCACCCTTATTTCCACATTCAGGGGTTGAAAACGCAAATTTTGCCCAAATTAAGGGGGCGATAATTGAAGGCCATAGTGGGAGCCCGCGTAGGTGAAGGAGACGAAGAAAATTCGAGTTTGAATCACTTACTGGCTTGCTGAACTTACTTTTGGACGTTACTCTTGAAACTTGCTTGAAAGGCGATAGAAAAGATGTAATTTACGAAGAGAGATGTTTCCCGGAGGGGAGCGGCAAATATGCTCCCCGGAAGCGTTTTGGCTAAGAGGCGAAATTGGTAAGTTTACGAGTTCTGCTGAGAGATTTAAAGACTTTTGGACGTTACTTTTTGCCCGAATTTGGACTAGTTTTGCTGAAGGATTTAAGACTTTCAGGATTAAGACATTTTGCCGGACTTCCAAGGTTGAAGGATTTGTTAAGTTTCTGTGGATGAATAGGTGGTGATTAAGGCGGATCACGGCGGACACTAACCGGCCGTCGCCTTGCTGTCAAAAAGAAAAAAAATGATCCAGCGAGTATTAATTTCAAAAATTATTGGCCAAGTTCCACCCCGGCCAACGTGAGATTTTATACTCGACATCCTGACTGCGAGCTTGAAGATTCTGCTCGGGTGCTGGTTCGAGGGCTTGTTTTCTGCAAGGCTGTGCGAGCGGATTGTGTTGCTGAAAAGAATGGAGTCGGGGTTATCCGGAATTGCTGCCAGTGACACCGAAAAGCGTGAGACTCCTTAGACGCCTGTGTTCCCCTTACGGAATGAAATTTTCCAGGAATTATGGTGGGACTTATAATCCTTTGAATTTTCTCCCAGAATGCAAGGCGAGCCCAATACCTTTCCGGGTGCGTTTCAAGTCGTCAAAAACACAGATAAGTGCTTTGTTATAAATTTTCCTTAGAACTTTTGGAAATTGGGACTTTACCTAAAATTGAATCTTAAATTCAGTCTACTGAAACTGGATTGCTTCCTTTTTCCCCTTCTTAATTGACCGAGACAAACCTTAAGGTCTTTATATGAATTAGGATGTAATAATTTAAGTTGTTTGTGTAATCTTCCTTAGAACAGATGTTAATTGCAAATAATATGTTTTCTTTAACTTCTTAGAAATTATAGAACGGATACCCGTTAAATTAAAAGAGTCATGTAATAGATTTGCAAATCGTGAATTTAAATGTAACAAAAGAAAATGACAAATTGAAGAATTCACCTGTGTCTAAAATAAGTAAATTGAAACGGTAACCTGAATAAGAAATTTGACTCTCTGATTAGGATAAGATTTAATTTTTAATTGTGAGGAATTTGAATAAACTGGTATTTAATCTGGAAACCTATCACCTATGTTTTCTTTATATCTTTTATGTGTTTTCTTATATATTTATTCGTTTTACATGTTGTTTATTCGATCCTCTCACGGCGCGGTCCCGGATGCATTTTCACAACGCAATGCATTAAAAATTCACTTATACGATCACTAAAAGTTTGGTAATTAGCAAACTCTTAAGAGTTTAGTTTCTCAGTTGATATTTAGTTAGTTGCGGTTTCACCTGTCTGTTTCTGCATTAGTTTCCTCCCTAAGAGGAAGTTGTAACACAGCATTGGTACCCATGATTTTTCGGCAAAGTATAGAAACAGAACATAGGTTCTTTAGTACTCAACATTGCCAAAAGTTCTAAGGAAAATTGATAAAGCACTTATCTGTGTTTTTGACGACTTGAAACGCACCTGGAAAGGTATTGGGCTGGCCTTGCATTCTGGGAGAAAATTCAAAGGATTATAAGTCCCACCATAATTCCTGGAAAATTTCATTCCGTAAGGGGAACACAGGCGTCTAAGGAGTCTCACGCTTTTCGGTGTCACTGGCAGCAATTCCGGATAACCCCGACTCCATTCTTTTCAGCAACACAATCCGCTCGCACAGCCTTGCAGAAAACAAGCCCTCGAACCAGCACCCGAGCAGAATCTTCAAGCTCGCAGTCAGGATGTCGAGTATAAAATCTCACGTTGGCCGGGGTGGAACTTGGCCAATAATTTTTGAAATTAATACTCGCTGGATCATTTTTTTTCTTTTTGACAGCAAGGCGACGGCCGGTTAGTGTCCGCCGTGATCCGCCTTAATCACCACCTATTCATCCACAGAAACTTAACAAATCTTTCAACCTTGGAAGTCCGGCAAAATGTCTTAATCCTGAAAGTCTTAAATCCTTCAGCAAAACTAGTCCAAATTCGGGCAAAAAGTAACGTCCAAAAGTCTTTAAATCTCTCAGCAGAACTCGTAAACTTACCAATTTCGCCTCTTAGCCAAAACGCTTCCGGGGAGCATATTTGCCGCTCCCCTCCGGGAAACATCTCTCTTCGTAAATTACATCTTTTCTATCGCCTTTCAAGCAAGTTTCAAGAGTAACGTCCAAAAGTATGTTCAGCAAGCCAGTAAGTAATTCAAACTCGAATTTTCTTCGTCTCCTTCACCTACGCGGGCTCCCACTATGGCCTTCAATTATCGCCCCCTTAATTTGGGCAAAATTTGCGTTTTCAACCCCTGAATGCGGAAATAAGGGTGATCGCGCATGCGCGCCCTTCTTCACTTAGCCAACAACCGGACCCTCAATCGCCAAAACCTGAATGACTTACATCGAAAGTTAAGTGGCAACCTCTGACCCTTCTGTCACGTACTTCCTGTCCTAAGGTCAACTGCACAATGAAATTTTTTCTAGAACATTCTAAAGGACAAAGCGCGTGAAATCATGACTTAGCAAAATTGCCTCCCTTTCCCTGCTTCTTTTCACAATGAATCAAAGCTTGTACAAAAATTGCAAATAAAAGAAAAATAAATAATATTCTTTTAAACTAAATAATATTCCCAGAAGCATCTGTTTTTCCCCAAAATTAAAGCATTAAAATAAATAATTCAGAATCAAATAAAATTTAGATTTCCATAAATCAGAAAATCATTCACCTAGTTTTTATAACGCGATCAGACAAATTCGCTACACAACAGTAGACCTCAAAAAAGCTAGAGAAAAGTTTAGCTATTAATGTCATAGTCTGTATTTTTACCACTATATTTTTCTGGGCATGTCTTATACAAACACCTAGAGATGAAGATTTATAAATGCTTCAGATTTAATAAGGTTTTTGTAGCTATTAAAAAGTTACTAAACACTTGTTTATTAATGAGAGTTCCACTACAATCCTTTCGACAATGTTAACTAGAGGTGGGCAAAACTGCTGTTTTATGGAATCATATCAGAACTGTTCACTCACTGAAAGGACTCACTGCTCACTAGCAAAAATCTTGATGAATAAGATTGTGAACGGGGAGTGAATCAAAAACAATGCAGCGAAAAGCTGAAAGAATTGAACGAGCAGTGGGATCGATTCCATCGAACCGCTAACTTCCTGGATTGACTTCTTTCAACTGTAGTTTCAGGATTTTTCTGAAGCCTTTTTTTTACTTAAAGCTAAGAATAAAATTCTACAATAAAAATATTCAAAAATTGTGAGATGATAAAAATTAAAATCGCATTTAGCAAAGGATGATTATTACCTTTTTCTCTCCTAAAACTGTAATCAAACTTTCCTGGCACGTTTCCAGCAACAGCTCACGGTTAGTGAACTCTAAAAGAACTACCACTTTTGTTTGACGAACGACTGTTCGCTCGCTCAATAAAGGAAATCTGTTCTTTGAAACAGTTCGCGAGCGAATACAAAATCTCTAATGTTAGCTAAGCAATATAAAATGCAGCAACTATCTTTCTGTATTGCATAAATGCAGAGTTCCGGTTCTTCCTCAAGAATCCTTGTGATTTTAGCGTAGAAAAAGTAGCATTCTGGTTTACAGAACTCACATAAGGGCAGTAAATAGATAATAAATTTATCACGGCGAACTCACCAAGACTGTACTCACGGGGTATTATTTTTGTAGATATATTTATCAAAGAAATAGGTTACATTTACGCTACACTTACAAAAGCACAAAGAAAATTTACAGCTGCCAGTCTTGCTAAAAACTGATGTCGAGGTGAAATATGTGGTTTCAATGCTACAGACTTCTCTACATGTTCGTCATTAATGGAAACTTCGGATATAGAATTCAAATAAATATTTGGAATGTGAAAACTATATCAGTGCATATATTTGTCTTAATATATGGAAAATTTTTGGTGATGTTTACTTGTGCTACGTAATTTCTCAATAAATTAGAGGCATGATACAAAATACATTTGGTGTAGGGAAACATCTTATAGAAAAGTTGGGATTAGTAAAAAAGACAGCTTTATATTTCACAAATAACTAAAGAATATATTTTCACTAAGGCAAAACTGTGGTAGAATAGTTATAATATACAACAATTAAAGCAAATAAACAATTAAGAAACGTGATGCAAAATTTTGAGAGCATAATAAAAGCAGAAGCAGCCTTGCCATATAGTTCACGTAGTATCTTCCCAAATCGTTTATTCCGAGTTCATAGTGAAAAAATTATTTATTTCGTTCCCAAATTTATAGCGAAAAAATGCGTAGGTGAAAACATGCGATTCCATAGTTTATTCTGGAGGAGTTCTTCCCCTTTCTACGAATATTCTGGATATGTTACATTCCGCGAGTGAGTAATAATGGGAGGTCTTCTGGGAAAAATACTATTGTGTTCAAGTTCTTGTTTTTATGTAGTTTTATGAATTTTCTTTGCTGTTGGAAATAAAAGCATCTAGTCGTATTCTGTGACAATAAGTACCTATTACCAGTGGACGTTGTTACTGAAAAGCATACCCTTTTCAAATTTTTAGGAGGGGGCGGAGGGATCTAACAGCCGGACGCTTGCAACGGAATGCATTCGTCAAGAATGGTCAAATCCCTCGGTTATTTAGTTGTATCACTGACTGGAAACACTGCCCAGGATGCACAAATTGAGTACTGTACCTGAGGAAAAAGAGGGAGGATACGCATTTACAGTCAAGACTTGTGCTTGAGTCGATCCCCAAACCTTTGTTTCCAGCTAGCAGTCAACTTTCGCTAAATACTAAACTGTCTACGACGGCATAGCATACTTAACATATTCAATTACTTCATTAATTTTTCAAAGGGATAGATTTAGAATTTTGTCTAGTACCTAAACGGTTCATTAATTAATTAATTACTGGAAAGCCTACGAAGTCTGCCTTTGTGGAATCTTTCTAAAGGAAGCTATCTCGTATTCCCATTAGACATACAGAAAATCAAAAATCTCTGGGCTCTTACACTGGGCTCCGAATCGGAGTCTTAATTTTCAGTATTCAACTGCACTATCCATCACGTAACCGGTGAGCGTTTAAATTTTGTACAACTGGTAAAATTCAGTTATTTTCTAGAAAGCCTAGTTATTTCACAAAACAAATAAACCAGTTAAAACGCATACTAAATTAATAATTCCAAATTTAAACTAGTTGTTCTATAAATTGACTAATGGGAGACAGTTAAAGTGTAAACAATTATAACAACAATTATACAAAACAATTATACAAAAACGCTATATATACAAAGACACAGTTTTATACTAAATTCCACAAATTATCATTAATTACAAAAATTTTGCGTGTAAAGGAAAGCAAAATTTTCCATATTTTTAAACGAAACGTAAAAACTAAAATCATTTTAATTTTATAATATTTTGTCCTGAGTTAAAAATGATGAGCTATTTCTGACCAGCGGTTTTTAATTCACAGCTTTTTTAACTTAAAATTTTGATTGAAATCACCTTACATGTCGTAATATAGTAACTAATATTGACAAGCGGTATGATTTATATTGAATATTTTACACTTAAGCAGAGTGTACAGAGTTATTCTGCAAAATAACTCGTCATAATAAAGTGCAGAATTATTAATTTATTACACACTTGATAATTTATTTTATGAAATCACTAAGTATCGTTTGCGATTACGGATTTCATACTTTAACTGTAACATATACACTAACTCCCGATGTTGAATGGGCTGATAGCACGAATTTCTCTTTTCCATGAAATTTTCACTTTTTCTTTCCTCTGATGTGAACAATTTCCCTCGAAATTTTCTTCACCAAAAGCACCCATAAAATTGCTCACTGACATACTTATACCGTAATTAATCAACCTGTAGAGACATTAAGTTATTTCGAAGCAGGAAATGTGAAAAATGAGCAATGCCCTCACCGGGACTCGAACCACGGACCTCTCGAATACGCGCTGAATGTGCTGACCATTACACCACGAAGACATGCTAAGAAGTAGGGAGAAATACCTTATAAACTAACTCTTTATTTCCGACTTTATACATTATACTAATGTCTGAAGGGAAGGATGTTTTAAAAAAGATTATCTACAAAAACTATTTATCTACAAAAAAGGGTTTTTACAACAGCGATGGTAATACAAAATTACGCTTGTATATTCAGAAATCAGGCAGTATTCAAGGCAATTATTTATGCGAAGTATCTCAAATGGAAATGAAAATAATCAATTTATTTATATTCCATAAGCGAGCTGTTACGATAAACACTAAAAGTATATCGATATAATTCAAATATATCAAATTAAGTATATCGATAAATTTAATATCACGTTCCGTAATATAGTACACTGAATATTTGATAAGTCGAACATAAATCCGTGTTACTATTTAGTTTTGATCACTTCTAAATTTTCTCTCAATTCATGCTTATTATTCTACTGACGTTTTATTAATTGCAGTTTAATTTTAAGTGTGTGTTAATTGTAAAGGTTCTTCAACTTAAAAGATTCTTAAAATAGTGTTTGCGTCATTAATTTCAACCAGAAGAACGCCCTGTGCTGTTGTTCTACTTTTGCATCTGAATTCTTTATCGAATATTGTGAAAATGAGGACACCAAACGTTGGCATTTCGGTCACGCTTATACGAAGGTTTCTGCACACCTTGAACGCTATACTAAGAAAAGATCTTGATGCAAAAAGTGCTCACACTTTCGGTAAAGATTCGCGTTTGCATTTCCTTCAACCTGCGGAAGGGAAACCATATCGGAAATAACAGGTGGCGTGTTTACAGGAAGAATAACCTATTTTTA
Organism: Stegodyphus dumicola; assembly: GCF_044657685.1. Classification (NCBI taxonomy): domain Eukaryota; kingdom Metazoa; phylum Arthropoda; class Arachnida; order Araneae; family Eresidae; genus Stegodyphus; species Stegodyphus dumicola. The sequence continues at coordinate 64,145,745 of NC_140779.1, forward strand.
AACGTTAGGCTTCTCTTCCACAGCATGTCTCATTTTCATTTGAAGCATTTATTTATTAATAAATTATACTGCACTTAACAGATCACCCAGTTCTTATTAATTTTATGAACCTACTTGTAATTTTTGTCTGAAATTTACTACTTATAATTTTTGTCTGGCGTTTTTTGTTTAACACGATTACCACGATTCCTTTGCTTATAAAAAGCATCTTTCCCTTTATAGTAACATTAGAGTTGAGTTACACACCTGCTCATAAAACTAATTTCACTTAGTTTCCAACTCTCTTTCAATCCAAATATAACTGTATATTTGTAAGGTTTATTTAAATTAACATGTTAGTTTTTACATTGAATCTTATTTGCCCGTATGATGTTTTTCATATCTTCCACCGGAAAATGTAAACAGAATAAATTTTAAATAAGGACAGAGAATCGAAGTTTAATAAAGAGAACTGGCAATTTCATTGCGCCTTGCTGAAACTTTTCTATTGTTTACTTTATTTAGGCTGTTCGGTGAGCTGATGAGTTAGTCTTTCATTGAAACTACATCAGAAATTAGAGCAGCAACGAAGACAGGTTGTTAGACTTGAAAATAAATTCATTGTCTAAAACTGGAATTTGTCATTAAAATTAGAAATAATTTGTCTGTCCAACATGCAAAAAGTAAATAGTTTTGTTAATACTTTAATTTCTATAAGTTGTAATGCGAAAAATTATTTTAGTTGTTTCATACTTAGCGTTTGGGAACTGAAAGCTAATGATACGGTGACAATTACTCCAGCTGTCTAAGATGTTAGACTAAGCCAAACTGTGTTTAGCATGACATGCTTCTCCTTGTAATGGGCCGAGCGGTAAAATCGCTGAACACTGGTAGTTCGATCTGAGTTTAAAACCCCGCAAACGGGCTGGTTGCATGGGTGGCTAAGTGGTTTTTCTAATGTGTAACGTAGGTACAATACAGTGTTAAGAAATTTCTCGGCAAAATCTTGCCTCCCCCCATTTGCTTTAATCTAAGTGATCCTGTGAAGTCTAATCCATTATTCATTAATGTGTATTAAAATTTCATGTGTAAGGAGTCGGAAAACCCAAACTTTAAGCACTAATTTCATCCAAAGAGAACACTTTGTTGGAAAATTGAAACTTTACCACAAAATTGAGCATATACACTTCGTAAAATATTCTTTACTTAAAGGGAAATTTACATTTTAAATATTTTATGCTTCGCCTTTGAACGAAATAACTCGTTTCACTCCAATTTATGTAGGATTTCATTTATTTTTTTGTATTATTTTATCCGAGTTTAATTGTTACACTTTTTTCAAACCTACCTTATTCCTAATATAATCGCTGTGCATGGACGTATCGATCAGCCTTTTATAGAGATAGATAATCATAGATTTATTCATATTGCTGAATGTTAGAATCATTGCAATCCTAGGAGAAAAAAAATCCCAAAACTTCTTGTAAGCAATTTAGTTGAGATTTTGTTATATATATCAAAGTATTTCCCCTTATTCATAACATCATCATTAAATATATTTTCAGTTCCTTTCGGATAAAGAAAAGAGCTGAAAAGGACCAGGGAACAAGGACAGAACAGGCAAGGACAGACATTTCCACTGAGTGTTTTATTGTTGTTAGTGTGACTTTTGTATCCGCCGCCCACCGGGATAGTGGTTAGCGATGCTGGAATCCCAAAGAAGGCATGGATGTTTCTAAATTCTAGTGTGCGTGTAGCGTGAGAGAACTCTAAACATGCGGCGAGCCGAAAGTCCTCTCGAGAGGTTAGAGGAAGAGGTGTGGGGGATTCTTGGACCCATCCCTCCGGGGTGCTGAGCGTCAAAACTGGGGCGGAACTGAGCAAAGTCGTACTGTTACCTGCCTGGTTCTCAAGGCTCAAATGCAAGTCTGCGCATGCCAGCCACAGGCATAATCTTGCACTCCTTGCCACGTTGAATATTGTGGGCTTCTTCTGATGTTACTGTCATACAAGTGAGATAAGTCACAGCAACAACACTTTTGTATCTATTTTTGTGCTAGGCATCAGCCAAACGCTGCAGTTGCCCTCATTTCGAAAATTGACTCAAAATAAACGTTGTTTAAAAATTTTGGTCATCATAACATAGTTTCAACGGATCAGATTCTCTTAATACGTTTGGCTTTGCTTGTGAAAAGCTTTTATTTAGCGATATGATCATCATAAAAGATTTTTAAGGGAGTTTACGAGCAGTTGAATCTAGATATGACTTTGTTATTGACGCCGTAAATTTCACCACATTAGCTTTTATATACTTTCTTTTCGTGCGCAGTATTTAGTGTTTAACTCTATCGCTCAAAATGTATTTCCTTTCTGTGATTGGACTCTTGGCCACTATTCCAATCTTTTGAATCAGGGATGATACTAGGATGATACCAGGTTTGATGATACCAGGGATGCAAATAGAATTTTGATGAACACTTTTTGAATCTAAACGTAATGAGGGTCCTTTTTTTGTCAAGTGAATCATAAGCTTTCAAATACCATTAGTGGTCTTCAATTTACAGCACGTTTTATAGCATTCTTTGAAAATAATTACAAAAGTGTTCCTTCTTAAAAGGTAAAAGCAAATGTTTTCTCAGATTTTCGGCTACTTTTGCTACGCTGTTACATAAGGGGTTAAAGTTATTTACAGGAATGTATACCACAGGGAGATCTCTAGAGAAATTCTGTGGGTCATTTCTTTCATTTCCATGATATATTATTCGCACTAAATGGATTTAAGTTCATACAACATATATAAAAAGAAATATATATATAGTAGGAGTACAAATAAGACTCCACCGTTTTTTTTATTATAAATTGGTCATTTATTGTGAAAGAACGGTACGTTATGTTTTGTTATCATTTGAAGAATTGGTTTTCTAACTATTGGATGTTGTAAAGATCAAAATTCTAGGAAATTCAGAGTTATAGCTCGGGGTTTTACGTAATAGTAGCAACAGGTGTACTAATGCTCATGGGCAGTCCTAACATTGTCTCGAAAAGATAAACAAGGGTAACGAGCTCAGTTGTGACTCATTGAAATCGAGTTATATTCCAGATAAAGATAGTATACCGAACAAACATTTTCGAGTTTAAAATGGACGTGTACCAAGGTGGAACGTATTTTAAAGCGGGTGTATACCGAGTATTGTATATTTAACAAATTATTATGTAACCAATCGAAATTCATACAGTTTCCATTCATAAAAGTCAGTCTAATTGATACCGTTATGGATATATATTACTAGACATTGTGTCGCTTAAAAATATGCTGATTTATTTAAAATATAGATAAACATAGATCATTATTTGCGAAAAGTAATTTCTACTAGTCTTACATCGTAAAGTAGTTGCCAGAAAATATAATCTTTAGCATGATATCTTAAAAACATTGCGTTATCAATCAGTGAGTAAGCTATCATTTTTTGGAAGAATCTTATCATGACCTCTTAAGATAATAAGACGTGAAAAGATATTTTCGAAGATAAATATTCTCTAAAAAATTAAAAACATGTCCAAGTTATCTTAAAAAAGGGAACACATTTTTCTAAACTTCTGCTCATTTGTCTCTTTGCATGTTCTAAGTTTACCTTTCAAATCAATCCATTTATGCTCATCTTCGCAAATGTGACTTATAGAATCCATAAATTCATATTAATATATGAATATATGCAAACTAATGAGACGTATATTAAATAAAGAAAACTTCAAAATTAAAAAGACTGATAAATTATTTTTATACGTGATTAAATTAAAATGCACAAGAATACATGGCAGTGGTCTCAAAGCGGCGGACCGCGAGAGCCACAGACCTTCGAAGCAGTCTTTATATGTAGTTTATCACCATAAAAATGAGCATAAGTAACACTACGGAAAAATTACAAATAGAGCTAATTAATTTACACTGTCATGCAAATCTTCTCCAAAATTTGAAGATACATATTTAATTAAATTTTATTTGTACTTGTGAAAAGGTTAATACCCTCAGTTACGAACTTTTGCGATAAAAATAATCGCTTTTCTTGGTAATGCATATATGTTGTAGAGATATTAGGTTATTTCAGAAGCATGAGACGTGAAAAAGAAGCAATGCCCTCGCCGAGAATCGAACCACGGATTTCTCGAATACGCGCCAAGCGTCCTGACCACTACACTACGAAGGCATGCTAAGAAGGCGAGAGAAATACTTTACATACTCCCCCTTTTAAAGGGCGACTGGGGATTAAAGAACCCAATCGCCAAATCCTGCTGGTGGAGAATCATCATCCACTAATTGTTTTAGTTCGGGTGCCACTGTAGAGACATTAGGTTATTTCGAAACAAAAGACATGAAAACTGAGCAATGGCATGGGACTCGAACCTCGGACCTCTCGAATACGCACCGAGTGTGCTGACCACTACACCACGAAGGCATGCTAATAAGGCGGAAGAAATACTTTATAATGTGAACAGATTTTTCCGTAGCTGTAAAGTTAATGAGAAAAGAACCAGATCGCATTTATATGTGAAGAGTTTTTCCGCAGCTGAAAATAGATAAGAAAAAAATTAGATGAAACGATGAGAATCTGTAATTCGTAATGAAGATAGTTTCTATAATTTTTCTGGAAGGTTACGAACTTTATCAAAGCCGAATTGCCATCAGGTGTTATAGCTGAAAGCTGTAGTAAGAACTAAAGAAGTATATAACTCTTTACATACAAGTGTATGTTTTTTTTTTTGTATGCTTCGAAGAAAAGTTTAATAAACAAAAGAAAGAAAATAGATTAAAATTATTTATTCTCAAGTCTTGCTCCACTTGGAAAGTTTTCGTAATTTATTTACTTTAAGCGAGTTAACTTTTGGTTAATTCAATATATGAAAGTTATTTGAAACAAATGCCAGTCTGAAAGTTAATACGTTTAAATTACAACGAAGTGCAATCAACAGAAATTTCATTTTAGATTTCAGGCCCAAAATAAATATTAATTTGAATTATTTTCCTTTCCATTATTATTATTACTATTTATTTATATTTTAATAAATATTTAGTAAGTAAAATTGAAAATTTATTTAAAACAATTTATTTTATTAAAAAAGGTATGGCCCTTCAGCTGCTTTCAGACTGTGCATTAGGCGCAAATGCAGTTTGAGGTCACTGGTGTGTGAAGTACAAAAGAAATTTAGTAAAATACTAAATTCCCTCATTGTATTGTTAAGATACTTGTTAAGGAGGCAATGGAGTTGAACTTGAGTGGAAAGGACAGAGAAAAAAAATCGAATATTCCCTTAATATCAGAACAAATAACGCAAGATGTATTTAATGGTAACTTCAGAAATCTTTTTTATGCATATCAGTAAAGAAATTAAGTTAAAAAATTAATAAAATCATAGCAAAGGAACAAGCGCTTTTTTAATCATTATCCTCTCTGTTAAATAGTAGAATATTATTGCTAATATCTTAAAAAGAAATTATCTTATTATACCAAACCTGTCGCTGTGGCACAATATGGTATTCACAATATAAAGTTTTTATTTACCCAGTGTATACAAATGAACATAAATATTCACTCAGTGTATTTTTCAGTGAATTTGAACTCCAAATTTTGTATCTTGAATTATGACATTTTTCTGAATTTTTTATAATAAATACTATTTATTATAATTTTTTTTTATTCTCCTAGAATAACCTCTGTTAAATAATTGACAAAATCTTAAGTCTTTTCGAAATTACCACGGCAAATTTTAACAGATATCTCTAACAGTCTATTACAAAAATCGTATCGGAAGGCCGATAACTATCACAATTCTCAAAATTTTATAACTACTGTACTATTTAGAACATTCTTACGGGAGATGCACATAGGAAATGCGTATATAGGTTGTATAGAGGTCATCACGATGTTACCAGCTGAACATAACGAGGCCAGAAGTGTTTGCAAAATCACGGTGATGATATTTCTGCTAAGTCCTGGAATTATCAACGGAATTCTAGGTGCTATTTTAATTTCTGTGTTTCAGAAATGACCGCTTTGGCATTGCGTCATACAATCTGGCCATCACTTGAACTTTCCGGATATGGGCAGTTCGTCAGCAGTGCGTTCCATTTGTTGGTAGTCATCGTCCTTGGTACATTGGGACTCCCTCCAGTTTCGCCATGCTTGGCGCGTTAGCAGAGACAACTGACAACTGATAAGGGGCTTTACGTCAGCGTAAATTAATTGAGTTAGGCCAGTCTGTTCGTGGATGTTTTTCCTCGTCCATTTAAATGACGGATGTTTAAATGTTTCCTTTTATTAAAGGCTGTGTAAGAATTGTTTACCTCGTCAGTTGACAGATACAAAAAACTGCAAGTGAATCCCACTCTTTAAGAAAGTTAGAGAATTTTTTATTCTTCAGCTTTGTAATTCATGCTGAACTACTTATATAACATAACCTCGATTATCCAAAATAAGTAGCGTGATGATTCCACCAGTCATTTCCATGTTTAGGAAAATTAAGATTTCTTTTATTTTTGAGTAATTATTTTTTGGTAGATTTTGTTTACGCAATTATTTAACAGAAATTTATTTGCTAGACCTGAGTACCTTCTTCGGGTGGGCTCGCAACTGTGCGAATGAAAATCCTCCCCCCATCTTGCTATAGATTCCCCCGTTGCCTACAGGGTTTCAATTTAACTTTTCGAAGCCAATTTTATCCAAGAGGAAAATAAAAATAAAGAAATAGAATTACATATCAACAGTCAAAAGAACAAGTAAAAAAAAGTAATTTTTCAGGGTAAAAAAGTAATGACAACAAATCAGATATATCGTGAAAGCTCACGTCAAGGCTTTCTCCTGCAAACCACAACCAGCTTCATCAGTTCAATGATCATATATAATATCACGATAACTATTGAAACGGCACATAGCATCAGGCAACGACAGTGATGTTGCTAAAAATTTCTGAAAGCATGACTCGAAGTTGGATAATACGACTTGTAAAATACTTTTAATATGAAATTAACTGGAATGTTTAAACAGAGCTTAAACATGAAAAGATGACAAAGGTAGATTTCACATGTAAATCTCTTTTTGTTTGCCGCAATAATAATACCAGACCTTTGAAAGAAAATGCCTTTCAACTTGCAAGCTACAGTCGGTTCCAGTTGAGTTCACAAGGCATTGTATATAACAAAAGTGTGTTATGAATAAATAAGCGGGATTACATGAAATAGTACAATTCACTTTCTTTTCCATTGCTAAGCATAGCAGTGCCAAAACATGCTGGAAAAAATGAAAGAAAATAAGTAATATATCTTCTCAAAAAACTAAATAAAGCTCGTGTACCCACACAATGCTCAGATACATGTCTTTAAATAATTCGTCCTAAATGAACCAAGTAAAGCTTTACATGACGGTCTGTTGGTCAATTTATCATCTCACTCCTCATTGTTTTAATTTCATTCAACAGCTTCGCGTAGTTGCTGTTTGTTTATAAATAAACTTGCACACGAACGAAACTTCGAACAACATTGAAGCTGTTGAGAATAAGGATCTTTAAAAAGTAATTGTAGTGGCTGTGTGGCAGAAATGGCGCCCGTGTTGCAGTGGCAGAACTTTTATGGCCCATTGTATTAAAATTCTTTAGTACCTCAGGAGGAAGCGTTACGAGTTTGTTATCAACGGATGATTCGCTTGACCGCCCGAGCGAAGCTCTTGTCAGAAAGTATTCTGAGGAGACTAATTTTATATAAAACTCTCTTCGCAGTTGCTAGGCGGTGACGGTACGCCATTTTTAGATTTATTGCAAGAAAAGGAAATACATTAACAAGATTTTCAACAAAAACAATTGCATGTAGAGGCTAATGGATAATATTAGCTAAGTTCTTTTTTATTTTATTATATAAATTTTTTAACTAAAATAAAGAAATTTCAAGAGAAATTTTTATCTAGCATTTTATTTTTCTGCTGCTATAAGTGGAAACAGTTTATATTTTGGATGCTATTTCCTTTCAAAGATATAAACAAATCTATTATACTGAAGCATTATTTTCTTTCCGACAGGACTGGATGTATTAGATTATGCTAAAGCCCGCTAAGGTTATTGATCTAAGGGAAGGATATTTTCGCGAAGAACTTTCTGAGGGAAAATGTCTCGTATTATCGTTACACATGGAAAATGTCACGAAAAAAAACCATGGACAGGAACTGGATTTAGATTTGACGAGAGCCTAAGCTATTTGAGATACGGTGCCCTTTATGAGGGATATGAGTCAATTTTTTTTATATGGGATCTGGTACAATATTTATTTTGGGGGGGAGGGGCAAGAAAGTGGTGGCCCTAAGCTTTAGCTTCTGCAGCTTATATGTAAATCCGGCAGTGCCCATGGAGAGAGCCCGTTCACCTGGATTAAACTACAAGTATTCAGCGGTCTTATCCTCTCGGCTGACGACCTTTCTGAAAGGATTTGATATGAAAGGCTGTGTTTGTAGAAGTTCACCATTTTTTTAATTTAATGAAGTGGAGAAATTCGACTCATGTATTTTTATTATATGAGATAATTGTAATTATAAATATTTATTAATGTGGTTTAAGAATTGCCATTAAATTGTTGATTTGTTTCCATTACAAACATTGATTAGTCATGAAATATGAAGCAAAAAATCAATAAATACTAAAATATAATTACCATACGATTTAATATTTAATTTATAATTTTGTGATTAAAACAATTTATATAATTTTATATTATATATCAAAATTTAATGTTATTTTTATTACGCTAATATGCAGTATTAAAGCTCCATTTATATGCAGGATGTTTATATATATAATATTGCTGAAAGTATTTTCCTAGTTTTGCTATTATTCTGTAAGCGCTTTCATATCATGTTCTTGAAATATCCTATTTCTTGGAGCAGAATTATGCAAAGATATGCGCCATTATAACTGATTTTTTTTAAATATAAAGAAAGCAAATTTTTGAAAAAATTGTTTTATATTTTGGACCTTGTTTCTTAGTAAAAAACCATAAAAATAGAAGTATTTGACCTACTGCTCATGAACTGTCTTTCATGAGCTCGTTGTATTTAGATTGTCCATCGCAAATTCAACAACATAAGATGAATAAAATGCAGTACTTCTTTACCCGCCTCAGAATAAATTTATGTTATTTTGTGGTTGTATGATTGTATTCTAGGTATACTGCATTCTTATGCACTTAGAAATATTCAAGATATATCGTTTTATGATTCGATATTTAATATGCTGTTTCTTTCCAAGAAAATATGCTTATTATTCGGGTCATTCACAATGTACCTTTCCGAGTAAACACATATTTCATTCTTGGAGATAACTAGATGTGATGATATAGCTATCTAGACATTATTTTTATTGTGGACAGAGTATTAAGTAGGTTTATAATTTTTCCTCAGAGAAAAGACCTATTTTTTTTCTCTTTCTCTCAGATAACTAGAGAAGAGATATGAATATTAAACCTGCTGACTCAAGAATTTTCTCAGTCATCAATAGAATAAATACCTATTATTATTATTATTTTGAAGTTTTCTTTGCTTTTATTACCAATATTGGAAATTTATAAATTTTATGTTAATATTTGGTTTTAGTAGCATCATTAGAAAGATATAAATTTGAAAAAAAAAATATATATTGCACACTTTTTAATCAGAATTTTGTGAAAATGGTACTATAGAATTATCATAAGAATGATATAACATCTTCTGATATTCTTTACACTTAATTTTTTTTAAATAATTTATAGATACTTAATAATTTAGTTATAATAGAAATACTATATATCAGTATGGTTTGAGGCTAATTACTGTAGTTTTGTACAGCATAGTTTGGCATATAGTATTAGTATAGTTTGACTCATCAATATACAGTGTGAAAATTTCGCTGATATATGGTGTGAAAAAAGACTGCGCTAATTTAAAAATTAAAATTGCGTTCATTAAAAAATTATCTGTAAATTGTCCAGAAATCAAATGTGAGAGAAAACTTGTGTTCTAAAAAACACATTACTGACACGTACCTTCACACTTTTCCCTCCAAAAAAATTACTCAAAAATTAAGTGCCAGACTTTACTACGGAATAATGACCTTCAAAATTAAATCCATTTATGTGAAATTATTTACGAGTGTTGCAGTTTTTAGTTCACGTTTTAAAAATATCACATTTAACATCTAAGAGATGTGATGTACGCACGCCCTGTCCTTCAATATCTGAGGGCCATTTCCTGTCAGTGAAAGTGCATTCGTGCAACAGGTGCAGAATTCTGAAAGATCTGGGCTAGCGTGTTATTTTTTGTTTGGCAATGATTCTCTTGTGGGCTTCTTAGTTTATTGCACTTGACAAATATGTAGTAAAGTTTCATTACAACATCCCCCTTTCGTGATAAATATCGCTGAATGGTAAATAATTAACTATAAATATTCTAAAAATAGTTAAACATGTTCAAGTATACATGAATATCTAAGAAATGGAAATCTTGTTATTTTTATGGTGCTGCCATCTATCGTCTACAATTAAAATGAAAAATATGTTCGTAGAGTAAAGAAGTTGTTAATTGAAGTTTAACTGACTAAAGTAAAAATAAATTTTCAAGAAATATTTTACTGATATTTGGGGTAAAAATGCAAAGTCAGTGTTAAAGGTAAGACTTAAGCAAAAGATTAAGGACACGTAGAGGGGTGTACAACTTTCTGAAATCGCCATTTTCATTGATTTCTTAAAAATAAAAAATTATCTATCTTGTTAAACAAAAGTAAGCTCAGGGGCGTAGCTAGAGGGGGGGAAAGGGGGGCACCTGTCCTTGGGCGCAGAATCCAAGGGGCGCGAAACTGATGTTACGACATTTTAGAATTAAATGTTTTCCATCCTTTGCAAGCAATAGGGGGCGCGAAATCTTCAGATGTCTCTGGGCGCTGAAAACTCGGACTCTGAGTAAGCTGTATCATTTATCAGATATAGCCTACATGATCTTCAACAGTGCGTCAAAAAATGAAAGTTTAAATATATTTATGTAATGGTTCCTGGTCTTTCGTTTTTTAATTTTCAAGATGAAAATATAAATCTGATTTTTATTAAAAAATGAAAATAATGAATAATTTTTAATTGTTTTAAGTTCTGTATTATCAGCTCTTGATTAAAGCAATAATGAGGACGAATTCCACTGTTAACTGAACCACTCATGGTTAACCCAAGGACGCTTAAAAAGTCCAAGAAAGAACAACTCATGTTCTGATTAGATTAGCACTAAAATATAATAATAATCTAAAAGCTTTCAGATTTTATATTACGCCCACAGAGGCGTTTGTTTCATTTACATACACATATATGCTCGGAGAGCATTTGGGATAATGTTTCTTTGCGATAAAAATATTTGAAAACAGCTTATCTTTAGAATTTCCGATAGACAGCGCTGGAGATAAAAATGTTTCTTCCATACAGTCTTGCCACTGCTCGCTTTGAAATGTTTGTGCTTGTTAATTAAAAATTCGTTAAAGTTTTAAAAAAATTGAAATACACAATAAAATATTTTAAAACAGCATATCTTTAGAAATTCCGATAGACAATCTTGCACGCTGAAGATAATTTTTTTCTTTTTTTCCTGTACAATGTTGTCATTGCTCGTTTTGAAATAATTCTGTTAATCAAAAATTCGTTAAAGTTTTAAAAAAATATGAAATACAGAATAAAACAAATTCGAAATTCAAAATTCGGATTTCCAGGTGTCCATTTCGGGTGGAGAACTACATTATTCAAAATTTGATGGCTTTAGGTACCGTTATCTTTTAACAATACGAAAAGCATGCATACATTCTTATAAATTCTTTATTATTCAATTTTTTTAAAAAAATATAATACAAGGGCGATAACATTTGGTGGCAACAATTTGAAAAGTGATTCAGACTTATATAGTAAATTCAACGCAAAATCCCTTCTTGAGACTAATAGCTCTTTTAGGGTAACGCTCCTTTGTGCTTAAAAAAATACTAGTGACTATTAAAAATTGCATTTTCGAGCAATTTAATGTGGAGAATATGTTCATTTGTTCACGTAACTATAAACATACTCAGCTACGCTGTAAGTAATGGAGAATAAGCATAATTAGGAATGAATAAATTAAGTTAAAAATAGTTATGACTATTGTAAAGAAAACGACTGTGTGCTTAACTTATTTTTCCCGTTAAGTAATTTAAACGGATGAGTCATCGATTTTATATATTCTGGATGACATGCGCCCAAATACTATCACAACAGTTGCTATAGCTAGTGCCTGTAGCGTAAGAGTAAGTGTATTTTTTCCCTTTTTGAATTTCCTGCAAGTAGTTTTGTGTTACGTTAACGGTTTATGATAGTTGTTTTTCCCTCACTCCTCAACAAATAAAACGTTCTTTAAAATAGGCTGAAGTACGTTTCAAATAATAAATGCAAGGGAAAATAAAATGGTTTGGTTAATCTGCAACGCAATTAATCCGCTTTCGGATAATCGAACATTGATTGTGTCCCTTAAAGCTCAATAATAAAAATGTGTTAATTTGACAAACAATTTTATTACCGTGCTTCCTCTTATATTCTGTCCCTCTTTTTACCTAATTTTAAAGTCCGAAAATCGAGAGCGGAAAATTTTTATATTTAATTTCCTGAGAAAGCTGTTACAGTAAGAACATAACAAATGAAAAGAAGTCATGGATAAACTGCTGGTAACAATGACAATCTTATTTCTTTAAAAGGAATCTACATTCCAATATATATATATGGCAATAACAACATTACAATATCCGACGGATATTGAACTGATATCTGACTGTAACTAAGCCCGACACATGGCTGTCTCGCTCAGTTACATTGAAAAGCCCTAGATGAAGAGTCTTCACCGCAGTTCCCTAGACCGACATCGGAGGAACGAAGAAAGAGAAGAAGAAAATTTTTAAAGATCTAGCACACTAGTAGTAGATAAAGTTACAATGAGCTGGAACACAAATAATAAAAGTAAGGGGAAATGAAGGTTTAAAAGATTTCTGAGTGTAAGAAAACCGGCCACGCCCAGGTAGCTTGACGAAGAATCTGCAAGAAGTACGTTTCAAATAATAAATGCAAGGGAAAATAAAATGGATGAAATGCTAACACAAAAGTGAAAATGCAAATTGAATACAATGAATGAAAAGAAAAATAATTGAGGGAATACAATCTGCCAATAAACTAGCTCTCAGCGAGAAAACTATGTACAACAGAGGAAAAGGAAAATTATGCAAATATTAAAAAAATTTCAGAATCTTGCGCTAAACCGTTAGGGGGAAAAGTACTCGAGGATATACGGTAAATCAAAATAATTTACATAATGTAATATTTTTATGGATACATAAGACGATTTTGTAATTATTAGCCTAATGGTGCGTTTGACCCGAAGAGCTGTTAGTCTGGGAATGGTATTTTGCGTCGAAGCATTAAAAGCGTTGAATCACTTTTCAGTTTGTTGCCACCAAATATTATCGCCCTGTATTATATTAAAAAAAATTGAATAATGAAGAATTTACAAGAATGTATGTAGGTTTCTCGCACTGTGAAAAAACAACGGTACCGAGAACCATCAAATTCTGAACAACGTAGTCCTCCACCCGAATATGGGCACTTGGAAGTCCAAATTTGGAATTTGTCTTACTATATATTTCATATTTTTTAATTTAGCTAGTTTATGGTAAAAAAAGCGAGCAATGGCAACACTCTGCGGACTAAAATATTTTTATCCATGAAGGTTAGAACAGATGGAGTAAGCCTTCTCTCTGTAGCCGTGCAATGAAAATGAAGCTATGAAACATCATGGTATGACGGCACCACTCATTTTGGCAACAGCCATGAGGGGACTTCTGATTGGTTTTGTTTGCATTCTAATTGGTATTGTCTACATGTTAGCTATTAATCGTTGAACGTTGAATCTAACTTTAATACTTAACATAGAAGATTTTCTACTTAGTATATCTAAAAATCACAAGGGTTGTAAAAACCTGTTTCAAATTTAATAAAACCTAGGTACTTGCAAATGTGTAAATCGTAACTAAAGCACAAATGTATTACATGGTAAAACCTAGAAGATTAGTGGGAGTTTCAATGTTATTTTGTGTAAATAATGCCTAAAGACACTAAGCCTGCGAATGTTGATATTTGCTTTCAATTTCAGTGTAATTTTATTTAACAGTATGTTTTGGAGTCTTAACCGTATGCTGTATGGCGGCCATGATAAGTCTTGACGTTGTTGACTGTAACTTCAACTTCATTTTTGTGACATCAGGCTTACTCCATCTGTTCTTAAACTAAAAAAAAAAAAAATAAAAATAATAAATAAATAAATAAATAAATAAATAAAGATAAAAATGTTTTTCTGTACAACGTTGCCATTGCTCTATTTGAAATCTTTGAGTTTATTAATAAAAAATTAATTAAAGTTATAAAAATAGAAAATCGGTAATAAAGCAAATTCCAAATTTCTAATTTGGGCTTCCAGATGCCGATATTCGCAGTAGGATTACGTCAATCAAAATTGGATGGCTCTAGGTAGCATCCCAGTGCGAGAAACATACATACATTTGTGCACATTCTACATTATTTAATTTTTTCAAATATAATAAAGGGCGATAATATTTGGTGGCAACAGCTGAAAAGTGAAACGGACATTCAGAGTGATTCGACGCAAAATCGCAAAACGAAAACATTAGTCCCTCAGGGACAAAGCCTCTTTAGACTAAAAATGCCCTATGGGCGTAATATAAAATCTGAAAGCTTTCAGATTTCTTTTATATCTTTATCTTTTATTTAATTATACTTGTTCATATTAATTAGAGGGATCTTTCTAACGACTCTGTCATGTAAATGCGTTCCGATGTATCACCGAGACTAGAGACTATTTGAATTTGAGAATAAATATTAAGATGTACGAACATCATGTACTGTTTATAAAGTTTAAATATGTAATTGATCAAAAGGAAAAACAACTGCGATAATTTAAATTTGTGATTGATCAAAAGGAAAAACAACTGCGATAATTTTCAGCGCAACCGAATGAACCCGTTTACAAACCCAAATTATAAAGTTAGTTATATAGTTCTCTGTCTTTGCAACTGTGATAAATAAACTAGTACGGAATTTCATTTTAAACTAGTTTATATTCTCTTTATTGCAAAGTTTTTATGTAAAAATGAATAAGTGCTTAAAAATGTAGATTTTTGGAAAGAACTGAAACTACCGTGGATAATAAATTCTGATTTAAGCGTCTGCCCCAAGCACATTTCTGAAGACCAACCAGTTTAGTTAATAATTTTTCTAAGACTTGCGTAAGTATGAGTTTTTTTTTTTTCAAAAATAAATACAGTCAATTTAGAATTACAGAACAGTTCCATATCTGTAATGAGTTTCAAAATGTTGACGAAACTGATTAATTATGATAAAAAAATTACAGTTTTGGTAAACACATATTAAAATAAATCTGACCGAAATAATTGAGACGCTTTACAATCTCTTATCGTAAAGTAAACTTCACCTTTCAAATGCCATTAAAGAGAACATAATTACCACCTAAAAGAACTTGGGGAAAATTCAAGCACGTCATTCTCAACAAAGTGAACAAAAAAACCGGATTTTAGATCCTTTCAGTGAAGAATTTTTAAGGAAAAGTTGCCATTTTCCGAGAAACTTTTCGACTTTTTTATCTTATTCATTTCAGTTTATTAATATGATGCAATAGTAAGATATATTGCGAGGATACTGGAAAGAAAATGAGAGAGTCACAGGTTCCTAAGGAACAAATTAGGTACATTATAAATGCAAGGTTTCGAAGGATAAGTCTTATTTACGGGTACGCAGAAGACCATGGAAGTGTACCACAGTCACTGATTGTAATGCATGTTACTGGCTTTAGCATTTTCGAGGCCATAGTCGACCAATATATTTAGCGTTAGCCAATTTACATATATTTATCATTAAAAGCGAATTACTGTTTAGTTGTTACTTGTGATGCAGCTTAGATGGCGCCTTCTAAAATCTGACACTCTCAGCGATTGCCTCTGTTTGGAGTTCGCACTGATTAAGTATTAATATTACTGTTAAATGCAGAATAAAATCTGTCATTCTGTATGTGTAATGAATACGTTCATATAACTTAAAATTTTTAAGTGAATGAATTAATAACAACAGTGCCGGCGCTAGGCTTTCGGCTGCGCCTGTTACATATACTCTGGCGCCGGCCCTGACAACAAGTGAGCAGAACGTGATACTGTTACTTGTAATAAAAGCAGAACGTGATACTGTTACTTGTAATAAATTTTAGGAATGGCTTTAAATCTTTCTTTAGATTACATTACAAATAATTTCAAGCTTAAATATATGGTGCTGCTATCTGTTAAGAATAAATAAAAATAATTCATTTTTATAAATTAATTAAAAAAACATGATTTAA
This sequence comes from Stegodyphus dumicola, assembly GCF_044657685.1. Taxonomy (NCBI): domain Eukaryota; kingdom Metazoa; phylum Arthropoda; class Arachnida; order Araneae; family Eresidae; genus Stegodyphus; species Stegodyphus dumicola. The sequence goes on from NC_140779.1 coordinate 64,162,199, forward strand.
AATGAGGTGCTGCCATCTATAGGTAATATTCTAAAACAGTTGATAACATGTTAGAGAAAACAGAGTGAAAATGTGATTCCTTAAGTAAACAGCAAAATAATAATAATAATGACTATGTTATTAAAAATGATGAAAGATGAAAAGTGTATTATTAAAAAGGTGAGTCCAACTTATTTGAAACTGTGTGGACGGATTCTACGTTATGCTACGGTTAATTGAAAGTAGGTTAAGAAAATTAAAGGTCACAATCTTCATGTTAAATACTTTATTTGGATTTAACAATTTTTTCATTTCAGCATTTTCCCGCTATTATAATGAGTTTATTATATCAGAGTAAATGCACTGCATGAACAACCTGGAATAGTATTTTGAAGGTTTAGACTATATAAAGTTGTTTTCTTTAACTTTCGCTTTTGTATGAACTCAATCCTAAGCTGTGTATTTTGGAAAAACTTTCTGTTCTTTTACATCCTATTAATGCAAATCTGCAGGTATTTATGGTCATATTAAGTCATTCGAGTCTCATCTTTAAATAAAAGTTATCCGAAACTTGTTTCGGTAGCTCAAGGGTTTAAGAAATACTTTTCTCCTCAGATGAGTGGTTTCTGGCTTTGATCCCATCCAACGTCTTTTATATAATGTCTACGCAAATTATAAGATTAGTTTTTCCCTCCCCATCACCTTTAAATTTGATCGTTTGGTCGAATGACTATTTATAATTTTCTGTTTGCTTTTCTTTTGCAGTTAATGTTTAAAGTTTATACTAAGAAAATAAAATTTGTAATAGTACGTTAGCTATGTTAGAATACAATAAAACCGAATTTTCAAATAGGAATTAAAATTTCAATAAAAAATGATATATTTTTATTTGAAAAGAAATTATCAATAATTTTAGCTGTGTGAGTGCAGACTTTAAAAAAAATAAATATTCATTTATCTTTTTTTTTTTTTTTTTTTTTTTTTTTTTTTAGCTCTTGCCTCCACTAGGATTTCATGGAAATAAAACTCTTACAGAGGATTATCAGGTATCCTGAAGTTTGTTTTGCAACCCTATCACAAAAGATAAGGTAATAACAGTTTATTACTTTTCCATAATCATAATAAAAACAATATTGCATTTTAATTGATTTTAAAGGCATAGAGGTCGGAAGAAATATATCGAGAAATGAGGTTATGCAGTAAATATTATACTAAAAATTGTCAGATAATCAAAGAAATGTATATAGTTTTGTTTTAAATGGATTTAAATGATGTATATGTACATGTCAGCAATGATAACTTTTGTATTCAAACTACTGCAAAACTAAATTTGACCGTTTGTTTATATCACACGAAGAATTCTCTTTTTCTTGGAAAACAGGTCCATGGATTATCGGAGCTCCACTGTATTTTGCCACGTGATTCAAAAGTTGTGGACGTAAAGCTTTAAAAAAATTGGGAAAATTCCTATTAATGGGAAATGTTTTTAATAAATGCCAACCCTATATAGTTAAAAGTAATGTACCACTTGAAATTTTACTTTCAGTTTATACCGTTATCTTTAAATGCCGTTTATTTGGTGCAAGATGGAAATGAGATTTTCACAAAAGAATGAATATTTATGGTTGAGCATTACTTCTCAAAGTCTTCTCTTTGAAAAGTTGATGAAGTATTTAAAAGGACCTTCTCAAATGTTCTTGAAGCTAAGATAGCGATTGTGTTTGGGAACGATTTTGTACTTTGAGAAACTAGAAGTGTTGACCATAAAAAACGATTCCTATTCTGAACTGTGTATATTTCTATATTAAGTTTTAGAATTTTATTCGCGCATATGAAATATGTTTGAAATATATGTATTAAGTACTATGCACTTAAATTTGAAATTTCTGCAGAAGTAATACGACAATCAAGGGTGACACTCATTCTGTCACTTTCGCCTAATTACCCTGTTATTTGTATGATAATGCTGAGCGGACACTTTGCATTATAAACAATACGTGTTTTCTTTTATGTTGGCTGCATATTGCGGATGTTACATAAAGAAAAACGAGCTTAATTATGGAAACACATGAATGGCTCTTAGTTCAATTTTCAAATTCGGTATCTTTCATTTTCCAGTCTCACGAACGAATGTTTATACTGTAGCATTCAATTTAAATTATAATTGTTATTTTGCGTTTAGCCGAGCTTATGATACACATTATCAAGTTGAATTTTTGCTAGTACAAAGAGTAAAGAACTTATGGCACAAATGGATAGCAGCGTTTGCTTGATCCATAGCTCGTGGTCTTAAGTAAATAATATGCTCACAAATACACTTAAAGTAATGCACAGCATAAATTCCCTTAATGTAATGAACGATAGAAAATCTGAATATTCGTTAGCTCGCGAACAAATGCAGCATTTGATCCTCACTCTTTCAGAACTAACAAGCGAATTTGATATCTGAACGTGTTCAAATTTCCGGATTTCAAGTTCTATTTGTAAAGAACTTTTGCATTCGTCCCCCCCCCACCGTACGTACTCTTGTGTTTTTAGTGGTTAGCAACTAACAGTAGGAAGACGTCAAATGTGACTGACGGAGAAAGTAGACAGATGTCTTGTTTTGCACCCGCTAAGTTTTTCTGCCCGCAGGGCGAAAAATCAAGCTTAGGTGCGAAGGAAAGGCTGTTAGAAACAGAACAATTTTACCTGAGAGAAAAATGATTTCGTGCCATTTGAATGTCAAATGTGCCCCGAGTTTGAAATCCCGGCAAGAACACGTTTAAAAGCTTACGAGAGAGTAACCTAAAAAGGCGGACGCGTGCAGAGAGAATACCTGGTAACTGTCTCGCTAAGACCGAAGAACTTCGCGGTTAAATACCGCTCTTCCTCATTATGTATTCAAACGTGATTCTAAAACTACGTTCTGGCCGGAAGTAGTAAGTTGAAGTTAATAATCAACAGGAAAGGAACTTAAAATTTAGCTGTTAATAAAATTAACATAATCCTTACAAAGTTATCTTTTATCTACCACATCTTGTATCATTGAAGTAAAGCATTAGCATTGAGACATATAATTGAGTTTATACTTGTAGTACATAGAGTGCATACTGTATGTTAACAAGTTTACTTAAAATAAATGAGTCTCCTGATTTTCGGTAAAAGAAGCTCTCAATAAATCTATTTAACAAAACTAGTCCAGATATGAATCCCTGAAGAACTTTCACTTTTACTGAATTTTCTCTAAAAAGAATAATTCAAATATTCTTCCGAAAACTTTTATTATGCAGCGAAACCGGGTTTCACGAATTTCTTTTCCTAAAGGCCATTTGTCATCCGAAATGTTTCTAAACTGAAATTATTTTCTCCCATAAGAATTAATATAAAAGGTATTAGTTCATTCCTATACCATGCATGACTGCTTTTTAAAATTTACAACAATAAATTCATATTATCATTGTGTATAAGCTCATACAAAATCAACAGAAATCATCAAATGTAAGCCAAAAAAGGTGACACAATATTACATAAATACAACAGGTGAAAATTTAGCTTAATTTTACAGTACCCTTATGAAGGAGTGGGGACGGCACAAGTGAAAAGTGATGAGGAAGAAAAAAGAAGATTATGACAACAATTGAGATATTGAATGAAAATGTTCTCTTGCATGAAAATATCAGGTAGCTATCTGTTTTTCTGGGGCAATTTTTTTTTTTACCTTTTTTGGTGTCTTAACGCCATTCGACTGTGATTCACAGGGTTTGAAAAGATGTCCGTTTGATTTGTTGTTTATGTGTTAAAATGCTTCTAAAGTGAGATATAGTACTGTCATTCAAAATACTGCTATAATAGTTTACTACTGCATTATCAGGGGAATATCATTCATGAAACATTTCACCTTATCCCATTTTGTACAAATTTCACTGATCAAAACCTAGGTTCATCTTATTCTTTCTCAGTAAACATTCTTTCCACAATCGCTTCATATTGCTGCTGCTGAAGTTCTTGCAGTTCTTTCTTGAGGTGATTTTATGGTCCTCAAAAACATTCCAAGCCCATTTCTGCCTTAACAAAAAATCCTTAATGCCAAAACATTCAAAATATCGGCCTGCAAATTTGGCCATAATTATCTCCAGTATGAATTCGTTGTCCTGTATCTCATTTATTGCTAGACTTTGTTAATGAAAATTAAGAAGGGAAAATATTAAAATGCTACTTCTAGAAGTCCCCGAGTCTTAATTTCGGATGAGAGTTTATAAGGTATTTCTCCCGCCTTCTTGGCGAGCCTTCGTGATGTAGTGGTCTGCACGCTGGGCGCGTATTCCAGAAGCCCGCGGTTCGATTCCCGGCGAAGGCGTTGCAAATTTTTCATTTCTCCTGCTTCCAAAAAATACCTAATGTCTCTACAGTGGCGCCCGGACTAAAAGGGTGTTGGATGATGATTCTCCTCACTCAGGATTTGGCGACTTGGTTTCTTAAAAACTCCAGTCGCCCTTTTAAAGGGGAAGTATACAAGGTTTTTCTTCTGCCTTCTTCGCATGATTTTGTGGTGTGGTGGTCTGCACGCTCAGCTCGTAATTGAGAGGTTCGTGGTTCGATTTCCGGTGAAGGCGTTGCAAGTTTTTCATTTCTCCTGCTTCCAAAAAATCCTAATGTCTCTACAAGTTTACCCTACAACAACTTGTTGCCCACTGGATTGTTCGCAACTCGAGACATTGTTTGTCACGTGAGACATGTTTTGTTCAGGTAATTTATTCGTGATAGGAGATTAACGTGTGAACCGATTTGCTTGTGTAGAGAGGCGTTCGTCATGCAAGATACACTGCTTTATAAATATGAATGAACAGAAGGAATTGATTCTGCATATATAACTAAAACGGTATTAAAGAATAAAGAAGATAAAGGTCATAATTCTTTTATTTGCCAAATGAAAATATTTTAATAGCCCACATTGATAGTTATATAAGCTATGAATAGTAAACAGGTGTAAAAATGCTTTGAAAAGCGTCAAACCATACCATTAACATAATTTGTTTTTGATTTGAAGAAAATATTTATTTATGTGAAAGCAGAACGAAATGAACTCTCGCGAGTTCACATATATAAATGTTTCGTTTAACTTTATTTAAAAAAATAGGTATATTTGATGAACCATTACTTCTGTTAGATCAGTCGAATGTCTAAAGCCTAAATAAATGTCTTTTAAATGCAAGAAATATAGCATGTAATTAGTAAATCAAATGATATACGACAGTACCTCCTGCAAAGGACACCTCTGAATAAGGAACATCTCTATTTAAAGGACAATTTATTGGTCCCTATCCCTTTGAATGGGGATCTTAATTTATTTACCTTTTTTTAAAGGGACACTGAAAAAAATTCGAAAAATAAGATAGACGTAGAGCAAGAAATTAAAATAAAAATGCTCTTTGAAAGTCTGAAGTTTCAAAGGCATATTTGTGATCAATGAAAGATATTTTTGTGACAAGGGAACCATGAAGTGAAAAGTTAATCCCTCTCTCTTGAAAACTGCTTTTCGGTAGGGAAAATGGGCACAACACATTGGGACAAAGCAAATTGTCGTGCAATAAAAAGAATATTTGACATTCATAGAATTTAGTTTCACATTCATAGAAAAGTCCAATTAGTTTTACTACAGTTCTCAGTAGAGGGAAGAAAACAGTGTAAGCAAGTTGTAAGGCAATCCAAGACAGGGACCAGTGGGAAAGAAATGGTGCTGAGATAAAGTGAACCACCTGTCAAGGATAAGCATCTCTCAATGTGAATATAGTGAAACTTCTATCATTCTTAGTTCTTGCTAGGACTGGAGAACAAAAAAGCATATTTTTACACCTGTGTGTATTTTCACATATGTTATCTAGCATAGCTTGAAAGAAGAAAAGATTACCATTAAAACAAAAATGTAATGTAATTCATGTAGCAGATGTTTGAAAGCTTAGCTTGAAAGGTTCAGGGCAGAAATTTGAAACAAGTAAAACCGAGTAAGTCATGTTATAGAGAAGAAATAAAAATAGTATGGATTACTAATTCAAAGGAACGTTTCAAGACTGTAAAATTTATAAAAACTGAAGGATGTTAAACTGATACAGTAGTCTTCAAATAGTTTTGTTTTGTAAGAACAAACAATATTCCTGTAAGTAGAGTATTACTGCAAGAAAGAGCAAAAGAAGTTTCAGAAAAGCTCGGACTACAGGAATTAAAAAAAAATCAGTAGATGTGCAACAATGTAGCAGACTGGATAAGGAAGACATTTGGGAAGGATATAAAACTAAAAACATCTACAGTGAAGATGAAACTGGATTATATTATCGAATTTTGCCTAATAAATCTCTATGCTTCAAAGAAGATATGTACTCTTGTGGTAAAGGCTCCAAGGAACGTCTTACTACGCTACTTTTTTGCAACAGGAGTTTGAGCAACTACTTGTAACTGGAAAGGCGAAGAAACAAAGATGTTTCAGAACCATCAATCCAAAAGCTTTATTGATTCATTGGCATCTCAAGGAAAACGATGACGCAAAGCATAATGGGAAAATGTTTGACTGTTCCTAATGCAACAATTTCTAGAAAAAATAGGAAGATTCTTCTGTTTCATGAGAATTCGTCAACCTACCCACCAAATGTAAAACTGAAACCAGTGAAGTTAGTGTTTTTTCTACTTATAATATAGTATATCACTATTATATCATTTGGAAAAAGGTATAATTAGAAGCTTCAATGTTTATTACAGGAAACTGTTTTTATGACATGTTCTTTGTCAAACTACATGCGAAAATAGCTATCTGCTTGCAAAATGTGTGATTTTATTGAATAGCACAAGAACACAGGCTGTCAGCTTCGTATCACAAAGTTATATTCAGCACTATTTTAAGAAAGGAGGGTTTGAAATTCTGGTTTCGAATGGCCTCATTGAAAACACTATTGATGAAAATGAATTATTTTAGCTTGTCAATATTAGTGGCAGTGCCGAAATGCATAAATATTTAGAAATGTAGTAAACATAGTGTACTAAAGAACCGATAACAAAAATAAATCTTTTATTTCAACTGTAGTTGATGATGTGAGTTTTAATAAAAATAACTTAAAAAGCAGTGAGGAATACGAAGAAGAACCAGAGGCAAATTACGACATAATAAACTATACAGATGTCTTAAAATAGACCTCAGAATTAAAAAAAATAATGATAACTGTTGGTGACAATGAAGGACTTCAGATTATTAGTGACTTCAAACTCCACGGGGAAAAAGTCGTGCAATGAATAGACTTTCAGACAAACAGGTGTAACGTACTATTTCCGATAAATTTCTGTATGTTTCTAAAATTCAGTATACTACAGTACAAAACACTAAAGTACACTAAAGTACTAAGTACTTAGTGTACTAAAGTACACTGAAGTACTGAACACTAAAGTACAAAACTTTAGTGTTCATTTCTTACATGTGAGCAATGATTAAACTTTTTAATTAAGAATTTTCTTTTTTCATTAATTTCAAATTCAAACAAACACCCGTGACTATGTTACGTATTTATGCATAATTAAAAAAAATTTGATGCAACCTCAATTTCGAATTAAATTACACTTTTTAGTATGTTCCCTCTGAAGAAGGGTCACCTTTATGTAAGACAAAAATGTGTGGTCCAGTGAGCAGTTGAACAATAAAAAAGGCACCAATGAAGTGAATATAGCAGATAATACCATTTTACAGTCACTTGCTGGAGATGTACCGTGAGACGACTCTGTCTGGCACTTTATATTGATACCTTTGTTGGCAGACTGATGTGGCTTTGCCAAATTCTTTGCATAAAAAAGTAAAATCTGAATGCATCTTTTCTTTTATCTTTAGCCACCGAGAGCATAGATGATCAAGTATTGATCAGCTTGTGTCTTCTTAGAACAAAATAAATAATGTTGTAAAAGCAAATCCCATTGAAATAGACAAACTAAAGTTCAGCTCTGTGTCTTTGAGACTTGAAAACATTGCAAGGTGCGAAATACCGAAAGAAGTACCTGAACCAGAGGGGGGGGCGTAGTACATATTAGAGAAACTGCTGTTGAGGCTAGTGATAAATGCTGATCATAAGACTAGTAATTTATGTTGATGATGGATTGCAGAGCAGTACAGATAAATTTCCTGTTATCTACAAAGAAGAAAAGATTAAAGAAACATTCATGCTTCCCGTTTCCCATAAGTTTTTCAGACTAGGGTCTCCAAACTTCATGATCTCATGATCTTCATGATCCAAACTCATATCTCACCTAAATTTTGTAAGTAACAGGCACAATATAATTTTAGTTGTCATCATTAGTTTTCTGATGCTACCTCGTAGTAACCAATAATTATTTATTCCAAGAGTTGATTTACGTTTTATTAAATTTAAGCTTTCCTATGTGATGCGGAGTTATCCACTAGAGCTATGATCCCTATTTAAACTGATGGAGCATCACCAAATCACTTTTTAAAATAACTGAAGAATTGAGTGTTATACTTTCAAGGCATATCTGTTTATTATAACCTCTTTTAGATGTGAATGATTACACCTTTATTTACAATTTATAAAGAAAACGTTATTTTTAAAATATGATTATAGGTATTGGGGGAATAAGTGTGAGTGCTTTTCCCGTAGTTGAGTCGATAAAAACAGGGAAAATGAATCTTTACAACTAGCAAAAGATATTCTTCAACTGTGATTGTTATTCAGTGAAAAAGAAATCTGATTATAAAAATAGTGCTGGAGCAGACGTTGCTATAAATAAACGGGAGACTTTATCCAAAATTTTAACAAAATTACTGGCAGACAAATTGATTGCTGTCACCTGTAAATTATAAAATCACTGAAACAGAGACACTAGTTCTGAAATTTCGTTCTAATAGCGTTCAAAGCAGAGTTTTTTATATAAACACATTGGAATATATAGCACATTGGAATATATAGCACATTGGAATATATAGCACATTGGAATATATAGCACATTGGAATGAATAATATAGCTGAATACTTGGTTCGATTTAAGTCCAATTCCCGGCGCTTGGGTTAACTGCATGAGTGGTTTCTTGAATTTTCCCCATGTGAAATTAATTTTGTTTTTCTGAAATATAAAATCATGTATATGTGCTTTTAATCTTAATAAATTGATGAGCATAGAATTTTCGATATTATTCATTTAATTTTGGCTCATAAAACAGAAAACACGATCAGCGGATTTTGCACATGTGGCATTCCAAAACACGAACCGGTGAACTTTAGAAACATATAATTCCCTTATCCAGAAATATCTCTTATCCTAAATCAGCGAGGTCCTGTTGCTGCTGGTCAAGATAGTAATAGGATGAGTGATTATACGAACCTGTCGTTATCCAATATACATTTGGTAAACGGGCCATTTAGACATTACATTTGGCCGAAAGCAAATCGAACGTTATGGTTCGAATCCATTGGCCTCCTCCATCGTCGCATCTATCGTACCTTGATTACTTTTCCTGCGGGCATAGGAAAATACTGTTGTATGGCATCCCCACTAACAGCCGAACTGGCTGCCCTCATCACAATAGCTGCCGGAGAAGTCAAAGACATGCCTTAAACTATCAGAATATTCAAAATTTCTTGGGCCTGAGATGAAGGGTTTACATTATAGCTTGTAGAAGACATTTAGGCCACCTTCTTTGAGCTCTGTTTATTATTAATATATACTATTATTATGTCATTCATTGCTTAAACGCATATTCATTTACATGGTATCTTTTATTTCTGGTACTTCATGTACGCGTCATTTTCGACTTCGCATTGTTATAGTATGACTACGAATTTACCACTTGTATAAATTTGTAACCCTTGCATTGAAACATCCTATACATAAAATAAATAATAAAAATTAAAATATGTGTATGTAATAATAAAATTCTATAGTCAAGAATACACTTAAAATTCTAACTGTATGTTCTTTTCATTTTTAATGGCGATGGTCTCTTATTTGAAGGTACGTGGAATTAAATTCACAGCCCCGTAGTCAAGTTGTTTTTCCCGCCTTTTCTACACGTACAGTTATAGAATGTTCTGGATATATTTAAAGCGAACTGGATTGGCTGACGTCATTTCTTGGAAGCTCCGCCTTTCCAGAGGCTATAAAAGGACTCGCAAAAGAATATCGGGGGCTTTTTCTTAAATATAACGATGCAGTAAACTTCATACAAAAAGTTATTAGTAATTTTTTTTATTTACTCCGGAAATATGATTTTGTAACTGCTATTTCTCCTGACCAATAATAAATGGATCCTGTTTTTTAAACTCATCGTCTGATAATTTAAGCTACGACTACATTTATGAATTCTTCAGCATTCTATTTATTCCGGACAAAAGCTGGTACATCACATGTATAATAATATTTTTCCGAATATTTAAAAGTTTATGTCCTTTAAATCATTGTTTGTAAAGCGTTCGCAAATATTTTTACGTACAATACTTTGCTTGCGGAATATTATCGCAAGTTCAGTTCTAGGAACGCTTTATCAAAACTTTCGTTTAATGAAGTATGCATTATATAAAGTTATGTAAAATAAATAGAATATATGACATAAAATAAGTAAAAAAATTAATATTATACTGATTGGCAAATATCTTCCTCTATGAGAAAAACGAAGTGCATAACTGCTGTATTACATATTTTTTGAAGGTGTGCATTTGTTTAATATCCTAGTTTTCAAAAGCATCAGTACTGTTTATTATCATGAAATTTTGCATGTTTCTTATAAGGAATTCACCTTCAATACTCTAGCACAAAAGAAGAAATTTTGAGGTAATATTTTGACGCCTTTATGCTTAAAACTTAATATTAATTAAATAAATTTTAAACTTTATATTAAAACTTGTTGCGCTTTGGAAGAAGAATAAAAACGTTCGTTTTTATTGTTTTCTGAATGCCTGCGATAATAATAAGTGCAAAGTAGTTTAATAACGATTAAAAAATAGCTTCTTTATGTTATTTAATGTTTTTGAATATTTTATTTTCGCAATATTAAATATTTCCTTTCTTTCATGAAACAAATATCATATTTCATAACATTCATATTTTTCTATATTTATCTTTTCGAAATTCTTTGAAAGAAAAAGACGCTTTCATTATTTTATAAATAATTTCGCAAGCTAGAATCACATTTCGCAACTTTTATACTTTGAAAATATTACCTTATTAGTTTTTTCTTAACATAAAAGGAAGGGAAAATAAAAAGTAGTACAGACGTAAAAACACAATTTTACATTTGAGCTGTGAAGATCGATTGTTTTTTTTTCGTATGATTTTACTTTTTTTTTTCCCAACAAAATCTGTCGTCGGCAAATTGCAAATAGCATCCTTAATAATTCCCAAGTTTCTTTCCTTTTATACTTGTTGCTGTGGCAACGTAGAAACAGATTCGTAATTATTTTTTACTCCTCCCCCCCCTTTTCTCACGAAATGCCGCAAATGAATATCGATTCTGTTGCCACTCGTTGCTAATAAAAAATGGATATAAAATAGGAAGAAAGGCTAGGAAACAGGAACATTCGATAATTTAGGAACGGAGTTCTCTTTTCTGTGGATTGCCTTTGAAGAGGAAGAAAATAAGCAAAATAAAGTAGAAAAAGATGTCTTCATTATTGAGAAAGAAATAGGGAATTTCTGTATGTTTTTCTTTCGTTAGTTCGAAGATCTTTCATTCAACATTTTTTTAAAAAGTTTCCAGATTTTTTTTCTTTTCCAAACTTTATGCTAAATCAAGGTCTTCAATTGGAACTGAAAGCATAGACTTTTATTAAAGGGAACATTAGCAAGAAATATTACAGATGCAAATTCTGTTCATGAATGACAGAAATGGAACATTAAAAGGAATCTGTAAAGCAATTTTATTTATTTTAGCAAATTAGTAGAGGATGTTGGATAAAATTCTTCTAATGTTTTTTCCTTTTATTTTCGCCAACAGAAGGGCAGCTGATCCACTGAAGCGTTAGCAAAACGACCGAAAAGCCTCACCGTTGTGATTTTCTATAACACAATGCCTAGGATACACATGCTTAGAACGGAGGCTGTAGAGTCATTAGGTTACTTTGAAGCAGGAGTCATGAAAAACGAGCAGTGCCTTCGCCGGAACTCAAACTTTAGACCTCTCAAATACGCCGAGTGTGCTACCGTTACACAACGAAGGCATGCAGGAGGGAAAAGATACCTTATAAGGCTTTGCCGGATACCACACTCCGGCAAAATGAAATGAATGGCACACAAAATGAATGGCACACTCGCTACTGTCACAGATACACCTTCTACTGTCGAAGATAAAGGAAGCTACCGAACAAAATTGTAAAACATTTCTCACAATTAATGGGCAAAAAAAAAAAAAAAAAAAAAAAAAAAAAAAAAAAAAGCCGATGAGCAAATACAACAGAAATAAATAAATAAATAAACATAGATAAAAAGATAAATAAGTAAATAAATAAGTTACATAAAATGAATGCGTGTACTTCTAGCAAGGCAATTACATAGCAACACGCTGCTGAGGTTGTGTCATACTGCTAGTAATTACATAAGATAAAAGAGGAACTCGGTGAACAAGGCAGAAAACGTATTACATTACAAACATAGCAGTTAATACATAGTGAAGACACTGTGGTTTAGAAAGACATAAGCAGATGGGAACTGAATTGTAATAAATGTAGAAGGACTAAATTTAGGAATAATATACAGCAGGGAAAGGTGTTCAAAAAATGACAAAGAAAATGGCAGAAGTAAAAATCTCACCAATGATATTCCGTGAATGACATGATGCAAATTAGAAAGAAAATAAAAGCAAAAATACATGCAGAAATGAATGGCAGAGCGAATCACATAAAATAATGCAAAATAAAAGTACAGTACTTGAAACTAAGGCGTATTACACTGTAACTAAGTACACACTAAATGGATTGGCAATCAGACAGATTTATAAAAGCAAATTTCAGTGATTGTTTACAGGAAATCATTTAATCGAGGGTGCTGGAAATAGAACTGACTCTGCTTACACATTCTCGTATACATTTAAGGGCAAGAGCATTTCTGAGTGCATTGTGTGCTCATGCTGTTACATTTGCATCTATAGGTTTGCAGAGATGACGTCTGGCAGTATTTTGGGAAATGAAGAGATAGTGGTTGGAAATTCTGACGAATTCACTAGCACATTCATGCTTATCACGAAGTCTGAATCGTTGCAAGTAGTTTATAAATGTACTATGACCGGTTCAATGCTGTGTGAACTGCGAATATCCATTGATTATTTTTTGATATTTATTATTGATATGAAGAATTTATGTACCATTCTTCCTGTTGTTTCAGTATCCCAAAAACGTTGTCATTGTCTGACGAGTTCTTTTATTATTTAGTGTGACGCTTAGGACAAAAACTGTAAGTGGCACATTTACTATACTTGCGTTAGGTCTGCTCATTTCGTTGTCATATTCGTGTTTTATTTTCCAATGATTCCTCCACGAGCTGGAATCCACTGCAGTTTCTGCCTAGGGTAGGATGGCAGGCCACTACGCTGTTTCTGGATCCTTTCTATGTGAATATTTCTGGTCTTGTGGCCGGAGATGGGCTTGCGGACTAGAAGTAGTGTGTGTGTAAATGGTATGTTAATGGTTATTAGTTGAAGAGAAATTTAATGCACCTTAAGGGCTGAGCTTGAAAGGTTTGGTTTATTTAATTACGGGAAAGCACACTAGGGTTATCTGCCTAGGAGGAGGGATGCCTTTGTGGAGGATTTTCTAAGGGAAATTGACTCGTATACACGTTACACATGGGGAAAACCACGAAAACGCCCTGCAGTCAGCCCGTTCGCGGAATTCAAACCTCGGACCGAACTACCAGTGTTCAGCGACTTTACCGCTCGGCCGCTGGTGGGCCCTGCTGCTGAGCTTGAAAGACCGAATTCCTTTTGATGAGTTCCTTGCCCAGATTGCATTGTATCACCATCCATAAAACAGTATAAATCCCTCACTACCTAGAGATTATTGAAGAATTTAACATACGTTACATGGCCATATAATGGCTAGATAATGATACATGTGGTATTTACTTTCAAGAAACATAGTAGAGCACATTTAAAGCATAATTACTGCTTTATTTTTACTAATATTAAATAAATGAAATAAAAGATAAAAAGTAAGCGTTAAAAGTTCAGCTGGTAATCTCATGGTGAAAGTAAGTCCAAAATTTTACTTGAATCATATGGCTATGACTAATGCTCAGTCCTCATTAAATGCATCCAAAGGCTCGTCTGCCCTCTCGGCTACTATGGACAAACATCTAGCGGACCGTCTGTCCGCTTCCATTCCATCTCAGATATCCGCTCGTCTGGAACGCGTCTCGTCTCGAGCACTTAAACGGTTGTCTGTAGCTCTTCAAGCTGATCTACACTACGTCATGGCTCTGCTAAGTTGAAGTAGAAGTAAATGGTGTGGAAGGATCTACGACTACATACATTAGCTATATGGAGATTCAGGGTTTAGGAAACATATTGTAATACCAGACCATGAAACATATAAAGTATAAAACATAAGATTAATATATAATATAAATAATGTACATATAAAGCAAACATATAAACATAAAACGTAAATGAAAAGGTAAAAATATGACAACGGCACATAAATGCGTAAGAAATTACTAAGCAGTTATAATAGGAAGACCAAAATTAGCTCGTTTAATATCGTTTATGCATTAAACAAGTTATTCAGAGTTCATTAGTTCTGCTTGCATTAAGTCACATACACAGACTCCATACAGATGAGATCATGCTACAACAGATAAGACATGCAAGTTTTGCACAGCGGGATGAATTTGTATGACCTTTGCTTGACAGCGGGATGATTTGACCTGTCCTAAGTTTGATACTGAATCTTTCTATGCAGATTTTTGTGACTGCTGCCCGATTTGTAGCCAGGATACGTTCGGATGCTGCCTTTTAAACTTGCTTCTTTTAGAAGCGAAAACACTTCGTTAAATTCCGAATATTTTCATCAGTTATCTCGCTGATAACTATTATATCATCTGGGTAAATGAACGCAGATTTTCTGAGGACAGGTCTTAAAATAATATCCGTAGCATTTAGAAACGTGGTCCTTATAAGCCGAACGCCTTTTTCAGAAAGGCATTATGCCTTTCTGAAAGTGCTGGTTTGGTAATAAATGCAGTTTAGGCTCATCCTATGGTTTCACATATACCTGAAAGGATCCAGAGGTGAGGTCTAGCGTCGTCATGTAGTTGGTGGATTTAAATTTTCCAATGATTTCCTCAATTATTGGTAAGGGGTATTGATTTCCTCAATTATTGGTAAGGTTTTATCTCATTCACACTATTTGCCTTGTGCGGCGATCGCACCGGGTATTTTTTATGCTATCTAGTTTTTTTAGCCAATAGCAAAACGCCATCCGTAGGTGCTTTAAAATCCATAAGTGGGGAATTATTTTCTTTCGGCATTGAGGATTATATTTTCATTTTCTTGCATTTCTTCAATATTTTGTTCTATTATATCTTCTTTCACTTTATTACAGCGGTAGGATTTCATCAGCAGAGGGGGATTTCCCGTTTCTATTGCGTGATGTACCACCTTAATCAACCCTGGGCATCGTAAGAGAAACCTAAAAATTTTCTTCCTAACTGCTCCAGTCCGTGTTCAGTGCCGAAACTGGCGGCTGGACATTTTTGTTTGATTATCTCATTCATTTTCAGTTGCAGAGTAGCTTACTGAAAACTTGCAGAGTAGCTTACTGCCCACGTACGCTTTAAGAAATCCATTCCCTATATCACATTCGCCTGTACATTTTTCACTGCAAAGAAAACCTTCTTCTGGTGTCCATTTTTCACCAACACGTGTTACTTTCCTTACTCATTCACACTATTTGCCTTGGGCGGCGATCGCATTCGTTCCTTCGGCACCAAACATTGTATACCATTAAAGTTTTTCCTAAAAACTACTTTGGGCCTTGCCTCCAATAATGCATCTGCTGGTACATTGTTTAAGAGAATTTGAATTACTCGGAGAGACAATTGTTTAAATCAACACTGTATTTAATTGAATCTGAGAGGGACTTTGTTCTCTGCGGGGTGACTGTACCCTCTGGATTTCAGTACCTCTGACTAGTTCAAATTCTTAATTTAATAACTTCCCTCAATTTCCTCTTTTTTAATTTATTTTGAAAATTGCCACTAAAGGGTCGAAATGTCTTCCGGTTCTAACTGTCATCATACCTTGGATTCTTTCCACTGCAGATCTATGAAAATATCCACTCGACCTTTTCTCATTCCCCGCTGTGTGTGCATTCACTGATACTCGCCTATTTTCGAACTTCATCACTAGAGCAAAAAAAGTGCCGTAATTAAAAAAAATCTGAATTTGAGGCAATAACCTAGGCAATATTATTTGGATTAACTCTGCATCGGGCTTTCTCCCATAGAAAAAGCTCACTACTTGTATTTCTCTCAATATAAAGTCCGTCAGTTCTACGACCTTAGTTTGATATCTGCCAAACAGTTTCGCTTCAGATTTCGCTCTGTCTTTCAAAGGTAATGCTTTCACAAAGGTGGTTTTAAATACTTTAAACTTGTAATTGTTACTATCTGGTTCGTCCAACGAAACCTTTCGTATTTTCAGTGCTAGTCGTCGAAGCGAGGCAATTTCTGTCGTGAATTTGTGTATTTCTGCCACCGGGAAAAGTAAATACTGCGTCTCAAAGTGTTCCAAAAATGTCACTGCCGATCTTCTGCCATCGAAAATGGTCGGTTTTCATCAAAGCTTACATTGTGTCTAAGATAAATTCGAAGGCTTCTACTGGATTTCCTTCTGCCGGTGGTGACTGCAATCTTGAGAATCCAGTCTAAATGTTACTTTGTCTTGAAATATGAGCTATAAGCACCACTTGTATGATTTGACTTTATCTAGGAATGGTATTTAGTCCAATAACCTAACAGATGTGAAGCAAATTATATCTGAATCGTCGGCAAAGCTGTGAGAAGATTCGTTTTTATTTAAACAGAAATTAGAACTCTATTGCGATATAATAGAACCACTTTTTCTGGTGATGCAACTAAATAGAACTGTCAAATTTAAGTTAAACGGGGAACAGTGGTCAAAGACTACACGCTTAATTACTATACTAGAAGCTGGCTGACGACTCTACCGGAGCGTCAGAAATTAAACGTTGGCAGTAAGAAAATCGCAAAGGCAAATAATTGAAACTATCAGAGCTGGAAGGAAACTAACACGTAGCATGCACGCGATGCCAGAAACACGTTCATTCTTAAAATTCAAGAACATCAGGCTGAACACTGGCTACTCATTTGCATTCTGGTGCGTAATACGGAAAGGAGAAATTATAGTAATGGCGGAAATTATAAATAACTGGTTAGTTAACATAAAATTCCCTAAACTTTTATGCATGGAGTTGCTCATGATGCCTAGAAGTGACAGGAACAGACTGTTTTCAGTGTGAATTTCGAGCGTCTCTCATCACGAGCAAATTATCTGAGCAACATTAAGTTACGAACGGTGTTTCCAGGCGCGAACACTCTAGTCATCACGGTTTCGATGCTGTTTAATTAATATTTAAAATGTAAAGAGTACTTTGTTTAATAATCGATTTGATAGACATTTTTCTGGTTTATACTTAGTGTCGTAATTTTCACTACAGAAGGACGTTTCATAAAATTTTCGAAGGGTACTTATTTCCATTCGTCTTCCACTATGTTCAGAGTCCATCAATCATAGTGTCTTTGCGCTTAGAAAGAGGTATTTTCAAGAGACTAGTGGCAAAGTAGTCCATCAGTGAAACGTCAAGGAACATCGCAGGAATAAGTTGAAAACTTGTCCGTGCGGTAGCTCTATCAGTCTTCGGTTTTTCAAGGAGTGCAGCAGTACTTCTCAAACTATGAATTGTTGCTTTTTTTAATAATGTTTCACTTTTTGAAAGTCATTGGATAAAGAAAAGAAGTTTCTTCTGGTTTCGGACATAAAACTTCCTCTTCATAGTACGTTGAGTTGATTTTAACATTTCTTTCCACTCTACATATTTTTTATTTCCTACTGTAAGAGAATTCTGTGACAGTCATCAACTCCATACTCAAACTTCCTTGGGATTGATGGAATCAAGTATGCACATTTTTTCCCTCTTCGTTTTCGATAATAAATTGACCCAATGGTTACAATGTATTTCCATTTATCTCTTGTTAAAATAGTTTTCATACAGGATTCTACAAATTGTCCTGCTTTTAGCCTTCGACAAAAGGTAGTGAACATTGTGTTTTAGCTTAAGAATTGTGTACTAATAATTGTGTTAATCTTTATTTTGGTTTATTATTTTATTTATTCTAAAGACTTTGCAACTGATTTCTGCTTCGCTTATTTTCTTTTGTTACCAACGATTTAACTTTAGAAACAAAAGAAACAGAACGTACCTTTTTAGGGTATTCGTTTGGAGCGTTCTTTCCATGCAGAAGTAATGATTGACAAATTTTCTCTACCCAATCAATAATGTTGTATATTTTGCAATAGAAATTTTAATATTATACATTTAAAGACGCTTTTGAGTCATTGAATAGAAATATTTCTCTTCGGAAAGCGCAAAAAGACACCCTTCAATACACAGCTGGGAACACTTTTTAAAGAAGAATAAATTTAATACTATGGGACGATATTTCTCATAGTTAGTAATGAGGACATGAAGAAATTAATAGAGGACCATAAAATTGTGCTCAACGAGGAATAACTAAGAATAACTTCAGAAGTAGCAACGAAAGGCAATTCGAAGGAAATGTTTTCAAAGGAAGATGATCCTAATTCTTTAGTGAAAAATTAAGGGGAGAAAGTTTCAAGTAATGAAGCCGCCTTTGAACTAGTACTAAGATACAATATTAGCATTTTCATTGAAAATTCCATGTCTCATTTTAGAAACATTCTAAACACAGATAATAACAAATCACGGGCATAAATTTCGAGTGATATAACATGATTCTCAAGTAGAGTGAGGTTCGCTGAGAAACCAATATATATATGTAATGTTTTCAGTTATTCCATCACATCGTGGGCGAATGGTGAGGCTATTCCATTACACGTTCTGGCAGATGGTTGAAGAAGCTGGGATGATTGAAGTACGGAGAAAAATGACGACTCAGGACTTTTCACTTTTAACAGCAAGCATATCTTTATTTTAATTTATAGCAGATGACTTTTTCCAGATGAAGTTAATCAAATAACTTATTCGGTAATTGAACTATTAGATACGACTGACTTTAATACATCATAACGTTCTAACAAAGAAAGAGGAGCATAGCGGAAGCGTTAGCAGGACGAAGGCGAGAAGGCATCTGTCTAGGAGAACTTATGACGCAGCATTTACATGAAAGGTTATGTAACAGAGTAGCTTCTAGAAAAATGTAGAAAAACTTATGACGCAGCATTTATATGAGGAGGTTATGTAATAGGTGCGAATGTTCTAGAAGGTAATGGTCTAAGGGGAGATGCTGAATTGCAGAAAATTAATTAAAGGATGCTGGTTCGCAAAGAGCAAAGCCATCGTATTTTTTTTTATTATTTTACATCTTTCAAATTAATCATGCGATCTTATGTAACCGTTAATACCAGATGCCTCTTGACGACCAATCACCGAATTGTAAACCAAAACTTTTCTCTTCGCGTGCTTCCATCTTTCATAACTACGCACTTCAGCTTTTGCTCTCTACTGTGCTAAGATGTAATTTTGCTGGCTTGCTTTCTATCCCAACAATATCAAAAATGTAAATCTTCTGTGGAAAGGCACGACTAGAGTGCCAAGTGATTGTGGCCACAAATATCGATTGGAAATAAAAATGGAATTAAAACTGCCTCGACTGCCAAGTTCTTTTAATACTACGCAATCAAATTCTTCTTCAGTATGGGTCTAATCACGCATCTACAGTGTTCCGTCTTTTCCTTGTGCTTTTATTATGACATATATATATATATATATAATATATAAAAGAAAATGTCTAAGAAAGTTAATTATCTGGTATTTTTATTGAAGAGGAATCCTCATTTAAACAATAGGATCTCTTCCACTTCTCTTCCTCATCATTTGCACATATACTGTTAATTTTCCTTCATACAGGTATGATAAAATTAACTTAAATTTCACCTGTTTTATCCGTGTAATACTGCGTATATATCTTTTTGCTAAATGATTGCCATTGATCGTGTATTATGTTCCTGTGCGGAAAATTGTCTTGTAGTGTTTAAATAAACAATCATCTGTGTTCCAGGAACGGATTAATCCATTTTACATTAATTCCTGCGGTAAAGATAATTTTGGTTTTAGGAATATTTCGAATGACGAATGGCCGTCAGGAACGAATTACATTCCTGAATCGAGGTTCCACCTTACTTAGTTCACCTGCAGCTCTCAATTTGTAGGTACCTAGCGCAATGTTCTGTAGTCAAAACTGTATGTCGCTTTCCTCGAAGCAGCTGAAAATTTGATTTGTTTGACCAGATCACACCGCGTCAATTAGCCAAACTCTAAAAACAATTTTCTTTGGTGCAGGTGAGATGAATTACGGCTGCATTGGTATTTGTAGTAATACCCGAATTGGTAACCCGAATTGATTCCGAGTATTAAAGCATGCATTTAATAGTGCCTTGAGTGGCTACTCGCAGTTAGCGCCTATCAGCGGCCTATGAGACTCTGAACACTGGTTGTTTGACTGGGTTCGATTCCAGGCGAATGGATTGGCTGCGTGGACGTTTTCGTAGTTGTTCCCATGTGTAATGTAGGTGCGAGCCAATCTTCCAGAACGTCTTCCACGAAGGCTTACCAGACCTGAGACAGATAGCCTTCGCGTGCTTTCCCCAAACCAAATAAATGAAACTAAACCAGAGATCTGAAGTTCTTACTTTGTAGTGCGTTGAATTATGGTTAAATAGAATTGAATTCAGATACTGGGCAAGGCAAATTTTCCATTTTGGGATGATTATATTTTTAAAGTACGTGTAGTCACGTTCTTGTAATACCTGTGAAAGCGTACTGTTTTCACGTTTTGCGAAAGTTTGTTAGGATTGATATTAGAAGTAAGATAGACGTTAGAAGAAATGCGATAGTTTATGGAGGAAGTTTTTAATCCAATATGTTTTTATAATAGAGCTTTTTAAATGCTGATCCAAAGGTATTGGAAAGATTAAAAATGTTGCAAAAGAAGGATACTGATATAGAAACAAGTAGAAAAAGAAGGATAATAATATGAAAAAAAGTTGAAAATGAAGGATATTAATATGATACTTAATAATTTTATGTCATCTGTCCCAAAAATTCCTATATTATTTCAAAGCTTTCGCTAGGATAAAAAGACTTAAAAACGCTGGCCTAGTTTTAATTTTTAATCTTTTTTGAAACTTTAGATTTATTAAGTGGCCGTAACTGATATTACTTTTATTTATAAAAGAAGTAAAATACATATGTTTAATGCTAATTTCAATTTAAAAGAACTTTGGTTCGCAGAATTTTAAAATTTTTTAATCAATTTAATTTTTAATTAATTTTAATTTTATTAATCACTTTGAATTTTTTTGAATTATTTAATTATTAATTTATTTTTTTAGCGTCAAAGGGGCAATTTGCTCAGAAGAGCTATTAATTTCGTTTTGACATTTTGCATTGGTTCACTACAAGCGGCGCTTCTTTTTTCAAATTGTTGCCACGGAATATTAAAGCCCTGCCATATATTTAAGGAATCAAATAATGAAGCATCTGCATGAATGTATGTATGTTTCTCGCATTGTAAAAAAGCAACGGTACCTAGAAACACCAATTTTGAGTAACGTAGCTCTTCATTCGGATATGGGCACCTGGAAGCCCTAATTTGGAATTTGTTTTATTATCTATTTCATATTTTGTAAAACATTAACGACTTTTTGATTAAGGAACTCAACGATTTCAAAGTGAGCAATGGAAAACGGGAGGGGAGGGGGAAATCATTTTTATCTCCAGTGCGCGAGACTGTGTACCGGAAATTTTAAAAATATGCTCTTTTAAATATTTTGCGATATTGCTGTTGAACTAGATTTTATGGTTTAGGAGCAAAGAAGATCATATTTAATAAATAATGGTAACACATAAAACGTTAAAAATACCCCTTGGGCGTAATATAAAATCGGAAAGCTTTCGGACATTTGTTTAATTCTTTTTATTTGGAATCTTTATTTTTAATCTGATTAGTTTAAAAATTGATTTTTTTTTTCAGTTTATAAATAATTTTCTAAAATAAACAAGTATTTTCATTATTACAAATATTCGATTTCGATTATTTGATGAACTTGCATGCTTTAAAATAAAGGAAAACAATTAGTTAAACTGAAAATTTAAGAAAATATTTGCAGGCTTACTTGAAGCAATTTATTCTTACCAAAATCAATAACGAAAAAGGAATAATCTTTTTCTTCGAACGCACCGTATTATTTCCAAATGGACTATAATTAGAGATTTATAGTATTTTCCTGCTTTCGATTTTAATTCTCTCATTTTGCCTAATTTAAGTGCAGCAGCTGAAAATCTTTGATATGTTTCTTTTACAAATTAAAAACAAAACTTTTAAAGGCAAAAATTTAAAAACTTGAAGCCAAGATGATGAGTTAATTTAGATCTACTTCGGGAAAAGAACTTTCAAATTTTGACAACGTTCCCCCTTTTCTTTACACTTCGAAGAAATCTTATTAGGGAAGGTAAATTAAAGTTTCAGAAAATTTCGAAACTTTTGACTGTTGTTACCTAATAAAGCTGATAGATGATGACACGGCGTATGGTTCGTACTGATTAAAAAAGATTTTGGTTGCTATGGTTACAGCACGAGATGTTTTGTATTTCAAGAGAAACAGTCCAAACGTGAAAAGAAGCCAACCGATATGTGCTCAAGATGAAGAAGCAATTCATGTATTTTAAAAGAAGACAATGATTCATTTTCATAATATTTAAGAAATCTTTATTATCTTAAATTAATATATTCTTTTATACTTTAAACGAGGGGAAACCCATTCATTTCAATAAAATCTTTTTCGTAAGTTTATTACAAGAAATGTCATGTTATTAGTGTTCAATCAATATATTTATTTTTTTTCTCATTTCATATATTTTGCTTGCAAGAGTAAAGGAGAACATTTTACAGAATACTTGGAAACAATTCTACGTATAAAACAAGTTCTGATTTAATGTGGCAAAGAATAAGAAAGACATCTTCCTAGGAGAAGGGATGTGTTTGTAGAGGACTGACTATCTAAGAGAAACTGGCTCGTGTTCCCGTTACACGTGAAACAAATCACGAAAACCAACTGTGCAACCAGCCTGCCTGCCTGAGACCAAACCCGAGTCGATCTCCCACCATTTAGCGATCTTAACCATTCGGCCACTGGTGGGACAGAGCGAGAAGAGAAGCTGTTAGATGTGTCTTCATTATGAGCTCATCTTTGGGAGACCGGTTAAGACAGCTGAACACTGGTAGTTTTAAAACCTGGGTTCGAATCTCGGTGAATGGACTGACTGCATGAGTGTTTTCTTGGTATTCGCCATGTGTAAAATAGATAGAAGCTTGTTTTCCTTAGAAAGTCATCCATGAAAGCATTCCTTCCGAAGACAGATAGCCCATGAGTGTTGAGCCATTTGAAAACAAACCAAATAAATTATCCTCCTGGTCAAACACAAGAATAAAATGTATGAAATCAAGTTTTTAATTCGATTTAATTTAATTACTACATACATGTCAAAAGATATCTGAATACTTGAGTCATAGATTTTTATCAAATAGAGTGAACGCTTTTGTGGCGATCACCTTTTCTGAATGGTAAGTAACCGGAAGACTTGACCTGCATTTCAAAGAACCTAAGTAAATATCAATTTTGAATATCGCCGAGACAACCGTCTTTACAAAAAAATCAAAATCATTCTGTGATCTCTATAATGTCTAGAACGTCGTACATAGAGTTTATCGTATTTTTTTTTTGGTTTGAAGTTTATAACCTAAACGTTTGTCTCCAATGTAAAATACAGGGTGTCCATAATTAAACTTGAAATTTGCGAGCAGTCTGTAGCAAAAACTATACAGCGGAATTGAATGAAAATTGGGTAATGGCAGAATGAAGTGATGGGAATTTATGATGGGACCAATATGCAACATCAGGAATAATTTACAGACATGTAATGAGAAACGGAATAGGTGAGTAAAAACAATGTATGGAATGTTTTAAGGTAATGCATCCTATTTTTGAAATTATCTTTACAATTCGTTTACTTAGTTTCTGTTTTATACTATAGCTTTCTGTAATGTACTTTCAATAACGGATGAAAATTCAGTCTCACGTCATTAATTGAAATTGTAAGATTAGTTCTGGCAAGTAAAACTTTTGAACATTAAAAAAGAAGAAAAAAAATAAGAGAGAGGTACTGTTTTGCAATTAAAAATTGACTTCAATGACTGTAATACTGCCACTAAAGAAACCCATATTTAGTTGATTTAAAATTTAAAACATATGTCAAAAAGAAATTTGAGTTGCTGGGTAATTTGATGTGTTATATAAATGGGTACGTTCATTTTAAGTCATTCATTATTCATCACTCGATGGACTCAGTACTTTATGACAACCTTCTATTGCTTGCCTTTCGAAATAATACATTGCAATAACACTGACATTGTGCCTAAGATCACGGTTTTATCAAAATATATTGCATTCTAAAGATAGACAAACCGTACGACATCCTGGAAGCGATTAGATTTTCCAACTATCAAAAAGAAAACTTCTGCCCTCCATTGAATTCTATTTCGCTGGAAGTGTTGGAAAAGAAGGTAAACAATTTGAAACTCTGAAAGCGAATTCGATTTCGATTGTGTGATCGATACAGTGAGGACAATCTTCGCCAATGAAGATTAACGATAGGAGGGAAGCAAACTGTCTTTTGGGGAATGGGTATTTAGAAACAGAAGATGTGTGCCTAAAAAAAGAAAAACAAATATCATTCTTCTATGGCAGCAAACAGAGTTGATGCTGATCGTTTGTGAGAAAACTAGCAAGCTTATCCTTTTTATTTTAATGGAATTATACTTCAATGGACGAAATGGAAAAGACATTAAGATGAAGAAAAGTTTTGTTTTTCGCTCTCTGATAAATAAGACGTACTTAAAACATTCAACTTTAAGTGTATATTCAGTGTAACTATTTATTAAAATATATAGAACATTACTTTTAATTATTAAGTAGGTTATTTTTACCCGAAAATGGGAAAGAAAAATTATATAATGCCAGACCAGTAGACTGTCTTAAATTTGTAACTTATTATTTTTTTGGTGTTATCTAATGCACTTAACACATAGTCATTTAGTGCACTTACATATAACTTTCTTTATTTAAGTTTCCATGTAAAGATTTTCTTAAGCAGCTTTTTGATTGCTTTTGGCTTCCATTAAATCATTCATAAAAAATGTAAAAAATACATGACAATCTAGGCATTACTTATTTATAAATAAATGTAAAAACTACATGGCAGTCTAGGTATTACTCATAAATTCAAAATTTGTTTGGTTTTTTTTTTTTTCAAATGAAAAGGCCGAGTGCATTTGGAATGATAAACAAAAGATCACCGTTTTCCAAAAGTAATTCTTTCTAAGCATTTATTCAGTGTACCTACTGGTGATGCTGATGATATCGATGCATGTGATATTAATGTTAAAACGTCTGAATAACTAATCTTTTAAAAGGGAAAAAACAATATTTTAAAAATATCAGAATTATTTTTATGAAATTAAACTGCCTTTTTTACTTTCGCATATATTAATAGAATTCATGGTCTAGACCCTATTCTAGACTCGACTTGAGAAATTTCTTTTGCCAATTCTCGCTACATCGTTGAAGATAAAAGAGGTTTGAAATTTCTCTCAAACATGAATATTCTGCTGTGAAGATGCGAATAAACAAATCTTTCATCCCTGTTGGTTTCTGAATCCCTTTTACAAAGTTTTAGTCAAATTATACAAAAATATTTTCTTACGCTAATAAATTACACTTTCTTAAAACATTCCGTATTAAAAATACACACTTTTGCGATTGTGACGAAATTAGGTATGCAAAAACATCTTGATCGAACATGCAAAATGATCAAAGTTTCAAGGCAAATGAACAGGAATTGCGATTATAGCGCGCATTTCTAGTGCTCAATTCGCAGAGTATAAAACCAGTAACAGAGGCAGAAAATTTATCTCTTTTTTTTGTTATGTTTCATTGTAATTCCGTAAAGAAGTAACTAAAGATGACATTAGAGCGATATCAAAGACTTTACAGACAACTAAACGACTTCCAACGTGGTCGCTTTATAGGGTTGTGTGAAGCTGGATGGTCATACCGAGCAATAGGCTGCCATCTGCAGCGTACGCACACTGCTGTGCAAAGATGTTGGCAACAGTGGTTGCTACAAGGTAATTGACGACGAAATGAAGGCCCTGGAAGGCCAAGGAGTACAAATGCGAGGCAAGATAGATAGGATGATTGCTCGCCAGGCCCGAACCGCCACAACGGTATCATTGTCGACTATTCAACGCACTACAACCACGCCTATACCTCCCGTGGTACCGTCCACCATCTCACGGCGCTTGTTCTGAGAGAGGGGTTACTCTCACAGACGCCTTTAAGACGTTTGTCTTTGGCCCCACAACACTGGCGGAGTCGTCTGGAGTGGTGTCGCAGCCGATCATCATGGCTGCCATCAGACTGGCATCGTATAGAGTTCAGCGATGAATCCCGCTTCACTCTTGAAGCAGATGACCACCGTGTTCTTGTCTGTAAAGGACGGGGCCAGCGGTCCCAATCAGCCTTTGTTTTACAAATGCATACATCCATAACACCTGGTATGATGGTGTGGGGCGCTATTTCTTATGACAGCAGGTCATCTTTAATCATTCTCCGTACACCTCTAACAGCTCAACAATATGTTGATACCATCCTTCAGTCGGTTGCATTACCCTTCACGGCACATCATCTTGGGGCCATTTTCCAAAAAGATAATGCCAGGCCACATACCGCTCGCATATCTCTGGACTGTCTCCGTGCGGTTGATACCCTTCCTTGGCCAGCAAGGTCACCAGACCTTTCACCAATCGAACATATCTGGGACATGGTAAGCCGCCATATTCGGACACTACAAAATATCGCAGATCTGGAGGGACAACTGATGAACGCCAGGCAGAATTTGTCACAGTTTGACATTAGGAACCTCTACTACTCCTTTCCTCGAGGAATTAAAGCATGCATTGCCGCCAGGGGCCGTTCGAGCAGCTACTAATTTGAACGCTCAATAGGTGATTGTGAACCATGAACAGGTACTATGACCTTGATTTTTTAATCATTTTATTATCTTTGCATGAGCTATACACATATTCAATTTCATCAAAATCAACCACTTCCTTCATGTTGCTTCGATTTGTTTGCAAAAGAGTGTATATGAATTTACTTATTGGTTTTTATTTTCAATCTGTAGTATCGTAAAGTATTTGCAAACTTCATTTCGTAATGACCGTTTTTCCACTGTTCTACTCAAAAGAGGACTCTAAGTACGTATTTTATTTAAAATGAGGTGGCATTAAGCATCTACTTTATTTAATTACTCTATTCTATTATTCTTTTAACTAAAATATTGTTTCCTGAAGAAGGAAAATTCCACCGGTTGACTTCCGAAATGGATAGTCTTTCCTTTTTAGATTGATGAGGGAAGCTGAATTTTGCTGCATATTGAAAATAATTTATATTTAACCTGAAAGCTTTTTTATGAGCTTTATTTTTTACACATGTAATTTTTTAAAATTTACTTTTCTTTACTTCTTAATATTTTAATTTTGAAAATTCTTTAACGTTGTGTGAGTCACATACGTAAGTTTCACCATGGCTGAAAATACCATCAAGTTTAGTTTCCCCTATGGAAATAATTCTGCTGCGTTTCTTGATGATGTATAGTGCTCGATGACAAGAAATTGCATAGAATTACTGTACAAGTAACGCCCTTTTTCGTAAATAAATTACATTTAACGATAGAAAACTGATATTGGTTTGCTTATTGAGCTAGGGTTTTCGCTTTCATGAACTCAGATCGTTTATTTTCGGTGTATAACGCAGGGACCATTGATAATGCTTCTTTACGGGAAGATCGAAATGATGTTAATTTAGTGAATGTAGTAGATATCGGCTTCTTTTTAAGGCATTTAATAAGATCGTTTATTTCACGTTAAGGAACTTAATATGATCATTTATTTTATGTTACAAAGCAAATGGAAAGTGGATGGAAATTTCAAATTCCAGCGAACCTGTTTGGATGCAAGTGTAAAAATTTCTCAAACGGTTAATTTGTTTTTATGAGTGAATAAACTTTTAACAGTATATGAAAGAGATAAATATTCAAAAATATTTATTTGTTAAAATTTACATTAATGTCATAAATAAATTATTGTTATTCAAGCAATAATACGTTTTTAATATAATATAGTAATGATAAATAATATAAAATAGTTATTTAATTAAAATTAATATTATTATCTTAAATAAGAATTATTTTCAAGAAACACAAGCAGTAGCTGACAAAATTTTAACAGAAAACAAATATGTCAAGCTCTAAAAAATAATTATTTGTTAAAATTTATATTAATGTCATAAATAAGGGACTTTTATGCAATCATTGCAATAGTTTTTGAATAGAATACAAGAACAAAAATATTAGAAAATAATTTTTTATTAAATGTTATAAAAAAGAGGTGATTGTTAAAAGAAATTAATTAAGAGGTTTTTAATAAAGAGGTTAAGCAATACAAACAACAGTGGAGAATATTTTAACAGAATATAGCAATAGCAAGCATTAAAAATTATTACTTGATGGAAGCTTTATTAGTATCATAGATAAAAGATTATAATAGTTCAAACATTACAAATAACTTACGTGTTATAAAACAATGTTAAAAACGTACAACTTACTTTATCCCGATTGACGCTGATTCGATATACATGTCGCTCCTACTCCTTAAAGCCCCAAATTAGCGTTGTATAGAGGCAACCCGATTATATTAGAATATACCAAAATGCCCTAAATTGATGCTGATTCAGTCCTATCACGATTAATTCAATTTCTGTTTCGAACAGAAATTAAGATTTCAACTACCGACTTCTTTCATTTAAATGAATGATTGAACATTTTATAGTTTTCAAATTATATGACGGTTTTTATTTAATAGTTCACATCCGTATAGTTGAATAAGATACAGAAAAAATACAGAAATACCTGGATACAGAAAAAAATAGTACAAGTGTTATGAATCAATCCACCAAGAAATATATGCCGTAAGGATACTGTAAAAATATGAAAGGCTTTAGATTTTAACGATTGCTCAGAAAGATTTGTTAAGGTATTTTACACTCTCATTGAGCCCGCAGTCTACCAGTCTGGCATTGCACTCACTCCTAATCTATTTCTTTTTGTCATTTTAGCTTTATCATTCATTAAGCATCACTTTCTTCGCACTTACGTCATATGCAAATCAACAGCAAACTTACAAAAGTTTTAATAGCAGCATTGCAACGTATGTTTAGATTTTCCGACGCAGTGTTAATTTTCTCATTTTTCTCTTTTTTTTTTTTCAGTCTCAGTTCGTCACATCAATGTTCCGTTTTCTCAGTAAGATGCCTTGCAAAACTTTTTTGTCTTTGTATCATTAGCGTTTTGTGTGTTAACGTTTTTTATTAAATGTCATTTTCTTCGCACTTATGTCACATAAAAACTGAATTCAATAGCAAAATCACAAAACATTTAAAAATTCAGTGTTTCTTTGTAGAGACATAAGGTATTTTTTGGATGCCGGAGAAATGAAAAATTAGCAACCGCCTTCGCCGGGAATCGAACCACGGACCTCTGGAATATCGGCCCAACGTGCAGAACCACTACACCACGAAGGCACGCTAGGAAAATGGGAGAAATACCTTATATACTCCCTTTTTTAAAGAGCGACTAGGGTTTTTAGGGGACCCAATCGCCAAATCCTGGGTGGGGAGAATCATCATACAACACCCTTTTAGTTCGGGCGCCACTGTAGAGACATTAGGTATTTTTTGGAGGCCGGAGAGATAAAAAATTAGCAACTGCCTTCGCCTGGAATTGAACCACTCACCTCTGGAATACCGGCCCAGCGTGCAGAACCGCTACACCACGAAGGCACGCTAGGAAAGTGGGAGAAATACCTTATATCTTTAGAATTTCCGATATACAGTCTGGCGCTCTGAAGATAAAAATGTTTTATTCCGCGCAGTGTTGCCACTCGCCGTTTTTAAATCGTTGAGCTTGTTAATCAAAAATTCTTTTAAGTTTTGTAAAATATGAAATATAAAATTTGGGCTTCCAGGTTCATGCATTTTCGAGTGGAGGACTACGTTACTCAAAATTTGATTGTCCTGGGTACCACCGTTTTTTCGCAGTGCACGGAGCTTACATACATATATGCAGATTCTTCATTATTTAATTTCTTTAAAAATAACTCAGGGCGATAATATCTGGTAACAACAGTTTGAAAAGTGATGTATCATTTATAGTGGACGACACAACATCCCATTAGAGTTAATGCGCCTTTGGGCTAAAAAAGCTTGAGGTAGTAGAAATTATTTTTAAAAACTTTTTGAATGAAAGCAATAAATAAGTTAATCATTCAGATTTGTATTCACTTAATTTTGTACAGTTTTGTTTCTCACTTCTCAATTTTTTTATTTTATCAAAATAGGAAATAGTCCCACTTGATAGAAATATTCGTTGCAAACTCCAGTACACGCCAACTCAGGTCAAGTACGGTGAAACCCAGTGTCTAACCATAAGGTAAAGTAGGTTTAGCTCAACTGCGTAACTGCAACTACTTAGACCACACCGCAGAGCCTCACGGAACTGCCGATTACATTTAAAAAATATTTTGCAGTTAGTTGGTGCTTTTCGCAGTTACAGTGATTTAGAAAAATTGGTGTCTTTCAAACTTACAACGATTTAGAACAATTTTTGCTTTTAGAAATTGGCAATCCAACGAAATATGCATATTCCGGCTTATAGCGCGAACTTTATTACTATTACAAAAAATGAGATCGAAATGTGCGGATGAGTGTTACATGAGGAATATAAAAATGATACATCTAAAAATAAGGAAATAAGAGCATACATAAATTAGATTTCTACACTTACCTAAAAGCTGCTTATTTGAAAGAAATGGCACACCTTATTAAGTCAAAAATGTTCGTTATTGGGTAATTTTTCCTTATCGAAAAATTTCCTTTACATAAAATTAATCAATTATTGTGCTTTCATTCATTCATAATATATAACTCCTGATTTCGCAAATTCATTCGAGTCGAAAGTGGATTCTTACTCCAAATTATGTTTCCATGTGTTCGAAACCCTAGAATAACATCCTTGTGCACATCTGCATTAAATACCCTCTTTGCAGAATTATGTTCTCCCTCAAGCATTTTCCCTACACACGGGAAAAATCTTTGAGTGAATGACTTCGAAAGATAAAAACATCGCGCGTATATCTATCGGATTTCTTTTGAAACAATAGAATGGACGTTATGTTGCGAATATACTTAAAAATGAAAAAATGCAGTCTGAATATAGGTGCACGTTATACATCGGAATATACTGAGTATACAAAGCTAAAGCTTGAAAAATTAAGATTCCTTCTCCATTGAATAAATGCTAAATCCTCACTGTCGAATTTATTTACGAGCAAATAATT
The DNA here is from genome assembly GCF_044657685.1 of Stegodyphus dumicola. Lineage (NCBI taxonomy): Eukaryota > Metazoa > Arthropoda > Arachnida > Araneae > Eresidae > Stegodyphus > Stegodyphus dumicola. The sequence continues at coordinate 64,193,984 of NC_140779.1, forward strand.
TCACAATTTTCTTCCTACTTTATTTGATTTCGTTCTCAATTTGACTCTGCCAGTTTACGTACTTTTAAAGGTGTATGTGCATACACATGCATTTATCTACACATTTTTTATTGTCTGTGTTCCTGATTGCTGCAGCATTGGGCTCAGGTTCAAGTTCCGGAGAAGGTAGTAGTGTTTTGTAAGTGTATAGTGTAATAAATACATTGGGGGGGGGGTACACTCAGACCCTCCTGACCATGTGTAGTGGCCTTACGGTAAAAAAAAAAAAAAAAAAAAGAATGACACCAAAAAAAGTGTATAGTGTATATCGCACCATTTATACCTGTACCTGGTTAGATATTTTTTTCATTCATTGCTTATTTTAATTTACCTGTAGCTGTTGGCTAGAATTTATCAGGAAGTAAAGCTAGTAATAGCTAAAGAAGATCCCATTCCATAAAGTCATTCGATCATTTTCTTTTGTGTTTGATTCCATACTTTAAATTTTCCGACACCTGAAATCCGAAGCCATTGTTATAATTTCATTCTCGTAGAATAAAAATTATTATCACTGCACTCATGGGAAATATTAGTGTCAAGCCCCGCGCGTAAGCGATGCAGTGAGAAAAACATACAGATATACCTTGAATAATTAAGTCTTTTACTTCATTAAATAAGTGCAGAAGATCTAGTGGCGTTAATGTTTGAGAAAGAAAGTTTTGAAAGTTATTAAAACGAATAACACTAAAAAATTTTAATTAAAAGGTACTCCAATGGAATCTCCAAAACCCGTTAATTTAGAACTCTAATTGAAATGCCTAAAACCTTTCCATATTACTAGAGCCTTTCTTTCAAGGAAAATCCACCGATGCGATTCGTATGATGATGCTTATACCAAATGGGGAAGAAAATTTTATTTCTTTGGGATCGCTGCCTCGATCCCCGGCAGAAAACAGCCCTCGCAATGAGAACTCACTCCATTAAATTTAATCTGCAGTAATGCGTTCTCCGCTTTCTGTACACAGAGGGAGAGCAACCGCAAGAAATTGATTTTTGCCATTCTTAGGTCTCTCTTTTCCTCTCCTTCTTAGGGACTTGAATGAAGTGGATGGTGGCCTGTTCCTTTTGACAGTTGGTAACTAGTTTTGGAACACGAATGATTGATTTGTTGGCGAGCATTCATATTTTCAAATTAATTCATTTATTTTATGTTTCTGTAATGAATTACTTCGGTTGCATAAAATGATGGAAAGTTATTTATATTGTAAGCTTAAACCTAATCAGTTACTCAACTAAATATGTTTAACCATCCTTTGCTTAGACGAATTCTCATCTTCGCACTTATTAGATTTCTAAACATAGACAGGCACAGGCCGAAGTAAGCGGGACACCAGAATTTCACCGTTGGTTGTACAGTTCTAGTCTTACCATACTAACTTTATAGCTCTACTCCAAATCTGATAGAAAACAGCCGCCGGCGAATCTGAAGGTCTAGCTTTCCTCTTACCCTAACACTAAACCACAAGAGAGATCTTTCAGCTCGGCATTATTTAAATGACCCCATGCCGCACAGACACTATACGCCTAAAGTATCCCTACCTTCTCTGGAATCCGAAGTGTCTCTCAGCAATAAGCAGCCTGCATTATTAACCACTACGCCTACCAGAGAGGTAACACGTAGCTAAAATGTTAATTAAAAATACATCTTTTAGTGAAAATAAAATGTAATAAAAGCTAGCTACCGTTGCCTGCGGGGTGTTAGAAATTCAAATATTTAAAACTATGTGACGCAGAGGATAATTTTCATCACCTCTGTAACCCAAGTTCAGGGATCACGGCATTTAGCCCGCAATTTAACAAATACAAAATCGCAACCAAAGCTTAGATCGGCATACAGGTAGACTTATCCGGATAAAGAGCTCTCTGATGGGTTGCCATACCTCTCTGTTTCTTGTTCGTAAATTCTCTCGCTATTTAAACTCAGTCTGGTAATTTGTATTCTGTTGATGGTTGGCGGAAGAAATAGAAAGTACAGAATATAATTCATATAAAAATAATATTTTAGCTAAACTAAACCTCACAATGAAATAATATAAAGATGTGTTACTGTGTTCATGTTTGTAATTTCTTTCAATGGTAATGCAATTGACTCTTGATGGATACAAAGGGAGACAACATATCACGCAATTGCAAATCTAGTCATAATTTTTATTCCTTCATTGCTTAACCAATAATCGTCTGCATTTGATTAGATCCGTCACTGATAATGCAAACAGTAGCTTAACACATACTGTATGTGTGTGTAGCTGTTATATGCTGCCTTTTTATAATAAAATAAGGTAGAGAAAAAAATTCTGAGAGAGAAATTCAGAAAAAAAAATGAGAGAAAGAAATTCCTCTATTGATTGATCCTTTTTATCTTTGATCCTTTCCGTATTGTTTATTTTTATTTTTCACTTTTCAATAATTTTTTATTGCATTTCATTTCGGAAACGATTTTAAAATCTGAATTTAATGCTTGCCTTTCACTCTTTCTAATTTTTTTTTTGTTTGTTTTTTCACTCAAATGTCTAGTGTTGTAATGGAAAGTGGGAATTTTATTAAAATCAAAATATTACTTGACATGAATAGCAATATATGCCTACTCAGTTTAAATCGCACTGAAAACCCATTTCCATTTTGAGCTAAATTTTTATTTAATGTGTATCGCGTGAATGAATTTATTCTTTTTTCAAACATAGATTTTGATGAGCTTCTGTAGAGAGTTAGGTTATTTTGAAGCAGGAGACATGACAAAATGAGCAATGCCCTCGCCGGGACTCGACCCTCGGATCTCTTGAATATAGACCTAGTGTGCTGGCCATTACACCACGAGGGCATGCTAAGAAAGTGGGAGAAATACCTTATACTAGAGGTATAAAAAATCTCATCATTAAACCGTTTATGGTTCAAAAAAGGGGCTCTCAGTGCGTTGGAACTGCTACAGTGAATAATATAAAGGTAACATGCAGCGATCAAATCTCCAGACATCGCAGATTCCAATTTTGTCCTTCAACATTATAATAGTAAACAAAATAAAATTTCAGCTTGTTAAAAAGTATAATGATATAATTTTAGCACCTTGATTTTGTGCTTTCTTTATAATAAAATACTGATAACATATAAATATTATTTTATTAAGAGCTAATTCATTAATAATAAAATTAAATATCTAACTTAAATCATTAAAAATCAAAAACCACACTCTGTGTAAGCAAGGAGGATGAAAACGCACAAAGAAATAAAACGAAATGGCAAAGAGCTTCCCTGCCCATCTGAGTCCAAAATCTTGCAAATCCCCTTCTAGCTGCGGTAACACCATTTTATATTTCAAGGCTTTGTTCGTTTCTTATAACAGAGGGAGATGAGCAGTCATCGGCGGAGTTTACGATTCGAAACCACCCCAGTCAGGAAAGCCGAGAGTTACTGAAATTATTCTTCTAAGCCCCGCAACACAAATCTTTCAGATATTCTACTTATGGCATTCCAATCCCCCTTTGATGGAATAAATGTAAGCAGGAACTGTCATAACCATTTCCTGCTGAGATTTGGATTTAGGCTGCGATGAATTTCAAACATAAAACTGGCTACTTTGTAGTTTTATCCTGGAGGCCTTTCAAGGTGTTTAAGTAAGTCCAGATATTTTACGTTTACGCTGACTGGAATTAAGGCATGTCTTACCGGAATTAAAGCAGCAGGTGCCTCAACCTGATGAGGAACTTAAATAATGAATATAATAAAAGAAACTATTGATAATAAAAGGTTAAATAAAATTACTTGCCAGGTCATCAAGTCTAATTTATACATATTTAGAAAAGATTTCATTGAAAGTCTGCATTTATTACCTTCACTTAATTGTCTCACAAAATCAGGACTCACTAAAATATTAACTCCTTTGCAGAGGTAATAAGCACTTTTGCAATTTTTAACCAATATGCTTACTAAAACTAGAATTTTCTGCCTAAATGTCAGGCTGGCTGCCTGTACGATGGGCCCAGATTCGAATTCTGGAGAAGGTTGGATGTTTATAATTCGATCTATAGTGTTGGAAGTATAGTGTCTAGGCGGCAGGTTACTTGATGAACTTCGGAGAAGCTGTGGTAGTGGAAGAAGGGCGGGAGATTCTGGTTGCTCCCCGGGATGCTCTCCCTTAAAATTGGAGCGGAAATGGACACGTCGCAGACAAACAATAACGAAACTATGCCTGTAGGACCAATGGTGAAATCCTGGTATCTCGATCTCTTCTACCTGTGGCTGCTTTTTGAAAGCTAGAAAAACTATTAGACCTCAAAGCGCATCATATAAAATCACATAGAATAATAAAAAGTAACGATAGAGTCACTATAATTATTTTTACCCGCCCAACCGGAATAGTAGTTAGCGACGCTGACCGCCTGTCGAAGAGCCCAGGTTCGAATACAGGAGAAGACATGGATGTTTGTAAAGGTGTAGTGTCTGTGCGATATGGGGGCACTTTAAATATCCGGCGAGTTGAGTGTGCTCTCGAGAGGTTGGTGGTAGGGAAAGAGGAGTGAGAGAGCGTCGGACCCGTCCTCCCGAGTGCTTTTCATCAAAATTGGGGGTCGGAACTGAATAAAGTCCTACTGTCACCTGTATAGTGTACAAGGGTCTTGCTAACGATACGCGCACCCTTGCTTGTCACGACGTATTTCGTGAGCTTGTTCTGATGCTACTGTCGGACCAGTGAGATAAGTCATACAATCTGTGATTGTCTTTGTCATTGTCTGTGCTCAAAATTTACCAGAAAGCAACCGAATGTAACTATCTTCGTGTTGTAATGGAAAGTATATCCGGTGGCAATCGGGAGGTCTGCAGCTCGAAATCCGCTGAGAGCAGTGCTCATTTTTTATGTTTCTTGCACCGATAATGCATAATCACTGTACAAATTTATCGCTTCACATTTCAGTCCTAACAGAAAATGAAATTAATTAGTTTGCAAAAATTATCGCTATTCCAAGAATAATCGTACATAAAACCAACTGCTTTGCTTTGAAAGTAACTAAATATGGATATACCAAGACAAAAACTCAAATGTAATTAAAAGTAGTAATTTCACTTGCACTTATTCATTTCCATAATCACTAATGTATAATAAAAATAGTATAGAAATAACAGTATCAGTGTACTTACTTTAACGGATGCATGAAACATAATTTTTATTGTCAAATGGCTCGTTATGCTAGTAAGATCATATTATTTTTACTAGACGTCTTTGTTCATGAAAACGTAAACTGACTGGTAGACTAATTTAAAAACCAAACATTAGTTAAGGAAGTCATCAACCATCCGTTATTGCGCAAATGTTATTTTAACATCACTTATTATAATGCTGTTTTCAAGAGTATCCTTTGTTATTAACAAGAGGATATAAGAGTTGATTTTATGATATTGCGATAATAATCAGTACATGCCTTGAGGGCCGTTTGAAGAAGTTTAGTAATATTCATAACGTTATTTTCGCAGTTATTCTATGTATGAAAGTCAACAAAAGCCTTCTTTGGAAGTTCGGTAGAAAGATTTTGACATGTCCTAACACTAACGAGGCTGTGTCGTGTTCGGAAACCTTCTCGTATATTATTATAACTAATTAATTTTAAGATTGTTCTTAAAAATGTTCTAAGCTTTCTTTTCGCTTTGAATTTCATATATGGTAATTGGAATTAAATTTAAGAATAGTTTAATATTTGTACTTGTGTACCACAGATGTAATCATGTAATATAGACTTGTGCGCAAAATTAAGAAAATTTGCATATTATGTTAAATTTCCGAACAACCACTGGACAGATTTTAATGAAATTTGGTATGAATAGACATTTATAACGTAGAAAGAGATGTACACTGCGAAAAAAAATGGGAGAGCTCTGTATCTCCTGTTCTTTCGGGCCGATTGATGAAATTCAACTTGACTTTTTCATGTCTCGAAAGCGTGACTTAAGATATGTATTAGATTTATATATAGCATTATTTTAATATAGGTATTTTGACACAAAATAGGACTTTTCTGAAATGGCATGTCAATTTTTTTCCATATTTCGATTCTACTACTCAAACTATGCCAAACTGGCAAGTTTCGTAAAAATTGCACGAGTAGTTTTCAACCCTTTGAGGGCCGGGGCGCGGAGAACGAAGCGCAACCATGGGACCGAACTTTCGGAAATGGAACGTCGCCACTGGCCCACGCATTTTCAGCAGTTAGGCCTACTTTAAAAAAAAAAAAAAAAAAAAAAAAAAAAAAAAAATTAAATAAAAGAGCATTTTTAATATAATGACCTCAATTTTTGAAGTACGTACTTAATATACTAATTTTCAATATGCATTAATATAAAGAATATCAAATTAATGGAAATATATAAAACATGCGAAATACTATAAAATTATAACTATAAGTATGAAAAGAAATGCTATACACATGAGACAAAATTACAAATGCGAAATGTAAAAGAAATTAAGCAATAATTATCTGTAGGTAATTAAATTCCAATTTAGTAATTCTTCTGTACGTGGAACAATTCAAAACGAGAATCAGCACACAGTATAATGACGGCTCTTTTCACGCTGAGCAAGTAAGATGCATCACGCATCGGGAGAGCTGATATTTTCCCCCTGCTGTGATAATGCTGTAAAGTTACTTTTCAGTTAACCAAGAAAGTCTATGCTAAGTTTAAAAGTAAATATAAAAAAGGACAACTGGTCTGAGTTTTTCCATCATGAAAGTTCAGCGACATTGCACCCGCTATAGTCAGCTAGATGCATTTTCCCACATTCTCCTAACACATGCAAAAAAATAAAAACATTGAGCTGGATGCGTTACCCCACATTCTAATAACGAAAAACGCAAAAAATAAAAACGAAGATAACGAAACAACCAAATTCCTAATGAAATAAACAAACACGTCGGTGTCCCTTTTACTTTAAAGAGCTGTGATCCCAGTTTGCTTACACCAATAAAAACCAGAAACACGGAACAGAAACTGGTGTTCATACATGATGGTCAAAAGCCACATGACTTAACAGATGGGAAAACCTCAACCATTTAGTACTATCTACTGGCATTTAAAAATTCAAAAATTCGTTCCGTTTTCAAGTTACGTATACGCGACGCTGGGCTGAAGAGATCGATCGGAGCTCTTCGCGTATACGCGACGCTGGACCGGTAAGAGTGAAATCGTTGCGTCGCGCATACATGACGCTGTAAAATTAGCTCCCCAAAGTTTTAGCTTCTCAAAGTTAATTGAATTTGATATACTAGATTTATTAATATGATTCTTTCTTCCAGAATTTGAAATTTAGGCTTAATCCAAATACAATGCGCACATTTTTTTATGATTTATTTTTAAAATTTGTATTTTTAAATTATTTTTTTCGAAAACAATATTGAATTATAATCTATACAATTTTTACCATCATCTTAAAGTAGATGTATTTCTAAGCATGTAGAGTCATTAGAATATTTCGAAGCAAGAGAGATGAAAAATGAGCAACGTATTCGCTGGGAATCGAACCACGGACCTCTGGAATACGCGCCCAGGGTGCTACACTACGAAGGCATTCTAAGAAGGCGGGAGAAATACCGTATAAGCATACCTGGAAAAAAATAGAGTTTTCTATTCTAAATCTCTCAAGCTACACACGAATTTACATATTGGAGCGTTTTGAAATTTGGCATCTTTTTTTTTTTTTTTTTTTCTGTGAGCAATAATAACGCCAAATGTGCTTTACGCACTTTGTTAAAATTATTTGAAAGGATGAAAGATGACTTTTTTTCCGCTCGTCTACAATGAAAAAATGAAAAGGAAAATAGGTTGCTATAAATTAAAAAGTTCGCCAAGTAAATTATTCTTGGCGAAAACTTGAAAATAATACGCCAAGATAAAATTTGAATTTCTCCGTAAATTTCGCACCAAATTAAAAAAAATTATTATTTAGGCATAATTTGAGTCGTAGAATAGAAATACAGAAAAAAAACTGGCGTATCATTTCAAAAAAAGTCGGATTTTGTGTCCTATGTTAGAATGCTGATATATGTAAATCTAATATGTATCCGAAGTCGCGCTTTCGAGACATGAAAAACGCAATTTGAATTTCGTCAATTGTCCCAGTAGAAAGGGAGATATAGAACTGTCCCACTTGTTTTTTGCTCAGTGTACTATTGAAAAGTTATTTTATGTAGGTATGACTATCAGTAAAACTTATAATGCAGGGACACCTCAAATTCAAGTTGTGATATCGAAAAGACAATTACTCGATTATGGGTATGTTCCCTTGTTAGAGCTAGACAGGTTGCACAGCGTGATGGCATACTGTACAGGAGATAGTTGAGGAGTACTTGTGGCAGTAGATCCCACTCCACTGATCAGATAAATGGCTGCATTCAGCAAAAAGAAGGAAATACTCCTAAAAGCTCGAAATAATACGATATAAATTATTAATTTCGTTAAAACATGTTGATGTTAATCAGTTTACATGGACGCTTCCCGGAATATCTCGCAAGATTTAATTTGCAAGATCATAATCTATGTTTTTCTTTAATCCTTTTTTCAGCATTAACCATTCCTAAAGCCAGACTTGTTGGACATTTCATAGTGGAGGCACCTAATAGGCGTCCAACGTTGTCTCCTACGAGGGAATATACAATTTACATCCAGGATTCGGATCCGGACTCTTCGGTATCGCAGTCGGCTCTCCTAACCACTATACCGTTTGGATTATCTAACCACTATATCGTGAACGATTGGCAGTTGGTGTACTGGTTTGACGGGTTTTTTTTTTTTTTTGTTTGTTTTTTTGGGTGGTGTCTTTTTGTTGCTATAGTTTGTAATTGTAACCCGCTCTGTGTTTTATGTCGTGCTTGTTCTTTCCTAATTCCTTGGTTTTTATATTATGATCTACATTATTTTTAGTCAGTTATCCTAAGCTCTTCTTCCTTTACTTTTGTGCGGTTAAAATCAGTCTTTTGTATCAGACGTTTTATTATATATTATATTGCATCTGGTTGTAACGAAAGTTTTCCGTCAAAAAACGTTCTTAATAAAGTTAGAAAAAAATATGAAAGCAGAACGTTTAGTGGGGGTAGTAACGAGCATCCAAATCTACGATTTTCTGCTAAAGTTTTGGTAGTTTTCTGCTAAAGTTTTGGTAGTTTAAAGAAGCCTTCGCTTATATTTGATGAACGCGGGTGGGTCGCCGGATGTCCTCGTTTGTGGTTTGTATCGGCAAAGCTCTTATATCATAGAAACCTTGTTTATGACAGTTGGGTGAGCAGACCCCTGTCCGACAAATAATACCTTATAAAAATTGCCCAACTCTTGCGAGAAACACGGTGAAAGTTGTAGAGGAGTACGAGTACACAAATCGCCACAAACCTCTCTCTGCAAGATTTGAATAATTCTTCAGCGGCAAAATTAGTACGCTTGGTTCAATACTTTTAGTAAAAATAGACGCAATTTGCAAATTCTCTCAAATTTTACACACGAGTACAGTTTACTTGTATATGTTCATTTATGTTAATAAATATTAATTTTATTCAAAATTATTCTCCTTTAATTTTTTTCCTTAAAGAATAAAAATCATTCCTTATAAAAGAATTATTCTCAATGTCTGCGTTTTTTAAACATTTCTTTACGTTAAAAATCCTTCAAAAACTCTTTCGACAGGTAAATAAGTTTTCCTTCAAACACTCCACGTTTACCAAATTAAGTTAACAGTTTTGATTATAAATTCATCCTTTTCAATGTATTAAAAAGTCTTACTTCGTAATTTTTGTTGCTTTTCCTTTCAATTTTTCTTGAGAGATGACACCACTTGTCTGTTTATTTTGTAATTTACTCGATGAAATTAGTGGAAAGCTGTAGAATATTTTGCTTCTTCGAGGCATAAAATCTTTTTAGAATTTTTATTTTAAAGCATATTTATTTATTCAGCATTATATATAAAGACACATTTCAGCAGCATTTCAATTTTGGATGTCACTATAACAGAACATGTAGAACGCACACTAAATACTTTTCTAGCTTTCTTTTCCTTATTTTCCTTATTTAACCTTTATATGCTTTCTTATTGTTTTTATTATTAATCTTTTCTATCTGAACCTAAGCCAAATTAAATTCATAAATTTCACCTTAGATATAAGGGATAGTAACTATCGTTGTTAATTATCGTAACTTGAGCAACTTCCATTTGACACGTACGAGTTTGCCCAGCTCCGTTCCGATTTTAATGGAAAATACCCTTCTTTTCCTATCGTTGTTAAAGCCCTTGAGCATCTTCTATTTGACACGTACGAGTTTATCTAGCTCCGTTCCAATATTAATGGAAAATACCCTAAAATCGAGTCCAAGGATCTGATACCCTTCTTTTCCTACCTCTAAACTCTTGATGAGATTTAAAATAGGCGAAGATATTTTAAGGGCTCCATGGTGTAAATATACTATACATTCACAAAAATCCTATGTATTCTTCGGGATTTGAACCTTGGCCCAACTATATGGCAGCCGGCATTACTAACTACCATCCTCTCAGGGTGAGGTGTTATTTTGATGGCTGGCTGGCTGAATAAATGATCACGGCAAAGTACCGAGAGGGTTATCTAGCTTAAGAGCGATGCCTTCGAGGAGGATAATCGGCAGGAACACTGGATCGTATTTATGTTATATGTGTAAAAAGAGATGAATTATCCATTTAGCCAATCCTTTCTTCAAAGATGGGTAATTGTTGTAAAGCGGCCTACTCCAGTCAGCTACTGATAGACACTTAATGTTTTACTGCATATTCAGGACAAGTGTAATGTACATTATCGGAATAACGGAGTTCTCTAAACTGAAAATCGAGTAGCTTCTCTATAAAAACTCATTAATTTTTTTTTATTTGAAGGTAGTACCAAAAGTCAATTTGTCCAAGTTGTCGTGCTTTTGTTTCACACATTAAATGGTTAAAGCTTTCTAATACGCGTCTTCCAATAGTTTGTGGTTATTAAGAACTTAGACTACTTTGTTGCGCAACTTCGGTCATACATCACCCACACCAGCAATACGTAATCGATGACCAATTGCATCAATGACCACTGGATTTTCCCTTCATTTCACATCAAGTTGGACAAAACACCCAGAGACATTTTACCAAAATATCGAACAATTCAATGCGGCTCACTCAGAAGAGGCGTTAATATTTTTTATCCTTCATCCCTCCCTCTTATCCAGAGGACGTCCAACTGAGCGTAAGGGTCCTCTTGTAGCTTGACCACGTGCTAACCCTCCCCCGTCCTTTTTCTCGGCCCTCCAGGCGTTGACGTGTGGTCGCAGCAGACCGAGATATTTCACGGTCCCTTTCTTCCGGTCTTCGATCTCAATGGATGGCTCTGAGAGGATGGGGCTTCACATTTGGCGCATTATTCACGATTTTCTTTCGGGAAGATGATTTCTTGTCACATGGGAACACGTCTGACAGTGTGTTGCTGCAAGAAATCTTCGGAAAAAAAAAAGTGTTGTTTGAAACTCTTTTTTTTTGGGGGGGGGGAGGGCATTGTGAGGACATTACTTGAAATGCGACACAAGCACTTCCAGAGATCTTTCATTAATGTCGGTTTTGTGACTTTCATTGAAGATATATTCAAATAATAACATAAAATTTCTTATGCACAGAGTACTCAAATTTGCAAGACTTCGGAAATATTGTATGTACACATGAATGAATCTAGCGATCCGAAAATTTTAACCTGAAATCATAAATCTTATGAATTAAACCAACTACTACTACTATTTATCACAGAAAAAGTTTTCTGGAGTAAAACTTTGACAAAAAAGTTTAATACTAGGTAATATAATTATTGGTTCTTGTTTGAAATTAGATTTAAAAATTATTACATGAAATGTTAAGATGATTCACAATTTTAGTTACAATGGAAAATTATTACTTTGAACTGAAAGGTTCATTAGTTTTCAACTGAAAAGCCTCTACAATATGTAAATATTGCGTAAGCTGTTTACACCCTTATTACCGCGTGCTTTCGTGGTGTAGTTGAAAAGCACGTCCGTCTAGCATCGAGAGGTCTGTAGTTTGAATCTTATCGAGGACATTGCTCATTTTTCTTATTTCTTGCTTCGCCAAATCTAACGACTCTACAATTGTGCAGATGTAAAAAGGCGTTTAAATAAATTTAAAATAGCAAATGTTAACCGTACTTCTCACATGATTGCTGAAAAAACAAGACCTTTTTTTATAAAATAGTGTATTTTAAGAATTGAAATATTTATCATAATTCAAAGAGAAAAATCTAAAACCATGCCAAAGTATTAACATTGTTTTTTTGCCAAGTAAAAAGCATTCACAACCCAGTTATGGCATTAAATATATATTATTGTAAATTTTGTATTCTTTTATAAAAAGCGATAGATATATAAACTCATATTTCGGAACCAATGTGTCTAACATACTGTATAATTTTGTAGGACAATAATAATATTTCTTGTTTCCACTTACTTCTTACCCTCCTATTTTGTGTTTAGTATTGTGTATTCTCATAGAAGGATAAAGCTTTGGCTTATGCCACTGATTGACCCCCCAAAAAAACATCATTAATATTATTATTACAGTATTAAGTAGCGATTTGAACTATGCTTATGTATTTAAATTATAAAAAAAATCTTGAATTAGAAATATCTAGAAATAATTATTGCAAGAAACGAAATTATCTAGTTTAAACAGAGAACTGGCTGTCTAATTTTGAAAGAAGGGGGAAAAAAAAAACAAAACCTCCCCAAAATAAACAAAATTATAAATACAAATATTTGTACCAATTCATTTTTATGCATAAAAAATAAACAAAAATAAATTCTTTAATTTTTTTGGATTAAATTATATAAGTTATGTCAGATAAAAACAAAGTACCATATATAATATAAACACTAAATTTGGTTTACATATTATCCGGCGGAATTTTAATATTTAGATTTAATGAAGAAAATGTAGCCGTTTAAAGAAATGTTAAGGAAAAAAAAACATAAAAACAAACTCACAGTAAAGGAAATGCCAATATATTACTTTACTATACTTTCTAGGAATTTATGTTTTACAGAATCAGTTTAATTGCTTTACAAAGAAAGTCTCATAATAAGATTCAGTGATTTATCTTAATTTTCATATTCAGCATTCTAATTTTGAATATTATTTTTGATATTTGTTACATAGAATTTATTATATTTACTTTCGTGTACGCTTCTTTTTGCATTCCATTTTATAACTTAGGTTTTTCTTCGACATTCATACGTTACTGGATTCACTAGAAAAAGAAATTTATTACATTAGCTTTCTTCCAACGATGTGATAAGAATTATATTGCTAACATATTTATTTAATATAATCTAATAATATCTAATATTATCCTGTGTGTTGGCTATATTTACAGCAAATGCGGATTATAGCGCTTTTAATTCAATTGTCAACCTAATCCTGTGGAGGTACTGTTAGCCCAAGGTTTCGTTTTCTTATATTTTTTCATGAAGAATATTCTTGTTTCATGAATACTTTGATCTTTGACGTTAAATAAATGCAATGGAATAAAGAAATGGAAGAAATAGCAGAATAGAATCTCATTGAATATCAAATATATGTTATGCTATACTTTCACTTTAGGCTATGTTTCGGAGTCTTACTTTATGCTGGATTGTATCTCATGTTTTTAAAGATTTGTGTTACGAATATCCGGCATTTTATTGCTTTCGATACGTTTTTAGTTTACAGTGTATTTTATGAATAAAAGTTAATATAGTTTTATTTTAAATATTTATTTTATTATTTTGCCTTACTTAATCATAACATTATTTTTATAATTTTTAATCATTTCCGCTCTGATCGTTGTTATGTTTTTCTGAAATTTCTGAGTTCCAGCTGGAACTAAAACCAGCATCCTTATTCGAGCTTTTCCTTTTCGCTAACTGACTGTTGTTACCTAATTAAATTACACTTTTGAATAAGAATAAGTTTTCGAATTTTTACTTTCACAATGGGAATTGAGTACTTGCGAGTTATTGTTGTGATTTATCTCACTTGTTTGACAATAGCATCAGATCAAGCCTACACATTTTAACGTGGCGAGGAAAGCACTATTCTGTATGCCATTGGCATGGGCCTTGGGCAACTTAAAAGTGAAAAAAGGAATATGTTCTGTTATGTGCCAGTTTTTGAAGGATAATACTACGGGAAATAGGTCGAAGGATATCTATCATTCGAGAAGACTTGCAGTGCATTTTAAGTGCAACCATACAATAAAGACATTATACGCTTACAAACACCAGGCCTTCTTTGGGATTCGAACTCGGACAACATTAACCACTACAAAACAAAATATACAAAATATAATTTCGAACAAAATTCTAGTGTTGGTCTACTGAAAATTATATTTTGTTGTTTGAAAAAAAAAAAATTCAAAGCACGACGCTGTGTATCGGAAATTTTAAAGATATGCTATTTTTAAATATTTTGTGATATTGATGTTGAACTGAATTTTATGGTTTAGGTGCGAAGAACATTATATTTAATAAATGAAGGTAACACACTAAAGTTAAAAAAACGCCCCTTTGGGCGTAATATAAAATCTAAATGCTCTCAGATATTTTTTATTACTTATTTCGATAGTTACTGAAATATTAACATGAGAAAAGGTTATGCTTAAAAACTACAATATGAAAGAGGTAATCAGTATGTCTGTAATTCTAGGATACAGAAATGTATCTTGTTTTTGTTTCTTTCACAATGTCACAGAAACTCTTCTTTGTTCTTTACAATAAAACCATATTATGCGATGCAAGATTCACTATAATAGAATGTCCATTGTATTCGCAAAGGACTGAAATAAACCAAACAATGGAAGGAATAAAAATAAATTCTTCACTTTCCTTTTATGGAACGTAAAATATTTAAGTACCTCATTTACGCACCTATTCCTAGAAATTTACTCTGATCTTTCGATCATATACATAAAGTAATATATCTACAAGAGCATTATTTCTGGAATTTGCATTGCAAAGTGTTGTTTCAGATTTACGTTGAATAAACATAAAGCAACTGGTATTACTGTAATGTTACATAATTGGTGAAATAAATTGATTTTTTCAAACGTTTATTAAAATCACACAAACTTCTTGGTAAGATAAACATTTCTAAACTTCGTTCACATATTTTATTGTTTCTAGAAAAATGTAAACTCTTTCCATTCAATTAGAATAAAAAAAGAAAGATTCTATATAACAGATTACAGCTGGGCTTAACTTTCATAACATTTTTCCTAAGAGGTTTTAAGACGAAAAACTCGACAATAATTTCAGAACGTGCTTCTGAATGAAACTAAATACAACATTTCGTTTAATTCTTAATTTTTTTTAGTTTTATTTTTCTGTTGCAGAACGCAGATAAATAGTTGACTGAAATTATGCAAGATTTAGCTTAGAAATAACATGATCTTGGAAACCAAAATTACTAATTAATTTATATTTAGTTAAAAAACATTTAAATAACATTTTCAATTTTATAAATAAGTCCAGTTTATTTTTAAAATTATTTTTGCTTGTAACTATTATTCGCGATATTTTGTTGCATCCCCCCGTGTTAGTTCTTAGTTGAAATAAATACATTTTAATAACTCAGTATTATTATCTTTTTCCTTTTAGATCTTTAGACAGAGCTATCGTACTTTGGAAGTCTTTATATACCGTACTTTTTATATGATTATTTCAAATACAAAATGTAAAACGCTTAGCCTACTAATTAGATCATGAAAAGCATTAAAATATTCAAAAATAGAGAAACGAATTCTGTTTAATAAGCACAGAAGAAAAACTGCTTTTCAAACACCGTCAAATACCAGTTTTTAATATTTACTATACGCTTAGTTTCTAGCATTGAATTATCTCAAGTATCATATTCCTTATTTCAAAATATCATTTGTAAGAAGTATCAAAGCAAAACTATGGAAACTATCATGAAATTTAAGAGCAGTACCGACAAAAATGCTTAAGAGATTAAAAAAGAAGTAAAAATTAAGAATAAAATGTATCGGCCGCTTGAAAAGCATAGAGGTTAACAATAATATGTTTAGTGTTTCAGAATATTCAAAGTATTTGTTAGCATGTAATATATGCGAAGTAGCTCTAAAAATGAGCTAATTTCCCTGTTTCATTTCCAGCAGGTTTCTTTAGATTCGGGACTACCAGCGGCGGAGTTATAATATCGCTGAACACTGGTAGTTGGGCGCTGCTTCGTATACCTGCAAACCTGCATTGGAATCTTCGTGAGTTTCTTTGCAGGGAACGTGAATACGAGTTAATTCCCTTTAAAATACCTTTCGAGAAAGCATACCCATCCCAAGTCAGGTAACTCTTGCAGGCTTTGCCGAAATCTAAATAATCTAACTTTTTCAGTTTTCAGTTCTACTCAGATATCATGCAGTTATAGTTTTAGAATATTCCTGGGAATATAAAAACGAAATTAACTGTCTTAAAGTTTCTAAAAAAACAATTTTGTGAACGATACTTTTGTAAAAATTCTCTTTTTATCAAATTGGAGATGTAAAATTCAGAAATTTCAGCATAAGCAAGAAATCAAGAATCATGTCCAGAAAGATGAGTTTCACTAAATAATCATGCTATAGGCTTTACTAAGGGGCCCACTCGTATGTATTACCTCGTAAAGTAATATTAAAATAAGTTATTCTCAACGCCTCCGAAAGGGCAAGACGTCCCAAACTAAAGTGTACTCAAATTGATCCGAAGCACATGCTACTTTGATACTTGGTGATATATTTCGAGCCATCCTGTGTTTTGTAGTTGAATTTTGTTATTTCTAAGGTAGAAATTTTTTATATAAAATTAGGTTAACGATTCGGGCTTTGTTTAAAATTTGGTTAATGATTCTGGCTTTATTTTTTCTGTTTTTATTCATTTATTTATTTATTACACGTGACAACAAGTTAGGTACAGGTAGATGATGCTTATATGGTGAGGAGTGTGCACGGTATGTGAAGATGATACTAATATCGAACAAATAGTTTCCGCCGTAGTGTCACATGAAAAACGCACCTCTTTTAAAATTTGACAAGACAAATTTGAAGCTAACTCTCAAGTTATTTCACCATCCAAGTCTGCTATCTGTAAATTTGTTAAAACGTTCCGTCACACTACGCTGAAAGAAATTGACCTGCTCCTGCAAGCGGCAGGCAACTCCTGTAATGATAGCGCACTTACATGTGCCACAATGCAATATGTTTGTACATTCCTGTTACATGTGAAAGAAACATTGAACTTGAGTTCACGCTGGGTATCTTTTTGAAAGTTATCCAGTGGGATTATAATAAATCTTATTTCCGTCCAATTAGGAATCTCTAATTTTTTAGACCTTACTATCATCTCTTATATTTGTGGATAGATTTTTCTTAATTCTATGAATTTTTATTTCAGTGATATGAAAGTATCAACATTTTTCGCTGGAAAGCTGTTAAGCAATTCGCCTCTGTCCTTGGCCTTAAGCAATAAAAATTTGAAAGTTATAAACGTTTTATGCTGTGTTTAAAATTATGAAGTAGAATTGTTTTCGCTTATTGCGATTTCGAATTTTTTGTCAACTGTGATATTTCGTAATACTGTAATTTAAATTAAAATCATTTTCAAGAATATTAGGAACCTTTATTATATGCTATTATTATACAAACTATTCTTCTTTCTTTACGAAAGAAATTATTTAAACGCTAAGCCCAGTATCTGAAATTTCGGTGATTATTCTAAACCGTTGAACAAGGAATTTTTAGCATCTAGACTATTTATCCAGTAACATTTTATCGAGACATCTCAAGCAGTTTCTCAAGAAATGCCTGGTGTCTAGAAATTTTTAGTAGTAAAACTCTGATAGCAACAGAGAAATCCCTCTTCTATTATGTATATTTACTAAAAAAATCATACCAGAAACAAACTCATATTACGAGCCACTACTGAAGAACCATCCCACGTTTTATATCCAAAAGGCCCTAGTATCTAAACTTCAAAACACTCCTTTTTTTCTTCCCTGCTCGAGTTTACAACATGGACAAAATCATAAACCCTTGACAACAAAAGAGCCAATTCTGGCGTCGTCAACACTTCTTTCATGGCAACCCTTTCAACAAGATAGTATACGCCCCATAGAGAAAGGAAGCCAGAAAATCATAATCGCTTGGCTTCACCATCTCCTCGACCACCTATCAAGATTCCGACCCTCTGTTTTCTTGGGCAGGGGTGGCCAGAGGGGGTTGGAATGCCTTCACACATAACTGACCAGCGAACAACTCTTTGGAAAAGCCCAGTCGCATGAGTGCGCAGGGATATCGAGTGTCCTGAGCACTTGGGGTAAATATGGATTAAGCGTCACACAAGCTGCTCTTGTTGCTCAAAGAAATTGATTTTATAAAATGCTCTGAAGCATTCTGGGAGAGGCTATTTCACTCTATACCTTTACTGAATATTGTCATGCCAAAGAAATACCAAATAATGCGATTATCTTAAAGTACTTGTTCTCTCTCTTCTGTCTCGATTTACATTCAGATTAGACCCTCGTCTCAATACTTCTTTTAATAGGTGGTAGAACACCTAAAAGGTAATCATGCAGATCAAAGCTGTTCATTCCCCTGTAATAGTTACCATAGTTTATATACTATAATATATTAAATAAGCTTTTAGTTAATGTTTTGTTAAATAGTAATTTTTACGATCACTATTAGCTCTGAAAGAGATTTAACAATTTTAAACAATTTACTTTTGCAATTTGAGAGAAAAGATGTTTTTTTTTTTTTTTTTTTTTTTTTTTAAAGGTGTGACAAATGTGTATCGTTAGGTACATAGCAGCGAGTTCGTCTTTAAATATAGTGATCCTGTACATATTATATTTGCAATTGCTGACTTATCTAAATTAGGCACAATATTTTATGAAAATAATTTTAGGATTGTGAGTGAGAGGGTGCTATAAATACAACATTTAACCTTTTATGAAACTCCTATTAAGTAAAATTTTCACTTAGTCGAACATACACTAATTGTAGTAAGTTAAATACAAGAATTTTCATACCATTACATGCAAAATACAGAGAGGTATAATCATTAATAATTTAACGGGAAAGATTACAAAAATAAAATGCTTTTTTACACAACTTAGAATCATTAGTTTGTAAGGTATATTTTAATTTTATAACAGTTATTTTAATTTTAAAGTTCCTTTCCTATCACTTCTTGTTTTCACTTACAACTCCCTACCAGAATGAGTTTTTAGAATCGCTTTGAATGCAAATGAGTTTGAAGAAGTATTTAAGGTAAGGTTCAGCTTACTTCGTGAGAGACAGCTAAAAATCCTGAGTAGCGCGTGTTTGCCTTCGGGGGTAAGTCTCTCCTGACGCCGTTACGCTCGGTCGCATTATTACCCGCCTTTTGATATTCGTCGGCTAGTTTAAATTAAGGGCCAACTACACTAGGTATTTATATTTAGCTTCGGCTCTCTTATTTAGTTGTAGTTTAGTTCCTATTTCTTATGAGTTTAAGAGCTAGTGGAGGTTTTGTTGTAAGCCCGAGAAAGGGGCCGACTGTTATCTTACTGAGTAAAATAAAGGGTAGTTTAACCTTTTTTGAGTCTACATCTTTAATCATTTGAACTCAGCGATAAGTTACTAAACAGTTCATTAGATTCCTCGACGTTCATCTTGGACAAAAAAAGTAAGGAACCGTACAAGTTATCAAAACCAGTAAGTTTTACTTTAGAGTTTCTTTATGTAGTTTTGTAAGGATCTTAAGTTTTACTAACGTTTATTTTATTTTAAATCTTTACTATCACTTCTTATTTTCTGCTTCCGGCCAGAATTAAAAGCTTTAACTTATTTATGCAAATTTGTCTGGCGAACGCCAAGCACTTAAGTTGTGGCTTTTTGCCAAGCGAGAGAGAGGAAGGAGTTAGTAGAAGCAGGCCGCTTGCCTTAGCAGTTTTACTCGGTTGCTGGTTGCCTTCAAGGCCAGAGGTTTAATCCTCTTGATAATTTTAAACGTATTGTAGTGTTAACAGTTCTCTGTACTACATACGGCTTCCTGTTAATATACGGCCAATCTTCTCGGAGGCCCTTGTTTGTTATTCCAAAGTTAAGTTAGAGTTTAGTTAAATATTTTTATATTCTTACGTTCAGACCACAAGTGGTTGGTCTCTGTATTCCGAAGTCATTGTAAAGAGTGAAAAATAAAGGGTTTCGTATACCCTTCCTGTGTATCTTGTCTACTTCCCACATTTATTGAACATAGCTTTAGTAAGCTCCCTGTTCCGAGTCAGGTTTTTAAATGTTCCTAAAGCAAGTAAGGCGGAACACAGAACCTGATAGTTCCTAAAGCAAGTAAGGCGGAACACAGAACCTGATACTGATTTACTTTAGAGTTTCTTTATGGACTTATGTTTCTGATGCGCAAGAAAAGCGATCTAATTCAATAAAATTGTTCTCTAATATCTCAGTAGAATTTTCAGATAATAAATAGGACAGAAATATTTATATTTGATTCATTACCCGCATAACGGATATTTTTCGGATTATATAAAATTTTACCGAAACAAATCCGTGCGCAAATTTACATTTTTATGTTTCCACAAACCTCAAACTCTGAAGTGTTGAAAATATTTCTATAAACTTATGCATGTTATTTTGAGAATATAATTTGAAATACATATTTATGACATGAAGGCTGTAATTACCGTCTTTTAATTTTCTGCACTAAAAAGATTTCTATAAATGTCACTTTTGAGCATGTTATCCTCTCTCTTTCATCATTCATTTGTGATAATGTCATTTGATGAGATAAGGTGACACTGAATAAAAATATATTCATTGCATTACATTCGCAAATTTATCATAATTCTATACTTTTATCGAAGCAATTATGCATTTATATGTTGTTTTCATGCAAAAGCCTACCAATGACAACATGTCTTTTCCTGATATATTACATAGTTACGAAGGTAAAGGTCTACGATTACGAAGGTAAAGGTCTACGATAAAGGTCTACGAAAGCGAATTATGAATTTATAGTCACTCAGAAGATTTAGATCAGCAGTATGCAAACCAGATGCGCAGATTATGATCCAACGTAGTTAATAAAAGTATTTATTGAACTTGCCTGTTATTAGCAGATAAAAAGTGATTGCGGTGATGAACATTTTCAAACTGAATTTAGTTCTATATTAATAAAAATTTCTTTTGCATTAATATAAAATCAATTAACATTTCTATATAAATACTTACAATGATTTCCTTTATTACGATAAAAATTATTGTCTACTCTGATTACTACTCTTCTGTTACGTAAATATTACGTTATTTTTTTAACGTAATATTCACGTGAAATTCCAACGAATATACTAAATATAGGTTGCATTTACCTCTATTAATCAGCTTTCCCGTTTCCTCTTGCCTCGCCACTATTCACCGTATGTGCGTTAACCTATGAATTTAAATGCGCACTAAGACTATCTGCCTAGTGCAAGCGATGCCTTCTTGGAGAACATTCTAGTTCGTATTCACGTTACAAATCAGAAAAACCATAAAAACCAGCCAAGCAATCAGCACGTTCGTTTGAAATCAAACCCGTGTCGAAGTCACAGTATACAGGAGTCTCAACCACTCGGCCATTCGAGAGGCATGGACTTAAAACAAATTAGTGGTTTAAATATTTCGCTGAAAACATTCTCAGCACTTATTCAGTGAGAAAACGAATGGAATAAAATTTCACAAAATTTCTCTGATATTACGCAAAGTTATTCCAAAATATTATTACGCAAAGTTGTTTGATCAAAATAATATTTTCTCCCTTTTTCTCTCTGACAACTAGTTTCCAATTTCTTTTTTTCTCTTTTTCAAGTTCTTAATTTTGTTAGAATCTTATCTACTTCACAGGCTTTCTGTTAATCCGTTAATGAGAAAGAGAAATAAATGTATATGATCTGGATATATATACATATACAACTGTAAATATATATATATACAGTTAGGAGAATGATGAAAACAAAGTTGTGCCTACCAATAAGTCAGAAGTGGTGAGTAAGAAAACAAATACTTTTTCCAGATAAGACAATATATATATAGACAGACAAGAAATATATAAGGCGGATGCATACAGAACTAGAAAACAATTGTAGCCTTATAGAAATATGAAAAGGCTCATAAAATAGAGATATACAGTGATACAAGCGATTCCGGTTAACATGGGCCACGGTTTATTTGGGGCAATTCTTAAGAAACAAATTCTAGGTGATAAAGTGGCATTTTGTTGCTGATTTACAGCACCTTGCAGCTCTATTTGTACATTTCGGGAATATAAGAAATGAGTCATTTGGAATAACAGATACTCTCAAAGTTTTACACATCATTAAAATTAGTTAAAAGAGGAGTTAATGAATTTATTTTTGAGCTTCCATTTTCTTAAAACGATTTATTTATTACCTTTTTAATAGATGAGGATGATGAATATGAGCTTGAATAAGGCCTTTAAATGTGTAGATTTAAAAATTGCTTTAATCAGTTACATTCGGTACTTAATATAGGGAAAATCAGTTGCGTCTGTACGTCAAGCAAAGGAAAAAATCATCAACATTAGTTTATAAGCCATTTCTTTCACCTTCTTAGAATGCCTTCGTGGTGTGATAGTCAGCACACTCGGCGCGTATTCAAGAGGTCCGAATTTCGAGTCTCGGAGAGAGTATTGCTCATGTTTCACATCTCCTGCTTCAAAATAATCTAATGTCTCTACAACTTATGTTTTATTTTGTGCGTAGAGGCATGTTTTGATGGTGTTGCTTAAAAGCTAATTAAAAGCTAATTAAAAGCATTGTACATTAAAATGTAGCACTTAGCTGCGAGCATATACATGTTTGGTACGTAAATTACATGCTCATTTATGGAAGCGTTTCTGTATGTTGTTGTTATTTTAAGGCGAATGGATTAAATAGTTTTACTGTGGTCAAAGTTATAACTATATATATACGACGTAAATATTAACAGTAACAGTGAATTCTTGAAAATCTTCATGCTATTGTGGCAGCTTGAACATTTCTCATTGCTGATGTCGTATCTGCTGTGCAGTGACAGATAACTTGGAAAAAAAGGCGCGTCATTTCTGCCAAGTTGCTCTCGTACTTTAATGTGCTTGTGAATATTTCAAAAAAGAAACAGCATCACAGGACAGAAGGCTTGCAAGCCAGAGAACCGAGGGAAGAAATGCATGCGTTCCAAATGAAGGCTGGATTAAGGTTGATTCAGATATGGCTGTTTGAGTTTCAGAAAAATTCAAAATTATTATTGATTGAAACTTTATGTAAGCGTCTATGTCGTTACGATTACAAGACAATCTTATGTCAGCGATTTATTTCGAAATGATGCAGTTTAGATTGATTTAGTATAAGTACTTGCTGTTTTTAAATGAAAAGGGTAAATTTTTAAATTAAAAATTAGGGTTAAGAGGCTATTCCAAAATGAATGTTAGTATTTTTCCATGTCATTTTATTTTTTCATATTTATATATTAAGATCTTCAATGGAAAGGTAAACTTAAATATTACACAGAGAGAATATTTTGTATTATGTATACTTTGTGAGTTTTTATTATTTTACACAATTAATTTGAATAAATAATTTATAATGTATTTTTAATTGCTATAACTAAACTAAACTAAACTAAACTCAAAATCGCAAAAAGAAAACACTAATCCTTTAGGGACAAAGCCTCTTTGGACTAAAAAAATTAAATTAATAGAATAAAAAATAATAAATTTACTTTTTATAAGTAAATTTATAAAAAATATTTAAAGATACAAATTTTAAAAATAAGTCATAAAAATGAACGAATTATATTTCGATTAAGCCGAAATTTCGAATTCTGAAAGAAGGAATCAAGTAAGTTTAATAGAAAAAGAGATATTTATAAATTATATCAAATTGAATTAACATTAAGGAGCTAACATTTTGAGAGGTAAGTTTTTAAAAATTACTCCTGCGATTTTTACAAAACTTGGCAGTTTGGCATAATTTGAATCGTAGAATCGAAATATGGAAAAACTGTGACATGTCATTTCAGAAAAGATGCGTTTTTGTGTCAAATACTCCTATTAGAACAGTGCTATATATAAATCTAATACATATTCCAAGTCGCGCTTTCGAATCATGGATTTGGATTGGATTATTCAATTATGGCAAAGCACACGAGGGCTATCTATCTAAAGGGAGGGATGCCTTCGTGGAGGACTTTCTAAGGGAAACGCAATTTGAATTTCGTCAATCGGAATAGTAGAACGAGAGATATAGAACTGTCCTCCTTCTTTTTTTCCTCCAGTGTACATATTGTTATCTGCAAATGTGAAACAAAATGGTAAACTTTATTCCTTTCAACTGTGAAATAAAGTTCAACATTTTGTTTACTATTTATTGAGAAAAAGTATTGAATTTAGTCCAAAAGGATTTGTCCCTGAAGGACTATTGTTTTCGTTTTGGGATTTTGCGTTGAATCACTATAAATGTCCGTTTCACTTTTCAAACTGTTGCACCAAATGTTAGAGTCCTGCATTATATTTGAAGAAATTAAATAATGAAAAATCTGCATAAATGTAGGTATATTTCTCGTATTGTGATAAAAGAACGGTACCTAGAGCCATCGAATTTTGAATGACGTTATCATCCTACGAATATGGGCATGTGGAAGACCAAATTTGAAATTTGTTTTATGACCGATTTAATATTTGTAAAACTTTTACGAATTTTTAGTAATAAACTCAACGATTTAAAAGCGAACAATGGCAACACTCTACGGAGGGAAAAAACTTTTGATCTCCAGCGCGCGGAACTGTGTATCAGAAATACTAAAGATATACTCATTTTAAAATTATTTTGCGATATTGCTATTGAACAGAATTTCATGGTTTAAGTGCAAAGAATATGATATTTAATAAATAAAGGTAACCCACAAAACGTTAAAAAACGCCCCTCTGAACGTAATTTAAAATCTGAAACCTTTCAGATTTTTTTATTATTTTTTTATTTGTTGAATTTGCTTTTCCTTATGTGTAAAAACGTTGTTATATTATTTACATATGAAATCTGTAAGTTATTTCTGCCGCACAGTGTATAATGAAATAAAAAATAAGTAAATAACAAATATGTATTATTAGCAAGTAATTAATAATAATTATTCATTATGCAGTCATCAAATTGTATAGTGAAGCAAAACTACTTGAAAAAGTTTTGTGATTCACTAAAATTTGCCCCCTGAACCACGGCTGGAACACAATCCACATTTTTGGAGCTACCTCCTTTAAGTGCGTTGTCTTGCCTCACAACTATATACGCAGTGTAACACATTTTACAGGGGCAATGAATGCCTTGTTTTGGGGACTTGGATTCAAAAACTAAGGAACGCATTTAAAAATAATTTTCTAATCTTTTTGATGGCATCACACTCGCTCTTCAAATCGCTGAACGCTTTTCTCTTTGTAGTAAACTGCGTAGTAAAAATGTACGAAATATAATTTATTAGGAATCATCATCAATCCGAATGCATAAATTCATTGTTTACAAGTGAACGTAATATTGTATCACTGTTAACCAGAGAACAGGGGCTCCATTACCTAGCTGACATGATGTCTGCCTTACACGGATTAAAGCCCCTGCCTCCAGAAGTTATTTATTATGACTAAGCAGAATAAGTTTACAGTGGCATACAAGGCCTTCAAGAACACAAGAACATAAGTAACATAGTCATAATAGACCCTAAAGAAAGCATGTTACAAGTAGTACCTATAAGCATTCAAATAATAAACCGAGTATAACATAATTTGTACTGAAAATACGAAATACTTTCAAAACTGAGTCCAACTAATTTAAATAAAAACTATGGTACAAACAAAATATAATACATCCATTACTGTATTATACACAATTAATATCAATTAGATTCACAATTTCAAGAAGAACCATTCAATTCAGAAAAAAATGCATAAAGATAAACTAAGACAATAATAAACTGCCAAATAAAATTTTTTCATATGAACTCAGAATTAAGAACCAATAACTTTGATAACTGAACAATATTATCATAAAATACACTGAACCTGAGATATTATTACAATACAAAACATAAATTTGGTTTAAAAACAAAACCACTCCAAGTAATATGAAAACTCTACATCGGGTTTGCTGGCAATGCGATAGAAATACAGTACAAGAATAATGCCAACATAAAGATATGAAAAATTTCCAATTCCAAAAACCACATTCATTCAAAAATAAGTCAAAGAAAATTATTATAAAATACTGCCTTAAATGTACATTTTACAATAGAGAACTCAAGTAAAACCAATCAAATTCACAAAAACAGGTCAATTATTCAATTCAGAAAAGTGCAAAAAGGTATACAAAATAATTATTCTAGATTAGGTTTGCTGGCATCGCTAAGACAAATGCAATACTAGAAAAATGCCGACATAACATTTTACAGAATTTCAAAATCAAATACAAAATGCATTCAAGATTAAAGTAAAGAAAATTAATATAAAATAACTATCATGAATGCAAATTTTTATAATAGAATGCACAATTAATGCCTATCATATTCACCAAAGTGAATCAATTCAATTACAAAAGAACGCATTAAAATATGCAAAATAATAAAATTGTCACAAAAATTTTCTGTTAAATTTAATTAACAATTACAAAACTGAACAAAATAATCATGATATATATATGATTAAGAACGATTTCAGTACCATACAACAAATACTATGTGCATCACAAATAAAACCGACTATTTGTACAATATAAGAAAGTAATAGGCTACAAGTAACCGTTACAATTTATAAGAGCATAGATGCATTCAATGTCAGATACGTCTGTTCTACGTAAAACCATTTCTAATTTTAAATCAGTAACATAACCAGTGGAAAAAACAAAACTGAACAATAATAAGCATCAAACACACAAAATTAAACAATTACCATTATACAGTAAAAATCTAACAGTCGCTGAAAGTCAATTACTCATTCCCAATAGAGATGATCTGAGAGAATTATTTACAGAAAAATTTAATTCCTGACAGAAAAGCATAATTTTCTTAAATTTCTTACTCTCACTAGAGTTTTTTAATATCAATTCAGCCCATTTTGGCCTGTGTTGATCTAAAGGTTTATTCAAGTGAAGGTTTTTAGTAAATGGACAGTGAAAGATAAAGTGTTCAGGGTCTCCCAACTCCCCGCAAGAACAAAGCTCAGTCGTACGTAGTCCAAATCGAAAGAGATATGTATTAAAAGGTCCATGACCAGTGAAAAATTGAGTATAAAAATTCGATGTGCTTCTTTGATTGAGTGAAACTTTTGGAAAGAAAGAGAAGACTCGTCTTCCTGTGGAGTCATTAGTCCATCTTTCCTGACATTTCACAAGCAGTGTATTTAAAGTCTCGCTCTTCAAGTGTGAAAAAGGCAATTTCGTTGGATTTTCAATTCCGTTGATATCATTAGCAGCCCATTTAGCTAAAGTATCTGCTTCTTCGTTGCCAACATGAGCTGGCACCCAGGTAAGAAGTGGTCTTTCAGATGAATTAAATCTTAGCAATTTCTCTTGAATAACTTGTACAATCGGATTTCTATTCGTAATGTCTGAGATAGCCTGCAGACCAGATAATGAATCACTGAAGATCTTAGTCTTGCCCGAGAGATTTCTTTTAATATAAGTGAGAGCAGCGTTTATCGCTAAAAGTTCTGCCTGAAAAACAGTATTTCTGTCATCAAATAATTCGAGTCCATGTATATACCTTTTGAGTATTGTTAAATACACAAAATGCACAATCTGTTCCACTTTCAGTTTTAGAACCATCTGTAAATAGAGCAATGTCATTGGCTACTGGAGCCGTATAGTATAAACTGACTGCAGATTTGAGTTTTAAAGAGGCAGGATGGCCAAGATTAAATGGAACCCGTAGTTCATAATCATTTACTAGGTGATGTTGGTTCCATAAATCCCCATTCAATCGTAATCGTAGGATCCGTCCTAAGAAAGAGTCTCTTTGAGCCTGCAGATCTAATGGAGGTATACCCGCCAAAATCTGCAGTGAGGCTATCGAGGTTGTTCTATAACCTTTGGAAATAAGTAATAGCTGATGCCTCTGTATTGAATTCAGTAAGCCGCTCATAGTTTTATTCATATCAAAACCCCAAATGGAGACTCCGTACAAAAGAACTCTTAATATTGTATCACTGTTGCCAAACATTTTTATAGTAAAAGCATCAAGGAAATGGAACATAAAAGCAATGGCCTATGTATATCTGCATTTTCAAACCATGCCTATCAAAACTCAATCAAATGCTATCAATACTTTTCCCTTCAAAAACTCGATTAGGTGCATTTATGAAGACAAGTAACATAATCTTCCCCAAGAGCAGTTTAGTTTTTAATATTGAATAAAACAGATGCTAAATTTGGCAAATTATTAAAATTAAAGCTGATGTATGCCTCTTTCAAAAATTCGTAAACATTTATGTCAATTATCCCTGCAAATAAAAAATACGAAATGCCGAACTATTTAAAGAGCTCCGGAATTTTTTCCAGAAATGCTGATCACTCGTGAAGCTCTTTCTGATAATATACAACAGGAGAGCCCCACAAGTTTCCTTTTCCAGGAATATTAGATCTTTCCAGAACGGAGTTTACGCAAATCGATCTGTATTCGTGTCGCTCCCGTTGCAACACGGATGAAAAAAGATCGCTCAAAGAAAAAGTACCGACGAAGAAAATGTAATCTCCGTCGGTGTACATGATTTAAGA
Organism: Stegodyphus dumicola; assembly: GCF_044657685.1. Classification (NCBI taxonomy): domain Eukaryota; kingdom Metazoa; phylum Arthropoda; class Arachnida; order Araneae; family Eresidae; genus Stegodyphus; species Stegodyphus dumicola. Next base: position 64,222,860 of record NC_140779.1, read on the forward strand.
TCCATAAACTGTAGGGAATGGAATTATTTAGATTCACTTTGTTTTCTTATGTTTTTTTTTATTTTATTTTGACGTAACTCTGTTTTCTTTCTTTCGCAGTGACAACATTTTCCTCTTTTTTCTTCTTCCGAGAGGGAGAAGTTTTTGTTTTACTAAGAATGCATCACTGTCGTTTCAGAAGAATTCACTTGGGAAGGGTTTTTATGTTAGATGATTTTTTTCTACCAATATATCGGATTGACTACTACATCGTAACTCAGAATATTGATTTCCTATATTTCTTTGAGGTAACATAGCTTAATTTGTTCATTCCACGACCCGTGTTTTACCTTACTGTCTTCATTTTTTATGCAGGCACTATTAAAAAAAATATTTACGAGAGTTATGTTTGATATAAAGGGCACGTTACGAGGAATATTTTGTAGTTTTATTCTCATTTTGTGATATAAATATTAACCGATTTACTTCAAGCAGTTTTTCTAAATCAGAAGAAAAGTTTCTTTAACTAATATACTTCGAATAAGCAAAACTTATTATTTTTCCATATTGTTTTACGTTTTCAGAGAAGTCCACCAGTGGCCAATCGGTAAAGCCACTGAACACTGGTAGTTTGTGAAGTCCCGGCTAATCCAGCAAAAGCGCTGGTTGCAAAACGTTTTCTTGGTTTTTCCCCATATGTAACGTGTATACGAGTCATCTTCCTTTAGAACAGCGGTCGTCAACCCTTAGAACTTCACAGACCACTACATATATAATTTGACATTTGGCGGACCACTAATATGAATTAAAAAAACCTTAATTCAGACCTTAAAAACAACATATTAATACACAAAAACAGTATTCAGTTTTCCAATGCATGTAATTCTAATTTTCCTTTGTTAATATAATTTTCGAAACGTTTGGTGTTCAGCAGCATACCTTTATAGAAATTCAGACTTCGCCCCTGATTATGAATAACAATTAAAACACTATTAACATCTCACTGAGACACATATTTCGTTCACATCGAAAAATTATATGAAAACTACAAAAATCTTCTTGTGCAGAAAGCTTCACATTTCCATATTACTGAAAAGGAACTTTACAAAAAGCAAGAATAAACCGGCAAACGCAAAGCAATGTCAATAAACTGAAAGTGTTATGCCGCCAATTTTTAATTATTGTAAAATAATAATCATCGCTTACTCATTAATGACGCCATCCACCAACAGTTAGACAAAACAAAAATGGAAACTTTCAGTGATGCGATTATAAACAAGAATTCAGATGGTTCTCAAAAAAATACACTAAGTTGCCTATTGACACGGAGGAAAACTGTGTTATTAATGACTACAATAGCAAGTGTTCGTAATTGAAAAGGAAAGAGAATTCCAGTTCGCGCTATTATTGATAACAGCAGCATATCCATGGATGCCAACTCTCACTTTCAAATGTCGCTAGATACACCTGCAAAAGTAGCTTAAAAGTCGCTAAATTCACATGGAATTTCGCTTAAATTTAATAGCTAAAATTTAACAAAAAGTATAATCCATATTCCATAATAGGTCTTGTTACTCAATTTTTTACACTGATTCTTCATAAAAATATAAAAAATGTACTAATTTTTCTGCGGACCATGAAAACGTTTTCACGGACCACCAGTTGGTGACCGCTGCTTTAGAACTTATTCCAAGAAGGCACCCCTCCCTATAAGCAGATAGCCCTCAAGGGCTTTCCCATAATTATATAAACCAAACCTTTGTCAAAGAAAGCAAATTAAAGCGTTTCGTTCTTTTATTCACGATTACAATTACATGAATATGTGAAAATAAATTAAAATGATTACTCCAACTGGACAATTTGCCCAGAACTATGAACTTTGTTTTGGCATTTTGCGTCCATTCATGATAAGCGTTGTTTCACTTTTCAAATTGTTGCCACCGAATATTATCGCCTTGTATTATATTTTAAAAAATTAAATAATGAAGAATCTGCATGAATGTATGCATGTTTCTCGCATTGTGATAAAACAACGATACCTAGACATCAAAATTTGAATAACGTAATCTTCCATAGGATATGAGCATGTGGGAGCCCTAATTTGAATTTGAAATTTCTTTTATTTTCGATTTCATATTTTGTAACGCTTCAATGAATTTTTGATTAACAAACTCAAGGATTTCAAAGCGAGCAATAGCAACGTTGTACAGGAAAAACATTTTTATCTCCAGCGCGGGAGACTGTGTATCGGGAATTCTAAAGATACGCTCAGCTTAAAATTATTTTGCGATATTGCTCTTGAACTGAATTTAATGGTTTAAGGGCGAAGAACATGATATTTAATAAATAAAGGTAACACACAAAATGTTAAAAAAAGACCCTTTGGACGTAATTTAAAATCGGAAACCTTTCAGATTTTGTTTTTGTTTTAAATTCGTAGAAAATGTTTTGATTTGAAAAATTGAAGCAACAATTAAATCTATAAATTTTTATAATTTTTTTTTTTTAATTTGAATTATCCTGGGAAAAAAAAATCATAATATGATAAAATCCAAACGGTACCAGAAAGGTCAAAGTAATTTAAAATTGGTACAAAATTAACTAATAATAAGGTAAACTGATAATGGGAATAAGAATATATATGAAGTGTGATTCAACATGGTTCTTTATCAAGGGGATGTTTTAGCTCTTTTCGTTATCTACATTAAACAGTTAAAATGACATCGAAACATTTTTAAACGAAATAATAAACTATTGATAAACAGAAACAAATAAATCTCAACTGTTTATCTTAACTGTTTGAGACAGGTTATACTCAAAGTAACTTTTATTTTTTATAGAAATTTTATTTAGGATCTTGTTTCAACTAAACGTGCAAAAGCAAGAATAAAACTACTACGTTACTATTAAATGTTTAATATTATGATTTCGAGTAATATTAAATTATTAATAAAATAAACCAAACGAAGAAAATTAAGAAGTTGTGTTAATTGTCAAAATTAGGCACAGGAAATATAAGTCTTTCAGTTTCTATTTATCTTTTATTCTATTGCTTTTTAATTACCAATTAAGCAGCTTTCTAATTGTCTTCCTTAATTTATCTTATCCGTGTTTTTAATAATGTTTTAAATCATTAACTATTTACACGGACGACTTTATTTCTGAAAATAAATGAAATAGCTTTATATAATATGCTAAAAAAACTAAACAATTTACGCTAAATAAGACATTGCAAAAATGCTATATTAAGTTATATTTCATATACGAATCTGTATGCATACTACAGAATACAAGTAGCTAGTAAACTCTAAAAAAGAAAGGGAAAATGAACAGGATTTCACAGGAATAAAACTCCTTAAAATACCCCCTCAAAATGCTTAATTAGAGCGGCCACAAATTGCCAGTAGTTATTATATGTTTGTAAACCTCGTTTATTGTTATTGTAAACGATACGAGCAATGTAAAATATTACTGAGCGTGGAAGAAACGAAAGGCAGGCCCTTTCCATGCACTATCATAAAAAAAGACAGACGCAATGATGAACTTCGTCTTGAACAGAATTTATATTATTTTAACTTTAGAAGCAGTTGTATTAAATATACATCTGTTTCCAGTGCTTTTTCTGGCATCATTATTATTTTATTTACATATCAGAAGTTTCATAAAAATTACAAATGCCGAAAATCCAGGTTACTATAGACATTCACTAGTCTCCTTTTCCTTTCTGGTCAATGCATGTCTGCGATTATCAGTCTAAGCGTTAATTAGACTGAATTTCTGTGAAATGAATAAGCAGTTACCAGTTAATTTACACAGAAAATGATAACCCTAAAATCGCCAAATACCCTCGTCCTCTGAAAATCGGTTTTCTACCAGGTCATTTTCTAAGCTACCGGACTATAACAATCGGGCGAGTATGCGATAAATTGTTACGATTAAAGGAATTTATCTGTCTTATTAGAGGGAAGAGATTTAAGCTGTGCACGTCATTTTCTGCATTTACAGCAGAATCCAATTATCTGGACTAAAAGTGTTCAAAATTCCAACTATCCAGATTTTTTCTTGACATTTATGTGGCCAAGTCAGGAAGTACATCGCAATATGTATATTTTTAAAAGCTGTTAGGTTAGTTTTTATTAGTAATATACATTAAGATTAAACTAAAATTTTTGGCAAATAAATGAAACATTAATGGTAAAGACACAATGAACATTAATGGAAAATTTATGTATTATGTTTATATGCACGAATATACGAAACGTATGTGAATGAATATTAGTTACAGAACTGACATATTATGTAATAATAAAGTCGCTATTGGTCACTAATAAAACATAATGAGCATTTTTATTTAGAAAATAGAATTAAAAACTCGAGGGGCCATTATTACATCATTTCCCTTTTACAACAACGGTATTTTGTCGTATAATATTAACTGCAACTGTGGACTACTTTTTCCTGTTAACGTTTTGATATACGATATTACGATTTTAGCGCATTTAGAACAGACAAATCTTTAATACAGATTTTTGAATATCCGGGAAAGCCTTTCTACCAAGTAATACGAATATTTCTGGTTTTTATGCGATTAATTTTCAGGGTAATAGTAATTAAAGTATTTTTTAAAATAGTCATTTAATTTTGTTGGAGTTCTAAAACACTTAAATTTTAGGTTAGTAATTATATTTAAATATATTCCGTGAAGTAGATACTTAACCTAATTGCAACTCTTCTAGAGTTTTTTCGGGATAATAATTATTTAAGTATTTTTTGAAGTAGTTGTGTAACATTTAATGCTCTCTCAATCCGTATGAAAATTTATTTCTGAAAACCCAAATATATGAATTTTTCTGCACGCGTTTTATCGAGAATTCCGGTTAATACCTCTGCAAAAAGACAAAGTGAACTATTATAAATCATTTATGCCCTTAACGAATCAGACAGGTAAAAAATATTCAAATTGAACATTCAATTAAGCTTTAAAGAAAAATATATATGTAAGATAAAAATATATGAATCAAAATTATAGATTAAACTATAAAACATTAATTCTTCCTCTCTATTCTAAAATCGTAATAACTTCTTTGCATTGCGTCATTTCTAGATCACTCTATGATCGGCTCAGCTCTGATGACGTAATCATTGGGAACTGAAACTGTCCTTGTAAACCAAAACTTTTCTCTTCGCGTGCCTCCATCTTGCATAGCGACGCACTTCAGCTTTTGCCCTCTACTCTGCTAAGATGTAATTTCGCTGGCTTGCTTTCTATCTCAACAATATCAAAAATGTAAATCTTCTGTGGAAAGGCACGACTAGAGTGCCAAGTGATTGTGGCCACAAATATCAATTGGAAATAAAAATGGAATTAAAATCGCTTCTACTGCCAAGTTTTATTTACGAAGTCAACACATTAGCTTACGACGCAATCAGATTACTTCCTCTTCAATATAGGATAACTACGCATCGACACTGCTCCGGTATTTCCTGTGCTTTTATTATGACATATATATATATTTATTTAAGTATAGCTTAATAAAATTATATAAACTAATTTCTAATGATGACTACGTGTAAGTAATTTTTATTAGTATTTAACTTTGTTGATGACGCTGCTATTACGAACGCAAATTGATTAAGTCAATCCCGTGACTGATCGTGTTTTGGAGTCGAGAGTAGATGTTCTACTTATGTTACCTGAATTCGCGACACAACCTTTTTTTGGCTTGAAAATAAAATCACATTTTGATACAGTCTATTTCTGTTTGTTATTAATCCGCATCACATCGCTACATTCAAGTATATTGCAATACTTCTTGTACGTAAATCATTTCTGTAAGACAATATTAATGTATAAATAGACAATAATAATGTAATTAGACATTTTTCGCAATTTTAGTAGTTGTAAAATTTAGTAAAGTCATACTCAGAGGTTTCAAAGTAAATGACAGAAACATTTTGCTTATGGGTTTAAAACTGAGGGAAAAAACAATGTTGTTATATATTCGTGCATTTTAAGGAACAGTTTACCTCCGTAATATAAGCAAAAATAATTTTTTAAATGTTTGTGTTAGAAATATGTATCTTATAATAACAGAAATAAAAAATTCCATATTTTTATTTTGCAATGTTAAATTATGGCTTACATCTAACGAGTCAAATTCCTGTTTTTAAAATTCCTTCTTTTAATTCGTATAATTATATAAAAAGCCCTAATCTATACGATTATTATTAGTCTTCATAACCTAATGCTACGCTAAAAACTTAATTTTTTCTTGGGGGCCTACATATATTTTCATCTGCATTACCATATCATTAAAAATAAAATATGAATTTGTATACAAAAACACAAAGCTGTTTAAACATATTTATAGCATATCCGCAGTCCATTAAGGAGAGGAAATAAAAAAGACAGAAAAATTATAAATTCCTTCTGAATTCTGCAACACTTCCAAAATCATTGTTTCGATTAAGGTGGGAACTAATACACTCCAATCTCAGCCCTTCCCTCTAAAAATTGAGCCTAGGGCCTATTACACATTTCCTGCAATTATTCTTCTATTAGCATTTAAAGCCATCAGCGAATGATGGAACAATTCTTCAATTTCCCATTGCTTCGGTTATTGTCACAATTTGGAGAAGATAATTTTCTCCTCAGTTACTCCAGATTAAGGAGCAAAGAATTCATCCTCCAATCAAGACTTGAAATCGTCATCATCATTCGGTATCAAGTAAATTGGGGAAGGAATTAATTAAAGACCCGGGTCTGAGGATGAGTGCGGGGTGGGGGGAGCAAAATTGAGAAATGCAATTTCTTCCGGCGGGCGCTCGGGGCCCAGTGATGGAGGAACGTGAGCCACTCACGTGGAAAGCAATGGCCGGGTAAATGCTCTCGACATTGCCGCTAAAACTGACATAAAATGAGACAGGGGGCTACTACTCATTGGCGATTGCTCCTCATTTCAGTCAGGTAGAAGGAAGTAAAATTTTTAAAGCGTTCTTAAAGGTCTTGTCTAAGAATTCCCTTTTGCCCGCTTTGTGCAACTAGGTTTCTGTCAGTAAAGTACATTAGAAATTATATTATTAAAAACATCAGATAACCATTCTTAACTCTGAAAAACAAATTCTAGATGAAAACGATTGCTAACCGCTGTACGATTGCAGTAAATATGCAACTTGTCGTTTATGGCGTGTTTCATGAGCAGGATTACTGGAGGTTGCATTTAATTGATGATTGATCAAAATTACACTAATGAAGAAAAATATTCTGGGAAAGTTCAACCATGAATTATCAGAATAGTCAGATCCTTCAGCAATTCTTGCAGACAGACAGAAAACTGTAATCTACCTAAATTCGATAAACTAGGCTTGAAGCTTAACAGATATTAATTCATAGCATAACAGATTCCAAAATCAGTCGGTAGCTCACAAAAGATTTCGTAGTGGATGATTATACCACGGTTGGGTTATTATTCCTTAAATTGCTCATTAAAATCATCGAACCAGAGTCACATAATATTTGCCTGACTTCTCAGTAGCAAAACATCCTTTTATAAACACAATCTATTTTTTTATTACAGTTAATTTCGGAACGAAATCAAAAATTTGGAATTCAATAACGTGCTCTTGCAGTTTCAGAGAGAATCATAAGAAATATCGTTAGTCATTGAACTGATGAATAAAATCACAGCGCCAACAGCAATTATGTGGCGCTTTCAGTGTGGCATATTTCAGTGCTTTTTGAGTGGCGAAACACTATTTGTATAAGTACGATCTTGTCTTTGATTCGAGCCATTTTCGGAATGACTAAGACCACTATTTATCATTAACTTAAGCAAGCCAGAAATCGAAGACACGTGGGTTATATACTTATTTCAGTGGAAGATTTTTAATTTGTTATTATTTTCGTGGTTTTGCAGTATGTAAAATGAACATGCATTACAACAGTAAGTGAAATGTAGAATTTCTACGTATACCATCGCAGTAGTTGTTCTCCGTGTAAACTCGTATATTTCTGGCACAGTGAAGACAATCGTTGCGCTGTGAACGGGTGCCTTGTTATCACGAAGAACTAATGGCTTTCTAGTTCATTCATACACATAGACACATAAAGGATTATCAGTGTTGCAGTATAACACTAAATTAAACCACTAAACTTGTAATTCTAATGCTTACAGGTACGTTCACATAGCGATATGTCGCTTATAGTTACTTCCAAAAAGACTGCTAGTTAACACCCCGATCATGACTACAGTCATGACTACAGTTTTGTACAAGTATAGATTTAAAACTCACCAAACTTTCATAGAACGCTTCTGTCAGGTTACTACTAAAGCCAGAATTTGTAACCTAAAGGGTCGATTATTTATCGACAGTAAGTTTTCTTCGTGTCACCTTCCCTTGCAAAATACAATTATCAAGTTCAAGTTCTTTAGACCCTTGATTTATCTTTAGATAATCACTGTAGAAAAGTGGCATTGTAAACTCAGTGGTACGGCAATTAGAACTGATTTAGACTCCAAATTAGTATTAACTCATCCAAAGTGATCGGTGTTAGTACTTATGAGAAGCAAGGCAGTTTCGTTGCTCTTACTTAGTCTTCTTTAGTTTTTAAAGTCCACGCTTTATTTTGCATACATTTCTGGTCTGATAGATCATACGTGTCTTGAATTAAAGAGAAGTTAGTGCGGATGTTAAATTAAGCTTAACTGCCGTTAAAACTTAAAGTAATTGTAACTAAATTTTCGGAACTTTGATAAAATGTTTTACTGAAATGAGAGTTATTGTCAGTAATATGACACAGCATGTACCAGAAAACATAATGAAAAATTTAAACAGATGTCCCAAGATAAGAATAGATAATTTTAGTCTTCTGTCATTATTAACCGATCGTTTGAAATTGCTTTGCTGCAGCTTAATTATTAAATCGAATCTCATTGTTACTTTAGAGCGTAAGAGATTTTGATGCTGAATAAATGGGATTTGTCTGCACAGAGGTGTCTGGAAATTCCGCGTATAATTATATAATTGTCAAGCTCTTGCCTGCCGTAGGAGAGGAGGCTACATTAACCCTTCCCCCGTAATTGCTCCATTTGATGGAGATGCAGTTCAATTTCGGGAGGCAAGAGAATTAGTAATCTACTGATTGCTACATAACCAAGAATGGTTCGTTCTCAGAGTTAAATGCAAGAAAGAGATCCTCTTTAGAACGTTTATTATACTTTGTGCTGAATTGGCTTGAAATTCATTTTGCTCATTTGAGCACATATGCTCTCTTGGTAAGGAACCAAGTTTCACACTACAACAAAATTCTAACCGTCACCCCAAATTCAAATTCAACACTTGAAATATAAATGCAAACTATTTGAGCACAAAATAAAGTCGCAGTAGATAAAAATTTTGTATTCACGCCGCCATTAGAAGAAGGAAAAAGCAAGACCCGAACGTGCATTAGCTAGTATCAGTTGATATTCTTTTGTCCACATTGTTAATTCCGCGGTTGGGTGTCTTCTGTGAAAAACGGGTTTTTAATCTTCATCTTCAGCAAACTGAATAAGCATATGTACTGCTCTGAAGCTCGAGATAACGTTTTCCGTAAATAATATTTTTTAAATACCAACTCCATTACAACACCGCCCCTAGTGGTACGTGAACTCATAATCTTTAAAAAATTTTTTCATTTGATTTTAGATTTTTCTCAAAACGAATTTTTGGAAGTATATTCATTTAAAACTGTGATAAAAACTTGACATTTAAAAGAATATATCTGAAACTGACACGGTAAGCGGCAAAACATTCAAGTTCAGACAACTCACGTGGTCTTCGGTTGTCCGGTAATATACAGCCCTTGAACTCGTTTTTGATTGGGTACCGCTTTCCGTCACAACGCGTAATTGCGTTGGTGTAAATTGTCCTTGAAAAGGAAAATGGTCACAGCAATGTAGAAGGAGAGAGAAGCAGAGAACGAACGACTAAACGAAACCTAGAACGTCTGGATAAGATTGATTTGTTTTTGTTCAGGTTCAATTTCTTTCGTTAGTTTAAATTTCAGTTTAAAAATTGTAATTTTATGCTTGACTAAAACTATATGTAAGGTTCTGCGACACTAACATTACGCAAGTATCATGTTAGAAAATTTAATTTTGAAATGACGCAGCTTATTATTTATTTAAATGAGGCAGGTAGATTTTCTTATACATATGCAGGGCTAGTACTAGGCATTTTGAAGCCCGGTGAAACGCTATGTATCCTATTTTCGGCTGTACTGCAATCTTTAAGAACTGAAAATATTTCAGTCCCTAAATTCTGCTGCTCACTGCTTTCCTTGAATTCTAAAAAATTGTGCGATTGCCAAATTTTGCTGCTGAGTGATTCTCTAAATTCTAAAAATTTTGCCGTCTCTAAAATCTGTCGCCCGGAGCAATGCACAGATTACACCGGTTCTGGTGCTGGATCTGTATATATGCTGTTTTTTTCATAGAATGAAAGAGGAAATAACTAAATTAAACAGATAAGGGATTCTTGAAAATTAAAGTTTTCAAGTTTCAAATGTTTTTATTTTCTTATGTTGTTGTCGTAAGCTGACATCAGAACAAGTACACGAAGTGCTGAGTAGCGCAGGCTTACATCTATCGTTTACACGACCTTTGGGAACCATATAGGCGATAGTATGATTTTGAACAATTCCGTCCTAGTTTTGAAGGCGAATTGCTCTGGAGACGAATCCAAAGGTCTCTTACTTCTCTTTGTAAACCATGGAACCTTTTGCAGGGACTTGTTTTACCAACTGTGTATTTTTAAGCGCCATCCCATGTTGCAAAGCTACTATACACTTACAAACATCCAGGCCTTTTCCAAGATTCGAGAGCAGTCAGCGTCGCTAATCACGATACAAGGTCAGGGCTGCCTGATTTACCTATTTTTTTGTATCTTATATATGTATGCAATAAATGTTTCAATCTATCGTAGAAAATACATGTTAATGTCAGTTTTATTGCTGGTAAATATTTCTGAAAATAGTAGGCAGGTGGATGTTCATTGATCTTCTTCATGTTTTTTTTTTTTTTTTTTTTTTTTTTATAATCTACTGATTGAACTCAATAAAGCTGTACAGAACGCAAATATGGGTGCACCATACGATAAGTTTAATTTTCATACAACAATCTGTGGCAAATGTATTATTGCTGTTATAACAAGATATCGAAAATGATTCAGTTATATTCTAGTGCAAGAAATGGGTTTTAAAGTTATACAGATATTATTAAGACCATCTACATCTGACAGCAATCCGTTTTCTTATTTTGTTCCCAAAGCTTGTATATAAATTCATTCTTAATGAATAACTAATTATTTCTTTCATTGTTTTCCAAAATGGCGAATATAACCGACCGAAGAATATTTTGATGTCGCAATGGAATTTCTGGTCAAGAGATTTGAGTAGAATATGGTGTTTAAGGAAGGCAGAGATTGTGTCGAACATGAATCATGCTTTGGGTAGATAATGCAATTCACCTAATAAAGGAATGTATGTATTTAGCTCAGAAATTTAGTGTTTAACTATCGTTTCTTTTACAATTAAGGATTACTGAATACGTTTCATTGCCATATGTGTGTTTTCATGCAATTCTGAAAGATCATCTAGGCTCCTAGCGTTTTCCTCTTGAGTTGTTGTAAAAACGCCAAAGTGTTCAAGTTGCCTCGTTGTTCAAGTTCTCTCAAGGCAAATCCTTGAAGCGCATCAAGGCGAATCATTGAATTCTTGAAACGCTGATGCGACATGGATCTGCAGAACACGTTCAACTCACTTACGAGTGGATATGGAAGGCTGAAGCAAGACCTAAAGGACTACTCTAAAATTAGTCAAAAGGCAAGGTAATGTCGACTGTTTGCTATGATTGCTATGGTGCTATGCTTCGTGAATTTCAGCCGCAAGTCAAATTGTTAACGAAGAATAATATTTGAGTGTTTTTTGAAGCAGTTTGTAGAAAATGATTTGGATCATGACAATATGCTTATAAGGATTACACAACGTAATGTGTCTGTTTACAATGCTCTTGTTTGTGAATGCTTGTCCATAATTCTAGCACCACAAGCTCCATTGTTCTCTTAAAATATCATCATGCAATTTTTTCTTACTTCCGTGATTAAAAATGTGTCGCCTCGTTTTGGGGCAGTATTCATGCAGCAAAAGAAAATTCGCTGTAAGACTTAAGGGGTTTCACAAAAATGGCTTTATAACATGTTTTGAGAGTCGGGAAAAACGTTGATATAGGTGCACTGCATTCGGAATAGGGTTACATTGAAAGGATATAAAAAATATCGACCACTAAATTGAAATCTTATGTTTCAATGCGTTATTTCCGATATTTCTTCCTCCAGTAATATTTATTGATTAACCTTTCAATCAGATCAGGAACGGAATAGTTTTTTCGCAACTTTCTAGAAACGATTTCTTTGAAGAATTTTATTCCTACTAAAGCCAAATTCGTTTCCAAAATTGAAGAAGTAGTACTTTTGTTTCATTATTTTCGTCGATAAATTTACTTATCATCTTACTAAGCAATTTTTCTCGCCAGATATTTCCAAACCTTCAAAGATAGCCATTAGAAAAACATGATTGTTCATATGGTTTTTCCTTTTGAAATTATCGCTTTCTTGGTTTCCAAAGACACTTTATAAGAATGATTTTCAGGCATCTTTGCAAGATACGTAAGATATAATAGTAAAGTAAGATATATAATTTAATGAAGTAAGTAATAATAAATAATCTAATGAAGTAAGTAATAATAAATAATCTAATAAAGTAAGAGATATATTCATACTATTTTATTCAATATTTCTAAATTATGCACTGAAAATTGTTCTGAAACATTACATTGCACCTAACTATATGAAATGCATCACGCATAAAATAATGGCAAGGCCTATAAAAATGGATTTATCATAAAAATCACAAATTTATGTGGTAAGATAAAAAAATTAGAAATCAGTTCGTCTAAAGGTAGAAAAATTTGTCTTAAGACTATTCTTCAAGTTAAAGAAAAAGATTTGAATATTTATTATTCAATTGGAGAAAATATTTTGAAACTTTATTTTTTCATTTGAGTTGAACTTATGTTTTTACATTCTTGTACACGAAGTAAAGGAACTACTGTAAACGCGAAAAATTTCGGGTATCTTATTTCAACGAAAATACGATTCAGTTATATTTTCAACGATTGAGTTATATATATATATATATTTTTGTTCTGGTTAAGGATTTTATGCCTTTAGTTTATTTTCATGCGATAGTTGTACAATTATCAGCAATTTAAAAGTTGTTAATGTGCTACTAAGCCTAACGAAACCGTCATTTATTTACCTTTGAAACTCTTAATAGAGTAGAGAATTAAGTCATTTTTCTGCACCGAAAAATCTATCTTCTTGCCCGTTGGCCGAATTTCTTATTTTTGCATAGAAACTCTAATCTTAATTGTATAAACTGTTTTTTAACTGTTTGAATTGTACTTGGTGTTTTATGTTTTTCTGCATTTTACAATTTTTCATGAAGATGTTTTGAGTTTTTATGTATTTTTGCTTTACCGCGAAGTGAGAACTGAATTGTTTGAATGAAAAATATACCTCTAATGCAATTTGAGAAAATACGTTTGATTGAAATACAGCAAAAAATGTGTATAATTTAATAGGCCGGACAAGGAAGTCATGTGATGTCCAAATCGCATTTTTTATTACAAAAGAAAAAATGAATGATAGTGCTGCAATAATATTTTGCTTGCTTTTATATTTTTATTTAATATTTTGCTTGTTGTTCTATTAACGTGCTGAAAATTTATTTATAAGCACGTAATTACATTGGAATATATCAGAGAATATTTTTCGTTTTATATTATAGGAATAGAATAGATTATATATAAAATATAATGCATATAATTATATTATATGAAATAATATAATAATACATATTGCATAAAATAACATAATAATACATATTATGTAAAATAATAACATAATTAGTACAAAGGGAAGACTGTCCCTGAAGGACTATTGTTTTTCGTTTTGCGATTTTGCGTTGAATCACTATAAATGTCCGTTTCACTTTTCAAATTGTTGCCACCCAATGTTAGAGTCCTGCATTATATTTGAAGAAATTAAATAATGAAAAATCTGCATAAATATATGTATATTTCTCACATTGTGATAAACAACGCTACATAGAGCCATCGAATTTTGAATGACGTCATCCTCCTACGAATATGGGCATGTGGAAGACCAAATTTGAAATTCGGAATTTGTTTTATGATCGATTTCGTATTTTTTAAAACTTAATCGAGATTTTAAGTAACAAACTCAGGGATTTCAAAGCGAACAATGGCGACGTTGTACAGAAAAAAAACATTTTTATCTCCAGCGCGTGAGACTGTGTATCGGAAATTCTAAAGATGGCTCGTTTTAAAATTATTTTGCGACATTGCTACTTAATTGAATTTTGTGGTTTAAATGCAAAGAACATGATATTTAATAAATAAGGGTAACACACAAAACGTTAAAAAAACGCCACTTTGGACGTAATTTAAAATCTGAAACCTTTCAGATTTTTTTTTAATACGTTTTAAGGATTTGCTTTCATACTAAATATAATAGCTTATTTTCGATACTTTACCAAAAATATTTCTTGGCTTATTTGAAAACACTGGCGAAATTTAACTTCTTGTTCACCGGACTGGGGAATTTAATGGCGGCTTCAAATACAAAAACTCGACGAATTCAAGATGTAATATACAGCTTGAAACATGGCATGTAAGTTATAAGAAGAAAATAATTTGCTGCTCATGAAGAAAGACCTCGTGAGACCCAAAATGCAATAAAACCTTTTCTACAAGATCAGACCAAATTTTATCTTTTCAACTTCCTTAAGCTAACATACGTTATGTATTTCTTATATAGTTATATAGTGAATATTTTAGGATTTTTAAGTGTTTATTTTGAACACCAAATACTAGTGCGTTCGTATTAGTTACATAAATCAAAATAAAAATTGGCAAAATATTTATAACATTTTTAGTTTGAAATTTGAATCTCTTTCGTTTCAACAGATAAGCACTTTATAAACGTGTGTTTGTTTGAATGATATTAAGCTGTAAAGTGATTAATTGAAACTAAACTTTTACATTATTTTGTATACAGAAAGTTGCCAAATCACTTTTATGAAATTTAAATATTTATTTATCTTTAATTTAAATTTCCTGCTTCTTCTTATTTTTTATTCATGGTTGTTTAGTTCCGAACTTTACCTGTGTCTTCCGAAAATTTGGCGACCAGAATTAAAATACATTTTTGCTATTGGCGTTGATATTTTTCGCCATGTGGCTCTGGTAACCCTATCACGTTACTTTAGGCCCGTAAACATTTACTATCTTTTCTTGGTTCGAAACCAACTTTTTGCTTTTTGCTTTTGGCAGCAACGTATCTCATCTTGCATTCTTTTCGCTTCTTACCTGAGTCTTGCCAGGTTGTTTATAGTGGTTGCGCCGCTTTGCTATGCGATCAAAACTATTTTCTTTTTGCATTTATTGTTATAATATTTATTTTTGGAGGCCAAAAAAAATTTCGCTTCCTTACCTATCTCATTTTTACGCAGTTGTAAAACACGCATTTGGGCTGCGTGCTGTAAATATATAGGAAAGCTCGGTATGCTATGCTTCTTTTCGTTTTATATTTTTTGTTAATGCTGTTTATTTGTTCGCAGTTGTAAAAAGTTTGGAAACGTGTCGTACGTGACGCGTGCGAAAACACCAGGCTTCGAAATTACTTTATTTGATTGTTTTTTAATGCTCGTAGAGTAAGATGTGGAAAAGAAATCTACGCCCCGAAGGGGATTCTGGGAGGATTCGGTGAAAAGGTAGGTCATTATTTCCATACTAATGTCGAATATAGGATTTAAATGCGGAACTAGAAGAGTAGTCGAATCAAAAGGGGTGGACTTTTCTTCTTCCACTGCGTAATGTATTTTTGTCTTTTTTAAAAAAATTCAGGTGGGTAATGTGCAAAATCATTTAGGTAATCACTTATTTGAACTTCTGAAAACTGTTTCGTGTATTATCGATAATGCATAAAAAGTGAAAAAATGGGAAAGATTTTGATCTCATACTTCAATGAAATCTTTTTATTACTATTATTTAGATTAACGATTTTTATCTTGAGGGTTAATGTGGATCCTTCCAGGCTCTATGTATGGGTTTTAGGGGTCTACTCCAAAAAAGCGCAATTTTATTTAAACTAAATATTTGCTAAGAATTTGAAGTTTCATTGAAAAATTGAAAGTATCTTGTTTTTAAACCAAATCAAACAAAAATTTAGATAATTTTTTTTAATATGCATGTTTGCTTGTTAAAGAACATGCCATAAATACATTTACTGACTCAAACAGGTAAATGCCCACCAGCGGTTTGAATCCCGGGAACGGGCTGGCTGCATGGGGGTTTCCCATGTGTAAAATATGCACGAGCCAGTTTCCCTTAGAAAGCCCTCCACGAAGAAATCCCTCCTCTTAGGCAGATAGCCCTCGGCGCTTTGCCGTAATCACATAAACCAATCAAATGGGTAAAAGACTTTTACGTTTGGTGTTCAAAATGGAAATCTGGGAATTAAAATAGCTGAATATAAACCAAAGCGCTGACTGGAATCGAGCATGTGACCTTCGCATAGACGCCTGTCCATTACAAAACTACAGTACACAAGATATGGGAACTAATTGATTAAAAAGGATCTTTCATTTTAAATCTGAATGTTAATTAGTTCTTACTTTATATCTGACAGTAATCAACATTTGAGTGTGGGAATTTAATACACTTTTATTGATTTTTAAACAAATGTATTTCATCATACGTCTAGCATTTTTACAGCAATTTCTTTTCCCGACGGTGAGCCCAACCGTCCGTAGACGTTGGCCACTATTAAGGTCAAAAGCATGAGTCACTTTATTGCGGAGGCACCTAATAGGGGATCACTATTTCCTCCTATGAGGGGGCGCAAAATTTATATCCATGCCTTCCTCCAGTATTCAAATCTGAACCCTTTTGGTGTGGCAGTCATAGTCACTAACCACTGTCTCGTCTGAGAGGCTCACACAGAAAACTTAAATCGATGATTTCAAGAATGGTTCTCGTTAAAAGAAATTTAGAGTTTTCATTACTTAACACATTAAGCTTCATGTCAGGCGCCGGTGACTGACAATATGCCGTTCGTTCTGCCTAAATAAGTCATTGTTGACTGATGATATAGAATTTTAAAAATAATTTCTTCTATAAAATTTATCCTGACTCATATTCTACACAGATCTCCGGCCGCTAGATTATCGGTGAAATCGGATATGATGGACTAAATGGAAAGGATGACAAAACAAGCTTGGCGTATTATAAAAATAAATAAATAAGAAAATAAATCTAAGTTTAGCTTGACATTTATTGTTAAAAATGCAGAATGCGTTTTCATCTCAAGATAATAATGTGTTAGTTCATATTATGACAGGTTTTTGAGGTATCATGAAAGAACGACGATGTACTTTTAGTTCATTTCCCTTTGCTCTCTTGAGTACTCATTTGCATGCATACGCAGGATCACAAAATTAAAATACTTATACACTGATTTCAATATTTAGTGTATTCAGGAACTTTTGGAAAATTTGCGATTTAAGAAAAATATTCTGCTTTGATATATAAATATAAACTTTCGGATAATGCTCCCAAGGGATGTAGTGGTTAACTCATTCAGGTAGTGAGTGGGAGATTTGAGTTCAGTTCTCTGTGACACACATTTTACAATAGATTTAAACAAATATAATGACTCTATAGGTTTATGAGAGCGAGTCTTTTAACCAGCTACTTACGAGTTTTTTAGCACATAAATATGTTCTTTTACTTAAATAAAATAATAAGAATTTTCTGCTAACCTTGACTATATATCGCACAACAGCGTCATATTCACTAATGGAAAATGAAATCCCTACATGAAGAAGCAGTTGTGCTATATAAACGAAATTTGGGAGGGGAGCGTGTGTTTGCACATTTGAAACATGACGTCTATTCAAATTTCGCGCTAGACGAATACGTGTAACGCTAGTAACGCCACTATGAACATGGAAATAACGTTTGCATTAAGTGAGCGATGTAAGCTTAGCGTGTGCTTTATTTATCTTCAGGATTGGGCGTTGTGAGCGAGATTTGAGTCAAGAATGCCTTTAAGGAGATAAAAGAAGGCAATATCAGCAATTTACTGAGTTTGAACGAGACCGTGTAGGGTGACGAGAAGGTGGATTTCCTTCTCTCGATATTGCAGAAAGACATGGCTGGGATTTATCCAGTGTGCATTCGTATTGGTAGCACACGTTTAATTTTAAATGTATTTTATTAAATGGATTGAGAGAGGAAAAATTACAATAAACCTGAGAATGCAAAGTATAGTATTAACATTCCTTTGACGAAGTAGAACTACGTAGAACTAAATGTCAGCCAGAAAGCTTTCTCTACAGAGATTCTAGATTGAATTGTAATCTTTGGATAAGAACTCTATCTTCTGTACGTGCGAAATGTGACAGGCGCATCTGCTCAAATTAATGCTTCAAAACACGGACATCAGTATATCATTCCATCAAGAAATACATTTCATGTTAATCTGAGGCAAATACAAGTAAGCATTTGAAAACATTTCAACCTCTTCTCCGTTTCAGCAAAAGCAACTTACAGCCGAGAAATTCATGTCTGGGCTTCAAATCTGAGGCAAATACAAGGTGTCTACAACTTTTGCAATACTGTACTCTTTTGCAAGCAGAATAAAATCAGTTTAAATCAGTCATATACTCCAGCCATCAGAAATACGGTATACATCTAAAACGTTGTAAAAATTAATGTAGCATAAATAAAGAGCTATTTATAATCAACTGCTCTTATATGTTATATGTAAATTCATATGTTCAAAAAACTGAGATATAATTGGCTGGTGTTTGGTTTTGTTTGAATGAAAAACCTCAACAACGTTTCGTAGTGTGATTGGAAAGTTGTAATGCAGAACACTCCAAAGGCTGCGGTTAGTTAGAAGATGTGTGTGGATGGGGAAATTTGATGCAACTAAGGGAATTTGACGAAACGAACCCAACAGAACTCGCAAAAACAAATGTTTCATCACTAAAGTGATTTTTACGGCTGCTGTCGCCCAGCCACATAACGATTCAAATCGCAAACAATTTTGTTTTTATGTAAAAATTAGGATATGGTCCTTTCTTCGTCAAGAAATGACTAAGCGAAACGCGAGAAATAGTCCTAAAGGAGCCTTGTTAACAAAAGATGTGGAGTCCTTGCAAGAAAATTCCTTTAACCCTTTGACTACTAACGGAACATAAATGTCGTATTGAAAGTTTAGAAATTACAGTTAAAAGTACTTAGAATCTCCTGAATGTTGGGGATAAAATTTTGTGCTTTTACTGCTGAGAAGCAACCCCTATATGCGTGATGGTCTGGGCCTGATTCTGTGTGCCTCATTGATTCCAAAACCTTAGCATGCTTTTCATTTGATTCCAAGGCAAATCTGGACTCGTTTGTGAACAAGACGTTGCGCCAGTCTGAACCAATCCAAATAAAGTGTTGACAACACTACTTTAATCTTACTCCTCTGGACTGGGTTGTTAGTAGAAACAAATATTTGGCACTCGGACGAACAATACCTTCATGAACCGGGCGTACAGTTCCGTCCTTTAACGCATGAAACTGATAGATAAAAAGAAAACACTTCTAGAAAGGAAGAGGATCCTCCTAATTTCTGACAAAATTCTTCCAATTTTTGTCTTTGATAGATTGCTACCTTTGTATATGACAACTATGTCAGGGTCTCTCAAATGTTCGTTATTTGGACTGCATGGAAAAAATGGAAAGTTGTATCAGGTCGATGGTTATCGCAAATATTCTCAATATATATAAGAGCTTTTTGAACTGAAACAAATCTATAGAATCAGAAACTTGTCACAAATACTTCAGTTATTATGCACTTTTTGTATTAGTTATCAGGTATTTTTTTCTGAAAGAAATTTGTAGAATAGTATAAAATACGATCTTCTGTCTGTTAGATTAACTGCGCACTATTTTCTGGCAGAAATACAAAATTCAAAATTATTCTTCTAGAAAAGGAACGGACGAGCGGAAAGCAATTCAAGCAGACTTTTCTGTAGAGGAAGACAAGAGCGGATAGATCCACAATGCCAGAAAACACGCCGGGAACGCCAAATACATATATGCAGGGAAAGAGGAAAAAATGAAAATCCAAAAATGACAGTGGGGTCTAAAACAGCCACCTGTTACGAGGGGAACGATGCAATTTATTCGACGGCAATTCCGTCTGCAGCCTTGCCGCTGCAGAGACGGAGCTTCCCGGCGACTCATCAATCAACCGTCCGTCAAACGGTCGTGCAGGGTTGCCGTATGTATGACCGATCACCGCCAAGCAAGGATAATCTTTTTTTTTTTTTTTTTTTTTTCTTCCATTTCTTTCTGAAGATTGTTTTTGCCGTGATTTCTAGTATTTATTAATTTAAAAAGTAGATTAAAAAAATTGAAACGCTGTGCATTATGGAGGTCCCGAAAATTTTCTAAAGGTATTTGTTTTCAGGTATGTACAATGCCAGTAAATGTGTTTTCGTAGCAATGATTTTACACATAATATAAGAATATTTGAAATTAGTTTATTCTAGAAGCCATCAATCGTATTGCTATGATTCTTTCGCTTTGAGAAACAATGATATAAGTTTTCAGATTTTCTCGCACTTCCTTTTCGTTTTTTTTTTTTTTTTTTTTTTTTTTTTTTTTTTTCGAGGGGGAATTACCCCCCTCAAAACTTACACACACGCACATTACTTTACAAATTAAAAAGTAATAAACATTACATTTTAAATATAGTGATATTTGACATAAATTTATTAGCATACTTTGAATGGCTGATTACCCATGTAAAATGTTACAGTAAATTTGCAAATTATTGGGATCATAATAGATTCATTGGCTAATTATTATATTGAATTCTGAAGCAAATAATTTAAGGCAGGCTTCAGCCGTGTCTCATTAATCATGTTTATACATTTTGTATCTTGATGGCTGAGCAACTGTCAAGTTAACAAACAGTCGCTGAACGCTGAGAGCTCGAATCCCAGGAAAAGGGCCCAAATATTACCGTGGTTTTTTCTGATCGTAGCATAAATATGAAACAAATTTCCTTTCAAATTCCTTCGTAAACGCGTCCGTGTTGTTGTTGTTGTGACTTATCTTACTTGTCTGACAGTAACATCAGCACAAGCCCACAAAATTCATCGTGGCAAGGAGTGCAAAATTGCGGTTGTCGTTAGCAAAAGCCTTGAGCATGATACCGATATTAGTACGACTTTTGCTCAATTCCGCCTCAAATCTTGATGGATAACACCGCGGAGGGAGAGTCTCCCCCCTTTTTCCCTATCACCAGCCTCTCAAGAGGACTTTCAGCTCTCCACGTATTTAGAGTACTTCATGCCGCACTGACCCTATATATTTACAAACATTCATGCCGTCTTCGGGATTCGATCCCAGGTCTTTCGGTACGGCAGTCAGCGTCGTTAACCACTATCCCCGGTTGGGCGGCATGCATCCCTTTTCGAAAACAAATAGCCCTCAGGCATTTTGTTGCGTTTAGTAGAAGAAGCAAACAATCTGTACTTTGGAGGTTAGAAGCTAATCATACCAAACAAACAGTATGCAAACATTGTCTTGAAAAGCATCGCTAATAAAAAGTGGTATTGTTTTCATAATGCAGTTAATAAAGTGCAGAAAATTAAAACAAAATGATTATCAAATACTGCCATTAGTTACAATTAACACAGCTTTTGACAGAATTAATGATGAAATACCACAGTTGCGGTGAATGTTGTTAGCAGGAATACACACAAGCCATTATTCTATGCAAATCCACCTGGTTATACCTAATTTTTCTAACTTTAGTACTAGTGTGTATCGCAGATCTTTGTCAGCTTACCTTTCCCACACTTCAAATCCTGTCATTCTACTCAAAAGAAGACAACTTCATTTTATACTCCCGTTTTCCGTGCACTTTGTTATGCGTGAAAGTTTCCGCCCTCCACCGCCCCAAGTCAGCTCTTAATCAAAAATGCAAATACTTTAGAACGGATACTATTGGCTTATGTTTCTTACTCAGTATTATTGATCAAGCGATTAAATAAATTTCATCTCAACACATGAATATAATTAAAAAAATTACTGACTTCGAATATTTGTAAAATAAAGCTCTTTGTATTTATAACTGTCGTAACGACATTAAAATTTACGTAATTCGTAAATGATGTTAAAATTTTATTACTTTAACATAAAGAATCTATATATTTAGATACTAGGGTTTTCTATAGTGCCTTGTTGATAAATAAAATTATGTAAAATTATGTTGCTCAATGCACGAGAAAACTCGTACAAATAACTTTCAGTGTATTTAAATTGTGTTATTCATGTTGTAGATGGTTTCAGTATAATAATGTAGCAATGGTATTTCAAAATATGTCGAAATAATCTACGCATAATTTGTCGACGACAGTGGCATTCCGTTGATGTTCACGAGTTCAGTACACCCGGACATAAAACTGCAAGATAATATAACGACATTTTTTTTCTGGTTTGACTGTTAGGAAGCAGCCTTAGTATCTGTGGTGTCTGAGCTTGATTCTATGTGTCTCATTCTTTCCAAAAAATTACCACGCTTTTCATTTAATTTCAATGCAAATCTGGACTTGTTCGTGAGCAAGACGTTGCTCCAGTCTGAGACAATCCAATTAAAATGTTGACGAAGGCATCCCCCTCCCTTAAGCAGATTAGTGCTCGCGCGCTTTCCCGTAATTAAGTAAACCGAAACCAATAATCCCAAAATACACTTCCATATATATATATATATATATATATATATATATATATATATAGAGAGAGAGAGAGAGAGAGAAAATGGTTTGTATGTTAGCAGTACAGAGGGAACGAAGTTTATGTTATTGGTATTATGAATGACAGTAAAATTGCTACACTTCTTAGAAGAGGGTTGCAATATTTCTTTATGGCTATTGGTTAAACAAAGCATTTGGTTTTATTATAATAGGAGAAAGAATTTTACAATGAGTTTCACTCATATTAAATGTACTACCTTAACCATCATTAATGTAATATGAGCATTAACGCATCCTTAACGTAATATGAACATATTTTGGAATTACGCACTTCAGGAAACTTTATTTTAAGCACTTTGCCGTTTCGGTGTTTAAAGTCAAAATAATAAAATTAAAAAAACATATTTTAGTTTGGAACAAAGTTAATTCACATTTAATCTTAATCTTTAAGGAGCACTTATGTAGAAGAGAAAAATAATTTAAATTCTAAAAAATGTAGTATAGTATGTAATGTAGAATATCATATAATGAATTTTTAGTGTTACTGTCAAATACCTTGTTCTAGCAGATAGTCAATCCATAATTTTAGAAATTTTATAACATCTTTCAACAAAATCGATACGATGTTCTGATTCATTGGAGTGGCGAAACATTGCCAAATATAGCACTCGTTTTTAGGTAGAAAAACGCGGGGCTTACGGTCGATGAAACTTATGCCACGCGCCCTCCCTACATATGTCTTTGCTGCCGACTTTCCTTCCACTGAGCAAAGGAATAATATATATATATATCCTCCTTTATCAAATTCTGCCGCTTGGGACAGTTTGTGTCATCATTGATATTCAGAAACGTACCACTCATATTTCTTTTGATACATTTCGAAGTAGTCACAGGTGCACTCGGCGAAATTAAACTTGAGGTTTTCGCAGCAGTTCTGAAAATTATAGAAATGATTTTCTAGTTATCACGCTACGTCTGGTACTCTATCTTGTAAAACATTTTACTCTGTAGTTGTTGGAACACTTGGCTTGAGGTATAAATTTAAAGTGAAGATGTGATATCTAATTTGAGTTTAATCATTTCTTAGAACAATTTTGTTTCTACTCTTTTTCATTTTTTTTTGTCGAAGAATGATTTTTAAAACATGCATGGCGATTCTCCATTTATGAATATCATTGCGTTTAGTGGCGTTTGAATTTATTGAATTTATCGGAATGATTTAAAGGAGTGAGTGTCATTTGTATTTGTTCAGTCCACGCGTATAAAACGTTTCCATAAGTCGTTTTTTCAAAGTGAATTTATAATGTAAATGTAGAAGATTAAATAAAGAAGCAGATGTCAATCAAAATAGCTGATAATCTCCAGTTCCATTAGCGTCCATCAGCGGCCGAGCGGTAAATTCACTGAACACTGGTAGTTAGTTCACTCTTACTCGAATCCCGGCGAACGGGTTGGCTGCATGGGCGTTTTCGCGGTTTTCCTCATGAGTAACATGTATAAAGAGCCAGCTTCTCCACGAAGGCATTCCTCACCTTTGGCAGATAGCCTTCGATTGCTGTGACATAATCAAATAAACTAGTAAAAATGAATCCGAGTAATAACATAATCTTTCAGTAAAGCCCAGTCTAAAATTAAAAAATTATTATTTAGAATTCAAAATACATTAATGATTATCATGATCCGAATAATTTATTTTCAAAATGGAGATATTTTTCACAGAATGTTATAGAACTTGCGTTAAAGATTGAAACCACACTGGAAGGCTTCAGCGCACAACCAACTTGTAATATTACTTATATTAATTTAAAAAAAATATTTTTAGTTTAAGGATTTTTTTGCACGATTATTAAATAATGATTCTTATGATGAAACTTATGCCATGCGCCTACATAGGACATTACATGTAATAAAACACTATGTGAGAATACTCATGACGTAACATTTAGAGGTTGAAAACTTTTAAATACTTACTTGAAAATTCTTTAGACGTACTAAATGTAGAAAAACTCTAAATTAAGAGCACGTGTAAATCACAAGATAATGTCATTATATGGCATTTAAGGTTAAAAGAATCAACTTCTAATTTTTCTATTTTATTCATTAACCGATTTCTCAATGCAAATTTTAAAATAATAAAATAAAAAAAAGGCATAAGAAATCGCGAATTTTGCACTTAAATATATCGGTTATTTTTTGTGTTACTTGGATCAAATGTTTTTATTTTAATTTTTTTAATACAGAATATACCATTTTTCTAAATATAAGTATAGGGACTGCGAGAAAATTAGATTTCATATCTTTTACAAGTTGTTTTAATTTAAAAATAACAAAACATGAATGTTTGTCTCATTATAAAACTTTTTTATTATCAGAAGAATAAGTCTACGATCAACAATTGTGAAATTAAAAGGCCGGATAAAGATTTTTGTGGAGACGTCGTACATAGATGATGCTAAGGTGTATAAACTCTTTATTTTGCTATATATCAATGTTTTATAGAATGTGATGTTTTAAGAGGTATAGCTTGTTTACATCAATTTTTTTATCGTACACCCTATTCTATTTTTTTAGTTGTTAATGCTATGGATTTTTTAAAATTCAGTATTATTGCAAATATTATTTTCTTCTATGCTACAAAATTCTAATTTGATATTTCAGTGATTCCATTTCATTCACCCCAAAAGAACATATTTTGTCTTATTTCTTCTTCGTTTGCCTGGCTTTTGTGTGTAGTTTTCTAGATTTGCTAGATTGCCTAGTTTGCTAGTTCTTTTAGGAAGTTACGTAGTTCTCTGTAAGTTGTTAAAAGGGGTGTAAGGAATTAGCATATTACCCTATCCATGTTCTCGTAGTAGAAATGCGTAGCATTTTCTGCTAGGTCGGTGGTTCAAGTATCGAAAAAAGCTTAGTTGCTTTTTCATATTTCTAAGTTCTAAGAAGGTAATAATCTTTACTGCAGTGGATAGCAATTGGTCACCATGTAGATTGGTAGATTAGGTCTCGTACCTCTCCCCAATCACCTTTTATGTTGGGGAGAATGAAAGGAATTATTGCCTCTCTTTTGTGTGTTAAGTAGTTTAGACATTTAGCCAGCAAAATGGAAATTCCATGATTGGATTCCAGATTCATTGTACATTTCTCAATTCTGAAAACTAATTTATCTCTGCAAGGTAAGTATCCTATGGTTTGCAGGGATTGTAATAAAGTATTAAACTAATTAGCCATATTCTATTACATTTCCTTGTTTTGTAAACTTATATTTGTACTTATGTATTACCTACATCTGTAAATATTTACCTAGCATTTCGTTAAAAAAGTTTCTGTTTTGAAATGACAGCTGGTAAAGTGTAAACTGTAAAACAAGTAGTTTTATTTGTCACGTGAATTAAAAATCATGACGTTTAAATATTTTTTTAAAATACAATATGCAGTGGGAATTTTCTTGCACACAAATATCCTTTACAATATGTAGTAAAAGGAATAGTAGTTTAGTAGGTTAAATGAATAGTAGGACATTACCCTCCATTGAACTTAATTAAAATCCATTGAACTTAATTAAAAATTAGTTTTAATATGAAATAAGTTTAGGAAAATAGTTACAATGAAACCACTGTTCTTGGGTATTTATATACTATAATATAATTATCTACCTTGAGCACTAAAAGTATAAGCGCTACTGCTGGCACCTTCAAATAACCTAATATATAGATAACCTAACGTATACGAACCCAGTGATAAGTTTTGATTTTCCAGTTTGGAGATATAATAGATATTCTGAGACCATTAATTGCCTCGATGGAGAGGACTGATAAAATGATGATTATATCCACAAAATTCAGCATGTCATAGCATGCACAGTTGGAGAAACGTTTTTAATAGTTTACTGTAACATCAAAATGAGATCGGAAAGCTTTTTGATGATTTTCTGTGCCTCAGGAGTTGTATTTTGCAGCCTGTTTGCAATGATATTTATCTGCATTTCTTGCTCGTAGGATTTGTTGATCACGAATCGATCCTTGTCCACTTAAGTTCTGTACCTTTGGGATTAGAGTTGCCCTGGGACTGATGGTCAGCAGCACATTTGCAGTACCTTGGCGGATGGTGACAGGCAAATTGCACGTGACGAAATCGCGGCAGCAATAATGTTATGTTGGTCCTCGCCTGCCGCAACTGCTGTTGACGAATGTCAGATATTTTATCAAGGAATCTGTTGTCAATAAAGACGATCAGAACACCATTTGAAAGCTTATTGTATTGCACTGATAAACAGCACGTTATTGCAGTTTGAAAGGAGTAAAGTCACTAATTTTTTTTTCTAAACAGAAGACGTGGAAAATGTGCAGTGCTGTCACCGGGACTCGAATGCTGGATCTCTTGAATACGCGTCGAGTATGCTTATGCGGAAAAGAAGGAGAAAATACTAATAAAGTAATACATTTATCTTATTGCATGTTTTGGAAATGATTCTCCAGTTTCTGATGTCGCCGTTTAATATTATTCCCTTTTGTTTTGTGGTAGAAAAGGAACTTTTAGTTGCGTTAAGGCTCTATCGCTTTCAAGTAAAAATGGATACAGGTCTCTCTTCATCA
Source organism: Stegodyphus dumicola (assembly GCF_044657685.1). Lineage (NCBI taxonomy): Eukaryota > Metazoa > Arthropoda > Arachnida > Araneae > Eresidae > Stegodyphus > Stegodyphus dumicola. The sequence continues at coordinate 64,250,373 of NC_140779.1, forward strand.
GAAGAAAAAAAAAATCTCACACGAAGAGAAAGCCACGGTTGTATTTATACGCAAAAGGAGTAAAGCAACTAGGAAGGTAGCGCCATCTTATGGCATAAATAGTAATTAAAGCAATTCAGTTTCAATCCAGTCTTTTTAACGCTTTTAAAATTCTGTTAACTTAATTTTTCAATTTTCTTTACTATTTTTTCTGACAGATGGCGCTAGCTTCTCTCTGGCTTTACTACTTTTGGATGTAATTGCAACTGTGGCTTTCCTTTCGTTGCAGATTTCTTTGCTCCTGATGAGAGGAACCGATACCTATTTGCACTCGAAATCGATAGAGCCCTGACTAAAATCTACGCCAAACACAATTGCTTTGCCCAATTTTAAATTTGGCGTGTTTCTCTTCTTTCTTGAAAAAACGAAATAGTAGAATGACACATTCATAAATTTCTTATTGACAGAATTTACTTTGAAAAAAAAACACTGCTATAAGAGGAAAAATATACTTTAGTTTAAGATTGGACAATAGACGCATATTATTTTATATAGGAAAAAAATCCGAAACATGTATATAAAAATTTAGAAGGATCTTTAAATTACTCTAGTTTCAACATTTAAATGCATTTACGTTCGAAACAACTTTACTGTTTTTAATTAGAATCATAGTAACCTATTTTACTTTCCTTTTATTCATTGATGCAACGAGAGGAAAAAAGGTCCATCGTTCGTTTTCCAAATAATTTTAACAAAGTGCGTAAACTACATTTTCGTATTTATCGCTTATAATAAATACGCAAAATTTCTAAACGCGCCAATATATAAAGTCACGTATTTCTTGAGACATTATGAATAGAAAACTCTAATTTTTTGCATGTATGCTTAGAAATACATCTTCTTTAAGGTGATAGTAAAAGTTTTATAGATTATGATTCAAAATGTTTTTCGAAAAATTTATAAAAAGTACAAATTAAATAAATTAGAAGAAACGTGCGAATTATATTTGGATTAAGCCTAAATTTCGAATTCTTGAAGAAGGTATCAAGTAAGTTTAATTTAAAAAAGAAATATTAATAAATATATATCAAGAGCTTAAATTTTCAGAGCTAATTTTTTAAAAACTATTCTTGCGATTTTTACAAGACTTGTTAGTTTGGCATAGTTTGAGTCATAGAATCGAAATATATAAAAAAAAAATTGGCTTGTCATTTCAGAAAAAGTCCGATTTTGTGTCAGAATACCTATATTAGAACAATGCTCTATATAAGTCTAATACACACACTAAGTCGCGCTTTCGAGACGTGAAAAACGCAAGTTGGATTTAGTACATCGGCTCAGTAGAACGGGAGATAATGGAAGCGTTCCTTTTTTTTCCCTCCCGCAGTGTACACATGTGTTTGTAGGCTGAGCAAAGTTTCAGCGACTTTATTATTAGCTTACATTAAAAAACTTGAGAACTTAAATCAGATTTTAATAATTATAATTACTGCCCTAGTGCAAGAATAATTATTATTCAGAGTTTATTCAAATCCTAAGCAGTAATAAGCTAATGTTGAAACTTTACACTAATTCTAAGCAATAATAATTGCCGTTAATTGACATATGTAATATGAATTGGTAATAAGCAATAACTGATCTCACTAACAAACTTTTGTTTTCCCTTTTAATAATAATTATTCTGTTTCTATTGTACATGGCAATAATTAGTCATAATTATTATTATGGCTAATAATTGGCAAGTGAAATGGTTTTTGGTTCATAGAAGAATAGATATGAACGTTGTAGATTTGTGGACGCTTGGTTCAGGTATGTATTTCTCCCGCCTTCTTAGCATGCCTTCGTGGTGTGGTGGTCAGCACATATTCGAGAGGTCCGTGGTTCGACTCCCGGCGACGGCATTGCTCTTTTTTCACTTCTCCAAACCTAATGTCTCTACAGCGGCGCCCGAACTAAGAACAGGTGGTGGATGATGATTCCCCACCGCCAAGATTTGGCGTTTGGGTCTCCTAATCCCCAGTAGCCCTTTAAAAGAGGTTATATAAGTTATTTCTTCTCCTAATCCCCGGTCGCCCTTTAAAAGGGGGTATATAAGTTATTTCTCCCGCTTTCTCAGCATGCCTTCGTGGTGTAGTGGTCAGCACACTCGGCGCGTATTCGAGAGAACCGTGGTTCTAGTTTCGGCGAGAGCATTGGTCATTTTTCACTTCTTCCTGCTTCAAATTAACCTATTGTCTGTACAATACTACTTACATAATACTTTTGAGATAAAATATTTTATGTCTATAAATAATAAAAAACAATTGTGATATTTTCCCTATGTAATGATTTAGATTGAATTAAAGGGCAATTCTTGCCAATAATTTTACTTTAGTTTTGAAGTAATTGGCTGGAAACGTATTAGTGATTGGAATAGCGCAGTTAATAGCGCATAGCATAGGTTTATCGTAAAATCACTCAGTATAATTTCTGGGACTGTTCATATCAATTTTCAGTCAGTATTGTAGACTCATATTGACGTCAAAAGCCCAAATTTGGTCATACCAAGAGCGGATGGTGTAGCTGGTAAATCTCACCAGCTTCTAGACTTTAAGTTCATATTTTAGTTGTTAATTCTATTTAAAGTTGTTTCAGGTAGTATGGTAGTTGTTCTGCTGCTTAATGGGCCTGATTTAGGCCTTATTTTAGATCTCAATGTTTCTGTAATTAAATAGCTCCACTAAACTAAGCCCTGTTAAGCCTCTAATGGCAGTACAGGAAGTTCGATCAGTCATATCAAGAACGGAGTAGTAAACTGTAAGTATTACGGGAAACGTGTAAAAATGAAATATTCATAGAGTTTCTTTGAGTTTAAAGGATATATGAAAGCCACAAAACCGAAGGTCTAAAGAATATGGACATTGACTGAATATTTTCGAATCCCGTCTCGACAACAGGTCGCGAGCAGCATCAACCAAAGTAGGGTAAGAATGTGAAGTCATTTGTGTCGCTGAATTTCCTGCAGAATAAGTTTGAAGAAATAGTTACACTATACAGCATTTTCAGTTTATCCATTCGAGATTAACATGTTTAATCCATTCGGGATTAAGATCCCAATTTATCCATTCGGGATTTTGAGCATCTATCCGCAAAAATGAGTCCGATTTTAACGTCTCATTCGTCGAAAGTGCAAATCTATACTAGCGCCACTCACTGGCTCATAGATTGAAACTCTGTCAGCGCTTCAGAACCCTTATGCACAGCCATTTTACTCGTGGGTAATAGATTCTTCAACTCAATAAGAAGCCCGCAAGTGGTTTATTGGTTAACAGATCTGAACCCTGACAGTGAGCCCCGGTTTCGCATAGGGGTGAACTAACTGGCTGCATGGATGTTTTCGTGGTTTTTCTCGTGTGAGATAAATACTGCTGTGAGCGTATAGTTGCGTAATGGACTGAATGCACATAGAACCGATTGTAGCTTGATAAAATGTATTAAAAATTTTGTACAGTTCTCTAACTTTCCACGAAAGTTCCTGTAGAGTTCTTCTAAGTAGGATAGAGTACAGTCAGTATTTAGCACTTTAAACTACTATGAACGTTAAACACAACGCAATGCAAAGCGCATCTAAAGAGCGCAGTTCGCACGAAGATCTCTTAGTAGTCCGAAGTCAACTCTTTGGAGGCATATGCTGTTAACGTTACGAATAAGGGCTAGATACGGTTACAATGACATATACAGATCAATTATATTTGTTGAATTTCAGTACCAATTACAGTTATACAAGGAGTGGCTCCAAATATCGCTAAATGGTCGCTAAATTTGGCCACATTTTGCGATTTCTCACCAAATTAGCGACAAAAATTAATCGCCAAGGCCATTAGCAAGTTGGCGATATCTCCTCAATTTAACGAGATACCTGTTTACCTCAAAGTTAAATACACTTGCCGCTTTAATCGCATTCTTGCCGAAAAACTTTGCATTTATTGTGGCCGTTCATGGTACATCATACATAGAATTCGTAAGAATATAATCCAGTTTCTGTTGGAAAGTCCTATAATCGGCGGATAGACCATTCGAATAAACAGAAGTCGCATAAGAGAGAGCGATTTTACAAGCGAGCTCATTATTGAGCTCCACCTACTCGGAAATCAGATGGTGACCTTACTTGTGCAACTGAAAGATGCGCCGTACGAAAACAAGCTCGTCATTTGCATTTTTCTTCGAATGAAATGCTTTTGTTTGGATTTCAGTTTCACGAAGCTCCGAATACATTGTCTATGAGCATTACTATGTATTACAAAACGTGCGACAAAAAACAAAACAAAAACAAAAACAAAAAAAAAAAAAAAACAGGAATTTTGAATTAAAAGAAAACCCTAATTTAAATATGTTAAGATTCTTTTCTGATGATTAGTATTGTGAATGTTATTTAATAATTGTTGGCTGTATTGATAATTATTGTTAACCTTAATTTCATTTAAACTAATTAAAAAGAAGAAAGATTGTATTCCCTTTTGTATTATTTGATATTATTTATGTTGTTTCTGCAATCATTTTTCCATTTCCTGCAATTCAGTAATCTGATCAAATCGCATATTTCCGAATGCACAACATTATAGAGAAGATAAGTTAAAATAGATTAGTTTAGTTTCTCTACACAGCAACCTACAAAATTCTGTTTTCTAATTGTACCAGGGAAATTCTAAAATTCTGTTACTTTTCTTCTCGAGTCCTGAAGTTCCTACACACTGTCAGTAAATTTTTGTTTCTTCTTGACATCTAATTGACGCGTTGCGCCCTCTAGGGTATTTTTCAATTCCCCACGTCTCCAGACGATCAATCCGGAAACCATTCGAGCGTAAATATTTGTGCCACTTAAACGAAAGGAATTTCTATTCTACCAAAGGAACGATCCGCCGATAAGAGTGACGAGCTGAGTTGTTGTCCGCTGCTGCGAGAAAGAAAAATATCAGAGTAATGGTTAGTCTCACAACTGTGCGGGTGAAATATTAGCTGAAAGAGGGAAGCTCTGGGTGGTTGTAGAAAGTTATAAAGTATCCTAACGTTATTCTAAATTATAACCTATTATTTGAATACCTCATTGTTTATGCTTAAGCTCTAAGAAAATCAATTAAATAAATATCAAACTGAATAGAATTCAGGAAACATGATGTACTTGAAGAAAAATAAATCTTACGGTCTCATCTTCTTCAACAGATTTATGTCTGCATGGAATTTATAAAGGCTTATGAATAGCACACCGAATACTGGTGGTTCATGTTGGATTCAATTCTTATCATACAAGCAGTTTCGCTTGGAAATTCCTTTATGTTTTACTGTGTGCTTATTCCAGTAATTTATTCTAAGGCATTAATTTTGAATTGGAATCTAACGAAATATTTTATTAATTTTATTTTTCTAGCATTTTGAAATTATCCATAATTTTAAAACTGAATTAATTTTAAAACTTTTACCTACTTTTTTGTATCCACGGGTAGTTATTATTATTATTACAATTAAAATTTGTTTGTTTCCTACTCAGAATTAAGTAATTAAATGAAAGTAATGATACTAAAGTCTTCATGCAGCAGCGTGTTTGTTTCATGCTTCGAGTTTAGAAAGATCTTTTAAATAATTACGACAGACTAAGATGAAAGCTTGAAATTTTATTCATATAAATAACTGCGTCTACAGCAAGATAAACATTACGCCGCGGTGTTCTAGGTCGATGAATATAGAACTTCATATTATTCCAGTGGGAAATTTTTCATTCGGATGACATTAAATTCCTCAACCTATAAATTGCTCACGGGAACCAAAGATAAGGCGAAATTCTCATTAACTTGGGAAGAATATCGCAGATGGCCGAAATCACCGGCAGAGCAAAATTTAAGGCAGTAAACACCTAAAGAAACGTTCAAGAGCAAAATAGCCGTATATATTAAACTAATAACTGACTGACTAACTCACAACCGCTGGCAACAACTTATTATGTTTGCTCAAGGAGATTACAGAATTGAATGTCACTCCAATGAAACCCATCTTCCTCCCATATCTTTCAAAGTAGCGTAGAGATGTTGAAAAATAGCTAATGTTGCCAAACTGGCGTTGAAAACTGTCACCTCGGTCAGCGTTAGACGTTTTGCCTTTGTCTTCTGTTCTAGTTGAATTGTCTTTAATATTCAAACATCTCTCATAAGACGACTTATAATTAAAAGATCTAGATCATAATACCTGAAATAAATACTTGCAAATGCAGTAAGTGGCAGCGTATTCAAAATTAATTTAATGACACAAGAAATAAATATTAAATTCTAATATATACTGTCCTAAATAAATAAATAAAAATTAAATTATAAATAAATAAATGCAAATATTTACATAATTTACGACATTAGTCATTAGAAAACAGAGCATAAAAGAAATTTTTCAAAATGTGAAAAGTGCCAACCATCGAAAGAAAGCGGCCAAGAATCTAGTGCCCTTTGTCGAGAAACATAATAAGGAAACGTGAAAAACTAAGATATTAAATTCTGAAAGGACTGGATTAGAAGTGTTGTCTTTAAACAAATAAGCGTATAATGTCTGTGTGCCATGAAGGCACTCAAAATAAACGGCGAGCCGAAAGTGCTTTCGAGAAGGTAGTTGTAGGGGAAGAGAGGTGAGAAAACCTCGAATCGCTCCCCCCCCCGGGAATGTTGCCCTAAAATTGGGGCGGAAGCAGTTAATTAGGTTCAGCAATACTACCGTCACGTATACTACGGACGTGCTGATCTAGCTTCTATTTGTTCCTGTCTTTAACCAAAGAAGATAAATTTTTGTAAATGTGAAAAGTTTTATTGCATTTGATAATTCAGCCATGGTGCAAGAATATTCCTCTAAATAACATAAATTTATTAACAGAAATATAACAAGAATTAAGTAATTAAGGATATACTATTAGGTTGTCTCGGCCTTCCACATCTTATACGTTTAGCACCTTGCTTGCCACTATAATCGGTGCACAGACAGCGTCCTCTAGCCGAATGCCGCTAGAATTATATAACACACACCCTACCTGAACTCACATGAATTCACTTACCATTAACCAAACTTACATTCAAAAACCATTTAAAATTACACCAAATACAAAGCATCAAAATTGTTCACAATCACTTAACTTACAATTTTAACATTCTAAAGGAAATCATTCAAATATCAAGCTTTAAAAATCTATAATTAAGAATTAATTTCCAAATTGTAAACAAGTCGTAATGAACGTTTTATATTTCCTTTAGGAGTTTTAAATCAAAACAATATCATTCGCTATAAATGATACTATTTTACCTGGTTGTGGAGGATACCTAAATACTACTTTCTTTATCTGTGCCAAAAGGGATTCAATAAAATTTGCTGATGTTTATATTTCTTTACCAAAGACTTTCTATTAACATTCATATTTTCAGTTTTATGCTTTGTTATACTAACATCATAGCAATGAGAAAACGAGATGGAGTCAGTGGATCGGGTTTCGAGTTTGCATTGTACAAATTCATGATGAACCTGGAATTATCATAGCTCAGGAAATATCATAGCTCCACGAAAACAGTTTCTAATTCTTTCAGAGAAAGAGATGATATTAAGCAATTTTTAAGCAAGTTTTAACCGTTCTTATGTCTGTCCCTAAACCTTCTTACCATGGACGTTTTACTACTATAACATTTCATGCGATACCTTTTGTCACTGCAAGTTGAACTTAAGTAAATGACACTTTGAATGAAAATAACGGACACAAAATGATCTGGCAAAGTCCATGCCACATACATCAAGTGGTGGATCTTCTTGAATTTCGTCAGGCGTTAATGGGACAACCACCTGAGTTCCAGGTTTCGATTTGAATAGTGTGCAAATCGAACAGTTATTCAGTCCTTTTTTCATAAATAGATAATTTTTGACAATTCAGAGTTGTTCTCATAAATGCATAAAGTTGCATCAACACTTGAATGATGCATTTTAACATGAGAAAAACAGATGAGTAGCTCAATAAATTTACTATTAGATGGAAGAAATTAAGAATGGGCATAAACCTTTTAATCTGCTCTGTAACGCGCATTAGCCTACCTGGTTCATTGAAGTCATTAATGTCCAGCAACCCACCGCTTGATCTGGTTACCATGGAATTAACGAATGCAGTCCCTTCGCTCTTTCACAATATGTCCATCTGCCCGTTTTCGTCATAAATGCCTTCAAGAATATGTAACGATTAGCCCACGAGTGAACTGGCCGAGACAACCAGGCATGCCCTAACCACCACAGAGAACCTGTCATGGTCATCCTAGCCGATTTTGCTCTAAAAGTGAGATCCGCAGGATTTTCGGAGCCACTGAAATTGTTCCAACGCTTTAGAGTCAATGAGTGCTCTACTTCGTTGGCTATAAACGGTTTCAGTTCTGACGATGATTCTTTCAACCAGTGATGACTTGAGAGTCACTCCATAAGAAAATCTGTTTCGCGAAATCAAGAGAAACCTTTTAAATAAATTCCTAAATATGAAGCCAGAAGTGCTGCCATCAACCGTAATCTTGAAAGAATCAAAGTTTTAAAGGAGCAACTTTATTTTTTGACATAATAAAGTTCACTTTAATTTGGCCACTACAATTCAAGTAATAAAGAATCCAACATCTTCATAAGGCTTGTGACTGGCATTACAAATTACATGAAGAGACACTTAATTTATTTTTTCCTTTTCAAAAAGATTTTTTTTCAATAGATAATGAATCATGTTCACAAAGTTCAGAACGCCAAGTTCTTCATTTATTTTCAAAGTCACTCGGCAAATCTTCGTCCCATTTTACACCAGGTTCCCACATCTCATCTAGGAGAATTTGCACTGTGATTAGAAAAAGACTAATCATTCCACACGGATAACAAATGTTTGAAATATCTCTCACACATGCCGCTTTATAAGTGTAGTATCAATGGAATCCATAGAATCTCTCAAGTCTAATTTAAGTTTATCATCAATCGGACTCCACTTCCGTTTCAAGATATCTGTCCCTTGCTGAAATTAGTATTTTCTTCATATCCGGTTTTACTCCAAAGTTTATACAGTTCTGGACAATTAGTTTTTGATTTCCTTAAATGAAACTTCGTTGCTTTAAAACTTTCTATTGAAAAGGTCAAGTGATAAGCATCCTGAGCCGTACTGGCTCCAGATCGTCAACACAGAATGCAGATATAACATGGCATTACATTTTCTGTGATATTCTTCAAATTTTTAAGAAGCCATGAAAAATGGTTCAATCCTTAAATGGAAGACGCTTTAAACGAAGAGTTTCAATCTCTATCCTTCCGTAAACTCCAAAAATTTAAGATGTTTTATATCTTCTTCCATAGTCCCTATCATAAGAAAAGTTTTCTCTAAATCTTTGCAAAATTCGACTTGATTTTCTCGAAAATTAAGAATTATGTCCAATAAATTTCTATAAAGATTAACACCTGATTTCACAGACTCGTTTAACAAATTATCATTTTCATTTGCTTTATTGCTACAGTCATAAATAATACTGAATTTGTTCCCTTGTCATCCCTAATTACCGCTCATTGGGGCATATAATAGCGTGAACTTTTATCCTCATTAAAACATTTCCTCACAATCTGACATTTTAGTTAATCCTATATAATTTGTTTATATACTAGTAATAAACTTCCCGATTTTTTATTTAGCTTGGGAATTAGAAAATCAAAACGCATAATTCGCTGCATCATAATTAGAGTTTAACCCAACTGCGGATCCCATGTTTTCTTTCCACATCAATCTTCAAACATTTCTCCATTAAATTCTAGAAAAGTTTCAAGTTTTTCAATCAGGTGATTATCCCTTTCAGAGAAGCTTTGCTTTTCTGAATGAAATTCTTCTACGTATCTCCCAAAATGTTTTTAAATCGCACAAAATGGAAGAAGAATCTATGACTAAACATTACATTTTCAAAATTATCCATTAGTTTATTGCTTTCTTCTTCTACTCAACCAAAAATAGCATTAATCGCAGTATTAGTTTCATTTAATTTACCCTCTCATCATAAACAACGTCCCAAAACGAACAGCATCCTTTTAGAATTTCGGTTTGACGATCGCCTGAATATGAGTCAGTCAAATTTGTTTCAAAGCATTGTGAACAGACACATCTGGGATTTTCAAGGACAAATTAGATATATATTCTGTTATGAGCGTAACGTATTATGAGCATATACGATTGCGGACTTTGGTCCTTATTGCGTCAATGAAACGACAGCGTATTCCTTTTCACGAGCTATTTTTTGGTCCGAAAGCAAAAATGACTATCCGTTGATTGCGTATTGGCTTTAATTCCTTTACGAATAGAGATAATATAAAGCTTCTATGCTAGTATTATCTAAATTTTAGATAATGGGGAAATCCAAAGACCAAAATTCTACCATACGAAGCTTCCTGTTAATGATATAGCAATATGACATGAAAGGTTGAAAATGATTTATCTTCCTTGCAAAAGCAATAAACCCATTATTATTATTATTATTATTATTATTATTAACCATTGCTGGTGCCCCATCACTGATCATCGCCACCAGCTTGTGCAGAGGCACCTATTGATATTTTGCATATCCTGGAAGCTATGCTATAGATATTCTCACTTCTTACCCTTCTTTCCATGGGTAATAATTTCAGATCTTATTTTACAGTAAAGTTACTAAAACCCATCTTCGGCTTATCTGCTAACCTTTTCAGTGTCGAATATATCCGTAGGCTTTCCAAATTGTAGTGAGAACCAGTTACATATTTCCAAGTCACACTTTAACTGAATTTGCATATCTTTTGAAAGGGCACATATTCTCTTTTTGACGGTGTTATATGACAATTTCAAGTCTTGTATTACTGACATGATCTTTCGCTTATTAGAAATTCCCTCAAACAAGCAATGGGCACCAGTTAAAAATGTTTCTTTTAACAATTCGTCATTCTAGAAAGACTTTTTTTTTCTTCTTTGTGAGCATGTGATAAATTTTGTGAAGCAGTAGTGACATTTTTACATTTTACCACAGGCTTACACAGAACTGACTGTTGGACAAACGGGTTTGATTTTAGTTGATTCATTCTTTCTTATGTCAGATTTAAGTGAATAAATCGTATTAAAAGTAGCATGAATTGTCTGAAAGCGATATAAAACATTATATTTTTGGCGCTGTAACGCTACTGCAGCATGAACACATTTTTCTAAATTGAGAAAAATTATATGATTCTTTCTATTTCGTATTAAAATTATAGGTTCTTTATCTTTTACTTGAGTCGCTCATATTAGGATTAAAATAACAGTGTAAGACAACAAAAATAAAGTAGAGAACATGCACCCTAAAATAGTATGAGCATATAACTAACAATAAAGATAACATGGCTTTTACACATTCAGTTGGAATTCTCCTTCGTAGATTGCTGTTAGAGTTACGTAAATCGGCTGTAGCTTTTTGCTGACTGTTTTTGCTCTCATATTTAGAAGACCTAAGTCCAAAGTTTATTGAAGGACTTTATTGTGTGAATTGCGTACTTTACTACTTTATAACGTATCTTCTCTCTCCTTTCAGCATGTCTTCATGATGTAACGGTAGCACACTCGGGGCGTTTTCGAGAAGTCCTGATGTGGATACTGCTTATTTTTCCTATCTCCTACTTCAAAAGTACCTCATAATTCTACAATGGGTCCCGAACTAAAAGGTGAACAATAATTTGTCACCATGAGGATTTGGCGAATGGGTTCTCCTAACTCCCAATCACCCTTTAAAAGGGAGAGTATATAAGGCATTTTCTCCTTCTTTTTAGCATGCCTTCGTGGTGTAATGGTAGCACACTCGGCGCGTATTTGAGAGCTCCAGGTTCGAGTCTCCGCGAGGGCACTGCACATTTTTCACGTCTCCTGTTGCAAAATAACTTAATGACTCTACAACTCATATATTACTTTGACGTTTGTGTTCTGTTAGATCCCGCAAATAGTGGTGACTCTGTTTTTGATATACGAGCTGCGTCTTTGTTAATTTGACTTTATAGTCAAAGGGTTTATTTAAGACTTTTTCTTCTTCTGCGTTAATAGTTACGGCATAAGAAATCTGAAATGAAATTATAAATCATCTGACTGTCTACCCGGATCAGATTTAGCTTTGTAACCTTTAGGCTTTCGTATAATCTTATAAAAGGAATAATAAATTTTGATTACATAATTGTTTTATGTTCCTTTAATGGACAGGCTACGTTCATTGAATGGGCTAGCATAATTTCCTACGGATAACTGCATCTTTCAAAATGATAAAACTCTGATCAACGACGTCAGATTTTTCAGCTGTAGTTTGAAGAAATGTAGATAAAGTTGCACCTCTTCCCTGGGGATGCACAATCACCAGACGTTGTTGTTGTGTTTATGACTAATCTCACTTGTCTTACCTCATCAGAACAATTCCAAGAAATTCATCGTGGCAAGGAATGCAAAATTACGCCTGTGGTTGGTAAGAGACACTTACAGTACGAATTTGCGCACTTACGCTCCAACTCTGAAGGACAGTAGGTCGGGGGCGGTTCCGAGAGCCTCCCACTCTTTTTCCTACCTTCGGCTCGTCATATATTTAGAAGACCCCTATGCTGCAAAGACAATATACATTTACAAACATCCATGCCTTCTCCAGCATTCGAACCGGGCCCTTCGGTAGGTTAGTCAGAGTCACTAACAAATATCCCGTTTGTGTGGCATCACCAGACGTAATTATCATAAGATGGGTGCTTCTGTTCCAAAAAGGTTTTAATCTGCTTTCGGCACTAAGGATGCTCTTGTATCATATTAAGTACACAGTTCTTTATATTTTTAGCTGTTTACATTATTTTGAATAACCTTTACATGGAATTTTCTCCCTTCTTACCACATCCTTACAGATTGGAAACTTTTCTTGGTAGCAGTCGGAAGATTCGGAGTTTAAATCCTGGTGACAGCAATTCTGATTTTTCACGCTTCGTGCTTGAAAATTGTTTTAAAAGACTTAACTAGTGCTTTCGAATTATACAATGGACAATATTTCGCCGCCACCAGGATTTGGCGAATGGGTACCCTCCTTCCCATTCGCCCTTTAAGTGGAGGAGAATGTGAAGAATTTTTATCTCCTTACATCGCACTTTTGTGATGTCATTGGAAGCACGTCCGATTAAGCGATATCCAAAGTTCGAAAGCCAATCTCTGGAGATTTTTCATATTTTCTGCACCGAAAAAGGAACCTAATGACCTTACACTCTTGTATATTTAACGGATATCAATGTAAAGCTGGGTCATGAATTTATTATTAACAGTTCAATTAACTTTAAAAGTGATCGGTAAGTTTTATATTTCATTTTAACTTACTAATGAACTTTTTGCACAGCTTCCAATCTACTAGTAAGAACTGCGAATATCTGCATAATCCGTCGGGCCTTTCAACAATGAAATTGTGACCAATGACTGAAGTGAAACAAGATCATGAACCTATTTGTAATAAAATCCATTTTATCATCGCTGGAGATTATCCAGATCAAGAGATTCAGTTGACTCCCAATTCAGTTTATTCACCGGCTTATGATGAATATTCATGAGGCACCACCGATTCTGTTTGCACAGAATTCGAAACCGTAGTGTATGCTGGAATAATTTGTTTCGGGCCCTGTGCGATATTTTGCACACAATGAAATATATTCCGGTCGAAAATTTAATTTCAGCGTCCTGTAGTTAGTATCTTCCTTACATTGGGATTTATTTGACTTTAGAATTTTGTGAATATTTCTTAATAATAATAAGACTGAAAGGGGCGAAAGGAAAATTTAAGGAAAGAATTAGTAAGACATATGTGGAAGTGTTCAAACACGTTATTTGAATATATGGTTTCCATTTTTATTGTTTGTGATTAAAGGAAGAATAACACTAACATAAAACTCAGAAATCTAGATTTTCAGAAGTTAGCAGGTCTTTCAGAAGTTAACAGTTAATAGGTCTTGTAGTCTAACCGTGTAGCTGGATACTTTTATAATGTATGTGGATGCATGAATGATTTCTTTGATCTCTTAGCACCTTTCCCGCGCGTACGTACCTAATATGTTTTACTATGATTGTTTTCCTTGATAAAAACTCATTATCTATAAAATTATAGTACATTTATTTTCTAAGTATAACACAGCTATACATTCTACAGTACAGCAGGCATAGAAATGCTTAGACAGCATCATAAGTTTTGATGTTTATATAACGAAAATAACTTATTTATTCTCCTATGCAAGATAATAATCACATATCAATACAGTAAACCAAATAGTATATTTTAACGATTACTAAGATATGTTAATGCCGGGGGGGACAATTTAGAGCAAAATTACTTTTTCAAGATACATCTCATTTATAATATATTAAATACGTATTATAATGTGCCCCGAAGTAGTGAATGAACTTAGTACTGAAATTTAGTACATTGCACATTTTTTTAATAATACTGACCCTTGATCTTAAAGGAATTTCGAAGTACCATATACTATTTTTATTAAAAAATGTGTAACGTTTATTTTAGCTAACATGTTATTTTACGTAAATTCTTTCCCGTAACCGCTATTTCTTCTGTCACTCTTCATCAGAATTCAGATTAGGTTTAATTGAAATAGACAGTGAATCTGCAGCCCAGTCAGTAACTGCAGCAATTTGCCGGAACGCAGTTTATTTCCTGAAGCGACTTCATGTATGTTGATCTACTTTTGGTGAGTGATTTTTAAATTTATAATATTAAGTTATTTATAATATTAAATTTTTAAATTTATAAATTAATAAACTGTTGGTGCATAGGACTAGAAGCCGCGGCAGTTCGAGCCAGGTTGATTATTGAAATTGTTTGCTGTGCTGAATATTTTTTATCTTTAAAAATAGGATAAGACCCTGCAGGGAGCGGCGGTGAATTAAATTGTAATTGTATCTACAGAAAAGATATTTTAATGAATCTTTTAGCTAAGTTTTACACCTTGTCTGTATTTTTGAAGTTTTAGATTTCTAGTTAAATGCGAAGATGAAATTTTTCGAAGTACAAGAAAGTTAAACAGGAGTGGTTTGATAATTAATTTGCAGAATCATTGGATTTTTTTTGAAGCTGAAGGCGCAAAATGTTTAGCGCCCTGGCCGGGACTCGAACCCTGGATCTCTCGAATGCGAGTCGAGTAAGTTTCCAATTACATCACGAAGGGATGCGGGAAGAAAGGAAAAAATACATTATATACTTCCCCTTTTAAAGAGCAACTGGGGATTATGGGATCCATTCACCAAATCATGGTGGTGACGAATTATCATCTACTATATATCAGTTCGAGCGCCACTTGTAGAGTCATTGGGTTGCTTGAAGCAGGAGACGTTAAAAATGTGCAATGCTGTCGCCTCGATTCGGAACCTGAACCTCTGGAATACGCTCTTCTCAGAATCTGCATATCTCTCTGGAGGGAACGAGCTCGTGAATATGGTAGAAGTGGTATAATAATATGCAAATGGTCACAAATTTGGTTTAATCTTACAAATGAAAGTATTGATATTGGCTAACAAATGCAACGCACTTGCAGTAAGACTTTCAGCGCAATTTTCAGTATAATTATTGCTGATATTTTTCACAGTATTACTTATGCAGTATAACGTTCTTCAAGGTGCATATGATAAACTCTTTTTATAAGCATAATTAATTAATTTTAATAAGAAATACAAAAATTTTCCTATTTAAAATTAGGCAAAAAGCAACCATTAGTTTAGATTGGAATAAAACTATGAGTTTCGAGAGGAATCAGGTACGTCATCTTCAGGAGAAAGAAACTTTTCATAGATGGAAAGTAACGTGACCATTTTTGTTGCGAATAGAATATCATGCCGTTGGCTCAATGTATACAGCTTATTTGTATTAGCTTATTTAATCGATAAATTAAGGATAATGCAAAATCAGGTAAAGGAAGAGTTAGAAGCAAGACAAATTTGACTTATTTGTAAAGCTTATTTATTAAACAAAATGTAAAGAGCAAAAAAAGATGCTATATGTTTGATATTATTTAAAAAAATCAGCGATTTTTCCTCCCTGGAGCAAATTACAAAAAAAAAAAAAAAAAAAAAAAAACTATTTACAAAAAACCAATATTACATGGTTGGTATGATTGTTAATACAGTGTATGTCTCCCAGACGATGCAACACAGTCCGTACAACGCCTAGGCATGATGAGTATCAAATTATCGATCTGATCTTGGGGGGTATCCATACGGGTGATATCCTCCGATTGAAGGCATTCGCTTACGATGTTTGCACGGTGAGGGCGGGCGTTGTCATCCATAAGCACAAATTGTGCGCCCATGCGCCCCGAAACAAACGTGCATTTTGTCCCAGAATGACGTCCCGATAGATTTGGCTTGACATGGTTCCAATTTGAACATGCAGGTCGGTTCTGGAACCCAGAATAATTCCACACCAAACGAGGACTCCTGCACCACCGTAACGGTGTCGTTCAATGATGTTTTCTTGGTTGTAACGGGTACCTCTCCATTTGAAAGTCCGGCGAGAATCAGACTGCAAGCTAAACTTGGACTCGTCGGAAAACATCACACAAGCCCACTGTTGCGGTGTCCACAATGCATGCTCTCTACTCCAGGCTAAGCGCAGGCGACAGTGAGTTGCAATAAGTGGAACGCATCTGACAGGTCTACGAGCATATAGACCAATCTGCGCTAAACGTCTGTACACGGTCTGCCTTGAAAGTGGCTGAAGAGAGCTGACGAGACAGGTTTGAGGCTGTGCTCCGCCTGTTTCTTTTGGCAGTAACTGCCAAATACCGGTTCTCATTCGGCGTTGTAACTCTGGGGCGACCTATGCTGTAACGTCTACTCACATACCATCATCTTGGAATCGTTGCCAAAGCCTGGAGATGACACTCTGGGCAATTCCAAGTTCGTCTGATATTTCCAGTTGAGTACGCCCACATTCCAGACGGCCGATAATTCTACCACGTAAAAAATCATCCAAATGCGTCCTTTGTGTCATAACTATTCGGTTATTGCACTGAAATGCTTATAAAGCGCCTGCGAACAATTGTACTTCTTTGCCTGTATTCCTTATATATCAGTTTCTTACACTCTCGTCATTGTGACGTACCATCGGTGTCATCTGGTTACTTCCTGAAATTTGCATATGATTCTTGAAGATGTGTGTAGTGATTTTACAGGTGATATTTTTATTTTAGAGTTCGATTTCCATGTGACTCCGAATTATCCTTAATTTATGGACATGAGTGTAATACGAGTATTTTTGAGATCAGATGAGAGTGAAAAAAATTTAAGGAATGGAATTCCGGAAGGAACAGCATTAGAAGAAGAGAATAATTTATATTGAAAGTAATGAGAGAAACAAAGAGAAAACGAGTGTAGCGCCATCTGTCGAGGAAAATAGCAATGATATGTAAACAACTTAGGCATTAAAATTCTGAAAGCGTTGTGAAAAAGTTAGCATTATATTCATTTGCGTTCGATGTAAAATGGCTGCCGTTTTTCTCCCACATTTGCAAAACGTTTTTTGTTTCTGGAGAAAAGGGATGTATCTGATGGGATGAAACTGACAGATTTTTATTCGAAATCATCGTCAGACTAAAACTCCTTTTTTCCCCCTAATTTAGTTGTAAAAAGACCGCCCAACCGGTATAGTGGTTAGCATCGGTGACTGCCCGAGCCGAAGGGTCCGGGCTCGAATCCCGGAGAAAGCATGGATGTTTCTAAATGTATAGTGTCGGTGCGGCATGGCGGCACTCCAAATATGCGGCTTCTCATGTGGCTTGTGGAAGAGGAGAGGTGTGGGAGACCCCGGTTACATCCCCCCTAGGATGCTCTACATCCAAATGGGGGGGGGCGGAACTGAGCAAAATCACACTGTTATTAGTAAGGTGCTCAGGGCTGCTGCCAACGGCAGATGTAAACTAGCGCTCCTTGCCACGAGGTATTTCATGTGCGTAGGCTGATGTTACGGTAGCATAAGTAACAACAACAACTTGTAAAAAATTTTCATAATACTGCTCAGAGAATATTAAAGCAACAGTTCTTGAAAGAACACATTTTTGCAAGAGCATTGACAGCAAGGAACAAATGTTTGTCTAGCTATTCACTACACGGTTTCTACACAAAATGAATTTTGAAGGAGAAAAATTTCTTTTTAAGAAATTTATTTTCTTTAAATTCGAACTTATGAAATTTGAGTTTATTACAGCATGGTTTTTATGTTTGATTGTCATTTAATTAGTAATATTGTGCAAACATAACCTATAATTGATTTACCGAAAGTTATTTGTAAATATATTTCTGCATTCAGAATTCATTAATAAATCAGCGATGCCCTATAATATAGTCTTTTCTACTAAACTATGGTAAACAATTACATCACATAAATTTTATGATTAAATAATTTATCCATTAGCGATTAGAGAATAATTCTTTATCCTCAAAAAAAGTTATAATTTAATTATTTTATCCGCGAGTTCACAAATTGTTCTACTTCCCAGCTTAAAGATTTATTCTTTTCACAAAAAGTATCCTTCTTTTATATAATGCCACAAGCAACAAAATAAAAACTCGTAACTGCCTTATCTAGTATATAGAATTCCCTACTAAACACGTTAGGAACTACACAAATATTTCTTCATCCGATTTCCTTCTTTATTTAGGAAATAAATATTTTTTGTGGCAGCAGCCCTGAACCTGAATGGGGAATGAAAGGTCTCTCTACTTGGCCCGCAGCCAGAGCATCCAAAATATATTATGGGTCCGAGATATTGAAACAAGCCAACCGAAAGCTCGTAAAAACTTCTCATTCCTGGCTATTAGAGCCCCGCAAATTAAATATCAGATATTTTTTACGTATGTTTGCTTTTGTTTGAATTCTCACACATTGTGTTTTGAAAAACCTTCCGTTAAGAAATTCGACATTGTGAAAGAATCATATATATATATACCTGTTAAATGAAATAACCTGAAACAATAAAATTACAAACTATTATTCATAATTATTACTTGTTAATTGTGCTGCTGTTCTAAAACTATGCCTCTTGTTTGATAAGCTAAAGTAGAAATATTTTTTTCTGAGCAAATGCAAGAGGTATATTTTAAGAAGGGTTTTTCTGGATTTGCTGACATTATTGATTTTAAAGCTAATGTTTATTACGAAAGGTTTAGCTATTTTTCTGGAAAATGTCTTCGTTTACTAAACTTTTTATTTGAAAAAAAGTTTTAGTTAAATTATTAAATTCTGCGTAAACGTTTTATTCAGCAATATAAACCTCAAAGTTTTCAGTATTTTTCAGTTCAGAGTTTAATTGCATGAATTTATGAGATTTACCCTTCAACGTTTCAAATTACAAAACACCGAAACAACTCTCGTCTGTATTTTGTTCATTAAGATTTAGAGATTTCAGATTAATAGTGTTGAGTTTAATTTAAGGCAAAGATACTAAATCTTCACTTGACCTGTATAATCAAATGGACGGAAAGAATTATTTTTACATTTCGGAAGCAAAATGATCCAGCATGTCACACCTTAGCCATCAATTACTCGAGTCTTATCATCAGAAATTTTGTTTCTCTCGTCGTATTTATTCTCTTTTCGCTGCAATTACAACTGCAAAGCAAAGGAATAAGTAACAGTTTCGATGGCAGCGAGCGCCCTCTGTCGGCACTGATGAGCATCCGAAACTTTAATTAAATTCGTCGATATAATGAAGCCTGATCTTTCTCTTCCATTTCCAATTATCTCACGTTTTTTCACTTTTATCACCTCTTTACGCCTGAAGCCCTTCCTGCAGTTTTTTTCTTCGTAATATGGAGGATCAAATACGGATAAGAAGCGGAAGAAATTATGCGAGTGCTGTGGATGGGTAAAAATATTCCTTTTTCTTTAAAAAATATATTAAGATGAGAATGAGAATGCGATTAAACGAATTGCTCAAATAGATTGTGTAGAATCTGACGTTTCGCTGATTTTGTGAATTTATTGGTATGCAAAAAAAACAAGCACTAACGTCGACGTAAATTCTTAAATTATAAATTTAAATTTTTAATTTGCCACTCGTAAGTTTTTTGTGAGTGCGAAAAATGAAGAATATTATTATATATTAAAAATATACGTGAAGTACTTTTACATAAAAACGACGATACAATGCATTTTAGCTCTCGATTTATGCATACGTTTACTTTTCTTTCTTTTTGTTCCATTATTGTACAATAATGTTCCTTTTTTTCATTATTATACAGTAATTATTCTTCATTTGTGTTTCCTAATGAAAAGTGGTTAAATTCTTTCTGTCGACGTAGTTTTCTAATTGTACAGTTATAAATAGTACTTCAGAGGTTGCTTCAAAGAGGCTAATAACTAGTTTCTTAAAATAAAACTGCACAGATACGATAGATCTACAACGCGAAATTTTGCTCCTTATTAAAGTTCTCAAAAATAATCTAATACCTAATCGATTTATTAACCATTGTCTTAACAGGGCAGACGTTAAATACTCACTCTAAATCATTTAACTGATAGGGACATGATAATTTGTTCCTAAACCTGAGAAAGCGGTATAAGTTGGATGACTATTAGTTGGAGGATTTGTACATAGTGTAATTGCAAAATTGTATATAATGTAAAAAAATTGTTTTCAGACTTTTCTTATGCTGTTACTAAAAAAATGAACCTATTTCATACTCTATAGTCTGACAAATAGCTCTTTGACAGTGAAAATTACTTTTTTTCTTTCTTTTTTTTCTACCTCGTTCCGACACGACAATTAGCCAAAAGTTAATTAATTTCCAGTCACTAGTTAGTATATTCAAAATTTAAACAGACGTTTTCACTCACATAAGAACTGCGTAACAAACCTCCCTCCAACATTCCTAGTTCCTGCCCACGTCCTGAGGTTCGAATCCCGCGAACGGGCTGGTTGCATGGGTGTTTTCGTGGTTTTCCCCATGTGTAACGTGTATACGAGCCGGTTTCCCTTAGAAAGTCCTCCACGAAGGCATCCCTTCCCTTAGGCAGATAGCCCTAGTGTGCTTTGCCATAATTAAATACAACACACCAACACCTGCCCACGTCCCAAAAATAGCATCTCAAAAGTTTCACCGCCTGTAATAATTCAAAGTATCCCCATTGCCGATAATGAAATTTTGGAATTTCGGACGCACACCCCTTCTGAGTAAGACACAGAAGAAAACACTTTACCGACATCCCACTAGAAAGGACGTAAGTTAATTAATGAATTTTCTGGCTTTTTATTTTCATGTACGTTTCACATTTTACTTTCTTATAATGTTTCAATTTTTCAACTTTTATGTGATTTTTTTTTGCAAAGATAACATAATTATCGTTCTTATTTTTCTCATGTTTATTTCAATTACTTTGAGTTCTATTTCATAATTCCGGTTATGATTACTACTGTTTATTATGTTTATTTTTATAAAAATAGTCTTGAATTAACATGCATAAAAGCGAAGGTGTCGCGGGACATTTACTCAAGTATCTTGTAAATTTCACTACATAAATTAGCTATTCACTCTAAATTTCTAAGGAATCTTGTATTATCGAAAATGCTTCGTTCAGAATGAGTTCTTTGATACTCTACTTTGGCTATAATCCTATCAGTTCACGGAACTACAATTTTGGCCTAACTTAGTTTGCCATCATTCTTACTTGAGTAAAAGACGAAACACCTTCGCATTCATTAATATTGTTCATTGAACGGGAGTTGGTTTGTTCCCATTGAAAAGTCAACTAATTTCCGATCAATAGCGATAATTACTTTTTTTTTTACTTTCTTTTTCAAAGTGTGAAATTTTTTTATTCATGATTTAAATTCAAGTCCCCTTAAAAAGTTTTTTTTTTTTTATGATTTACATTGAAGTTCCTTTAAAACATAATTCGGAATTAAACTTCCTACATATGGGTTCCCTCTCTTTGATACATGCTACTGGATTTATATTAGGAGATAATATAATCAATATTTCTTTAGTAAATAAAAATAAAGAAATATATAAATAAAAATTATTTACATAACTTTGTTCAGATTGCGACTAAAATCATTATTCCAGAGAAATACAAATAAATTTGAACAAAGATATACCCCACACTTAAGCCTGCAAGAAGTTATCGCATTTCTTCATGCGTGCTGTTGTGGCGTGAGTGGTTAGTACATCCATTTAACTGCTGGAAGATAGTTAGAATTTCGCAGAGGGCAAAAATCGCTTTTCCATATTTTTTGGTAAATAATATCTAATAGTTTGTATTAGGTACACGTTGAAGCAAGGCAGCACTTCTGCAGTCCCGTAGGTACATGTTAAGTATTGCGGGGCCTATCTTACTGTTACGCTCCGACGGAAATATGAAGGGAACAACCCGAGAAGGGCGCTATCTTGAGGGCCCTATCTGAGGGTCATCCACCTCTTCCCATACTACAAACCATCAAAAGTATTTTCGGCTCACCGTTTATGTTAAGTGCCGCCTTGCCGCACAGACGCTATACACTTACAAACATCCATGTCTTCTTCGGGATTCGAATCCGAACTCATCGGTACCGCAATCAGCGTCACTGACTGCTATACCGTCTGGATGGCTAATAGTCTGTATAATGGCATCTGAGTTAAAATGTGCGGTGAATGATAACTTGTCTTCACTTGGATCTGGTCGACTGGGTTTCGTCCCTTTCCCAGCCGGCTTTTAAATGAGGTAGAATACACGTAATCTTTGTATTTCTCTGTTCATGTTCTCGTGGTGTAAATGGTTGATTCGGCAGATTAGCAAATGAAAGATGCGTGGTTCAAATCTCAGTGCGAGATCGCAGAAACTTCCTCACGTTTCCTGCTTACGAAAAGATATAGGTATCTCTACAAACTAAAGGCCGTGAAATTGAATTGGTTTATAATTTACTGAATAAATAAATAAATCTATAAAAATTGACTACTACTTTTGCAAGACTACTACTCACACCTCAACAAAGGAACTAATGTATCTAAAGTCTAAAATCACTGACATATATAAACAAAATTATTAAATATCAGAGAAAAGATCTATAAAAATATATTATTTCGAATCTTTCGTGTTATAAGATACCACGTACGAAAGAATTTCGACAGAAATCATACATATTTGTCGGCTGCCTACATTTAAATTATTTTCAATCTCTTATAACAGTATATTATTGTTTTCAAAGCAAATATTGTCAATGAAAAGTTTTTAAAATTTTCACTCTGTTTCGTTCTTTGTTGTATGAAATAACTATCATAGGATGTATATTTTTTAAGTTTACAAATATTTTACCATAGATACAGGTAGACGTGGAAGGGACATCAGAATTTCAGGCTATACAAGTATAGTCTCGCTGAAGTAACTGTACAACTCCACCCCAATTTTTATGGATAATTCCCCGGGGAATGGTAAGAAGATCTCCCACCTCTCGAAAAGGACTTTCCCTTCGCCAATATTTTAAGTGTCCAATGCTGCACAGACTTTTACACTTACAAACATCCATCCATGCCTTTCTCGGGAATTCGAAAGCAAGCCCAACTATACCCAGACCGGAAGCACTAACTACTATACCGATTAGGGAAGTCGGAATGAGCTATTGATGAAAGGATATTTTCTTGCTGGAAATATCAAGTTGACGGTTATATCTTTCAAGAGAAAAGTGTTTGGCGCATGTTGCCCAATATGAGAAATGATCTGCTATTTATTTCCTTGAAAGTAAATATGATTATATTTATATACAAATTTAATCCAGTTGAATAGCCATTTTCTCAACTATTTTAGGATCTAAAAATTGATATTAATAACAGCAGCTGTTTAGCAGCGGCAGAAAAACGAGCAACAGCATTAACATAACTAGATTCGCCTTCGACAGTCAACTGCTAAGCACATTTCTACTTCCAGGATATGGCTAATAGCTAAGACCCACCGACTCATTCTCTGAAGATTCTTGGGCGTTCATTAGATGGAGGCGAAACCAGTAAACATTTCTTGCGGCCATCGAGTTCCTTGTATTCCAGCAGACACATCCGACGCGATCTTTAGAGCGTGGCTCCCTTTTCCTCCGGAGAAATGACCGTCCGTCCGTTCCGGTCAAGCGGATCGACTCCATTACCGGGCTTCGGCCGAAGGGACCACCTGTGACCCTAATCAATCGATCGAAGGCCGATCAATTGCACTCTCACTCTTTATCTTACTTTCTTTTTCTTTACCTCGAGTCTTGTTAGTGGAGAGCCGAGTGGTCGATAGAGAGTGGGTTTGTTTGTGTCGCTCGGTCAAGGGATTCGGGTTTATTCTATATATTAACAACGCCGTTCTCGATAGAGAAGGATGGACTGAAGGCGTTTATTTATAAGGTACGGTAGAATGTTCCGATTGGAGGAAAGTTCTTACGTTATGATTCTTTTATTTTTATTTCGGTATGACTTCAAATACTAAAAATGTGTACTAAGGCTGTTCGCAAATTTTTTAGACGACTTTGCTTTGCCATAAAAAAAAATCGCCTGCTTGGAAAAATTCTTCAAACTACAACTATATTTTTGAAAGTGTTAATTATCGTCTGCTATTTGACAGTTTTGTTGTCTTGCAAAATGACGCTTTAAGGAAGGAATGAAGGGAAGGCTGTCTTTCTACTCTTCCGCTACAAAGAAAACCTTTATTGTCTTTGAAATTACGATGTAGAAAGATAATGGAAAATACAGGTTATCAAATGGAACATTTAAAACAGAAAAAATTAGTTGAAATATTTCTGTAAATACAATGCCAGTCGCTTACAAAATGTGCGAATAGCCTCTGCATACGTTATATAATTTTGAGATGATTGTAGATGATGATAATCACGATGAATGCCAGGAAGATGCAGTCATTGCCGTTTAAAATTCATTTTTCGTCTTTAAAAAACATTCCTAAAAACACGCAGTTAACTTCTGATTAACCGGTGGCGTTTCAACCGGACCCCATTTAAGAAATGCTGAGCTCGTTTGTTATAGATTAATGAAAAAATTACTATTTGAAACTACCAGAGTAAAACAAAAACTGTCTACAGAAAGTAGAGGATCGCTACCGAATGAACTCTGCGAAAAAGCAAAATATTCTAGCCCACTTTTTACGCGATTTGAATTCAACGACATTGCTCATGTTCTATTGTAAATATTATTCTTTAATGTCATTAATATCTTAAGTTTTTCATTTCAATATTTATTCTTCCGCTATTTTACGGTGTGATTTGTATGCTTTGAATACTGATTTAATTTATTTAACTAAATGGCATTATTATCCAACTGTTTAAACTGTTTAAGAATACAGGTAAATTGTTAATATTTATTTTTCGTTTAATAATTATATGGGTCGGCGTTTCCCAAATGCCGGGTCGTGATCCCTTATTGGGTTATGAAAGCAAAATACCAGGTCACAGATGGATTTAACGAAAATTACATAGTACAGTAATATGAATGTAGTTTGTCACCAGGTGACGTGGAAATTTAGTAATTTAATATCTTCATACTAGATGACACATTATACTGAAATTTATCGCTCATTAATGCAATTTTTAGTTTAGCTTCTATTTTAATATTATCTGCAGTGTTACAAAAACTTAATTAGTCTTGACTAAGTACGGCAGCATTCCCAACTAATGGTTTTGAATAAGAGTGACGACACCGAGTCTAGACTAGAACGGGAAAACATTGCTAGGGTATACTGCCGTATTCCAGACAACGTTTAGTAGCTACACAACTTTATTTGCACTCTCAATAATTATTTGTTAGTTATTAGTACAGATATTTCATACATTTTTATACTTATTTATTATAATACTATACCACTTCTAATTATCAGCGGATAAATATTTAATAAAACAAAAATAATGTGCTTCCTGTAAATGGTACAATAGTACACAGTCAAATTATGTCCAGACAAAAATTTTTGTTGATGATGTAAAGCCATTAGGGTTTTTTGAAGAAGGAGATGCGAAAAATGTGCAATGCCCTTGCTGGGAACTCTCAAATATGCTGAGTGCGCTACCATTATACCACGAGAGCGTGCTAGAAGGGGGGAGAAAATACCATATAATTATACTAACAATAAACAGTTAAGGGACATTCAGCCAAGCACGAGCTCCGAGAATGGCACTAACGAACGATCGAATGAGATATTGTCCTTTACACATATAAAACAGAATAAAACATCGTGGATTCAAGAGTATTCTGGCGATTATATAAAATTTTGTTTCATGAAATGTACTGATGAAAAACCAATATTCGTTATTCGTTAGACTCAAATGCATCCATGAGACCTTCAAAGCTGAAGCAGCATTTGGAATTAAAACATCCGAACTGCAATAACACGCCGATAGATTTCATTATAAATAAGAAGAAAGAATTAATAGCTAGCAATTATGTCTTCGAATTTTTCTCAGGGAGTTTTGTCTGAAAAGGTAGTTACGATTTCTTATGAAATATCCCAGTTAATTTTTGAAACTTTATACATTTAGTTAAAGATCCGGAAATGTTTGTAATTTCTGCAATGAATATGTTGGCATCTCATATATGTGATAAGGAAAAAAAACCATAAAAATCAGATAAATATGTTATCTCCAATAACACAGTGAAGCGTTGAAAAGTAAACAGAGCAAATAATGTGGAAGAAACTGCTGTTATAGTTGACTTTGCAATTTTTCGTCGTCTAGTCGATAAAAGTGTATAGATGTCGAACAATGCCAATTTAATGTGTTTTGTGAGATATGACTTTGATAATACATCTAATGAAGAATTTCTATTTTACAAGTCATTGAATACAAGAAATTTTTAGCTTGATTGATACTTAAACATCAGTCGAAATTGAGAAAATTGCGTGGAAGAGCAGAGATAATGGTCTCGCGATGGCAAATGTCCGTTAGGCCTCTTTCTAAAAATGAAGGTCAAGACTCTAGAATGGCCCACCAGCGACCGAGCGGTTAAAGCCGCTGAACCCCGGTAGATCGGTTCGGGGTTCGAGTTTCGGCGAACGAGCTGGCTGCATGGGCATTTTCGTGGCTTTCGTCACGTGTAATGTGGATACGAGCCGTATCCCTTAAAAAGACCTCCATGGCACATCCCTCCATTTCCGTGCAGTGCCTAAGAGCGGAGCACGTAATAAGTAAAAGCCAAAAAGGCTCCAGAATGTGTATGGTTGCACTGCACCATAATCAGAGAAGCCTTGACCATAACAAAATGTCATTGTTTTTACAAACTGTTGTGCAAGAGTGTATAAAATTTATAATTTTTTAAAACAAAGTGTAACGTGAGAGTTGAGTTCGAGGCTATTTATTGCATTATGTAAAGAGACGGGTAGTGAACATGTATATCTTTTTTTACACTACGAAGTAAGATGACTGTCCAGAGGGAATGTTTTCTAAAGAGTTTTGGGAAAGTTCATTATCTTCTTTCATCTTTTAGAACTTTCATCATCATCTTTTAGAACGAGCTCCGAGAACGGCACTAACAAACGGTCGAATGAGATGTTCTCCATTACACATGCAAAACAGAATAAAACATCCTGGATTCAAGAGTATTCTGGCGATTATTATTCTGACGATTATAAGAAGATAAGATGGGGAATGAAAGAAGAAGTTCGTTATCTTTCATTCCCCATCTTATCTTCTTTCATCTTTTAGAACTTTCATCATTAAGAACTTTAATCATCTCTTGAGTTCGAGGCTATTCATTGCATTATGTAAAGAGATGGGTAGTGAACATGTATATCTTTTTTTATACTACGAAGTAAGATTATCAGGTTCAATGTTCCGTCTTACTTTCTTTGGGAACATGCAAGGACCTGACTCGGAACAGGGAGCTTACTAAAACTATGTTCAATAAATGTGGGAAGTAGACAAGATACACAGGAAGGGTATACGAAACCCTTTATTTTTCACTCTTTACAATAATTTCCGTACTTCGGAATACAGAGACCAACTACTTGTGGTCTGAACGTAAGAATATAAAAATATTTAACTAAACTCTAACTTAACTTTGGAATAATAAACGTGGAAGTTTGGCCGTATATTAACAGGAAGCCGTATGTAGTACAGAGAACTGTTAACACTACGATACGTTTAAAATTATCAAGAGGATTAAACCTCTGGCCTGGAAGGCAACCAGCAACCGAGTAAAACTTCTAAGGCAAGCGGCCTGCTTCGACTAACTCCTTCCTCTCTCTCGCTTGGCAAAAAGCCACAACTTAAGTACTTGGCGTTCGCCAGACAAATTTGCATAAATAAGTTAAAGCTTTTAATTCTGGCCGTAAGTAGAAAATAAGAAGTGATAGTAAAGATTTAAAATAAAATAAACGTTAGTAAAACTTAAGATCCTTACAAGATGACTGTCCAGAGGGAATGTTTTCTAGAGAGTTTTGGGAATGAAAGAAGATAACGAACTTTTTTAAACGAACAACCCCCAATGGCTAAAGATGAAGCTTTTGAATTTGAAGATAGTTTTATGATGTTAATTGTTTGATGAAATTTTGTAATATCTTTTTTATTTATTTTTGATTATTAGTTTTGATTTTTTAAGTAAATTAAATCTTCCGGTACAAGTCTGCAAAGTAACTTTATTTAAAGTATAAGAAAAAGAGAAGCTGCAATGAAAATTCTCAATTTAGGTTTCTTTTGTGTGGAAATAGGAAATTTTAATGCTCTTATGAAGCTAACTGAAGTGCAAATTGTATACAATATTAGCTCTACGCTTGATGAAATTGCAATCGCTATCAAGGAACATCTGATAGAATTTCAGACAACTCTGAAGGAATATTAACCTCCAATTAACAGCTACCAGACATGGCTAAGAAACTCTTTCATAATTAATGTAGAATCAGAGACAGGATTCAAATACTTAATTCATAATTGAACTGTCTTGTGATATAGCGCTTAAAGACAAAATATCATTGATAGATTTTTGATTGTCCTGTTGTCAACAGTATATCCATGTTTTGGCACAAAATGCAGTTACGTTTCTAATGCTTTTTGTTACAAACCTGAACAGCTTTCTTGACTCTAGAATTTATGTCCACTAAGTTTTCTAAAAAATAAATACTAGACATCGAACCAGAGCCAGATTTAGACTTGATAAGGCCCTAAGCTATTTGAGATATGGGCTCTTTAAAAGTCTGTTATAATATATTTTAATTTTTGGGGGGCCTCCAAGAAAGGGGGGCTCTAAGCTATAGCTTGTGTAGCTTATACGTAAATCCGCCCCTGCATCGAACCATGCCTAAGACTAAAATTGTCATCTTTTTCTGTAGACATTTAAGTTAATTAGAAACAGCGTCACATTTCCCATTAAAATTTTTTATTGTTTTACATTTTTGTTTTTATTTTGCTATTTTCACAATATAGGGAAAATATTTGAAGATTAAAGTTTGTTAATGTACAAATAAACAATATACTTTTTTACTAGGTCACGAAGGAAAAATATTAAAACAACCAAGTTACGGGAAAAAATGTTGGGAAACCCTGCTATGGTTTTATTATTCCTTTCTGTATTTTTAACTGCCCTCGAATTAACCGTGTTTTTGAATTAACCGTTGACATATTTCCCTGCATTACCCAAATTAATCGGGAGCTGATGACACAGACCTACAATGGCGCAAGACGCGGGGCTCCCTCCATAATTACAAGCGTATGTTCACACATTCTTAGCCATTACAGCAGGTAATTAACAGAATCGGAGGACAAGACATTTTAACTGTACAGAAACAAGCCTAAGAAGTGCAAAGATTGTGCTATTCATATTAAATTGATAATGAAGTTAGTGAATTTCAGAGAGGAATAAATTATCACTTCATTGCTATTGCTTTAGTTAAAGTTTCAGTTTAATGTTAATTTTATTAAACATTTTGTATTCAGTTTAGCCGTTATATAAATACATGCATCATTACATGAAGCGTTAAATAAGAATAATGTAACTGGGATTAATTTTAAAATGACGCACTTATGAAGAAAAGATTTATTATAAGTATAATGAGTTTTTACGGCAATAGAAAAGAGAAATAAGGAAATTAGAAAGGAATCGTAAAATGTTATTTCCTATCAAAGTTAGAATTTTCTCTGACGTACTTCTTATCTTTCAAGATAGAAAGAGTAGCTAAATTAGAAAGGAGACTTAAGCGTTTATTAAAAATTAAAATAAGAATTTTATCTTATAATATTGCTTGTCTTATATATATTTATATGTAGTAGAAATTTGAAGTGTGCCATAAATAATGAGGATGATCCCGCAGCTGGTGAGATTTTGCTTTAATAATAAGTAGTCAGAAACCTTCAAATCAAGTTTATTTAAGCAGAAATTCGTAGACTAATAAGCATGTTATAGCAATGCAAATAGAGAGACGGGGGGACCTGTAATTCAATAACTGCACACGTAGTTTGTGACTGAAAGTATGTCTACGTCCTACGGTTGAAAAAATAAAGGCTGCTTAAGGATTTTTATGAATACTATGTAATATGATTTTTATCGTTACATTCAATTTATAATGTTTAATTCTAAGATAGGATGTTGCAAATAAATCGGATGTTGTGATAAATAAAGCAACGTTTTTTTGAAGTAAAATATGAAGCAATATCCAGGCTTCAAGAAATCTACCATACATAGTTAGCTATAGTTAACATTCATACTACGTCAGGATGTTTAACAAGGTATTAAACTGATAACGCAATAATATTGCTACTTTATTATTTTGAGTACAAAATAATATGATACATATTTATTTGCTAGTTGCGATGGGCTGTCCTGTACCTTCAAATATTGCAACAGATATAAGTCATTACAAATTTGTTGCCAATAATGGCAACAAACCTCTTAAATTATCCCTCGTATGTGAAGATGTCGCCCATGTTGTTATTGTTGTTGTCTTGTACATGTATTTCATGGTAGAATGGTTGCTAGAGCCTTCTGCTTCTACCCTAATTTTGAGAGAGAGCACCCCCGCAGGGTCTGAGGATCTTCCACCCCTCTTCCCTACCGCAAAACCACACGGAAGGACTTTCGGTTCGCCATATATTTAGAGTGCCTGCGTGCTACAAAACACTATACATTATCAGGACTTGTGTTCCTCTTTACTTGCTTTGGAAACATGAACTGTCCTGACTCGGAACAGAGAGCTTACTATAGTTATGTTCAATAAATTGTGAAGTAGACAATACACACAGGAAGGGTATACGAAACCCTTTATTTTTCTATCTTTACAGAGGTTTCCGGAACTTCGGAATACAGAGACCAACCACTTGTGATCTGAACGTAAGAATATAAAACTGCTAACTAAAATTCTAACTAAAACTAACTCTGGATTAATATACAAGTGCCTAACTTCAAGATTGGCCGTTTATTTAACAAAAGCCGTATGTAGTACAGAGAGCTGCTAAAACTACGATACGTTTAAAATTATCAAGAGGATTAAACCTCTGGCCTTGAAGGCAACCAGCAACCGAGTAAAAACTACTATGGCCAGCGGCCTGCTTCTAAATAACTCCTTCCTCTCTCTTGCTTGAAAAAAAGCCACAACTTAAGTACTTGGCGTTAGCAAGACAAATTTTTATAAATAAGTTAAAGCTTTTAATTCTGGCCGGAAGTAGAAAATAAGAAGTGATAGTAAAGATTTAAAACAAAATAAACGTTAGTAAAACTTAGGATCCTTACAACATTACAAATCATCCATGCCATCCACGGGATTCGAGCCCGGGCCTTTCGGTACTGCAGTAGGGTTCCCTAACCACTGTACCGTATGGGCGGCGAAGCTGCCCATCTTTGAAATAACTAAAAGCAAAGCGTACTAAAGTTATTTACTTTAGGTTAGTTATGCCTTCACAGTGTCCTTTTTGTAGGGAACTATTAGTATGACCTTGTACATGATGGAAACAAGTCCCAGATTTCGAAAACATGAACTACAGCAGATACATAGTATGCATCAGTTCTACTGAATAACTAATTTAACAGAAATAAGAATTTAATTTAAGTCTAGTAAAATTGCATTACTTCAATCTCAGTTCCCGAGAAACTCTAACAAATGCTTCTATTCCGCCTAACCTTTTCTAATAGAATTTGTTCTGAAACAGAAGGAGCCTCAGAAAATTAGAAAATGAGACAGTCTTAGTTTTAGAACCATTGCTGTGTAATACCATCCAAATTCGCTTTTGCGTACCTAAAACCGTGAACATGTTTCTGTTTGAATTATTGCTATATGGTACCAAGCGTATATATTTTTAAATGCCTAAATTTGTTGCTATGTACGCTCTGCTATAGAATAATTGCTATACGTACACTATTAAGTACACAAATTTGTTAGCAATTTTTAAACTAAAATATTTAAATGTTTCAGATAAAGAAAAAATACAGCTATTTCGTGCAATTTTAAAATCTCTAGATTATCAGATTTTTTCGGGCAACTATTTGTCCCCCTATCATTTTGTCGTCACGCAGCAGAAACACGTATGCGAAATTTTGTTTTTAGGGGAAAAAAAGTGTTACACAGTATATTATCAGAAAGATATAGTGAGAATTCCCTAACAAATTTTCCATATGTATATCTTAAATGTATTCACCTTTTTGCTATAGCATAGTGTAAATCAGTTGTCTCAAATTTAGACTGCATGCAGGCCGAATCTGAAAACAGTTTTTCAATTTGAAAACAGCTAACGGGCCAAATTTTTTTATTTTTAATAACGAAATGAAACGTTTTATTAAAAAATAAAAAGTGGTTTAAATAAATCTTAAATTTCGCTTCCTAAATATTTATCAAAACTTACATTCACATAACAATATAATACCGGAAAGGAAACAAATTCAAATTTATGTTTATTCTATCAGAAATCTAAAGTAACAGCTTTTTTTTTTTTCGTTACACTTGGTTATTCAAATACTTACATTCAAATACGCTGAAAGTTAATTATTGTTTCAAATAATTCTAACATGTTTAATTATTCATTAAATAACTTACTTTAATTTAAGCTAAAAATAAACAAACTATGAAAACTTTCCAAGAGAGACAAAACTTGAAAATAGATAATAACACTCTAATCTCTTCTTGTCGTTTATTGAATTTTTCTTCGACGCATAAATAAAAATACATATTTGTATGTAAATAATTATAAACTTCTTTATTTCTTACTATGGCTAAGTAGTTGATGACGTTTCGAATTATAAATTTCTAGAAATTATCTTCATTACGGATTGTGGATGCCCATTGGCGTCAGTCGAATACTTTTCTTATTCATTTGTAACTAACTATATGAAGCGATTATTCTTAGCGAAAAAAATCGTAACTTAGCTTATTAAGTTTTGACAAATACGAATGAAAGTTAACAAAATGTTTACCTTCAAATATTTGAATAAGACTTATTTAATTAGTTTTAGATTTAATTATTTAGACTGTAATTTAATTAGTTTCATTTGAGGAATTCTAGGTGGGTTATACGTGCTCGTTTCAATGGAAATTAAAATAATATAAATTCCGATTTCAAATATTAAAAATCTTGAAACCTTTACAACACCATATTTGCAACAAGTATGAAATGTATTACCTACCCTGCTTCGGAATTGAAATATCTTCGCTGGCTGCATAAAATTGCTTCGAGGGCCGCCAGTGTAAGATCACCGGTATAAATCATTGAAAAATAATACAGAAAATGCATGTAAGTGAGAACGGCAAAATATACCGCTTTGTTTGCTTTGACGAGGTGCTTCTGATATCGCTCACCACAAACCATAATTAGCTATTCTGATTTCTTTCTTTGAAACATCAGACGTAACTTAATATTTTAAAAAAGGACTGCAAAGTATATATATGGCGAGGAAGAAAATGATTAAAATAAACCGAAAGAAGGAAGCGAAAATTTCATAATTTATGTTCTGTTTCTCCTTCTTCCAAAAATATTGCTGCATCAACACGTCGCAATGAATTATTTCATTCATCCATTATTCTTAACTTTACGTATAAAAAAGCAAAATTGATGAGAACTTAATGAAGGTAGTCTATCGATCAAGAACCGCATGTGCTGAAACAGACATGTAAATGAAATTTGTGGGCTAATATGTCATTTAACATTAATGCACAATCCTGTCTAGTTTTATAAACTACTCTTTACTGTTAAATGTTTACATAGCTTAATGACTCGTATAGAATTAACGAATTCTCTCATGCGTGCTCTCGTGGTGTAAGTAGTTAGTAAAACATCTAGCAAGTGGAAGATACGCTGTTCAATAGCCTGCGAGAACGCAATTGATTGTTCACGCTTTTCACTTCAAAAGTCTAGATAGTCTCTGCAGCGGGGATGGAACAAGGACTAATGCCTCGTTACCGCAAACAAAACACAATGCTTTTAGCCGAATGGCTGACTTCATCTCTATTACTGCACATTTGCTACCCTTTCCAACAAAGAAAGGAGATTCGAATCTCGCGAACGGGCTGGCTGCATGGACATTTTTGTGGCTTTCCCATGTTTAACGTGTATACGAGCCACATTACC
This sequence comes from Stegodyphus dumicola, assembly GCF_044657685.1. Lineage (NCBI taxonomy): Eukaryota > Metazoa > Arthropoda > Arachnida > Araneae > Eresidae > Stegodyphus > Stegodyphus dumicola. The sequence goes on from NC_140779.1 coordinate 64,284,888, forward strand.
TTAGAAAGTCCTCCATGAAGGCATCCCTTCTCTCAGGCAGATAGCTCTCGAGTGATTTGCCATAATAAAAAAAAAAAAAAAAAAAACCCGACAAACGCAGCTCCCGGGAGACATGTGTCCAGACATAACAACGAAATTAGAATCACTGGCAGATCTTAAACAGCCTGCACCACCCCCAAGTGGACAGCTGCTTTGTCGGTTGAGTAAAGTAAAGCAAAGCAAAGAATTCTAGGAATCGAGCGTTTGAAAATTCAAGGATGCCCACTTCTCTGATCTTTTGCTTTAGAGTCGAGTGGCACTGATAATTTTAGTGTAAATTTGTTAGTACGTTTTCAATGTCGGTTAAAAAAGGGAGAACTTACGTATGAATAAATCTGACATCGCGGAAGATTTTATACTTAGCACAATTTTGGAACCGTATGACGTCTTTTTTAACTGTGTCTAGCACAGCAGTAACTTGCGTTCGAATGTTTTCACCTGATCTTTCACGTTTTTTCTATAATTTTGAAATTTTCATGTGGACTATTTTTAATCACCGTATATAAATGCATTTTCTATTTTGAATTCAAATCAATTTGCAGTCTAGTAAAGGTGGACAGAAGGAATAAATGGTAGAGAAAAGAATTAGCATAAAAATAACGTGTTACCTACAATGAATCGTATATCTAGCAAAGCTTACTTTTGAATGGCTTCGAAAGAATAACAAGTGATCCGGCTGTTTGGAGTTTCGGATAAATGAAATTCTACTTTATTGCAATTCTATGATAAACATCCCGGCACTACGTAGTTCATCAAAGAATTGCTATCTTAAAAGCCGAGAAAGGTCGTTATGAACCGTATTCGAACTGAAATAAAAGTACACTATAAATGTTACGAAACATCCGGTCATAAATTTTTATTCTATTAATTGTTTCAAAAGATTAACGAGGCAATTAATCTGTTAGCAAATCCGTAAAACTTTCGCTTTAATCACTCGGTCGTTCTGAAATGACGTTCCTCGGCAGTTAATGCGAAGAAACCTTGTGTGAAAATCGTTATCTGCCCATCAGCAGCGAGTGTCGATTGAATGAAGTTGTTTGCGCTGAAGGGATAATGGTTTGTTTACCGTGTCCAAAGATGCTTCTATTTTGTTTTGGCGTTCAGCGAACTGGAAATACCAAAACAAATATGGGTTATATCTTTCAGAATTTGCAGAACGCTGTTTGAAGAACGAGCAGTTGCAACTGTAATGCTGGGCTTATATTATATAGTATAGTATACGAATTAATTGAATTCTCTCTTGCAGAATTTCTTCAGCGTTGTAATACAAAACCTTGCTTTACACAGGAGCAGATGCTCGGGCTTTCACTTTCAGGGGGCATCAGTTTTTATGTAATATTTCATATACGCAAAATTTTAGAAAACGTTTTTTAATTCTAGGTTAAGACGATACAAATTGAGAAGCAGAAAGAATATTTTAAATTTCATATTTTATTTTTTTTATGTTTTTCTGCAAAAATAGACACTAGAAAATACGTTGACTTGATTCTCACTGGCTTCTGATAAGCACCGGGCTGTTGTTCTCTTTCACTCTTAGTGACTTCTGATATTGTTTAGCGAAATTTGAATTTGGGAACTAACGCTTTACAAAGCCAGTCACTGCTATTGTGTGATCACCACATTTGAAGCTCATGAAGTCCAGTTTTAGCACAAAATGTATCGGACCATGTTTAAAATGTACAAATTTATATTTTACACAGCACATGATAAACTGAAAGCGCAAAGCAAAGTATATTAAAAAAGTGAAATATACTTGTCAAAATAACTTGAAGTTAAAAAATATAGTGAATTATTGGTATATTTCACGAAATGCTTTATATAATTCATACCAGAGACATCTACCACACTGAAGATAATTACAGGAGAAACCTTTGCCCAGAGTCCCAGGTTTTTAAATGAGGGCCTGATTATGTGCAAACTAAGAGGATTTTAAGATGAATTATTTTAATTTCTTGCGTAAAAACCTGGTTTAAAATGTACAAAGCCACCGATATATTTATACCAAAATAGTTTATAAAATATTTGGAATTCATATGAAGTTTTATTTTGAATTTGCACTACCAATAAAAATTTTGAATTGTTTTAGCGTTCTGCTTTCTTACGTTACTAAATCACGTCATTCTTACCCGAAGAAATATGTAAAATGGGGGTAGTTAAAAATAACAGATCACAGTTAAAAGAAGTCAGAGACAGCAAGAGATTTCCTCGCGGAAATTGCGTTGAACTATAATCAATTTCTGAGGTAAGCAGTACACATTTACGGGTAAATGTGTACTGCTGGCGCGAATCTTCATTCCTCGTGCGAATTTTAATTTCATGCATTGGTCCCCAAACGCGGAGTTCATGAACATATGACGACCTATGACGCTGCTTTTAAAACGAAGCAGTTGATCAACGGAGATACAATAAACGATTCCTGAATACAGTTTTCAAATAGCTGCTCCGTATTAGCCGCCAAACTCATAGATAAAATGCATATTGGCAAGCTCTATTTTCATCTAATAAAGCAAGCAGCTCGAAATCTGCAGAGGGAACAGCAATTTACGTCGCAAAGACTACTTTTATCTGCTGTTCAGTAGCATCATACCATCTCAATGAGCCATTCGCGCACAGAAATTCCATTACAAAAGCTTCTTACTTCCGTCCCTCCTGCCTGCCTTTACATTATTTTTTCTGATATATTTTAACAACCCTGTTTACAACAGAGTAATAAAATTGATATAATCAGTACTTGAATGTTAATCTATATATGCGATTAAATGAAAGTTTAAAAATATATAACCAAGTATATCGAATGTAAATTATCAGTGTTTCAGATAAATACTATAACTAATGAAAGAAGAAAATTTTTTATATTTAAAGAAAAAAAAAATGTACTAAATTTTGGACTCAGGAAATGAGAATTTCACAACCGCGAAAGATATTTTGTACTATTTTAAAAGATAATTGATAAGTTATTTTAAAATTTTGAAAAAGTTTATAAGATGATTTAACAGAGATAAAAAGGTGTTTTAACTTTGTTTAACACATGTTTAATTTCGAGAAAACATTTGAAGCTTTCGGGATTTATTTACCCAGAAAATAATAAATTTGTGGATGATTTAATAAGAAAAAAAGCAAGCTGATCCTAATAAACTAAAATCCGCTAAGCACAAATAGAAAACAGTAAACATGTAGCATATTTTATATGTATGCATTTGCTTTCAAATTACTTCAAAACATCTTTCAAAATATAACTTACCAGTATGGATGCACACTTTTAAAATAATTCTACTTTAATTAAACTTAGGAGATAATATAATCAATTAATCAATACTGTTTAGGAAATAAATTATATATATATATATATATATATATAATTTTCGCCGACAAAAATTTTCATTAGAAAAAGATTATACTATCCTGGAAAGAGTAAAAAACAATTGAAACGGAAAACACTGATTTTCAATGAATTAACAAAAATATTTTAGCAAGTAAAACAAAGTATTAGTCGAACTTAAATAAAAATAAATAAACTTATAAGTAAGCAACAAACTATTTTTAAAAAACACTTAATTATAAACTGTAATTTAATAATTCATAGTTTAATGCTTTAATCAGATTCATCAAGAGGTTATGAATTAAAATATTAAACAATAATAATTAAGGAGTTCTGAAAACACGTTTCGTCATTCTTGACCTTTTGAGTGAACAGGTCAGGTTATTTAATTACGGCAAAGCCTCGAGGGCTATCTGCCTAAGGGGAGGGATGCCTTCGTGGAGGACTTTCTAAGGGAAATTGGCTCGTATGTACGTTACATATGGGGTAAACCACGAAAACACCCATGCAGCCAGCCCGTTCGTGGGATTCGAGCCTCGGACCGAACTACCGGTGTTCAGCGACTTTACCGCTCGGCCGCTGGTGGGCCCTTTGAGTGAACAGAAACAAAGAAATAAATTTAAATAAATGCGCAAAAGTATTTTACATAAATTACTTCCCACTCTGAAATAGTTAAAAATATACCCCAACACAAATTCAGATCTCAAAAGAAATTAAATATAAAAAAGAAATACATAAAAAACATCCCTCTAGATTAAAAATTATGTCAATTGTACTATAAAAGTGCAAACAGCTAAATAAATTTTATCGAAAATTCTTATTTTATAAAAAATTATTGATTGCCTTTTAAGCTTAAAGTACTCTTGAAACTTAAGTGCATTCTTCGCAAATAAAATTTAATGAAAGTTAATTACTCTATAATTGAAGAAAAAATTTTAAGTACTATTTTCTATATTTGTAACTATATTAAGTAGTAGTTGTGAAATAAATCCTAAAAACAACTGAAAGTGAAAGCTTAAAAGTAGTTTAAAAGTTACTTAATTTGTATAAGGGAGAAAAAGATGTGCTCATGGATAACATGTGACGCGGAAAAATAAAAAATAAAATTAAATATATATATATACAAAAATTAAATATAAATAATATATACGCTTTTCTTTTATTTTCATAAAATTATTTTCATAAAATAAGGAGCCTAAATTTCGATAAAAGAAATTTCTATTCTTGCTAATTTAGCTTAAACGCTTTAACTTGATATCGATCCATATACATAGAAGAGTAACCTAAATGCTTTGTTCTTGGTTACGTTACACACTGTGATTAATTGAGACCGGATAAGTTTAATAGAATTTACATAAAAGCTTCAATGAAAACACTGGCTGAGTGCCAAATAAAGGCTACTTTACCGAATTAACTGACCATTCAATGACCATAAGTATAACGTGTTAGGATTACGATACTGAAAGTTAATTAGCGGATAGAGTGCCATGTATTTTTCTAGAAATCAAACCAAACATTTTATTAATGCTTCGTTCAAGTAAAGCAGATAGGAGAAGTTAGTAGATAAAAATGTCTTTGTATTTTTGCTCAATTACTAAGATAGAAACAAACATTTCCTATGCATTCTTTCAGGTCTGGTCACAACTTTTCTTTAATTCTTTTAGATTGCACAATTCAGTACCCAGCCAACGTAATTACATAGTAAATGAATGAACATTTTACTTGTTGTATGATAACAGCATTTGTTCTAAAATATTTAGTATATTCAACTAATAATTTTTACTAACATTTTAGCATTATTTTAATTAACAAAAGATATTTCTAAGGCCATATATTAAGTACCTAAATATAGAACCCTTTGGTTTCCTTTCAATAAAATTCGCTGCACGTATATTATTTTCAACAAACATATAACATCTTTTTTCTGAAAAACCTGACTGATATTTATACACATATAATAACCAAGTAACTCTACCCGAAAAAATTAATTGCTGACTTTTCAGGAGATTCTCTTGTGAAAAAAAGATTTTCAGCTTATGTAGCGTTATTTACATAACACTATATATATATGTAGAGAGAGAGATAAACTATAGTATAATTAATATAATAGTAATTATCTATATAATAGTATCGTTGTATTTATTTAACTTTTGGATCAGGAAACTATATCACGATCACAAATATAGCTAAAAATATGACGATCAAATATTTGCTTTAATTTTCAACTCCATATTTGTACAAAGAAACCTTTTCTTCGAATAAAAAATTATTAACATTGGAATCCAAACAGGAGAAAACTAGCTCATCCTGAAAATGGTTTACTTGATAAAATGTCAAATATACCACATCTTACCAAACTGTCTGGAATGCATCAAACGCAATACTCTCTCAATTTTCAATAAACGTAACATTATTATAGTCGATTTCGGCTATAAATGGATTGTTATAACATTTAGAAGATAAAAAATGCATATTTTTATAAGAAACAAAACTTTATGCGCCTCAGTGTTATAAGCTAGAACAATTTTACATTTGAAACAAAGTAATAAAAATCAGTTTTGGGATACAAGAAAAGAAAGCCAAAATTTATTCGAATTTTCTCTGTGTACTTGTTCTTTTAGTGAATGAACTCAGTCTTTATTCGTAGTCTCTATCTTTTGCTCTTCCGATAAATGTAAAGATCTGTTAAAAGTGATAAGTGGTTTTTGTCTTACATCGAAGAATACAGCAGAAAAGAATTTTTGTTTGCAATACGAAAGAGAAATTTCCGTATTTTATACCACCACAAAAAGTAGTACACTAGCACTAAAGAATTTTTTTCCTGTAATGTGGATGGTACAGTTAAATGAAAATCCACTGTTTTTGCTTAGTTTAAAAAACTTTTTAAACAGTTTTTAAACAGTTTTTGACAGTTTTGAATGGTATCTGTGTAATAAAAGAATTTAGTTAATTTTTATATTCAAAGACTAATTGACAGAAAGAGTTGAGCAATAACAAAAAAGATGATGCAAGTTTATTTTTGGTGGGCAATATTTTAACTCTAAGAACTTTCTACGAAGCGGGATTGTCCTTGTTCTAAACGCTACTTTTTAATTAATTCTTAGCCTCTTCCCAAAACGTCATCTTTTGTCTCGAAATGTACAAGAGTAGCAAAAATGATAACTTTCTGTTTAGATGCATACAATGAAACAAATGTTGGTCGAAAATCGTGACTGATTTGTTTAAAGCTAATTTGATTAAACTCTATTGCAATTAAAAATATTTCCATACAGCTGTATTTTACAAGTCATATAATTCTGAGTTGAAGTGCAGAGCTGTGTTTATATATTTTTTAACAGAAGCAAAAGAGTTTAATTCACGCCCTTACGTAAATTAACTACTGCATCTGTACATTTCTTTACATATCATAAGCAAATATATTATATGAAGATACTATAACGTTTATAATATTTTTAAGCATAACTTTATATATTCAGAAAAATGATGCAAATAAGGATTGAAAGTTTTTTTTAGAAAAAGTTAAAAATTACCCTTTCTATAAATAAAAAAAAAAATTGTGAAATATCATAAATAGTAATTTAATTTATATGTAAAAAATATTACGCTAATGTGTTCAAGTATTGTTCTTAATTTAATTTCTTTTGCTCTTAACAAAACTAATAATAGCTTTTTCAAAATTTACATATAATTTTATAATTCACATTCCATTGATACAGTAATCATGTTTGAAATTTTTTGCTGACCAAGGTAAAATCTTGCATATTTTTTATTATTTTAAACTTGTGAGCGGCCAGAGTTTTCGCTAAGAAAGCACAAATTTCCCAAAACTACTATGAGAACAAATTAGTTTTTTTTATTTTAATGTAAAAACTCTCCTGGTATTTCATACCTGGATTCGTTTTCTTTTGATATAGTGCCTTAATTTCTTTGAAATAGTTTAATATACACGTATATATACGTTCTTACAGATATCACAAAAATTTATTTGTGATATCTGTAAGCCGTATGTATACATATGTAAGACTGTATGTATACGTACTGTCTTGCCGCAAATTTGTTGAAGTTTCTATCAACACTAGCAACAGCCACTGGCGAAGTTGAAATAATCTTAACGTCGACTTCCAAATTCCAAAAACAAAATAAAACTGTAGAGACATTAGATAATTTTTGGAGGCAGGCAAGATGAAAAATTAGCAACGCCTTCGCCGGGAACGGAACCACGGACCTCTGGAATACCGATCCAGCGTGCACAACCACTACACCAAGAAGGCACGTTAAGAAAGCGGGAGAAATACCTTATAAAACAAGAAAAAGTATTAAAATATGGATAAGTACCAAAACTTGAATAAAAGTAACTTTTATACTCTTAAATTAAAATTAAATACTTAACACTTAAATAGGAGGCTGACCGCATTATCCCTTAAATTATAAAATTCCTCCAAGGGGCAAAGCCCCCTAATTGAGAACCCCTGGTTTCAATATGGTCATGTGTCTTACTTGAGTAATTCATACGAGGGCTGTCTAAAGACAGAATGTCTTCGTGGAGAATTTTCTAAGGTTGCATTGGTTTGTAATTGGCATACATACGGAAATCCATATGCAGCAAGCCACTTGACCAGAATTTGAACTGGATTAATTACTGTATAATGTAGAAATATGAGACGACAACATGAAGAAATAGCTTGTGACTGAGAAGTTTTGCTTGCTTTCTCTTGCTTTCAATATTAAAACGGATGCAGGTAATATACATAAAATTTTCGATAGGTTTGCTTTACGATACTACCATTTTTCGTCCATTAAAATGATTTATTCTTCGACAACCTATGTTCCGTGAGTCACCGAGTGATCCATTTCATAATTTCGAGTGACCCAATTGAGTTCCGAAAATAAAGTATAATTAGTAAAAATAAATTACAAAACATAAATATAACACGACTATATAAAGAATACATAAAAACATTAAACTGAATAGTAATGATAATAGTAATGATATTTTTGTTTGATTACGAAGTTTCAGCAACAGGCATGCATTTTTATACTTAGAAAACGAAACACTATAACATAATCTCAAGGAGAAATCTATAAGATTGGCAACGCCGATCCGCAATCCATAATTCCACAAAACTGGCTTTTCCATTTTGGTCCTGTGTAGTTACTTTCAGACACAGCGATAATTTGATCTATGCCTGTTAAGAGTTTGGATCTAGTTTATGTTCCAGAGAAAGTCAAACTCTATAAGGTATTAGCCAACATATGCGTTTTTGCAATCTTAATAAGTCTCTCATGATAATAAACCGCGTGAGAACGTCTGAACAAAAATTATATGTTTGATCAGCGGTGAACTTTACAAAGAGAAATGGAAAAGAAACTGATAACAAGGTATATTTCATTTTTAGAAATCCTTGATTAATCTTCCTATGCCATTCCAATGAATTTAAATGTGTTAGACCTGCTGAAACAAATTTAAGGGAATAGCTAGAGAAATATTATTATGGCGATGTAAAAGACGTAAGAGCTAAGTTTGGTTTGCAGAACCAGAGAAGAGAATTACGGATGTCGGAAACATTACGATTCCTTTGCTTATATAGCGTTTTCTTTGAAAGATGCATCAAGAATGTAATACTTTTAAATTATCCAAAGCAATGTTAATACGATTTTACCAGTTTAAATAATCTGTTTTAAATTGGAGTTTTTGAATTTTCAATGTTGTAAGTTAACAACCGTTATTTCTTTTTGAAAATTAATTTCTAAACTTTTGTATCTAATTTGGAGCTCCTTTCAGTTGTTCACTTAAGGCAAAGGGCTCACTTAACCCATCCTTGTACTGGCTGTGCTGAAATATGAATGAGGATACTGTTTCATTTGAAACGTGGATTCGAATCGATGCATAAGATGCATGTTTTGAAGACTTAAAGAAGATGAGCCATTAAATATAAAACATCGTCTGGACGATCAAATGCAGAAGTTTCAGTTCAGTTGTTTTGACTGGAAATATCGAAAGCAGCTTTGAAGAAAATGGGACTTTTTTGACACCTGAATTGCAATGAATCTGCATGTTCTAAAGATAGTTCAAAATGAAAGCTCGCACATTATGTCAAGTGTGTAGAATGCAGCAATAGTTTAAGAGTAACAGCAGATCTTCTGTTTTATTGAAACTGCATGACTGCTATTTTAGTAATATGTTGTATGCCAAATAAGGAAAAGAATGTTTAACTATTTTACAAAAATATTAAATGCACGCTATTACAAAAAGCAGATACCAGCAGAAGATTTGTTTAGGATATATTTCATTACAACTCACATATTTTTTATAAATGTGCCTCATCATTGTTTTTCTGAGAGGTGTCTGTTATTACTTTTAAACAAAGCAGCGTGTTTGTAAACTCAGAAACTTTTTAGGATAACTTCCGCATACGTGTGCTGGCATTTTTGTGAAGATCATTTTCTGATCTTCCAGATTAGAAAAAGTATCGAGGAGTAAAGTGCTATCACCTTTATAAACAACACTGAGTTACATGAAATTGCTGGCATCTCTATGCCGGGGTACTTTTGTGAGTTTTTATGCCTTGAAGAGCATTAGATAACCTGCGTTACGTGTACCCAATATCCTTATGACGGTGAACACTTACTCAGCACTTGCTACCCATGGAAATAACCCTAACATTCTAGCTATATTGATTTAGTTTCTATTGTAAGAAATTTCAGTTACAAGAAAAAAAATAATTTTTCTTCTGTTTTCCTTACCAAGAATCAATTTGATTAATATGCAAATAAAATTAATCATAGTTCTAAGAATTAAAAATCACTGCGTATCAAGGTCACTTTTCATTTATGTGTGTTGGTAATCGAAGAAGGTTGGAATCACTGCTCTAGAACCTTGACTGAATAATCTGGCGAGAAAAGAAACATTGTAGCCTGTAGAATGGGGTACATTACATATAGACTTTACGAATTCCAGACGAGTCATCTTTTCTTGGAGTAATGTCGTTGAATTTCCGTAACATCATTATCATCTATATCTGAGCATTAACTACAACAGAAAAAAAAATGGATACTATAGAAATATGACCTCTATTTGCCATTATCTATCCACTCCTCTTCTTCTTATGCTTTGTATTTATGTACCACTCTCTGGAGGAAACCTATTACAGCATTCTGTTTCGTTCTTAAGCCGGTCACGTGACGGCATTCGTCATCTCCAAAAGACTGTCCCCCCTACCCACTTCACGCGAATTTCAGGCACGTGTCAAGCATTCATTTCCGGTTTTCTTAGACCCACTATTTCGGAATTTTTTTTCTTCGCTCCTTCTTCCTCGTTTCTTTTTAGATAAGAAATTCTTTGCTATAACCTTCCCCACTTTTGAAACTTTTAGCTGCCTATAGTTCCATCGCCCTTTTTCTTCTCTTTTTTTTTCCCTACCGTGTACTTCCGATTTCTTTCACTTTCGATATGAAAGTTCTCTTTTTTTTTTAACTTTATATTTTTTGTTTTGGCATCTGGATTGTGTACTTACTGCGAGATGTTTGCAGGAATCTAAATGAGAAATTTCTGTATCATTGCAGTTTCGAAAGTTTGTATGTAGAGAAGGCTCAGAAAAGGTCTGGAATATATATTGCCGCTTGGGGTAAACTTTACCTTTTTTTACAACAGTTTTGCGTTATTTTTCCGAAAAGGACATGCGATGAAAGTTATGACTAAGGATCTAGTCTCCGCTACATGAGCTAATTAAGAATTCTTTTCGCAGGTAGAAATTTAACAGGAATTTATTTTTCGTACATTCTTAGATTTTCTATCCAGTCTACACACCATAATATTACATTATTAGTATCGTTATATTATTCCTTCCATTACTCGATGTTTGTTCCATTAATTTTCAGCATCGGCACCATTACATTACACTATTCAATTATAAGGCTTCATCTCATTTATTCACATCTTTCATTATGTTACATCATTAGACGTAATTATATTAAACTGAGTCACATTATTTACTAAACCTAATGCGTTACTTAGTATGCGCTGTAATGGCATTATATTACATAATTTACTATTCTGTGCCATTGCATTATGCTATTTACTATTAAACTTTTTTGTTATGCCATTAATTAACAGATGGTATTAAATTACATTTATACATTCATTATTAGAAGCCACTGTATTGTACAATATGTGTTTCATCAAATCCATTATTGGATACCATTACATCACTATACATGCATTACGCTATAGCTCTATTATTAGGGTCCATTACATTTCATCATCTAAAATTAAATCTTTATTGCATGACATTGTTATTCCATTATTAAATAACGTTGCATTAAGTCATTCTTATTTACCATTATCTTGATTTCTGACATGCATTATAAAAGGCTGTTTTACTTACATTAATTATTATTAGAGGTAGTAGATTTGAATTATATCATCTATTAATATGATTGCATTAAATTATAACATGCATTTTAAATTACTATTTTACTACATTATCCATTATTATGTGTCAAAGGTGCCATTACGTAACATTAAATAAACCATTTTAGATATCATCATATTAAATCATCTTTAAGAAAATATGTAACGTTGAATAATTAGATCATCCATTATGAGGAGTGTTAGTTATCCTATTCATTATTACAAGCACATTATTATTATTACATTATTCTGCCTTATCCAATATAGACAATGAACTTAACATTAATAAAATTATACACTACTGTCTTTTGATAGCAACTTTAGTCAGGGTGGATTAACCATTGAGTAAAATAAGCAGGTACATAGTGGATCAAGAAAAAGTTTCACCATAAAAATGTGCTTAAGAAACCAGAAGAGGGGATACCATTAAAATTTTCCATTGCCGGTTTTACGATGGAATGTATGTCGCAGTTAAATTAAAACAAAGCGAGAAGGAATAGGAAAACAATTGACGTAAATATATGTGGGGACACCACCATTTTTTAGATTTTTGGGCCTCTAAATGTCTTCAGATCCTGATTTTAGCTAAGTATACATACTTAGAAAATATCCACTTTCTTACAGAATATACTTTTGCTGCTGTAATTAAAAATTATTTGGTCTATTTACAGTTTATTTGAAGACTTGACATACATAAAGTAAGTTTTCATCGTTAGTGCAAACCCAACGCTAGGCTTTTTGGCAAACATTTTTTGTGGTTTTATCGAAGTCTCAATAGCTGCGAAGTTGAATTAACAGAGTAGTAAAACTAGGCCAAATACAACATGAAAATGAATCGTAAAACGTTATGAGCGAAACTATCAAAAGTAAGTAAGGCAGCTATAAATATAAGCTAGAAAATTAACGATCTTTTAATGCCTTTCGAAGATATTTAATGAAACCTCGTTAGGAGTATGTGATGCGAGTCTGGCGCCTTGATTAGAGAACAAGTTCTTATCTCCTTCAAAACTGCGTAGCTCACCATTACGTTGACGCATTAAAAGTGATAATAAAAATATTAATCAACTAATCTTTTTCAAATTACTCAGTGACACGCAGTCTTGCATGTAACTACAAGACTCGCATGTCATTCTTGAAGGCGTGATCCTCCAGTGAGGTTCCACTATAAGACTCAGTATCCTCAGGATGTCCTTTTAAGGTGAAACATCTCAGGACAAGCTGCAGATATTTTAAGAATCCTAATTCTTGATTTAACACCTTGAGAATGTCTTGCTTAAATTCCTGTGTCCTAAAATATGCCAAACTATCCTGAAGCTGTTGATTCTCATATGTATAAAGAACTTCGCCATTGAATATTTGAAGGTTATTTGGGTGGTATCCTCCTCTGGTCCATTGATTAATTGATTAAATCAAATCATATCAGGGCTATCTCATTAAGGAGAAGGTGCTTTCGTGGAGGACATTTCAAGAGAAACTGCCACTCGTATTCAGGATACGCATGTCGGAAATCACGTAAGCTCTCAACCAGCCAGCTCACTCCGCGGAATTTGAACCAGAGTCGAGATAAGTGCAAATCTTGTGGTCATGCTTAAAACTTTTCATAGGACTTCCATTGTCAAGAATTCTGGGGATATTTATTGTTAGTTCTTCTAGTGATTTAGTTTTTTGAAACTGCTCAAGGATGTGCTGCGGATATACAGGGATGTGCCATTAAACATACAGCACATGTTAGAAAAATACTGCAGGATATATAATACTTCTAAGCTGAAAACGTTTGCCGAAAATGTTTGTAAGACAGTTTTATTTGAAAAAAAAATTTAGTCGCTTTTAATGTAATATCTTTTTGCACACATACAGTTACTCCAGCGTCCTTAATACTTCTGAAAGCCTTTTGAGCCGATGCCTCTTTTAGTATGTGTGTGTCATACCTAGAGATTTTTCATTCTTATGCTATGCTTTTAGACAACTTCGGTTGCCTGTGGGCGTTGAACTTGTATAACTGTATTAATGGGAGAGGACGAAGAGTCAGAAGTTGGAACTTGAGCAAATGAGACAGCTGTCGCATGAAAGAAATTTTTTCTTATCAAATGAGTTCAAGCCTTTTTGTATAAACGCTCTTTTCGAGGTATTGCCGAATGGCTGAAAGCTGTTTTACCTCCGTCCGCTGTACTGCTCTATTTCTCATAATGTAACTTTATACATTTCTTCTGTAGGAGTACATTAACGCGTGCGAGCAGTGAAATTGAAATATTGCATGTTCACGCATATAAGATGACTTTTCCGAGAAACCGTTTGAATAGCGGACTTATTTATATAATTATTATTGTTTTCCTTCGCCGCGTGACAAACCTACAATGAAGCTAGCTTGTTCACTGGGATTTGAATACGGTTCGAACTACCAATTTCCGATGGTTTGACTCCTCGTCTGATGATGGGCACATAGAAATATTATTAATAGAATGACTTTTTGAAAATTAACGCTCAAGTAGTTGTTTTGAAATTATTCTTAGATAATAGTTCTTGTGCAATACAATTTCATTCAGAAATTCGTACAGAAAACTATCTTATTAAACTACACATAAACTGGAAAAGGAGTTTATCTTAAAATACTTTAGTATAGTGAGAAATATCTGTTATATTCACAAACGCAAATCAAATATTAGAATGACTGAAATATTGCAATTCGTACTCTGATATCGTCAGACTGAATATTATAATAATATATGCGTAACTGTATGCCAGGGTATTCATCCAGAAGAGTATCATTTTTAAGCGAATATTATTCAAAACGAATCATTGATTCTTACGCTTGTCAGTATCCCAGCAAGTAGTTATTTATCAACTTTACTCCGAATTCATTTTCTCTTAGTACTTAATTTTATCGCCGAGTTGGTAGTCGGAAAGAGTTACTTCCTGATAAATATTTATTTTCTGTCTACTTTCAAGTCAATATTTTTCATTATTGTGATTTCTTATTTATATTTTCAGTTTCTTTCTCAATTTTGAAGGCTATTAGGAACTGCGTTTTATTACTGCTTTCTATTTTAAGTACAAACTGCAGTGCTTGTGTTAAATTAGTATAACGTATCTAATGCGTTGCTTCAAAAACCTTATTTTTGATTTGCTTAACAATTCAGAAGATTTCCTTTTAAGTTTTTCTGTTTTACGTTATAGTCCTTAATTTCAGTTTTTCAATTTTAAATCAATTTTCTTAAGTTTTGTTTGTTTCCTATCTATCACAGGATCCTTACATTAAGTTTAAAAATAATTACTAACAATTTATTTTTAGTACAAGAGTGCTCATCCCAAGATTGTTATTAAAAATTTAGAGCTTAAAATATTATATGAATTTATACACACTGAGTCTACAAAGCTTTAGAACTAAATTTTTAGAATAAATTCCAGTAAACCTGGCAAACGATTACTGACAGCATCTATTGCTGTGACGTCTCAACTTATTTTCTAAATTGACATCTGCTTTTTGGGCAGAATTTTGTGTGCAGTTTATAGCTTGCTTTCATCCAATGAACATCTAATGTCATGGATCCGAAAGGTAAGCAAATAATAGCAATAAGAAATTGCTGGAAAGCGGAAAGTAGGGAAAAAACAGCATTTTTTACTTCCTTGTATGAAGTAAAGAAGTATTGTAATCGAAAATTTTCGGGTATCATATTTCAGCGGAAATATCCATTCTGACGCTTCAAAATCCATTTGGACACTTTTTTTTTTTTTTTTTTTTTTTGCACGATGTCTGTACATGATGTCTGTACCGACAAAATAAAGGATGTTTTTTCTTCCCACACGGATTGTTAATCGCATTTAAAATGGATTCAAATGAAATTTTTTGTCACCCCGTCTGTACGTACATACGTATATGTATGTATCTCTCATCACTTAAAAGCGATTAGTCGTAGAACTTGAAATTTTTTACATGGAACTGCTAAATCATGTAGTTGTTCAATTTCTTTCCTGTTGAAATCAGCAGCACCAGACGTATATGTTTATAAATATATACATATATCCACCCTCTTATTCGGCTTCCGGTAAGCTTGGTTTTTATTTTTATATATTAGTAAATTGTGCATTTTTTACTTTAACAATGATTGAATGATGTAGCCGTATAGAGTTGAAATTGTGCATTTTTTGCTTTAAAAGTGATTGAATTATGTTGTTCTTATCTTCTGCTTAAAGTTTTTATGCCTTTAGTTAATCTGTGTTTATGTTCTTATGTTCCGGTTAAGGTTTTTATGCCTTTAGTTAATCTGCATCCAATAGTTGTTATCCTTGACTAATGCTCATTTGTCTGATCTATGGTCAGCCCAAGCCCACGAAATTCCTTGAGGCAAAGAGCGCAAAATTATGTCTGTCGTTGGCAAAAGCCTTGAACCCATTACAAGTGACTGTGCAACTTAGATCATTTCCGTCCCCAGTTTTGACCAGTGAGCACGCCCCCAGCACGCCGGGGGGACAGGTCTGAGGGTCTTCCACCTTTCTTTGCTTACCACAACTTCTCGAGAGGACTTTCGGCTCGCCCCATATTTAGAGTACCCACATGCCGCACGGATCTTCTACAAAGATCCATCTTTTACCGGGATTTGAACCGGGAACCTTCGGAACCGGCAGTCAGTAACGCTAACCGCTATACCAGTTGGTCGGCGAAATAATTGTAGAATTATCAACAGTTTGAAAGAGTAAATGCAACTAAGCTTAATATCGCAACTATTTTTTTTACATTTGAAACTCGTAGTAGCATCGTGAATTAAGTCAGTTGGTGCACCAGCTTCGGCATCTTTCCGCCAGTAGGGCGAAAGCTATCTTTAAATTTTAGTGCACCAAAAGTTTTGCCTTCTAGCATTTTATCGAATTGCTTTTTTTTGCGCAGAAACTCTAATTTTAATTGCAAAAATTCATTTTAAACTTTTTTTCATTTTTTTTGACTGTTTAGGTGTTTTAGATTTCTTTATGCATTTTACAATTTTTAATGAAGATGTGAAGATTTTTAATGAATGTATTATGTGGTGCCATGGTGTGGTGTGAGAATTGAACTGATTGAATAAGAATAATAAAATTCGAGGTGATAAGTTTAAATGATGTGCAGAAAAAAATGCGTATAATTTAGTAGGCTGCACAAGTCGTGTGGTGTCCATATCAGATTAATTGAATTAAATTGTGAGTGAAGATGAAACCTGATGCCTTGCTTATGATTCTGAGACAAAACAGCAGTCTCTTGCTTGGGTTGAAGAAGCTTAACCATAGAAACTACAATACAATTTCAGAAAAGTAGAATGAAAACGATGTTGCTGATCTTTTTTGATTGGAACCTGAGCAAAGAATTTGTGTTTGAAAGACAAATAGATAAATGTATATTTTATAAAGACGTCGTAATAGAAAGATTTCTAAGGAGTAGTCTACGTGTTAGGTCTGAAAATGCTTAATCGAGTTGTAGAGACATTAGGTATTTTTGAAAGCAGGAGAGATGAAAAATGAGCAATGCCCTCGCCGGAACTCGAACCATGGACCTCTCGAATACGCGCCGAAAGTTGACCACTACACCACGAACGCATGCGAAGAAGACGGGAGAAATACTGGTTTTACCTCTGCAGGACAAGTCGCCATCAGACAATTCTTCTTTAATCAAGCAGTTTTATCAAAGGAAAATGTCGCAGTTCTTAACCACTCTTCTTATTCGCTAGATTTGGCACGTACAGACTACGTTATCTTCCATAAAGTAAAGTCTTGCCTTAAAGATCATTATTTTAGCAACATTGAAAAGATTTAGAAAACCGTAACCAATTTAAAAGACGAGTTTTACGAAGGAATCAAACAGCCGTATGAAAGGGACAATTGTTGTATGGACTTGCAAGGTTTGTATGCTGAAAGCTAAGAGAGGAATGTTGTTTCTTTCAAATTTGACTTTTTACGTAATTAATCCTCATAACCGATGTAAGAGTTACATATGAACTCAAATTTTATACATTAGTAAAATATAATTTTTGTTTTATGTTTCGAATTTTAAATGTATATTTCAAGAAAAAGAAACGACACAAAACTATCTGGATATGCAAAGTAATCTCCTTTAATAAGTTATTTTGCATCATAAGTTCATTCAACCTAAATACATAATGCAAAAGTCCTTTAAAGCCATCCTGAAAATTTTAGAAAAACAATTTATTTGATTATCATCCACACCAAGAAACAATCTTCATGCTTTTCCTTGATGTCTTTTCGAGCCAAGGTAATTACTGGGGTCGAAAGTTCTATTTATAGACGAATTTCTCTTTACCTGAACTACGACAAATTTCCTGCACTTTTACCTTCACTCACTATTAAAAGTTGTCTGTCTCTTTTTCTTACTGTTATAAACTCTTTGTTTCTTTCTCTCAGAGAGTTAATAAAGTCACCAAAACGATCACATTTATTCTTCCTTTCTCTGTTGCTGTTTCTAATTAAACCACAGCCTGTTAAATCTGTAATGGTGGAAGATGTATGACTCATTTAAAGCTACTACTATCCGATCGTATATCTGTTTTTATAAAACTGACCAGAGTAACTTCGTTTAAATATATTATTAAAACAAAAGTATATCCTTTTTCTTCGTATTATTCAGCGCCGTTTCTAAACAGAAATAGAAAATTCTTTAAAATAAATTCACGTAGCATCTTTTCTTAGATAAAAAGAGAAAACGTGTACAATGACTGCTGACTACTTTTCTAAGTAGACCACCTGTGAAAGGAATTAAGAAGTCTGGAAATATACTAAATAAACAGTGGTTCTAAGCACGCTCTCTACCAGAGATCAAAGTCATCTAGAATCGTGAATGGTCGTCTTAAAAAGGGTGTTTACCTTTGCAGTTAATGAACGGCAAATTTATGTATCAATCTACATATCTATGTAAGTATGTAGTTTTAGAATACATTCCCCATTTATTTCATACGCATATTGTAGATATTACAGACTTTACTACTGTTGCAAATGTTGTTTGACAACATTCATGTTAACCCTCTCAAAATTATCGATTTAAAATTCCCTACAGAAGGATGACTTTCTTATTCTTTACATGAAAATTTCTGCCAAGTTTTAATGGATACGATTTCGGGTTGGATGTATATTGAAAGAAAAGTAATCAAGGTACAAAGTGAGAGAGGCATTTTTTAATTACAATCAAGAAAATACCATTTATTCGTGACATCTTGGGAAACTTTGAAATTTTAGAGCGAAACTCGTTACTGTTTCCCACTGTTCTGTGGATAATAGGATTCTTAAGTTCTTAACAGATGGGAATGTGTATGAAGTCAGTTAGTATTTGAGGCAAACCCGCTGTCCCTCTGTTCACAAGGTCAAAGTGTTGTTGTCGATAACATTCCACCATAAGATCTTAAATTTTTATAATTAATATAAATCATAATTAATAAGTTCTAATTATCTTAATTTAACAAGAATGATTGTCCTTAGTGCACTATATTGATATATTTGCAAAAAAAGCGAAGGAAAATATTCATGAATTCATAAAAATATTTATCTGAATTACAACAGAATCCCATAAAATGTTAAGAAATGATGCGTGCTATTAAATTCTGCAATTCTTAAAGAGCTAATATTTTGCCGTTTGGATTGCTTTGATAGTTATAATAAAGCGCATCATTTTTTTACTTATTTTATTTTTATTAATTTATTTTTAAAAGTTTGTGTTGTTTATTTTATTACTATGCGTGTTTTATTTCATTACTATATTATTTTTAATTTTATTACTTATTATTTTTTGAGAAACAGATGAAAAATGCCTTTCTTATGAATCAAAATTTATTTCACAATAAAAGTAACTCCAGTAACAGTTGAAATTCCAGTTAATTCACTTAAAATGGATAACTCACTTAAAAGGAATAACTCAAAATACTGACAAGTATTTTGAAATCTGCTGATTCGAGATGCATTGATTTTTCTGAACATTTGAAATCATCTTGTAAATTATAAAATTTTTTCACTGTTATTTCAGGAATAAGTATTATTTAGCATTCTCTTTGATTTGATTCATTAATATGATTTTTTTCTACGTTCTTATTTCAAAGTAGATTAAACAGATACAGGAATAACCATTCCTATCATTAAGGAATGGTTATATCATTAAGGAATTCCGATCATTAAGGAATAACCATTCCTATCATTAAGGAATGGTTATTCCTGTATCTGTTTAATAACTGTTTAATGTTTATTTCTGTGATGAGATTAACAGACGTAAGATGCAAAAGAAGAGCACCAACGTAAATAATAAAATTTAAATTAGGTTGATATTAATTTTTGAGAAATACTCTACTTATGCTAGAAACTCAGAGAAACGTACTCTGCTCCATAATGTCACATTCTCGTAACATCATACTGCATTGCTCAATAAATGAAATAAAATGTAAATAAATTAATTAGCTTAGCAATTTGGAGTAGCCATCAAGTAAAAGATATGTTTGGGATTATTATTTCCTACAGATATTAAATATCAGCTTTTACTTCAAATTACAAATATTTCGAAACTGATTTTACGATTCTGAAATGTTTCTGAAGTTGTTTAGTGCCAGTATTCTTAGAAGATTAGTTCGGAATTTAGGGAAAGTGTCGGTACCCTGAAATGAACAGGAAACTCTGTTTGTATGCAATTTGTCAAGTTGCGATTCAAATACAATGAACATTTTCATGGAGACCATTCCTTCAGACGACCATCTCAAATAGTGACTGGTATTTATACGAATATAAGTAAAATCGGTGTTGAACATCATCTCTTGCAGACGACCACCTACTTAAGAGAATGAAAACATATGAAACTGTAGGCAGACAGCTTAGATATGGCTGGGTTAGGTTATTTGAATACATCAAAGACACAACTGATAACCTAAGGGAAGACATACCTTTGTGGAGGTATTTCTTACGGGAACAAGGCTCATATTCATTTTACCCAAAGGAACGCGAAGGGCAGTAGCAAACAAGGTTATTCAGCTCCCAACGCTGACGTCATTTTCCAACGTTGACGTGAAGTGGAGGAAACGAAAACACAAAGGGAGAGGGAAGAAGCTATTTATGGAGCGGACGTCTTTCAAGAGCAAAACTTGTAATAGTAACTTAAATTAAATCACACACACTAACCATTAAAAAAAAAAAAAAAAAAAAAAACTTTGAGATTGTATATTACGCCCAAAGGTACTTTTTTAAAATTTTTTGTGTGTTACCTTAATTTATTAAATATCATGTTCTTTGCACTTAAACCATAACATTCAATTCAACAGCAATATCGCAAAATAATTTTGAAAGTACATATCTTTAGAATTTCCGATACAGAGTTTCGCGCGCTGGAGAACAAAATGTTTTTTTTCCGCACAGTTTTGCCATTGCTCGCTTTGAAATTGTAGAGTTTGTTAATCAAAAATTCATTCACGTTTTACAAAATATGAAGTAGATAATAAAACATATTCCAAATTTGGGATTCCAGGTGCCCATATTCGGATGGAGGATTACGTTATTCAAAGTTTGATTGCTCTAGGTTTAGTTGTTTTATCACAATGCCAGAAACATGCATACCATTTATGCAGATTCTTCATTATTTAATTTCTTTAAATGTAATACAGGGCCATAATATTTGGTGGCAATCATTTGAAAAGTGATACAGCTTTTTAAAGTTTTCAACGCAAAATGCTAAAACGAAATTAATAGCCTTTCTGCGCTAACGGTCTTTCGGCTAAAACGGTACAGCTAGCCCGTTTACTTGGGTTCGAATTCCCAATATTGAGCTGTTTTAGTACTTATCTGTTGGGGAACAGGCTTGAAGAAGGCTGACTGTATTTTTATTAATTAAATTAAATTATTTTTTAATTAATAAAGTGAATTATGAGAGAGTTTGAAGTTTGCTTTTAAAAAATTCTGCAAATGTAAAATATTTATAATTTTTTTCAATTATATTGCTCTTAATATTTTGAAATTAACTTTTTTTCCAATTGTATTTATACAATCTTTCCAAACATTTTATATTAGCAACTCGGTTATTTTCAACAAGTACTGGCAATTATCCAAAGAAGCCAATTATTGTATGCCGGTAAACCATCATTCACTGCCCCTTTGGGTCTATTACTACATAAATACTCGCTAAATCCTTCTATTCTTTGGGAAAGCTTTGCCTAACTCAACGTTAGTGATCCTTTTCTTGTTTAATGGATCGAGAACTTGAAGTAATCCGGGATTGGATGTCACATATCAGACGAGATTACACTCGGATTACCCGCACCTTCCTCCCTCAAAACCTTCTGTCCTACTGAAATGTCATCATCCCCTCGTCTAAGGCTTTCGTGTTGCTTAAAACGTTCGCAGTTATGAGAAAGCCATAAAAGAAATTGCTGTAATTAAGGAGAGTAGAAATCAAAACAAAAGATGTCGTTAAGTAATTAATAACTTTTTGTTTCTTCCCCATTTATTATTACTTTATTAAAGGCCGGGGCATTTTTATGGGCTGTTTGCAGTTTCTAGTGGTTGTGAGTAATCTCTTTGAGTGCATGAGTTCTTAAGCTATCAGGAGCTAATGTGATCAGCTTTGACATTACCCCACGCGAGTACACATGTGAAATTCTTTACTGAAGAACACATATTAAGAATATTATAGAGTAAACCCTGTCTAAGCCGACCACCCTTAACACTGGACAATTTTAATCATCTGTGGAGAAAGTCGTCTTACAGAGGCCAATAATTAATGACCGTAATTATCTGTTTATGTAATGAATTTACACTGTTCAAGGCTTTTGGACCCTAGTAAAAAGAAATACTGAAACAAAAACCCTGGAAACTGATATCTAATAATTGGAAGATTAGTGATTCGAATCCCAACTAAAGCAAAGGTGATTTTTCATATTTCTTGCTTCAAAGCGCCTGATGTCTCTACAACACTGTAAATTTTATTTCATAATTTTAAAAGCATATAAGGTATTTCTCCCGCCTTCCTAACATGCCTTTGTGATGTGGTGGTCTGCCCGCTGGGTGCCTATTCCAGAGGTCCGTGGTTCGATTCCTGGCGAGGGCGTTGCTCATTTTTCATCTTTCCTGCTTTCAAAAAATACCTAATGTCTCTACAAGCATTTACTGTTTATTAAAATATTATTATATTCATTCACTGAAATCTTTCTATGCTCTTTGAAACAGACTAGGCTGTTAGCAATATATTCTGTAACATTTATTCGCATTTCTAAATTTAAATTTTGATTTGCAGACATTTCAATCTATGTTTAGTCACTTAAGAGTTACGAAAAAAAAAAAAATAAAAATAATAATAAAAAAAAAAAAACCGCACACGCATAGATTCATTTAACTATCAATTTTGAATTATCGCGACCACTTTCAATAGCATTAAAGCTGAATATACTTTGGCACCGTTCCAAAAATTAAAATCAGATATTTTGGTTGTTGCCATCCTGAAACTTTTGTCTTCTTGAAACATCTTGAAAAAACTGAAAGTTATGGTCTATATATGGCTATATATGGTAAGGTTAGTATGTGGTCATTTTAGAAAAAAAAATTATAATTGTCAATACTAATGTTTATTTATGTTCTCATAAACACGAGTCATTTTTAGAGATGGTCATCTACAAAAAGGGACCATAAGAGAAGGTTCACTATATCCGTAACGGATTTTATTTTACATTTGCGTAATAAATACTGTTAATGCAAGTATTCATGAAATAAAAAAAAACCTACAAAAATTATAACTTGCTCTTGGAAATTTCTGAAATGCTGTTTTGCAAGTATAAACCGTTCAGTATCTTGGGACTTGATTCAAGGTATGACCTATTGTGTTGAATATAGAAGAAAAACTGCATATCAGTGCTCCGATGATTTAAAGGTAATCACATGTGGCTAGATTACAAAATTAAGTCATGTTTTCAAAATAAATCATAGTAATTTAATACCAGGAAGTCTTAATCTATAAAGTTGTCATCCTCACTACACTAGATTTAACCTTGAGGTTCTTGGCAGCAGATACAGAAACGTAGAAACGCCAGAGATGGTGTATTTAATTATGGCAAAGCACACTAGGGCTATCTGCCTAAGGGGAGGGATGCCTTTCGTGGAGGACTTTCTAAGGTAAACTGGCTCGTATACACGTTACACATGGGGAAAACCACGAAAACGCCCATGCAACCAGGCCGTTCGCGGGATTCGAACCTCGGACCGAACTACCAGTGTTCAGCGACTTTACCGCTCGGCCGAGAAACGCCAGAGAACAAGGGCTCCATTACCTGGTGAACGTATAGTTCACCCTACATACATAGAAAATGCCCTTACCACCAGATTTATTCAGTGTCAGATAAAATAAATACATTGGTAAATAAGGCCTGATAGTTACAATGAGTTTTACAGTGTACAAGTTTTTGACAAGTCTATTAAATAGTCCTAGTAGAAAACTGTGTCAAATGTAAAATTTCTTTGAAGCTTCAATTTCTTAGTATTACGCTAAGTTGTTAACAGTAAAGTACAGTGTCAAGTACAGTGATACAAGTACAGTGACAAGTACAATGATACAAGTACAGTAGTAAAGTGATACAAATACGCTTATATGTTACAGTTATACGTTATTATTGCAGTACAGTAAAGTGTTATGTTAAAATACAATAAAGTATACAATAAGTATAAATAAATAAAAAAATATAAATGATAAAAATAAAATAAAATAGTACAATAAAAGTGACTCCTGTATTCCTGAAGACTCACTGAAAAGTTGGTTTAGTTTTTCAAAGTACTGCTAATATTCTCAAAAGAGAAGAAAACCGATTAATTATCCTGAAAGAGTCACTATCGCTTTAATAAAACTCTATTGCTCATTAACAAATAAATTAATTGAAAACAATAACATTTCCAAATCAGGATTATTAATCAATATCCAAGTGAAACTTTCACATATCTTTACATCAGCTATTTTTCCATTGTTAAAGATTACACATGCATTTAAAATATTCTTAATCCACAGGACAACAATTCCAATTTTACCCTTATGAAAAACATGAATAGAATTACAATAATTATAAGTGAATAACATAACTATACGATAAATATTAAATACGATTTTGTTTCAAGAGTTTTTTTTTCAAATTGGCTTTATAAGCTGGACATAAATTGACAGCAGATACAGGTACAAGTAAACGTTAGGTCTTCACCTTTGCAATACCATAGGTGTTTGAAGTATTGCTGTATCTAGCTAACTGTTGAGCTTCCGCCCCAGTATAGAATGCTGTAAGAGAACACATTAGGGACTGCGATCCGAGGGCCTCCTAACAACTTCTCGAGAGAGTGTCGGCAGACCGTGTATTTTGAGAGTTGGTTGTCTTTTAAAATGGGGGATGATTAGTCGAAAGGAAAGGTAGTATTTATTGAGCTGAATGTCCTTCATCTATACAGAAGAGTAAAGGAAACAGGTTGCAAGTAAATAAACGCTTTTGCATTTAATGAAGACTTCGAAACTTTGCCCGCCTTATTCGGACATTAACCGATATCTTCAGTTGGCGACTATTTGCCAAATTTATCATATTGATTAATAGCAATAACTTTTACAGAGCAGAATACTTGGGTTTTCTTTATCTGATCATATTTCAAACAAAATTAATCAGCATACAATACAATTTATATAAATTTGAACGCGCTTAAAAATTAAATACTGAAACAAACTTGAATTTAAGAGACTAAATATGTTGTTCTTTGTAATTTTGATTTAAAAAAATCGGAGAAATTAATTTAAAACCAAAATGCGTGGATTTATAAATAACTCACTTCGTTAACAAGAATTAAAAGTAATTAGTTTATTTAGCTAGATTGATATTTCTGTCTTCGATATGCTATTTAAAAACACGGTAAGACCATGATAAACTTTTCAGTTTTATTATTGGAGGATGGTACTTTCATTTTAATTTTGCGGTTATTTAATAAAATTAAATTTAATATCGGAAAATGTAGAAATTATTGAGTTGATATGTGTTATGACATCTAATTTCATTTAAAAATGGAATGAAGCAACAAGCATAACATGTATAGAAAATGGCTGCATTCTGAGTTTCTTTTTAGTTCAATCTCATATTTGATATTTTAGCTTTGAATACGGAAACTGCAGTCATCATAAATGAAGAGTTAAAACTTTAAAGAGAAAGCAGTTTAAAGAAATATTTCTCACACTGAGCTGTAATATGTGAAATAATCTAAGACATTAATTCTAACTCATTTCTCAAAGGAAAAGGAAAGAATATATAAAATGCTAATGTACCGAAAAAAAGTCGTTTAATTAATACAAAGCATTACAATACTGCGAAAAGCCACTCAAAAGACTGAATAATGAATTTAAGAAAAACATGTTTTGAGGGGATAAGACTGACGTACCTTTCATCACATTTTGCAAGAGCAATGTTTCCAAAATTGCATTTCAGTTTATTAAAATTTTCATCATTTTGGAGAACGCGAGGCTTCCGATTTAGCTGGCTTTATAGATTTTTTCTTATTTTTCTCCATGCGTAACATTAATAACAGCCAGTTTGCCTTGAAACGTCCTCCACTAAGGCAGCTTCCCTTGAAGACAGACATTAGCAATCGATACAGGATAAAAAACATATAAATAGGGAATACACTGTACCAATATATCTTACTAAATGATATCATGGCAAGATCATATAGTACAGATTGCAGTGGGCGAAGCAAACTGTATCTAATAATCAAATTTTTTGTACGTTATGAATTAGATTTAGGGTTAGATGTGGCTAACCCTCTGTATTTAGGTCACGATGTAGTTTTATGTGAAAAATTAAACGTTCGATTTTTATGCAAAACCGTGCTAAGCTGTTAGCATTTTAAACATATTTTCAGTAAGTAATTTGAAATTTCTCTCCGCTGTACACTGTCCATGCCCCCTTGTTTTTATTCTTTTCCTAGAATTGTGTATGGATTGAGACAGAAAAAATTCTACTGTTCTAACGCAACAGAATTCTTAATTTGAGTTAAACGCTATTTTTGTTACTCTAATGATTATAACATCACTTTTTGAGTTCCGTTTACTGTTCTTAAAATCAGTTGTCAATTATGCAATTATAAACAAATAAAAACGGAAATTCGTAAAAAAATACTTAATTTTATAACGGAGTAAAATATTTTCAGTGCAGTGTAGAAAAGTTTAAAATTTGTACAGCTCAGAAACGTTCTTCTCTCAATGCAAAATAACAGCAAGAAGAATGATTATTTTTGTTTATAAAGAGTAGAATTAATTAAAAAAGCTACGAAACCCTTTTCAGGTTATTTGAAATGTTTCTTTCTAATCACAAACTGTTATATTGCTTTTAAAATTTATCTAGTTGCGGCAATATACAGTTATTTAACAACAAACTATACAGTTCATTGCTACAGAGAAATAACTAAGAGAAATGACTGAAGGCCAAAGAAGCATCTGCAGGGACAGATATTGAAATTTTTAGGGAACAAGATGTGAATTACGTTAAATATGAATTTTTAAAAATTATTCAGAATAAAGACATTTAAATTAACAAATTGCATTTTATTTGTTGAGAAACAGGAAGAAAAAAAAAGACTTTTTTTTCCCTTGGGGCGGAACCTAGTAGCATTTTTTATACGCATTTACTTTTTCAGTTTAGCCAGGCTATTCAAGATATTGCTGTATCTCAATCGTAAGTGCATCTATGTGAAAGATCTCTGTTTTCAATTTAAGTTTAAATGACAGTTTATCGTTAATAAATCTGAAATCCATGTAAATTTTTATTTTACAACTGTCGGGTAATTTCGTGCTTGAAAGAGTATAATAAAATTAACTTGTGTCTTTTATTTTAATTTTAAATTATAATTCATTTTAAACACTATCAGATTCATATAAATTGTATTCAATCGGTGTTCGATTGCTCTATCAAAGAAAGAAGTGCGTTTCATGAATACGCCAAGTTTAGCAAGTTATCGCCAATTGTGCAACCAAACTAAGAAAATCGAGCAGTCGGAGACCTTAAGTGGGAGTTTCTTTAAGTTCCTTAAGTGAAGGAGAATTTTTGGCTTAACGTCCACTGTGCCCCTTGCCGCACAGACACTATATCAGTGGTTCTCAAACGTTTTTGTCTCATGCACTCCTTCAACCATTGCTATGCGATCAACCCCTCCTCCTTTCCAGAACTCGAAATACATTATATGTATGTATGTATGTATGTATGTTTATTTAAATTTAGATCATGTTTAATGTGTTTTATAAATAAAACAACAACAAAAAATTATAAATAAATCAACAACCAAAAGAAAATGTTGCTAAATACAAAAAAATTGAATAATGACTCTTTTATATTCATAAACTAAATATTTAGTAAGTAAGTGAATTGACAGCATTTCCCCGTGAAACTATGGAATAATGCTTATCTGTTTTACATCAGACTTATGAATTCCCCAGTATTTCCTCTTCGTAACTCTGAACAACCTAGGCACAGAGAACATTTAAACATATCCTGTGCACTTAAGTATTTTAATTCTGTAACTCAAAAGTACTGGGAGACAAGACAAGGCCATGGCTTAAGTACCAAACTTCACCCATTTGCAAACATATAAATAAATATTTGGAGATGAAATGGGGTCATATATTCTTGTTGTGAAAGTAATATGCTTGCTGCAAGAAAGAAGGAAAAGCAGTAATAAAAAACAGCAAGTTATGATGAAGAATAATACAAGTTATTGAAAAAAAAAGAATTTTTCAAAAGAATGACATTATGAGTGTGATATCAGTTACTAAGAGATAATAGAAGCATGATATAAAAAAAAGGCATTTCCTCGAAATATAAAAAGCATTTCTTCTAAACCTCTACAGACATTCTCAAAGATTTAGTAAACTTCGTCATATCAATAAAGCGTTTTCTTATTCCATTGCAGTAAAATTATTTCTTGGAAGCAACACTAGGTGATTGGATTTACAAAAACTTAATCATATTTTCTTTTGATGCATTGCTGATTAATTTTTAAACTGAGGAACTTCTTAGTGTAAAGAAGAAAAATGAATAAAACGCTACGCTTGTACACGTATGACGTTACAATGATGTTAGAAACAAGGATTTAATCTCTGCTAGATTTATTATAACAGTCAACAGTTAACCCATTTATGAAAGATATATCGTAAAATAATCATCTATATGTACGTCTCACAGCAAAAATTTTTCCTGCAATCTGGCTGAAAATGCTTTAGTTTCGAGGTTTTCAAACTTTAATGTTATAGCCTGGACGTGCTTTTTTCTCGTTGGACGTTTGCCAAATAAGAAAATATTTCAATTTTGAGCTTTCATTTGAAAATCTGAGCAGCATTTAGACTTCGAAATGAAGCTCGTGTTATCTCTTAGTAACTGATATCACACACATAATGTCATTCTTATTAATATTGGAATTATTCACATACGAAAATATAAGAATGATATTTTATTTGCAAAATAGTATCTTAATCTATGTACCTCTACTACTGAGAGAAAAGCTTTAACTAAAGACGTTTCTTAATCTTCTGAGAATCAAAATTCACTGTCAAATCCTCATAGAAGAAAAAGGTTTAAAATAAAAAAAAATTAAATCTGAATGCTTTCAGATTTTATATATTACTCCCAAAGAGTCTTTTTTTCAACGTTTTGTGTGTTACCTTTAGTTATTAAATATTATATTCTTCCCGCTTAAACCACATAAAATTGAATTCCACAGCAATATCACAAAAGGTTTTTAAGCAGCATGTTTTTAGAATTTCCGATTGGCAGACTCGCACGCTGGAGATAAAAAATGTTATTTTCCGTACAGTGTTGCCATTGCTCGCTTTGAAATCGTTGACCTTTTTTAATCAAAATTGTTAAAGTTTTACAAAATATGAAATAGACAATAAAACAAATTCCAAATTTGGGGGGCCAGGTACTCATGTTCGGATGGAGAATTACGTTATTCAAAATTTGATGGCTCTAGGTACTGTCGTTTTTTCACAATGCGAGAAACATACACACGTTCATGCAAACTCTTTATTATTTATTTTCTTTAAATATAATACAGGACGACAATAATTTGTGGCAACATTCTGAAAAATGAAACGGACATTTATAGTGAAACAACGCAAAGTGCCGTTTTGTAGATTCTTCATTATTTAGTTTCTTTATATATAATACAGGGCAACAATTTGAAAAATGATTTGGACATTTAAAGTAATTCGACACAAAATGCTGTTTTGAAACTAAGAGCCCTTCGACAAACGCATGGACTAATAAATTTTACTTTTTATAAAAGTCTTTTCTCACAGCAAAAATTGAAATCTGAATTTAATTAAAAAATTAATAGTGTTTAAAAATATTCTTACATTTATTAGGCAGATATGAAGGAAACTTAAAATACATATTTAATACTCTAGAAATGTTTTATGTTTATTTCTCAAAAGTAATTTGTCAAAAATATTTGTGCAACGAACTATTGTTTAGATTTCTTGTTTAATCAAAGCAAGCTGAGAACGGAAAGATGATTGATATTTAAAAATGAAAGATAAATTCTAATCAGAAAATTGAGTCTGTTCATCTTCGCCATGAGGTGACTTTGATATCTCAGGTCCACTAAAGTTGAGAAAATTGTGTTTTTTAATTAACGTCTTTATTTAATGTCAAATATACGTAGAACTGGGCGGGTCACCAGATTTTCACCATTGGTGATACGTGTGTAGTTCCACTAGACCAGTTAGGGATCTCGGCCCAGTTTTATGGAGAACGCCCGGGAACCGATCCGAGGGTCTCATACCTCTACAACCAAACAACTTTAGAAAACATTCGCTTGCCAGTATTTTAAGTACCCCATGCCGTACAGACACTATACACTTACAAACATTCATGCGTTCTCCGGAATTCGAACTCGGCCCCAGCGATATGGCAGTTTTCATCGCTATACAGATGAGAATGGTTCATTAATATCAGTTATCTTTCAAAGCCCTGGATTAAAACTTTTAACAGGATTTATGTTAAGATTCGACCCATTCGTAAAGTGAAAAGGTCTGAATTTATGAATTTCGAAACTGTTTCAAGATTCGCGAGAATCTAATATATTCGAGGATTCTTGTGTTCCAATTTTAGTTCTGATGTTTCTGGTCTTATACTAATTCATTACACTAATTTATGTATCTATTACCTGAATTACCATTTGTGGATAGTATTTTGGAAATAATTTGTCCTGTTTACATCAGCAAGCTATGAAAATTAGAAAAACTGTAAACATCAGCAAAGCTACGAAAAAGAACACCTAGGCCTTTTTGCTTCAGAGACTGAACCAGGAAACACTGGGAGAGCAAAGTGATCTTATCCTTTTTGGCTACAGGCTTGCTGGCTGTTTAATAAAGAGCTTCATGTGTTATTTGAGAAAGTCTGTTTGTTTTCACTTTTGTGTCTGTATGTCTTAATAATATAAATGGTAGTCAATATTGTACATCGACGAATTTCAACGTGGGCTTTGCAAACATTAAGCAATCGTAAAAATCTTAATTTTCCATAAAATTCTGCGAAGTACTAATTATCTATGGAATATTCAAGATTTTATTTTCTGTTTAGCAATAGATCATTAAATGACTGTAAACATTACTTTAAAAATCCTTACATTTTCTTTGCCATAAATTTAAGAAACTCTAATGAAAACTTCCGGATTTGCTTAAATTTTTGAATAAAGATTTAGTTGTAACAATTTTCTTATGAAACATATGATAAATATACCTCCTCTGAATTAAAATGAAATTGTATATATCTTATTGCATGAGAATTTGGAATTTCTTGTGAAAAATATTTATTTTTTATCCTGGAACTTTCTGCACTATTCCTTTCTTTTCTATGTCTTACGAAATCCATTATTAATCTTTTGCAAAACTCAGACAGATAATTCATTGCAAAGTTTGAAAAGCATGTGATTAGTTATCATTGTTTTTTAAGTTATAATTTTCTAGCTAAATCTGTAGTCTTAAGGCAGCTAGAATGCTTAAGAACTGTTAGCGATTAATTTATAGGTTCTAATGCTTCAATAACAAGTCCAAAGAAGGGTTAAATTACCCTTAATTAACCTTTTATTCAGCTCAAACTATTCACAGATGCCCCCGGGGGTCGACGTAGAGAAATCTGCAAAGCTACTGGCTAGGATCTGTACCTAGGCAGTTTTGGCGGCGACGCGGGTATAAAATTTATGAACTTGGTGGTTTTGAAGGCTCTGGGAAAGGTCACCTATTGACCGGCCTCGGAGTCTGGCATGTCCTGAGCGGTTGGATCCGTAGCAGGGTAACGGCCCTCTGCGACGGGCTCGCCCATGCGACTGGCAGGAGCAATTGACGACCAGTGCTGCCTGGTATCGTATCCAGGTGGTGCGCTGCTCCCCTGGAAGGGTAATAGTGGAGGCTGTACCTCCCCGAAGTGCCCAAAGGGGGAGTGGACTTGTAATGTGCTTAGTTCACGGGGCAGGGCAGTCAAGATTTATCTTTTATCTCATTCACAAATGGCCCCTCTCTGGATTGAAGAAGCCTCCACTTCGGCCTTTAACTTAAGATAGAATATAAGAATTTAATCTAATGCTAACTAAACTAAAAACCAGCCGAAAGCTGCACAGAAATAACTAACAGTGTTTTCCTTTATTCAAACTCACCTCCGAATACTATCAGGCAGGTAACCATACAGCCGAATGTAGTAAGATTAGCTTAAAGCAAGGATATGGCTAGAAGGCAGAATACGCCCTACTTACGAAGTTCTAAACTGTTCTATCGAAGTGACGAACACTTCAACTTAAATACTTGTTCTACCTCTCTTTATATAAAACACGATCCTGAAAACTCCCTTCTGGCAGGAAATTGTATGTGGAAAATATGAAATTAAACGAAAGCTTATTCAATAATAAAAAGAACTATTATGAAACTAAAAATAGCCGTACAAAGTTTCAAATCTGATTTTGTTTAATAATGGGTTTGTATAGTCAGTCTGTGGATATTTCACATTCAATATGTTTGGAGAATTTCTTGGGATCTTCATTATTTCAGAAAAAATTAGTTAATGTTTCCCTGTTTAATAGAAATATAAAAAAAATCTATAAATGTTTGCATTTGGTATCATTGTCTCATAGGAGCAGCTGCATAAGTCATTCTAGTGCAGAAAAATAAACTATTAGATATAATATATGATACAGAAGTATTCTGAAAATACCATTCTTAAAAAGAGAGCGACAAACAAAGCAAGTTTGATATATGGCTTAAACTTTTTATTATGTTTTTATTATTCTCAAATTTATCTCATTTGTTAAATGGGTAGATGAATTTTTTTTTAATTCTTAACTGGAACTTAGCCAGAAATTTACTAAATATATGCTTTCTATTTGATGCAGTCATATATTAAGAAAATAATTTAAGAAAAGGATTGCATTAAATAGTCCCTTTGCAGCCAAATAGGATGCAAATATCTGCTTATTTAAGAAAAAGAAACTAAAATTGATACTGATTTCGAGTAAAGAACTTGATGTTTGCAGGCAATTTAGAGTAGAGCTATTATTTGAAAATTTTTTATGAGAATAAAAAATTCTGTATAATTTTAATTTAAATACAAATTTCAAATAATATATCTTACATGTTAAATGGCAGTGGCAATTCTCATTTTTATCAAATAACTATGGCATTATCAAATAGAAGAGAATTATGCTAATGTGGAATTTAAAACTAGACAAAAGAGCAACCTTTATCTGGCACAGAGTTTTGTTCAAAATCAAAATTTTCATATTAATAATACTCGAATGAAATCCTTATTAAATCAATTTTATTAATCTTCTGTGGTCAAAGACTGTTTTTTTGTTTAATCGTTCATATTATTTTTGCCGTAAATATCTTCATTTTTCTTATATACACAACGAAAAATATAAGTGACGCCTTTAGAAAGTTACATTTATTATTTCATAATGGATGTAAATTATATTGCGTAAAAGCTTATTACTGTTTATAATTTCGGACTGAAAAATAAATTAAGTAGAGAGAAATTCACAGTTCTGACCGTATAAACCAAGCCCCAGACAGCATGTAGCACGGTAAGCGTAGCCAGCCAGTTGCATAAGATCTTTTATTTGTTACAGGGGCGGCCTAACAAAATTCTCAGCTGTTCTCCTATTTTCACCGTAGCAAGATTTTTGTTTTTGGTCTTTCAAATGAAAATTATATTTAGTGCTTAACAAATTGAAAAATTTGAAAGCAATATGTGTCCTTCTCATAGCTTTATTTTAGTTTTATTATTTTTGTTTGGAGAAGTTTATATTGCATCTAATTCATAACATTAATCAGTTTTGCATATTTCCAATTATAATTAATGAATATGTAGGTACGAATATTATGAATATGAATTGTATTGTAAATTTTAATATGAAGTACATATTTCGGTGCAAATAATCGCTTGTATGCCACGTAGCAACGAGTATATAACCTTTGCTGCCGAGGGGCGAATATAATCGATATTCACTACATTAAGGGCATTCGAAATTTAGATTATTTACAATTAGGTTTCTTTATTAGACGTCCAGTAGTCGAACGACCAACCGAATATTGCCTTTTCAATGATTTAAAAAAGTAGGAAGCGCTTTTCCATTCCATAATTAATACAGGTTACGAAAAATATTGGATGACGGTACTGCAGTTACTCCGATTATACTCAAAGAAACTTCATTTGGCTAATCTTTTTATATAGTATAACGGCTAAAGTGTGTGTCGCCGATAGTTTATTGTTACCACTCGGAAAAATGAGCGCGGAAATTATAATTAATATCTCGGCCGATTAAAGTCGAACGTAGATGAGAACGGTATCGACGGATTCGGAGAATTTTTTGGAATCCGAGTATACGCTTCTCGAATTTCAACTCGGCGCCGTTTCGTAGATATTCGAGAAAAAAGAATTTGGCACGTAGCCAAATCCCTCTAATACGGAAAACCCAAGAAAAAAGTGGAAAATGTAGGGAAAACGTAGGGGAAAATTAGTTTTTAATTAATATCTCGGCTAATTAAAGTCCCAAGAAGACGCGAATGGTCAAAATGGCGTACCACGGACCTGCGGAATCCAACGGTGTGATTCGCTAAGCCCGAGAGCCAGCCGTTTCGGAGGAGAGGATGTTATTTCACCCCATATATATACGCGGCTTAAGTGTCTGTTTGTCGCCGATAGTTTGTTGGTTGCTTGCGTAACTGTACTAGCCAATGGAGTGAAGTTACCACGGCAAAGGGTTGCCGTTTCAATTGAAACGTAGACAATTTCCTGTAAAACTTGCCTTTGCTATGACCATCAATAAGTCTCACGGTCAAACGCTTAAGCGTGTTGGCAATTTTCACCTGAGCCTGCATTTGGACACGGTCAACTTTATGTTGCCTGTTCAAGAATTCGTGAATGAACGGACGTAAAATTAAAAATAATTGATGGTTCTCTGCAAGGCAAGCTTCAAAATGATGGAAAGATCTACACAAGAGATGTTGTGTACAGGTCCTCTGCAAGGCGAGCTTCAAAATGATGGAAAGATCTACACAAGAAATTTACAAAGAGATATTTGACATGTGAATTAATATTTTATTATTTAAATCACCTTTATTTATTGAGCTAGCGGTAGGCTCTTAAGAAATATACCGCCAGTGGTTTCCTTCATTGCATTCTACTTTAAGCAATTAAGCGAGTAGAAGGGTGAAACCCTGTGGGGCAATAAGCAAAGGGGGGTCCTCGCCGCCTGCCCTGAGTAATTCAGTTTAAATCAGCAGACACCTTTGCACAAATCATTTTAATTACAATTTATAATATCTAGAATAGCGGTCGTTTCGTATGACCGCCGGGCTTTCTAGTTGAATATAACAAAGAAGCTGATGACAGCTATTCTGCCTAAAAGGAAGGAACACCTTCTAGGAAAGTTAGTAAATTGTTATACTTCTACCAGTAGCACTAGTTTAAAGTGCAAATATAGTATTTTAATTTACTGAGGATAGGAAACTTCTGTCTAAGCGCAAGCAAAACAACATTTTGTATGAAAATGAATCTACGTTATTTATAATATTGTGAGTAAGTAAACATAATCAAAATATAAATGTGATGATATAGGAGAACATTTCTATCGATGGGCCACTTTTACAAAATGATCCTTAAAATCGTCAAATTTGGCAATTTTACAGTTTTGTACACGTTAATGTAAATATTACTTTCCATACTACGCATATCTAGGCATAAACGTCACAATTATGAAATTTTCAGTAAATATTAGAAAATTAAAAATAGGTGCCACTGGCCCAATGAAGGAAACCGGTCGCCTTCATTGAGCCGTGGAGTTTCTATGAATGAGTCGGCAGCTGTTTTCTTTTTAATACACTATCATTTTAATACAAATCAATAAAATGTTTAAAACTATTTTGAGCGTGATTCGTTAATATAAAATGCTGGTTTGAAACTAACACAGATTGCTGAAAATATATTGAAACATATCGATAGCTTCGCATTGTTCACAAAAAATCAGGAGTTGGATTTTAATCTTTATAATCATAAAATAATCATAATAATCTACGAAACATGTTAAGTTGGCGAAAGAATCTACGAAATAACAATGAATTTCGTTTATTAGAAACAGTTTGGTGAAAATGAGAATTTGAGAATGATAACAAAGAGCAATAACCATAACTTGAAAATTTTCAAATAACATAAACTAATTATTAAGCCTACTATTAATATTAAGCTATAAATCTTACACAAATTACTACATCAATTATTCGTTCTTGATGCTTTCAGTTGCATTTTTCGCAATAATATATTTTGATCCCCTTTCTGACACTAACATACTTCTCGTGAACTCACATTTTACACGACAGACACTGAATCATGTCTTCGTTGAAGCCATCACAACGAATAGCACAAAATCAAGAATCCTCGTTTTAATTTATACGCCTATTTACTGAAGGAAATGAAAGTTAGCTTTTTCATCCAAAGAAATTTTAACTTTTGACAACAATGTTGATGCACCATCTGGAAGCTGTTCGGATTCTATTGCACTGGTGGTTGCAACAGATTTTTCTTCCTGGAGCCTGCATGTCATGTAACATTCCACTTATAGGAGCTGTTAGGCTTGTGTCAGGAACTTCTGCACCAGGAACATCATTTGTTTCAATCTTCGCTGCTGCAACAAAATGAGAGTCTTGAAATACATCTTTGTTAACTGGCCAAACTCCTGTTTCAGCAAAACATTCACTGACGTCGCTACTTTTGCTGCTCGTCCATATGCTTTCCCAAACAATCTTGCTGTATGGAACTGGGTGACAACTTCTAATTTCCTTTCTGTCCGCATATGTCTTAGAAATGTATCCGTTTCATTCAGGTAGTAATATTTCGGGGATGTAATAATGTTTCATTGATGCAATTGATATACATTTTATTCTTCAACTCAAAAAAGTTACAAAATATTAGTCTCGATATGGTTTCTATGGTTGTGCCAACAGCCCATTCATAGTAACGCAGGCTGGCTCATTGAAGGCAACTGGCAGGCGGTATGTAATATGCCCGTGATTAAAGTAAACAACCATTGTTAAAATAGAAAAATAACGCCGATTGAACGCAGTTTTATATGTTATTAGTAACACGTTAACTTCTCACCGATATCTATAATTTCTCTACATTGATAAATTAGAAAAAAAGTACAAAAGTCTTTCTTGTAAAGAAACCTTGCTTGAGCGTGGATCAGTTCCCTGTCAAAATGGCAATTTTCAAGCTTCATGTAGTATACTAAACCGTCAACAGATAGTGCCTATTGCCAATAATAAGAAAATACTGGAGGTGGCTTAACGAAGGAGCCGACCCATTGATGACTTGGATATGAATATAAAACCTATCATTGAAACTGCTGTGTAGTAAGTAATTTATAGAATTACTTACCATAAAATACGCACGAAATTTTTTATAAAAAATAACATATACCAGATTTTTGTGAAGATAGATAGTCTAAAAAAATTTAAGATTTTATTAATGTATTTTTCCATAGATATATTCTCTGCATGTCTTCATTTGAACATTAGACCTCTTCTAAATAACAATTATGAATGAAGTGTATGTAAAAAGTTCATTTTTAATGCTGTAACTGGAATTTAATGCTGTAATTGGAAAAGAAACAAGTATTGGAAAAAAATTGGAAAAGAAGCATTCTAAGGTGAAATTTAAAGTTAAATAAAAAAAAAACAGTTTCAATTTGGTATAGATTTTGAATCAAACCATATAAATTTCGAAAGCAATCGAACAGATCTGATTCCCTATAGCTAGGATTACTATACCTTAGAAACGCGAATCCAGAATATTTTATGAAAAATTATTTTCAGTGGTAAAAAAGCCTCAAAGATTTTTAATTAGGGTGTCAAATGAAAATTGACATGAAACAATAAAAGCAAATACGAAATCAAAGAATTTGGATAAAAAACGTACTCAAAAACAAAACCAACAACAGCAAGGAGAAAAAAAACACTCAGTAGTTCTGTTGTAAATATACTGATAATGCCAAGATGTACCTACTAAAGATTTAAAAAAAATACTTCATTTTATTCTAAAATACCTGCATGTCACTAAAAATATTCCTCTTTCGTCACTTCTCCTGCTAGTTATATAATTTAACGTCTCTTAACCCTACTTAAAACAGCAAGTAACAATAATAATTACTAGTATTAGTCCAAAGAGGCAGTTTTGTCCAGAAGGACTATTAATTTCGTTTTGGCATTTTGCGTTGGTTCGCTATAAATGTCGGTTTACTTTTCAAATTGTTGCCACCAAATATTAGAGCCCTGTATTATATTTAAAGAAATTGAATAATTAAGAATCGGCATAAATGTATGTATATTTCTCGGATTGTGATAAAACAATGGTACCTAGAGCCATCAAATGTTGAATAACGTACGTCTCCAACCGCTTATTGGCACTTGGAAGCCCAAATTTGAAATTTGTTTTATTATCTATTTTATATTTTGTAAACCTTGAACGAATTTTCGATTAAGAAACTCCACAATGTCAAAGCGAGCAATGGCAAAACTGTACCAAAAATAAACATTTCTATCTCCAGCGCGCGAGATTGTGTATCGGAAATTCTAAAGATATACTCATTTTAAAATTATATCGTTCTTGAACTTAGTTTTATGGTTTAAGGGCGAAGAACATGATATTTAGTAAATAAAGGTAACACGCAAAATGTTAAAAAACGCCCCTTTGGACGTATTTAAAATCTAAAATCTTTCA
This sequence comes from Stegodyphus dumicola, assembly GCF_044657685.1. Taxonomy (NCBI): domain Eukaryota; kingdom Metazoa; phylum Arthropoda; class Arachnida; order Araneae; family Eresidae; genus Stegodyphus; species Stegodyphus dumicola. The sequence continues at coordinate 64,323,919 of NC_140779.1, forward strand.
GATTATTATTATTATAATTATTATTTTCTTTTCAGTTGAAGAAAAATGTCATATGTCTGATAGCTCTCAAAATCGATGCAGTGTGTTAAAGAATCTGCAAAAGAATAAGGTTCCTTTTCAGCCAAATTTTATATGCTGAATTACTATAGTTATTAACGGAACTGAGTAGACTTATTTAGCATTTTAATCTCTCGGAAAAATAGTTGTATTTTAAATCTCTCGGTCAAATAATTGCTCTTTTGAATGATTTTCAGTAATGGGAAACAGCAAATATTTTACCCAAAGAGACGCATGTACATACGTTCTCTTCAAGGTTTCATCCTTCCATGCTTCCCAATAAAACGTCCTAAAAAAATCCGTCATTTCGATCACATAAGTATGTATTTTTTTGAAGTGATATTTCAACGAAATACGAACGATTAGCTGATGATTGCTTCAACAACTAGTATAATAGGCAGAAGTAAATATTTTTTCATTTTGTTCCACTTTCCACTACATCAATCCTCCACGGAGTGTTATGACACAAGCAGATATTTTCACCTGGGAGAGGTGCCACCTCCGTGTCATCTCGTCCATAACAGTGCCGATATACATGACACAGTGGTGTCAGGAGACCAGTAAGCGTAGCGGGTGAAGGGGGGCGTAGCGTATTGATTGATTTCTATCAGGCGAGCGATGGCCTCCAGAGGGCGCAGGGGGGGGGGATACCACGAGAGTTGCCGGCGCTCTCGCGCGCTGAGGCCCATTCCTTCCTTCACTCGTGTCGGGATGCGGTCCTGGGAAGCGACGAAGAGCAAGTTGGGATAAAATATCCTGGGCCGTTGGAGTTACTCGTTTTCTACTGTGAATATGAGACTTGGAATGATATGATGTAATTGCTTCAGGAAAAAAAAATTTGTTGTGGTGAATTATTATCTTTTTCCTGAGGCTTCTGCGAGGTGAAAATGGTGTTTGGATAGTGGAGGCCTTCGCTTTGGATTTGGTGTTTTATGAGTTGTGCTACCGTTGCGGAGAGTTGTAGAATTCACTTGTTGCTGATGCTGCGGAGGTAAGATTTATTATGCTCGCTCGTTTCGAGATAAGTTCATAGATTCAAGTACGAGATAAATATTTTCTCGTTATAATTTATGCGGAATGAGTAAGATGAACATCGTTATGAAGCATTTTCTTTCCTCTGACACACTTAGATCTATGAAAACATTAATGAAGGGTTGATTATTATGAAAGGATTTGTGTACATATTCCTTAATTGTACGCAGAATATTTTATCTTTATCTTTTAGAAATAAAGAGTAACACAAATTATTAAAAAAATTATGGCACCACAATCTGTTCTAATATTCGAGAAATTTGAATGACTGGATCTCCTTATACTGCATATTTTCACAAATTATTGTATTTTTTTATAAACAGGCTTTTGCTGTAATGCAAGTGAGAGAAATGTTTTGTACTTTTTTCTACAAAACTTTCTTTATAAAGCTCTATAGAAAGTTGTAGAAGTAAACATGATTAAAAAAAATGATTAATCATCTTAACTTCTGTAAAACCAAATAAAGAACACCTTTTTTTTTTTTTTTTTTTTTTTTTTTTTTTTTTTTTTTTTACCAAATTAGGACAAGGAATTATCTTAATTGCGCTGTTATTACCTATTTTTATTTTAGTTGAAATAGAATGAGACTATTATTTTTACTTCTTTACATGTTAGAACTAAACCTATAATTACTTTATCGAAATTTAACAAAGAAATAACTTTTTACCTGACGAAAGCATAGCCACCGTCTGTGTATTTGTATTAAACATTATAAAACAGTCTGCATGTTATACATATTTGCATTAATCTAAAAGCTTCTTGAAAGTGTATTTTCTTATTGAATCTTCTTTTTATATATTAAATACAAAACACATATAAAACTAAACATGAAACACACTTTTTTGACGAATTAAAAAATAAAATTGTCTTAATTTTTTTAAATATAACCTATTTATCTTTGAATTTAAGTTAAAAAATATTTCTTCTTTAAATATGCTTTAAAGTTAAATACATAATTATTTTTAAATTTATTAAAATTAAACAAGCAAATTATTTTTTGTTTGGGTAAAAATCAAAACGCTCACTTTATTTATGTTCATTTATTGTTAAACATTGTAGAGCCTTCGTTACATACTTCTGTAAATTAATTAAAAAATAATAGTATAATCTCATTGAAAAGCTTTCTAAATTATATATTGTCTTCACATTTTATATAGTTTAAATTGATAAAGAAATTAAATTAATGTTAATAAATTAATAATTAGCTTAATTTTACTTGGCCTTCAGAAAGACGAATAAACGACCCGCTTAATTTCATATATAGGAAATTTGAGATGTCTGAAGTTACATTTCTCTGAAAAAAAATTACAGATCAACTGCATGATATCGCAACTGAGGATTGTTTTACTTTTATTAATACTTATAAAACGAATGTGTTCAGCAGTATTGAAATTTAACCATATTTAAAGCTAATAGCTATTGAAGAATTCATGCTGTAAATTGGTGGACAGTTGTATAACCTCTCCCGTACATGCTTTTTTAATCTAATGCTGCTTTTACAAAGTAAATTTTACATAATAGACCAAATAACTTCAAACAATATGAAGATTTTAGCTTCTATATCACAGATTTCCACTTTCAAATTTAAAATATGACAGTTTTCTGTTCTTTATTTAACAAGTTTCACTTTTTTAAACTCCTCATACTAAGAGCATAAAAATACTCATACTAGGAGCAAAAAAAAGGAGGAAAGGAAAGAAATTTTTTCTATATTTTAAATTTCATTATTTAAAATTAAAATTTAACTAACACATAACTGCGTGATTTTTTTTTTCTGATTTTTATGAGCGACATCAAAACCATATAACGGAAAGAATAGAATAAGGAAGAGGGATCCGTTTTAATCTCAAGGATGTTTGATTCAATCAGAAATGATCATTTTCGTATATTAAGATTTCTAATTTGTAAAAATTACAGTCATAAAATTTTCCAGATTTAAATTAGTTTCGATAAAGAAATTTGTCTATTCAACTTCTTTTCTGTGGAACTTCTTTTCTGACCTTTTATCAATCAGCATTGAATTGTTTAGTAGTGCAATCTTGCAAGCATAGGATTTTTCAAGATGTAGCTGAATTTCGATAAAAAAGCTCCCGAAAACAGCTTTCTTGATTTTTTTATCAGTCAGCGCTGGTAATAATCATGTGCTAAAAATTCTGGTTTGTAAAAATTACACTTATAGAATTATTCAAGATAAACTGAGCTTCGATAAAGAATGTTTTACATTTTCAGCTTTGAAAATAATTTTTCTGAAATTTTAGTGGTGATAATATTTAGTAATGTAATTATTATTTTTATTTAGTGGTGGTAATATTCAGTAATGAAATATTCATTATAATTCAATCAGAAGTGGATTCAGTAATGCAATCAACATCGATAATATCTTATATTATCATTGTTGATTACATTAAAAAAATCATTGTAATATACATTAAAATAAAAAAAATCACTATAAGATAATCTTACAATGATATAACCAGAAACATAATCTTACAATGATTTTTTGTATTGTAAGATAATACAAAAAATCATTGTTAGATACATTAAAAAAATCTTGTTCCCAAAAACTGCAGTGTTAGTAAACGTGTAGTTTATTTAGCATTCGAGATGTACTTTCTTATTATTAATTATTTCTTATTATTAATCTTATTACCGAATTATCTTTCCTCATCGTAAAATTGAAAAAAAAATTGAGCTTCATAATGATAAGTTTATGTCAGATAAATATTTTAAGTCAAAATTTTAAGTCTACCATTTAAAATGTAGATGAATTTCGGTATAAAATGTTTTATGTTTTGAGTCCTACATTATGGTTTTTATATTTTTTTATCTCAGAAGGGCTGTTGAAATTATTTTTAGCTCTCACATAACGCTGCATAAAAGTAGTGTATCTACAGTTAATGGGACGTTGCCTGATTATTTTATAAGTATACTAACCTACATTTAATACTAAAGTAATTAGACTGTGCAAGTTAGTTCAGTACCAATGCATGTTTTTATATATAACGAAAATGCAGCATTAGCACAGCTAGAGAAAACTCTCAGGCGCAGCCTTAGCACAGATCGAGAAAATTTTAGTTTGTATTGTTTTTAATTTCTTTATTTTTATTTCATATGTGAGAAGGCTTTCGTATTTATTCGGGTCGGATTTCGAATTTAAAATGAGAAATGACGTATCTTTCTTAAGGGGAGTGCAATTAGGCTTAGGAATCCTCGAAATAATTCTCCCGAATTAGCTTTCCTCATCGTAAAATTGAAAAAAAAATATTGAGCTTCATAATGATAAGTTTATGTCAGATAAATATTTTGAGTCTAAATGGAATTAAACTTTACCGTAGACATATGGCTACATTTAACTTTAAATATTTTGCTCACGATCTTTCGAGTCACGCCTACAAACATGACAGCCATTGAGTCATTCCGCCTTTTATTTAGTATTATTAGTTTTTACTAATACTGTTACGGAATTCGGAATCTAATTTAATTCCAGAGCTTGTGAATCGAATTTAAATCTTGAACTTAGTTCCTAAGCAACAAACAACATAAGTATGCACATTTTAATATTATATACTATTTTGTTATAAACCAATATATTTTTGAACGATCAATGAAAAATATTGATGAGGGCGAATTAACTACATAGGGTATTTTTGTTGTATTTTTATAAATTCACATTTTATGTACGAAACATGTTTTGGGGGGCATTTGAAAAGGACAAAGTATATTATGCCAATTTTCACTAATCTCTTTTATGAGTTCCATTATACAATTTTTTTGCGATATCGGCATGAGATTTAAAAGTAGAAATTTTATTAAAATTTCGGAAATATCTGCTAAACACCCTCAGTGAATGTAATCGGTGTTGAAAAAAACTTTAAAATGAACATTGTATTTATTATTAGCTAAATAGTCAACTGTCAAAAATGAGATAAAATTTTTATCTCATTCAATTCATTCATCAAGTAATATCAGTAGATAAGAAGCCCAGATTGTACAGAAACGTAAATCAGTTTGACTTATTCTAGAGAGAAGGAATGGGAAATGAGAACCTTAGTTGCAAACTGAACAGTATTCTTTTGACCAGTATAATTCAGTCACCAGTAAAAAGTACTCAATTAGCTTTTGCAAAGTTTCAGCGGAAATAATGCGGTAATTAGCATTAATGTATAAGCAGATAAAAACTCTTTGTAGAGGCAAGAGAATAGTAAACTTTTGCATTTTCAGTTTCCATAAAGATATCGGAGTCATGTGTATACTTAATCTACATAGTAGTTATTGTAATAGGTACTTATCTTAGAGATATTAATTATATTAGAGTAGCTGATGTTCGTTAATGTTGATTATGATTGAATAATTATTCTAGTAAGTATTTATTAATTCTATAAATACTGATAATTATGCACTTTATTTAGAAAGTACTTCAATTACAGACACTTTACTGTGGGAATTAAAAAGAAGTTCTTGTTCAATTAAATACTTTTTCAACTATAAAAATGTCTTCTTCAATAATTTAAATTAAAAACGTATGTTTGAGTTCTACAGATAAGCAATTTAAATGAAGTTATATCGATTAAACGTACTGCTTTCGCTTTTCACTAAAACTACCGGCCACACTCAGAATAGATTTTATATCCATAATTTATACTCTGTGTTCTCAACGCAATGCATGCAGTGCTGGATAAATGATAAAAATCAGCTTAATTATAATGAATACTTTAATTAGAAGTACTGCATTCGTATTATTAAAGTTCAAGCTATTCACAATAAATATGAGTAATAATTATAAGCAATCATAAAATACTTTCGATTTTATGTGAAACGTTTTAAGTAGATACATTAAAATTAAATAAAATGACAGAAGAACTGTTGATAATATTAGCATTAGTTATCAAATTCATAATTGCTTTATTTCATAGTGATTTTTTACGATTTATTTTCATGATTTTTTTATTTATTTTATGATTTTAATTTTCAAAAATGTGAAATTTTTTTCATTATTATTCAAGCCATGGGTTACAAATTAATTCTATTTTACTGCATGTATTTAAAGAAATATTGAAAATATTCAACGCATTTTTTACCCATGCGCTCAGAAGTTAATGTCTAAAATAATAAATTGAATCGAATGATAGTCATTGCAGCAAATGAAAGACAGAGCAATGGTTAAAATAATAAAAAATGATGTGCATAAAATAATAAATATGAGTTTAAATGAATTCGTATTTTTTAAAATTTTAAATATTAAAATGAATGAAATGAAAAGAATGAATATGCGATAACTGCTAAATATACTCAAAATTAAAAAAAAATAATTCAAATATCTTTCAATGTGATTTAATTTCTTTAATGTGGTATGCTTCCATTTTCTTATACACATATAATATATTTTGTGTAATGTAAGTATTTTCAATTTAGACTATCTTAATCCTTTTTTTTTTTTTTTTTTTTTTTTGGCACAAATTTCTTACTTCAGAAATCTATTTGATATATCCAGACAAACATACTAACATTTTTTCAGACATAACAAAATACTTTTAATTACATGATCATAATAAAAAAACACATGTAAATGAGTGAAGGTTTGTATCTAATTTTATGATTTTGCACTATAACATGATAATACAATCGGTACAAGCAACTTAATTTTAGAAAATTTCAAGATCTCTAAACCATAATTCTTCTGGTTTCGGTATTAGTTTGAAAGAAAGGATAGGAAAGAAAGAAAGGAAAGATTTGTTTATCTTTTGGTGAAGTTAATTTCTGAGCAGCTAAAAAAAAAAAGATTTAGCTATAAAAATAACCGGTTGTGATCTGCAATGCCATAAACGAGCCTTTCTTAGTAATCAGTAGTATCAATGCGATACCATTATCTTCTAACTGAGAAAGTTAGCTGTATTTCAAAGTGAAAAGAAGCAAAGAAATAATTAAAAACGCCTTTTCCCATTCCCTGCATTTTACTGAATTTCCCTGAACATTCTCTGAATTTTCTTAGGCTTTCTTTTGCATGTGTTTATTTAGATTATTAAATACAAAATTTGATGTGGACATCACATGACGTCCCTGTACGGCCTCTTAAATTATACACATTCTTTGCTGAATTTCATTTACACTTATTTCCCCTAATTTCGTTTGAAATATATTTCTCATTCAATTAATTCAGTTCTCAATTCACGGTAAAGCAAATATGCATAAAAACTCAAAATATTTCATTAAAAATTGTAAAATACAGAAATACATAAAACACCAAGTACATTAAAACAGTTTAAAAACAATTTTTACAATTAAAGTTAGAATTCCTAAGCAAAAACAAGCGATTCTGCCAGCGGGCAAGAAGGCAGATTTTGCGGTGCGCAAAACTGAAAGTTTTTTTTAGTCCCACTCGGCAAAAAGTCATCGAAGGTGCATAAACCGAGTTAATTAACTATTCTACTTAGTTTCAAATGTAAACAAATGGTGGTTCGTTGGGCTTAACTCACCTCTGAAACTTTTAAAGTGTTGATAATTCTACAACTATTGGATGCAGATAAATTAAAGGCATGAAAAACTTAACCGGAACATAAAAACTACACAATTCAATCACTTTTAAAGCCAAAAATACACAATTTACCAACATATAAGAATACAAAATCTAGATTACCGAGCCAAGTAACAGAGTGGGAATATATATATATATATATATATTTATACACGACTGGTGCAGACGATTGCAACGAAACAGGGAGGTGCCCAACTGCATGTCACAGCGGTCCCATATGCAAAATTTAAACGCTATACGGCTATTCGTTCTTGAGTTATTCTAGCTACATTTATACGTACGTACAGAAGTCAAGAAAAGCTTTTCTGGATCCCTTTTAAATCCAGTTTATAATTCTCTTTGGAAAACCAGCCCTTTATTCTGTCCGTACGTACAGATGTAAAATAAATCTTTCAAATGGTTTCGAGAGCGGTAGAAATAGATATATTCGTTGAAATATGATACCCGAAATTTTTCACGATTAAAATACTTCTTTCACTTTGTACAAGGAAGTAAAAATCAAAAGATTCCTGAGCACGTACTCGTTATTATTGAATTTACTTTTCTTATAAAATAAGCCAAGTTAACAAAATACAGAATTTTTAATCTTGTTATTGTTACAATTGCTTGAATTGAGTATATATAAAATTATACTTTGGTGGTTTTGACGACTGCATAAATTTTACCTCAATTGGGAATTTGTCGTTGATAAACTAACTGAAGAGTAAATAAAATAACTGACCGCATCATCAGGAAATCTGGGAAATATAACATTACTTTTTTAATTTCAGAATTTACTTATATTTTATTTGCCCAAATATATTTATGACTTATAAATATATTATTATATTTATTATTATTTAAAGATTTCTATATATATATTTTTTTATATTACATAAAAATAACTTAGCGATATGGGTAACTATGAAATTTTATAATTAGCATGTTCATGTTAAAAAGTCATCATTTTGTAGGAAATAAAATTTCTTCGCATGTTAGTTTTACATTTAAATGATGTACTAAATTAATGTTAAGTTTCTTGTATAATCAGTCAGTGAAATATGGAAGCTAAATTTTAATGCTTTTGATTACCATTCTTGATAATATTAGCTTCCATAAATGTATGTGAAATTTTCTGCCAAAGAAACTGAGCTTCTAATGAATTTCATGCAATAAATGGAAGAATATATAAAGAAAACTTTTAATATTTAGTGAAGATGATGGAGATGTTTAGAAACACTGATAACTCTTGATTTATTATTGTTAGGATTGTCATTTCTTTAATTGTAAGATTATTTTATTCTGATGAGATAATGCTTAGACGTTCTTAAAATTTTAGAATTCTTAGTTCTTAGGGTCTCAGACGTTTAGAAAAAAAAAGAGGACTTTATATATTGGTCAGTACGTGTCATGTGTAGATTGCAGTTGACGCATAATAACAGGCTTATAAAATTTTATATTGATAAATCCTTCTGCTAATGAAAATTTTATTAAACTTACGTACAGCTACATACGAAAAAGGTCTCAGATTATTAAAACTTTAACTTTCATAATCTCACAGCAATAAGAGATTGAAAATTACTAATAAGAGATTAGAGTCAATAAGGAAAGTATATCACTACCCTGTCTGGCTTGACGACAGAGGTGTCGAATTGTGGTGAACCCAAGTTCGAATCTTGAAGAAGGTATGCATATGTCAAAATGTATAGTTTCATCACAGCATTGGCATACTTAAAATACTGTCGAGCTGGTAATTCTCTCGAGAAGTTAGTAGAAGGAAAACGGAGAAGGAAACCTTTTTTACTGTCTCCTGGGGTGTTTTCTATCGAAACTGAGATGAGCTGTACAAACTCGTACCCATTAGTTTCTCAAGGCCTTTGCCAAAGAATGGTGCTATGTTTTCTGTGTAGGCCACGATGAATGCGGGGACGTGTTCTAGACAATATTCAAATAAAAATGATTAATCTCAATAGCATAACGTAAGAAATCCATACGAATAAAAATTTCATTGATTTTTTTTTTTTACTATTAACACTTATTTAACTAGCAATTCTAATTACTTACTTTTTTACATACATTGCAAAATTAAGTAACAGTTCGACAGTAAAAGTGAATAAATGTCTGTTTTTTATTTATACGTACCTTCAATACTTAAATTTTATTTACGCAACTTATAAAATTTCTTAACGCAATTAAAGTAAATACCAGGCAGTTTTCCTCGGAAAGGCCCTCCATGAAGGCATCGCTCCCTTTAGCTCTCGAGTGCTTTGTTAACTAAATGTAATTTGGGAAAATACTCATTTTACAAAAATTTTTGATGTACTGGAAAAATTCAGTACAGTTATTGGAACAGAAGAATATGGAAATCTCAATGGAATTTGTTACTTTTAAAACAATTTGAAAAAGGGCTCAAATTTTGAAAGTTTTGAGGCGTAAATTACATATAATAAATAAAAAATGCATAAAAATTTAAAAAAAAAAAAAAAAAAAAAAAAAAACTCATGAAATTTTGATACTTAACATAATTTGACAATAGACTCAATTTAATGAAAATTTTAAATGTGGAGTGAAAATTAAGTCACTAAATCCCCTTCTCTTTGACCTTTGAGGAACTGACCATTCATTAACCTTAACGAGCAGAAATCTACTTCGTAGGATTTAAGCCTTCTAAGGTTAATGAGTTTTATGTTCATTCAGCTTCCATTTGTGAAGCTCGTTGCACTTCATTCAACTGCCATTTGCGAAGACGAAATCAGTTGCTGATAAATGGTTCACATTATTCTCTCCGCTCGCATTTGTAACCATTTCCTTCACAGATGATTTTCCTAGTTGTTGTGATATGATTTAAGCCCCAGATAAGGCGGAACTGAAACGAAAGAGCGGCATGAATAGGGGATTCAATGAAAATGCTTTATTTTGAAAACTGATTAGAATATTGCATTAAATTTCCATATGAAAATTCTTATGAAACTTTCGGAAAAGGTAATTTTGAGTATTTTATTAATGGAAATGCATTAGATGTCAAAAATATAAGTATAACTAATAATTACTGATTTTTCCCCTTGTTGAAATGTTTAAGTTTATAGAAGAAATCATAGCATTCTTTTCCAATCGTTGCAGCACAGAAATTTTCCAAAAGTGTACATGTTCCCAAAATATATTTCAGAAAATAAGTAAATAGTTCATATAACAATAGTCAAACTATTTTGCTACATGGTATTGCAAACATGTTCGTCAAATTGTAATTAAAATAACTGCCAGAAATTATCACATTATTCCTGCGTGATCTTCATGTAAATGGTTACCGTATAATTTATATGTTAACTTTCAAAGCTTCGTAAAAGGTTTCATATCTTTTCATGATAAATTCAAGAAGATAGTATGAAAGAATCAGAAAACATTTCAACACTCATCACCAACCAAATCTCAGTAATTTTTACACAGATTTCAAATGAAACTATGAAATAAAACTTGCTAGTTTAGGATATAAATTTAGTCGGGCAATCGTCGTTGTAATGGCTCTATGAACATGATAATTGCAAATATCTTCGCAAATTATTACACATAAATGAGTGAAATGTTTTAGATATTTAATTTAAGGAAGCCTAATACGCATTCTAATAATCAGGTTTTTTGTTCTACAGCAGGCGTGTCAAACTCACAATACCTCGCATGGCCAAGTTAATCATCGTCTTATAACAATACAGCCTGAAAGAATAATACAAAAAGCTATTTTCGTATTTAATGATGTATGTAAAAAGTGAGTAAATATATAAAATCTTACAGTAGTTTCTTTTACAAAATAGGAGGAACGTTGGAAAATTCTAATAGTAGATGGATACCTATTATTTCTTCCCCAAGTAAAGAATCTTTTATCCCGCAACTAGGTTTCAGATGTCAGAAGACATGCTGCTTACTTGAAATCAAATGTATGTCTATAAACTTATCGGATCTTATAAGAGACTTATTTGTTTCTTTTCATAAGCGAGAAATGTTGTTCACACTCATACATACTACCGAATATGGAAATCACGTAAATGCAAGTATATAGTTTTTTGTGAACCATACAAGTAGATATTTGTAAATTTCGGGGAAACCCACTTCACTGAGTGTTTGCTTTAGAGTTTAATCGCACTGAATTTCTGTTAATTCCACCTGTTAATTGGCTGACACTTTATCAGCTTCGTTAGAGAAAATACTTTTGCAGAGATACAATTTTAAGAATAGAGTTTAGTACGCGAGTTTATATATACGCCTCGCTATGAAGCGGAATTCCAATTTTTATTAATAAATTATAATTCATACTTTTCATTATTGTTTCGTTATTGATAGCCGTAAGAAAATGAATCAAGTGTTGTATGCAACCCGCGGGCTGGTAATTTGTCAACGTGCTTTGCAGGAAACGTATGAAAAGCTGTTTTTTATTTTTACAAATTCGTTCTACAGCAATGTTAAAATTGGTTTGAATAAATTTATCCATCCTATTTTGAGAAATTTTGCGACTGAGTTCAAGTTTTGGTATAGAGCTTTTTGTAAACCTGTCACAGATATTGTTAGAGCCTTTGGATTCCAGTTTGACTACTTCTTCCTGCAGTCAACAAAAAATTGACTGTAGAGACTACTAAGATTTCTTGAATAAAGGCCAGGTAAATGTCTGAATTCTAACCAAGAACTATTGTGCTAACTTGTTGTAACTGGATGTGCTAACTTGTTGCATCACAGGAGCATGAATAAGGCGATGATTATTCCTCACAACATAAGTGTAAAATTTAGCCGTTCAAGCATCTATTCTGTTCAAAGAGTTGCTGCATTGAAAGCATGGGGATTTTTCCTAGTTTGGAATCTGTTTCAAACAAAGAAATTATCAATTAAATAATTAATTATTTATCGCAAGTAAGAGAAGTCTTTAACAAAAATAAACGTGGTGCACAAATACTTGCATATGTGCATACAGTGACAGAAAACCAACTTTAAAAGGGAGCCAGTATTAGTCCAACCCCATTTTATGTCATATTGAAGAGATTATGCAGCTCGAGAAATTAAACCAGAAGAAATTATAAGCTATAAGAAAATAAGATTATGCTTCTCGAACTGCAAGCGAAGCCGCCTGTTTATGATAAGCGCACATTAACTTTCACAGTACTAAGTACCGTGATTAAAAAGGTGCTTTCAGCCGGCTTAATATAGTTTTCTAATTAATATACAGTAATTGGTCAATTAATATGAAGTTAATGTACAACCGGGAGTGTTGTTTTCATAAAGTTTATCATCTCAGCTTAATATAGCCACCTCTAAAAGACTCATAGTTCTTATTGATTCAAAATCCTTCCCCCTCTCTTTTGTGGACAGAACAACAAAAAAAGAATAATGGGGAAAAAATTGAATCGATCTGCAACTCAATATTTCTTTCACTTCCACGGAAGTAAAACTTCGATTTTCGTGTCATTTAGAGGTTTAATTAATGTTTTTTTTTTCTTTCATGAACTGGAGCAGAAAATTTGTTTTTTGTGGTCCTGTTCCCCGATTGTTAATAAAGGCCACGTAATGAGTTTAGTTGTCTGCTGGCAGAATCTTAATTGTTCTTTACAAGCTGTGTAAATAAGGTTTGAAATTATATATTGGATAGAAGGAAGTTTGTCTGAGTCTGTTGCCTGGCAGATAACAATTCACCATGGGTTAATCATTTGTCATTGTGGATGCCGGAGAGATAAATAAACTGAGACCGATATTTTATCTTTTGTAATGTTAATGGTAGTTACAGAACTTTGAAAGACGTGGAAGAATTCTTTGTATACTTCTTTCACACTTGGTGTAAACTGCGTAATTAAAACAAAACAAAAAAAGTATCTAAAATCACGCATTCTTTTAAGACTAACATTGGAATACCGAATTAAGCTTTCTAAACCAATTATATAAACTAGGTAACTATGTGAAAAATTTTCCCTTTCTTCCGGGTGCTTTCGTAGTGTAATTAGAAGCAATTTAGTCCGGCTATCAACCGGATGTCCATATTTCAAACTCCTGTAAGGGCACTGCTGATTTTTCATGTTTCCTGCCTTGACACTTCTAAAAGAATATAACTGGTGCCAAAACTAAAATGTGGCGGACAATAATTCGTCACCAATAGGGTTTGATAACTGGGTCCTTTCCGGATACAAAGCCACCCGTAACTGAGGGAGAATGTAAGGATTTTTTTCTTTTCTTACCTCATGCTTTCGTAGTGTAACTGAAAGCGCATCCTACTGGCAATTAGAAGGTCGGAAGTTCCAATCTCGGAGAGGACATAGCTGATTTTTCAGATTTCCTGCTCTAAACAATATTATGACTCTACAACTAGAGTGATTTTCATATCTGTCTTAAAAGAAGAGATAAATAAATTAAATTACTTACTTGAGTACAGATGAAAAAAAGATCTTCTCAATATAAAAACTAAGATTTGGATTAAAATTGACGTAGATTCTCTATAAAACTTCATCGATTTTGAAGGTGACCTGAGATAAGTCCATCTTCCTCAGAAGCCAAAGAATTCCTAGTATTTGTTTTCTTTCTAAAGAAGAGGGACTTATGGCAGTCGCTTTGAAATCGATAGATTTTTATTCAAAATTGATGCTGATATGAAATTTTACTTTACCTTAATCTTAATGGCTACTAGAGATTTAGCTGAAAGTAGAAAAGAATTTAACTATTTTTATGACATCCATTTTTTCCTATTCCTTTTCTTTTACTGCACAGTTGTACAATTTTTCCTTTTACTCATCCAGAATATTCAAGCAAGTGACTGGATAACAGAGAATTAAGAAGAGAAATATTAAAGCTGCTGCTTTAACTAGAGGTTTACAATTCTATTTCTGATCTACGTTCTTTTAATGAGGATTATTACCCCAACCTGAGTTTGAAAGGTTAAATCTATTTTTTAAGTGCTCTTTTGTTATTTTCATGAACTTCGAAGAATCCTTAGTTAATCATCGGAATCATCTTCCTGTGTTTCGCTAACCATCTCGAACTAAAGTAGAAGTCTAGACCTTTTTAGTATACAAAAAGTTAAAACTGAAATAAACGGAGGCACAACTAAAAGTTAAGGGGTATCAGAAACCACTATACTGACAATGTTAAATTGGCCATTTTCGATGCACCGTTTCTCAAAATCTGCTGTAGATACAAGCTTGAAATTTTTTCTGTAATTAAAGTATACCTATATGATTATACTGAAATGAGATTTTGAAACATTTTGAATTTGAGAGTAAATTACAGGATATTTTATTAGGCATAGTAAAATTTAGCACTTTTCTCACACAAAAAAAAAATTAATTTTTTTTTTTCCAAGTTTATTACAAAAAGCTCATTTCAGTAAATATTCGGGAAGCTAATAAATAAGGCATAAAAAGTTTAGATACCTGTGAGCAGTAGTTCCTGAGAAAAGGTACATCGAGTATAAAAAAATCACGTTTGGAGAAAAACGCGTTTTTATGTAAAAATCCTCATTTATCAAAGCAGTAGATGACAAATTAAAACTAGATTTTTTTACAGTTCTAATTGTCATAGAGATTAAAGAATGCTATTTTTAGAAATATAAATGTGTAGAGAATTTGAAAATGCAAAAATCTAAAATCACAATTTTTTTGAAGATTTTGGGGTTCCAACTCCCCTTAACGATTATCCTCCGCTACTTGTGAAATTTAGAGAATAAAAATGCTTAAATACGCTTGATACAGTAATAGATTTAATTCCTACAACACTCAACTCCAGCTATTTCTTATTTTTATTCATAAGTATTAATAAATAAAATAAATAAATAAATAAAGCTAGCTCAGATATAGGCGGTTCACGAGACAAAACGTTTTTCTCTGTAAGTTGTCAAAGTTTTCTCTTTCTCTATTTAAATCTCAACTAATTTCATTCTGATAGATTGGCAGAAGGAATAGCCAGTTACATGTAAGTAAAGAATTAACATGTAAGTAACGTAGTATTTAAAGTAAACCTTTTAAAATATATCTAAGAGCTTCATTTAACGGGTAAAATAATTTTAAAAATTTGAACTAGGTTTAGTTTAGTTAATAAACTTCTGATGGATCCGAAAATATTTCAATACTTCGAAAATTGCAAGATTAGTTTAACTGAAATAACAACTACAATTTTTGCTGCTGTTACTCCATAGGAACTTCTTATCCTTTAATGAAAAAATGCGCACGTAAGAAACACCAATTTTAACTATGCATTTTAACTTTCTTTCGCATTTGTTTCCATTTTTAATTCTCTTAAAACTCAACATTCTTATGCGTGACATGAGTAGCAAGAAAAGAAAATGCTTAATTCTTGAGGACAAGAGAAAATTTTTAAACTATCTGAGTCCACAGCGGAATAAATTGGCCACTATATTTGTCCCTGCAAAGCTGCCTGGATTTACATCATCTGAACTTTAAGCTTTTTCAAAAGAAAAGAATAAATGAAAGATTTTAAGAAAAGTTTGCCTTTCAAGCTGAGAGCAGAAAAATGCTTAAATAAAGTAATAATGATGAACACGGAGATGTTTTACTGAAATATCTGTAAAAATTTCGAAGTTGATAGCTTTATCTTAACGGCAAATAGGGCGAAAGCTTTAGAAATATAAAAAAAGATGGACTTATAAAACCTCAGTTTTTAAAGCAGAGGTTCCCAAAGGGGTCAGTGGAATTTTCAAGAAGGTCAATGATTACAAAGGAGTCAGCTGAGAGCCAATAGTCAAATATGCACTGGCAACTGATCAGTATAATCAAGGTCCCATTGATTGCAAAAAACATTTTAATAAAACTTGTAATTAATTATTAATAAAGCTATATCATGTTGTAAAGAAGTAATCATATAAAATAAACATAAGGGAAAATACACAAAAACTATTTAATACATTTAAAAAATTAATTATATCTTTTAAAAAAATATATATAAAATTTTTGTGCAATAAATTCAAAATAAAAAGTAAATACATGAACGCAAGAAAACACCACCAAATATATACAAAGAATACAAAATTTTCTCAGAAGATACGTTGTTACAAGCCAAATTTAGATGATTTTAAATGTTCGCTTCCAAGATAATGAAAATTTGAATCTATCAGCATGGCTCATAGAGCAGGTGAACTACGATATATTTGATCTTGATATTATCATTTCAAAAGCGTTGACTGCATTGAAGCAGGGTGTATAAGAAAAAAATCTTATTCAAATCTTATTCAGCACCCATGTGTTTTGAATAAGAAAAAAAAATCTTATTCATAACACATGGGTGCTCTAAATTTTGGAATTTAAATGTCTGTCATCTGAGTGAAATATCCTAAAATAAAAGCTGTTACCCAACCCATATTACTAAATAGAAGCAGGCTTTAGTTAAATCAATAATTTACTATGGAAAATAGCAAACAATTTGAATACTTTTGAAAGAGTTGATTTAAGATTTAGTTTAAGTAACTGTATATTAAATATTAAAAAATTGCATCAATACATCAAGAGCAGCCATCCCATTAATTAAAATAAATTTTTTATGGAATTCGAATCTGTGATTTTGTTTCTGAAAAC
This sequence comes from Stegodyphus dumicola, assembly GCF_044657685.1. Classification (NCBI taxonomy): domain Eukaryota; kingdom Metazoa; phylum Arthropoda; class Arachnida; order Araneae; family Eresidae; genus Stegodyphus; species Stegodyphus dumicola. The sequence goes on from NC_140779.1 coordinate 64,341,067, forward strand.
TTATTTATATTTGTAAAATTAAAAAAAAAAAAAAAATAGTAGAGCAAAAATATTAAAATATCAGTGTAATAAAATATTTTTCAAAACTTTTGTTTATATTTTTAGCATAACTTGTAGAGACATTAGGTATTTTTTAAAGCAGGAGACTTCAAAAATGAGCAACGCCTTCGCCGGGAATCGAACCACGGACCTCTGGAATACGCGCCCAGCGGGCAGACCACTACACCACGAAAGCAGTCTAAGAAGGCGGGAGAAATATTTTATATATTTCCTCTTTTTAAGGGCGACTGGGGTTTTTAGGGGACCCAATCGCTAAATACTGGGTGTGAAGAATCATCATCTACCACCCCTTTAGTTCGGGCTCCACTGTAGAGACTTTAGGTTATTTCGAGGCCAGAGAGATGAAAACTGAGCAACGCCTTCGCCGGGAATCGAACCACGGACCTCTGTAATACGCAGCTAGCGTGCAGACCACTACACAACGAAGGCACGCTAAGAAAGAGAGAGAAATACCTTATAAACTGTTATGTTTAAATTGTTTATGTGCACTTATTCCTATTTTGATTAATTATGTTGCATGATATGTTATTATGATTAATTATGTTGCATATTATAAGAAATATGTAAGGAGGTCGAGGAAGAAAAGCATTCTTGTAAAAGAGGTAGTCGCAAGGAAGGGGTTGGGAATACATGATCTGAAAGTTACAGTGCTGTGCATAGATATCAGTATCTGGAGATTCAAAAGGTGTGTATCTACCAGTTAGAAGAGATTTCAAGGCGTCTTGTTCGCCGTTATTAATTGAGCTCTTCAGTCCTCCTTGGAATAGAATAGAATAAATTTGTTGTTCGTCGTTTTATATGCTAAGCATATCGAAAAACGTATCTTTTGTGTTACGTTTTCCGTATTTAATATTCTAAAATAGAGTTCCAAAAAAGACTGTAAAATTGCTTTATCGCTGCGCGAAATTGATTTCTTTTTGGCTGTATTCACTCAATGAATCTAAAATTATAATTTCTATTTAAAAAAACTTATTTTCGTCAAGGATGTTACCTTATCTTATTGGGATCCTTCTCTAAGAGGCATGGATGTTTAATTTCTGTTATTTTAGATTCATTCTTAAATATGATAGTTAGTAAATTTAATAAATTAGTAAATTTTCAATTCTTCTCTCTTTATCTTAAATTGCGTTTAATTAAAGTAATTGTCAACTTAAGAAGAGATTGCTAAAGCTGACCAAATAGCTAAGAGAATCTAAGTTATGTGTTTTAAAACTAAAGACGAATAATAAAACTTTTAGCTTTTGATCTTAATTATCCTTTTTTCAAATTTATATTTGTTATCATTAAAAGGATATGTGCCGAAAAAATCCATTTATCCATAAATGCATATTTGTTACATATTTTTTATTCATCAATGTATTTTCTTATGAAGAAAGGAAACATTTGTTCATTAGTTTCATTATAAAACATAAAATACAGTGAAAACAAGTTTCACAATTAGAAGTAGAGTTTCTACGCAAAAACCAGCAATTCGGCCAGCGGGAAAGACGGGGGATTTTTCAGTGCACAAAACTGAAAGTTTACTTTTTGTCCCATATGGAAAAAGACGCTGAAGGTGCAGAAACTGACTTAATTCAATATTCTTTTATGTTTCAAATGTACAAATGGCTACTCCGTTACGTTTAGCTTCACTTAAACAACTTTTAAATTGTTGATAATTCTACAACTATTGCATGCAGATTAACTAAAGGCATAAAAGCCTTAACCGGACGATAAATCAATCATTTTTGTAGCAAAAAATGCAAAATTTACCAACATATGAGAATAAAAATAACTGATCTCACCGAAGTGGGTTAATATATGTGGTGTATATATATATTAAATTTCTTTAAAATTTTTATTGTTTTGGTTTTAATCTGTACTAAATTCCTATTTTTATAAGTTTTCCTCTTTGAAAGGTAATTTTTGCTTTAAATTAGGTATTTTCTTTAATTTGTGTTTTACTAATTAACCTGTTTCACAAAGGTTTAGCCTTCAAATATTTAATGCGGCATTTTCTTTTTAGTTCTGATTTTTGAGATTTTGAATCATATATATATATATATATTGTTGCTGCCGATTGCAACCAAAAAACTACATGTTCTAGCAGTCCTATGTACAATATTTTAACGTTGTTCTGAGGCTAATCGCTTCTGAGTTATGCGAGATACATACATACATACGTATAGACATCACGAAATCTTCTGAATTCATTCTGAATCTGAAAAGAGTCCTTATTCCGTCCTTACATACAGATACTACTCAAAAACATAGTTAAATTGCATTCGATAGCGGTCAAAATGAACATTTTCGCTGAAATAGGATACCCGAAATTTTTTGAGATTACAATACTTCCTTTACTTCGTACAAGGAAGTAATAAGCAAACTGAAATTTGAATTACAATTTGCTAAGCCATACTTCCTGCAGCTTGGATTATTCTAATTCTACAGAGAGTATATAATACCTTCTGACGACTGAATTCTGCTATTGCAATTTGTATGCACACATTGCAATTTTTTATTCCATATATTATTTAACCCGATATTACTGAGACTGCAGACGTGTGAAGTGTCAGTTTCAAAAGAATAGTAAAAATTATAATATAGTGTATGTGCAAGTAGCTTCTTTTGGTAAGATAATAGTTTTTACCACCTAATCGTGAACCTTCACTATCCAAAGAAATTAAATCTTCAGAAATATCTTACGTCGAAAATTATCCCGCGATAGATGTGTTTTTCCAAATTCTAAAAACCTTTAATTGTCAATAAATTATACAGACTACCAGGCAAAAACTACGCATTGCAAGCCTTATGGAAACATTAGGCATGGATTACTTTGCTTAGGTAAAAATATCTGTTTTATTTTTATCGAGGTTCAAGAAACTGGTGTAAGATTTCCGATTGAATGGACAACTGATTGATTGCAAGTTGAACAACAAACAGCATGCAGTTTTTCTCTCAACGCAACAAAAAAGATATGCATCTTACTTCCCTGAGAAAATGTTAACATGCAATAATTGCTTGTAATAAAACCATAAAATCCTGAGATAGCGGGAATTATCATGAAATGGGAAGCAAAACGTTTTATGAAAGAATTTATGATGCTTCCATATTTGGAAGAAAATAGCACAGTCGTAAAAACGTGAAGCTGTTGCCAAGTCACGCCATATAACTTCTTTCATTTGACTTCCAAATTACGGTAGCTGAATATTTGTAATTGTGATTATAGAATACTTTTATAAAAATATGTAAGTCTGAATAATATTTTTTTCGCCCATGCGGCAGCAGATTTTATTAACATTTTTGTTATTGGCATAATTAATATTTAAAGACTTTTATTAATCTTCTGTTTTGCGATTATTCCACAGATTTATGATTCTCATACCTTTTTACTATTAATTGTACTAAAAAAAAATCTTATGACACCAATAAGCTACCTATCAATTGCAGCTGGTTATGCGCTTCATTTCCGAATTTAATTAAGTGGCAAAAGATTGGCACAGAATGGCAAGAATATGTTGTAGAGTCATTAGGTTAATTGGAAGCAAAAAAGATGAAAAAATAATATGAAAAATATGCAACCGCCTTCGCCGGGAATCGAACCACGGTCCTCTGGAACACCGGCCCAGCATGCTACCGTTACACTACGAAGGCACGCTAGGGAAATGGGAGAAATACCTTATAATGTTTATTATTATTATTAAAGGAAAAGTGCAATTATTGCCTTGATTTTGTGCAGTTTAAGTCTTACACAATAATGGGAATTTGGATTCACTTTGGATTGTTATCTAATTTACATATTAAAAATATGAAACTATTAAACGTTTCTCATTAAAAGATGAATTTATTTGGTATTTTTATATCTATGTAAAGTATTAACACTTCTCATTAAAATTAATTAATTAAATTTATACACCTATTGTGAACACTTCGCATTAAAAAAATCAATGAATTTAGATATTATATCTAATTTGCATAATATAGATACGAAACTATAAATATATTTCATTAAAAATAAATTAATTTAAGTTTTTAATACATAATAGATTTTTTAAGTTTGTATGCACTTCTTATTAAAAAATTAATTAATTTAGATTTTTTTGATGCCCTTGCGTTTTTTAACCTCCAAGGATGACTGTTTATGACAACTCTTAGATGATTAGCTGGAACAACAAATACTATCTGAAATATCAAAATTTTTGATTTTTACATTTATTTCTCCACTGTTATTGTCATAAATATCATCGCAAATCAATTTAGAAAATATTTTGATAATCAGTATTCCATATAAGTTACATTAGCGGTTTTGAATGTAAATTCATTAGCTATATTTGTTTCCAAACCATTACATTAATTATACAGACTCGGCGAAGACTAGTCATTTTTATCTCAAGTAAATATATTTTTTATTGGAATATCCTCTTTCCGTGCAGGAACTGGCATTTTCCCTCTCTTCGTAGCTGCGGTTGTCACGACATTAGTGACAAAGTAACGAATAGACTTCCTTACAACATCAGTAGCTGTTTTCAGAAGATTAACGTGCTTCTTAATTTCTTTGCCGTGTGCTAACAGAACGACGGTTGCAGTTAGTGCACGACATTTCAGAAATCCATCAACTGACTAATAATCGTGTATAGGGGAAGCCAAGGCGACCGTGCGCCTGCACGAAATAAAGAGCGATAATCTTAAAAGCCCGTCAATTAAGGAATTCAAAATGCTCTTATTTTAACTGATTACTTGAATTGAGGAGTTGAGTTTTTTTGTTGTTGCAGAAAGTATTTTGCATACGTGATTTCTTAAGAAATTGTAACAGAAAACACTTTAAAGGGAAGGATGCTAGTTGATTCCTTTTTATTTTATATCTATGTGATGATTCGACTGAAAGGAATATTCGCATTCTCCTGTCCGTACTCTCTGAATGTAAATGGTTAACTCGTCGAGCCAGAAGTCAGAATATCCATGGTTCGATTTTGATAATTAATATGGCATAGTATCATACTAAAACGCTTTATAGTTTAACATTTTAATATTATATGCAATGTAAAACAATATGAATATTATTTATTATTACTTTAATAAATAATATGTGTATTATTTATTAAATATTTAATATTATATTAAAGGGTGTTTTAAAATTGTTTTAGAATTCATTGGAAAGCAGAATAGCTTTCCAATGAGTTCTGTACGCGCATTACAGCTTCAGCACATGACTTCCTTGTACGGAATATTAAATTATACGAATTTTTTTTACATATCATTTAAACTTATTGGATTGAATTAAATCTACTTCGCCGACAGCGCCTAAACCACAATAGAATAAATGCATTCTTTAAAATTCACTCTAGTATTTGTTTACCATAGCGACACTCTGGCGCTAGATTCACTTAACAGTATTATATTTCGTTCATATTATAACTCATAATGCACAAAATTTATATCATTTAAAGAATAGAACTATCTAATCGTTGCCACATGTTCTATTCAAATACTATAATACAGCTAGAATGATGTATAAAAGAAATTAAGGAAATAAAACAAAAAAGGAACAGTTTTTAACAGACGATTGAGTATTTCTCATTCAATTAATTCAGATCTCACTTCGCGAGAAGGCAAAAATACACAAAAACTCAAAATATCTATATTAAAAATTACGAAGTAAATCTTAAACACTTATTTCCTCGAAAAAATTCCAGAAAGGATTAAGCATGATTTAATTGGCAATAATAAATGAAGGCGTTAGCTTTGTTGGTGCGAAGCTAAGTTTCTCTAAATTGGCAACAAATCCACTAGTCTGCTGTTTCAAATGTGAACAATCAATGGCCGCCATAAAAAAAAAAAAAAGGCTTAGAGGCAGTTAAACAACTTTAAAATTGTTGATAATTCTAAAAGTATTGCAGACAGATTTACTAAAGGCATAAAAACCTTAACCGGAAGATAAAAACAACATAATTCAGTCATTTTTAAAGCAAAAAATGTACAATTTACAAACATGTAAGAGTAAAGAAACTGAGATCACCGAGCCGGGTAACAGAGTAAATATATATATATAAATATATTTATATACTTTTGGAGTGGTCGATTGCAACCAAAATACGAGGTGCACATCTACATGTTATAGCAGTCCTATATACAAAATTTCAACGTTCTGAGGCTACTCGTTTTTGAGTTATGCGAGAAACGTACGCACGTACGTACATACGTTCGTACAGATGCCACGAAAAATTCTCTTCAGAATTAATTTTAAAGCAGTTTTATAATTTTTTTTGGAGGAAAAGAGTCTTTTATTCTGTCCTTACGTACAGATATCACGCAAAAACATCGTTAAATTACATTCGATAGCGGTCAAAATGGATATTTTCGTTGAAATATGCTGCCTGAAACTTTTCGTGATTACAATACTTCCTTTTTACTTCTTACAAGGAAGTAAAAAGCATTTCATGCATAATCAACGCGAACATATAATAAAAAGACTTGGAATGGTGATTAAAGGGACCCATTTCCCAAATCTTGGTAGTGAAGAAACCTCATACACCACCTTTACAGTTCGGGCGCCACTGTAGAGTCATTAAGTTTTTTTTTTTTTTTTTTTTTTTTTTTTTTTTTTTTTTTTAAATGAGGAGAAATGAAAAACGAGCAATGCGGGGACTCGGACTTCTCGAATACGCGTCGATTGTGCTACCGTTACACCACGAAGGCATGCTAAAGGAGGGAGAAAATACCTTACAAGCTTAAAATGAAATGTCACAAAATAATGAAACATAACCTTAAAAGCGTCAAAAACTGAAAATAAATATTTAAATTAACATCTTCATTGAAAATATTGTATAAAGGTCACAAAGGACATTTATTTGGGAAATGTAAGAAGAAAAATAAGTATTTATTCCTATTTCCAGAGAAGCAAAGATGGTAACAAACCAGTTTTAATCCAGAAGGAGAAAAACTCATTTCTTAAATCCAATACAAAAAGATAAGATTACAGGAATAAAACATATTAAAAATTCACGAAGCAAGAGTATTAATAATTTAGTACTCTGATCATTTCGAATTCTCAGCCTCTATTCAAATCTATGTACAATATCAAAAATCACTTAACCAAAGAGCATGATAAATAATTCTCTACTCTTTTCTAAATGGATGCCTCAACAAAATACCCGTAAAATTTGTAACAGCACGAAGAATCACTAGCATGAAAAGAAATGAAAATTCCCAACAGTTTTATGCATTTCTCGTGTTTGGAGATATTTTCTTTCTCTTGACAAATCGCATGCACTGAACTTTTCAAAAATATTTTGCAAATTTGATAAATATACAATGAATTTCCTAGCTGGAATTTTTCTGTTGGGGGACTACATTTTCTTTAAGGTAAGCTAGAACCTCTGGCGAAAGAATTTGCTAAAAAGGGATCCACGTATCTTCAGCCGCTTCTGCGAAGCCGTGTAGGGTATTTTGGACGTGACCTCCATCGGGCTTTCTGAATGAGCGCTCTGAGAAGGGATTCTGCTCTGTATCAAAAGCACTCATCGTGGTCCACCCTCTCAACTGTAGCCATCAGAGAGCTTTTGACTAATGACCGCAGGGTTTTAGGAAGGGTTGCCAAAAGTTACTCTTTATGGCTAGGTTCTCCATCTCCGAAGTCTCTTTCGAATGCCCATTTATATGTTGAACGCGTCTGGAAATTTTCCATTAGTTGGTTCGATATGTTACTTCACTCAAACGTGCCAAATCTTAATGGATTTTGTGGTTTAAGTATTTAACTCAATTGCCCGAGACATTAGCCCTCTCGTATTTGCTGTCAATTATTCTGATAGTACTTAATTCTGGGTACTTTTTACTTATGTTCATTTAAATGTATAGATAAGTAAAGTGATATCGAAATAATTTGTACGTATTTTTTCTTGGGCCTTCATTTCTCGAATATTTAACAGGCATTTTACTTGTTGCTGTTTAACTTGAGCCTTTCATTGAGCAGATAATTTATTATGGCAATATACAAGAAGAATTACCTGCTTCGAGATAAATGCAGTCTTGGAGAACTTTCTGATATGAGTCGAAACCAAAGGCATTGTATTACTAATGGACAAAATAACCAAAATATACTTGCTGCTGTTTCGAACAAGAAGCTGTTTAGTAGCTTCACCCAATCATCCGCTGATGATCCATTCCAGTGATCTCTCTAATTGCAACCATCTGCTTTAGTTTATCCGCTCTTAAAAGGACTGCTAATATTTAATTAATTAATGACATTAATTAATCTATTTTTAAAAATTTCTCCAAGAAGAAAGTTTCTTCACTACTATACCTAAATAGTTCCTATAAAAGAGCTTGAAAATTGAAGGAATGAACAAGCTGTGTTTCTTTCCGATTTATTTAGCATTCAACTATTCTGTTTATTTAGCATTCAACAAGAAATATGTATCTTGGTTTCAGTTGATCTGCACTAATTCACGTACCGATTTCAAATCACTTTCTGGATATTTGTATATTACGCTATCCAATTATACCTGGAGTCATTTATTGTGATAGTTAAAATTTATACTCAGAAAGCCTCGGTTGTGAGAGAAGGCTTTTAGGAGTCGTGTTCTTAGTTAAGAACTTCCTGGGCAACAGCGCAGAAGACACTTACTGTTTGATCCTACCGTTAGGTAGATAGGGTTAAACCTATTGGATCTTCCTGTCATTAAGATATTGAGATGGCTCGCTTTTTCTGGACTAAATGGGGCTGGTAGGCTTCGAGTCAGACTTTCTTAAAGCCCCTAAAATGAGGTTTCTTTTTATTGAACTTCTTTCCGGTATTGAGAAAAGAAGTTTTTAACTTTGTAGTTGCTTTCATTAGCAAGAAAGCTTCTAAAACCTATTACTATTATTATTATATTCTGTCCATACCAGTTTCAAGGTATTTTCAAGAAATAATTTCAGTTATGAGTGTTTCTGAGAATATAAATAAACATAGAGATTCATAATTAATTATAATATTCCACTCATTAACCCGAACACGCTCATAGGCCTAATTTTCTATTTCTGAATTGGATAAGACTCCATAATACTGGAAGATAGTTCTTTATTTGAATTAGACTCCATAATACTGGAAGATAGTTCTTTATTTGAATTCTGAAGAACGAATCGCATGTATAAGCTTTCTCTTGGTTTTCCGTGATAATTTCGTTTTTTTTCGTTATTAATATTTAAAAAGAGTTTTTAATATTTAGAATGTTATATTATGATTTCTTTGGCAGATAGCCTTTGCGTGCTTTAAATTTCATTGAATCATGAAACCATAAGATATGTATTAAGGTGACTTAATAAAATATTTTTCGTTACCAAATTAAATTTTTCATTAAACAAATTAAACACACGAGTTATACATGCTGTTTTAATTATAATTGCATGTGTTATTTAAACTTACAAGGTATTTCTCCGACTTCCCTAGCGTGCCTTCGTGGTGTAACGGTAGCACGCTGGGCCGGTATTCCAGAGGTCCGTGGTTCGATTCCCGGCGAAGGCGGTTGCATATTTTTCATCTTTTCTGCTTCCAATTAACCTAATGACTCTACAAACTGGCAACAGTACAAATATACCCTACTTTTACTTTATAGTTTTCTTTAACACCAGGCTTGAATAGAGTAAATACATCATGCGATTCGATTATCACCACCACCGACAAGCGTCTGCTCTAAAAGGACCATCCCCATAAAAAACAAATTCTCCTGGATTGGTCGCCTAAGAGGAGATTTACTGCACTCGAAGCCACCTGGGTGACCACACTAGCTCTCACCTGTCACGTGTACACTGTTCAGTATATTGTTTTCAGGACACCGTAATGTACATTTAAGATGCAGAATTTAAATTTGGAGTAAAGCTATTGTTTTTATGACTCTTAGTAATCTTTAAAGAATTCTGGCATTTTGGCGTTTTTCACTTTACTGAAGATTTCCACTGATGCCTTTTGCTGATTAATTAATTATGACAAATTCTGCTTAATGAACTGAAGTTTTGTAAATCACTTGTTAACAGCAATGCAAGCTGATTACATGACAGAAAATTCAGGAAAATCTGCACAGCTCGAACTGGTTGTTTTTCTTGTAATCCAGAACAAATTCTACAGTTAATTAATATTTTAACCATACTACATTTGGAAAACTTTTATGCAACTTTAGAATGTTAAAAATATTCTAATTGTGTTTAAAATTAACAACGTTTTTATTTTCCTCAATTTCTCAAAATTTGAATACATTATACATTAAGGGTATACATTAAGGCTCACAAATCTTCAAAATCATAAGTTATTGATATATAAGAAAACTTTTTAAGCCACTCACCTCCAGTATTTTTAATAATAGCTGTTGACACGAATAGATTACTAAATTAATCGTTTAGGATAATTTTTGGAATATATTGAGTTCAAGAATTACGAGAAATATCAGATGTTAAAATTTATAAGTATAAGCTTATTTGTAATTAAACTTCATTTGATATATTTATGAATCTGAGAACAATTTTAACTTTTTTCTCCATAAAATGTCTGTAAAATTAGCTGCTTGCCAAAATTTTCTTTTTTGAACTCAAAATTTTAAAAAACTAAAATTTATAAAAAAATCGCAATGTGTAAACTTAATACCTGGAAAGGTTTTATCATAGTTCCATAAAGTTAAAAAATTATTTTAAAAACATAAAACTCATATATTTGAAAAGAAATTGCGATCATGACTTGGTATACAAATTTCAATTTAACTCCTCAAACAATTTTAAGCTAAACTGTTATGATGCAAACTAATTCAAGAATTAATCACGCAGAAATAAAAAGCATACAAACACGAAATCTTACATTTAAAATGAGCTGATCGAAATAACCACGTCAAATAGCAGGAAAAAATATTTATTGCGATATTATTTCATTTTTAATTAATATCAAAACGGACTCATGAATTTATTTAACAATGAAAAAATTAAATTATAATACAGAGACTGTTCACACATTTTTTAGACGATGTATATTGTATTCACAAAACTAAATTACATAAAATTCTTGTGATTTAAATGTTCTGTTTGACATCTCTTATTCTGAACTATCTTTCGACACCGCAATTTCCAGAATAATAATGCCTTTTGAAGTGGCAGAAGAGGTATTCTATCTCATTCCTCCCTAACAGCTTTCCAGAGTTCTGTTAGGGTTTGGGGACAACGTTTGGATAATGCAGTTTTTAAAAGTCTGAAAGCACAAAAATCCATAGGTGACACATCCATAGGAGATTTAGTAGGGATATCAGTGAAGGGTATGGCCTTGATACCAGTTTTTTGTTCCATTTCTTTTAGGAAATTTACAGTGGATTTTTATGTGTAACTGCTAGCTTTGTCCTGTTGGAGTCTCACAAATTGATGGCACTATTGGTAAAGCGATGGTATTTCATTCAGAAAAATTGGCGATAAAATATGTTCCTGAGAGTATTTGGAGTTAATCTTGACATTTTTTTATACTCTCTTTATTTTTAACTTGCCATTATAAGAAAAACCAGCAACAATCATGAATCCCTTAGAAAAACTTTCTTTCGATTCCTTGAACCATGTACTTAAATTTTTTTCTCCCCTTTTATGATAATAAATGGCTCTTTTTTTGTTACAATCATTTAAATACACCCATGCTTCATCTATTGTGACAATTGTTTTCCATTTTTCTTTGGGTAAGTGTTTCTCATATAGAATTCTGCAGCGTGTCCTGCGTTAAGCGATATGCTTTGGAAGAAGACGATGCACATTGCGTTTTTTCGCTTTCTTAAGATTAAGTCAACGTTTATCATTTTGTTTACAGTGGACACCGAGCATTTTAATGATTTTGCAACTGTCCTTTGACTAGGGGGATTTTCTTTTAACATTAAACAACGTACCTTTGCAATAGTCGAAGATGTCCGTTTTTTCCTTGGATACTTGTTTGGAATTTTTGTCCCACTTGAGGCTCCAATTTTACGTTTTTTTTTCCTTTATTGTTGATGATATTACCTATCGACGCTTTAAATATCACAAAACTATGACTCTCACATCGTTTTTGGATAAAGGAGTATGCATATTTCTCTTCGGAAAGAGCGTAAATGTAGCCTTCGAACCACTGCTTTGTTAAATTCGCCATTTTGAATAAAAACAAAACTTTCAAGCCACAGACGATAATTTTGACTTTTAAAAACATAGTACAATTGCAATTACTTCTTTTACAGCAAACGAGTTTTTTATTACCGCTTACCAAAATCGTCTAAAAAATGTGCGAACAGCCTCTGTACAAGCAGCGGCTGTGTATTTATTTCATTAGAGGTTATAAAGGTTCAAATAATTATTTCTCTCAAGTGGTGAAACGCGAAATCCGCAAAATGAAAACAATAAATCATATCATCTCAAAAAGGTTAACCTTGGAGGAAGTTAGTAATAAACTTCAGAAAATATTCTAAACTGATTCCAAATCTGTGATCATTACATTACCTTTTATATGCATAAAATTTATTCAATAGTGTCTTATAATGATTATAAATCAATTTCATAGAAATTTTTACAAACATTTATAGCCACATTTAAAAACAATTTCTTGAAAAACAGAGAGAATACAATTACGAAAATCAACACAGAAATGCAAATAATTATATTTCCTTTTTTAAAATTATACACAAAATAAAATCCTATCATTCTGTGAAGCTTTAATTAAAATGCAATGAATACCCCATTAATTCTGGTAAACTGCAATTACCACGTCTATTTTTGTCTCATAAAATTTAAGCGTGTCCTATCTAGCATTAACGTTATACCTTCCCAAAACAGTCCCAACCCCAAACCTCGTGTGTGGTCGAAGAGTATACGGAAGGTTGGAAGAGAAATAACTGTAATAAAAAGAAATATTACCCAACTGCGATCTGTTTCATTTCAAATAGCAACCGGAGCTATACAAGAACAAAAATCATTGATGCAAAAGGGAAAGTGCGAAACTAGAAATAAATAAAAGAAAAAAAAAGTAATGCCGCTCTGTGTGACACATGGGTTATGCGCGCAACATAACGGGAGGCTCAGAAAGGGTTCGTAACGAAGACCCCCGTTACATGGGCTATTTGTTTTCGAGAGTTAAAACATCATGTACAGTCATCTGTGTCACATCTCGGCCTTTTTTTTGCGTGTGTCTGGGCGTATAAATGCGCTTTTCCGGAGACCGCGGCACATTATGCCGGATTTTAGATCATCCGTGAAATAAATGCTATTGCCGCTTGTTAAAAAAATTACTTGATGATACCATGTGGTTTTCAAAGTCTGCAATTTTCCCACGAATTTTTTCTTTAACGGAAACTAAAAAATATCTGGAAAAGTTAAAGTGCGAAATCCTTGAGTGAAAATTGTAAAACATGTGGCAGTAGGTTTAATACGCTTCGTTTTGATGGAAATTCTGAGTGCCAAAAATGGCATGCAGCCTTCAATTTTAGATCTTCAATACTTTTTTATTCATTATTTATGTAACATATTTAATTATTTTGAATTAGGTTATTTTACATCCTTTCACATTATCTTAATTTTCTCATTCATCTATAATTTTTTAAATATCCCGTTTGTAGCATGAAACAAATAAATCATTTATTAAATTATTAAAACCACATTATTCATACGTAGAAGAATTATTGTCAAAACCACTTTTATATAATCATTACATACTCCGTCCATTTGTCAACCAACGGTCGATCTGTTAAAATCAGGAATCACTAACAGTTCGTTCAGAATGCATATTTTGTAAGTCCACATCTGTATCGCCACCGAGGAAGTGGCTTTTAAAATAGCCCAATCGGCTTCGAGTATTATTTCTGTCATTTCACACGACCTTAACCGCACATTAAACAAGATGACTGAAAATGTTTTACCATGCAGTTTCCTGTACAAAATAATCAAAGCATCGCGGATTTCTTGCGAACATGTTTAGTGCGAAGTTAGATCAAATACGTATAAGTATAATTATATATGTAAATAGTTAAAGTCTTAGCATTTTTACTGCAGTAAACAGGAAAAAGATGTTGTATGATAATAGCCAGTGCAGAGTTTTATTCAAACGGAACTTTTCTAATTTGCTTTCCTGCACATTTAGTGTGTTAAATTTCACATTAATAACTGTTCATTCTTCTTAAATGTATTGCTTGCACAAGAAATACTCTTCAACATGAATTTATGTTTTTCATAACGAAGCTATTTAATCTATTCATATATAATTTGTAATATTAATAATAGGTATAATCAGATCATTCACAATATATATTTTCAATCTTAGCTTTCAAAATTAAAAGAATGCAAGCACTAAGATAATAAAATGCAAGATTCATTGTAACATTTTCAGTTATTCTTAGCTCAATAAAATAGTTATACACTTCAATTCTGTTAATCCACTGGTGTTAGTAAATGCATAATATTCGAGGCTAATTTTAGCTTGAGTCATCTTCTCGATATAAAGTGAGATAATACGTCAGAAACATTAATCCGAATATCAGTGCATGGTAAGTTTCCAGAAAGTGAAATGTTGACGATTAAATAAATTTATAAAAAGTAAAATTATAGCAGCATTTATGTGCCATGCATTTATAACTGCGAAACAAATTCAAAATAATACGTAAACAATAACATGCGCTCATATGCAAAGTTGCAAAGGAATCAGCGTCACAAGAGCAACAGAAACTCATTGCCCATTTTTGAAACCCCACCCTCAGTGGCGATACTGATGTGCACTTGTGAATTATGCGTCCCGGATGTTAACGTCGGCTAGACGGCATGGTGGTTAGGGGAGCCGACTGTGGCACCGAAAGGCCCGGGTTTAAATCCCAAAGAAGGCATTGCTATCCGTCCGTACCTCCATAGGAGGCAATAGTGGGCACCTGAAAAAAAAAAAAAAAAAAAAGGCTACCATTTCTGGCCTTAGGAATGGCCAATGCTGAAATAAGGCAAGGGAAATACCCGCCATTTGTTAAAAATAATTTTAACGCCGGAGTTAGACTAGCTGCATTAGGTTTTTCTAATTCTCCTTATTTGTAACAGAGATACAAGCTGGTTTCCCTTAAAAACGTTTGGCGAAATCATCTCTTTTCACAAGCAGTTAGGCTTACTGCGTTTTTCCATAATCAAATAATCCAGTTCCTATACCGTTTCACACCGCTTGTTCGATTGGCGGCTAATGGGGTCGGCTGCCACATCTTTGGGTCAGCTTTGAATCGAAGGAAAATCATTTATGTTAATAATTGCCTATACCTCCTTTTTGTGAGTGTAATACCAGTCTATACACCCTCTCCTGCCATCTGGGCAAGGATCTTGATCACGAGAAGGTTAAAGAAACAATGAGTTGTGTCATTACTGACTAATATTTAAATGTGCGGCCATAAAAGGGGGGAAAATGTATTATTCAGCGTTTTTTTTAAATGCAGAGGCATGTAATTAACGAGAAAGAGAAAAATTTTTTCCATTGAAAGTCAGTTAAAGATTACGCAATATTTGTAATGAAAAGTATAAATCATCTATTACATGTTCATGCAATATTTTTAACGAAAAAGAGTAAGTTATTTATTAAAACGGATTGCACTGTTGTATATTGAAAAAATATATATATTCGTATATCTTGATATACTAGACAGCTCTAAAATTTTTCATCTTACGAAAGCGGAATTTTCTTTGCAAAGATTTTATTTCAAAACGATGGAAATTTTGAATTTTCATCATGATGTATGGCAATTAATTCGAAATATAGTTTCGAAAACACGGTTTTGCACTGTAAAACCTTGATTTCATGTGATTTTGAATCTTTCTCACTTAATTTTGAATCTTTATTGAAATGCGTCATTACGGAAAGTCAAAAGCAAATTCACTGGGAAAACATTTTCTTTTTGATTCATTTATAAATTTACAATGCCTGTTCTCTCAGTTCTTTATCAGAGAATAAAACAAATGCATTTATTTCATAAAAATGAATACCTAATTTCAAATTTCAAAGCGATGTAACAATCTACCATAAAGTGAATATTAGCAGACAGGCAACATTATATTTTATTTCTCTTCAAAAATCATGTGTAATTTCACTAAACTTATATGGCATGAATTTTGAATAATTAAAGTAATTTTTCGCCTTCATATCTTCCTTAAAGTAAATTTTCTTAATATTATTTGGGAGAAATAGGTAGATAATTGAAAGTAAAAATTCAAATTTAATTCCATTTAGTACAATTTTTATAAATATTATTAATATTAAAAGTTTATGATGAAGATTTCATAAATGTTAAATTTTTCTCTTTTTATAACTGATATTTTTTTTAGAATGTTAGTATCCCGACTGATGAACTGAACAGTAGTCGAGGATTAATGGATACCTATAAAAAATAATAGCATACTTATTGCAGCTGCGAACTAATAAAGATAAGCGAATTAATAAAAATTATCAATTAGCCAATATTTGTAGTGGAAACCAAAGCATAATATTGTATTTTCATTTTAACACGTTGTTTAAATGTATATTTTCGAAGTATTTGAAGAGAATTGTAATTATTTGAACGAAAGTGCATTACTCATCAGAATAAGAAATCAGTTAAACATTTTAATAGTCTTGTAAAATTTATAAAAAGAGTCTCAGGCTTTTCCAGTTTGTATAATTAACACTAATAGTTATCTGTAACTTCGAAAAAAAATCTAAATTTAATAAAATATTTGTGTAGTCGTTTTGGTGAAATTTCTGCTACCGCTAGCTAAATTAATTACATGATTTTAAGTTACATTTACACTCATGTCCATAAATTAAGGATAATGCAAAATCAGGCAAAGGAAGAGTTAGAAGCAAAACAAATTTGACTTATTTGTAAAGCTTATTTATTAAACAAAAGGTAAAGAGCAAAAAAAGATGCTATATGTTTGATATTATTAAAAAAATTAGCGATTTTTTTTCTCCCTGGAGCAAATTACAAAAAATACCTATTTACAAAAAACCAATATTACATGGTTGGCATGATTGTTAATACATTGTATGTCTCCCAGACGATGCAATACAGTCCTAGGCATGCAGTACAGCGCCTAGGCATGCTGAGTATCAAATTATCGGTCTGATCTTGGGGGGTATTACACCACTCAAAAAGCAATGCTTTCCGAAGTTCCGGTAGACATGTAGGAGGAGGTTGATGGGCTGCAACTCGTAGGCCAAGCATGTCCCACACGTGCTCTACTGGATTCAAGTCCGGTGAGAATGCTGGCCAGTCCATACGGGTGATATCCTCCGATTGAAGGCATTCGCTTACGATGTTTGCACGGTGAGGACGGGCGTTGTCATCCATAAACACAAATGGCATGGCGCCCCGAAACAAACATACATGTTGTTCCAGAATGACGTCCCGATAGATTTGGCTTGTCATGGTTCCAATTTGAACATGCAGGTCAGTTCTGGAACCCAGAATAATTCCACCCCAAACGAGCACTCCTGCACCATCGTAACGGTGTCGTTCAATGATGTTTTCTTGGTGGTAACGGGTACCTGGAGCTCTCCATATGGAAGCCCGGCGAGAATCAGACTGCAAGCTAAACCTGGACTCGTCAGAAAACATCACACAAGCCCACTGTTGCGGTGTCCACAATGCATGCTCTCTACTCCAGGCTAAGCGCAGGCGACAGTGAGTTGCAGTAAGTGGAACGCATCTGACAGGTCTACGAGCATATAGACCAATCTGCCCTAAGCGTCTGTACACGGTCTGCCTTGAAACTGTCGTAACAGTGGCTGAAGAGAGCTGACGAGACAGATCTGAGGCTGTGCTCCGCCTGTTTCTTTTAGCAGTAACTGCCAAATACCGGTCCTCATTCGGCGTTGTAACTCTGGGGCGACCTGTGCTGTAACGTCTACTCACATTACCATCATCTTGGAATCGTTGCCAAAGCCTGGAGATGACACTCTGGGCAATTCTAAGTTCGTCTGATATTTCCAGTTGGGTACGCCCACATTCAGCCGATAATTCTACCACGTAAAAAATCATCCAAATGCGTCCTTTGTGTCATAACTATTCGGTTATTGCACTGAAATGCTTATAAAGCGCCTGCGAACAATTTTACTTCTTTGCCTGTATTCCTTATATATCACTCTCTTACATTCTCGTCATTGTGACGTACCATCGGTGTCATCTGGTTACTTCCTGAAATTTGCATATGATTCTTGAAGATGTGTGTAGTGATTTTACAGGTGATATATTTATTTTAGAGTTCGATTTCTGCATGACTCCGAATTATCCGTAATTTATGTACATGAGTGTATTTTACTCCATTATCTTCTAGTAACTGAACTATAGAGCAATTAGACAAGTAACAATTCAAAGTTTAGCATTTGGTTATTAACTGGCATCCGGTGATATACCATTAATAAGTTATTAGCTATGAAATATATTTACACTTTTTGGCCAAGCAACATATTTACAACATTAGTATTTCGAGTGAGTTGTTTAAATTACGACATAGCCTTTGGGGCTATCTACCGAACAGGATGCATGCCGTTATGGAGAAGCTTTTAAAAGAAACTGGCTCGTATTTACATTATATATGGGGGAAAATATATATAATATGAACCCTACATGACTTCCTCATAGGAACTATTAAATTAGACACATTTTTTGCTGCACTTCATTTAAACTTATTTTCTCGAATTTCATTAAACAAACATTTCTCATTCAATAAATTCAGTTCTTACTTCGCAGCAATACAAAAGTACATAAAAACTCAAAGTATCTCCAGTAAAAGTTTTAAAATACCAAAAAACCTAAAATACCAAATGCAGTTAAAAACAATTAAAAAAATACAAATGAAACAGTTTATAACTAAAGCAAACAATTTAGTCTACGGGCACAAAGACAGACTTTTTCGGTGCACAAACATTTAAACTTACCATTGGGTCCCACTGGGAAGAAATATAGAAGTTGGTGCACCAACTGACGTAATTCACTACACTTCTAAAAGCATCAAATGTAAACAAAAGCCGCCACATTTAGGTCTAGCGATACTTGAACTTTTAAATTGTTGATAATTCTAAAGCTATTGCTTGCAGATTAATTAAAGGTATGAAAACCTTAACTGGAACATAAGAACAACATAATTCAATCACTTTGTAAGAATTATGTTAATTTTATTAACAGTTATTTAACCGCAAATTTCTTCAGTCTTAGTGAAAGAGATACCAAGTATTCTGGCTGCACACGTTCCGCCTTTTTAGGCTATTCTCTCGTAAGCTATTATCACGCTCGGCCGTACTTTAGGCACTTAATAGCTTCGCAATCTATTAACGTTAAGGGGCCAACTCTGTTAGAATTTTGATAGTTTCGGCTATACCTCTTTTAGTTTAGATTAGTTTAGTTTAATTCTTAGTTTAAGTTCAAGCCCAAATGTCGGCTTTATTGTACAACTCCAAGACGGAGTTCTGTTAAATCTTATTTTGAATAATAAAGGGTTATTTTACCCTTCCATCTTGTTGTTTCCTGTCACACGAACTCAAGCGATTATTCACTTACTAGTTCTGAAGATTCTTCACTTTCAACAGTAGCTTAGAATTACCTAGTGAGGAACTCTACAACTTTTAAGGCAAAAAATGCACAATTTACCAACATATAAGGATATAGAACTGAGCTCACCGAGCCGAGTAACTGGGTGGGAATATCTCTCTCTCTCTCTCTCTCTCTATATATATATATATATATGTTTGGTGCAATGAAATTCCCGATTACAACGAAAAAGGGAGATGCTCAACTAGATGTTATAGTAGTTCTGTATACATATTTTAAGGTTCTTCAGCTATTCGTTTTTGAGTTACGTGAGATAAATACGTACAGACGTCACCAAAAATTCGCTTTTGAATCCATTTTACAAGCTGTTCTGGAGAAAAGTATCTTTTTTTTCCTGTCCATACATACAGCTGTCACAAAAAAGAAAAAAAGTTCAAATGGATTCGAGAGGTATCAAGATGGATATTTTCGTTGAAATATGAAACTCGAAATTTTTCGTGATTACAACACACCTTTTACTTCGCACAAGGAAGTAAGAAAGGTTAGGAATCTGTGATGTAAGTGATTCAGTTTTCATTGTCTTATGTTCACTTTCGCCCATTCCTTGTAGAGCCATCGAGAATAAACCAAAGGAAACTAGTTTATTTCCCTTTTTATATATTTTACACAGTGTTCTCAGACAAGAGTGGAAACATATGGCCCATTCGCTTTAGTTTCTTTTATCAAGAGCCGTTCTTCTTCCTTGAAATCAGATTGTCAAGTTTTTCTTTCTTTAACGGTTTCGAGTTTTGTTGGAATTCCCTTTTCGTTGTATAAACGGTATCGCAAAGTAAATCCCAGCACTGTATCACCAATTGCACTAACCAAACTTCCACTAACTTAGAGACAGCTAAGATGAGAGTTTTAGAAAAGAAGTTTAAACGCATGTCTTTGTGAAGTATGCTGGCAATTGTGGCGATACTGGACTCATTCTATTGCGCTAACTGTCTAGAGTGCTTAAGTGTTTCTTAAAACTATGGCCCTTTTAGTTTCCTTCTAACGGAAGATATCCGTTAACTACTGGAAATGTTCGTGTTATCTAGCTCAGTAATTTACTAAGTCACAGAACTTTGCTATTGTTGGCGAACTATTACCTACCCATAAATTAATAAAAGCAGTAATATCAAAGGGTACTTACGTATTAGCGCAGCCACCTTGGCACAGTTTAGTAATTTTTTATAGAAGAAAAATAAATGATAATTTATTATAATTGGAAAAAAATATGACATAATTACGCATTATTGCTTACACATTTATGTTTTAATTATGTATTTATCCCGCAAATCAATCAATTAACCTACTTACAAGCGTTTGGCACTTCTGTGTTAACGAGGCGCCACTTAGCGTCAGAGACAAACGTTGGAGCGAATTCTAACTAGACGGTGGCAACTCTAACGATACCTAAAGATTCGTGAAAAAAAAATGAATTTGTAATACGAATTCGTAATAATAATTGTTACACGATCTAATGAATATGTTACCGTGAAAGACCGAAATTGGAGAATGTCGACTTTCACCGGAGAATGTCAACATTCACCAAATACGTCGGTGAAAGACCGAATATTTCACTACATTCTTGTATATTCGGACTCTCACCAGTGTATGTCGACAATCGCAGATATGCTCTGGTGAAAGTCGAAAAGAGAGGTCATAAAGTGCCATAATAGTTTAATTTGTTGCAATAAATAAGATTTGAATCACATAATTTAGTAAGTTTTTTATTACTGTTATTTTATTTTCTAATTTAAAACATACTGTATAATTAAGTAAGTTTTTAACTTCTATTATTTTCTTTCCTCATTTTAATGTATTGTGTGTCATAGGTTCTCATGTTCTTAAGTTCTTATTTCAAGTTTCAAGTGCGTTTATTCGCGACTGAATTACGGAGTAGAAAATGTAATATTGTTATATGTTTAACATTCACCATTAGTACATGGTGAATGCCGACATTTACCGGTGTAAGTCAGAAATAAGAGTATTTGGAAAATATTTCGGACATACACTAAGAGACTATGTGAATGTTGACATTCACCGGTGAAAGTTGACATTCTCCAGATTTCGGTGTTTCACCGTAACAAATATATGATGTGCCCCATGCCGAAGCTCTCTGAGATTCCGAGTTTGTGCAATTCCCTGATGACTTTTTTGCTGTGCTCGTGTGAAGAACAACATTGTTCCTTCCATATTCTCAGCGATCTGTTTTCGTTTAAAAAACATGAAAATTGCACAAATTCGGCATCGTGCATCGCATTCGCATGGCACACATTAAACGTTGCACAGCGATCCATCACACGATATAAACAGGCACTCTGGGCACATTTGACACCTGGCGCTCCGTTAACAGAAAAATAGCGTAAATTTCTGTTTCGTTTGTTTTGGTGGAAATTTCGTGGCTGTTCTTATAAGAATGGATTCCCTTTTAGCGATTTTGTACAAAATTCTGTATTCCTATAGAAATTTTACCGCAGTTTTGCTTTCCTTCTCGATTCAGTATTTAATCTTTACCGAAATCATAAACCAAGTGTAATCTGTAGAAACTATCATTGTTTACTCAGATAATTTTAAACAAACAATAAAATAAAATTTATTGCATTATTTTAATATTGCACAATTATAACGTATTTTCTCCCTCTTTTCCTCATTTCGTGGTTTAAGTGGAAATATACTCCGCGTATTCGAGAGGTCCAGGGTTCGAGTGCCGGCGAAGGCATTGCCTGTTTTTCATATCTCCTGCTCAAAATAACTTAATGACTCTACACATTTAAGGATTTATTTATCTATTTTTCTTCAATCTGCGGCCATTTATATATATATGTGTGTGTGTGTGTGTGTTTGTTTCTTATATGAAATTGTTGAACTTTTTGTTCTGAGTGAAACAACATTGTTATTGTTTCTGTTATTACACAGAGTGATTCTTTTAGAACTGACTTATTTCACTGGGGTGTAGTTTTGTCCAAAAGTCTCCGATTTTAAGGCGGTTTACAGCAAAAGATTCAGAAAGGAGGAAAATTTAGTGGTCCGTTCCGCTTTTTTTGTGCAACGCCGAAAAAAAAGAAGAAATAAGAAATAACGAAAACCGCGAAACGCTATACAAGGAATGATGGCTTACGCCTATAAAACGTTGTTAAAAACTTTGATTGCCATATGGTTTTGTAAAGGTTATAAAGGTTTCTAATCACCTTATAGTAGGTCTTGAAAATAACCATCCTCAAGTTGTAGACATAACCGAACCCCCCCGCTTCATTTTGGTTGCAACACTCCGCAATGTGTCGGCAGTATTGTTTGCAATTTTCTCAGAAATGTTGGCCTTTAATTTAAGTTCACGTGGTTTATCGGGATAGACTCGACCCTTCAGAAAATCTCATAAGAAGAAATATGGTAACTATAGATCTGGTGACCTGGTGTCCGCCGATAAAATCGCGGCAAAAACAATGCGGACGAAAACGTCGCGGAGAAAACAAAGCAAGGCGAAAACGTCGTGCAATAAAGCATCGTGGGAGAAAACATCGCAGTTATAAAACATCGTGATACAAAACATCGTCGTCGAAAAAAAAGCGGTTCAAAAACTTCGCCGTTTAAAATCATCGTCGTCGAAAATATCGTGGTAAAAAATAAAATATCTACAAATCATCGCATGACGATAACATCGCAAACATGCTTTTTTCAGGCTTTAATAACTATAAATGGATATTCCCGTAATGATTTGTGAGCGCAAAATGGAAAGAAGGATAATTTTTGCTTTCATATATTTTATTAACTAATAAATTTTTAAAACCTGAAAAAAGCATGTCTGCGATGTTATCGTCATGCGATGATTTGTAGATACTCTATTTTTTACCACGATATTTTCGATGACGATGTTTTTAAACGGCGAAGTTTTTGAACCGCTTTATTTTCGACGACGATGTTTTGTACCACGATGTTTTAGAACTGCGATGTTTTCTCTTTGCGATGTTTTCTCTCACGATGTTTTGTACCACGACGTTTTCGCCTTGCGTTGTTTTCTCCGCGACGTTTTCGGCTGTAATCGGTGACCTTGGAAACGGATCTGGTGAACCTTTGGAAGTAACGCTTTTTCCAAAGGAGCTCCTGATCATACCCATACTTTAGTTTAATGTGTGGCATGTGGCACCACTGGCGAAACGTCAGACTGTTATGACTTCAACAGTATACAGTCCTTCTTCTAGGGAATTTCGCTGAATGTCACCGTTTTCGTTATTTCTTATTTTTTTCGGCACTGTACATCAACGGACCACTAAATTTTCATCCTTCCTGAATTTCCCAAACCGCATTAAAATCGGATACTTTTTAATAAAGCCCAAAGATATAGGTCAGTTCTTAAAAGAATCGTCGTGTAGTTAGTTGCCATTCAGCTGTAAGATTTACCAATGGGTGGAATTGTTAGTTTACTCTGTAAGTGATTTTGGCAATCAGACATATTTCTCATGGGTTAAAGAGAATTGTTTAACATCCGCGTTCTGCTTATGCTATTTGCTGCTATTTATAGCAGAGTTTATTTTTAAAATATTTCGTTAATTTCTTTCTGTTTATTTGGAATAATCATTTAGAGAGATCTCAACTAACAATTATACTGCCCAAAACAATTATACTTTTCAGCATTGTTTCCGATGAAAAATGCTCAAAGGTATAAAACCACTGACTGTTGCATTACTATAAAGGCTCGGTGGGAAATTAGGTTAGGTTACTTATTTATGGAAAAGCTCACGCTATTTGTTTAAGGGAAGTGATGCCTTGTGGAGAACTTTCTGAAAATAACTGGTTCGTTTTCACATTACACATAGAGTAATCCGTGAAAACTAACCATGCAGCCAGTCTGTTAGCTTCGGGTCTAACACGGGACGAACTCGCAGAATTCAGTGGTTTTAAGCATTCAGCCGCTGGTGAAGGCGCTCGGTGAAAGGAACTATTTGGTGTAGTGATTTCTTGGATTTCCATACGAACGGAGAGCTATTGGAAAGTTTCTAGATTTGATAAGATATAAATCCTGATTTATTTTTTCGACTACAGTCTTCTTCAAAGTAGTCTGCTTATGAATGCATAAAGATATGTCATCGGTCTTCTCACGTGCTTCATAAAGACTGTGGAAGTCATTTCTTTAGAAACTGTCGAAGACTGCTCGCGATTCCCATTGAGTGTGGGACACAGTGTCAAAGCATCGCCTTTTTATTCTCATTTTCCATCTGGAGAGCAAATGGAAATCACACTGAACTATATCGAGGGAATATGGAGGGGAGGGAAAGATGACTATGGTAGTTGTTTGCCAAAAACTGCGAAGAGTTCAGGGATGTATGGACGGGAGCATATATTTGCTGTTGAAATGCCTTAGTAAACTTCATAACTGAATCTAACTTGGTCTGCGAATTAATGGATTACTAAGCAATAACCTCCCATTGTGACGCTTCGAAATGTTTCAACATCTTTCGCCATTTCGATCATGTTTGATCGCTATGAACACTCGTTTTCTTCAAATCAAACTCAACTGGACTTGAAATGCGAGTACCGTTGAAACACTTTTGCTTGATTTAAAATAGTACCGGACAAAATCGTACTTTGGCCATATGTGTTTCGGTAGCATATCTACCGAGTTTCAACTAAAATTTGAAGCAAAAATGTTTCGCTGACCATTGCTGAAATTGCAGAAAACTCAAAACGAGAAGTTATGAATATGAATATGAATTTCTTGCTGAAACTCCGATATTAAATTGTAGAATGTTCTGCTTTGAACTGTTGAATAATTCTCTTTGTTCAATTATTCAACCACAATAATATAAATTTAGAAATTTTCTGACAGACGTCATATAATGCTGATACTGCTTGCTTTAAAATGCCTTTCACAAAATAAGGCTTATTCGACAATAGCTAACGGCATCAACTCTTCAGCAATATATAAATTAATATTAACAATATCATCGAAGAAGTGCATTTCTGCGTATCCATGACCTGCGATTTGATCGCTTATCCATGAAATTTCTAAAACCGTCTATGGCTGCAGACGATTTAGGCCCACATGGTCATTCATCAAATACCCATTTCATTGATCAGCGATCGATTAGCACGGAACTTTCTCCTTTCTGAGACCGCTTGAAACACTAACGTCGATTTTTGAGTCTCGCAGCGAATTGGGACTTCTTGAATTAATTTAAGAGCTTTAATTAAATGAACAGGCTCTTAAATAACATTTGCATTATATCTACTATCAAAATACAGCAAGAATTCCATTTAGCAACTGATTGATAGGATCTGAAATTGAGGTAATTTATTATGTTTAAAAGCAGACCTTTTAAATCTTCATTATTCTCATCCTCATTTTTATAGTTTTACAGTCTTCTGTTCTTGATACTGTATAAACCATTCTTATCTACTTTCAGACAGCAGCTTAATTTAGAATTCAAATCAATTTAATTTGTTTTAAATGTGAGTATTGATAATTAGTTTCGAATTTTAAAGCAAAGCAAAATCAAATAGCTTTTAGGTTGATTCTTGAAAATAATTATCAGATTTTCAATTTTTAAGAAACCTTGCAGGCCTTGACTTTAAGCAAATAGTTGTCAGATATAATATTTATAATATAGTAAATTGGTCGCAGCAGTGGAGGAGCTCTTAGAGACTGCTGAAAGCTGCAACTCGTCCCAGGCTCGAACCCAGGCGAATGGACTAGCTGCATGGCTGGGTTTCGTGGTTTTCTCCACCACGCGAATATGAGATAGCCTACCTCAGGACCCCTTCCATGAAGGCATCTTTCTCTCCCATCAGGAAGATAGTCCTTGCTTGCTTTGTCTTAAGCTTAACTACTACTTACCAGTATTTGTGACGTACATCAAAAACTGAAAATATTGTAATTGCAGCATAATTATTACATGAATATTGCTTATTTGATACACTTAATGTAATATATATTTAGAAAATAATTATTTGCTGATGGAAAAATAAATGTCGTATATCGAACATTTATTTCTGGGTACACTGAGTTTAACTTTTACCTTCTTCTAAAACAAAATTCTTTTTTAATTTTTGTCTTAATCAGTTAATTTATTATAAACAAACAAATGCATCTAGAATCAAAATAAATAAAAACTGAAACTAGCGGCTTAAAAGAGGTACACTTAAATATAGTTAGTTCTAAACGCAAAATTAAAAATAAAAAGGGAACAGTAACAAAACAAATAGTAACAAATAAGTAAAAAGAAGCGATAAATAAAATTCAAACTTAGCCTGACCTGTTTATAAGAAAATTATGCATTTCAAGCCAAACTGTTATGGGTCCCTCTTTCTCAGAATTCATAGGGTTTCATAGGGTTCGTAGGGTTACATTCTGTGTACAAAATCAATGTCAGTCTAAGATTGAGTTTTCATAATTTTAAATTTTACGTTGAGGCGCTTCTCTTCCTCAAAGAAAAATCTATTATAACGCTTTCTCCAACAAAGAATATATAAAGGTATCTCACATAAAAATATACCGGAACAAAAGCTATACTGTAGATAAATTTTTATTTAAAATACTGACCGTTAACCGTGGCTTTGAAACAGACATGCAACAAGCTGGTTTTTCCTGAATTTGGGAGAGCTCTAAGCCATTGGATTATACATACATAAGCGCAAAAGCGCCGCCGTAATCGGCGAAAATTTGAGCTCTGTAGAAAATTATAACCTAATTAAACTATCTACTATAGTGCAGCCGTTTTATTCTTCGATTCTGTTGCAGAAGTAGATGCTAGTCCGAGCTGGTGATAAAAGTCCGACAGCCAAAGAGGAGATTTACAAAGATTTGAAGCCATCTAATGCCACAATGCAATGATTTGGATGTAAGAAATAATGACAATACTTTACATTGATATGGATGTAAGAACTATGAAATGGAGTTCTTCAAGTCCTTGAAATTAACAGAAAAGAGCAATGGGAAGTAATATATTATAAGAATACGAATGAAACACAATACAAATCAGATACAAAATTGTAGTTATGAAATATATACAAATATATACAAAACAAAGCAAAATTTCTGATTAATATGCAATACTGTACCAGCTAATTTAAGTATACAGTAGTTGACCAATGCAATACAAGCTGTTATCGAAGAAACGAACCATGATGGTTTTTAGCATGCTGTTGCATCGTAAGTTGGGAAAGGCATCAAGACCTGAATTCACTTTTGAGTTCTGATATATGTGTTTTACGTATTCTTATACTTTTTTAAGAAGGAAAACTCCTGTGCTTGCCGATAATTTATGATCTTTTTAAATTCCTACTATTGTAGCTCACACTTTCCCTATATCTTGTTCAAATTTTTAATCGTTAATAAAATACTTTTTATCCATCCACTCAAGTTCAAATACCTTTTTTACGCTTGCAGTGGATAACACTTGATGTTAATGCAGTTATTTTCACATATTAAAAATTAAAAAAATTATTAATATGTGAAAAATCTGTAACAACTTTATAAAATATATTGATTTAAAGAAATTAAATAATGAAGAATCTGCATAAATATATGTATGTTTCTCGCATTGTGATAAAACAACGATACCTAGAGCCATCAAATTTAGAATAACGTAAACCTATACCGAATAGGGGCATCTGGAAACCCTAATTTGAAATTTGTTTTATTGCCCATTTCATATTTTGTCAGGCATTAAAGAATTTTTGATTAACAAACTCAGCGATTTTAAAGCGAGGAATGTCAACACTGTATGACCGGAAAAAAAAAAAAATTATCTTCAGCGCGCGAGACTGTGTATCGGATATTCTAAAGATATGCTCATTTTAAATTATTTTGCGATATTGCTGTTGAAAGGAATTTTATGATTTAAGTGCGAAGAACATGATATTTAATAAATATAGGTAACACACGAAACGTTAAAAAAAAAAACGCCCCTTTGGGCTTAATTGTAAAATCTGAAAGCTTTCAGATTTTTTTTCAATTATTTATTTATTTATTTATTTATTTATTATTATTATTTGCATTTTTATTTTTCAACACCGATTAAACTTCAAATAGATATTGAATGTAGGTTTTTAGAAAAGTAAAAAATAATATACGAAATTTTGTACAAAAGAATATTAAGTCATAAATAAAATATAAATTAAATGTACATTTTTGAAAAATTCTACAATGGAGCTTTAATCTCTATCTTGTTTGCAGCAAAATACAGAAGTCATGAATATACCAATTTTTCTTTCTTTTCCTTAAGTTTTTTTAAATCAGTTTTCTTAAAAATGCGGATTAAAATTATCTATTATTCAAATTGGAAATTTCCATTTAAGTAATGTGAACGTTAATGTTGCTACTACGTAAAGTGCTCTATTCCACGTAAGCTTCCATATTTCACACAATAAACAAGCGATTGCAATATACACCTGCTGAAGTTCGTTGAAAGACCAGTCGAATGCATCGAACAACTTTAAGTGAGAAGGATGTTTTCCGAATAAAAATCGCTTAAAGGAGGAAAACTTTTTCCCATTAGAGAACAACGCATCATTAAATACAAAACATACGAAGTAAACATAAAAAAGTAGAAGCCACTAAAACTGGAAAGAAAAAGCATATAAAAAAAGAAGAAAAAGATGAAGGCGTGAAAGCAGATTATCCGTCATTATAACCAATAGCCCGGACACAATGGACGATCTTTACTCTTAGCAAGGGACGACAAAACGCCGCATGGGTTCTTCATTCATCGGACCACCCTTCTTTGGAGGGTGGATGGAACATCTTTTGGCGCATTTGCTTTGTTCCACCGCCCCCTGGGGAGGGCTCAAAAAGTGGGCGCTGGTAAAAAAAAAGAATACGAAAAGTTTCCATTGGGCACTTTTCCAAAAGATTAATACATAGGAGGGTTTTTGTAAGCTGGAGATAGTTTTAGGTGATATTTTTTTCGCGAAGTATGTTGTTGTTTTGTTACCAGCAATGAATGAACCATTTGGAAAAGTAAATGCTTCCGGAAGGTTTTGTCCTTTTGGCTTTCACCAGCCAGTAAATCAAATGAGGAGGTAATTTCTTTTCTTGACTTTCTGATTGGGGTTTATCACATTTACTGGTTCGTGTTAATACTCGTCAGATTTTTGCTGATTCACTGTCCTTAAATTAATGTCGCTACTTTATACCCATCTATATTTCTAACGCTGTAAAACCCCAGTAGAAGTAGAAAAGTAGTATTATTATATGGCCATCTAAAAAACCCAGAAACGTGGAACCATGACTTTTTGTAGTGTTCTGTTCTAGCTTATTTACATGTTTCTCAACAATAAGAATAAAGTTGCTCAACTACGGTTTAAGTTCTTATTAGCAGTATTGTTATTGGCCCAAGTTCTTATTATTCAAATTTTCAGCAGTATCCTGCCGGCTTGTTCCACATTTCGCCTACAGTGGTTAGATCCTAGACTTCCCGCTACCGTAGTCCCGGTAAGTTAAAGCGAGCGTCATGTTCAAGGCTTGAGGGTAAAATTGTCGCGGCATTTTCTATTCTTAATTTCTTCTTAGCATTTCCAGTATCTGTGTAGTTAGCTTGTAGAGGCAATAGGTGTTTTTTGCAAGAAGGTAAGATGAAAATCCCCTTCCCCGGGAATCAAACCACGGACCTCTGGAATATCGGCTCAGCGTGCAGAACCACTATACCACGAAGGCACGCTTGGAAGGCGGGAGAAATACCTTATATACTTCCTCTTTTAAAGGGCGACTAGGGTTTTCAGAGGACGCAATCGCCAAATTCTGGGTGAGGAGAATCATCATTCAACACATTTTTAGTTCGGGCGCCACTGTAGAGACATTAGGATTTTTTTGGAAACAGGAGAAATGAAAAATTAGCAAACACCTTCGCTGGGAATCGAGCCACTGACCTCTGGAAAACCGGCCCAGCGTGCAGAACCACTACACCACAAAGGCATGATAGGAAGGCGGGAGAAATATCTTATAAGCTAACACATTGTATTACTTTTTTTTTTTAAAGCCCGAAAGGTTATTAGCCTCGAAATCTTTCTGTTATTGATGAACAAACTAAGCTATTTAAAAGCAATAGATGCGGTTCTTAAGAATAGTAATTTTTTTTTTTTTTTGAATATGATTCAGTTAGATAAAAATGCATTAAATTTATGATATAGCTAATTAAGCATTAAATATTTTTATAGAATTGTATATTTTCCCCCTTTTTAAATATACTGTAGATATAACCCTCCTATGTTAGTCTAAATACATATACGTCTAATATCCTATAAAATATTTTGCTGTTCCACCTGGGCCATGACTATTGATTATTTCTACTGATAAATCATGTTAAACTTTTAAAGTGCCCTTTTCGCCGATGAATTTCTTTTTTTTTTTTTTAATTCTTTTGCATGTTATGGTGATATAAGTGGTTAATACGTCCAGATAGCAAGCAGAAAATCTGCGATTTGAATCCTGACGAGGACATAATTGATATTTTTATGTTTCCTGGCTTTTAAAAAAGTTAATAAGTCTCTACACAAGCCTTCTTTAACTTTCTATAATGACACGATTTCGGTTCGTTATGTAATTTGAGTTTTTCCGTGCTAAAACAAATTTTCAAATATTTTCATTACTGGCCTTTAGAAGCAAATTTTCTATACTTTTCAAATATTATCTTCCCCTCCTTTGTACAGTTCCAGTTATCTTAATACTAGGATAATTACCGTGTTTACTGGCGTACGTAATAGTCGCAGCTCCGTTTTGAAGCAGAAAAGAACCGTCATTAGTGTACAATATCGTGTAGTAGATTTCCCCGCTATAATAGTCGCACCCAGACTTTCACAACGAAAAATTGGCCAAAAAAGTGCAGCTATTACTCGAGTACGGTATTTCACTTACATTTAGGAAAAAATTAGCCAAAATGATAAATGATGCTAAATATTATATACAGTTTCCTGAGCATATGTGTGACAAGAAAGACTTTCCTTCTACTTATTTGTGGGGTAGGTTGTAGGGTTTATATTTATTTTAACTAACATTTATTTTAAGCTATCTTTCCTGTCAAGCCTTTACTTTCCCCTAGAATTGCCAATGCCAGAGTATGTAAATTGTAGTAGAACGCGCTGTATATTCAAATTTTAGCAGAAGTAAGTTGAGTTTAAATAGAAGGGAAACGAGTTTGTATGTGTGCTTCTTGAATCGCAAGCGTGAAGGTGGCTAGGTAGAAATTTAAGAACCGCGCGTTTCGGCCTGTGTGCCTATTTCGGCAGTTCGCTGAATATTTCAACTGCTTAATCAGTAAGCTCGCTGAATCTCAGCTGTATCTTAGAACGAGGTTAAGTTAGTTACGATTTTAGAGCCTCGTAGGTAGTAATCTAGTTATTTATTCATCCTGTCATTTATTTTTAGTTTCACATTTCTGTTTTGTTAAACCGCCGGGTCGGCATAGTTTGTGAGCGTCAAGTGAACGCAGCTGTTATTTCTAAAGTGGAATAAAAAGGCATTTAAAACCCTTCTTACGAGTTTGTGTAATTTACAGTTCATAGAAGTCACTTCCATAGTTGCTGACAAGTTGGGGCTACGCAACACTATAAGGTAATAATCAGTAGATTATTTGTCGAATATCTTGTAGTTGCTTCTGAAAGAAGGAAGACGTTTCTCGCTTTTATATTCTCTTCTTTATATCTCGTGGATAATAGCTTGTGACTAATTTGAGTTAATGATTGAAAGTCGTCGCTTACCTCGCAGATGCTTTTAGATAGCGGACAATGTAAGGACTTGAGGCATTTTTCTCGCGTCATCTTGTGATGTAACGGACAATACACTCACTTCCAAAAGTTAAGCACGGAGAGAAAAATGCTAATTTCCGGAAGCCAATCAGAATTGAAGAGGATGCAATTCGCTGCAGAAGTAGATGGAAGTATGCAAATATGTTAGGTAACAGCCAATCGTGCTTTCATGTCAAGAAATATGTAAAAAAGGCAGTCTTATAAGAAGCCAGCTTCTTACCAGAAGGGTTACAGAGATTGACTGTAAGTGCTGATAGAAGGTGTTTAAAACTTTACAATTTGTTTTCAAGACATACGTGTTTCTATGATTTCCAGAAAACGAATGTAAGATTTTGAGCGCTGGCGTGCTGTGGGGCGCATTGAAGCAGGACAGTCGATCACAGATGTTGCTCTTTTCTTCGGCGTTCATCATTCTGTAATTTCACGTTTATGGAAACAATTCCAAACCACACAGACAGTTGTCCGAAGACCCGTAGCCGGTTGCCCAAGGGTTACAATCCCTCGGAAGATCGATATATTACTATTGTAGCCAAGCGGAATCGCAGAGCGACCTCCACACGTGTGACATCTATGGTTACATCTATGGTCCATTGGTAAGGCGATAGCTGCAGCTACTGTACGCTAAAGATTACATATGAGTGGGCTGTACGTCCGGGAATCTGGAGTTTGTGTTCCTCTATTCGTCCAATCATGAGGGGCACGATTACAGTGGGGCCAGAAACATGTCACTTGAAATGTGTCTGACAGGGGCAATGTCATGTTTACTGATGAGTCAAGATTTCAAGATTTGCTCTGGAGCCAGACGACAAGCCTATAAGGATATAGCGTCAACAACGAACACGCAATCAATCCCAAAACATCACCGAACATCACGCATTCCGAGGCGGAAGCATTATGGTGTGGGCAGGGATTTTATTAGCATAGCGCACTGACCTGCACATCTTTAAACGGGGTTCTTTGACGGTTGTCCGGTATCGAGATGAAGTGAGTTAGAAACTGCTCTACAAGAAGAATGGCGATTGCTTAATTCTGCGGTGGTTGACCACCTAATTAAAAACATGATCACAAGGTGTAAACTTTGTATACAGATGAAGGGGGGATCACATACCCCCTTCATCATACCATATTACCATTCATACCATATTTATATTACATATACCATTACATATACCATTCATACCATATTAATATCCTTTTTTAAATTTTATACTGTTTATTTTCACTTTATACATAATTCTGTTTAAGTCTTTACAAAAATTTAATATTGTTTTCATTTTTGTATATAATTATTGATTTTATGTTTTGCATAACTATATATGCTACTTTCCTACCGAATTTCGTGCCAATCAAAGCAGTATTTTTTTATTTTTTTGCATTTTACATCTTCCTGCTTAACTTTTGGAAGTGAGTGTATATTGATGCTATTATTTGAAAACCCTGTGTTCAAACAACAATCAAAGATGCAGTTTCTTTTTAACATGTTCTAACTCCCAAATTTCTCATTTTAATTCATGATTTTAACAAATCTTTGTTGAATTATTTGATGCAATTCCCTAATACTATTCTCTCATTATCAAATAGACAATTTTTTTATCAAAAAATTATCATCTTCTGAATTTTAGACTTCGGGTTACAGTTTTTAGCTCTGAAATATATGTATACAGGATGATTCAAAAAACATTCCACAAAAATTTAATAGAGAGCCGAAAAAGCAGATGCTGTAATCGAATAGCGCTGTTACTAACCAGCTTTCTGTAGCGTTTCCACGCACTTTTTCCGCATACTCATTTCATTATAAAATCTGTTTATTTCTTTTCTTACTTCCTATATTTAACGGTTTGCCAGATATTTTTGTATCATCTTAGGTGTATATACGTGTATAAATGATTTTTATACTTTAGCTAATATGTTTTTAATCGAAAATTCGAGTTTGGATTAAAAATTTTAGAATTGTATTTTTTAATTTAATAATTTGCGCATAAAGTTTGCGTATAAAGAAAATAAGTGACCTGTCCTAGTTCCAGAGAGATCAGATTGTTGGTGTCCGTCTCTTTGGTGTATCTGTAACTTGAATTGAAAATTATTGAAGATATCGAGAGTTACTGACTTTTGTAGACATAATACGCCATTAGCTCGGAAAAACACTATCTGCGAGACACAATTATGGGAGGAAAACAAATCTTACTATCAGAGCCAAAAGGATAATAAAGTCTCGCCCCCCCCCCCAAATAAGTGAAAAGTCAGAGAATGTGACTGCTGATCTTAATATGCATCTGTAGAATCCTGTTTCGACACATACAATGCGAAGGAAGTCACATAAGCAGAAATTTTAGAGCAGAGTTTCTGTCTCAAAATCTCTCATTTCACAAATAAATGCACCTCTTTCTCACCTCAAAAGGAGTTTATGGCGGGAAACATCAGCAGAATCCGCTGGCTGTTATGTCGTAATTTACAGCGCATCTAATTTTTACCTTATAAAAAGAATCAATATCCTTGTTTCGTAATCAT
This sequence comes from Stegodyphus dumicola, assembly GCF_044657685.1. Lineage (NCBI taxonomy): Eukaryota > Metazoa > Arthropoda > Arachnida > Araneae > Eresidae > Stegodyphus > Stegodyphus dumicola. Next base: position 64,375,881 of record NC_140779.1, read on the forward strand.
TTTAACTACCATTCCCATTCAACGTTGTTTCCTTCTATTGTCCGCAAATTTCAAGATGGTAGTTCTCTGGAAGACTTAATTTTAAAAATATGAGAAGGAATTATGAAAGAATATTATGATCTGTTCTAAGTCATAACGAACAGACTTGAATATTATTGAACCATTATGGCCTGCTCTGAAAAACAGGATCAGAGCCCATTAGCTATTCGCCAAGGTTCGAACCCAAGCCTAGCATTCGATAGTCTTAGCCACTCGACCATTGATGAGGCTCGTTTCTCATAGAAAAGTGGTATAAAATACATATTATCTCAATTCAGAGTTTGTATAATTAATTACCTTTCAGAATTAGTTTGCTATGCCAAAAGATGCTCCTACCTCATATTAGGTATATATTTCTTTATATATTTAGGCGCTTTCATTATTTTGGAAAAACTCCGTATGATTTTAATTAGTTAAATTAAACAAAACAGCAACCTTCTTTTGCCCTAGAATTTGAATAAAAGCGTTTTATTCACAGTCTGCGCCAAAAGAACGTTCCAGGTTTGCCTAGTTTTAAATTTTACATTTGTGTGCTTCTCTTCCTATTTCGTCTGCATAATATATTTGGAATATATATTATTTGAACGCTGTTTTAATTGGATTCGAAATGTATGAAGTAAATGTGAATTTTTATCTATTTCTTTCTAGAAGTTAAAGATTCCCCTTTTACAGATTAAACCACTATACTCCTACAAAAGTTCAAGAATGGCAGTGTGTTAAATCAGACTAGTGTTTTCCAAAATATCAAGTTACCGGTTAAAAAGAAAGATTCATGAACATGACGTTAACAGAGGCACCTTGTTCTTTTTTTCTCCTCTCGGGTCACCCTTTTGCCGTAATTAACCTAAACGAGTTAATTACTTCTTTCTGGAAAGTTCCTGAAAAATCTCCATCTTAATGTAAACAAGGACGGAAATTTAATTAAACTGCAAGTCGGAAACAGAACAAACATTAATGTCTTTTCCTCCCTTACTGCATTCCCGTAAAAAATATTGGCCCTTTCGTCATTAAGTTTAAATTATGCTACTAACGCCTAAGTCGCGCTAACAATTTTTTCGGACACACACATTTAAATTATGTAATAAACTCGACGAAGTACGTCTCTGAAAAATTCTTCGAAGCGCCTGTGTCATTTTGCTTAAAATTCTGATAAATTGTTCTCGAAATATTTTAAATAAGAAAGGCGTAGAATTTAAGCTAATTTTCAGACATTTTGCTTGAGGGGATAATTACTGTTGCTAAAGATAAGATTGTAATAAGAAAAGTTAAAAGTTAGAATATTGACGACTTTTGAGCATCAGTTGAATAAAATCTCATTATGCATATATTTATTGATGTACAACGTCACATCTCCTTCATAAGATCATTAAAGTAAGCATTCGTTTTTGTAAAAATTGAAATTGACAGTCACGGAGGATTGTAATTAAAAGAAGCGAATTCGGAAACCATATTTATATTTTAACAGTTTTGGAAATTTGCATCGCTGATTTTACGTTCACATTTGCGTAATAGTGTGTAATTATCCAGCTTCTTTTTTGAAAAAAATATAGATACCAGCGCTAAATATAATGGCGTCTTGAAGAAAATACTAATTTTGATCATCTAGGTAAGGAAAAGAAGCGCATGTATTATGTAAATCTCATTATGCAAATAACTTTCCTAAATAGTCTCATTTCAATTAAGTTTGAAGGCATACCTCTTTTGTAAAACGCACTTTTTATCACTTTATGATTGGCAAATACCTCACACACCTATCATTATGCAACCTACTATTTATCGCTCAATACAAATAGCAATATTTATTACTCGTGATTTTTTTCACCCTCACAATTCATTCCTCATTCATCATATTCATACTTGAGTAAAATAGTTGTTGTTGTTTTTCCAAATGATCGGACACTTGCAATTTACTGCATTCGCTGTGGATAGCCAATACCAGTTGGTCTTTTAGCTGTCTCATTACCGAAAGCTTTGCTCAGGATGCGACACAAAGGCGACAGAATTGCACCTGTGAGAAAAAGAAAGTTCTAACCCAATTTTGACCCTTTGTAACGGATTCGAGGATCCACCATCTTTCTTGCCCTATCATTAATTCTGTTGAAAGAACTCTCGGCTTGCTAGTTTTTTAGGTGCCTTCATACAGCGCAGATACTATGCGCTTCCAAGATTCGAACCTGGACCAATGATACGACAGCAAGCATTGCCAAACATTATACCGATGAGTGAATTTTTTTTTTCCTTAACAGCCGGACACTTTATTTAATAGCGATTAGCCTTGCGCAGCTACTACAAGAGCCGAAAGTGGTGGCTGTTTCATTTTGAAAGCACCTAATACGTGGCCACCGTTGCCTCCTATGAAGCGACGGACAGTTACAACCATGCCTTCTCCGGGATTTGAACCCAGGCCCATCGCTACAGCAGTCAGAGTCATTAACCACTATACCGGCTGGGCGGGAATCAGCGAAAGTAATCGAATTGATACTAAAAGTTCTTTTAGAGGATTAATTCCGAATTTTCTATGACTTACTGTGCCTGTCTGTGACTGCGTGCATGATATACTAAATGTTATTATGATCATCCATTTCATACTGCAGTCCTATGCTCTATGTCTTATTCTTTTATTTTCCTATCATAATAATGTGATCATCTCATTTTATTAAGTTTTACAGTTAGCACGCAATCATAATATCATTGTTTTCGGTAATATTCAATAGTATTCGTGACTAACATAAGTAGAGATATGAGGTATTTCTCTCGCCTTAGCATGCCTTCGTGGTGTCGTGGGCAGCACACTCGGCACGTATTCGATAGGTCCGTGGTTCGAGTCCCGGCGAGGGCACTGCTCATTTTTCATCTCTCCTGCCTCGAAGTAACCTAATGTCTCTACAGTGGCACCTGAACTAAAATGGTGGTGGATGACGATTCTCGACCACCAGGGTTTTTGGTGATTGGGTCCCCTGATCCCCAGTTGCATTTTAAAAAGGGGAGTATACAAGGTATTTCTCCCGCCTTCTTAACATGTCTAGAAGTTTGTGGTATAGTGGTCAGCACACTCGGCGCGTATTCGACAGGTCTGTGGTTCGACCGGCGAGGAGATTGCCCATTTTTCATCTCTGCTGCCTCGAAATAACCTAACGTCTCTACAGAGAAAATGAGCAATAAAGCGTCTTTCTTATCTTGTTGAAACTGCTAATGAACATGTATTTATGTATATTTATTAGCTCTAATAAAGATGCAGAATGTTCATAAACAATTTCAACAGGATAAGAATGATGATAGTAAAATCCAAATGAGCAGTTTTTGTAATGGAATCTACAGCCACACTGCTCTTAGAGAGAGTATTAGAAAAGCGAGCGTACACTTCGATATCTATGCTAAACTTTTATTAGTGGAAAAAAAAGTTAATGAATTAAATCATGAATTTTACATTCACCATTTTTATCATAATTTTTTTGCTACTTAATTTTGGTCAGCTTGTACATGAGCTCAAATTTATTTTAAAATAATTTGACCATAACTGTGGTTTTATATTTTAAATAATTGAAAATAAAAGTACAATTTCTATTTTACTTAGTTCTAGTATATTTTAAACAAATTTTTCTACATCGATATCCAACTCGAAAATTTTTAGAAGTTCTCGGAAATCTCTCTTTACGGAATAAAGTCCGGTTACGGAATAAAGTTTACGGAATAATCACTCGTCTCGTGTATCATATTGCCACGAAATGCCCAGCGGTTGAGCGGTGAGAGAGCTTTTCCATAAAGCGGTGTTAAGGTTTCCAGAAAGTAGGAGTGAAAGGCAGGCTTGCTACATTTTTTCAGGGTTTCTATTTTGGCGACAAAATTAGCGATACGCCATAGACGGAGCGAGAACATTCTAGAACGCATTTTTAGCGGTTTTCTCGGGAATATTCTCGAGTGTAGGATAAAGCTATATATACCCTGTTTGTAAGGGAAGAACGTATTTAGTGCCTCTAGTTTAGAGATTAGCTTGAGAGCAATTGACCGAGTCGGGAGCTGTACTTTAGTGCTTTGCCGTGAAGCCGCTTTTAACGTTATAGCCAGGTGGCTGTGTTGCTGATTGTTTCAGCATGCTTATCGTAGTTTTTCGACTACTGTAAATATGTCTATAGAACTGTCCTGTGTAATACTGGCGAATAAATTGTGTTTTAATTTTTCATCAAATGTTATCATCAGTTACTCCAAATCCACGAATCCGTAGAATGCAGCAATATCATCTCCAGATCCTACCATAACATTGCTCATCAAAAATGGTAACTTAAGAAAAGTGCAGAGTATGTAGTGTTTTTTGGTACGGACATCTTTCATTATGTAGGGGAAATGAGCACATGTTTTACTCATAAAATTGAAAGCAAAACTGATAGTGTAAAAAAAAAAAAAAAAATACCCTATGATTGTTTGCGAATGATCACTACAATTAAGAACCAAACTAAAATTCTTCACTCTATTACCAAAACTCCAATGTATAATCAAGACTTAAATAATTAAGATAAATAAAAAAAACTGTTGGCACCAAATTCGCCTTTATATTCTATAATATTCTCACTCTCGTTTCTTGAATGGGAGTAGAAGGTGAATTGGCAAAATTTTCCATTTCGTGCGTCTGAGTTGAACTACCAGCTATCTGCATTTCTTTGCGATGTATATGTATTTGTAAGGGAGTTTGAAGTTCGGCTAATATACGGGTTTAAAGAAAGCCTGAAAATTTTCGGCAAAATCTAATTTCTTGTTTTATAAATGGACTCGCGTGCTTTCGAAAATATACAGTATTAGTTTAAAATAAAAACTAAAGTAACTTTCAAATTTTAATGATTTATAAAGCTGATGTATTTTCTTCCGCAGCTGTTGCTGTTAATAACAATCCACGCTAAAGAGCTTCGCAATCTTTTCCTTTGAGATGAATCCAGATGCGATCAGAGGGTCCTTCTTTTACAAACCAAATTCCGATCCTCTCATCCAGTTTCTGAAACTGGCTGCTGATGATTATTTACGTTGGCCTTCGTCATCGCAGCAGACAGCAATACGACTTCCTTTCCCTCGCTTTGTGTACAATTGAGCACCAATTCTGCTTTTGAAGCCAGGATAAAAATGGATTTTTTTCTCACTTCTGCAATCGTGATGACAGAAGAGAAACAGGATTGCTTCCTTTTGTGATGGCTGATGAGGCATCTTTCTTAAAAGAGTTCGGTTTTGGTGGGTAGGCAAGTAAGCAATGCCGTGCTCTTGTGTTTTTTCTTGGTACCTTTTTGACATGAGGTGAACGGTCGGTTACCGTATTTACTTTTCTTCACAAATTAACGCTAAATTTGGAGTGCACTATAGACATTTTTTTTTTCCACCTGCAACGCAGACTGGAATTTGTTAAGTGCTCTTAAAATAGCCGCAGAAGTTCATAAATTAGGCTCTCTGGCTTTATTTTTGTATCTTAAGAATCGTATTTACACAATTTTTTTATCAATCATAACGAAGGGGAGCGATTTAAGCATAGTGCGAATTTCTACAATTGGTTTCGCGATTTTAAGATTTTTCCCTTTTATTTATTTATTTTTATCTAAAATTTTATATTATGTTTTATGTTTAAAAAGTTTATATACTGTCATGATTACGGCAATTATGTATTAATTATTTGCATCACTGTTTTGAATCTGGGAAAAATTTATTGAAAATATTAATAAAATCTTATAAGGTATTTCTCCCACTTTCCTAGCGTGCCATGGGTCCCCTAAAAACCCCAGTCGCCCTTTAAAAGGGGCAGTATATAACGTATTTCTTCCACCTTCCCAGCGTGCCTTCGTGGTGTAGTGATTCTGCGCGCTGGTCCGGCCGGTATACCAGAGGTCCGTGGTTCGATCCCGGCGAAAACAGTTAATTTTTTATCTCTCCAGCTTCCAAAAAATCCTAATGTCTCTACAATCTTACCAAAAAAATTGTAATTATTTTGCGAAAATTTGAATTTTAGCTCCAGGGCAGATAGCATTATCTTTGTAGCAGTTTTATGCGACCAGACATTATTTTAGTTTGCGGTTTTAATTTCAGTGGCATTCCACTCCTAGTGGTTTAATAAATGCCATTCGGATTTTAATTTGACTTATTTTTATTTTTGCAGTTAGATATTTGTTAATGGACTTCGCGAGAAGTTAATATAACTTACGTGTTAACTATTAAGCTGAGTATTAACTGTGAGTTAATTTTACACATCGCAGTGTAATAAAGGCTTTAAAATATAAAAGTAACAAATAACCTGAGCAGATCTTTTAAGTTAAAAAAAACTTATATTTTTTTGTTTTGTGCAATTTTGCATTTGTCAGGTTTCATAAAATTTTTTCTGCTTCCTAACTGGGGAACGTCGTGGTGGAATTCGAAGCACGTTCGGCTAGCAAGGACAGGAAAAAGTGGACAGAGCATGAGCACTTTGCTTATGTATTTAAGGTTTTGATCTGTATCACTACTGTTCTAGCACAAGATACATCATGAGGCATACTTCGCCTCACCTCGGGAACCAGCAGTTGCCTAGCTGGAAATCGAATGTTCCAATCCCAGCGGGAGCATTGTTGATTATCCGAAAAAAGTCTGAATGACTCTATAAGTTGCGCCTGAACTAAAATATGATGGACTGAAGATCGTCATTGAAGATGCATATCTTTCATCAATCGTGTTCGGATCATAATAAAGAGTCTTCCAAATTAAACTAACTAAGTTTTATTAACGAATTTCTAAAATTATCATTATTATTTACGAGGATTTAATCTCGGTTCGTATCGAAACTATCCGGATATAGCGCCGAAGATTCGCTTCAAACCCTTATCTAATCTAATCTAATCTGCTACATATATTTAAAAAAAAAAAAAAAAAAAAAAAAAAAAAAAAAAAAAAATAGAGAGAGAGAGAGAGAGAGGGTTACATTAAAATACTTGGCGAGAATAAATCGCGCAAAAGGGGTTGCAACAGTCGTCACCTTGATTTAGCGCCTGGGTCCCCTTCTTCCCAGTCGCTATAATGGGGGGAAGGAATGTAAGAAATTTTCTTCTTTTTTACTAATTTTTGTATAGTGCTATTGGAAGTAAGTACGGTTTGTAATCGGGAAATCCGGAATTCGAACCATCGCTCATTTGTGTTTTCCGGTTTAAAAAAATCTTAGATGATTCTGTAAGACAAAGCCCTACCATTTTCAATGCAATTTGAAAATTTATTAGCATTGTGTTAATATAACTGATAAAGATAAGGCAAATAGCATCTGTTTTAAGTTTACGCTTTTTATTTCTTAATAGCATTAATTTTTTCCTGGAGCAAACTCTATGATGTAAATTACCATACATCAACTTTTTTAACGCATAGGGTAAAATATACGGAATACCACTTGCTTAACTTCCTTTTAGAGTCTCATATCGACGACCACATAATAAAAATAAACTCCGGATAAGTTTAAACTAACCACCAAATCTTAGTAGAGAAGAGAAGGAATATCGCAGGCAACGTCTTAAGCGGTTTTCAATCTCTTCCTTCTTCCCTCCTACGTAGAAAAAAACAAAAGATGTATGGACTGAAAAATAAAAGAAAACTCGTCGCAGCTGTTCTTGCCACGCCGCTGGCACAATAGCCCCAACTCTACTACAACGACACAATGATATTGATCGGACGATCCAGGAGAGCCGAAAGTAGAAATATACAGAGAAAGAGAGAGAAGGAAAAAAAAAGGGACAGGATATATAAAAGAGGTTCCTCTTTTTGAATGCGTGTCCTCACTTTTGCCCAAAACTAGATTTACAAAGGCGAAGAAAAAAAAAATCCCCTAAACTTTTGTTCGGTTTGTTTGCTTATGAAATATAGGGATTAGCGTGGGTACGTATTCCCTCCCTCTTTTCTGTATTTTTTACCTTTTTTTACATTCAATTTTTTGGTGATTGTGTCTTTTGTACATTTTGGCGGACGCGCGCGTTGTATGACAATGGTCTGTGGGAAATTCAGGCGCCTCAGCAAAGAAGGATTGAAATTGCGCGAACTTGTGTAAGAAGGGTTGAATGGGGCATGCAAGGCTGAATTCTTCCTATATTTTATATTGTTCGCGTTGAAAGACATAATCTTGAGATGATGCATCTCGCGAAGTATTTCTTTATAACACCAAGTTCCAAATTAGTAACATAATTCAGCTTAAACTATGTTTTCGCCGGCATGTTACGTCTAGAGAAATAAGATTCAGCATTGCCTTGTTGGATTCAGAAATTTAATACGAATGCTGAGATAATTTAATACGAATGCGTTCTGGAAAAATTACAGAAGATAGACCCAAGCTGATTTTGAGTCATCTTGCTGTTTTAGTATATCTGAAGCTATATTATTTTCTACATCGCGTCTATAAAAGTCCTTTCCCAGCCTTTATTTTCGCAACCGTTGGTCGTAGAGATTCATAGAGATATATGTCCAATTACGGAATTTTTTTTAAGTGACCGAAACATTCGTGTTTGCGTATTTTTAAATTTAAAGACATCACATTTATAAAAATTACGAAATCTATCTTTTTTATACGTTCTTCCGGTTTCTGTACTTAAATTTAGGAAACTTTTGTTCTCGATACAAAATGTAAAACACAACAAGTTTAACTCCCATACGACAAAAGTTGACCGAGATATTTAATTGTACAATTTGCGAAATTCGAGATCACTTTCAATTTGTGTTGATGGATAGTTTAACTCTTAAATACAATCATAATCTTATCACCATACAAAATATTCATTAAATGCAAGTATTTTTTATTAATACAAGTAATATTACGTATTGCTTGTGTACGAATACGGAAGCCTTCGAGAGTTTTAGAACACGAATTTTATAAAATTCTGTGACTACTATTCAGTTAGAAAAAAAATTATATTGTTCGACGTTTTTTAGAATAACTGCATAAAAAATGTTCGTCAGTTGATCTCTTAATATAAGAAACATTTTTCTAAACTGATATTTTATTTTTAGTGACGTAAAAGTCTAAAATTTTGCTCTTTAATTTGTGTACAGTATCTGAATATGACCTCATTTTAATATCAAATATATCGGTTTAACTTTGTCGTATGGGAGTCAAACATTTTGTGTTTTATTTTTTATAACGAAAACAAAATCTTCCTAATTATAATTATAAGAATCGGCGAAACATATGAAAACTTAGATATCGTAATTTCTACAAAATAGATTTCTTTAAATTTAAAAATACCAAAACGGGAATATTTGCGTCATTAAAACATTTCTTTTCTTGAAACTATTACCTACGATAAAAATCAGTTGAAAGTTATACCTACGATCGAAGCTGAGAAGCAAAGGCAGGATAAAGCTTTTGCAGGCACTGTGTGTACAGATTGAGAACATAATTTGCTACGTAGGATGGGCCAAATGAACTAAAAATTAAAGGAAACAAACATTAGTAACAGGTTATTTGAATATGGTGAAGCTCACGTGGGCTATCTGCAAGGGAAGGAATGTCTTCGTGGAGGGCGTTCTAAAGAAACTGGCTTGCATTTACGTTATACGTGGCTTGCATTTACGTTACCAACCTTGTAGCCTATCCTTTGGAATCGAAATACCAGTATTCATCGGTATTAACCAATCAGCTACTACTAGGGTATTAGTAATGAACATTATCCTTTTGGTATAGAGGTTTAAAGTTCCATTATTACGGGATAAATTTTGAAGTGTCTATCTTACATGCAATGACATTGAGTTACTGAATAGTAAAATATATGACTAACACACAAGGCAGGAAATATGTGACATAAGACAGATGTTCACTAGTGAAAGTCAACTTATTTACATTTTTATTGTGAACTCGTTCATAAATTTTGCATCTGAAAAACTTAGATATTTAATTAAGGCTTTCAGAATAGCTCATGATTTTTCATAAGGTTTAAAGAATATGTATATGCAGGTTTATATTTATATTTATTAATTTTCTGCTTATGTTATTTTAAAGTTTATTCATTGAGGACTATCTTAAAATATTGAGAAAAAACCATAATTTCTATCATGATTTTTACTCAAAATTACCAGGAAATTATTTCCAGTAAGGATTAAAACTTCTACGTATAAATTTGCATAGCTTCAGAGAAGAAGCATTTAAAATGAAACGTGGTTCAATTGTTAGAAAGTCACAGTATTCATCGGAATGAAACATATCTGTAATCTATGTTAATCATTGCTGACGGGGGGGGGGGGAACATATCCTTCTTCACAATATTCTTATTTCCAATACTCTAATCCTTATCAACATGATTTCATAAGTAGGCGTAAAGGTCAAACTCCTATTTTTCTCGTAAATTTCTCAAGGATATTTAATAGTGATATCTGGAGATGAGCAAAAGAGATAACCAGAATTCGGGGCATGTGTCATTTGACATAGACATCTAACATATATTCTGGATCTTTTATTTTGCCATAAAGTGGGAACATATACCGAGGGAAGATGTATAATTATCCCATATAACATAATAAATGTCTGAAAAGAAACGAAAGTAATATTCGTTTCTCATTTATTATTGTGCAACTAGGAAAAAAGTCTCCCCCTCCCCCCCCTCCCCCCGAGATTTGTACCATGATATAGTGATCAACTGAAATCAATAAACCAAACATCAAAATAACGACGACCTCAAACTTCTAAGATAAGGAGGAGGGATGTGTTAGATAAGTAAAGTATAATAGATTTCTCCTATTTTACCCTTTTTTTTTATAATAATATTTTTATACTACTTTAATGTTTTTATATTTATTTTTAAATGGCTGCATGTTATTCAAGTCAACTAACAGAGACATTAGGATTTTTGAAGTAGGAAACACGACAAATTATCAATACTCTCGCCGTTACTCAAACCTGCACCCCTCGAATATGCGCCAAGTGTGCTACCGTTACACCACGAAGACATGCAGAAAGGAAGGATAAAATGCCTTAGATACTTTTCCTTTTAAACGGCTGCTGGGGATTAGGGAACCCAATAGAAAAATTCTAATAGTGAAGAAACATCATCCACCACCTTTTAGTTCGGGCGCCACTATAGAGTCATTAGGATTTTTGAAGTAGGAAATACGAATAGTGCCCAGCAACCTAATGTTACACCACGAAGGCATGATGTGGCTTGCTGGAGTTTTACTGTTTGTTCATGCCGTCATCTATTAACACAGATGAGAAATTTGACCTTAAGAGGCTCTCGTAGCTCTACATCGTTTGAGGTTTGAACGTGAGAACGAAGTTAATTACCGTAGAGCAATAGGAAACAAGCACCTTTGTGATCGCCTCCGATATTTTTACTGTTTCGTGGTACGAGAGTCTGACTGGCCTTCATTACAGCTATAATCTACTTCCCGAATATTTTAAATGCAGTAAGAGGGGATGCGACTGTTCCTCCCGAATGGTCCTGCGATGCCAGTGTGGTTTCGGGCCCTGTGCGTTAATGTGATTGTTCGTTGCGTTGTTGGGCTGCGGCAGTGTGCGATGATAGAGGGGAAGTATGCGATGGACCATTCAAAGAAAAGACATTCATGTTGGAGATCTTATAAATCGCAATCTAAAAGTCAACGCCGAACGGTCTTGCCTTTAAGATGTGTCAGATGGTGTTCTCTGACATTACAGAAGCAATAATTTGTTGAATAATGTCTCCACTTGACATTACGAAAGTCGTAATTTCAAGAGAAATGTCAGAGGATTTTATTAAACTTCACTGCATCTGTATGAACGTCTTTTGGATTTCAGGATGCTGAATGGCCAATGATTCTGTATCTCCTCTGAGATTGTCTTCAACTATAACAAACAAATCAGGGGGAGTAAAATATAACACTAACCAAAAGGGGTGTTAAAATGATTCAATCTGCAAAATGTATCAGACAAAGCAAGTAGAACAAATTGCTCTGACGTTCTCAGAGAGACTATTGCTTCTGGCAAGATCTTAGCACGATGAAGACAATAACTAGTCTTATCCTTGAAAGATATTTAAAAACTGTTTTCTACGCATTTAAATATTGATTATTAGTTTGTTTTTAATGTTGTTGGTATAGTGTTGTTATGATATTAATATTCTCCTTATTTATAGAAAATTGTGCGAGTTAGGCGTTGCAGTTGTACGTGCAATCCAAACAACACGCAACCAAACCACCACTCACATGTGGTGTCACTTCAGATGCATAAAACTCATTCAGAAACGTTTGCAGTCGATCGACATTTTCGACAGGCCTGTTGCGAAGTGTATTCGACAGTAATATGAAAAGATGGCAATCTGTGGGAGCCACATCTATGGTATATGCAGAATATGGGAAAGCTTCCCAGTTAAGCTTCTGAATGGCAACTTTTTTATATCTCCACAAATGATTTGGCGTTGTCCATGTGGATGATGATGATGACATATCATTTGTTTGGCTTCTTATCTTGAAGCGCAGCATGAAGACGGTGGAATCTCAAAGCAGATTGCAGTAATGATCCTCCAATTCCTTGGCATTAGTTCACTGTGAATAATGCCTTTCTTTGTCCTACCATATATACAACATTATCTTCTGACGATGCAATTTGCTTTGGAAAATGGAAATGCCTTCTTGTTTTGGGTTTTCTCATTTTCTCTTGTGTTTGAAATTGGGGTGTAGGCACCATTAGTGATCTTATGTAACAATATGCGAGAGAAAGCATCGATGCTCATGACGGATGATAACGGTGAGGTCAGAGATGTGCCTTCTTTTCAATTTAATGCATCAGATTCTGGAAACTTATGTTTATACCCTGACTAGCTGAAACAAAATCATTTCAACTAGTGTGGATGCGGGATATTATTAGTTATCATTTGGCAAATGGAACTTCATTGCCATCATCAGTGGTATCTAAAGAAGAAACCATCTAGTAAATAAAAAAAGAATTTATGCATTAACCCATTATTATTATTATTATCATTTTGGAAATTTTTTATCAGCATTTGTGCAAAAGTAATAAAATTAAACATATGTGATATTTAATTCTGAAAAGAATGGTATACTGAGAGAAAAATATTCACATAGTGCATGAGAAAGGAAAAAACAGAAGTAACCACAATTTCAGTTAATACACTACAATTCTGGGGAAACAATATTAATGTAGTAAAATATTAAGAAATAATGAAACTAAAATTATAAGAGTAAAACCAGAAACTAATGTATTTAATTAAGAATGTATCAAAACGCAATGACTAAAATTTATTTAAACGTCCTAGTAACAGCTAAACAGAATGTTACGGAGAAAGTGATTAACGTTTTCTGCAAATTAATGTGATTTTGCTCTATTTCAGTTAGGGGCAATCATTAAAACCAACCGATTATGTTCAGCACAGTTTATAATCCAGCTGTATACCTATAAGAATATTACCGTAGTTCACACAGTCATGCCTAGTCTTTATATGCGAATTGAATTAACGTGCTTAATATGCATTGAGGATGAATATTATTGCTTCGAAACATTAGCTTAACTAAAACACATATATCAAACACTTTTAGAATGTTGAATAACAAAACACAAATTTTAACCTTTAATAAAACAAATTAATCTCTTCTTTATCCAAATAAAAGGGCTTGATACATTCTTTTGGATTAAAAAAAAATAATATACTGAGTCTTCTATTTGAAATATGCGATTAAATTCGAATTTCACTAATTTTTTAGGTAGTGCTAACCTTTAATTTAGTTTGGCTTCATCTGGCGTTAATTTAATTATAAAATTGTTAAATATGTTTCGAGAATTTAAATGAATTATTTTATTCCTATGACTAATAAAAGGACAGCATTAGGCATTTCATTCTTTCTATTTAATACAGCAATAATTGCTTGTAAATAAATTTTATGTATATGTAACCTTCATTTTTATTTACAAATTTTTTCCAGCAGTAAATGAAGACTTTGAAATGCCTCTAACTCTGTTTTTTGTAATGGAGCCTTTTTGATTTTATTAATGAGGATACATGGAAGAACTGCGTCTTTATATAACTTCGAGTTATTTATGTATTAATTAGTATCTAGGCCTTAGCTCTCATTGTAATTTTCATTTACTGAATGATTAATTAATGACTTCAGTAATTAATATGAGCTCTTCTTTCTATCTCGATAAACAATATTTCCATTTCCTCGCTTCTAAACTGCATGGAGAACGAATCGTCTGGAGAAGATGTTTTAATTCATTATTCAAGAAACACTATTGTTTATTACACTAATTATCAGAGAGGGAAACTGAGAAACATCATTCAGTCAATAATTGAGAAATATATTAAGACACATCACTTCCTTATTATACATCCAAACTTCGGTGATAAAAATAACAGCAATGAATAAAGTTGGTGTTTATCAATATTACCCTGTCATGTTTTTGTTTTATAACAACAAATAAAGTATCCACAATGACTGCATAGTTTTATAGTAGTAGTAGTAAGTAAATGCGTCTTTGCTCTAGTCTTAGTTGCAAATATTTTAATTAAAATAACCGAAATATCCGTCATTCTGTGGATAATCTTTAATCAGTCAGTTTTTGAGAAAGATCAGTGTAATAATTATGCAGTCATGAATTGTTGTCGTTGCAAGCATGAGAGATTTCTTCACTTCTCCGTTTGCTGTAAGTAACGAAAAGTAATCAATGTTTACCTAAGGTGTGAAAAACAACATCTTCGCAAAGAGGAAGCAACTTTGGAACTCAAAGAAAACACATTGCTTCACAAAGGAAACGCAATACAATATGAGACAAAAATTTTTAACCCAGTTAGAAAGTATATTCTAGAAAATAATTTATATTTCGTATAGCTACGCACTACCCGCGAACGAATATGCATGACAACCTGTAAGCATTTGAGATCATATAATCCTTAACTAGTCTTAAGAATAATTCAGTGAATGCCCAAATTCAGTTTTGGGTTAGCTGTAAATATTGTCGGACGTCTCCGGTTCATTCTCATTGTGAGTATGCTGGGAACTTCCACATAGCAACAAATCATGTCTCACACATTCTAGATTGTTGAAAGAAGTGGAAAAGGTGCTACCAAAGAGATCCCATTTCATTCTGCAAAACATACTTGCTGAAATTAGCTATGGTTAGCCTGCCAAAAATTACACTCTATTACCCCTAAAAAATATGGCACTAGATCGCGTTTCAGCACTTTATCAACATATCTGTACACCAGCATTGTATCCATTATGAATACTACGAGTTGACAGTTGATACTGATAACAGTGGAAGGATCAGCTCAATATCCGTGTAGTCTTACTGTCAATCGGTCGTTATCATTGCTTAGACAAAATGGAAAATACAACCTATATAGCTCTGTTCCTCTGAGACACCTTTGCGAATATTCATGATGATGGTTCGGTATTAGCGGCTGGTGGTCTTTGCAAACGAAAGGCTTGACTGCAAATTTTCCTTGAGTCAAATGACTCACAGCGTAAGATTACTGAAATTTCGTAATATACCTGCCAGCTATAATTGTAAATCCATTATAAAGCGTGATATGGGATACGTCAAGTATGTGGTTTCGTCATTATTATTCCAGTCTCAGTCCGATAAGTAACGTTACAGTATTTCAGTATTATTTCTAATTAACATTAAGTATTATTTCTAAATTCGATCTGCGAGTATTGCATCATGTTCGGCTTTTGCCACAAAGAGCCACATAGGCCCATTAGTTGTTAGTCAATTTATCGATTCAGTAAAAAGTTACACAAAGTGTCCCGAATTCGATTCTCACTCTTTAATTATTGATCAGTTACATAAAATAGTTTTCAAGACCTTGAGAAAGTCTAATAGTTTACCTTACTGTAGACTAATTTTTCAATTTTTATTAGTTTTTCAAATGACCACTTTTGCGGGAAAAATCTGCAAGCTAGGCTTTCTAAGCATGGCTTAAATTTCTCGAAATGCTACGAAAATATTAATATTATTATTATGGAAATTTTTGTAGACTAACATTGTGCATTCTGAGAGAGGCTAGCATAGGGTCCGTCATTTTTATAATTTCTTATTCAAGTGCTCTTCGAATCAGGAAGATCTCGTACCAGTTTCGTTCGAACGCATAATTTATTCTGTAAAAGCAAAGTCAACTTCAGACTGAATTTTGCCTGTTTCGGAATTCATTTTGATATAATTCTGCTCCACGTAAAGACGCTGATGTAAAAAATAATCTGGTTTAAAAACATAGTCATGTTCATTTCGATCACTCACACTTTTTTCGATTAAGCACATGCATAAACCGAAAGTTAACTTCGGAAACCAAGTTCACATTAATTTCTAATGAAATTTATTTTGAAACTGTCAATTTTGTTTCTCAGATAAGAGAATAAAATTGAATAAAAGTTTATGGAGATTCTCATGACTTCTGCTTTTTTGATTTTTCCATTTTTAAAATAACAATTCATGACTCAGAAAACGCATAATTCCCAGAAAGGGCAGCTGAAACGGTTAATTTATTTCTATTCATAACTGTGGTCTATTCATTCTTGCATTGACCGATTGTAATTTTTACCCCAAATTCAGCAAAGCGTTAGTTTCGGAGCTTTTTCGGTCGATCCTTGTTTTCCTAGCACCTTTCAGCGACATCTTTTCAAACGCGGCGGGTGTCCCTGCCGCTTTTATAACCACAACCGCCGCATTCGCACAATTGCCGCTCCAGGTTTCATACCCGGGAGTTTCATAGAACGGAAAAAAAAATCATAATCTCACACAACAATAATGAAAATATAATCTCCATATGTTACATTGTCGGGATAACAATGAAGCTGCGGCTTTCGGGGAACATTTTTAAAATTTTTATTTGGTTTTTCTTTTCATTTTACTTCATTCAGATTTTTTTTTATATATTTTTCCAGCCTATCGTGACATGACGGTTTTAAGATATAAAGTAAAATAACTTGAATTTTAAAGATTAAGTAAATTATATATTCGAAGAACATAAACATTGAGCTCTTGTCAGTTCATTAACGATGGTACAGCCTTGTCGTGATATTAAATTCTAGGAAGAATGACGATGCAAAACATCAATTGATTCTGAATCCTAACAAAATCTTTCCTTGTAAAAATATACATGCAATTCTTTAATAATGAAAATTTATTTTATTTCAAAAAAAATAAATCACAAAGCATAGCAGACGTTGCCCAGTTTCATGCTGGATATTTTTTCGGTTTTCTGTAGTTTCATACAACTGTTTAAAAGATACCCTTGCCTATGATTTGAGATTAATTTTGACTGCTTGCAATGCAGTTCATGTCCAGCTTCCTCTGGAAGGTTACAGCCGAAAACATCGCGGCAAAAATATCGCGGACGAAAACGTCGCGGAGAAAACAACGCAAGGCGAAAACGTCGTGCTACAAAACATCGTGGGAGAAAACATCGCAAAGAGAAAACATCGCAGTTCTAAAACATCGTGGTACAAAACATCGTCGTCGAAAATAAAGCGGTTCAAAAACTTCGCAGTTTAAAAACATCGCCGTCGAAAATATCGTGGTAAAAAATAAAGTATCTACAAATCATCGCATGACGATAACATCGCAGACATGCTTTTTTCAGGCTTTAATAACTGTAAATGGATATTCCCATAATGATTTGTGAGCGCAAGTGATGTAAGGAAGGATAATTTTTACTTTCACATTTTTTTATTAACTAATAAATTTTTGCTGAAAAAAATAAGAAGGAAACTTAAGCATAGAAAATTAAATGCAACTTAATAGATTATACTTTTTATGAAAAATTACCAGTAAAAACTTTATAAAAAATGATTTATTAATGGTATTTGTTAGTTAACTATGTCGGTTTAAAATTCTATTAAGTGCTATAAGTTGCATTAATTTTCTATGCTTAAGTTTCCTTCTTATTTTCTCAGCAAAAATTTAATATTTAATAAAAAATATGAAAGTAAAAATTATCCTTCTTTACATCTTGCGCTCACAAATCATTATGGGAATATCCATTTACAGTTATTAAAGCCTGAAAAAAGCATGTCTGCGATGTTATCGTAATGCGATGATTTGTAGATACTTTATTTTTTACCACGATATTTTCGACGGCGATGTTTTTAAACTGCGAAGTTTTTGAACCGCTTTATTTTCGACGACGATGTTTTGTACCACGATGTTTTAGAACTGCGATGTTTTCTCTTTGCGATGTTTTCTCTCACGATGTTTTGTAACACGACGTTTTCGCCTTGCCTTGTTTTCTCCGCGACGTTTTCGTCCGCGATGTTTTTGCCGCCATGTTATCGGCGGACACCCTCTGGAACGTTTTAGTTGGGAGATATCTTAAAATGTTGCTCTGTGATAGTATAATCTTGACGATAATAATGGAAATTAATAGGCACCGTGGTTAGAGTACTGACCCTGAACTTTAAGAAAAGTTAAATTAAACACAGTTTGGTACTTTTCCGTTTTGCCGACCAGGCTATAAAGTCGCCAGTAATGGTACAATTGATGCCAAACAGAATATCCTCGCTGGTAACCTTTTACGCTTCACTTTCAAAACAAGTCGCAGCCATTTCTTTTCATATTGATTGTTTCTTTCAATACTGGCATACAATTACATAGAATATTTACAAAGATAATTAAATTTAATGCCCTAAGACCATTCGCGGTAATTAAACAATTAGGATGCAATCACACCGCTCAACCGAAGGCGAAAATATAGGAAAGGCAAAGTCAAAGATTAAATTAATCAATTCTAATGAGAATGCATTAGCGAAGTAAAGCACTGCAGTTTTACATAATTTCTGAGTAAGCTATTCGTACCAATTGAAATAAAACTTTATTTCTTATATTCCAAATTAAGATTAACTTGAAGTTAAGGTAGATATTACTGAGAGAATTAGATTGTTGTAACGTAGTTTACGTGAGATGAGATCACTTGGGGTCAAGTGATATGAACCGACGAATCAGGATGTTGAACGGTGAGAACAGGTCCGAGGGTCTCCTATCCACTTTTCCCCTAACATCAATCTCTCGAGAGGTCTTTTGGCTCGCTGTATATTTAGAGTACCTTCCTTCCGTACGGATCGGATACTATACATTTACAAACATCCATGCTTTCTCCGAGATTCGAACACTCGCCCTTCGGTGTGGCAGTTAGAGCCGCTAACCACTATCCCGGTTAACAAGTTTAACCTTCGTCGTTTAATCTATGACAAAATTTGATTTCAATTCTCGCAGGACAGATTACGATATGTAGGATATTTCCCAATCCGTACGCGTTTTTTTTATGCGAGACACCGCCCATATGTAACTATATCTGGTTTGGCGTACAGAAAGTTGATGATTCTGAGTTACTGCATAAAGATGGACAGTCAGTTATGATGGGTTGATATAGCTCCCTTATCTATGATATAATAAAATTATATATATATATGCGTGGTGTGTATAAGATATAAAAATCAAAAAGTAAAGGTCGGAACTAAAATGAATAAAATTTTGTTCCTATGAATGGATAAAACTCATATGAATTAAAAATGAATAAATTTCTGTTCCATTTGTCGAATATAAAGTATGAAACAAAATTACTGAAAAAATTCTTAAACTGAACTGAAACCAATTGGCGTTTTAAGTTCATAATTTTTAATTCAACACATCCCCTCTGCAAAGGTACATTTACCATCTTGCGTCACTCTGCAGAATGTTAGCCACAGTTTCCCTACAATCTTTCTATACTGTGAAAAACTTTGCTCGATCGCTGCACAGAACTAAAACAAAAACTTCCACTCTTATAAATACGAATGCAGTTATTACGTATCACTTCTCGCCTGCTTGCCTGCGAAAGTCACATCTCTTCGCTAAGCTCTTCTTTCTATTATCTAAAATGTAAACTGCGTATATAGAAATTGTGAGGCGCGTTAAGTGTCCGTGATGTTGTATCAGTTTAAGCTAAAATGCATCTCTGAGGAATATTTCCTCTTCAAAAATAAAAATGATGTTTTAACGATCAAGCCAGTTATTTGCTCCACTCAGATCTACACGGCAGTTCTTCCCAGCTATGTGTAAAATTTGATTGGTTTAATCCTGTCTAGTGAGCTCTCTTCTAAACTTCATCACCGTACCACTACTGTGGACGACTAAAATAATACATATATTGTCACAAGAAACACATGCGTTATCCAATAACTATGAATGTATCTTTTATAACTTCATAGGCTTATAACTGGGTTTCATATATTTACAGCAAAAAAAGTCGGAAAGAAAAGGCGGATGACAGGTCAACAAGATAAAAGAGAGCGAAGATTATGTTACTGATATTTGATTAAGATTATAATATATAGCTTACGGATATAGCATCTTTTAACATCAGACATAGTATCATTTTGCTTCCTTAAGAAATTTAGTTTGATTATAATTCGATACAGAATTTTACTTTCACACTTGTTGTTATGCAAGTGTATCATTTGTGTTGTGCAAGAATCACTTAATAGGTATTAATTCTGAAATAACGCACTTCGGAAAAAAATATTTTAAGGCTTTTAGTATTTTTAGGATAAAAACAAGACTTAATAGAATTACCAGCATGCATTCGTAGTATATTCGGCGCGTATGAGAGAGGTGCAAGGTCTAGTTCCGGCGAGGGCATTGCACATCTTTCACATCTGCTGTTGAAAATAACCTAATATATATATACACAACTTTATATCTTAAATTTTAGTTTATAAATATATATGGAAACGTGGTATAATAAAATACACTGTGTAATCATAAAATTAAATTTTGAATAGCAAGAAATCAATTTCTAATAATTGTTAATGTATTCTAGAAGACAACCTTAATGAACAATAACTGAAAACAATCTCAACACAAAAAAAAGCTCAACGTTTTGGGAGTATTGTTAATTCTTGTTAATTTCCTGCAAGAAGAATATTTCGAAGTGTTCCATTTAAATAGGCACATGTTAACAATTCTAGGAGAAATTACAGTTTAGAGATTTATTTCTAAAGCAATTTATACCCGACGTTTTCACCAAAGGCCATTTAATCTTGCAGTTCTAAGTGATGAAAACAGTGCAATTCCTCCAGCTACCACAGCTTTAAATTGAAAAACTCATCCAATGATTTCCTATCTCAAGGGATTACTGTTAAACACGCTTGAAAGTGACGACCAGAATTATCTATGAGGGTCTTACTGATTCTCAACTTCTGTCATCACGATGCTAGACAAAAGAGAAAAAATAAAAGAGTTCGAGAGGGATAATCCGTCTCTGAGAGGGGCGAGAACTACGCGGGTGTCAGACGAGAGGGTGGCGGACGACAGATGATAACAAACACCGGATCCTAATGGTGTCGGGAGGTCAAAAAGGGCCTCTCTTTCCGTAATGAGGTGGGATCATGTTGCTCTCGATACCCTGACTTATGTGGAATGGAACGGAAAAATAACACACTGGAGCTTTGTTCTCGTCGGAATCGTTTGAAG
Source organism: Stegodyphus dumicola (assembly GCF_044657685.1). Taxonomy (NCBI): domain Eukaryota; kingdom Metazoa; phylum Arthropoda; class Arachnida; order Araneae; family Eresidae; genus Stegodyphus; species Stegodyphus dumicola. The sequence goes on from NC_140779.1 coordinate 64,397,326, forward strand.
GCAGAGACGGGAATTACTCCAGTCCATCAAATTAACCGGGATGAGACGGGTATAACAAGTGGACGGAAGAGGATCTCGAAAAGAAGTCATTTTCTGAGAAATAGCTCTGCAGCAAAAGGAAGTTGCTGCTGCAGTTTTAAAGGGACGTGCATACGTTTCAAAAGTAATAGGAGTTAAAGGGATGGTTTGTGTCGTGATTATCGTTTCGAGACTTTTCTTTGTTCTGTGTATTCCTTCCCCGCTCTTACAAGGCTGATACGTTAGAACTCCTTCAATATGTTTTGTAGGTACTAAATAAAAAGGTTTATATGTTTGTAAGAATTTAATGCACTTCAACTGCATCAGATTACTAATTAAATTCACAAATCTACACGAAAACAGAAAAATTCACAAAGAATTTATAAAAATGAATCCGGCAAAGGTTCCTGTGACAGAGCGTGCAGTGGTATTGTTGAAAAAAATATTCTATTTCCGTATCCTGGACATCTCTGAAAGTACCATTTTATTGTCGTGGTTTTGGAATTTTAAACTAATAGTTTGTACTTATTTTGTCTTGAAAGACAGAAATGAATTTGCATAGAACTGGGACCAACTTGTATGAAAGGCTAAAGGAGATGATTTAGTATTATTCTTCGTAAAACAGGTGATTGTGATGTTTGCTTATCAAGTGCATTTTGTAAGTGTTTAGTCAATTAGGTTTTTCAAGCCTGTTCTTGTTGTTATTTGTTTCTCATACCGTTTTAAGGTTCATTTCTACTAGCGGAACTTTGAGCCCAAGAAAGAAGCGCAGTTTTTACGATTCCGGCTAAAAGGGAAAGGTGGCACTCATTCTTTTTGAGATAAAATTGAGTATCTATGCAGTTTATTGTGTAAAACAAATAAATATCTTAGGCGATAACGTCATTCAAAATTTCAAGAGTAAAAAATTTCCACGAAGCTAATTCCATTAAGAAGTCGTCAGGTTTGCTCACATTTCTTGGACTCAGAGTTCTAGTGTAAATGCGCCTTAACGACTTCTCGGATCTGTAACGCCAACAGTAACTCTCTACAACATCTACCGTGGGTAATGTTGATACAATGCATTGATCTAATGCTGGTATAAATGCAGTATCAGACTAAATGCTGACATACAAATGTTCGACCAATTGAGGCTCAAAAGGGTTTTTCTAATGGTCTCACAACTCTTAATGGCCTTTTAACCAGCTACCACATTCTCATCGTATCAGAACAGATAAGGGAAGGCCAACAATCGATACCTCAGTCACAGTTAAGTTAGCACACTATTGAATGTCGTTAATATAATGCTCTGTTATTCCGAATGAGGTGCGTTTTGAAATAATTAACAGTGTTGAGTTATAAATGTTTTAAAATAGACATCTTGGAAATTGGCCAATTATGATCAAAATCCTGTTTGCTAGGCTAGATTAATTGTGCATGCCAGTGCTTTAGAATAATTAATCTGTCGTTAGGTACATTACGAAGATTTTAGGGAAGTGACGCACTGACGTAACCGAGTAAACTGTTTTCTGTACATATGGAATGTTTTTAATGCTAGAAAGACGAATTTTAAAACGAAGTTTATAAAAACGTAAAATAATACATTAAAAAAAGGAGAACTACGGAAACTCGCACGCAGTTAATCCAATTCGCCAGGATTCGAACCTGAGACAAGCCTAAGTCTACCAGATTTTAACGATCTTATCTACTGGGCAACTCGGATGTCAAGAATGTAATACCGCTATTTTTCATTGCCAACTTTGAGACAATATGGTTATACAAAAATTTTAATGAAAACCTTTTCGATTTCTTTCTTTTCTTTTTTTTTTTGATTAATTAACATCTTCTTGTGGACTGTTTATCAAATATTTTTTTTTTTCGGATCGTTCGAAATATTATTTTTTCGGATCGTTTTTTTCGGATCGTTCAAGCGTTCTTGTATATTAAAGAATATACTTTGAATCAGTCACCATTCCGTGAATTTTGGATTTGCAGAATGGCTGATGTTTCTTGAAATATATTGGGTCGCAAGTTCATGAAATAAGTATCTTTTGGTTACAGTTATTTATCAAACAACAAAAGTTATTTTAACAGTACAATAGCACTGATTTGTCTCTTTTCATCCTTTCTGTACTGTTTGTTAATTTCGGGAGTACAATAGCACAGATGTTTACTTTCTTGTACGAAGCAAAAGAAGTATTGTAATCACGAAAAATTTTAGGTTTCATATTTCAACGAAAATATGTATTTTGACCGCTATCGAATGCAATTTAACGATGCTTTTGCGTAACATCTGTATATAAGAACAGAATAAAGGAGTCTTTTTCTAAAAATAGGTAATAAAATCGATTCAGAAGAGAGTTTTTTCGTGACGTCTATACGTATGTATGTATGTATGTATGTATCCGGCATGAATCAAAAATGACTAGTCTCAGAACGCTGAAATTTTGAATATAGGACTGCTATAACATGTAGTTGTGCACCTCCCTTTTTGGTTCGAATCGACCCTACCAAAGTATACATATAATTACAAAACATTTTTTTAAAAAAACATAATCATGTCTAGTATTTCAATTCCGTTTCGCTTAAGTCTTTTCACTAAAGTGTTATAATTTCACTTATATTTTCAATTCTTTGGATAATGTTCTCTTTGTTTAATGGTAAAAGTTTTATTTGAATTTTTCACTAAAGTATTTTATTATTTCACTTACGTTTTCAATTTGTTGAATAGAGTTATCTTTATTTAAAGGTTTAAAAAAAAAAAAAAAAAGATTTGAATTGTGTATTTTTCTTGCTTTGGGGAGGGACCAGAATTTTCGGGGGAACTATTATCATTAAAATACATTGAAATGGATCATCAGTTAATTCTGGATAGAGAAAAGCAAGGATTTTTGTGGAAGAGAGGTTTCATTGATTTCAGCGTTCCTCCTCCTGACGAAGTGGAATTGAAGTTGATTGAATTCCTCTTCTATAATGTTCTTTTTTTCTTTAAATTTCATTAATTTTTTGAATTGGGGTTTCTTTGAAGTGTTTTGGTTTTTAACATTTATTAAATTCCTTTTCGATTTATAGGATCATTTGAAATTTATTACTTATGAATTTCAATTTTTGGGCTTTGAGAAAAATCGGTTCTAAATTTCTTACTTTACGTCTTTATATATATATATATATATATATATATAAAGCATCCAAAGTTAAAAATAAAATTAAATATAAATCAAGACAAAGCAATTCCCTATTATATTAATAATAGAAACTGTGGAAAACGGTCTAAATTGAAACTAAAACAAAATGAATATAACAGTTCATCAGAAGAATAAATCCAAAAAATAAATCAAATTTGTAAAAGAAATAAAAATTACAAATTAATCTCCTTTGCCTGAAGCCTCAGTTCAGAGCTCATCTAGGGAAAATGAATTAAAGTTTCATATTTGTCGATTAATTTGTCTCAAATATTTGTTTTGCTCTTCTGAATCATTTGAATCATCTTTTTCTTTATGTGTCTCGAATACTTGTTTTGCTCTTCTGAATCATTTGAATCATCTTTTTCTTTATATATATATATACATATTCACTCTGTTACTCGGCTCGGTGAGCTCAATTTTTTTTTATTCTTATATGTTGGTAAATTATCAATTTTTTGCTTTAAAAGTGATTGAATTATGTTGTTCTTATGTTCTGATTAAGAATTTTATGCCTTAAGCTTTATGCCTTTTATGCCTTAATCTGGACGTAATAGTTGCAAAATTATCAACAATTTAAAAGTTGTTTAAATGCGACTAAGCCTATTAGAGCATCTATGTTTTTTTTTTAAATTTGAAACTTAGTATACTAGTGATTTAAGTCAGTTTCTGCAACTCCAGTGCCTTTTTTGCCAAGTGGGACCAAAAGTAAACTTTCAGTTTTGTGCTCCTAAAAATCTATTTTTTTACACTCTGGCCGATTTGCTTGTTTTTGCTCAGAAACTCTAGTTTTAATTGCAACCTCTTTTAATTGTATTTGCTGCTTTATGTTTCTCTTTATTTTTTAATTTTTAATGAAGACGTTTTGAGTTTTTATGTATTTTTGCCTTGCCGCGAAGTAAGAATTGAATTAATTGAACGAGAAATATATCTTTAATGAAATTCGAGGAAATACGTTTCAATGAAATGCAGCAAAAAATGTGTATACTTTAAAAAGCCGTACAAGGAAGTCATACGGTGTCCACAAATTAAAAAATTAAAATTAAAATATTCTGAAAAATTTAAGATTTTATATTACGCCCAGGAGGGCGTTATTCTCATATACACACACATATACGTTTAGAGGCATTTGGCTGACATCCCTTTTGGGATAAAAATATCTGAAAAGATTATATCTTTAGAATTTCCTGCAAACAGTCTCGTTCTCTGGAGATAAAAATGTTTTATTCCATACTGTGTTGCTACTGAAATCATTGAGTTTGTTAACCAAAAATTCGTTAAAGGTTTAAAAAATATGAAATAAAAAATAAAAGAAATTCGAAATTCAAAATTCGTGCTCCCAGGTGCTCATATGCGGGTGGAGGACTGTGTTATTCAAAATTTGATAGCTCTAGGTACCGTTGTTTTTTCATAATGCGACTGAGGTAATAAGAAGTTTATAAGTTATAATAAGACGTGCTACCGAGAATGAGAATAAACATAGTGCAAATCTGCAGCCTAAGTGCACAAAATACAAAAATTCTAAGACAATCTTCACAGCGAAAATCTTGCACTTATCTTTACAATCTTAAACAAATACTATACGTTTGGAGAGAGATGTTTCTTTTCTTGTGAGGTATTTGATGGTAATATGTTATTTTTATTCTTGTACGTTTTATTAGGCATTTAAACTTTACATGGTATTAACACAGTGCGGTTATAACGTTTTATGTTTTGTGGATTAACTTAAAACATCAGAAACGTTTACTTTTATGCGTGCGGGAAAGAGAATGAGAAAATAAGTTGATAATGTGTAATGTAACGAATAATGCTGATAGTATACTTGAATGTGCTCATATTTCAATGTGAATAATAATGTAACAGTTTGCGTGGTGTAGAATTTTTTGGATGGGGCAAGCATTGTACATACTTTTTTAATAAGCGGGATACAAACAAGAATGAATATTCAGTAGGATCAAATTAGACGTGGTCTTTTCTACGGGTAGCATCTAGGATCTAGTATTATTCCCAAATGACCACTTTTTATGTTGTTAAACAATTTTTCTTCACTGTCAGGAGCATAGCAGTTCGGAGAATCTTCCTGTAGAAGAGAGAAATTCTATATGAAAGGTGGTGGAATTAATTACCCGATAAAAGGAAACATTTTATATTATCTCTAAATGGAGAGTATATTAAAGACTGAGAAAGAATTTACAAGTTCTGTTGCAATAGAGCATCGATCTTTCATTAGAAAACACATGAAGTAATGAAATATATCCAATATTCAATATTCATATCCAATATTCCTTTTTAGAACTTTGCCCGAAGAATAAAAAGAAACGCTAATAATTTTTGAGCAGATTCTTTTCATTACTTGAAAAGATGGAACATCAACACTTATTTCACAACGATCATACTGGAATGTTGTCTGGTGTCATTTCGAAGGAGAATGTGTGATCTTTTTCACCCGTAGACTAACGCTGTTTAGCTTTTAGCTTTTGATGGAAAGCTTCCGATTCTTAAGTGTATGACTCTGTGCTGATAATTGCACCATATCTCAGAAAACTATAATGTATTAGACCAGCTGCACTGCATTTAACTCTATGCACAACCTTCTTTGAAGTTTATTTATTTATTTATTTATTTATTTTTGAAAGGATGGAGAAGATTTATTCGCCACTCTAGCCATTGCGATGACTTTTTCCTCGCTTCATTTTCTGTTACTTGTTATTCTCTATCTACTTGGAAAATGAATTTAGAAGTCTCTAATTTCATATTAGTATTTTCCAGAACACTCTTATTGTTGCTGTAGTGTTAAGAGCGGATTACCAGTTTTTTCATCTTATAAATTTGTACTCTCAGACAGTTATTCAGTACAGCAATGTAAAAATCTTCAGGCGTTCCTTGATAAGTTTATTCAAGGAGTTCTTGCAATTATTTCTACCTAGTCCCTCTAATGATAATCATGAATTGCTTAATAATAATCATCATAAGAATGTCTGCTACTTAGGGCAACTTCAAAATTTAGGTCTGGAAGGCAATTTCCTTGGTAATTCAAAAATTTTCCTTTATAATTAGAATATTAGAATATTGGACACGAGGAATATTTATAATGGATACAGTTCCAGAAATTGTAATAGGAGTTGGATATATGTTGGATAGGAGTTTCAGAAAAATATACGATAACCAATAGAATAACTACTAGTTATTTATACAACTTTAAATCTATTCAATTTTTATATTAATTCGAAAACTATGTCATACTTTTAATCTGTAAGCAAAGATATAAAATATGAGACAGATAAGACGAACTTTTTCAAGCAATATATTTTGTAGAAAGAATGGGAAAAAATATGAGTTCATAGAATGCGAATACTTGAGTATGAAATACTCATACATTTAAATGAAAGAAATTAATTTTTCAATGTAGTAACAGTATACCTTTTTTATATTAAAAAATCAAATTCTTTTTTTTTATTTAGGCAGGAACAAACAGTTGTACATATTGATAACAATATCCCTTCCTTCAGTTAAAAAAATATATTGTTCTTTGTGGGAAAGAACTAAGTAAACACTAAGTATGCACTAAGTAAACATGAGTGCAAGAAAAACATAGTAAATTGACATAAAATTTATCTTAGCAGAAGTGCTTTCAGCAGTTAAATTCTATCATCTTCTTCAACTACAACTAAACGAAAGACAAGTACCACAAGAAAATACTTTGTATTTTTGGCAAGAATGTTCAGTCGCGAAAAGAATCTTTAGTTTAAAAACCAGAAAGTCCAAAAAACCAGATAGGTTTTAAAACCAGATAGGTATTGAGAGAAGTTAGTACCAGATTCTAATTTACGTGAAAAAACAGTCTACAAGATGGTGGATAACGGGGCCGATCGTTTGCTGGACAGAAGATGAAAGTTGTAATGCTTTTTGAAGAAACGAAGGGTTTGGTGGGCATACAAAGATATTTTTGTGCACACACTGGTACTGGACTGGCTACTTGCAAACAGACCATTCACAGACTGTGTCAGCATTGGAAGCTTCTGGTTCTATTCTGGAGTAGAATCAAGGGCATCATCAAATGTCCTCTCACCTTGTACACTCTGTAGTTCATGCATCACGGAAACCGGTTCACACTCTGCAAATGTTGTTCTTCATTTCCTCTATGAGATGTTTAAAATGTGATTATAATGATATATCGGTCTCCTGAACATTATGAAGGTTGAAGACAGTGACACGCTCATAATCAGAGGATTAATCAGTACAAGTTCTTTTTATGGGATTTTTTAAAGAATAAATTATTTGGAAGGAAGCCTTCAATATAACGCGACTCATGACTCTTATAGGGCAGGTGCCGTGCAATTTCGCAAGACTTTACTGTAGGGTTGTCACAAATGCAAATCTTTTGCAAGAGGTTTGTGAAACAAAATTGTGGGCACATTCAACACATTCTTTTCTAAATTTATTATTTATGCTCAGCCAGCTAACTGTGCATTCACATTGTAATATTTCGGTGATAATAAATGTGATGTAAGCAAAACGAAAAAGTATGACGTTTCATGTGCCACCCTGTATTTGCAAAGAACACTTTTTTCCCATGAAAACTTACTGAAGCGTAATTAAAGACATAATTTTCAAGTGCATTTCACATATGCTCTTCGCAGTACCTGGCATGTCTATCAACCTAACTATAGAAATATTGATATTTAAAAAACAGGTTCAATAGTCGCATTAAGAAGGCTCATACACTTAAAACCCCTTATGATCTTCGAGTATGTTACTGTTGCAAGAATTAGGATATTTTATTTATTTTAAAAGCAGTTGCTTCCAACTTTTTACAGCTGACTGCATAAAATAGCTGCTTTGGAAAGTAGTAACCATAAGGTTTATGTTGCCACAAATATTTTTGTAATTTAATCCACTTTGTGCCAAAATGTTCCGTCATGTTTCCACTTGCGCGCATGATATTTTAAAAATGGCTAATGATAAATACTTGAGATTTGATGGAATTCTTTATATGGGCACTATTTTCTAATTAAACCAAAAATCTGATGAATATTTTAATATTAAAAAATTTTATGCACGAAAACATTACATATTTTTTTAAGAAAATACATTTTATAAATTCAACTCCAAATAAAATACAAATTCAACATGAAATTCTTAGAATTTTTCGTTCACAGTAGTTTCCAAATGTTATAAAAGCTATATATTAAATATGGAATTAAATTTTGTAGCAGAATGTTTTAAACTGTGCGCGCAAGGTGGAAACATGACGAAAAATTTTGTCACAAAGCGGATTAAATTATAAAAATATTTGTGGCAACACAAACTCTCTGATTACTATTTCAGAAAGCAGCTATATTATGTAGTCAGCTGTAAAACGTTGAAAGTAATAGCTTTTAAAATAAATATCCCAATTCTAGCAACAGTCACACATTCGAAGATCTTATGGGTTTTAAGATGTACGAGTCCCTTTAAAAATGTTACATTTATATTTCCTAAATAGACGTTTCTTGGGTTAAATTATAAATATCATTTAATTAGATGTAACTATAATATAGTTTTTCATTATTTTTGTGAATAAATATTAAATTATATATGCCGACGTTAACATATTTTTTAAACGTGAGACAGCGTTCAGTATTTCTGTGTTGGCCCCTGCTGACCAGGAGTTTCAAAATGTTAGACAATTGCCCAAATGTCAAAAATTATTAGGACTGCGATACATTCATTTTTGAATTCTTTATATATGGAAACACAATGAGCAAGAAGAATTACTTGAAAACTTCGAAAGAATTAACATCTAAGGAGCTCTTTCTGGGTCTAAACAAAGCTGGAAGTAAATTCTCCTCGATCTTAACGAGGCTTTCGTTTCCTCTAAGCCAATTTCCTATCACGATCAATTTCATCTACAGCACCCCATTTCGCTTTTACTTCCTTATCTTTTTCTTTTCTGAAGCGAAGCCAAGAAGCGAGCGATCCTGCTTCGTTATTACTTTGAAATAACGTCCCTCTTTACTTGTTCACTCGCTCTTTTGCACTTAACTTTACTACATGAAGTTATTTATTCATCGAACACTTACTTTTCCCAAATCCTTTATCAAACTCATCATTGTCCTGTAAGCTTTCCTCTGGGCGACAGTTTAATGTATCAGTTTTAAAATGAGAGAAGGCGGTGTGAGAAAATTCTGTTATTGATTATACGAATTACAATTAAATGATACTGGCTGTATAATCAATATGATCATCCACTGATATAGCAATGGATACTATATATATATATGTAAATTATATTATAAAAATAAACAGTTAAAATGTATGAAATACTATCTCTACTCTGTAATGCCGAATATCATCATAAACTTGCGTGTACGATTAATATTGTTTATTTATTTAACAGAGTGTATAAGTTTTTATTTTAAAACTATTTTTCGAAATATCAATGGAATTTAATTAATTTAATATAAATATAACTAGAAATATTTAAATACTTACTTTGTCAATATTTTATTTATGAAAATGTTATTAACAGCTGACTATCTGGAATTCTTACTCAAAAGTCCATTTCTTGGACTGCTGATGATGTTCCTGGAAATTATTTGACCAATGTTGTAACCCTAACCTTAATACTCATAGAGCACATATCATTTCAGCGTTTGTAGGAAATTTACCGGTTTGGTCACTTTCTCCTTCAGAAAGGTTTATCGTATAATATGCTCGGATTTGTTTCATAAAGTGACAGTCAAATGTCTTCTGTCATTGAATCTGCAATTCTTCATCTGCGGTTCTTCATCAATATCCATTAGAGCGTTAAATTTCTCACAATTCATGCTATTTTAAGAAGTTTTTAATGCTTCATTTTCTTTTCTTTTATCATTTGTTAAAAGTTTGGGATACTTAAAATGTAAGAATTTTCTTTATCGTTGATCAAAGGGTGAACTGCGAGCGTGTCATGGGGAACTACACCATAGTGTGTTACTTTAGAATAGGCACTTCAAGACCATTTTGTCCTCCAGCCAGTACCCCAAAGCCATGGTAATGACTGCTGCGGAAAAAAGGTCGAAATTCCCAATTTGCTTGAAATCCCCTAAATCACTTTGTGCGGCGATGAAGACACTCATTGCAAACGTAAACGAGAGGAAAGACGCTACGACTTTAAAATGCCTATTCTAAAGTAACTGACGATAGTGATATAATTATTCTACTGTAACGATAGTAATTTCTACTGAAAATTCGCTCAAAACGATATTACTCATAAGAAAACCGCAAGATGTGTCTTCCCTATGTTTTCTATCACGTATGAGCCGTTTCATGTCTCCTAAAGCATAAACATGCATCATAAGCATGTGACAGAGTCTGTAGTTGCTGCATTAAAGTTTCTATAAGAGGAAATGATGTCATGCTGATGTAGTAACATAATGTGTTATTTCTGTCAACTATTTCTGCTATAGCCGTTGGATTTACTTTTACCCACTAGTAAAGATGCATCAAAATCTTGTGAATAGTTACCGTACGGCATTAAAGTAAACAAACAGATTTTAGAAAAGCCAAAACTTTAAATTTCATTAAATGTTGTTGACGAAATGGTATTTTACTTCGTATAATGTACAAGAAAATAACAGTAACTACAACTGTACTGTAATCTGAAATTTAAGGGAAAAATTATAAAATTATTATTAGTTACTTTTAAACAAGTTTGAATTATTCTTACCTTATCGCAATGAAATCCATTGTTTTTAAATCTTCGGTACATTTGTAATATTTTTGATGTTATACCTTATCATTAATTTGAGTATTTATGTTACTGCAATTTTTTATAAGATGTTTACTCATAATATTGTGATTGTTGTTTCCTGTTTTTGCTCTATATTAAATTCATTACTGAGCTAATTTCATATTATAACGAAGACGGAAAGCGCAACTTTGGAAACTCCCTCGATTACAGTTCTGATATAGTAACATATGGAAAGAAGAAAATCAATTCGAGAACGAAACAAAACTGTTTTTGAAACTGCTTGCTATCTGAAAATACTTAATAAAATATATCGTTTTCCGTTGCTTCGCAGTCTGTCATTCTCTTTTCAAATCGAGATAAATAGTTATTTGGCGAAATAAAGTAAAAGCAAAAATTTCTTTCAAGTGATGTACATTGTTTCAAATTAAAATATATGTTTTTAATTTTTTCCTGTTTTAACTGAAAGGTTTTCAATGACTTTGTGTGGAACATTTTGGCACTTGAGCAGTGTTTTAATAATTATTAAATAATTAATGATACATTTTAATAAAAGTGAATTTTTATTTGATATTAATTGCAATAAAAGGAAGCTTAGATTTGAAACATGGCACTTTAAGTTCAGTTTCTCAAGAGCAAAATTACAAAGTGCACCCATAAAGTAAAGTGACAAATTAAAAAACCAAATGATAAATAAAAAAGCGAAAGAATAAATGTATGTTTAGAAAACATAACTTCTCAAACCAGTTTAAACTGGTTATTTAGTCGTTTTCATATCAAAATACTAGAGTCATTTTCATTTACTGAGAAGACATTTCACGAAAAATGTCGTATCGAGACGGAACAGTATTATAAGACAATATTATAACATTATATTTGGTTACAAATTAGGTGCATCTGCTGCCGAAACGTTAGAGATGATTCGTACAATATGTACTGATGCATCATTACCAAGAACACAAGTATATGAGCCGTACAACCTCGTTAAATGTAGGCACGAAAGCGTTGAAGATGAACCAAAGATAAGGCGTTCTTGGGCTTCAAAGAATGATATAAATGCGGAGAAAATTCATACTTTGGGTAAAGGCTGCTTGACGTGTAACAACTCAGCAACGTCCAGACATGCTTGGAATAAGCAAAGAAAGTTGTAAGTTTAATTGGAAATCTGAAAATGCGAGATGTTTGTTTTTTATTTGTGCCTCGACATTAGCAGAGCAGTAAAAAGGAGATAGAAAAGATAGCCGTGAAGATTTTCTCAGTTATACGAGGCAGAACAACAATTTCTTAAAATGTATCATAGCGGAAGATGAGATCTGGTTCCTAGAATGCAAATCAGAAACAAAAAAGATAAAGTGCATAGCGGAAAGGATGATCTTATCCCATACAAAATATGCTTGAATGTCGAAATCAAAGACAAAGATGATGCTGAATTTATCCCTGAAAATCAATCAATTAGTTAGTATTTTTACAAGGAGGTGTTTTTTCGATTAAGAGACAGGGTACGGCAAGTTAGGATGGACATTTAGGCCGCATTCAACATTGTCTGAACAACAGTATCTTGCTAAGCATTCAGTTGCCATGATAAATCACCCACTGTATTCTCCTGATTTATCGCCAGCTGTTTTGTCTTTTTTTTTCCAAAGCTTAAGAATGCCATGAAAGGACAGAGATTTTTTTGGATACTAAGTCAAATGTTACGAGTATTTTGCGAACGTTTAGTTCCAAAGTCTACAAATAGTACATTCGTCGTATATTCACCGTCTATTCGATGACCTGAAAAAAATTGTAGATTCCTCTGGCGATTACTTTAAAGGTGATAATTTTATTTAAAGGTTGGTAATTTTTTTTATTAATAAGAAATTGTCCTTTTACTTTGTGGGCCCACCTTGTATTTTCCGGTATTATTCATAAAATTTATAGGAAATTTACAGGAAGGAATTAATTTGCAGGAAAATAAGTTTGAATTTCCTTTGTTGCCCGAACTAATAAATTAATTAAGAAATATTTATATCTTTTTAATTATAATCAATATAATCAAGTATCAAGATAATAAACATTGCATGAATATATAATATGGTGACATTTTCTGTTATAACCAGTTATCCTTCATTAACTAATACAAAGTCTGGATTTTTTTCGGCATTTCCGATATTTAATTGTCTTTCCAAATACAATCATATTTAATCATATTTCAACAGTTCTGTAATTACTGAGAATTATGATTAGGTTACTCAAACGTTGATTTTTACGCTTATTTTTTTTAAATTCGGGTATTTTAATTCTATAATTCTTTTGAAGGCATATTGCAGTACATTTTCTCACTTTTGTCTTAAATAGCTTCACAGTGTCTTTATATCTGCAATATACGAATTTTGCGATAAATGAAGACGAATGCCGATATTGAAATGCAAAAGCAAACGCGCAGAGTACTTTTGTCACAAAGTTTAGCACAATAAATACTTTTTTTTTTTTCGCTAGAGGGTGTTAAAAGCAATGCAAATGAGTCCTTTAACAAACAGCACTGTCCTTTTAACCCGACTATTATTGGATAAATAAGCCTTTCACCCCGTTCTTTTTTCAAAATAATGCGGTTTTTTCGTGTGCGGCACATATTTTTAATACAAAAAGAGAGCTGAAATAACTTACGATGAATATTTAGAGAATTAAAACTTATAAGTATATGTGTAACTGCAGAGAGATGTAAATTTACACTAAAGTTTTTTTGTCTAACACATATTATAATAGTATCCAAACACCTAATTTGCATCAAAATTTCACATTTAATACACTTTTATTCATGATATTAATATCTAGAACAACATATTTAATATCCATTTACACATTAATTTCTATTTAATACTGTAAAAATTAGAAATGTAAGTAGATTATTTTAAGAAAAATATGCATTTGTAATGTTAAATCTAATTCATTATTTAATTACTCCTGTTTAACTTTCTGTATTTCCGATGAATTAAGAAAAAAAAAACAACTATAAATTTAAACTTTATTAATTAACTAACTAATCATGTTCAGCCTTCCCGAACTTCTCATCTTCGTATTAACTAGAAATCTGAGACTCCAAAAACAAGGACAAAGCTACATAGATGAAATTAAAATTTAACAAAACGTATCCACGACAATCTGCATGGTTTACGAAATACAAATACTTAAATATGTGCAGCATAATATGACATCTCAATATCTAATTAATCCGACTTCAGTCTGTCCTAAGAAACTCAGAAAGCATTCATCAGCCCATCGTCTGCTCACAGGTGAATAATTTAAGAGATAAATTAATTTATGGAGCATTTTCACAGCTCTGTTTCATTTTAATTTTAAATTCAGTCGCTATTTAAATTCAATCTAGTTTACATTTTGACGGAAGTTTATATTTTCTAGATAACATTTTGACAAACTGACGAAAGAGTTGAAAGAATTAATATAAAATTAACATCTTAGCTAAAATAAAACTTACACGATGAAAGCCAGTTCAGTAAAATGTGTCCTTAACATAACAGTTTTCAACGATATTGTAACTTAAAACCTGAATCTTAAATAAGCAAAATTAATTTTAAAATTAATTTATCACAGTATCAAAATAGTTTCTTCAGCTTTGCCGAAATAATGAATATTTGCGAGTTTATTATTTCCCCATCGCTGCTATTGCTTATTGAAAGTAGCATTGTATTAGAGTTTTTAAATAAATAATACAAAAACAAAATCTGCTATCTTTCCACTCCCAAAGGGGAACTTTTTTCATTTACGTACACATACGCGTTTCGGGAACATTTGGGCTGATGGTTCCTTTGGGATAAAAATATTTAAAAACAACCTACCTTTTAGAATTTTCCATAGACAGTCTCGCATATTTGGTATATTTAGTGGCAACAATTTGAAAAGTGAAACAACGCTTATCATGAATTGGTGCAAAATGCCAAAACAAAATTAATAGTCGTTCTGGGCAAGTTGCCCCTTTGGACTAAAAATCTAAAAACTTTCAGATTTTACATTACGCCGAAAGGGGCGTTTTTTTAACGTTTTGCGTGTTACCTTTATTTATTAAATGTTATGTTCTTTGCATTTAGCCATAAAATTAATTTCAACAGCAATATGGCAAAATAATTTTAAAATAAGCATATCTTTAGAATTTCTGATACACAGTCTCGCGTGCTAAAGCTTTTTTTTTTTTTTTTTTTTTTTGTTCAGTTTTGCCATTGCTGGCTTTGAAATCGCTGAGTTTCTTAATTAAATTGACATTGCGAAAAACATGCGTATATTCATGCAAATTCTTCATTATTTAATTCCTTTAAATATATGACAGGGTGATAATATTTGATGGCAACAATTTTAAAAGTGATTCAGACTTTTGTAATGATTGAACGCAAAATCCCGTTTTGAGACTAGAAGCGCTTCTGCCCTAACGCTCCTCCGAGCTAATAAATGTATTCAAACACACTTCTGACCGCTTAAAATAACACCGTTTTTGTCAAACTATAGTTCGTACATTTATTACGATAAGTCTCTACATTTGGTATAGCAAATCTCTACATCAGATCTAATTCTAATTATCATCAATACTAACTCCGCATTTCAATTTTCGCCACTCGGGATTTTCATTCTCCTTTTCATGTCAAATGCCAGGAAATCTATTGCTTGCTTAACGTATCTCCTTGTAGGTCCAAAAACGGTGGTATTTCCCAAGAAGTTATCCAGCAAGTGACAAATGGCACAAAAAGAAAACTTGATTTAGAAGGATGGGGGTAGTATCGGACAATGATTTATGTTTCCCTCTGCGTATCCAAGTTTTGTGGGGGCAGAATGTATCTTTACCCCAGTCTGATTTATATCCCGGATGATGCTAAATCATGACCCGTTGTAGTTGGAAATGATATCAAATTTGCAGCGTTCTTTTTAAATTTAGATGCGATTTCTGTCGTCATGTAAGAATTTAAATTGCGCCTGTGAAACTGTTGCTTTGTGGCAAGATATTTAATTTAACGTTCTTTGTATTTTGTTAAGCTCCTATTACAAACATTATCTTAAAGCTATAATTATTCTAAAATTGTATAAACTAAATCCCTTGGTTAATAGAAGGAAAATGAAGGATTCCTTAAATGGGTAAAAGAAAAACAAAAGCACCCAATTCCAAAAAATTTGAGAAAGGTAAATGAAAGTGAAAACAATGATATGGTACGCTATTGGTCGTCAAAGGTGAACAGCGAAAGGATAATTTATTTTATTTCTTACTTTCATATTTCTGAATTATAATAGGTTGTTGTGATTATCAATCTCATTTGTCTGGTAAGAGTCAGCACCCCACGATATTCGTCGTGGCAAGGAGTCAAATGCGCCTGTTGTGGGCAAGAGCCTTGAGCACCGTATAGCTAGCAACCAGCCTTGAGTTCAGTTTCGTCTCCAATTTCGAGACGGGGGGACGGGTTCGAGTGTATCCCACTTTTCTTAACCACCTGCCGTCAACCTCTCGAGAGGACTTTCGGCTCGCCGCATATCTATAGTACCCCTGTGCCGCACAGACACTCTACATTTACAGACATCAAATGCTATCTCCGGGATTCTAAACCAGCGGTACGGCAGTCAAAGTCACTAACCACTATCCCGGTTGAGAGGCATTATTACATTAAAGCAGTATGATTGTTTTCAAGCTTCTGGAATATTAGATAGAAACTAGGTTGATTTAGGTCATTTAACATTCATTGGAGCAAAGTTTAATAAAAAAAACGCTCATCGTAGATAGCTTAAGTTCAATCGTGAGCGATCCGATGTTTTAAATTTGCATTTTTGCGTAAAAAAGGATAAATATTATTATAATAAAAATTGACTTGCCATCTCACACTTAACTAACATCACAAAATTAATATAAATTCGTCTGTCGAAAAAATAAATTTAAAGTATGCGCATTTTATAAAATTATTGCCTGGAATTTAATATGTTAAACAATATAAATACAGCCAGTACAATTTTTCGAAATCAGGAAACTGAAGAAATCCGCAATGGTCTAGCCGGGATTCGAACTCTAGACATCCCGAATACGCGTCGATTGTGCTTACAGTTACATCACGAAGCTATTCACAAAGGCGGGAGAAAATATCTTATATAGTTAAGAATCATATATTTTCTTGCTACAGTAGTCTCATCATCTGCTATATGTTTCTCACATTTAATTCGGATTAAAAATTCAACTGGTAAATGTTTAATTATAACATACAGATTGCATCACAGTTATTGAAGATTTATAAAGTAAATTATGTGATTTCATTGTTTGAGGAAAAGATTATCGGTGGGCTTTCAAATGTTAATCAATGCTTACTTAACCTTGAAAATTATTTTTTTAAAGCAATAATATTTTCGCTTAGTTGAAACCAGAAATACATTGTTATGTGGCAAAATTTCTTTAGGCGATCAAATGCGGTATTAAACATTTGGCTCAGAAATTCAGAAATTTTGAACCTTCCCATCGAGCGTTGCAAGTTTGTCCTGCAATCTAGTATTCTTCTTTATGCCATTAATAAGCGACATTTTTTGATTATAAAACCAAAATTATTCTTACTTTATATTTTGACTCCTTTTCTTACAAATATGCATCCAATCCAAAATCGGATCAATCAGGAATTAGTAGAAATTTTCTTGTGTAACTAATGGGAAACCCATCTTTCTATGCGCAATTTGACGTCCATTTTTCTTGATTACCGTATATAGATGTAATGTGATATAAAAGTGTGCTGCAACCTTCCCGGCCGAGAATAATCGGCATCGTGGTTAACGCAGCACACCCAACACAGATTAAAACGAAAATACTGTTAAAAAATCATATCAAAACTCCCAATATTGCTCTGTTGCCATTTATAGAATTCATCAAATCCTTTGTAAATGTAAACGTTTTCCTGCGGCCGTAGAATTCCTTTGTGTTACCATGTCTTTTCCTAATATGTCTCAATAATACGCAGTCTTCGACGAAATGTCGTTAATTGCCTTCAGCACCATAAAAATTACAAAGACGACTATTTTGCAAATTAAATCTTTTCACTTACTCCAGGAAGCATCCGTGTCCAGTAATTATTTGATTGTAATCAAAATGATATATCATTCTCATATTTTTAGAAACTTCAAAGTTCAACAAACAATCTTTCCTTTTTCCCGGAATGTTCTATTTCTCTTTACAGTAGCCATAACAAAAATCCTTGATTTTACCAATAACTATTCTTTTTAATGCCTAAATATCGAGCGCATCCCCCATAGCAGCCTTTTCGGCAGTATGTCGACCCTCTCATTGCCTGTAACAACTAGTATGGGCTTTCACTCAGTTCATTTTCACTTTATGTATTTTCTCAACTTTTACAAAGAGATCTTTTAGTTATGAGACCAAAATATTAGCGTTATCAGTATCTGCTAGTGCTTCTGAACCAGATAATGAGTCTGTATTATGTATTAATATATGTTTTTACAGTCAGGTTTTCATCAATCCATTTAAGAGCAACTACGATAGCAGCCATTTAGGCTTGAAAAACCGAATTTTGGGAACCTAGTTTAAATTTATTCATAATAAAAATAATAGAATATAAAGAGGGGTGGACAATGTATATAGATAGCTACAGTTTTCTGTTGTAACAGTGCATTTTTTTTTTTTTTTTTTGGCAAATAACAGCTAAAAATTAAAAAATAAAAATTTTAAATTTGCGACGAAACACGTTCACCGAAATTTAAATTAGGGAGCGTTTATATACATGCAGCCTTCCGTGACTAGTTGCAGTTTAGAATGTAAAGTTTGGGGGCATTTAGTTGTATGAACGCTTATGATGCTTTAAACTTAATGATTACGACATAATGATATTTTAACTATAAACTACAGCACCGCAGGAAAGCAGTCTGCAGCACAGTCTAGATGATGCTCGTTGAATACCTGAAAACACCAAGCTGGTGTAAATTATTATTATCACTATTATTAAAACACTTAATTAATGAATTCTAGTTAAGCTTCCATATCTATTGTCTCATTTCTGAGTAACGCCCTCTTCCTACAGAAAATGCAAATCAGCTTAGTATAAAATGAGTGAAAGAGGAAACACGTGAGGTAGAATTGATGGAATGATTATTCCTAATATTTAGAAAGGGATCTTTTTATTAGAAGTTCATCCGGTGCTTTGCGGCTGCTACTCTTAAGATAATAACCGGACGAGTGAGGTATTTATTGAAGTTGCCGGTTTAACCAATAAGTGAATCTTGTTCAGCTTGTTTCCTATCTTGGAAAGGTGACAACTCGAAAACTATGCTTCTCTTAAGAGTTCTACACTTGTTTTTAAAACTGCATAAGATATTTTCTCCCTCCTTTCCGTATGTCTTCGAGGTGTAATTGTAAGCACGCTCGACGCATATTCGGAAGGTCCTAAGTTCGAATACCGGAAAAGGCACTGACGATTTCTTTAGTTTCCTAACTTCGAAAAAAATTTAAAGACTCTATAGTGGAGTCCCAACTAAAAGATGGTAGACAATAATTTGTCCTCTAATCCCCAGTCGCCTTTTAAACGAAGGAAGAATATAATCTCATCCTCCTTTTCGCATACCTTCGGGGTGTAACTAGAAGCATGCTCGACCAATATTCGAGAGGTACCTAGTTCAAACCACTGCACATTTTTCACCTACCATAATTAATATAACCTAATTACACTAGAACTATAAATAACTATTTCTAGTGTCTCTTGAAATATCTAATCTTGATAGAAAATATAAACAATAATATAATGTACAATTTATCAATTGATGGAAATGTACGTAGAAATAATCAGTTAAAATGACTATAGTAATAAAATCACTGTAATGCAAATCTTGAAGGAAAATTGACACAGTAATTACTTATGTATTTTCTTTGGTCAAAAATGTACGCAATGATATCAAGATTATATGAGTAATGAAATCTTGATAGAAAGAAAGTAAAGAAACCTAAAATGGAAAAATAATCCTCGCCTGCAGTTTCAGATAAAAAGGATAATAAAGAAAAGTTTACTGAACACATACATAATAGTAATCAAGTAAAATACACAAGGTATTACTATGCAAATTTTCCATTTTAATTTTTAGAAATTTTAATTTGTGTTCTTTTTTAAATTGTTTATCGCAGGTTCTTAAATAACGGTAAATTATGGTTTCTGTATACAGTTACAAACAGGGTTTCTCAATGAGGCCGGTGTAGATCCACTGGGCTTCGAAAGTCAGTGGTTATAAGGAAGGTTCTAAGGTTATAAAGAAGGTCATTGATGATCGAGTGCTCGATGGGGTTCGATAGCCGAATATGCATTGGCTGATCTGTAAAATGACAGAACATTGATTACAAAAAATTTATTAATATTGTAAAATTGATAAATAATTGTTATTCATATTCATAAGCCATATCATTTAAAAAAGAAATCATATAGTATAAATACAAGGGGTAAACGCACAAGAATTATTTAATTTATTTAAACAATTATTAACATTTTTAATCTTAAAAGTTTTATGCAAAGAGTGTAATATAAAAAAGTAAAATTCAGGAACACAAGAGAAAAATACTAAGAACTCAAACTTCCTAACAAGATATATTGTCATACACAAGTTGATCGCAAAATTGACAAGAATATTTTAATGTTCACTTCCAAGACATTGACAATTTAAATATGCCGGTACAAAGGATAGAACCTCTGATCTATGATATGTATGTTCATGATATTACGATGCAAGAAGAGCTGATTGTATTGTGGGAGGATTTTTTAGCGTAAATATTATCCAAAATACGTTTGTACTATACACTAAGTATTGGAATTTTAAAAGTTATCGGAGAGAAACATCCCAAAATAAACTTTATTATTGGCAAACCATTATTGACCATTTCCTTTTCTTACCTGTTAAAAGCAGGCTCTGGTCAAGTCAATAATTCACAGTTGAAATCAGTAATTTTGTTTCTGAAAATTTGTTTTTAGCTTTAAAATTGTGAATAGTAATAAATACAAAAAATATTAAAAGAAAAATCTAATAAACCATGTTTTCCAAAACGTTCGTTTATATTCTTGATCTAATTGCTATTTTTGATTTATTTATGTGTAATTATTTGTATTATGATTTAGCTATATACTATATATCATAGAGAAATTGTAAGAGGGTGGATGAAGAAAGTAATTCTTTTAAATGCGGACGAGGCAAGAAAAAGGTTGGGATAAAAATCTTTCGAGAAAACAATAATGGTCTAACCAAAAGAAAATAAACTTAGGTTTTTGAATTTCGAATTTCTGAATGAGCTTTTTAAATATATGGTTGCAGATAAAGGAGAGCTAGGGAATACGCATCGTAAGGCATGTTTATCAGAGTCCAGCAACTTGATACACTTGCGCACAACTTGACACACTTGCACACAATTTGCAACAGAAGTTGATACACTTGCACGGAAAAATCGAAACTGCGCTCCTGCCTAAGGACATGTTAGAGCTGCACAAGGACGTATTATTTAAAGTGTAAGATTATCGAGGTTCTAAGTTAACTTCTTAACAATAACTAAATCAGGTGATTGTTTAAGAGTCTATGAAATTATATCTCATACACAAACATTTATCCTAAAAATAAAAAATTAAGTGTAATTTAGAAAATAATTTGAAACCTTCACAGTTACTAACTACCAAACCACTCACCAGAAAGGCAGAGAATTATTTCGACAGATGAAAAATATACAATTATTAATGTTCGACAGATGAAAAATATTAAAATTATAATTATGTCGAATTTTAATGTTAATTCGACAGACGAAAAATATTATTATTATAATATTAAAATTATAAATTGCGGAAAAAAAATTAAAATTGACCGAATACAGAAATATTACATTCATACTAATGGAAATTTTTCCTTCTACCAGAATTGTCAAAATGTTACATGTTCTACATCTATTTGAATCATTATTAACTAAGTGAATTATAACTAATCATTATTACTAAGTGAATTATAACTAATCATTATTAACTAAGTGAATTATAACTAATCATTATTAACTAGGGTTTTTTTTATGCCGGAGACGTGAAAAATGTGCAGTGCCTTCGCCGGGACTCGACCTTTGAAATTGTCGAATACGCGTTGAGTATGCTTCCAATTACACCACGAAAACATGAGAAAAGAGGGAGAAAATACCTCACATACTCCCCCTTTTAAAGATAAACTGGAGATGAGGGGACCCAATCGCAAAATCCTAGCGATGACGAATTACCGTCCACCACCCTTTAGTTCGGTCGCCACTGAAGTGTATTTTGGTTATTTTTTAAGCAGGAGACGTGACAAATGTGCAGTGTCCTCGCTGGGACTCGAGCCCGGACCTCGAATATGTGATGAGTGTGCTGCAGTTACGTGCGTGCTGGAAGAAGGGAGAAAATACACTACATACTTCCCTTTTTAAAGAGCACCATTGGGGACCCAGTCGTCAAGTCATTGTCATGGTGACGAATTATTGTACACATCGTTTAGTTCGAGTGCCTTTTTTTTTTTTTTTTTTTTTTCTGCAAACGAGATGGAAATTATATTTCTGGAGAAAAATATGCAATGCTCTCGCCGGAACTTGAGCCCTGAACTTCTCGAATGCGCGTCGAGTGTGTTTACGCCACAGCATGCAAAAAGGAGGGCAGAACATACCTTATAACTTTTCTTAAAGAACTAAATATCCTTTAAAGTCCACTTCAAAATGCATTTCGGTGAAAAAAAAGTGTAATCCAAAACGATAATTGCAGCAAGTAAGGATTACGGTTACTTAATGACTGCAAGTTTTTTGCTATCAAAAACAAAGAAAAAATTACCAGAAAAACACCAAAATAATTGCCCCGCCGAATTTTGATAAAGAGAAATTTCTGTAAATCTCTGAAACTTCGCGTCATTTCAATGTCTCTTCGCTAGGCTACTTTTTCGCTAGGCCATTTTTTCAGCGTTCTTTTTACTTGCACATAATTAAAACATCTTCCAATCGCGTTCTTAATCCCTTTTCTTAATCTTAGGTGGGAATATGTTCTGTATTCGTTTTCAATTTAATTAAAAGTAAATCCCCGAAGTCTATGCCATCAAAAAAAAGGAAGAAGTGATGAACCCGGAGCCGTGAGGAACTATTTCATTGCGCACTCTGCTCTTCACAAATCTCTATAATGAATTTCTTAATGAGGCAGGAAGTTTGTTAATGAAATTTTTAATCCCTGACGGATGTAGTGGTGTCATTTTGCGGGAATGAGACTTTTAAAGGGTACGGGGAGGGTGGATTAATGCCCGAATAGCGGCCTAGGGCTTTACATAAATTTCCTTTTGGGTTAAATGAAGAGAGAAGCAGAACTTTTTTCACTAAAGAGAATTTAAAGTTTTCTCTTTCACGAGAATTCTTCTTCATGAATAGGTTGTCATAGAAGCTAATTAGGCTAATATAATTACATTAAGTAATTAATTAAATCCGAAAGTTTTGCATAGTTGAACTTCAGACATTGTAAAATGCATCGTAAAGGGAAACAGAAAGTGCCAATCTAAGCAACTGAAACATTTTAATTATTAAGAGCCCCATACAAAATGTTTCATTGTAGATAATCAAAGAATAATAAGCACATTCTTAATCTCTTCAGCCATTAACCGCAGAGTTTTGATGTGGGATGAAAGAAGAAAGTGCAAATTTCGTTCGCGTAAAATCAATGAATTTTGCTACAAGCGTTACCTAGATTTCTCCGGAATATTTTATTAATAGATTGTTTTGTTAATACAAGAAAGTACATATTAATTTTTGTGCTGTTATATGAAAAAGAGAAGCCTAAATAATTATTTCTTATATGCACCAATTCATCATACAAACTCAAAACTTTGTTTTTTAGAAATAGCAGAAGTATTTGTAAAAACCAAATACTTCTGCTATGGACTGCTCATCAGCGATCAAGCAATCAAAACCCTGAATATTGGTACATTGGTGGCTCAAACCATAGTTTTCTCTTTTAAACTTTACATCAAAAATTTTGTAAAGTAATTCATCGGCAAAAAGAAAGAATTTCGCTTGCAAAAGAAAGTTTTAACTATTTCACCCAAAACTATTTTTTTATAAATGTTCAACTGATTTCTTAGTTTGATGATTAATGTAATTTCTTTGAACTAAATATGTTTGCTATTAAATGCTTCGGAAATTCAAAAGGTTTAAAAGCTCCACCAATGGCCGAGCGGTTAAGACTGCTGAACACTAGGGAATCGACCTGAATTCGATTCCGGGCGAATGGGCTGGCTGTATAGATGCTTATATGCAGCCAAACTGTTCGCCTGGTTTCTCCAATGTGTAGCATAAATACGGGCCAGTTTCCCTTAGAAAGTCGCCGGTGAAGGCATCATTCCCATTAAATAGATAGCCCTCCTGTGATTTACCATATTCTTCTATGGATTCTCTGTTATGAATAGGAGTTTAAATTGTTCATCGATTTATAACGTTCAGCAAATTATGTTTGGAAACATGTTTTTGTTCACGCTTCAAGTACAGAATGCGGCAGATATCGTTTGACTATCAACTTACAGCTTGCTGTGCCACACATTCTCCCAAGCTGTCAGTTGTTTATTGTTATATAACCTAGGATACTGATAACAGCAGGTCTGATGTGATTGTTTAATTAAAGTGCCAAGACACAACGGGCTAAGTTGCTTGAGGTATGCCTATGAAATAATTTAGTATAAGTTACATTGGAAGATCGAGGCGCTTAAACGACTTTTCGCATTATTCTTAGACAACGTTGGTTAGTGGCAATCATAGTCATGCCTTAATCATGGGTTCAAAAAAGGCACATTTGACAATCCTGATATTCAAATGCTGACTAATTTTGCCGTAGTAACAGTTTAACCTGCAGAATAATATAAATAAAAAGTTAGTAACATTAATATTCTATCATTTTTACCGTACCTGATCAACTCCTAATTATCATTGGAAGTTGGAAGAAGCTTATTACTAGCTCAACAGGAGCTTACCCAATCAACTTATCCTGATTTCGAAACTAAGCCAAAGCACAAACTAACTGTACAGTGCCGTTGAGCTAAAAAAGATTCAAAGTACTCTCAAAGAAAGGGCTTCAGCGAAATAGGCTGTATATCAAACCAGAAGTACGAAGAGAAGAGGCTTATGCAGTGGTACTGTAAAATCATTGTGGGAATTACTTAACTAAGCTTGTACGGAATTTCTTCTAGCTAGAGTTTCACTATTTCGATGGTTTTATAATAGCTATATATTTATATCGTGAATCTGTGGGTACATGGAGTGATTTAATCGCAAACTAAATTCATTTATTTATTTAACAGTACAATATAATGATTTAGCTATTACTATTGAAAGTTTGAACCTGGATCTTAATATGATAGAATGTTTTCTGCTGTCCTGCATTTTTTCTTCTTTCTGCATAAGTTTGAAAAAGCTTTACGTTGACCAGTGGAATGCTGCTACTACTACTAACGATGTATCTCTTAATATTTATTTGTACGTACATCTGAACATAATAGTAATACTACATCTATGTTAATAGTCAGACAATGGACAAAAGTAAATGATTCTTAAATAACATAGCATGTCGTTAATCTAAGACATATCGTTAATTATTGAAAAAAAAGATTAAAAAAATCATTTTAAAGCAATTTGAGTTAATTTTGAATTTATAAAGATTACTATATACATATTGAATGAACTGAAATTCATTGAAATCAAAAACTTTTTTTTATAAAACTTGCGCAATAGCTTCAAAGTAAGATAATAATTTATTTACTAAAGAAATATTGATTATATTATCTCCTAATGCAAATTTAGTAGAATGTATTAAAATAAGGTAACTCAGAAGTATGGAATTTAATTCCGAAAAATAATTTTTAAGACATTTGAATTTAAATCATGGAATACATTTTTAAAGGGACTAGGAGATAATATAATCAATATTTCTTTAGTAAATAAATTATTGTTATCTTACTTTGAAGCTATTGCGCAAGTTTTAGGAAAAAATATTTCGATTTCAATGAATTTCAGTTCATTTAATATGTATATAGTAATCTTTATAAATCCAAAATTAACTCTAATTGTTTTTAAATGATTTTTAATGGTTCTTTTTTCAATAATTAACGATATGTCTTATATTAATGACATGGCTATGTTATTTAAGAATCATTTATAGACGCGTCTAAACTTTTCTCCGTTGTCTGACTATTAACATAGATGTAGTATTACTATTATGTTAAGATGTACCTACAATAAATATTAATAAATATTTCTTTAGTAAATAAATTATATATATATATATATATATGTGTGTGTGTGTGTGTGTGTGTGTGTGTAAGATATAACAAAATACGATGGCTGCTTTAAAATGTAATTGGCGATCTCAAAATTAACATTCTAAATTTGGTGCTCTCCCCCTAAATTCATCTGTCCTACAATAAATATTAATAAGATGTACCTACAATAAATATTAATAAATATTTCTTTAGTAAATAAATTATATATATGTGTGTGTGTGTGTGTGTGTAAGATATAACAAAATACGATGGCTGCTTTAAAATGTAATTGGCGATCTCAAAATTAACATTCTAAATTTGGTGCTCTCCCCCTAAATTCATCTGTCCTACAATAAATATTAATAAGATGTACCTACAATAAATATTAATAAATATTTCTTTAGTAAATAAATTATATATATATGTGTGTGTGTGTGTGTGTAAGATATAACAAAATACGATGGCTGCTTTAAAATGTAATTGGCGATCTCAAAATTAACATTCTAAATTTGGTGCTCTCCCCCCAAATTCATCTGTCCTACAATAAATATTAATAAGATGTACCTACAATAAATATTAATAAATATTTCTTTAGTAAATAAATTATATATATATATGTGTGTGTGTGTGTGTGTAAGATATAACAAAATACGATGGCTGCTTTAAAATGTAATTGGCGATCTCAAAATTAACATTCTAAATTTGGTGCTCTCCCCCTAAATTCATCTGTCCTACAATAAATATTAATAAGATGTACCTACAATAAATATTAATAAATATTTCTTTAGTAAATAAATTATATATATATATATGTGTGTGTGTGTGTGTAAGATATAACAAAATACGATGGCTGCTTTAAAATGTAATTGGCGATCTCAAAATTAACATTCTAAATTTGGTGCTCTCCCCCTAAATTCATCTGTCCTACAATAAATATTAATAAGATGTACCTACAATAAATATTAATAAATATTTCTTTAGTAAATAAATTATATATATGTGTGTGTGTGTGTGTGTGTAAGATATAACAAAATACGATGGCTGCTTTAAAATGTAATTGGCGATCTCAAAATTAACATTCTAAATTTGGTGCTCTCCCCCTAAATTCATCTGTCCTACAATAAATATTAATAAGATGTACCTACAATAAATATTAATAAATATTTCTTTAGTAAATAAATTATATATATATATATATATATATGTGTGTGTGTGTGTGTAAGATATAACAAAATACGATGGCTGCTTTAAAATGTAATTGGCGATCTCAAAATTAACATTCTAAATTTGGTGCTCTCCCCCTAAATTCATCTGTCCTCCCAAATTTGAGATCATTCCAAATTACATAACACTGCTTGAAAAAGGTAACTAAAACTAATATTGACCAATCATAGCTTAGAATAATTTCTGGACCTACGAAGTACAAATACTGAGTCACGAGCACTACGCTTCCTTTTCTCCTGACTTCTGCCATGCAAACAACTCTGCGCCGCGTATGCTTCCCTGCCTGAAATGACATCGCATCTTTTTACTTGGGCATATAAGAAATTATCGCAGTTGCTGTGATTAAAGAATATATTATCGATAGGGAATTATTCTAGTGTGCCTGCAAATCTGCAAATAAAGATGTTAATTGGCTAAATCTAGTTTCGTATCAACTCCTTCTTCTCCCCGTGCCACTCAACGACTGTGCTTCGAAATTATGACATATATATATATTAACCTTTATATAGTTAAACATAATAATATATAAGCAGAATAAAAAGACTAATACATAAAAAAATAATAGAATTTGTTCTGGCAAGCAACTGAGATTCCTAACATGTTGCATTTTAGTTTTTGATCCTTTGTTCAAGTTAGTACCAGGTACTTTCGATAATATTTAAAGTGTGTTTGTCGTTGAGTGTTTGCTGACCATTTCCCTCTGCATCATCATTTTCTTCATACTTCTCCGTAATCTACTTATTATGACTTTTCGCTCAAGCTACCATTAAGTTAAGTTAAATTGTAAGGTATTTCTCCCGCCTTCCTCGCGTGCCTTCGTGGTGTAGTGATTCTGCACGATGGGCCGGTATCCAGAGGTCCGTGGTTCGATTCCCGGTGAAGGCAATTGTTAATTTTTCATCTCTTCTGCTTCCAAAAATTACCTTATGTCTCTACAAAATTATTTAAACACAGCAAATGCAGACTATCTGCTTAAGGAAAAAGATGCTGTCCTGTAGGATTCTCTAATCGAAGCTGGATTTGCATTCACATTATGCATCACGGAAACAGTGTCATCCCGTTTGCTGTGATTTTAATCCAGAATAAACTACCAATATTTTACCAGTGGTTATTCGTTCGGCCTCTTTGTGACATCTCTGCACTTTCTGTCGCATTGAAATTACGTAATATCTGGTAATGACATCACGTGAATCCAGTATGGTAGAATTTTCAGTAATGAAAAGGGCGCAATATTTAATATTAGGGTTTTTGTAATCTAGCTACTATTAGGGTGACATCGTTTGAGCGCACGAGAAGAGCCTCCCGGTAAGAGGCAATTATAAACACCTTAACACATTGAATATTTAATATATTTTGACAGATTTTTCTTCGCGTTTAGTTCCTTTCTTACTAAATTAAACCGTTAGATCCTTAGATATGGGAATGTTCACAAAGATGCAAATATGGAAATGAGGAGGAAAGATGAATAATAATAAAATTTAGAAACAGTTAACTAAAAATAACAAAATCCTAAAAGCATAATTAAAAGTTTCAGGAGTATATTTTTTGCCGACTTGGGCATAAAAATTCGTAACATCCTGGAAATGTCACCCGGCACATGATAACTTCTTCCATACATCTTTAACTTGTTTAGTTTATGGTTAAACTCTCCTTAGGAAGGCGAAAAATCAGTTCGTTAAGTACAGCTGTCGCTGCAATAAGCTGCCAAAACTTGACATCAGCAAGGGCTGACAACCGTGAAAATACTCACCGCTGCTCCTAAATTAAAAAAAAGGATGATTATATCGACTAGAGGGTAAGATTTAAGGGGGGAGGGAGTTCGGATCGGAATAAAAGGGGCGTTCTAAAAGAGCCTCGTGAGAGTTAATTAAGAGAAGATATAGCATTTCTCGCCTTGGCCAATGATAGGGCTCGATGAATTTTGGAAGGAGGGGGAAGGAGAGAGAAAAGCTGGAAGGGGGTCTTCAAATAACTCTGCAATCGTGCTTCGTCAGGAATTTGGAATTAATTAACTTGCAGAGATAGGAAGTTTAAATCAGGAGCATACTGAAGGGGATTACACCTACAGATCATTTATTTGAAGAGTTGATTATTTACGTTCGGCTTCGGATGGAAAGCATGTGATAGGAGACTACTTCGTGGGTTTTCCTGTTTTTTTAATTTCTTGGATATTTATATCGATTCCTTTCCTTATTTTTTTCATTGAGTAAGGCGAGAGATTTTCCAATTAAGGAGAGCAATAATAAGAGAGGGAGAAAAACTCACTAATATTGAACTTGGGGTTGTTGCAGTATGCCATTGGATATTAATATTCATTTACAAAATGTCGCAGTGGAATATATAAAAATAATTAAATAATTTAAAAATAGTGATGTTATCAAACTCCCCCTGTAACGTAATTAAGCATCAAAATTCCAGTGAAAGTTTAAATTTTAGAAAAGAATATGAGGCACGTTTCTTTGCAACTTTAAATTCTGTATAGAGAGATTTTTAAGCACATTTGAGGGAATTTTTAATCTTTGTAAACAAGTTTAAGGCAATTTTTTTGTGTTTTTATAAACAAAGTTTACAGATTAAAAAGAAAACCCGAGAATAAAATATAGAAAAGACATACGCACTCGTTGTTTATGAGCGTGTATGCCTGCATTTGCGTTTTATCGTCTGTCAGTTTCCTGTGGGCAAGGATTCCATAGGCAAAGTTTCCTGAGATTTTTCAGGAAAAGTGTCAGCAAACTTTTAATTAAAAATATTAATGCTGATGACATTTAAGATAGCTAGAAATGCTATAATGTATTTTCTCTCTTTCTTTCCGAATGCCTTTGTGCTGCAAGTAGAAGCATACGCAACGCGTATTCGAGAGGTCCTGGCCTCGAGTCCCGGGGAGAGCATTGTACATTTTTCACGTTTCTTGCTTCAAAAAAACTTAATGACCCTACAGTGATAATGCTGCTAATACGATGTAGTTAAGATTCATTATTTTGAGTTAGTAAATATCCTTGCCGGTAGCATATAAGTATTCAGTTGCATGTTGCATGGGCTTCTGGAAGCTTCGGGAAAATCTGTCATGGGGCTTCAAAATGCGTTATTCCAAATCTTCCAAAACATCGCTGTTGTTGTTGTCTGGTCCATGTAATTTCATGCAAGAATGGCTGCCAGAGCCTTACGGCGGTGGGACTTCTATTTTCCACCCCAATTTTGAGAGAGAGTGCTCCGGGGGAGTGGTCCGAAAGTCTCGCACCACTCTTCTTTACTACCAAGCCACACGAGAGGACTTATCCGGCTAGCCAGATATTTAGAGTGCCTCCATGCCACAAAGACACTATATACGTACAAACATTCATACCTTCTTCGAGATTCGAATCAGGGCCTTTTGGTTCCGCAGTAGGCTCCGCTAACCACTATACCGTTTGGTCGGCTCCAAAAAATCGCTAAATTGATTTAAAAACTGACAAATATCGTTAACTTGGATAAACGCTTTGTCTGCAAGGCCTTTCAGGACTTTTTTGACCATATCTCGCTTTGCATTTCACCTTTTCTTCCAGTCTAAAAGTTGTTGGATTCAAAACTGAAAGATCTACAATTCTCTGTAAGAAATAAACATATATACAGAAGAGTTAATAACACAAGTTAGATTACAAATAAAATAAATCCTTAAGTTATTATCCTAAAAGCGGCATGTAGGTTGTGCACTGTTTCATTTAGTTATCTAAATAAAACAGTACACATTTCTACAGCAGTTCTCAAAAACAACAATAGAAACAAATGAACTTAAATATTTAAAGAAATTTACAAGAATATTAACTTTTTCTCATTTTTTTAAACGTAGTCAATAAGGGTGTTACTTCTACATGAAGTTTATACAACGTTTACAGAAAATATATGTTCTCTCTTCTGCTTTCCGCGATATAAAATTTTTGGATATTTTAGAACATTTTAAGCGGTTTAATATGTTATCCTGTTGACCCAGTTTGCACATCCATCGGTTAACCGACTGACAAAGCTACCTTTAAAATCGCATTTCGAAAACAAACACTATTAGTGATTCAGCTCCTTCTACCTATTACTTCACTTTCAAGCTCTCAGGCCATAAATCACAACTCTTTTAACGTTGTTTCTGGTTTGTTCCGAGGCTTGTTTTAAAACTCTCCAGAATCTCTCTCTCTCTCCTTCTTTCTCTCCTATCCGTTCCGCTTTCCAGAAACTCTTCCTTTTTTTTCATTCTTTAGAACTTATGCCCGTTAAAGGAACATTATTCTCCGTTCGATAACAGGAGTTCTTAATTTCCTGTGTACTAAGAACTACCTTTATAGAGAAGAAAAATATTATGCTTAAAAAAAATCGTTGCGACATTAGCAATATCGATTGAAAGGGGGCTGATGTTTAGTTTGGAAACCCCTCGCCCTTCTCGTTGTTTTACATTTTAAGCAGTCGTGGAGTTGACAAGACGGGTAGATTTCGGTGAAGAAATATTTCGCAAATTTTTTTCGCACATGTGATTAAAAATAAGTATGCACATGCTGAAACAAAAGTTTGCTGTGTA
The DNA here is from genome assembly GCF_044657685.1 of Stegodyphus dumicola. Classification (NCBI taxonomy): domain Eukaryota; kingdom Metazoa; phylum Arthropoda; class Arachnida; order Araneae; family Eresidae; genus Stegodyphus; species Stegodyphus dumicola. The sequence continues at coordinate 64,429,253 of NC_140779.1, forward strand.
AGAAATTAAGTGTAATTAACTAAAGCATCCACATTAGAAGTTTGCTCACGAAAATTAATATGCAGCTGTGAGGGAGAGACGTATAACATATTTCGGCAGATTAATGCAGAACATGCATGGAAGTAAATCACTTTTCTAATAAAAGTTTTATAATTTAAATTTTTTCTAATAAAAGTTAAATAAATTTCTAATAAAAGAAGCGTAAAGTTATTGTCCATTTATTTATATGTCTAAGAATAGAAGAGTTTCATTTTGTAATACTTCTTTCCATATTGCTTCAAAATAATTTCTGGCTTTAGATCTTTCTGTAAATGCAGTAGAATATAAATTTATTAGAGAAAACGACTAAATAATAAAGATTGTTAAATGCTTTTCTTTAAGGCAGAGTTCCCTCGATGTAGACTACTTAATTATTGTAAGCCGTAACAATATGCTTTTGTGCAAACATATTGAAATGCTAACAGTCTATTAAATTGTAACGTCGTGTATTATTTGCTATCATAAAATGTACTCGACGTTGAAAGTTTGCTTAGTGAATTATCAGTAAGTCTTTTAAAGTACTACATAATCAAGAGAAGAGTATATAGAACCCTTTATTAACTAAAAGCTTAACAGTCGGGGCCAACTCGTGCTTACGGAAGCCAACGCTTTTGGTTTAAGTCAAAAGATAATGATTAAAATTGACGAAATTAAGCATAGCCTAAAGGCTTCACAGTTTAATTATCGCGCAAGCTGGCTGTGACCAAATCAAAAGCAACGTGGCCTTCAAGCAGGCAGAACGCGCTCTGAACTTTCCTTTAAATATTTCCCTGTTTCTACCTAATTTGAATACTGCGCGTGCTGGGAATTGGCATTCTGGCTGAGAAATGAAATGCTATTTGATAGAAAAGATACTTAAAATAACTGGTTAGAAAATTAAATAATGCTCTACAAAATAAAGAACGGAAAAAGAAAATCATTGCCCCCCAGCCAAAAAAAATAAAGCGAAGGGTTGCAATTTGAAGATTTATTACATTATACATTACAATCTAGCATCTTAAAAAAAGAGTAAGAAAAACTAAAAATTAAAAATATATTAAAAAAATGTAAAACTTCAAAAAAGTTAAAAAGCGAAAGCTTCTGTACCAGTTTGCGTAAAATGTATCATTAAAAACGTGTTTCATTAATTACAACGAAACCACATATACTCAAATAAATTATCACTTGTGTATTATAAACCAAATTCATTTTAAATTTATACGAGCCAGTTTCCCTTAAAAAATCCTCCACGAAGGCATCACTCCCTTAAGGCAGAGAGCTCTCGAGTGCTTTGCCGTAATCTAATAAACCAAACCAAACCATTTTAAATTTATATGAATTTTTTATTATTGAATAGACAAAATAAAGATTTAAATTATTAAAGAAGTGATTATTGCTTTTAAATCATTTAACTTTATAAGGTGTTTCTCCCGCCTTCTTGACGTGCCTTCGTGGTGTGGTGGTCTGCACGCTGGGCGGGTATTCTAGAGGTCCTCGGCTCGATTCTCGGGAAAGGCGTTGCATACTTTCGTCCCTTCTGCTTCCGAAATAAACCTAATGTCTCTACAACGTGTTCACTGACAACAGATTAATTATATTCGAAACAAATTAAATATCTTATACTTCGCTGAATTACAACACTTTGAGAATCTCCTGTGTGCGAGAGCGTGTGGAAAATAAAGCTATTAACGTTTGACGTAGTGACGACACATTGGTTTCAAATCTCACCGTTTACACAATTACAGATTGCTTCGAAACCACTCTGAGAATATGCTATGAGCAAAGACGCATATAAGATAAATTCCTTAATGTTTTGCGAAAGAGCGCCACTTGCTAAAGGGCTGTTAATAAACTCTTTTTTTCCCTCAACCATAAGTTTCTACGCCACGATACGGATTTTATTTTTGAAAAAAAATTTGCAAAATTATATCCATGTTTGACATTAAATTCAAATGAAAAGATTTTGCAGGCTGTGCGGGGAAAAATATAGGAGTAAAGGTCCAGAATTTTGAATAGGTTATGTTATTTTATCCTCTGTAATTATAACGAAAACCTTAATTTGGTCGTAACAGTATTAAATGCGCTATTTTCACAAAAAACAATTTTAATTATCTGAGAACAGCGAATAATAAAGGAAATGTTTAACGAAAAGTTATAAGCTTAAAAAAACTTAATTAGTACGTAAGAAATTATCTCAGCCTCACCTATGGTCGATCTCTAACTTAGCCGATTAAGTACTAGCAGCTGAAAGATTTGTGGTTCGAATGACGACTCATTTTTCATGTTTCTTGGTCGAAAAAATTCTAATATTATCTGCTATTGTGCCCGAATTAAAATATGATGAATGATAACCTGCCACTACTTGGGTTTGATCGATTGGATCTCGTACATCTCCCCAATCGTTCTTTAAGTAAGGAAGAATTTAAAGAATCGCCTTTGCGTCTTCTTATGATATAAGCATTTGTGTGCAATAAATGTTAGGGTTAGCAAATAGAAGATACTTAGCTCGAACCCGGGCGAGATTGATTTCTCGTACATATTTTCCAAAGTCTTAATAGTTCCTATAAGTGCACTTGAGAAAAAATATTACTACTTGTATTTGTGTTCTTTTATATAACATTATTACACTTCAGTAAAATATACACAAAAATTACATATGCTATCCTTTATCTTTCATAGGTACTGAGTTAAAGGATGCGCAGGTTTGAGACATTACCTCTATAATGGATTTAAGGTGAAAGAAAGTTTCGTGTCTCCGATGAATCATGCCTGTTTCACGCTATTCCGGATATAGAACTATCGGCAATTTATTTGTGTTGTGGTTCTTTTTCGTTGCCTTTTCCGTACAATGCAGCTCTGCTCTCGACCTGTGTAAGTAAAATTATTTCCATTATTTAAATCTTTTTAATTTTGTACATACAGAAATAAATGTACAAATTAAAAAAAATACATTGTTGCTTTCTTTAAATTTGTACATACATTTCTCTGCATTTCAAAACTGTTTTGTTACTTTTATTAAAGTAGAGTGCTCTGCATCATGCTTCGGCAGAAGCTGCCGAAGCATGAGGAATGGAACAGTTGAATAATCCGAATTTGGAAAAATATTTGAAATTCAGAAACTTGAATATTTGTTTGTTTCTCATCAATCAAAATTTAAGAATGTTTCCTAAAAAGGCTTAAACTCTTCAACTAAAAAATTTTGAGTATTAGATGTTTTAAGTTACGCAAAACTGTTCCTTAAAAAAAGAGTTCGAATGCTGTAATCTTAGTGCATTTGATCACAAATGTAACCCCCTGCTAGCCTTGAACGCCATACTTTCTATTTTTTGAAGCTAATTTAACTCACCAGGTATTCATGGCTGTCTGCATTAATCCATGACAATATCCTGTGTCCTGTGTTACATGCTTTGATTTAAAAATGTTATTTAAAAATTCAAACAAATTAAGATATTATTCAGATATTTTTGTACAATTTTATTTAGAATATAAATTTTAAAATTCAAGAGTATTATAATTATGCACTTCATTTCCTGAATTTAATATGGAGTTTCATAATAAATAAAACATATTACTACAAATTTTATTCTCCAATTTGCTTTTCAGTAAGAGCAGATGGGTGTAGTTAAATAACTTTTAACCATTAAGTAATTTTTTCTCTTATTATTTTTTCGTAAGGATTTAAGAGATTCAAAGTTTGGAAAGTTCTAGAATGTTTTACAATTCGTATTTAAGAATATTTAGCATTCTACCCATCTTTAACATTTAGGAATGAAATTAATGCTCGGTAGCTTTGTTTCTGACGTCCGAAATTGATTGTTTTTATTTTTTAATGTTGACTATGCTGCTTTCACAATCTGCATTGATTGACTTTTCTAGTCTCCTTGCGAACGTTAAAAGCATAAAATTTATTCCGGTATAACTAATAAATGTTAGATTAATATATACTTTGATAAAAAGTTTAACAAACAGCAAAATTTATTTGAAAAACAAGCAAAATTTACCTCAGAAATCTTGTACTTGAACTACGTCTCTACTTCCGTGTATTACTATTTCGAAATGGTCTACTTGTTATTAAATTTTGAGGCACAGTTAACGTAATTCCGCAGGTGTAACTACTAAATGTCGGATTAAATTTTTAATTTAATCCGACATTTAGTACCTGCAGGATAAGACCGGCCTGGGGTTGCTAAGAAAGCACGGATTTCGCATAATTACCATGAGAAAGAATTATTTTCTTAGATTTTGTTATCACAATGCTTCTGATACTTTATACCTGGATTTATGTACTTTTAATATATTACCTTAATTCCTTGGACGTATTTTAAGATGCACGTATGTATACGTTCTTACAGATATCACAAAAAATATTTTGGGCCGTATATATACGGTTTTGTCGGCTAGAGGGTTTTAAGAAACATATATGTAACAGGAATGTATTGTAAAATTTAGTAATGTTTCGTGTACCAGTTCGAATAACTGATTTTTTGGATGTAAAAAGACAGTCCTAAAATTTCCATTCCTTCTGAAAAAGATTTTGATGATTTCTGAAGTTATTTTTTTTTTTATTTATTTATTAAAATTTAAGAAATTCTGTAGGTATTACGCCTCTGACGGCCAAAGCCGTATATATAAGGCCTAAAATATTTTTGTGATAGCTCTAAGAACGTATAGATACGTGCATCTTAAAATATGTCACAGAAATTAATGTAGTATAAATTCCTCAATATAACTGCTAAATGTTTCAGATGCAAGTCAATGAAGTCAAGCAAATAGCAAAATTAACTTCAAAAATTATCAAAATTTACTGATGAAAGAGTGGGGACTCTAGGATTCCCACATATCTTCCGTGCTATTATATTCCAAAATAATTTTAAAATTATTAAGTATTATGGTAATTTTCCATGTATGCGTTTCTTATATTCTGCAGATATAACTGATGAACGTTAGGCTAAGGTTAAAATAATTTAAGTTCAACAAACAGCAAAATTTACTTCTAAGCGTTAATAAAATCTTCTGCAGAATGCCTGGTGATCAAAGAATGATCAAAGAAAGATCAGTTCAGTTCAGTGTCATCAGTATTTTGAAATGGTGTCGAAAAATTGCTAAATGTTGGAGCACTCGGGTTCAATATTTTTTGATAATTATTCCAAGAATTTCTTAGCATTTCATGCTAACAGTTAATTAAAAAATTAAAGCATTCGATATCATCTAACAGTATTACATGCGGAATATTTTGAATAATGCATACTGAATATATATAAAGCATCTGTAAAGATAGATATCATTTTACTAGAAATTTTTGGAACCATTTGCAATAATAGTGTAAAGCTAAGTATTCTCTACATCAATAGTCTTAAATTGCATGCTGGCCGAATGCACGATTTGAAAATAGCTGACAGTCTAAATTTTTTTAATAAAATAAAAAATTAATAAATTTTAAAATTCGGTTACTAAATTTTGCAAAAACATGCATAAACAATAATAACAATATCCCAAAGAAAAGAAATTTAAATTAATATTTATTTTCTGTCTGAAATATAAATTTTGGTACCACCTACAAGATTTTTTTGTTTGCTACACAATATATTGGCCATAAATATTAAATTTTTAATCGGGCATTTATTTTAGATAATTGTAATGCATTTATTTAATCATTAAATAACTTAATTTAAACTAAAAATTAAAAAAATTATGAAAACTTTCTAAGTTACCAAAGAAAATTTTTCAAATAGTAAAAACCTTAAGAATATAGTCACACTTTCCTTTATTTATTAAATTTTTTAGACTTTTAAATGAAAATATATACAAATAATTGTAATTATATGCAAATAATAGTAAACTTTATTCTTTAATAAAGTAATTTGACTCTCAAAAGCTTTCGATTCTGATACAGTTAGTTTCATTGGAGATAAATTACCAGACACTATCTTATCATGGGTTGTAGATGTTCATCGATCAATCAATTTCTTTTCTTATCAGTTTTCAACCGTGAAAGAAAGCTCTTCACATATAAATATATTCTTAAATAAAGCGATTATTCTAAGTACAAAAATTCCCAACCGAGCTTATTATTTTTTTTTGGCAAGTACGAATAAATGTTAATAAAATCTGCATCTTCAAACAAATCCTTGAGTAAAATTTACAACGCGTTACAAATTAATTATCTCTGTAATTAGTAATTAATTTCTGGTCCATTATTCGTGTTCGATTTTAATAGTGATGAATATAATGTAAACTCAAACTTCAAATAACTAAAATCTTGAAATTTTTGCAACACAGTATTTGCAACAAATACAAATATGTTGAATTGTATTCTCGGGTCGCATAAAATTGCTTCGTGGGCGTCATGTGGCCAGTGGGCTGCCAATTTGAGACCACTGCTTCATATAACAGACTGCTTGCATGCTCTCATATACAGTGTTGCAATATCGTGAAGCATTTCATTTGGTTTACTGAAATTTAGTGGATAGTAAAATGAATTCTTGTTGCCGAACACAATACGGTTCAAGTAATTCATGCCAGATTATTTCACACCATTCGTATTGCGAAGCCATAAGAAAGCACCTTTTTGCAATTTATCTAAAATAGGTAGCATCAGACTTAGATAGCATTATGCTACTATTTACATCCCATGGCTGATGCTTAATATACTGTTAGAGACATTCTGACAATTATTAATGATTCTTTTCCTCGTACATTCCAAAATCAGCTACTTTTCATATATCATCCTTGTGGGTTTTCTAATTCGGTTCCTGGATATGCCTAACACTGAAATGCTTAAAATGTCTCACAGTAAGAGCAACAAAGAGTTTTCTGAGAAGTGGGAAGCCATTTGCTGTTTTCGCGGTTCACCTAGAAGAACTGCTTGAACATGAAAGGCTTCCTACGTTATGCACATCAGCAATTACATGATATGATGAACCGTTCATAGCACAGAGAAGTTTTAAGGGTATTCGGCCGGCAGATATACATTTTTCCCACAAGATCGAGTGAAGAAGATCAAAATGCTGATAAAGAACGTGTATATATTTCTTTGGCTTCTTGTTAGCGAGCAATCTTTTTAAATCCGATTTTCGTTTCTCCGCAGCTTTAACATGTAGATGCTACTTTGTGATGATGAGATGTATATTCAAGATAATACTACATAGTGTTTTGAAATTCTTTTCGTAAAAGTGTATTCTGAAATTTCCACTTGCAGCCTTATATTTTTGATTCTAAAGACAAACCGAATTAAAGTACCTATATTTTGCTTGTCAAAATGGAATCTGGAAATCAATTTTAGCCCTAAAAGCAATTCTTAGCCAGGGCCTAATTTACGTAATGGCAAATGGAGCGGATACCCTCAGTTTCTGTTTTCAGGGATGTTTTCAAACATTTCTATAATATTAAAATATGTACATTTTTTATTTTTTGTTTTTTTTCCATTCCTAGATTTTAGAAATAGAAAATTAGAAGCAAGAACAAAATTTTCAATTTCGTATCTTAGATTTTTTTTACATCTGTCTTCAAAAATCAGCTGAAGCGTTATTTTGTACCCTCACTTGTTTGAACTGGCATTCTTTAGCGAAAATTCGATTTGTAAACAAAACTTGCATATCCTGTCTATGTGCCAGTATATCAAGTGGCAATTAAAAACCTCCTCCATGTGCTGCAGCTTTTGTTACCATGGTTACGAGGCAAGCGGAGCTGGGAAATGACCTTTCTAAAATAGCTGATTATAGTTGCTGCTGTAGTTCTAAAGAAACAAACTGTAGTTCCAGAGTAACAGACTACAGAGACTATAGCATGAGTTTCATATATTTCAGAGTTCTTTAAGGTTTACATAAAGATTTATAAGAACAAGCCACAACTGCCGGATGTTGTTTCAGAGCCTAACTTGGTTTATCGATTCTACGATATAAAACTTAATCCAAAAAGATGTATAGTCAACTCCCAATTGAAAAAGAGCAATAGAAAGAAAAATATGTTTTTGATTTCAATTTTGGTATGAAATTGAAGTCTACTCTAAACATAAAAGGCATATTATAAGTTGGTTTGAAATGTTTTGTAAAATATTTACCAGACATGTGCACGAAATGGCAGTTTTTTCTATCATTATTATTCATTCTTCTAGGGGCAATTATATCTAGCGACAAACGTTGTAAAACACTAACCTTGTGAATTTAATGCAGGATATTGTAACTCCATATTACTTTCCTCTTACTCTAGAGTTTAAACTCAAATATTGTAATAAAGGCTGTCAAATTTAATATAAATGGTCACCAGATCTCCACACCTAAAAATCCAATGATTTTTTTTTTAAATTGCTAAAATCCCAAATATGCAGCGTGCGTGCAAAATTAAAAGACTTTCAAAAGCTGATTAAAATAATCTTGCATTAAGTCGCATTAAAGAGTCATATATATTCATAATAAAGTATTTGGGTCATATTTATAAAATATTTAGTAGTATTAAATTATTATTAATTAATTTGAATTTGGCTTTATTGATTAATTAATAATTTATTTTTTGGTAATTTTAATTCATAATTTTGATTGTTTTCTAGCCATAAATGATTCCTTTATATAAATTCTAGTCCTTGGGCAGAGTACAATACTATTGTGTAGATAGATATGATGCATTATGATTAAAAAAAAATTGCTTCATTAGCCTAAAGGGATAATTTGCCCAGAATGGCTATTAATTCCGTTTTGGCATTTTGCGCTGATTCACTATAAACGGCGAATCACTTTTTTAATTGTTGCCACCAAATATTAGCGCCCTGTATTATATTTAAAAAAATTAAATAATGAAGAATCTGCATAAATGTATGTATGTTTCTCGCACTGTGATAAAAAACAACGTTACCTAGAGCCATCAGATTTTGAAAAGCGTACGTCTCCACCCGAATGTGGACATCTGGAAGCCCAAATTTGGAATTTGGAATTTGTTTTACTATCTATTTCATATTTTGCAAAGCATTTATGAGTTTTTGATTAAGAAACTCAGAAATGTCAAAGAGAGCAATGGCAACACTGTACGAAAAAAAAAAAAAAAAAAAAAAAAAATTATCTCCAGCGTGCGAGACTTTGTATCGGAAATTATAAAGATATGATCTTTTAAATATTTTGTGAAATTACTGTTGAATTCAACTTTATGGTTTAATGTGAAGAACATGAGGTTTAATAAATAAAGGTAACACACAAAACGTTAAATAAACCCTCCTTGTGCGTAATGTAAAATCTGAAGAGATTTTTATTTATTTATTCCTTTTTTATTCTTTTAATTATTTTTAAATAGTGCAGTTTTATGTTGTAAAAGAAAGAACTTTATCTTCAACGGCTGTAAGGAATTGCAAAGATATTCACGATTTTTTCAGAGAATAAAAGAAAAGTATACCTTTACTATATTTTTAATTAAGTTTTTAAATGGCTTTTACGTACCTTTTTCTCGCATTTTTGAATAAAAGAAATGTTTTATTTTCATTTCCGTTTCTTTCCTTTCTTGGCGGAACAAATATCCTTTGATATCGCTTCCATTTTGTTTACGCATGATTCTTTGCTTTGAGTAATACAATGTCTCTGAGAATGGATGGTGAGATTTCGTGATTTTTCTGTTAGGTATGTGTTATGCGAAAGAAATTGAAAATGCTTTTATTTATTTGATCTCCACAAAACAAAACATGATTAGGTTAATGAATTTGAATGTGTTCATCATTAACAGCATGATAGATATCGTAGAGTAATTCAGTTTGCTTCATACTCTAGTAAGTATATATGGTGTAAAGCTTGTCAGATTTACTGGTGTCGTAGAGTCATTAGGTTTTTCAAAGTAGAAGAAGGTGAAAAATGTCCAGTGCTTTCGCCGGGATTCGAAATCCGGAGCTCCCGATTGTAGCCGGACATGCTTTCCTACTACCCTTTGAAGGCATGCTGTAAAAAGGAAGAAATTCTCCAGTTAAAGTGAGACTGGGGAAGATGATACCCAAATCCTGGTGGTGAGGAATTATCCCTAACATTTTAGTTCGGGCGTCACTTGCAGAGTAATTTAGAATTTTTTAAGTCAGAGTACGTGATGAATCAGAGACCCGAACTTCGGATCTTCCGATTGCAAGCCGGACGTACTTTCCAGTTACATCAATAAATAGCCTTCACTTTTCTTTTTATTTCCTTAGCTTTTTCAAATTATCAATTGTTTCACTATAAATCTCATTTTTAACAAACCTGCAGATCAAAAATCGTAACTTTTTGAACGTTAGGTGTTAAGATCATTTTCTCAAATTCCTTACCCTAGAAACCGCCGATTCAACTCGTTTTGTACATTATCCACAAAATGAAAGTACGCCTCTTGATGGAAAATGATTTGAAACTCAGTGTCCTCAGTATCCATTTGTCCGCTTTCATGGTTGAATGTTTCGATTGAGGCCAATTACGCGAGGGTTATACGTAAAAGTAAGTGGAAAGATGGCTTCGCAAGGCAAGTTTTAAGAGAAAAATGGCTCTTATTCATGCTCATTACTCATTATAATTTTCATTTTCCCGGGAATTGAGCCGGCTCAAACTACCAGTTATCAACGATCTTACTGCTTAACTACTAGTGGGCATTCGGTTTAAAGTATCAGAAGGACCTATCGTGTGTCTCGGTATACACTGGAGATTTTTTCCATACGGTTGGACACTTTCTGTGTGAGCAATGATCTGGAAAGACATCAGTCTGTCTTTTAACAGTCTCATAACGGACAGAGTACCTCAAGGTGTTCCGGAGGGAATAGACCTACACCACACATGGAAAAAAGAGAGAATACAGCACAAACATTCATGATTTCTTCGAGATTAGTGTCTGCCGGACGATAGTAGGGAAGCTTTTTTTGCTACTTTCAAGCCATCAGGACAATGAGTTAATATTTATATTTAAACAAAGATAAAAGGATCAACAACCTTATTATTCATTAGGCCATTCTAGAATTTGACCTTAGAACAATCTCAATGTATTCAAGTGTCTCACAGATTTTCAGAGCTTCAATTTCCGCAAACGAGGCTGATTTCATTTACATGGAATGTGACCTCATCCTGCTAACAAGGTAGGTAATCCTTTGCTCCTTATTCTGTGGTTCGAATAAATGTCATTGGCGCCATAATAGCACAATAAAAACTTATGCACATAATCATTTTAAGTCACTGAATTATATAAAAGTATTTCCAATCTATTTCACATTATGCATACTTCAGCTACTTCATCCATTCCACCAGACCTTCTTGGAGACTGTGTAGATCCTTTACATATGCAGAACATGAAGTGGTAAAGATTGTCCTACACGACTCATAAATGTCCGTTATAAGATACTTACATTCCTTCTGTGTTAAATAAATCATAAGTACACCCTAAATCACTCGGAACTTAAAATATGTCGTCTTAACTTGCTCTATCCTATTTCGCTCAAACTTAATATGATGCAGAATTTGAGATGCGCGCAAAGAGCTGACTGTCCTTAAATAAAATTTAATCCTCTCACTTATAATTTATGGAAAACTTAGACGTGAGACGTCCGTTTCACCGCGATATCTAAAGTGTCGTGAATAAATCCGCGGCGAGCTAAAACTGTCAAGAATTATCTCTGTCAAATGTCTTGTTTCCACGCATGTGTCCATTTAGAAGTTTTGCTAAGACTTTCTAGCATGATTTTAGAGAAAAGGGGTTTGCCATTATTGGCACTTTATCAATTATTGGCGTCCGCTTTCGATGATAATGTGGTTTGCGGAAAGATTCATTTGGGTTCTGTTTACCAGGAGAATGTGTAAAATGTTTTTGTCTGTTAATTCTATGAATATTTTAGCTGGAATTAGTATGCCAGCTAATTAAAATACCATTAAGCATTGAAAGAAATTAATTTTAAGTTTAATTATTTGTAAAGAATTGTGCCACTGCTATAGGATGATGCATAATTAACATTATGATTTAAGTAAATGACTTTTTATATTATTTATTTCCTTCATTTTTAACGTTAAATGCAATTCATGAAAATAAGTTCGAATCGTGTTTATAATATCTGAAATTGACAATTTTTGTCTTTTGCCTGGTAGTGAACTTCCCATTATAAAAATCTTAAGTTTTTTTTTTTTCCTGTTTTGTTTTGTTCCATTGGCTAGATCTAGCCGTTTGTAAGCATGGCCAGTACTAACTAAGGCTGAAAGCAGTAGTCTCCTCAGTATGGAGGCTCCTAACAGGTGGGCCGACAATCAGAATGACTAACCACTCTCCTGTTTGGGCGGCAAGTGTTGGCTACTCAGCCCGAAAAACAAATTCTATAAAAGAAAACAGTTATTTGCTATTTAACGCACAAGACTAATTATGCGCTACCTTATACATGTGAGGTTATATTCTAACGTAAATACGAGCACTTATTATATCTGGCAAAGAATAATTACCGAGCAATTACAGCAAATGGTTTCGGAAAAACCGACTAAAGTAGAGAATCTAAAATAAACATTCAAATACAGAAAAAGGTAAGTTTTTATGTGTTAAAGTGTAAGATCAACTATATTTCTCATAGAATTTAAAAGTATGTATTTAACTATGAGTCGTTAGTATCATCGAAGACTTCATTTCAATACCTGAAAGATCAGTTTAAAAAATAAATAAACTGAAATAAACTGAATATATATATATTACATATAAGCGTTATGAGCTATATATATTAGCTTCCGAAAAGAAAACATTCGACAACAGAATAATTGAGTGTTACAAAACACCCATGCGTTATTTGAAAGGTGACATGCCGCAAAAGTGAAGATAAGTTATGAGCGTTATATGCATTATAAGAGATATACGTTATCGCCGAATATAATATGAAAGCAAACTTTCGGTAACTTGATATTTTAGAGAGACATAAACGTTATAAAAATAAGGGTTATAAAAGTAATTTATACAACGCAAAAGTGAGACTAAATTATAAGTATCATATCCATTATTATCTGAAAAGCAAACATTCGACAACATGATACTTTAAGTGTTTGCAGTACCCGTCCCTGATAAGAGTTATAAAAATAAGTTATAAGTCTCATTGATAGAACTGATATATTTACAGAAAATGTAAGCACTATCGATTCTATTAGCGATTATAATATATAACACTGAGGCGGGGGTATATATGATTTGAAAAGTTATACGAACACAAAAGGTAGATAACGCAAAAGTAGGGAACGAAACTAATAGCCTAAAATATTTCCTTAACAAGGTGCGTAACATAAGCTTTAGAAATATTTTTTGATTAATTTCAGTTATGCAGCAAATGTTCATAAGATTATGATTTGAGTACATCACATGCTACATGTGTTTTAAATTATGTCAATTAGATGTGTTATTAAAATTTGAAACGATTCTATCCTGAGGTATGTTAAAAATATTTAATTTGCTACGATATTACTGCAGATTTTTTTAATTACCACTGTCATGAACCTGGTGTATTCTGAATTAAATATAATTTAAATTATATCAGTTAGTTAGATAAAGCGCATTTATTGCTGTTAAATCTCCTAACAAGTTAAGCATCAATTGTAATTTGAAAGAGACATCAAAGATCTTATTTAACATCGAATATCAGAATTCTATAAAATGATTATTGCCTATGCGACGTAAAAAAACTGTAGCAACTGTCAGTGTTTACCATGCATGATAAATGACGTGCAATTTTACCTAACGTAATTAACTGATTGGACTGATTGGTGTGCGCAAAAAGTAGAAGCAATTTTTTCATCTCTGAAATGCCGTAACGAAGAAAATGAAATTTACTATCCTGCTATCTCATTCGTAAATAATTTTAACAATCGTTATTTACCAAAAAGGAATTTATTTCAGCTTATTTAACTCCTAGTAATCTTACACGGATTATTTTAAATTAGTGTCATTGTTCGTTTGCCTGTTTGCTTTCGCCATATTTTGCACGCATACTTGTATATGACAGCAATATAATAATTCACAACGATATTTGCAAAATTTGTAACTAAATTAAGTTTTAATAAATTTTAAATAATAATAATCAAATACGCATTAGGGAAAAAAACTCAAATCACGCTTTTAACGTAAACATAGAATTAATGGTACAATGGCAAATATACAGGTCTAATAAATTAACTTTGTACCGTGTTAAAATAGCTTATTTAATATGGAAAAACACCAAACTTTACTTCACTTCAAGTAGAGGGCCTTCACAGAGCACCTTTCTGAAAGAAACAAACCAGTATTTACATTACATGTAGGACACCCAAGTTAATTTCGTCTACCCAGAGCTTTCTTACAAGAATAAAACCCGAGATGGACTACCAGTGTTTCGTAGCCTATCCACTTGGCTTTTGGTAATCCGTTCACATCATGTATTTATATAGACGATAAAAGCCTTTTCTATGACTTTACTGGAAATTATGTTACAAATTAATCTGTGTTTATTTGCTTTAAGTAATTTTATAAAGTAACGCACACGCCTATAGTAAATATCTAAATACTCTTATTTTATCAGTAAAGAAATAAAATCCAAATATAGACTATTTTTCAACACAAATTTTATTTATATAGGGCAAAAAACTAAATCTTACGTTTAGCAACTATGTATTATACAATTCAAAATAAAATGCACATATATATATATACTTAAATCAATTGCACTTCGTTTTGCTGCATCTTCAGAAAATCTATTAAATTCTGCTTTGACTGACGCATGAATATCTTTTTAAGAAATATACTTTTCCCTAAACCGCTTAAAACTACATTTTAAGGGTTAGCTTAGGCTTATGATTCATGTCTTATGTATTAAAACTGATGATTTTCCGATACGTGGATTTTAAATTCTTGGAAAAAAATGGCAAGCACACATTTACTTTTACATAAATACATACTTCCGTCTCTATACGAAAATGCAGTGTCTCTAGGGAAAATATAAAATTCTGTATATCCGAATTATTTGAATGGACCGCAGTCCATTCGAATGTTTGGAAGACTCAAATAATTTGATTATTTTTTATCTATTCCTGTTACACCAAATGCGTATTTTCTAAATTGCCTATGTAGGACGTTTTTCTTGTTATGTTTTATGCTAGTAAAGATTATAAAGCTGAAAACGAATTAAAAAAAAATTTTGAACAAAACTCAATATACGTTTTCCGAAGAAATTGGTAAGTCTTTTTATTTGAATAAACACAAAACCATTTCTATTTTGATCGTAATAAAACCTTTATTTTATTACATTTTATTATGCAGTTTTAGTAACCCAAAGGGGCAATTTTCCCAGATGGGTTATTAATTTCGTTTTGGCATTTTGCTTGGTTCACTATAAACGGCGTTTCAGATTTCAAGTTGTTGCTAGCAAATATTAGAGCCCTGTATTATAATCAATTCATGTAGAATCTGCATTAATGTATATGTGTTTCTCGCACTGTAAAACAAACAACGGTACCTAGAGCTATTAAATTTTGAATAGCGTAGTCCTCCACCCGAATATGGACACATGGAAGCCTGAATTTTGAATTTCGAATTTGTTTTATGGTGTATTTCATATTTTGTATACTTTTAATGGATTTTTGATTAACAAACTCAACGATTTCTAAGCTAACAGTGGCAACACTGTACCGAAAATAACATTTTTACCTCCAGCGCATAAAGCTGTGTATCGGAAATTCTAAAAATATGATCTTTAAAAATTATTTTATGGTATTGCTGTTGAATTGAATTTCATGGTTTAAGTGCTCAGAACGCGATATTTAATAAATAAATGTAACACAAAAAACATTTAAAAAATGCCCCTTTGGACATAATATAAAATCTGAAAGCATTCAGATTTTTTTAAAATTTATCTTTAACTAAGACTAATTCCATAATCTTGTTTTTATTTTAACAATGCTAAAATTCAATAAAAATAAATTAGTAAATCTGTATGCAATATTTTTAGAATTATCAACAATTTTAAAGTTGTTTAAGTGCCGCTAAGCCTAATAATTTTTTGAATGCGGCCATTGCTTGTTTACACTTGAAACAGCAGGATAGTGTATTTGTTGCCAATCTAGAGAAACATAGCTTCGCAACAACAAAGAGAATGCCTTCATTTATTATTGCGAATTAAATCATGCTTAATCTTTTCTGGAATTTTTTCGAGGAAATATGTGTTTAAGATTTACTTCGTAATTTTTAATACAGATATTTTGAGTTTTTATGTATTTTTGCCTTGTCGCGAAGTGAGAACTGAATTAATTGAATGAGAAATACTTAATCGTCTGTGAAAAACTGTTTCTTTTTTGTTTTGTTTGCTTAATTTCTTTTATATATCGTTCTAGCTTTATTATAGTATTTGAATATAACATGTGGAAAAAATTAGATAATTCTTTAAATGATATAAATTTTGTACATTCTGAGTTATAAAATGAACGAAATATAATACTGTTAAGTGAACCTAGCGCCAGAGTGTCGCTATGGTAAACAAATAGAGTGAATTTTAAAGAATGCATTTATTCTATTGTGGTTTATGCGCTATCGGCGAAGTAGATTTAATTCAATCCAATAAGTTTAAATGAATTGCAAGAAAAAATGCGTATAATTTAATATTCCGTACAAGGAAGTCATGTGGTGCACACATCAGATTTTTTTTACTTGCGCAAAATAAAACGCATAATCTATCTCTATTGAAATAAATCTGATGTAAATTATTATTATGTAAAACAAAATAATACAACTTCTCGAAGAGTAAACAAATAATTATCTGCAAGATAAAATGTTTTTAAAAAGGCTATGCATAATATACAGTTACATTTTCATTAATGCTTATGGGCTGCATAATTGTTGAAAACTTACAACTGTTCACTTATTCAATTCACATTCATCTAAATTAATTTATAGCTTTTTAAAAATATCTGATATATAATTTTCAAAAAGTTATAAATCTCCCGTTTTACAATATTTCATTTTATAAAATATTTAAAATGCATAAATAACGTCCCAGCTTCATTATACTTAATCGAGAAACGAAAGCTGTGGAACCGATTAACTAGAGTTCTAAAACATAAAATCCTGACAATTAGAGATTCAGATGCCTGGAGTCCAGATAGCTAAGTTCTATTTTTTTTTTTTTTTTTTTTTAAATCTGGTTAACTGGAGATCTACTTATCTACGGTCTGAATATGAATTGATGTCTGAAATACGGATACTTTAAAGCTCCAGATATCACCGGAATGACTAGAATTTCAAATATATGGTATCCAAATATCTGGAATTTCGAAAGTCTGGAACCAGTTATCCGAATGTCTGGAGTTCGAATAATTAGAGTTCCAAATGCCTTGTATACAGATACCTGGGATTCAAGATGTCTGGAATCTAGGCAATCGACGTTTTGCTTATTTGGACTAAAGCTAATTGAAGTTCCCCTTACTTGGAATAAGGATAATTTGTCTGTGATTTCTGGATGCCTGGAATATGTAAAACTGGAGTTCTAAATGTCCGCAATTCAGATGATTAATTCCAGGAGTCTGAAACCGAATATCTGAAATTGCGAATGTGTGGTATCCGAGTAATTAAAGTTCTGAATGTCTGAAATCCGAATAATTGTATTTAAACTGTAACTGATTCAAGTTGAAAGATGTCTACATTGCATTTCAGAAAAAATCTTGGAATCGTTTTCTAATTTTCTTGTAGTTCAGCACATATTAGCACATATTTAAATTAAAACAAAATTATACTGAAAGAAAAAATAAAGATTTTAGGTTACAGCCTTTTTTCATTGAATAAGAAAGTGTTAATTTTTTTCAAAACATATAATTTTTATTTATTGTCTTCCCAGCGTAGAATATAAAATAGTTTCTTAGCAAAAAACATGTAGTTTATTTTTTATCTAACAGTTTAATCTTAATTCGCGAAAACTGCGTTTTAATTAAATTTTCCTTAAATTGCACATTTTTATGTTTTTTCTTCTTAGAAGTTATTAATGTCATGACTGAGAAAACAAATAAAACTGGAGCAGAAAAATACATAATAATAAAAAAAGGCTTAATATCTTTCGTTAAATCTATTCTTTCAAATAAAAATAAAAGCACATATTTAAATTAAAACAAAATTATGCTGAAAGAAATGAGAATATGAAATAAAGACTTAGGTTACATTTGTAACGAATTTATCAGTTTTTAAAATCTCCTAATTTCTTAACTCTATTACCACGGTAATGATCTTTCATTATCGTTGCTTTAAAAACTAAAAATTATTATTAATGTATTCTAACTCTAGCTTCGTCGTTGAGATAGCGTTACAGGTGTTAAGACAGAAAAATTGGATAGTAGTTATTTTAATTTTCAAAACGTTAATTATTTTTTAAAACGTCGAACACGTATTAAACACGATAAAGACTTTTCATTATGATAATTAAATTTAATACTTTTGCCTCAAGTAATGATTTAATGAATGGTAATTTTTTACCGGAATAAAATTGTCTTCTGTGCACTTAACGTATTTGGATATTGAACGGCGAATAATCACAGGAATTCGTGATTTTTTTCCCCTAACAGAAACTCATTATTATTAAATATTATTTTAAGCGAGGTAATTCCAACTTTTTCGTCAGGACACATTACATCATTGCACTTCGCAATATTTTATTAATTACTGATACCCATGACAGCGTTTATTTTAATTATGACTCTGTTTCATTCGATCCAGTTTCTTTGTTTGTCACTTTATTCTATTGTTACACGAAGGCCCCAAAAGCACACAAAATATGTACTTAAGCGATTTATAATTATTATGCTGATCTAACGGAAACGGTAAAAGGTTAACCAAATTTCGAAAACTTACACAAGTTAAATCTGGCCTTCAAAAACGATCCACTGAAAAATAGGCCTTTTCTGTGTTTATCCTTTGATGCCAATGTTTGCAGTATGAATAGAATGTTTTCTGAGAATATTTTAATGTAAGTATGCCTAGCATGTTTTCCCTAAATGTCCCTTCTGGGATAAAATTCTGAATTTTCAATGTGTACAATAGAAAATTGGGGAGAGGAGCTATTAAAATGGCAAATCTAACGAACAGAGACCGCTATAAGTTTCGTTTCAACCAAAGTTTATTGCTTCTTCAAAACTCTGTGATTTGCAGTGATATGACGATGTCCAAAAGATGTCTTTGCAACAATTACCCTCTGTCGAATTCTTCAAAAAGTCATTATAAAATGTAAATATGACAATCTGAATTGAAGATATGAATGTTTGCTACACAATTCCCTTCATTTCGAAAAAATGATCATCATTGCTTTTATTAAACCCTAACTTTTTTTGTCGTCTTTGGTTTTGGAGGACTTAAGATACTCCATTTTGAATCTTGTTGCTTCGTCTCATTGTCTCTGTCATTAAAATACTTCATTTTGCAGCCTGTTAATTTGTCTGAGTGCAAGAGCCATTCATATCCATTGGAACAAGTGCAAGAGCTAATCATATCCATTGGAACATTAACTTCGCCGATCACTAATTTTTATAATATGAAGCCTGTTGCTTCTGTTCAAAATATTTGTTACAAATCAAACTCCCGTTCCCTTTGATGACCATAACGACCATTCAAAACAGATCACTATGTCATTTAAGACATTGATTCAATAGGTACTAGCAGATATTCAAGCTAGATCGCAGTCAGTGCGATCTAGCTTGACTCAATTGCTAACCAAGCATTCTAGTCATAATGCAAGTTCTGGAATGAGTGCTTAAATGCAGTCCTGAACTATTCTGAAAGAGCCAAGATTAGATTTAACTCACTCTACGTTCTGAAACATGGAAGTATAGGATTTTAAATTAGGCGAAAACAGGAATTTTAAATTGGCATAGATTTTGAACAAACGTGTTTTTGTTATTTTAATTAACCAGTTACTATGATCTAGACCTTTGATTTGTAGTTTTTGCATTAAAATTTCCGATATTTAAATATTCAGGCCGGTTAGGTTGTGAGCGAACTTCGCGTTAATGTGTGTAGCCTTTTTGCAACTAGCTTATTTAAATTAAAATTTTACATTTTAACTTACTGTTATTTTAAGTTATCTCTTCATAAGTGCTAGCCGAGTTGTAAGTACTAGTGCCTTCTCTTCTTCTTTAATTTGAAATAGTCTTTTATACCCTTCTCAAGGCTCAATTGTTATTTTAGACTTAGAGATAATTCGATTAACGTCCATTAAGAGTTTGAGATGATCATACAAGTGAGACCAGGGTTTAATTTCTGAAAATAGAAGTACCAGAGCCCTACGGAAGGCCATCAGGAAAAACGAGTAAAAATAAATAAATAATAACTAATAATAAAAAAAAAGAAAATCTGAATGGTTTCAGATTTTAAATTACGTCCAAAGGGCGTTTTTTAACATTTTGTGTGTTACATTTATTTATTAAATATCACTTTCTTCGCACTTAAACGATAATATTTAAAAAAATGAGCATTAAAATGAACATATCTTTAGAATTTTCGATACAGAGACTCACGCGTTGGAGATAAAAATGTTTTTTCTGTACAACGTTGCCATTGCTCGCTTTGAAATCCTTGAGTTTGTTAATTAAAAATTTGTTAAAGTTTTACGAAATATGAAATCGATAATAAAACAAATTCCAAATTTCAAATTTGGTCTTGCACATGCCCATATTGGTAGGAGGATTACGTCATTCAGAATTCGATGGCTTTATGTACTGTTGTTTTATCACAATGCGAGAAATATATATATATTTATGCAGATTTCTCATTATTTAATTTCTTTGAATATAACAGAGGGCGATAATTCTTTGTGGCAACAGTTTGTAAAGTGATTCACCGTTTGTAGTGAAACGACGCAAACGAAAACAATAGTCCTAATGGATAATGAAACAATAAATTAAAATACTTGATCTCATCTCATTTGGCTGGGCTGGAATTGCAATTTCACACAAAAATAAAAAAAAATTATAAATTTAAGCCCTGGATAGCTAGTATAATGTAGTATTTCAATGTATTGTATGTATTTTAATGAAATACTGTTTGTAACATTTGTATTTCGAGAACCTTTAAAAAGATAGCTCTACTTTTATATCAAAAGAACTGCACAGGCATTGGCGCCTTCAGCTTAACCAGTTGAACAGTCGAAAATGCTTTCACTAAACTAACTAACACTAGCTGCTAACTTTCACTAAACTGCTTTAACTAAAATGATAAAAATTAAAACTATTAAAAACGTCACTTAATGAGAATACAGAGAGTGCTATAAATAGTAACAGAATACGGTGGGCATTTTGACAGAGGACATACCGATACGAAAACAAAGAAGAGAAGTGTCCAACACTTTTTGACCACACCCCTGTACCTGGTTACAGCTATTAAGCAATATGCCACAGAAAACAAAAATTCATCCGAAGGCGAAGGTTAGCTGAGAACACAGTAAAAAGTTACAATTGTTATCTTTAGTTATTTGATTTTATGCTTCTAAAACATATCCCAGTGTTCTGTTCTGAGAGAAGACATTAGCGTTGGAACAAAAAATTAATCCGCTGTCGTAAATTCGTTGCATTTCCTGCACAATAAGCTTTTCATATGTGGGTGCGGGCTTTTTTCCTTATAAGTCTCAATCTCTGTGAAAATGTTTTTACCCAGAGAAGAACAGGCATATATTCAGAAACTAGAATCAATTGCTAACGCGTACTTGTTATTAAATAATATTTATCAGCTAAAATTGTGCTTCACTTACATGAAAGGTTTACCACAACCTTTTTCCAAAGGGTGTTTACGCATTTTTAGAACGATTCCGGAGCTACTTAATTAATATATAAAAAGTAAAGAGTGTTTTACCTGCCTGATCTTATAGCCTTTTTTCTGGATAAGTAAAGTCTGCATTTTGACTTACACTATAGAGGGACATTTGGTTGAATTTCCATATTGATTTCCATTCTTTTTCCCCTACTTTCCAGAGTCCATCTATCGTGGTGGATTTGTGCTGAGAAAAAGCTCTTTTCAAGAGACCAGAAGCAAAATAATTCATAAAGTAAAATTCAAAGACTTCGCAGGAATACGTTGAAAAAGTATATATGCAATACATATATCAGTTTTCATTTTGTCAAGGAATGCAGTGGTACTTTTCGAAGTATGACTTGTTGCTTTGTCTTGGTGAGATTTCACTCTTTGAAAATCATTAGGATAAAGAAATGCGATTTCTTCTGTAGATATCGGAGGTAAAACTTTCTGTTGATAGTACGTTGAGTTGAAATTAATATTTTATTCACGCTTCTCATTTTTAATTTCCAATTGTAAGAAAATCTTACAAACGAAAACCCTTACCGAAACTTTCTTTGCATGAAGGGAACCAACTTTGTACTTTTTTTTCTCTTCCTTTTCGATAATAAATAAGCCTTTTTGTTTGGTTGCAGTAATTCAAGTAAACCCATGCTTCATCAAGGGCCCCAATGTATTTCCATTTCTCCTGCTAAATAGTTTTCAGACAGGGTTCTAAAAGTTGTTCTATGTCGAGCCATATGCCTCAAGAAATACTCAAGAATATTGCGTTTTTTAGATTTCTTAATTGTAAATCTTGGTTTATTTTATTTATTGTTGTTTCAGATGCATTAAGAGACAACCAACGAGTTAACCTTAGAAATATTAAAAAGAATGCGAGCGCTTACTTTTTCCAGGTGGCCATTTGGAGCCTTTTTTCCATGTAGAAGTAATGATTGAGATTTTCCCCTTTCGGATTAACGATGTTGGTTATTATGCTCTTTTCCATGCATTTTGCAACTGTTTTGAATTATGCAATAGGAATATTTTTCGCCGAAAAGTGCTGAAATATATCCTTCCATCCACAGCTTATTTGCATGCGGCATTTTGAAAGAAGAATCAATTTAAAAGTAGCAGACGATGTTATCGTCTCAAATAATAAACTGTTGCCAAAATGTTTTATTCCAAAACATATACTTTTTAAAAATTCTTTATAGAAAATTCGTTTTAAAAAATGTATTCTCTGTATTTATAATTTCTCTGTATTTAGGTGCAAATTAAGCTCTGATTGGGACTTAACTTTGGGAGCTAAGCGGGAGTTTCGAACGTAAACAAAATTGATACTAGTAGACTCATAATGTTAAATATCAAGAAACGCATTCAAAAATTTATTATAAGTTTAAAAAAGGGTTGTTTTAATATAAGGCTCATTATATAGTTCACCAAATTTATTTCTTAAAAAATTAGTAATGGTTTCACTCTCCAGTGGGCACGATACCAGCCAAACAGCCTAATTTGATGTAGTCTTACCTCCTAATGAGAATGTATCAGTGAACAACTTAATTTCATTAACTGGAGACAGAAATGATTATAAGGTCTATTTTAGAAGATCCTTTTAGGAGGAACTAACTTGCATTCATGATACACATGGGAAAAACTTGGAAAATTTTGGCCTTGCACCCAATTGTCTCACTATGCTATTACTATTATGTACTAATTAATATTTTAAAATTTTGAAACTATGTGTTATCTCACCAATACTACAAATATTCAGTAGGGGCACTGTGACTTATAATTACGTTGTTCACGCTGAATATTTCCATGCCCGAATGTGCAAGAAGTTCAACGTCAATGTTTTAAGTAATTTATTAGAGCTTCGCTAAATGTTTAACATCTTTTTTTCTCTACCTATTTTTTTCTAAATAATGTATGTATATTTAGCTGCTGTTTTTTGAATTCATCTAATAAAAAACTATATTATAGAAGTCTAAAAGATTTCTCACCGATAATTTATCAAATTTTTAGAATATGAAAGGCCCCTACCACT
Organism: Stegodyphus dumicola; assembly: GCF_044657685.1. NCBI lineage: Eukaryota > Metazoa > Arthropoda > Arachnida > Araneae > Eresidae > Stegodyphus > Stegodyphus dumicola. Next base: position 64,453,023 of record NC_140779.1, read on the forward strand.
GGCCCAGTAGTTAAGCTCGTTGAATGCTGAGAGTTCGCCTTCACTTCGAACCCAGGCAAATGGACTGGCTGCTTGATTAATTTTCCTGACTTTACACATGTGTAAAATGAATACGAGCTAGTTACCCTTAGAAATTCTTTCGCAAAGGCATGACTTCCATTAGGCAGATAGCCTTCATGTCCTTTGCATTATTCAGATAATGAGACCTAGCATTAGAATACACCGAGACTCGAATCAATTGCTAGTCATCCAACTGTAAGCTAAACATGCTAACCACTTTCACCATAAAAGTGCGCACGGCGGAAATGAGATAATTCCTTATATTTTCTTCCATTTATAGGGTGACTGGATAGGTGCACGAGAACGTTTGAACAAATTCAACTGGTGATTAATTATCTTCCACCATATTTTAATTCAAGTGAGGCTATATAAATTATCCAAAACTAAGAAGCAGAAGGACCGAAGACAAGAAAAAAAAACTACGTTATCCCCAGAATTTCAATTACATGTGGTATTCCAGCGCCAGCTGGGCGAGAAAACCACTTACATCACGAAACCACGCTCGAGGAAATGCAATAATTCTTGGCAAAGACAAATATTTTCATATTTTGGCTTGCAAATCTGTTGTACTACCCTTGGCTTTGTAATATTTTGGTTATTTCATACGTCCGTCATTTCAGAAGCAGATCTGGGGCAATTTCAGTTTGCAGACGGACTAGGGTGATGGAACAACAAAGCTGTGGCTTTACGCGAAAATACGGGATCTTAAAATGATGTATTAATATAGGAAATTACTTATATACTTTACTATTATACAGATATAAAAATACGGAACCTTAAAATATTTCCTATTGAGATAAATAGATGTATGTTAATCGCGGGTTATTCAAGTGTTAAAATAAATGTTACCGACAGCTGCGTCGTTTGCTTTTTGAATAGTTAATTCAGCTGACTAGTTTGCTTTGTTTCCCACCGTCTTCTGTTTTAGTTGTTGATCAGCTATGAATTCGCAGATTCTCTACATTTTCTGCCTTTATAGAGGGGTACTTCCTTAATTCCTCACATTCAGCACCCATGGAAGCCTCACCGGTGGTCGAATGTTTAAAACCGGTGAATTTTGGTAGTTCGACGTGGGTTCGAACCCAGCAATCGGGCTTGGTTCTATGGTTGGTTCTTGTCGTTTTCCGTAGGTATAAGGTGAATGCGAGCTATTTTTGATTAGAAAAGTCCTCTCTGAAGATAGATAACCCTTGTAGGCTTTGAAAGCACATACCTTGTGTGTTTTAATTCAAGTAACCTAACCAATATATACGACTTTTGTCTTTTGTTATCTTTATATACTGAAGTTTCATATTAGGCTGCAACTATTCAATTAACAGTCTTGTTATTACTGAAATTATTCTGAATGGCTCATTTTATAATACTCATAACTTTTCTGCTTTGATAATTTAAATGTTGAATGAGAAATCTGACACCTCGTGGATCGGTAACAGCTTGTTTAGCTCCTCAAAGAAAATTTTATAAGCGACCAAATGAATAAGAGGCGCTGAAACCTATTAGCTCGACTTGGGTTTCAGTTCCGGCATATGGGACGGCTGTATGGATATTTTCATAGTTTTCCCCATGTTCAATGTGAATGCCAGCCAGTTTCTCTTACATAATTCTTTACTAAGGCAACCTTACCCCTTAGATAGCTGTAGTACGCTTTGCCAGAAGTGCATATTCACCATACTTAGCTAGCAGCATGTTCACCATATTTTGCTTTGTAAGTACATTAAAATTATTATTAAGAGGAATATTAATGCCTTACATGGGAATTAGACAAAAGTGTAACCCAATGTCAACGGTGGTTTTATAAATTCCGAGCCGGAAACTACACCCTAGAAGAGAATTTACCTGGGAGATCTGTAGAGCTTCAGGAAGGCGTCGTGTAAACCTGTTGACACAAGATCCCAAAATACCTGTTGAGAAACTAACTAAGGATCAAGAAGACTATATTTTAGATTTAAATAACTTTGTTTATCTTAATTTTTAAAAATAAAAAAGTATAAAATTTACATTATCTATAAAATGACTCAATAAATTCTAAACGTAGTATGAAATTTTATGCTTATTCTCAGGGCAAAATATCTCAGATGTTTAAAAAAAAAACAGAAATGAATGGATCCAGTAGAATTTTACCCTTGGAATTATTTGCTGTTCTCTCTTACACGGAATAGGACAATAAAGATTTACCATTTCAAAATGTGAGCCACACCAAAAATCACGCGTCGCAAATTACGCATTTCCATGCCGAGAGGTAAATTTGTTAAATTAAACATTCCCATTCCACAATTTGGCGACAAAATCATTGCTTTGGCGGCAACCCTGCCGGAACACAGATCCACGACAGAACACTGCCCCGAGCTATAATGGAAACTGTATAATTAACCCCGGCGGCAAACGCGTGTTCGAGGGAGGGATGCTCTTCCCCGCGAAAGAGAGGTGCATTAACTTCTCTAATGGATGCCAGGTTGCATACATCCTTCCCTCTCCTGAAAAGGGAGGATGGAAGGATTTTGCTACCCCCCCTCTCTTCCATTCCTCTGTTTTCATGTAATTCAGGGGAATAGATGGATGGATGAATTGGGACTTCATGCAACTGGTTCTGGTTCGTCTGGTGCTTTGTATATGTGAACGCATACATTAAGCGAATCATATTTCAAAAACCAGATGGCATGAGGGGAGAGAGAGCAAGGAGTAGTTGGAATATTCGAAAATTAATTCCCATAATGGATAAATGAGTGTTAATACATGAAATTCTCATTAAATCCATTTCAGTTTTTTAAATAATTAGAAAATGATTCTTTTATATGTATTCACGCGCATAGATTTTTGATAAACTATATGACTTGAACTGGAAGGTTATTTTCTTGGAAATAATCACTTTTATGAATTCAATTCTTGTTTAATCGTGATAAATCTCAAATCTTAATTCTTAACTTGTCTACGTACACACGCATGTAGGAGAATTGCATGTTTGTATTGACGTAGTTACTCGTTAGACATACAGAATATAAGCCGAAATTGTATAAAATAAAATAGAAAATCATATTTTAAACTAAGCAAAATTTATCCGTTTATATATATATAATTGCTCTCGAAAAATACAACTTCGTATCAATTTCTCTGTTACTTCAATGCAGTTTCTTCAAAATTATAATATTATCGTCAGACTTTAAGTCCTGATGTAAACGATAGTTCACAAGTGAGAAAATAAGAATTCTGCATTTCGAGTACATAATATAGGGCATTAAAATGCTTTTATTAATTGTAGTAATATTATAAATGTTAATAAAATCTGCTGCCAACTATAAGTATTAAAATGTTGATTAATAAATACTTATATCGATTATTGAATTATGTTTATTATTTTTCGTAAGATCGATTGGTTTTACTATAAAGTTTTAACTACTGCACGCTGTATTCAGGAACAATGTTTAGAAATAAATTGTTAATATATTACTATTAGTTTCACTTTATTTTTTATTTAGAAATTCCCCTAAACATCCATTCTTTGAAGAAACAAAATAACATGTAAAATAAACAAAAAGAAACTTAATCAATAAAATAAAAATTAATAAACATCAAAAGTCTTTAAAAACTAGTCCTACGCATCTAAACCCAGCGGCCATTTGAAAAAAAAATTAATAAAATCCCTTAACATTTTAAAGCGTTTTAATTATCTATATTTATCCTATCTGCTCATTACGAAATTTGAAGTCTTTTCTATGGATTTTATAGTCTAATTCTTGTACTTTAAACCTTTTTAGCATATTCATTTCTAATGCTGCTATGGGTGCGTACGATAACAACAAGATTATTAAATCCTTAGTATCAGGTGAGGAAGATTCAATCGTGTGAAGAACATACTGCCTACATACGCCAAAATAAAATTACTCTTTTACCTAATTTTAAAGAATAAATCCTCTGGCACTTCTCATAGTCAAATGATGTTATCGCTTAATACATTTTTTATCTCTTTCTAATACCCGCATACGATTTATTGAACGACAATGTAAGCAGGTTTGATCAAAGGATAACAGCAAATGGCTGCTATGTAAACACCCCTCTCATAAACTGCATCCACAAATAAATTACAATGCATTTTATTTTCAGAAATTTTTGCTTTAATTCAAAACAATGAGCTAATTTAATCTCTAAATGGATTTTATTTTTCAGATATATTTTACTGATTATCAACTATGCTTTTGTTTATTAATAAATAAATGTAGAATTTCGGTCTAATAATGAAGGGATGTAACTTATGGGATTGTAGAATTTAGTCTTCTTTGCAATTGTCCAAACTCTTAGTAGACACTCAGCGACGTATCGCTAAGTCTAAAGTAACAATTAAACCTTCAGAAGTGTGTAAAATATCCTTTATTTATAGCTAAATAATAACAGAAGGCGCAGATTGTGCTTTCACACTCAGGCAATCACTGGTGGCGAGATAACTTAAGGTGACAGTCAGTTAAATGTAAAATTTAATTTCAAATAAGCTAGTAGCCGAAAGTTACACAAATCAATTTAACGTGAAGTTTTATCAAACCTTAACCCGCGTGAAATTCAACTATCGGCAATTGTAAAGGAAAGCCGAAAACTGCAAATCTTATTTTATCTAGCAATCGTAATAACGTGGCTTCGAAAGCATAATAAACTCTGTCGTACAATCTAAAAACCTCACCTTAAATACAAGTGAACTAAATTGCTCGCACAAATTCGCCCCTTAATATTTAGAAGTTTTTAAAATTTACCTGCACAACAGTCTCGTTAATGGCGCAGTTTTTACTCCGTTTCTGACGGAGATTTTGAAAAAAACCTGTTCCAAGCCCCAGTTCTCTTCTTTTGACCAAGCACTACAACTTCTACTTGTTTAGCAATGTATTAGCAACGCTTCGATAATACTGAACTAACTCCAAATGACACTTTAACCAAGGATGAATTTTTGAATAATTAAGGCTAAATATTGAGCGTCCTTATTTACCATCAAACTGTACAATGTTATTATAAAGCTTTCATTTAACTCACTTATGGTGTTCGGTAGGAAGAGAATTTTGTCATCGATTTTTAACCTACCTCGTAATAAGTTGTATAGTTCAAATTTTGTACGAGCACTGTTTATTGATGGCAATGCAATGTGATAAAGCGATTTTTTAGATTTTTTTATTTAATATTTAAACGCTTTTTCGCATATATGTACGTTTAACAAACAAAGTAAGCATATCAGAATTTTACTGTTTGAACCATTGAATAGAGCGTAAAAAATATTTTCAATTAAACTTGTATGAAAATTCTAACGTAATTTCTAAATTTGAAAAATTTTGAAAACCGACCGATTTTTTTAGATTATTTGATGTTTATGATTTTAAAGTCTCAACATCTAAAAGTGTATTGGCATAAAGTTTTGAAATTTTGACCGATTATAAAAAAAGCCTTTCGCCCTCTTTTAAAACAAGAATAACAAATATTAATTGAGCCCTTTAAAAAAAATGTGTCGCAGTCTGAAGCAGACGGGAAAATAAAGCTTATTTACCATACTCGTGTACTTGAGACAAAAAACAGAAAATAAAATGCGATTTAAAAAAGTTTTTATGCAAAACACTTTTATTAAAAATGGATATGATAATCAACGATCAAAAAGGGGAGTAGTAATTTATCATTTAAGTTAATAAGAATAAAAGATTAACTAATTCTATTTACAGAATTCTTTGCAATTAAAATAATAGATTTCGATATTAAGGCTAGGAGCCCTAAGTTTTATTATGCGCGATATAAAATTATAGAAGAATAGAATTATTTAATCTATTATTCCCATAAAACTCAAATTAAACATAAATTATTTTTCTCCTTTTAGTGCATTAATTATCATATCCATTTTAAATAAAAGATTATTGTATAAAAATCTTTCTTTGTACTGCTCTTTATTTTTATCAAGTCTACTTTTTAGACAAGTTTAGGTATTTTATTCAGGAATTCATTATTTTCTTATATCATTCGTCGAAACATTGGAATTTGTTACAAATACGCAAATAATATATTAGTTCTTTAGAATCACTGAATCACTGTGGATGTTAATGTAGGTGGCTAATAAATGGAGGGGCATTAATCTAGGATGAGGTTCGGATATTTCGGGTTTTTCACTCCTTCAGGGAGAGAAGCATATAAAAGCTTCCGGGAAAGAAAAAAATCTCGCATGGTTGTTGGGATGAGAAAGGGATATGAAGCCCCACTCCCACCATAGATACGGTCCCATGTGGGGATGTCGATCAAAAAAGGGACGAGGATATAGGGTAAAGTCTTACTGGGCCATCTACGATAAGCTTGTCCAGATGCACACGTAATGAGTAAAATTATAAGGAAATATTTTTATTAATGTGTTCCCCGGGAATTGCTTTTAGACTTCCACATATTTTTAAATCATAAGCGGACTGTATATCCTAATTAAAAAATAATAATTTTATTAGCATTTGCCGGCTTTAGAGACCTGATCATAAGTCTTTGTCTTTTAAATTAAATTCGAGTATTTGCATTTATTATGGCTATTTAGCATTAAATAAATAATTTTTTGAAATGGAGAAGAAAAATTATGAAACAGGATTACGTTCATCAATAATATATGTTGCTTTTCCATTAGAAATGAAACTTTTGTTTCCTGTTTGAACACATGATATTAAAGCTTGCACATTTCTCTGGATTGTACAATAGCTGTCAATCCGAAACACGCAGAGGCGAGTATAACATGAATGAAATAATTCCCAGGCTTTGTTCATCATCACCATTATCAAATATTCTAGAGCGTATCAAGAGAGGCTGGATCTGCACCATTCATAACTTCGATTCCGTCATTCCGTCATGGATAGATAATGTGTTAAGCGGAACAATGCACGCCTACTACTGGCGTCAGATGAGCGGTGAATTCTTGTTCCTGGGATAGCCCTCAACCAATCCCATCTCTTTTACGCTCCGATGCGGATGTTAGGACCATGTGGGTTTTGTCATCTGGTGAAAAGGCCTTGATTCTACGCTAGTTAAAATTCTCAGTTGTGCGTTTTATTATAGGTGAATGATGCGATTAGTATCATATATAGCAACACTTTTAAATATTTTATAAGTAAGGTTTAGGTATATACCCATATATTTTAAGAGTAAATAGAGTGATAAAACAGTACCAAATTTGGGAATACATGATAATGATATGAAACTGCAAAAGTAAATTAAAAAAGGAGGGTTTTTAGTGACATTTGTAAATTTGATTAATAAAGTGTAATTTTAAAGTTTTTAATTCTATAGCTATGTAGGAGTTCATTTCAATTTATATATTATTTTTATGTAAACTCTTTCCTTAACCTTCTATTTCTTCCATCAGCCATCCACAGAATGCAAATTAGTTTGAATATAAGTAGCGAGCGAATTTGTAGTTTACAGAGAAAGCCGTGAGAGCTTTGTGCGCTGTCATAGTTTCGGTGAATGATTTTGAATAGTTAAAACTAACGGATTAGAATCCGAGCCAGCTAAAGCCCGTTTATTTAGGAAGTTGAAAGCTACTTGTTGTGTTATACATATTTAATTATTGGAATTTTGGAGGGGCTGCAAGTAACGCTGGCTACTTTTCGTTATATTTTATATATGCGACAAAATATAGTTTAAAAAAACATTTGAAATTTACCATTTTTCTGTGTTATTGGCTTTTATTTAAACTTTTAACAAGTGCAAAGACGAGAATTTTCTCAAGCACGGAGAGATATAGCCTTATAGTTAAGGTTTTTTAAATTCTATTCATATTACACTGAACCTGGATTCAAACAGGATTAGAATCCCAAACATAACATCATTAAAATGAAGTGACATTTGCAAGGTTATTAAAAAAAATTTAAAAACTTTCCTAACGGTATATCATGATCAGGAAATTGGTTTAATTATATAAAAATATATTAGCTGCAGAAACGAAAGTTATCTGCTTGATACTTTATCTCACTTATTTGATTTTATAATTTAATGTTAATTGATATAATTAGTCATTGAGGCCATCCAGATACTGGAGACATACCTTAATAATTTCATTTATCATAGTAAAATAAATATTTGCAACTCTGCTTAAACTTATTGGCATCAATTGCATCAAACAGTACTGAATAGAAATAGAGCGCCTTTTAGTGAAAAGATAATTTAGTTTAATATTTAAAATACTTGAAATAAATAAAATGACATGCTATGCCATTTTAATGTCCATTTCTTAACAGGCACCTTGAATTAAGTGCTGCGAAACATATATGCGAAATATGATATAAAAGAATTTATACAATACGAAGTAATCATTTTATAAAGAATATGCCTTTTACTAAATGTAACTTGTTGCATTTCCTCAATGAGACTTTAAGCGATTTATCGCTCTGTCTAAGATGAAACACAGAAACGTAAGAAGGGTGTAAAAGACCCTTTTATTTAAAAATAATAAGCTGAACAGAAGGCACAACGGGTGCTTACAAAACAACCAGAAATTATGGGAAGAAGTCAGAATAGAATTTTAAATTTAAAACTAATACGAATGTCAAATAGTCAAAGGCTATGCAGAGATATTTAAAGAAGAATAGTGGTTGTTAAGTTTACACCGGTGGTAAAGTACTATCGGTGAGAATAAATCAATGCTAAAGACAGGAGCAAACGAGTAACGTGGCCTTCAGGAGGCAGAACACGTTCTATCTGAACAATCTCAAGCACTCACTTAAATACGCTCGAGCTAATTTGTATTGTGGAAGAAAAACGGGAAGAGAGAAGTAACAATACAGATTCAGAATTGGTTAATTAACATAAATATAATCTATAATTTAAATAATATTTTATTTGTTAGCCATGGAATAATAAAATGCTTAGAATCAATTTATGGGTGCAAGTAATGCATATAGTTTACTGCATAAATTACTAGGAACATAGCTAAAGAAAATCCATAACTAAGTATGGAGCAACAGTAATTATTAACAATAATTCATCTTAAAAGAATCCGTAATGTTATATTTTATAAAACTTGAAACCAAGTAAAAGACCTATTCCATAATATAAAAATTACTATCTTATAAAAGACTATACACAAATTACCAACCTATAAAAGACCTATTCTTCATACAACAGCTCAGGTAAATTGATGAGTCTATTAATAAAGGGTTATTAAAATATAAAATCAGAAAAGTTCAGTTTCGTTATAAAGTAACTTTTAGAAAGTAGCTAATTTCTTTCTAAAAGCGTAAATTCCTGTGTTAATTAGCAAAATTTATTGGTTAGGAAAAACTGGCTTTTCGATTTTGACTGCAAATATTCTTGAATGGAAATTTTTGTAGGAAACTGAAATTACTTAATAGTTTTCTACAATGAAGTTTTTAATTGTTTCACCATTAAACTGAGACGGCCTAACATTGTTTCTTTTTTTACTTTACTTAAAAGCAAAAAACCTTCCAACAGTTTACATGACATTTGATGAGAGGACATTTCTGAAATCATTTCAATGAATCTTTTAATTGAACATTATACCTAACAATGTTCAAGTAAAAGATTTACACTTACTTTACAAATTTAAAATTCTTATATACAAGATACATTGGCAAAATTCTCTATGCAAGGAAAGAATTCAAGAATCACCACTTTCCAGATTAAAAATATTGAATTTGGATATCTGTTAAGAATGTAAGCTGATTTCTTTTAAAATTACAATACATTAATCCTTTATCTGAAACTGAGTACAGAATAATTGACACATCTCCAAACCATACCGAAACTATGGTTTTAAATTTTAACATTCTAATCAAAGACAAGTGTCTGCCAGAAAAGAAGTTTTGGAATAACCCTTTTATAGATATTTATTAGGTTTCTCTTTCTATACTAGCCACATGAGCTCCACGGTTCACTAATAGGATAAAATGAAATTTAATATGCGAAGCCTTAAAAATATTCATGGCCTTGCATTAAGCAGTAGCGCGGAAAACTTACTTCCAGACGCTTTTGAGGCAAAGTTTTGAATATTTAATAAAGCTACTCGAAAAATCCAATCAAGATAGGCTTTCCAATCAAACTCTTAGTAAAGGGTAGAGGTACCAGCAAGTTTCACCATCGATTTGGATTAAGTACACGTTCGATGGCTCATCCACCGTCAAATCTTTTGTACTTAGCCAAATGACCGGTTCGGTGATAGCGATAGATCAAAGCGTCGAATAGGAAGAAAAACAAAAATGGCGAGGAAGGGCGGAAGAAAAAAAATTGTCACCGGAGCGTAGAATTGGGATTTCGCGAGGGTGTGTCCGCCGGTGGACAAAACGCGCATTAAGGGGATTGACCAGGATCCAGCACTATCATTTTAGAACGTCCACTCTGCGTTTTTGACAAACACTCTGTCAGTTGATGTCTGAGGGCGAGATCTATGGCATGTCCACTCTCTCCACGCAACTAGGATAGAATTGGGAATTGGTTGAACCAGAGGGATCGGCTGGTGGGGTGTATTCTGTAGGGAATGGGGTTCTTATGGATGTAAGGGATTCAAATTGCATTAGCCGTCTGGGCTTAGGGGGAGGATTTTGCCATTGTAGTATGAGAGCTTTTCCATTTTGTTTGAGAATCCCGGAGCAGAAGGCAACCCTATGTAAGTGCATAACAGACAAAACATTTCCTTTTCCAGAGGCTTTGTTATTGAACTAGTATTAAGCAGAATAATAACCTTTTCTAATAGAATACTGGAGACTTCGAAAACGCTGCATAACTGTGCGAAGGAAACATTGTATTAAGTCATTTTCATTTCGATAAAATTTCTTTATTTCTAAGCTTCATTAGCTTCATATCGTTATTTCTTTGTTTCTGAGCTGAGAAGTAGAAACTATCATTTATTGGATATAGCATCATAAGTGTGCCCGTCCATTGAGGAGACGATTCTGGTTTCGATTCCAGTCGAGATGTTTGGTGTGTTACTTTTATTGAATTTACATATGTTTCTTTTATTCTCGCCCATAACTTTCTTCAGTGTGCCACATGCTTTTAGCTTGCGTGTATTTATATCTTGCACCAAACAAACGCTTTTTACGCTTTTTACAGTTAAAAGCACAAACTGCCACCGAAATTTTAAGAGATATAAGTAACGCATGCATATTATAGCTCAAACATTAGTAATACTTTAAAGTCATTCATCGAAAGAATATGCTTTTTAATATCCGATTTTGGAATTTCGAAAGTTTTTGAAAGTTTGATATACACGACTTTCGAATCACACTGTATTAAACTTTTTTTATAGATGTAAATATTTAGTTGCATCTAAGAAATTAAATGTCTTATTTTTAAACTATAAATACTTAATAACTGGATAATTACTTCATTGGTTCTGGCAAAGCACTGTAGGCTATCTTTCCTAGGATAGGATGAATTCTTTCGTAGAAGATTTAAAATCAGCCCGTATTCAAGCTATACGCGAGTTAAACCAAAACTTGACAAACGGACAGATCACCCACTTGTCGAGAAAGGAATTAGTATTGTTCAGTTAACTCATTCATTGGGCTCTAGTGATGTACTTTTAAGATGATTGTAGTTGACAGCATTTGTGCAATTACTTTGGCCAATGAAAATGTTTTAATTGTTGCAAAATAATCTATTCTACAGAATTCGCAGATATTTTCTTATAAATATATTTTTAATATGAATAAGTGTCTGGTTAGATTATCTTAAAAAATGGTTTGCCTTACCTTCGAAAATAAGAAATTTATATAATAGTTTCCGATTTTGTTATTTGCTTCTATAGATTCTGAATCACGCTGATAAACTTATTTTTCTCATATTTAGCATTATTGAATATATTTGAAGTCGAATTAAGACTTTTGATTAAAAACCAATTGATACTGTTTCGGTTGAAATGTGTAGAGTCATTAGGTTATTTTCAATGTCAAGATGCTGAAGAAACAAGTAATGGCCTCGCCGGGACTCGAACCACGAACCTCTCGAATACGCGCCGAGTGTGCTGATCACTATACCACAAAATCATGTAGACATATCTCCTATCAATATTTCCTTATGAACATGAGCAATATTTTTTGACGTGAATGGTAACAATGCTCCCCCGTCTTGATAAACATCTTTTGCCGAAGCGAAATTATTTTTCCTGTTATTTCACTGTAGTAGAAGAAAGAAAAACAATTCACCATACAAATGCTCGAAAGGTTGCTTTTCATTTCTTTATAATTAAGACTTCGTTTAGTCAGAAATTTAATCACAAAGCGATACGCATTTTTAATATTTTAGAGCAAATTACCATGTTACGTTATTCAATAAACGATCAAAAAAGAACGCATAGATTTCTTTAGCATAATTTTTCAAATTCTAACATTTAATATTGTCACTACATATCTTCAAGAGGAATTTATTGCAATGCAATTTTTTTATACGTGAGTTTTTTAAATTTTGGATCTACCTACGTGCCAAGAATTTCAATTTCGTACGTCAATAAAAATTATACAATCACGAAACCTTTGAGAGAAGAACGTACATTACAGATTAAATCATATGAAAGAAAAGCAATCCGAAAGATTTCCTGAATGGTTTTAATACCTTTTCCCTTCCTGTTTTACATTTTCGTTTTGGATAGGGAAAAAGTATGATTAAAGTGCCTTGAGATGCATCATTTCTCCTTCCTTCAACCAGGGATCCGCCTACAGTTTATCCTTATTTCCTTTTTCTTGAATTCCCGCACGAGAAATTCCACTCTCAAATTCACCCTCTTAAGAGAAACAAAAAGCAAGAAGTAAGCGAGTTGATTTAAGTCTTAGAGGAACCGGACAAACCTAAGGTGAGAGAGGCAGACAGAAAAGATACTAATCTTGTTAGTCTTCATGCTGGGAGATTAGATCGTGTGTGGAGGGAGGGAAGACCGGAGGAGGGGGGAAGAGAGAAAGCTCCTTTCCAAATCCAATCAATTGGATCACACTTTTCTCTTCTTAGCAGCGTTTGCTCTGGAAGCTGCTGCTATTTACACTACACCTAGGTAACGCCTAGTTACATATTGGCAGTCACGGTTCAATAGTTTGAGGACATCGTAATGTCAGATATATTCTCGCTAGTTTTGGTATATCGATTTCCTTTTGATTCATGGAAATGCAAACTAACATTAAATAAGATCTAGAAAAACTTTTATTTTCTATTTTTAATTGATAAGGATTTTTTTTTTTCTTTCTCTGGTAAAAATGTGTATATTTTATGCGTGTAGATAAAAACAGATTTTCAAATCTTAGTAGCAAATTCCTAAATGTAACAAAATTGAGCAAACTGTTCATTGGCAATGCTCTTCTTTTTTTTTTTACCAAAAAAGAGCTTTTTTTGACTATTATGATATCTAAGTTCTAGTTTTTACCATTTTGCGCTGTGGATAAATTTCTTCAGAACATGATAAGATTCTTGCTATCATCCTTACCTAAGAATGCTGGTATCGTCGACTGATTGATCAGCCTTTGGTGCTCATCTAAAAACAATCATGACAACTAATTTTAGAGGATAATAATTTTATTTAATTTCTGCTATGATAAAAATCTGCTTTTAAATCCAAGCCCACTATAATCAAAAATCATTTCAAGAGGAACATATACATTTTATTATTATTTTAATAATAAAATTCAAATATTGTTAAGTACATTACATATATATTAATGACTATGATATATTAAAATTTACGTTTTATTATCGTTTTATCTGTTGTTTTATTATCGTTTTATCTTCAGAGACAGCATCCTATGTAATCCATTTCACTGTTTTTAGTGAGAAAATAGCTATTAATAATGCTCCGACTCCACTTTATTAAAAATAATGCAGATAGTCTTTTTTGTTTGTGTGTGACTGCAAATCGCAATTTTTTACATACAAAGAGTACTCCGATAAGAATGATATGATTTTAAAACAAAACGGAAGAACTATTTAAAATTTTATCACTGTCATCAAATTTTATTTGCGTTTAATAATGCTCTTACAATCTCTATTGGTTAAATACACGCTTCAAGAACGTTTCATGGTAATTAAAAAAAGTTTGGGAAATAATTATCTTTTCATATGAAGCTCATTTCTTCTTGACTGTATATGTTAACAAACATGACTGTCTTCGTTTTCGGTACAAAAGCAATACACAAAAGATGCACAAGAAGCCCTTGAATTCGCATAGCAGCAGCATCGGACCATCTGTTTTTTCCAAATTAAGGGTTAAATTATAATTCTATTTGACGATAACAAATACGATACTGATTAATCATACCAAAATTTAGTCGCCATTTGGAGGACATGAAATTCCAACGAGACGGAACTATTACTTAATATTATGCGAATTTTGTTTTATTTTTATTTTAATTAAAATTTATTTTAATTTTGTTTTCCATATTTTTAATTAGATTATTTTATTTTGTCCCTTGCTGCTAAAAAATTAACCACTAATTTTATATATTTTTATAAACTTTAACTCTCTCTTTCTTATCTATTTAATTTTGCAGCCTTTTGCACGACATTGATAGTAATTATTAACTAAATGTTGTTCAATTATATATAAATTTAAATAAAAGGAAATGTTAGGTTCAAAAACCAATTATGCTCTATAAGCTACATTAATTCATTGGTAATATTTATCAAAATCAAAACATAAATTAAGCAAATTCCAATGTCATATTCAATTTATAAAACACAGGCACAGAAATATGAAAACTGCTAACTGTAATGCAAATACATTGCAAAAACCAAACAATAAAAATATGAGAGCTGTTTCAATATCTCCATACAAATCAAAGCAATGCAAAAGCAAAATTCGCACAAATATTACACCATGCATAAGAAAATGCGGCATATTCGGCACATCTTCTTTAGAGGTTTGGTGCTCATATTAATTTAATTTATATATTTTTTAATTTTATTTTTCTTGATCATGGCATTTTCTATTTTTTTGATCCACTTTCGTTTGGGGTTTGCTTAATGCTTTAATTTTATTAATGTTTTAGTTGCTTAATATTTTAATTTTATTTAAATTTGGGAAGAAACCTATTCCAGGGTTTGTACTGATGCGAGTAGAGAATTTAATTAAAATTTTCCTAATTTAAGGATAATTATTTATATAGATATTTGCATTTTTAGGTCAGAAACAGGTTTTTTTTTTTAAGTTTCTTGTTACACCAACGCCCTGGAAGAGATATGCATATACCAGGAGACATAAAATCTATTTGTACAGTCGGATGTAATATAAATTTGTAGATGGAATTTGATATCTAGATGGGACCGGAAGATGTAAAATTCATTTGTACTGTTTCATATTTTATGTATGAGGGAATTTTTTTTTCTAAATATGTTTTTGCACTGCGTTGTTTCGTCTAGGGATTTTGGAACAGCTCTCATATTGTTATTATTTGTTTTTTTACAATGTATTTCCATTAACAGTTTTGCTGTATATGTGGCAGATCGTATATTTATAGTGTATATAGTATATATATAACATCCCCCATTATATTTGTCCATCACGTTTCCAATAATTTATGAATGAGCATTACAGAGCAGCAAAGGGTTTCCCAAAACCTCTAAGTTATTTGAAGATTTGTTTGGCTTGGGACTAAGGACTAAGGACTAAAGGTTTGGTAAGAGGTTTGGATTTCTGGTAAATTATGACTGGTAGCAATAAAAGCTAACTAGACATTTAGAATCATACATTTCAATAAATTATTTCTTTCCATTTTTTTTTTCTCGAGTGAGGTGGGAGTGATATAGGTATTTCTGGTATCACGAAAACCTTCCACGTGCTAATCACTCACGCGAAACTTCTATCAAAGCTTTGCGGTAATAAGAGCGGCTGAGATTTTCCAATCAGGCTCAATGATACTTTAGCGCGGTTCACGTACCATGAATCATGACCCAAAATGATTAATGATCACTAGACTGATAAAAGGTGACAATGATCTGGCGAAGCGGCACTCGAAGTACAAAACTGCTGCCGTGATTGGACAATGAAGAAAGTGAATTGTAAGGATTGCTTTGCTGCATCTCCCCTATGAGGCCTATTAGGCCCATCGAAATCAAGTATATTTGGCTCCCTAATCCATTTAGGCTACATAAATAACAGAAGTATATTTATTGAAGCCTTATTCTCATCGGAGAATTATGGAGTTTACTAATACACATGCACTTTAATTTTTATTTTAGGATACTAAAATCGTTGCACTAAAGATAAATTTTCCAATTTTGCAAAGTCTATAATAAAGAAAACAAATGCAAACATATTTATTTTACCACTTTCATTCTATTTTCTATTAATGCATAATAGGCTAAAATAAGAAGTTTCTCAAGAAAGTGCAATAGTGGACTTTTTGAAAACACTTTTATTCTGATCTTTATAGATCCGAGAATCGTAAAATATTGTTTTTCTGAGGAAAACATGTCTGTTTTTAGTAATTAATAAAATGATCTAACTTATTTTAAAAGAAATCACTAAATGTGAGAACTGTACCTTAACTCGAATATTAGTAACTGGAAAAACGCATCTTATGTTCAGAAGTTTACCTTAATTAACACGTTAGCGCTTACGTTTAAGTCACAAAGATGCACGCACAAGAAGCCCTTGTCCATCACAATTCACAAATGAGAGAAATTTTAAATAAGGTAAGAATCTAATCTAGATTTCGAGAAATAGCTGTAAAGAACTCCTTTTATTATTTCCCTTTGTGTATTCTTATGTGCACATTGGTAGCTCAACCAGAGAGAGTCTTCGAGTCTCGACCAACGGGCTTTTACGATTGTTATAACGGTGATTTGTTTAAAGTTGATGTCATTTGTTGAAAGTCATTTTATTCGCAGTATTCGGTAAATATGTGCATTCCTTTAAAATTATGCCAACCCGATAATGAAATATTCACAATTTCTTATATTGGCCTTATTTCGCAATGGAAAATTTCACAAGAAATCGATGATGCTTAAATTAGTTTGTAGAAGAAATTGAAGGAAAATGTTTTCAAACATCTGGCTTTGAGCTTAGGAAACGTCACGTGATCCAATACAAAACATTATTGCATGCTCATTAGTTGGTTTCCAGGATGTTAGTTTATGAATTTCTTTCCATACTTGGTGATATTTCTTCTAGTCAGTTAATCTCTCTTTTGCCGTTGGTAGTACTAGGTAATTAATCTGTGAAATATTACCGAACCAGGTTTTAGTATTAAATCTAAATTGTAAATAATTTGAATTTGCCTGTTGTCTGTTAAGAAAGGAAAGTTAATTTATGTTTCTTATTTTTAACTTTTTACTTCCTTAACTTACTTTTTTTTTCTCTTTATTTTAATCATTTGCGTTTTGACGTTGTAGTAACTGCGAGAAAAAATTTCATTTTTCAGGCTAGAAGATTAAACTACTGTTAGTTTAAGAAAAAGTCAATTTAACCTTAAAATATATTCTAGTGATTTTAAATCGAAAGCATCAACCATTTCCTGAAAAAAAATTACTGTTTCTACTATTTTTCAGGAGCCATTTTTACCATTCAGTCAATGCAAAAGTAGTAATTAAAATTCTAATAGTGCTGGTAAACACAACAGAATAAAATTCGCTTATAAAAAGGAGACTACCATTCGAATTGCATTAAAACTTTTCATTTACTATTGTTAAACAAAGAATTAATTAAAATAAAATTATTTAGTGTTTTAAAATCATACTCTTTGTATATTCTTTCACATGGAGACATACTTCTTGAATTCAATGATATTTTTGAAATAAAAATGATTATTTTTATCTTATTTAGTTCATGGTGTAAAATTTTCGAAAAATTTATATTATTTTATTTTTTAAAAATTGGCATGTTTTCACTAGAAAAACGTTATTTTATAATATTTAGATACGTAAATATTAGAATAGAAGAGTTATTAAAAAAACGTTTGTTGCGTTCCCTGGGAAAATTAGCTACCTTAAACTGTTTTATATCATTGAAATATGAAGTGAAATATGTAAAGTTAAAAATGATTGTATTTTTTCCCATCAAAATATCCAAAATGAATGATTACAATTTTAGAAAATTGAAAACGGGCATTTTGGATACTTTTGCGCGCCACTAAGGAATCAAGATCGCTTCACGTAGCAAAGAATATTTTGCTCTAAATAATTTACTTGATAATTTAATTTACTTGGACTTACCTATTGTTATTTCTTGATAATTTAATTTACTTGGACTTATGTATTGTTATTTCTTAAAAATTTAATTTACTTGGACTATTGTTACTTGGACTATTGTTCTATTGTTATGTCTTAATCATTTAATTTACTTGGACTTATCTATTGTTACTTCTTAATATTTTCATGCTCATTCACTTGATTAAATTACTCTAAAATTCATTTCAACTGATGAATTAAATTCTATTGCTTTTATAATAAAGTTGGGGTTAATTAAAATCAAAGAGTATTTTGAAATTTTTTTCATTTCATGTTTGTTATTTTTTAAACAAATCAAAATAGTCAAAATTAAGTAAAAATCTTTAATAGATGCCTAAGATTATTTGTAATATTAATTAATTGATTTTCTGATTGTTATTTATACCGCTATAAGAGCAAATTATCTCATTTGATGAAATTATTTAATTTATGTTTTTATTTATTGCTTTGAAACACATTGTTAACAATAAGTCTTTGAGTTGTTTTGGAAAACATAAAAACACATTTAGAAAATATACAGTTTGCACTGTTGTAAGATTATTCATTGATAAAAACTATGCAACTCAAATAATCATAAGCTGAAACGCCCGAAAACGACAGAAACAGCTCACTCACTTGCCTGACACTACCATCAAAACAAGCCCACGAAATTCATCGTGGCAAGAAAAACATGATTGCGCCTGTCTTTGGCAAAGTCTTAAGCACCATACAGACGACAATATGACTTTGCACTATTCCACCCTCAATTTTGAAGGGTAGTACCCCAGGAGGACGGGTCTGAGGGTCTCCTATCCCTCTGCCTCTACCACAAACCTCCCGAGGGGACTTTTGGCTCGCCGCATATTTAGATTGCCCCATGCCTCACTGACATTATACATCTACAAATATCCATGCCTTCTTCGGGATTCGAAACCCGGCCGTTCGGTTTCGCGGTAGGTCTTCTAACTACTAAACCGTCTGGGCGGCAATTTACGTTATCATGAAAACTAATCATGCAGCCAAACTGTTCGCCTGGGCTCGAACTACCAGTATTCGCCGGTCTGAATCACTTGGACACTGAAGATTGAATTCAAGTCGAGTTACTATTGTTTTTCGGATTTACCTCTCAATCGCTGGTGAGTCGAGTGAGTGTGAGAGCAAAATCCTTATACATTTATAGTTTGATTCGGGCTCTCCAAGGCTCACCAGCGGCCGAGCGGTAGCGTCGCTGAACACTGGTAATTCGGTCCGTGGTTCGAATCCCGCGAACGGGCTGGCTGCATGGATGTTTTCGTTGTTTTCCCCATGTGTAACGTGTATGCGAGCCAGTTTCCCTTAGAAAGTCCTCCACGAAGGCATCCCTCCCTTAAGGCAGGTAGCCCTCGAGTGCTTTGCCGTAATCTAATAAACCAAACCAAACCAAACCGGGCTCTCCAAGAAGCTGTGCAGTGGTATCCAAAGGCGGATTTATGGTGTTGATCAAATAGCCTTCATGAGAGACCCCGAGTTCTAAGCAGTCCCAAAACATTTTTTCGTATTCAAGGTAAAGCAGGATAAAAGGATAAAATATTTACACATATTCTGTGTTTTAAAGTGAGGGGCTCCATAAGGTTAAGGTGAGGTGGGCATCTGTTTCATAAATTTGCGTCTAAAAGTACTTGGACAAATCTGGTAACCTGAACGCCGTGCCATCATTTCCTCATCCTTTCATGGCCCCAACATTTGCCATCGTACGTCATCACTAATGTAGAAATACTATAAGTGGAGGCAATGTTCTTCAGTTAATTGTCTGCCTAACTTCACAAAATATCACTCATCCATAGCTCCTTTTTTCTGCGGTAACAAAGTGCCCTGTTTACGGATACCGACAAGGGTCGGATTATCCGTTTTCCTACCCATTATCTCATTTCTTTGTAACAAGAGATGCTGCCGTGGATAATTTTGCATCGCCGCGAAGACGAAAATAATTCTGTTAGTGGTGGGAGATAATCGGGCTCTTAATTGACCTAATTATTGGAGGTCGATTAAGTGATTCAAGAAAGCTTCCAGAATTAGGTTACCTTCTTTTCTTGCGAAGAATCCTCGCTTTCTGCTTAATTAGGGAAAATCGGTCGGCTGAAGTGAATTAGGGGAAGAAAAATCTTTATTTCTGTATAACGATGTAATAATGATGAACGTACGCATTATGTTATTGGACAGATATTCTCGACTGTGTTCGACAGTGTAGGAATAATCGATCTGTATTTTAAACGGAAGTATGTAGGTAATTAAAAATAATGCCTTAAGTTAAAGCAAATATTCTTGACGCAAAAAAATCGATTTTCAATCTTAAGTATTATCGATTGATGATATTATCAAATGTGAATCTTAATTTTATTTATCATTTTCTGCCTCGTGTGCGTATATTAGCTTGAATGATTGATTGATTGATTAACTTTAAGGCTCCGTATATTAATTTTAATCATTATGGGCGTTTTATCAATAAGTAAGCTTAGAATTATTTCTTTAATTTAAAACAAGATATTATATAATATTTTACAAGATTATATTATTATTATTTATAAAATTATATTATATATATATAAGATTGTTAGATATAATTTTTATAAGATTTTATAATATTTTAAATAAGATAAAATTTTAAGATAAATACTGGAAACAATTTCTGAGTTTTTAACTAGGATGGGAAATTCAAATCCTCATATCCCATGAATTTTGAAAAACATCCGAAATTCTATAGCTCGATTCTTTATACTTTGTTCCCCGTCTTTCGAATATTTCGAGTTTTAACAATAATGTTTTATTCAGGCAGGTCAATTATGTTATTAGCGTTTTACTTATTTAGGTAGGACAATAATGTTATAACAATAATGTACTATTTAATAATTCAAATCAAAACTTAAATATATTTATTTCATTGATGTCCAGTACATCGTTCTTTATAATGGGATTGTTTAGGATTATGAAAACGCTTATGTGGGCTATCTGCCTTGGGTAAGCGGCGCCTTCGTGGAAAGCTTTCTAAAGGAAACTGGCTCGTATTATGTTGAAAATGGAGGAAACCACGAAAGCTTCCATACAGCCAGTCTGTTTTCCCGTATTTAAACTGATACTGAAGCATCATCGTTTACCTGACTTCCCATTTCGCCACTTACGCACCAGTAGATAGAAAATGGGGGTTCTGCATCAGGAGGGTCAGAGGGTCAGGGGGCGGGGCCAA
Source organism: Stegodyphus dumicola (assembly GCF_044657685.1). NCBI lineage: Eukaryota > Metazoa > Arthropoda > Arachnida > Araneae > Eresidae > Stegodyphus > Stegodyphus dumicola. The sequence goes on from NC_140779.1 coordinate 64,474,429, forward strand.
AGGCAACGTCATCACACTAGGAGGCGTGGTCACGAGTGGAGTTGAGTTGTTCGTAGATTGCTGATTGAATTGTAGACCTCCTGCTTCTCATTTAAAGTTAGTTTTTTAAAATTGGCAACGGGATCATGGCGTCCTATAGGGACGAAAAAAGAAAATAATCTATTTAGGAATTGCTCATGGCGTCCTCTAGGGACGAAAAAAGAAAATAATCTATTTTAGAAGTTTCTTTTAAAAAAAAATGTTCTATTATTCAAAATTTAGAATTGAACCCTGAAACAAAATATCTCACCAGCTCAGTAGTTTGAAGATTTTAACCACTAAGCTGACGGGATACATTTAGATTTAGGTAAAAATGCCTATATAAGAAAATGGAATTTGAATCAGCTCATCAATTTATTCTGATACGTTTATCCTTTCTAGTTTTAGATGAAACTTTAACTTATTTCTCAGGTTTTCTGTTCATAATAGCATATTCATTTACTGTCATATTTTTCAAATACTTAACGTTTTTTTTTTCAAAAACTTAACGTTTCTAATTTATTTGTAATATTTTATTTAATTTCCACGCTCTATTTTTTTTCATACCTTTCATAAATTTCAGCATACCCTGATTTTTAACTTATATATTATATTTCACAAACGTTTCCGCACATGTTGTTTATTTGTTACATTACTTAATTTTAGATGCAATTTCACACATTTTGAACGTTATAATGTTCAATATATTCTGAATTTTAACTTCATTTATTTTTTTTAAACCATTCTAGTATTCTATACACACTTTAACTTAGTGGATTGAAATTCTATTTAAAAAGAAACGTTTATTTTTCGTGATTTTAGTTCTTTTACTAAATATTCTACAGAATTTCTAATTTCTTTCACATGTTCAACAATATCTTCTTTATATTACCGAATATTTTTTTTTTAAAAACTTAAGTCTATAACTGTTAATTGCTTTTCTTGCGTTCATGATTTCCCTACTGTGTTTATATTTAAAGTTTAACTTATTTATTATAATGTTTTTATTTCGGTCTCATCACTCGTAATTCCAACATTTTATCCCTTTTTATTCATTTTAATGATATGGATTGTATTCATTTACTCCATATTCAAATATTTCCTTACAATTTTTAAAATACTTGTTTTATTCTCCGATCATAATAGATTATTTACAGGTTTTACTCAGAAATATCCATTCACAACTTTACAGTTTAAAATCATTTATATCTAAATGTATTTCTTTCTCATATAGTTTTATGGTCTTCAAAGTGTTTAACATCATGTTTAGTTTTAAATTACGATTACCTTTAAGTGTGTTGATAAATTTCATTTCTAATTTTACAACCACATTCAGTGTTTCATCCACACATACCAAAATATTTCTTACGTCTTCTGATATTTAGTCTAGGTCATATTTCACTACTTCAAATGAATTTGCACTGCTCACACTATTATTTTTTCATGTTTTCGAGACACTGACTATACTAATTTTATTACTTTTCCTACACTAATTGCATCTATGTCAACACTCATGATAAACTAACAATTGTTCTGCATCACATGCATAAAGAAATTCCTAAAACCAACTTTTTCAATATCGTACTCAAATTACTGTCACCCAGATGGGAATTACCAATATTCTTTGGTTTTACTCTGTTACATCTTTTTAAATTTTAACATCTTACTTTTAATTCTAACATACATCTTTTGAACAGTTTTTTCTTTTAATGATACCCTTACCTTATTTGTTCAAATTAATTCTTTAATTCACCTTCTTTACTACCTTTCAGTACCTTCATAATTCACTATGCAAACGCAATGTCTTTCACCGACATTCTCTTTCATAATACTACAAGTGTCCTTAATTGACAAAAAGCGAATTATTTCTCATTTCAAAATAGAACTACTATATTTTTGCACAAACATTACCTTTATCCATTCAAGACACCCCTTAACCTGTAACTGACGTAGCGATAGAAAAGGAGACTCTTATCATATTCTCTTTCGACATTTGAGGTTTCTAGAACTTCTTTGGCAAGTATATCAATACCATCAGAAAATATACTTAACATTTTTACCCGGTTTAAAGGCAACATACTGTTATAAGAATGGTTTTAGTTAAATTTATAAGACAAATAAACACATTTTTTGCTAAATAAGCATAAACATTTAGATTCAGAATATTTCTTTTTAATCAGATGCAAGACTTGAATTTCATTCATGATACGGATTGTCTCTTGATTTTTTTTGTTTACCTTACACTATTAACGAAACAGAAATAAAAACTACGATACACCTGCTGTTCTTAAGAAAAGAAACTTATATATTGTATATTATATATTTCTGGAAATGTAAATGCTTTTAGTGTTTTCTTTCAATAACGTTGATTTTCATTACTTTACTAATTTCAATAAATCTCTTTTTAGCTAATATGAATGAAAGATTGTCAAAAATGTGACACAGTATAACTCTTACGAACATACGTACCTTTACCAGCATATAGATATTACCGATTGAAATGAAGAAAGATACAGATATTTTACTCCAATCTACATTAAATTAAAAAAAATATTTAAACTTTCATACATTCCAAAGAATAAACGAAAACTCAATAGATATTGTCATGTTTGTATATATGAGATAAAAGTTTTATGAATGGTATTTAAAGTAATGTTTAGAACTTCATAAAAGCGAACATTCGCTATGTTAATACACATATCATCAGATATTTACATTAATCAATGTAATATTAATCATTACTTTAAAGTTTAATTGTCTTACAATTGAATAATTAACTGAAACGTTAGAGAGAAAGAGGTTCATATCTTGCACTATTTAATTCACATGGAACAAATTTTCCCATCAACCACATTGAACCATGTTTATTAAATTCGCCAAAGCTCTTTTACTTCTGCATTTTCACACTCACGACATATGTTAAATGTAACTATTGATTACCATTTCAAACACCGATATCTTACCTCAGTGTAACACTACATCATAACTCATTTTTTCCCTACTAACTACAATTTTATATATTCAAGAAGTACATCTAAGACATGATCATTTTCTGTGTTCTAGAAAATTGATTCAATTGCGAACATACTATTAAGACTTGCGATTTTAGAAGACTTGCATGTATTATCGATGTCAACGTTTCTTCGTTTTTGTAAGATTCGCAACAAATCATGTCGCATTCGAATGTGGTGTAAGAGATCACTTTTTCTTTTAAATACTTGTAAACAATGGATGCAATTTATAAGAAGAGAAGTATCATGCTGTTTCAAAACATCATCATCAGCATATTTCTGTTTCTTTTGACACCGGCAAAATTAAAAAATTCTGTTTTACTTGAAAAAATGTCCGAACATTCAATACGATGTAAACTTTCATATAGTTTTAAATTCTTATGCTCACTAAATATCTTTTATCATGATTTACTCTTAAAAGTAACTTTATAAGTTTTCATATCCTTTTTACATGAAAAGAATGTAATTGAATGTAATGAATTGTGATTATTCACTACAAAATTCTAAGACGAGAAGCTTCGCGACTTTTCAAACTATAAACTTAAATTTCTTAGGACATACACTACATCTGATGTTTCTTTCATGAGATTTCAAATATCTCTTCAGATTACTCGTATTCAAGAAACCTCGCAAATATATCACATAAATAAAACTTCAGCGAATAATCGCTTCATAAACTCTTAACTCTTAAACAGGAGTGAATCACTTGAATCATGTACTGCATTGTAAACATATAATACTTAAAAAAAATTGTTATAAAAATAAAAATACATTCATTTCACCAAGAAGCTTTTTTATTTAAATACATTTATTTATTTCCAAAGAACAAGTTTCTGTATTATACATAAAATATACTTAGAATTTTCTTTCATTAGTTAATATTAAATTAACAGCAATATCCATTTACTGACATTTGATATACATGTTTGCTTTAAAATTAAAACTAAAATTTCAATATATTTCTATTAAAAAAACATAAGGAAAAAAAATAGTCATAACATCAACCAAAGACAGAAATTTAAATAGAATAGTTGTACTAATTCAGAAGTCAAACAACAAAAATCAGCGTTAATTTACAAAATTTTCACAGGACTAGTTTCAATGGTTTTACCGAACCATCATCTTCAGCTGCAAAACCGCAAAAATTCATTTTGCGGTTTTGCAGCTGAAGATGATGGTTCGGTAAAACCATTGAAACTAGTCCTGTGAAAATTTTGTAAATTAACGCTGATTTTTGTTGTTTGACTTCTGGATTAGTATTTATTCGGCGTGTTATTGTGTCTTAAGAATAGTTGTACTTATATCAATGCATTTTTATAATCTTCATAACATTTCGATTCAAAAAACCTATCACAAAATAAATGAACAATTTTTTTCTGCCTTAAAGAATCTCTTATATTTATAAGATTAATACATAAAAATATATCTTCACCAATATATTTAATTCTGTCATCAACACTTATTATAATGCAATCATGTCTTGTTTGTGAAGGATGATTTACAATGCAACCTTCTCATTTAAATAGTTTTTTAATCACTGAATTTAATTCAGTTTGTATAGAGTTTATGAGTTCTTTAAAACGTTCATCATCATCACTTGCCATATCCGAACAATTGTTTTTACATTTGATTTGCAACGGTAAAATAATTTCAAAAATACTTTTATATAAAGTATTAGATACATCAGGAATAATTTCTTTCAATTTCTTTTAAAATATCACAGTTTACTTTTAGGTATCTAGGTTTTAGTTTAAAAGAATTTTCATCTTGTTTAAAAACTTGTTGAAAAATACACTCACCTTCTTTGTTGAAAACTACCAACTCATTATTGCAAATGATGCTGGCACTCGTATTGACAAGATTAAATTCATATATTTTTGAGAAAAATTCTTGCCATGTTGCAGGAGTTACAACAATACCGCGTGTAGTAGGGTATAATATTTTATTTTGTTCCACACATTCACGTAGATGAATGTTCATTCTGTTTTCAAACTGATTTATGGACACAAAATATCCCCAACCAAGAGTCCACTGTGCAATCAACTTCGAACTTTCTTTTTTCTGTTCTCGATTATTCGGCATGAAGATATTTTCAGGAACAGATTTCATATAGTGGGCAAACCAGTCATCCTCTGGAAGTTCATCCTCATTATCTTCCAAGCGTCGTTTTTTAATTTTCGAAATTTTTATGTTTCGGAATGTCATACTAATTCTAGGGTATTTAACGTCAGGTTGAGAGGGTATTCCGTGCATCCAAAATTGATTCGTTGGGGGTTTCATTACAAAGAGAGTTCCATGAGTTAAGTCCACGCTTCGAAATGTGAAATTTCGCCTGGTAAATACCATTTGACGTTTTACACCTAAACTGATGATAGGTATATCACTTTCAGGTTCGAGACAAGTTTCATTGTCTTTATGCGTTGAAAATTTCGCCACTCCGTCAGGATAATAGTTCAATAAAGCAAAATTATATTTTTTGCCAGTTATCGTTTCAACATAATCTTTTACATGTAGAAGAGTTTGAGTCCATGGTTCTGCACAAATGCTCGTTCCAGAGAATTCGTAACTAAGTCCTTCATCACCAAAACCGAGTACTTTTCTTCGTGGAACATACTGAGTCCCATTAATTTAAAACTAATATTTTTAAAATCATAATTTGATAGTTCATCTAGCAAAATATCAGCTTCATTTCGTGAATAAAATTCTTCCTATAATTCCACATTTAACTCTGTATCACATATATTCCTCATATTCGCTTTTGAATCTAACGACAATTCTGAATGATATAGAAATACGTAGCATTCTTAAATAGCAAAAATTATCTAAAAAATACATTAACGAAATGATTTCATCAACACTTATCGTAATACATTCTTGTCATGTCTTTTTTGTGAAGCCAGTCTTTCCGGCGTCATATGTGTAAAAATAATCATGATAGGATAGTGGGAAAGAGTTATAGTGTCCTAATGTTGTTATTCTGAACTTCGATATTACATATATGCATAAGGAGAATCTTATAAGCATCATCCACTTATCATGATAGAGTAATGGAAAATTTCTAAAACTCTGATAATCATATGCGAAAGAATGTATTATCTTAAGGTTGTTGTTGCTATTCCAAGTTTGACAAAACGTACAGAAGTGAAGGAAGGTCCTTACTAAGCGCTGTAGACTTCACGTTATCATGATAACGTGCAGCGGTTAGTAAGGATTATCTTTCACTTCTGTATGTATTGTCAAATTTGGAATAGCAACAACAACCTTAAGATAATACATTCTTTCGCATATGATTATCAGAGTTTTAGAAATTTTCCATTACTCTATCATGATAAGTGGATGATGCTTATAAGATTCTCCTTATGCATATATGTAATATCGAAGTTCAGAATAACAACATTAGGACACTATAACTCTTTCCCACTATCCTATCATGATTATTTTTACACATATGACGCCGGAAAGACTGGCTTCACAAAAAAGACATGACAAGAATGTATTACGATAAGTGTTGATGAAATCATTTCGTTAATGTATTTTTTAGATAATTTTTGCTATTTAAGAATGCTACGTATTTCTATATCATTCAGAATTGTCGTTAGATTCAAAAGCGAATATGAGGAATATATGTGATACAGAGTTAAATGTGGAATTATAGGAAGAATTTTATTCACGAAATGAAGCTGATATTTTGCTAGATGAACTATCAAATTATGATTTTAAAAATATTAGTTTTAAATTAATGGGACTCAGTATGTTCCACGAAGAAAAGTACTCGGTTTTGGTGATGAAGGACTTAGTTACGAATTCTCTGGAACGAGCATTTGTGCAGAACCATGGACTCAAACTCTTCTACATGTAAAAGATTATGTTGAAACGATAACTGGCAAAAAATATAATTTTGCTTTATTGAACTATTATCCTGACGGAGTGGCGAAATTTTCAACGCATAAAGACAATGAAACTTGTCTCGAACCTGAAAGTGATATACCTATCATCAGTTTAGGTGTAAAACGTCAAAAGGTATTTACCAGGCGAAATTTCACATTTCGAAGCGTGGACTTAACTCATGGAACTCTCTTTGTAATGAAACCCCCAACGAATCAATTTTGGATGCACGGAATACCCTCTCAACCTGACGTTAAATACCCTAGAATTAGTATGACATTCCGAAACATAAAAATTTCGAAAATTAAAAAACGACGCTTGGAAGATAATGAGGATGAACTTCCAGAGGATGACTGGTTTGCCCACTATATGAAATCTGTTCCTGAAAATATCTTCATGCCGAATAATCGAGAACAGAAAAAAGAAAGTTCGAAGTTGATTGCACAGTGGACTCTTGGTTGGGGATATTTTGTGTCCATAAATCAGTTTGAAAACAGAATGAACATTCATCTACGTGAATGTGTGGAACAAAATAAAATATTATACCCTATTACACGCGGTGTTGTTATAACTCCTGCAACATGGCAAGAAGTTTTCTCAAAAATATATGAATTTAATCTTCTCTATACGAGTGCCAGCATCATTTGCAATAATGAGTTGGTAGTTTTCAACAAAGAAGGTGAGTGTATTTTTCAACAAGTTTTTAAACAAGATGAAAATTCTTTTAAACTAAAACCTACATACCTAAAAGTAAACTGTGATATTTTAAAAAAATTGAAAGAAATCATTCCTGATGTATCTAATACTTTATATAAAAGTATTTTTGAAATTATTTTACCGTTGCAAATCAAATGTAAAAACAATTGTTCGGATATGGCAAGTGGTGATGATGAACGTTTTAAAGAACTCATAAACTCTATCAAAACTGAATTAAATTCAGTGATAAAAAAACTATTTAAATGCGAAGATTGCATTGTAAATCATCCTTCACAAACAAGACATGATTGCATTATAATAAGTGTTGATGACGGAATTAAATATATTGGTGAAGATATATTTTTATGTATTAATTTTAAAAATATAAGAGATTCTTTAAGGCAGAAAAAAAATTTTCATTTATTTTGTGATAGGTTTTTTGAATCGAAATGTTATGAAGATTATAAGAATGCATTGATATAAGTACAGCTATTCTATTTAAATTTCTGTCTTTGGTTGATGTTATGACTATTTTTTTTCCTTATGTTTTTTAATAGAAATATATTGAAATTTTAGTTTTAATTTTAAAGCAAACATGTATATCAAATGTCAGTAAATGGATATTGCTGTTAATTTAATATTAACTAATGAAAGAAAATTCTAAGTATATTTTATGTATAATACATAAACTTCTTCTTTGGAAATAAATAAATGTATTTAAATAAAAAATCTTCTTGGTAAAATGAATGTATTTTTATTTTTATAACAATTTTTTTTAAGTATTATATGTTTACAATGCAGTATATGATTCAAGAGATTCACTCCTGTTGAAGATTTAAGAGTTTATGAAGCGATTATTCGCTGAAGTCTTACTTATGTGATATATTTGCGAGGTTTCTTGAATACGAGTCATCTAAAGAGATATTTGAAATCTCATGAAAGAGACATCAGATGTAGTGTATGTCCTAAGAAATTTAAGTTTATAGTTTGAAAAGTCGCGAATCTTCTCGTCTTAGAATTTTGTAGTGAATAATCGCAAGTTCTTTTCATGTAACAAGATATGAAAACTTATACTTTTAAGAGTAATTAATAAGTTACTTTTAAGAGTAAATCATGATAAAAGATATTTAGTGAGCATAAGAATTTAAAACTATGTGAAACTTTACTTCGTATTGAATTTTCGGACATTTTTTCAAGTAAAACAGAATTTTTTAATTTTGCCGGTGTCAAAAGAAACAGAAATATGCTGATGATGATGTTTTGAAACAGCATGATACTTCTCTTCTTATAAATTGCATCCATTGTTTACAAGTACTTAAAAGAAAAAGTGATCTCTTACACCACATTCGAATGCGACATGGTTTGATGCGAATCTTACAAAAACGAAGAAACGTTGACATCGTTAATACATGCAAGTCTTCTAAAATCGCAAGTCTTAATAGTATGTTCGCAATTGAATCAATTTTCTTGAACATAGAAAATGATCATGTCTTAGATGTACTTCTTGAATATATAAAATCGTAGTTATTAGGGAAAAATGAGTTATGATGTAGTGTTACACTGAGTTAAGATATCGGTGTTTGAAATGGTAATCAATAGTTACATTTAAAATGTGTCGTGAGTGTGAAAATGCAGAAATAAAAGAGCTTTGGCGAATTTAATAAACATGGTTCAATGTGGTTGATGGGAAAATTTGTTCCATGTGAATTAAATAGTGCAAGATATGAACCTCTTTCTCTCTAACGTTTCAGTTAATTATTCAATTGTAAGACAATTAAACTTTAAAGTAATTTAATATTACATTGATTAATGTAAATAACTGATGATATGTGTATTAACATAGTGAATGATCGCTTTTATGAAGTTCTAAACATTACTTTAAATACCATTCATAAAACTTTTATCTCATATATACAAACATGACAATATCTATTGAGTTTTCGTTTATTCATTGGAATGTATGAAAGTTTAAATATTTTTTAAATTTAATGTAGATTGGATTAAAATATCTGTATCTTTCTTCATTTCAATCGGTAATATCTATATGCTGGTAAAGGTACGTATGTTCGTAAGAGTTGTACTGTGTCACATTTTTGACAATCTTTCATTCATATTAGCTAAAAAGAGAATTATTGAAATTGGTAAAGTAATGAAAATCAACGTTATTGAAAGAAAACTCTAACAGCATTTAAATTTCCAGAAATATATCAAAGTTCCTTTTCTTGAAAACAGCAGGTGTATCGTAGTTTTTATTTATATTTCGTTAATAGTGTAAGGTAAACAAAAAAAATCAAGAGACAATCCGTATCATGAATGAAATTCAAGTCTTGCATCTGATTAAAAAGAAATATTCTGAATCTAAATGTTTATGCTTATTTAGCAAAAAATGTGTTTATTTGTCTTATAAATTTAACTAAAACCATTCTTATAACAGTATGTTGCCTTTAAACCGGGTAAAAATGTTAAGTTTATTTTCTGATGGTATTGATATACTTGCCAAAGAAGTTCTAGAAACCTCAAATGTCGAAAGAGCATATGATAAAATTCTCCTTTCCTATCGCTACGTCAGTTGCAGGTTAAGGGGTGTCTTGAATGGATAAAGGTAATGTTTGTGCAAAAATACAGTAGTTCTATTTTGAAATGAGAAATAATTCGCTTTTTGTCAATTAAGGACACTTGTAGTATTATCAAACAGAATGTCAGTGAAAGACATTGCGTTTGCGTAGTGAATTATGAAGGTACTGAAAGGTAGTAAAGAAGGTGAATTAAAGAATTAATTTGAACAAATAAGGTAAGGGTATCACTAAAAGAAAAAAACTGTTCAAAAGATGTATGTCAGAATTAAAAGTAAGATGTTAAAATTTAAAAAGATGTAACAAAGTAAAACCAAAGAATATTGGTGATTCCCATCTGGGAAACAGTAATTTGAGTACGATATTGAAAAAGTTGGCTTTAAGAATTTCTTAATGCATGTGATGCAAAACAATTGTTAGTTTATAATGAGTGTTGACATAGATGCAATTAGTGTAGAAAAAATAATAAAATTAGTATAGTCAGTGTCTCTAAAACATGAAAAAATAATAGTGTGAGCAGTGCAAATTCATTTGAAGTAGTGAAATATGACCTAGACTAAATATCAGAAGATGTAAGAAATATTCTGGTATGTGTGGATGAAACACTGAATGTGGTTGTAAAATTAGATATGAAAATTATCAACACACTTAAAAGTAATCGGAATTTAAAACTAAACATGATGTGAGACACTTTGAAGACGATAAAACTATATGAGAAAGAAATATATTTAGATATAAATGGTTTTAAACTGTAAAGTTGTGAATGGATATTTCTGAGTAAAACCTGTAGATGATCTATTATGATCGGAGAATAAAACAAGTATTTTAAAAATTGTAAGGAAATGTTTGAATATGGAGTAAATGAATACAATCCATATCATTAAAATGAATAAAAAGGGATAAAATGTTGGAATTACGAGTGATGAGACCGAAATAAAAACATTATAATAAATAAGTTAAACTTTAAATATAAACACAGTAGGGAAATCATGAACGCAAGAAAAGCAATTAACAGTTATAGACTTAAGTTTTTAAAAAAAAAATATTCGGTAATATAAAGAAGATATTGTTGAACATGTGAAAGAAATTAGAAATTCTGTAGAATATTTAGTAAAAGAACTAAAATCACGAAAAATAAACGTTTCTTTTTAAATAGAATTTCAATCCACTAAGTTAAAGTGTGTATAGAATACTAGAATGGTTTAAAAAAAATAAATGAAGTTAAAATTCAGAATATATTGAACATTATAACGTTAAAAATGTGTGAAATTGCATCTAAAATTAAGTAATGTAACAAATAAACAACATGTGCGGAAACGTTTGTGAAATATAATATATAAGTTAAAAATCAGGGTATGCTGAAATTTATGAAAGGTATGAAAAAAAATAGAGCGTGGAAATTAAATAAAATATTACAAATAAATTAGAAACGTTAAGTTTTTGAAAAAAAAACGTTAAGTATTTGAAAAATATGACAGTAAATGAATATGCTATTATGAACAGAAAACCTGAGAAATAAGTTAAAGTTTCATCTAAAACTAGAAAGGATAAACGTATCAGAATAAATTGATGAGCTGATTCAAATTCCATTTTCTTATATAGGTATTTTTACCTAAATCTAAATGTATCCCGTCAGCTTAGTGGTTAAAATCTTCAAACTACTGAGCTGGTGAGATATTTTGTTTCAGGGTTCAATTCTAAATTTTGAATAATAGAACATTTTTTTTTAAAAGAAACTTCTAAAATAGATTATTTTCTTTTTTCGTCCCTAGAGGACGCCATGAGCAATTCCTAAATAGATTATTTTCTTTTTTCGTCCCTATAGGACGCCATGATCCCGTTGCCAATTTTAAAAAACTAACTTTAAATGAGAAGCAGGAGGTCTACAACTCAATCAGCAATCTACGAACAACTCAACTCCACTCGTGACCACGCCTCCTAGTGCGATGACGTTGCCTTTGGCCCCGCCCTCTGTGTGACGTCATTGACCACGCCCCCTGACCCTCTGACCCTCCTGATGCAGAACCCCCATTTTCTATCTACTCGCACCCGTTCATTATGAAAGTAACAAGACTTTTGTTACTTCAGTGCATGTGAATCACCAGTGTCACCTTTGATATCACTGAGAGCTCAACACTTAATTTTCAATAGAAAATTTAGTACTCCATCTTTAATGTTCATAAAACCCTTCGTCTCCTTTATGCTTATTAGATTTTTAAAGATTTTGGTAAATATGAAATATTCTTATTCAAATACTTTGTCAAATTATTTGAGAAAATGAACTTTAAGATTCAGTATGTATGTATGTAATTTTTTAACTTTTTTAATAAATTTCCGTTATATCTTGTAACTCATAAACATATGCGTTGGAATAAAAGTTACCTCAGCCATGAAAATAAATTGAATAAACATGTGAACACTAATTATTCAGTAACTGTTCGTGTTTTTAACTATCACTGTGCATTTCGAGGTCGTTTACCATATAAGGTATCATCAATGGGCCGAGCAGTTAAGACCGCTGAATACAGTAAATTGATTCGAGTTCGAATTCCGGCGAAGTCACGACTGGTGCTTAGCTGATTTTTGTGGTTTTCTCATGAATAACGTGAACACAAGTTTCCGTTATAAAGTTCTCTACGAAGACATCCCTTCCCTTAGCTAGACTGAACTTATATGGTACTTATAGCGTATAAGCATTCAAATTACCGCTTGCCAAAATTATAAATATAAAATACTTCAGGTTCACTTTTTTACCTGCATTTTGTGAAGGTAATATAATAATGATGGAGTACTTTTACCTCACGTACGTTCTTTTCCAGTATCAAGTGATAAATCTCTGTACCAAAGTAACTTTCAAAGAGTTTCGAAACATTCCAAGGCATATTTGGGCTTAATTCTGAATAATAAAAGCGTTTCAAAACATCCCCATACATTTCTTAGGGAGAAAAAGTAAAATGCATCAAAGTTTCAACGAATATACTAATTCATCGCATATTACTAGTCATTTTAAATCTAAATATTAAAGATGTCCTTTGATATACTAATTCATCGCATATTACTAGGCATTTTAAACCTAATCTCCTGTGATATCTATAAAATTGTTTTTCTGGTTTGTACGTAACTAAGCCAATAATGAAATTTCTATGAGATATAACTTGGAGCAAGTGTTTACCCAAATATGTGTAGAGACATTAGTTATTTCGAAACAGGAGAGATGAAAAATGAACAATGCCCTCGCCGGGACTCAAACCACGGACCTCACGAATACGCGCTGAGCGTGCTGACCGCTACACTACGAAGGCATGCTATGAAGTGGGGGAGAAATGCCGTATACATGTATTAAAGTTTCACTTTAACATGCACTTTTAAGGTTAATAATGCAGGAGTATTTTTTTTTAAATATGTTCTTAAATTTATTTTTCATTAAGCACATTTTTCAAATTTCGCCTTATTTAAAAACTTCTAAGAAAAAGCTTTCAGCATATTATTCTCATTTGAAGAATTCGAGAGATTTAAAAGTATTTTAAATTCGAACTCGGATTAGAAAATTTAGAATTTGTACCAACTCTAGTATTTAATGTCATTTCATAATTGTCAATGAGATTCTAGAAACCCAATTAAGCGAACATTTCCCCAAACAAAGAAAAAACGTTCGTAAGAGGAATAAATGTATAATATTTTTATCTACCCAAAAATATACGTAAATTTTCGGATCCGTACTGCCTGAGTCCATAATCTCATAAAAATTGTGCAGTCAGTAAGTTCTACACATATATTAATGATGTTAATTTTTTTCAGATAGTGTCTGCAATATGCAGATAAGGAAATAACTTTCTATCAAATTACCAATCTCAGACGTCTAAAAATTCATATGTTTCCTCTATCCTTTTAGCTGTCAAATCGTTCATCTTAAGCCTAATGGAAGGGAAATGCTTTCTCCTTCTTTATACTGTGATATTCTTTATGTTTTCAAGGAGTAAGGAGGGAAGGAGTTTTGCTTTTTTCTTCTGCTATCCAAGCGGCCCATGCTCATAAACAACTGATAAACTCCTAAATATAGTTTCGCTTTTATATCAGAGTCTTCTGTATCTTTTCAAATAAAGCTTTCCCGCCATCTTAATGACATCGCTCCATGATGTTTTTGCTCATTCTTTTTTCAGAAATATATCATTTTCCTTTCTTACTTTTCTACTTTACTTCCGTTTTCGTTATAGTCCTTCTTGGTTCTTTTCAAGTTGTGTCTCTTCCAAGTTTAAGACCGATTGGAAAAAATGTCTATTTTGATACATTAAAAGAGGAAGAAAAAAAGAAGAAAAGTGTATATTCTTGTGGAAAAGAAGTACTGTTTATACAATATCATTCTTTTACAAAGCATCTGTCATCTGAATCATTTACTGGCGGAGTTCAGAGATTGCTGTGGTCAAGGTTTTCGAATCATTAACTTTTGTTATTTGATGTTCATAGAATGCTGATACAATTTTTACCAGATTGATTTTACCAATGAGTGTATGAAAAATGAATGCCAGTTATTTTTTATCAAAAAAGATGGTTGCAGTTAATGGTAACTAGTGATAAAGATTATTTATAATTCTGAAAATGCAGTTTATTATTTTAAGAAGCTTAAGGTTTGGATCCGTAAATGAATCTTAATAGCAATTAAAAATATTTAAACTTTCATATAAAGAGAATTGTTTAATTTTGAACGATGTAGACATTTTTCGCAGATTTAAAGAAAGAAACATATATTTTAATTACGATTCTCTCTGAAAACGTTTCGGCCGTAATCTAAATTCTTTCTTCATTTCATAAAAAGTCTTTAGGCTTTGCATTACTGCAGATTGAAATAAGAGCCCTAATAAG
This sequence comes from Stegodyphus dumicola, assembly GCF_044657685.1. Classification (NCBI taxonomy): domain Eukaryota; kingdom Metazoa; phylum Arthropoda; class Arachnida; order Araneae; family Eresidae; genus Stegodyphus; species Stegodyphus dumicola. Next base: position 64,489,472 of record NC_140779.1, read on the forward strand.
AAGTCCGTTTGAATTTAAGACTGCCTTCAGTGGTTTTATATATGCTGGAAATTTTTAATATTAAAATACAACATCATGCAACTATTCAAGGAGAAACGGTAGCAGGAGAAATTACTATCTGCAAGTTTCGTTTATTGGAACGCTTTCAATTGATCTTCTTTGCAGAATTAATTTCTGTTGTGCAACAGCAGTTTTGCTGAATGCAAGCAACGGAATGTCTCCTACCATGGGCAAACAAGTACTCTTTCGATCAGGGATCTAATTTTTAATTTAGCCTGTAAGGAATTCTCTCCTTCCTCACTGCATACCTTCGTGGTGTAATTGGAAAGACGTCTGGCTATCAGTCGGAGATCTGGAATTCGAATCTCGGCAAAGATATTGCCCATTTTTCAGGTTTCGACAAACCTAATCACTCTACAATGGCTCCTGAACTAAAATGTGGTCGACAATAATTCGCCAACACTAGGATTTTGCGACTGTATCTCCAGTTTTGCAGTTTCCCTTTAAGTTAGGAAGAATATAAGGTATTTTCTCCTTCTACTAACTTATCAACTCTAGAAGTCCTGCATTTAAACTTTAAGTTCCTTTAAGATTCTTGTACTCAAACTCCTAACTGGGTCCTACGGTGTGTATGCCGGTTAGTAGGCAGTTACAGAGGGATCCACTGCAAAGTTTGAGCTTATATTTGGTTCCCCGATTCTTTCATGATGAACGTGTTATACGGGTTTAGTTTTGCCTCAGTCATGTCAGAACTAAGTAATTGCAAAGGAAAAATAAGAGGCAGTATACAGAGTATCCAAAGGCTGCGCTGGCCACATCTGGGTGTTGTGGATATTGTCTCTTTGCCTTTGAAGTTTATATACAATGCCTGCCTGTCTACTCTCTTAATTGCAGTACTCATTTAATCCTAAGGCGAAATGTCTCAGTTTTCTACAATACGAGATGCCTAATTAGGCTCTTTTTCCGTAAAGGAAATGATTTTGAAAAAATCTCAAAATACAGCAAGAAGTTCCTCATTAACTCGACTCTTCAGCTAAAATAGACTCATTGGCCATCTTAAAGGACATTAGCATTCTTAACTTATTAAGAAATTATACTCCATCTAAGAAACAAAAATAAGCTTTAAAACGATGTTCATGTGAACGCCTATAGAAACAGTTACCAATTCTGCCCAATTTTCGGAGAGATAGAGAATATATTTTAAATCACCATTTCGAAAAGGCTGCTGGTTATTTGCTTTTCAGTTAATCAAACATCAAAATTTTTCTACCTAGTTTAAAGAGTAAACTTCTAAGAATGTAACATATCTTTCATTTCTTCAATCTTGATAACATAGTGATTAATCCAAACGCAGCAACTGTTAACTTCCAGTAAATGTTGCTACATAATGTGAGTTCTATAATTATGTATCCACTGAAAGTAGCATAATTGATCACTATCAACAATGATTGATTTAATTGTTCGTTTACTTGAGTATGGCTCGTGTACTCGAGGGCTATCTGCGTAGCTGGAAGGATATTTTGTAGAGGACTTACTAAAGGATTAAGATTAGGATTATTTAGGTTCTGGCAAAGCACTCGAGGGCTATGCCTGACGGAAGGGATGCCGTCATGAAGGATTCTTTAAAGAAACCTGGTACTTAACTTCCCTTATGGGAAAATTACAAACTCGCCTCAGAAACCAGGCCATTCAGTAGGATTTGAACCCGAACTGAACTACCAGTCTTCAATAGCTTTACCACTCGGCCACTGGTGAGCTCGACTTTCTAAGGAAACCTGACTTGGATTTTCCATTACAAGTAGAGAAAACTATGAAAGCTTCCGTGCAACCAGCGTGTTGACTAAGATCTGAACTGCAATATAATATTATAAATAAGTATTAAGGTTATTTAGCGAGATGTTGCATTTAATTGAAAATATATAAAAATTAAATATTGTATTTAATTGAAAATGGATAAAAATTAAATATTGCATTTAATTGAAAATGGATAAAAATTAAATATTGCATTTAATTGAAAATGGATAAAAATTAAATATTGCATTTAATTGAAAATGGATAAAAATTAAATATTGCATTTAATTGAAAATGGATAAAAATTAAATATTGCATTTAATTGAAAATGGATAAAAATTAAATATTGCATTTAATTGAAAATGGATGAAAATTAAATATTGCATTTAATTGAAAATGGATAAAAATTAAATATTGCATTTAATTGAAAATGGATAAAATTAAATATTGCATTTAATTGAAAATGGATAAAAATTAAATATTGCATTTAATTGAAAATATGTGACATTGTAATTTAAGACTGCGTATTTAAATTACGTATATCAGGTGCAGGTATATATCAGATGCATGATTTGACCTGTAAGTAACATAGTGAAACTCCACTAAGCGATGACCCCCCCCGACTCTTTGAACACTGGTCACATTTCGGAAGCTCAGACTTTATTAGTTTGCGAATCTCTTGGCAGAGCAGCACCCCACAAAAACTGCAACACAGTCATTTCATCCTTTCCATACTTCCATCTTTTTGAGATGCCTTACTTCTTCCGCATACGTCGAGAACGTGTAACGTTTTCTGTGCCATTCCTTCTCTCCATCCTCGCCCCTTTACCACTCTCATTCCTTTTTTTGCAATATGCCAGTTATGAGCCTATGCGAAGTTGTGTGGTGTAAGTCATATTCCACCACAGATGCAGCTGAGCTATCGCCATCTAAAGAAGAGCTCAGATGAATTATGGTTAAACCGGCAGGGATCATTTCGTCATGATGGCATTATTAGAGACTATATAAATTACTTTATGTTACAATATTTGCAATAGCGTAAACAGAATCTACCGCGCTTGACTCAGATTAAGTAACAGGTTATGGTTTTCTACGGAGTAAAAAAAGACCTTATCATCTCTTTAGAAGTATAATTTTTCAAAGAGATAATAGCGACAAAGTTTAAATGCTTGTTGTTCGAAGATCTTGCAGAATGTCGTCTTTAAATTCATTAATTGAAGCATCTTGATCAGCTAATGAATTTGTTAATTAATAAACCTAACGGTTATCAAATTCCGTTCTTTAGTTTATTTAGCTTAATTAGTATAAAAAATATTGGCTTTTTAAGTTCCCTGCATTAGTTTAATGAATGCTTCATGCCAATGAACTAAAAATTAGTCATTTATTTATTAGAATTCTATTTAATTGCATTTATGGAAAATTAAAAACCGTTCTGTGAGGTAAGACAGTTTTTTGGGTTTAAAAAATATCTTTTCACCATCTATGTCTTTGCATATATAAAAAAAGATGAGTTAAATGAAGTAAGCAATTTTCGCAAAGTAATATCTTAATCAAATACTATGTTTTTCCAGTTTTCGCATTGGCTTTTATTAATTAAATATTGATTTTAGGAAGATGAGAACGTGCTTTATTCTTTTTACGATAGCAAAAGAGGAAGCAAAAGAAATTAAATATTAATTTAATGTGCTTACATCTATTTTTTTAAATTGCAAACTACTGCATTTCTGCCTACTTTTATTTGATATACATTCGGTATTTGTATAATTTTTTAAGCTGACTTATTTGTCTTCGACGGTAAAGATTTTCATACAGATTTTAAATTTTATGAGTTATTATTATAACATTTAAATAATTGAAATATATTTTATGCCTTATATATACATCAAAGGTGACTTATTCTAAGTCATCATGAATCTAAAATCTTAAAAATGTTATTTTCTAAGCTTTTTTTTTCCGAATATTTAACGTGTTTAAATAATTATATTTGCAAGTAAAATCGTTTATTTTATTGAAGAAAAGAAACATTCTTCATTTCTGAAGGGTTGTTAATACATCAAAGATTTTTTTATCTTTGTTATATTATTCTTTAAAATAATTTTTTTTTTTTCAAGACATAACTCGACTTTTCCATCTTCTTTTCCATATATTTAGTTAATAATACTCTACGGAGTTTTCATTCTACGGAGAGCTTTGTGGTAAAAATTTGTCAAATTACCTTAGTAATAAATTGTATTAAAATCTTGTTGTATACTTAGTTGTGTATGTCATTAGTATAATTAGTTATAATAAAATTATGATGGTTACTTCATAGCTTTGCGCCATTTAACTTTATCAATATTGAGCCTCAAAGTATTGTATTACTGTGTTTACTATAATAATAATATTACATTGGTTAATCGTCATCTTTGCAATTAAATCCTAGGCAAAATTATTATATCTTTAATAACAAAAATTAAAGATAAATGCAAAATATAAATGCAAAATATAAATGAAATTATTTCCAAATAATAATGATTAATTTTATAGTTGTAGTAATTAACTTAATATAAAATGGAATAATACTCTTTCAAGAAGTTTTTCCGCACAAGAAATTCATTTTATAAGTCCCCAAAATTTTCTTTGTTAATGTTAGATTTGCTCACTTAAAACGTTTTATCTTGAAGGACTTCTCGAAATTCGCATTAATCTTTCTGGAATGTTCCCTTCCTCCGAAATAAAAATTTTTTCATTGTCTATTTAAAGAAATTCCCATCGAATGCGCTTGTTTTCCCAGCTTGAATTAGAGCTGAAAGTCACGAATCTTGTTTTTATAATCGTGATAGTTTTTATTTATTGTTGACAATGCTCCTCGATTGACCAGCATCATGTGTTATCATTGTAATGGTTAGAAAAATATCTTAATGAATTAGCCATTTAACGTAGACACAAAGACTACAATGTTTCGGTCCATTTTCACTCTTCTTTTACAATAATATAATATGGAAAAGACACCGATCAGAACAGGAAAAAGAAACAACTAGTATGTCTTTTCGATTTCTTTTAAAATAGTAACCTCCATTTCTGAAACATTAGATCATTTTAAAGAAATGAATGAATGTTTTAATTAATGGAATATTTGAAAAATGCATGTTAGAAACGTAAAAAATGCAGATAATTTTGTTCTATTTTATATATTTAAATAAATTTAATGAATTTAGTTCTAAAGTAATTAAGCTGAATTTTAAATTTAAAAACTAAGTTTTAAAATAGGAATTTACCTCAAAATAAAATTTGTATGAATTATTTAAATTCAGAGTAGAAGTGAAACACGCTAATGTGACAATCAAAATTGTAAAATCAACCTTGTATTTAGCGTAAATATATTGAAACACTCAATCGATTTCGAGGGCAGCTAAATGTCCTCCTCATCAGGAGAAAGAAATACCTAGAAAGAAGAAAATAAAGGGGAAGGAGTTTTCTAGGTATTTCTTTCTCCTGATGAGGAGGGACCTTTAGCTGCCCTCGAAATCGATTGAGTGTTTCAATATATTTACGCTAAATACAAGGTTGTTTTTACGATTTTGATTATTTAAATTCAATTTAAGAATTAAGTAGATTAATAACTAATTAGATTTAATTTCAAAACAATTATAAGTTATAAATGTAGGTTGTTAGCCAGTTATTTTATGAATTACCAAATTTTTTTTTTGGGGGGGAGGAGATCTTATGTGCCACTTTAAAACATTTTTAGAGGGGAAAGAAAAAATGACAATCTGATTTAAAAAGAAATTTTTCTCTTCTTTTGGAAAAGGTCCTGATGTTGCATATTAAAGCGTGTAAAATATTATTTTTTGTTTTGTTTTAAAAGATTAAAGTATTATTTCCTTGAAATTGTTTGTCAAAGACTCACATTTGTATTATTTACAAACTAGTACGTTAAATTAAATGTTTGATAATGCACAACAACCCTAGAATTCAGTTATAGCGTGTTTATCTTTTCATTTTTCTTAAAAATTTGATAACGTCAATCCATTAAAAAGAATTTCGAATTTTAACCAAAAAAAGTTTTCTTTGTAATTACTAATTTTTGTGTAGTAAACATTGCATATTAGTTTCATTTTATTGCATTGCGCAATGTTTTTCTTTTATATTCAAGTGATAACCCTGGCTAAACTATAACACAATATAGTTTAAAATTGCTTAAAATAGTCAAACTGCATATTTATAAAAAAATTCTAAATAATTAGGCGTATATTTTTGTAAAATTAAATGAAATTAACAAATAGTGCATCATCGGGTCTTTTCGTTTTTTCTTTACTTTTCTGAATCTATGTATTACATTAAATCATATCTTGCTTTTGTTTGGGGGTAAATATAAAATTCACCGATATAAACAACCGTCTGCATTTATGTGCAGTTCTGTATTCTAATTTTCTCATATCCGCATTAAAATTCAGCGCAATGTTTCTATTTTATTTATCGAAGTTCAGTTTACACTGAAGTCGTTCCGGGTTAGATCATTAATCTAGGAAATATTGTAATTTTTATTGACAAAGATACCAACACTAATGGAAATAAATTACCAATATGACCATAAAATGTAACGATTATGAGCTTCCTTAAATCATCTGACTCGGAATTGCGGTTCCCCTTTCTTGAATAGAATGAGTCGTAAAAATTCCGCCTCAATAAACGTAAAATTAAAACTGTAATGGTATTTAAAAGTAGGGAGATGATAAAACCCTCAGGCATAGGTCCTCACATCATTACTGGTTTTTATCTCGAAAGTAAGAAATAACATATATGTCTTTTTTAATTATTCGATCTAAATCGTTCTATTGTGCTTGCATTTAATGTCGAAATTTACGTTTAAAAAAACACTGCATTTAATTATTTTTTGGATGGTATTAATATAACAGAGGAAAAAACGAGTTTCTTTCGACAGTAAATTTCCTCAGAGAAATATGAAATTAAGTAAAAAAAAAAGTACGTTGTGATACCATTCTTCAACAACTATTCTGTTCAAAAACTTTTCGTTTTCCTTTGGGGCTTTAAAGTAATATTTTCTTTAATGTTGGTGAAGTTTGAGACCTTTTATAAAATTATCTTTGAGGGAGAATTCGAAACCAGAGAGAATTTCCTTTTTTCTAAATACAAAACTCTAAATTAAAAATTGATTGATTAAATATATATATATATTTCCTGTATCTTTATTCTTATTGAACGTAAATATGTCTGCGCCAAATAAGCAAGTCTCGATGTATAAAAGAAATTTTAATTTAGAACTGAATGATTATAAATTATTCTTCATTGTTAATTACTGTAGTTTTATGTTAATTATTTGAATTCTTAGCTTAATAATAGAAAGCGGGTTCTAATGCTTGTCACTTTAGGCTGTATAGGTTTAACTCACAAATATGTAACTCTGATATTCCACTAATTTATCTTCGATAATTTAACCATGTTTTCCTTCTTTACATTTATATGCTCATGTTAAAAATAAATAATCCTCATGCTGTTCAGTTTTTACTTTTATAATTTGAAGCTAAATTGAACTAATCACTTTATAATATATATTTACCCTAAACGAACAATCATTTTCTACTTTATATATTTTTTCTTTATTGTTCTCAAATATAATGGTAAAAGTATACTTTATAGCTTTGAATCTGGATCAACAAGCACAGTAATCGAAGTACTGAATATCAAGAACAAAAGAGTTTATCCAGTTTTTCCTTGTCAGAAATACAGTTAAACTGGAATGCCGTGATGACCTTGTTATTTTCAGTTAAATTAAAATATGTACCAATGTTTTACAGAAGAGGTTCTTAGTAGGGGGAAATTCCCTCCTGGGGGATTTATAGTTTCAGAGGGGAATGCGATCAGTCTTATTTAGCTGTTAAGCTTTTAATTTTAGTTTATGAATGAAAAAAATTGGTTTATTCAAGATATGGTTTATCAACATTTTTAGCCTAAAGGACGTTAGCCCAGAAGGGCTATTAATTTCGTTTTGGCATTTTGACGGCATTTCAATTTTCAAATTGTTGTCACCAAATATTATCGCCATGTTATATGTTTAAAGAAATTAAATAATGAAGAATCTGCATAAATGTATGTATATTTCTCTTATTGTGATAAAACAGCGATACCTAGAGCCATCCAATTTTAAATAACGTAATCTTCCACGGAATATGAGCCTCTGGAAGCCCTAATTTGGAATTTGGAATTTGTTTTATTATCGATTTCAGATTTTATAAAGCATTTATGAGTTTTTGAATAAGAAACTCAAGGATTTCAAAGCGAGCAAAGGCAACACTGTACGGAAAAAAAAAAAAAAAAAAAAAAAAAAAAAAAAAAAAACATTTTAATCTCCAGCGCGTAAGACTGTGTATCGGAAATTTTAAAGACATGCTCTTTTTAAATTATTTTGTCATATTGCTGCTGAATTGAATTTTATGGTTTATGGTATTTTTAAATGCTGAAAAGGAGGCGGAGATCGATCTCCTGGCAATGATGAAAGGTATGCATGCGACAAAACAGGTATAAAATCCCTTTCTTATAGTGTAGCGTTTCAAGTACAATTATATTATTTAGAAATTCTTTAATATTTTGTCCTATGTTCTTAAACAACAGTACCTTACAGAAAACCTGAAGGAAATTTAATTTAAATTTGCGCAGAAATGCAACGGTTCTTGAAAAAAACCTATTCGTGAATTTCTCACAAAAGAAATTAGGATGAAACTTTAAACAATGTTAAAAAACAAACAACGCCTCTCTATTCTAAAAATGTAATAACATTTTCTGAACTGCGGTATTTCTAGATTAATCCTATCATATGGCTTTTACATAACGACGATGACGTAGATAATTCACAATTTAAACCGAAATCTTTTCTCTTAATAAGTTGCCATAATGGATAACTGCACACTTCGCTTCTACCTCTGTTCCCGCTTAGACATTGTTTCGCTGCTCTCTTCCTATCGTAACCATATCTAAAATGTAATTGTTCTGAAACAGGTACGATTAATGTGTTAAGTGCACTTCAATAAACTTCAATAATTTTTCTTAAAGAGAAAGAGTATTTCTGCCTTATCATGCTATCTTGCTAAATATTTATCTGGTAGGTTAGCATTATATGAGTGTTCCTATATGATCATACTAATTGACTATATCTAATTTATTGGCCTTAGACAGCCAAAGGAAATGTTAAGTTACGCTTTTTGAAGAGCATTCCCATTTTTTTTTATTTTTATCTCATTAAGTCTGCAGTGGCTTTTTGATTTTGCAGTGTCTCTCAAAGATTCAGATTTTAATGTTCAATAATGATATTTGTTTTGTTTAAAATTATATATTACGTCTGAAACAATGACAAACATTTACTCAGAAATCTCCGATTTAATTTAACTGTCTAAAAATATGACAGATTTAAAAATAAGACTAAAATTTCTCCCCCAACTCCCCAAATATAGATTTGATTTGAGGCAATGCCAAGGTTTTGTAGATGTGACACAATCTAAAGCCTGGATTGAGACAATATTAAAATTTGATAGATTTGAGACAGTGTTCGGATATGGCAAAAATATCACATGTATAATTCAAGACAAAATTTTGCTTCCCAAAATTCAAACTTGATTCGAGACAATGTTAAAATTTGGAAGAAATAACAAATTTGATTTGATATAGTGTTAAACTCTGGGTATGAAAATTTAGTGCGAATTAATGCAAAATAAATTTATTAAATTCACAAAACTAAAGCTAAAGATATTGCATTTCATTTTCACAAACCCTTCGATCTCAGAGAAGTAATTTTCGAGAGCTGTGTCTGCAGAAATTCGTCCTTAAGCCATTCTTCCACTGAGTGAACAACGAAAGCAAGAAGTGAGTAGATATAAAGATAGTGAACTTTCTGGTCACATATTCTGGCGTGTGGACTGAATAGTTATTGGGCTTCCTCGAAAATATCGATATAGAAATAGAAAGTGAGGGGAGGAAAAGAATCATGTTCCTTCAACGCTGCAAATTGAATGCAGTGCGAGAGAACACCTCGTACACACACACATCTTATAGGAAAGCAAGGCCCCAGAACCCGGTTACCGAGAACTTTCTTTCCTTTGGAAAGCAGAAAATGAAATTCTAAAGAACTCTGCAGAAAGGTACCAAACCTGAATTGTGAACTGCAAAAGCTTGTTTTATATTGGACATGCTGAGTACATCCAAAAGTGTATGTTAATCCCAATTTTTGTTGCACGTCTCCTCTTTCATTTACTGTCCAATTAAGTTAGGATTATAAGCCATATTAGTATTAGAATTATTACCATTATTATTATTATTATTATTTATTAACTTTGAAATTAATTCCTTGCGGTCACTGTTCATATATCTTTGTTCACAGTAATATTGCTGTGGTTTAGGGTTGGTCGCTTGGACTATAGAAAGCGATTAGTGATGCTGGCTGTTGTATCGTAAATCCAGGTTCGAATCCCAGAGAAGGCTTGGAGGATTATACTTGTATAATAGTGGGGGCACATAAATTGCTGGTAACCGAAAGTGCCCTGTAGATGCTTATCAGGGAGAGAGGTGGGTGACTTTCATATCTGTCTCCCTCAAGGTGTTTCGCATCAATCCTGGAGCGGAGCTGAACATTTAGAGCTGTAGGCATAGTGTACATCATCGGTTGTACTCCGATGTTGTACAACCATCGGTTGTACAACCAATGGTGAGTTTATAGTGGCCCAGCTGCTTTTGCGTGTCCTATTGTAAAAGATTTTAAACTTTCATCGTAATGATTTTCTGAGCAAGAGTTCACTCAAACATTAATTAGTGTAAATTTATCAGAAGTTCTAATTTAAATAAAATAAAGTTGTAATAAAAATTATTATATAGACAGTTTATTTATGAACATTCATATTTCTAGGAAAGTTCTAAGAGTTATATGTTTTCTAGTAACAAGCTTTAAAATACGTACTCAATACAGAAATGTATTTAAATAAATACATATTTTAGGTAAATGTATTCTTGCTATACACGATCATTGAAAATTTGGTTGTTTAGAAATATGTAGTTAGAGACAAAGTACGCTTCAAATTTCTACGATGATATGAACTTGAATTGCATTCTGCACCTGTAGGATTATATCTCATCAAAGTCAAATGTTATATTCGATTTTGTCGATGGTATTTTGGAGGCCAGACTTAAAGAAAGGTATTACTCATGGCTGCATTTTGTATGCTGCCACTTTTAATTAAAAAATAGCATTGCTGTGAAATGCGTTATATAAACACTTTAATGATTCTTACATGCTTTTGGTGATGAGTTATGAAGCTGCTTTCTCAACATTTTTGTAATAGAACTCTCGTAATTATTATTTTATATTGGATATCTCTCGCGCGTTTGTTTTCAAAACCTGTGTTACTGTACATTTTAATGATGTAAACTCATTTATTTTTTTCGGTCATGACAACTCTGAAGAATACAAGTTGTTCCTGGACTTTTTGATGGCAACTTCAGAAGCAACTCTGCATCATAAGAGAATTGAGTGTCCGTCAGTCTCACTTATTTATACTGAACGTATGAGGAAGTTTTGTGAATACTGGAAATTTTTTTAAGAGGAAAAGAGCTTACAGCATAAAGTAATTTACATTTAACATATAGAGTATTTACATTTAATACATTCTTTACTGCTATGACACGCACTCTTGTTGGGTACTTCTTGTGTTAAAAATGGTAAAAACGTTAAAATAAAACTTATAGGAAATTTGTTTATTTTACTTTTAACAATAAAATGGTCTTAAGACTATATGATATGTTCATACAGGTTTTGATTAAGTTAAAATATGGTAAAATATTAGAATTCTTCCAAACTGTCATTTCTGGAAGCAAAACGTTTCACAGTATGCAGTTTTTGATGTGTATGTTTTGCACGGATGAAGAATTTCCCGTCGAATTCGACGACATTTACGAAGGTACACATCCATGTTGGTGTTTTGCTTATGGCTTGGTTACTGCTATAAGGTATTGTTGTCATTTCATTTTTAACGTACTCAGTGATTTACAATTTAAAAGCAGCAACTCAAAATGGTGCACCCTTATTTTTACTAGCATTTAGCAGTGAATGAAAAATTTCTTTGTGAAATGAAATCTGCATTTTTCCTATCCACCTTCGGGTGCAGTACACAAACTTTAGAAACTGCCATGTTGACAGAATTGAAGAAACACTTGACTGCACTAGTTTAGTGTTAACGAATACTTTGAAACTATGAAAGAACGAATACTGAAAGTTAGTTAACGTCATGCACGTACTTAATGTAGTTCATAGTAGAGTCTGGTTTGGAGATAAATTTTCTTTTTTGTTTCCGCTTGGTGATAAATTTTCTTTTTAAATTTTTGTTTCGTCGATTCAGTTATTTAATAAGCCACTGGCATACATTGCAATAATACATAAAGATATAATACGAAATAATAAGGACATAATATGAAAGATGAGCGTCGTCAACGCTTAGCAGATATTGCTGATGGGCAAGATATCTCATCCACACCGATTTTGAGTTCTTAATATTTGCTTAGAAAGGGCACTTAGCACCTCTTTATATCAAACCAATCTAATGAAAAGCTTAGTGAAGGCAATGAAAAAGGGGGTGCTTCTCTTATATCTCATCCAGCATTAAATCCCATGAACTTATGAAAGCCAAAATTAAAGAGGAACTACCGAGTGATCCAGCATTTGAACGTTTGGTAACATAAAGGACCTTATTCAAGGATTCTTTTGCACTGTCATACCTAATTTCCTTACGGAAGGATTTGGCTTTATGAAAGCTTTCGTCTCGTCTACAACATCACTTTTTCTTCTTAGCTAGGAAACTTCAGTAAAACCTGACTTAGTTTAGTTTGATTTGTGTGATTACGGTAAAGCCTCGAGGGCTATCTGCATAAAGGGAAGGCTCCTTTCGTGGAGGATTTTTAAGGGAAATTGGCTTTATACACGTTACACATAGAGAAAATCATGAAAACGCCTATGCCCTTTTTCGGATTCGAACCTCGGACCGAATTACCAGTGTTCAGCGACTTTATAGCTCGGCCGCTGGTGGGCCAGTGAAACCTGAAAATTCGTCAGTAATATATGTGCAGGGGAAATATGTTAATGGACTGCGGTTTGATTATAAAGACGGCTGTGCACAACAAAAATGCTCAAGAAATTCGATTAGAATTAAATTCTGAACTAAGATAACTATTATTAATCCTAATGGCTTGTACATGTAAATATGTGCAAAAGAATAAAAGTGTAAATATGTGCAACCCAAACATAACTTTTGTACAAAATGTGGACAAGAAATTTAAATTAGCGCAAACATCGTTATGACGTTCGGGATTTAAATCTCATCAACGAAAAACGGATTTTGTTTTATTAAATATAAATATATTTTATCTTATCTTTCGGTCAGCTTTCATTGTAAAAGCTTTTTTTTTAATTCTTTCTGCGCTCATTTCTTACTTATAGACCAAATCCATAACATTAAATATTTATTATAAATATGTCTAATCTCTTACTTTGTATATTAAATATTGTTATTGTATTGCTTATTTGAATCTGTCCTACGCATTATCTTTCACTCTTGAGTCGTGAATCTTGAAAAATAGTGCTGTGTGAAGAAAATAATCCACGGAGCTAAAAGTCATTGTAAGAAAGGGCGTTGAAATTTCTTTTTGTTTGCGAGTTAAAGCAGTCCCATTTAATAAATTGCACTTTTTTCCCACTCTTCCTTTAAGCATTTCTTCTTTCCCATCAACCCAACTGACATGACGCCAAAGGTCAAGGATTAGATCTAGAAAAAAAAACCATATTTCGTTTGCTTTGCTATAATTTTGTAAATATTTTATCATCATTTGAAAGACAGAAAATAATTTGAAAAATTTGTATTAAACGAAGAAGCACTTTTGAATGCTTCTAAAAAATCCTTTAAAAGATAAAATGAAGCTAAATAAATGAACGATGAGTTTATTGTAAGCAAAGTATTTAATTTATTAATGACTTATTTAAATATTGATGCTTGGAACATCTGTAAGTTAGTCATTTAATTCTTTACGTTTGCTTACGTTACTGAAGAATTTATTATTCATTCCACGTAACAAACTGACAGGTGCTGCCATTTCACTTGTGTAAGTTCAATAATTTATTTTTCAATTTTAAACATTATATTGCTAGTAAGCTTAGTGATTTGAAAGAGATATACACGCATTTCTTGCTAGTCTATGTCTTTATATTTTTTTTAGTGATACATCTAGTTATTATTAATGATAACATTTATAGCAGAAAGATATAATCTCTTTTACATCATTTATGTACAGAAACAACATATACAAGAGCTATTTTTAAGCAAGATTCGTTTTGAAATACAAAAATATATACATATATAACAACAAATTTATAAATAAATAAATAAAAAGTAAAAAAGTAAAAGTAAAATTAATAATCATGATAAAATTAAAAAACCAAACATAAAATAAAAAGCGTTTATTTTCTGAATTTGCATACAGTTTTTACTTCCTTGTACGAAGTAAAAAGGAAGTATTATAATCGTGAAAAGTTTCTCGCAGCATATTTCAACGAAAATATCCCTTTTGACCGCTATCGAATGCAAATTAACGATGTTTTTGCGTGATATATGTACGTAAGGACAGAATAAAATACTCTTTAAAAAAATTATAAAATTGCTTTAAAATAAATTCTGAAGCGAATTTTTCGTAGCGTCTGTACGAACGTATGTACGTACGTGCGTACGTACGTACGTATTCACGTACGTACGTATAATTCAAAAACGAGTAGCCTCAGAACGTTGAAATTTTGTATATAGGACCGGTATAACATGTAGATGTGCACCTCGTATTTTGGTTGCAATTGCCGCACCAAACGTATATAAATATATTTATATATATATCCACTCTGTTACCCGGCTCAGTGATCTCAGTTTCTTTTTACTCGGTACTATTCCGTTTTGAGGACCGTAAAAAATTGCAGCGAAAATGTGTGTGCGAAAGCGCCAAATCTAGCAAACGCGCCTATTTAACGGCCCGCCAAATCTACCGTACGCGCTAAATTGCGTAAGTTTAGATAGTTCTATATTTGTTAAGACGCCTTTGAAATACTAGTTTAATTTTTAAATCCTTTTTTTTTTTTTTTTTTTATTAAAGAAAATTATGTTTGAACAACCAACGAGATGAAATTATGCTCTAGCGATAACTCGGTAACGAAATAGCGATGCAGGAATCCATTCAGTTATGTTTAGCCTTTTTTATATAAATTATAATAATAAAAAAGTATTATATGAAATTAACCTTTCATGTAAATTAAAACAATAACCTTCAGATAGTTATTTGCTATTATACTTCCTTTCTTACGTTAGGGTTGCCGTAATTAAGTTTGGCATCACTGGCATCAACAATAGTTTGGCGATTTTTTACGGTCTTCAAAACGGAATAGTACCCTTTACTCTTATATGTTTGTAAATTGTAGATTTTTTTGCTTTAAAAATGATTGTATTATGTTGTTTTTATCTTCCGGTTAAAGTTTTTATGCCTTTAGTAAATCTGTATGCAATATTTTTATAATTATCAACAATTTTAATGTTGTCTAAGTACCGCTAAGCCTTTTTTATGGCGGCCATTGATGTTTACATTTGAAACAGGAGAGTAGTGGATTTGTTGCCAATCTAGAGAAACTTAGCTTCGCAACAACAAAGATAACGCCTTCATTTATTATTGCCAATTAAATCATGCTTAATTCTTTCTGAAATTTTTTCGAGGAAATAAGTGTTTAAGATTTACTTCGTAATTTTTAATATAGATATTTTGAGTTTTTATGTATTTTTGCCTTCTCGCGAAATGAGAACTGAATTAATTAAATGAAAAATACTCAATCGTCTGTGAAAAACTGTTTCTTTTCAGTTTTGTTTGCTTAATTTCTTTTATACATCATTCTAGCTTTATTATGGTATTTGAATAGAACATGTGGCAACGGTTAGATAATTCTATTCTTTAAATGATACAAATTTTGTGCATTATGAGTTATAATATGAACGAAATATATAAATTAACTGTTATATAATTATTGGATTATATAACAGTTAAATTATTTTCCGTTATATAATTATTATATAAGTTAAATGTTATATAATTATTAATACTGTTAAGTGAATCTAGCGCCAGAGTGTTGCTATGGTAAACAAATACTAGAGTGAATTTTAAAGAATGCATTTATTCTATTGTGGTTTATGCGCTGTTTGCGAAGTAGATTTAATTCAATCTAATAAGTTTACATGAAATCCAAGAAAAAATGCGTATAATTTAATATTCCGTACAAGGAAGTCATGTGGTGTACACATCAGATTTTTTTACTTGCGTGATTACCTATTCGGTGTAAACATTTATCGTAACGAACAACGAAATTTGGGAAACTGTCCTCATAGAGAACTCTGCCATCTGTAAAGTTATCCAGTTATTTAAGGCTCATTATCACTTCTCCGTTAGAATTCTTTCTTGAACAATATCACCCATTTACGCACTTTACGCTCAATTCACTCCTTGCCATTGTATCTCGTGATGAAAATCTGTGACTTTTCTTTCTTGAACAATATCACCCATTTACGCACTTTACGCTCAATTCACTCTTGCCATTGTATCTCGTGATGAAAATCTGTGACTTTTCTTTCTTGAACAATATCACCCATTTACGCACTTTACGCTCAATTCACTCCTTGCCATTGTATCTCGTGATGAAAATCTGTGACTTTTCTTTCTTGAACAATATCACCCATTTACGCACTTTACGCTCAATTCACTCCTTGCCATTGTATCTCGTGATGAAAATCTGTGACTTTTCTTTCTTGAACAATATCACCCATTTACGCACTTTACGCTCAATTCACTCCTTGCCATTGTATCTCGTGATGAAAATCTGTGACTTTTCTTTCTTGAACAATATCACCCATTTACGCACTTTACGCTCAATTCACTCCTTGCCATTGTATCTCGTGATGAAAATCTGTGACTTTTCTTTCTTGAACAATATCACCCATTTACGCACTTTACGCTCAATTCACTCCTTGCCATTGTATCTCGTGATGAAAATCTGTGACTTTTCTTTCTTGAACAATATCACCCATTTACGCACTTTACGCTCAATTCACTCTTGCCATTGTATCTCGTGATGAAAATCTGTGACTTTTCTTTCTTGAACAATATCACCCATTTACGCACTTTACGCTCAATTCACTCCTTGCCATTGTATCTCGTGATGAAAATCTGTGACTTTTCTTTCTTGAACAATATCACCCATTTACGCACTTTACGCTCAATTCACTCCTTGCCATTGTATCTCGTGATGAAAATCTGTGACTTTTCTTTCTTGAACAATATCACCCATTTACGCACTTTACGCTCAATTCACTCCTTGCCATTGTATCTCGTGATGAAAATCTGTGACTTTTCTTTCTTGAACAATATCACCCATTTACGCACTTTACGCTCAATTCACTCCTTGCCATTGTATCTCGTGATGAAAATCTGTGACTTTTCTTTCTTGAACAATATCACCCATTTACGCACTTTACGCTCAATTCACTCTTGCCATTGTATCTCGTGATGAAAATCTGTGACTTTTCAAGTATCTTGCTGTTACGAACTGGATGACAGACTGTATTTCGTAATCAGCAGTGCCTCTCAATTTCTTAGTGTAATTCTTTCTTCTTATTCTTAGTGCAAGTTTTGAAGAGTGCAGTTCGATTTCAGTTGTTATTTTTTTCAAAGATAAATGGAAGTGACATAGCATACTTGTTTTATGAGTTCAATTAAATAATCACAAGCATACCGAATATGAACAATGGTTCTAGAAATTCCGAGCCGTAAACTACAGCTTATAAACGAGATTTTTCCTGTTAAGATCTGTAGAGCTCGACAAGGAAATATTGCAAAACCTACTGGAACAAAATCTGTCATAACTATTAAGAGCTAGCACAGAATGAAAAAAAGTATATTTTAAATTTAAAAGAAGCACATTTTATTTTGAAAATATATGTCATATTTATCATTTTTCTTTCTTTTTAGTCTCAATTTTGAAAAATATAAAGAGTATAAAAAGCCCCATTATTTATGGAGTAACACAATATTGCGTATATTGGTTATTAAGTCGCTTAGCAAAACATTTGCTATATTTTCTCATCGCAATTAAGCTTCTATACATAAATTGCACTACGTTCTAATTTTTGAAAACTTGTGCTAAATTCAATAGAACTGAATAATTTCATCAAAGCTGTATCAGTAAAATTATTTTTCAAATATCACTGTAAAATTTTCAAACGATCATTTAAATATTTTTTTATAAAATGCAAAACAAAGGGAGATGGGGAGGAAAAGATAAGAATTTTTCATACATTATGGTAGAAGACAAAATCAGTTATCATCGCAAGATGACAAAAATTCAAGTTTTTTAAAATTTTAAATGAAATGCTCTCTTTGAACATTTTGCTAATCATTTTTTGGTAATCTCGCTATTAAAATTTATGTGTGTGCCTATATGATGAAATGTTCATACGTATTAGTTACTGTACCCATATAAATATTTAAAAATATGATTAATGATTAATTATCTAGTAATCAGGTAATTTATTCATTTTTTTAAAATACAGAATTTAATTAATTTCATACATTTTTACAACAAACGACTTCACCATTAATTCGAGTTTTTTCTTCTTATGAATTTCTTTTAAGACAGACTTTTTTTGTACAAACATGTTAAAAATGCAGCTTATTATTGCGGCTCTTTCGATAATTTTTACATGAAGATAAATGAGGCTCCTACTAATTTTATAATTAACTCAAAAATGTTTTTAGAGTTTAAAAATCGAATTACATTTTCCATCCATAATGATTGTGGGCAGGTTAAAACCTAATTATGTCGAGGTTAAAAGTGTTATAATTGAATGACTTATTCCCCGATGTGTTTCACAGATTGCATTTCTTCCTTTTTTTATACGAAAAAAATATTTGATGATTTAAGACCTTCAGCATTTTTGTTTCTTAAAAAGGACTGTATCAAAAGAAAAATTATTAAACGTTTTATGAAAGAATTTTCAATTTCTATTATCTTGTACATTTTTTGTCAAAATTAATTTAATATGTATAACTTTGGATTAAACGTTTATTAGCTTGCTTAATGCAAATTTTTGGAGATTTCGGGCTTTCTATAGATCATTAAAATTTCTCAAAGGAAATTTTTTATTACCAGTTCGTTCTTGGGGGGGGGAAGTACTTTTTAGATGTAACGCAAGAAATGCAGATTATTGATTGAAATTTTACGAATATATATATATTTTTAATAAATTATGTCTTAAATATATATATAATTATTTTTGTAATATTTTACTCTAATTTCCCATTTGTGACTGTATACTTATGAATAAAATGGTTTACCCAAATTCAATTTTGGGTGTTTATTTTGATTTGTTTTAATTCTTCGATCATAGATTGTGAATTCACAAATAATATTAATTATTGGGAAAATGTTTTAGTAATAAATTATAAACAAGTTAATTTTTTTGTTGTGTGAAATAACTGTAATCAAGAGAATATATTACATTTAGTTCGTGTAAAGGCAACACAATAAATGCATCTTGAAGAGATTTTTTTTTTTCCATTTTCAAAGCCATGGACCAAATTAAGTGGTTTTACAAATTTAATCAATACTGAAAAGATTTTTAGTCATATTTACATGATGCTTCAAGATGAGGTAAAATAATTTGAAACCGTACTTACATTTCCTGTGATTACAGGGTTTAACTGTTTTTTAGGTTCGTAATGCAATTATGTTTCCTTATTTGTATATTTTCCTTGATTCTTGATGCTTAAAACATGACTGTAGAAGGTGTTATCATCATACAACGAACGAAAAATGTAGCCGCCATTTTGCAAGAGAATATAAGTCACAACACTTCTTTCTTTAACTTCCAAAAGTTAAAGAAAAGATAAAGAATAATCATAATTTATTTGTGGCATTCATTTAAAGAAAAACACGGTGCTATTTTGCGTATTTAATAATAATTGGCAAATATAGAAATACAAATATATTAACCGGTAAATACAGATAACGCGGTGTTCTTTTCTGTATTTGCCGATTATCACAAAAACCTCTGTTAAATTTTTATATTTTCTAATTATAATATGTGCTAATTCCCAACTTGTGAAGCATTCTGTGCTAAACTTTATGAACTAGATATCATTCTGTATTTCCTTACACTATAAAATCTTCGAAATTTGCATTTCAAATCATTAAAAAATTAATATCTAGAAATGGCGCATCTTTCAAAGACTGGTGGTGTGTTGGTGTATTTAATTATGGCAAAATACACTAGGGCTATCTGCCTAAGGGGAGGGATGCCTTTAGCGGAGGACTTTCTAAGGGAAGCTGGCTCGTATACACGTTACACATGGGGAAAACCACGAAAACGCCCATGCAGCCAGCCCGTTCGCGGGATTCGAACCTCGGACCGAACTACCAGCATTCAAAGACTGTATCATTTATCTAATGATTGTAATCTCTTATTATTGGTATGTATTACCATTTTGTTTTGCTTTTAATTTATTTACAATAAAATGCTTAGTAAAATAAGTTCAAATAAAATCTGAATTTATTACATGTTTCAAAATTTTTGCCTTGTTATTTTTATTATTTAGGTTTTATTTAAAACTGAAATTTTGTCACGTACTCTCATTTTAATGCTTCTCGTTTTTTTTACGGAAGAGTGTAGATGTAACTTTACATATTGAAAACTCCTTCCGAATTAAGCAGCAAATTTAGCTTTAAAAGGTTAAAGGATACAAACAACATACCTGAATTATAATTCCCTTTAGAAATTTTTTGAAATATTATATTAAAAAGGGATTCCAATAAATAGTATTTTTACACTGAATACTAGTTCATCTTTCAGATATCATGCATACTTACGAGGAATTAAGTGTGCAAATGATAAATGTTTTAATGCGATAAATATTAGATGAGTGTTATCTCAAAAATAATAATAACAAAAATAACAATAACCCTCTCGAATGCAAATGCCATGCCCAAATACAGATTGAATGAATATTCAATTCTAATAACGCACCAGTTCCATGACATCAATGGAGATCGATTTATAACTAAAACTATAACTTAGAACTGACCATCACAGAGGACTGAAAACTGACAGAGAAGGTAGGAAAACCTACAGAAACTGTGAACTGATAACTGCATACATTTTTCACTGTCGCGCCATCCTTAACGATTTGTTAAAAATTGGAATCTTGGTTAAGAGAGTGAACCTCTATGAAATATTTTGCAGATCGTTAGGGCTGTCATCTTCGCCTATGGCATTATTTGAATAAAAATTACAATAGACAGGACAACAACAACATTAGGTGTGTGTTGCTGAAAACTCAAGAGTTATGAGAAATTTCCATGTTACTCGATCCGTTAAATAGTTCTAATATATTGATGAAGATATGCATAGTAGAACTCTATGGAACTGAGTAAATGGTAACGCATCCCCCTTTCGAGTATTTATTTATTTATTTTAACAAATGGCGGGCACTTGCCTCTAACGGCCACTATTAAGGCCAGAAGTGGTAGCCATTTTATTGTGGAGGCACCTAATAAGCGGCCACCGTTACCTCCTATGAAGGGACAGACAATTAACATCCATGCCTTCTCCGGGATTCGAACCCGGGCCCTTTGGCATCGCAGTCAGACTTCCCTAACCACTAGACCGTCTGGGCGGCCCCTTCGAGTATTTGAAAGACATAACTAATTGGCGGAAGGTAGTTTGCTTGCAAATTATACCATCTTATAGGCCAAGCGAAAGAATCCTTTTTCATTTATCGTATTTTATTTCGACAAACATTATGCAGGTAAAAAAATCTTATTTTAGTTTGGCTAAACCGGCAAGCCATTTTTATTCAAATCTATTTTGTGCATGTTTATTCACTGAAGTTTTGCTTTATTTATGTTATATTTTTATCAAAATTTTATTTAATGAAAAATTAATATTTAGTTTCTAATTGCGCACCCGTCTTCATTTCAATAAAATGAAACAAATTAAATTTCTTTCTTGAAAATGGCCCTGATATAATAAATATACTGTGTTTAGTTAGGCTACTTGTGGAAAAAGTAGTTTTTCTGGCTGACCAGTCACTTGCAAAATAAACATAATATAGTAAGCTTATACGTAATATGTAGTTTTCTGTAAATGATTTTGAGTTACATATTTGCCGAAAATTATGGCAACATTTATGCATATTTATCTATGGTAATTAAATAAGTTTTTAAAATATTTACTGTTAATACTATCTTTTTATCTTATTTCAATCAGCAAATATAATTAAACTCATGAAGTAATAATTTACTTGACACGGAAACGGAAATGAACAATTGCTATAGCTGGATTTTCTAGTACCTAAAATCCGGGTAATAAGAATTTCGTATTTCGTAAGTCCTAGTGTGCTTAAACGAGATAACGTTAAAGCGTATTGGCAATAAAGTTTTTAATAAATCATTTTTACTAACTAGTAATAAAGCCTGATTTTACTAATTTTTAACCTAAATAAATGCGTCTATATTATTGTTTGAGTTTAATATTTGGTAGCGCTATAATTTTAGAGATAGAAAGCTGAAACATTCGCTTTTCCCAAGTAAAACTCGAAATGTTCTCAGTGACTTTTCTGCTTAGCTGCTTCATTTCAAATGGAGAAATGTATACGTCCAATCCAAATGCGTTCTATCGTTTCTAGATTTCGAATTCTAGTTTTTGTTCCTAAGCTTTTTTCCGATTCGTGTATTTCAAATTTAGAAGATGTAGGAGGGAGGAAAAATTTATGTTCTCGTGGAATGATGAAATAAGAATTTCATTCTCTTTACGTTTTTCGTATCATTCTGTTTTCTTGTACCGTAACCATGGTTTTTGATTCCATCCCAAGGTGAAATGGTACCCCTGGGTGAACCATTCACAATGTAACAATTTGCCAAAGATTTAGGAAGGATAGCATTTCGGAGCGAATCATTTGTAGCTTGATTTGGAACCCCGATTTTATTCTGCAATCATTTATATACTTTGCCTATTACGACCGAAACTGAGAAATGAATAACTCGTATCTAAAGCGTAAGATACTCTCTGTATGTTTTTCAAAGCGTGCTTTTATGCTTTTAAAATGTTACAAATATGCTAGGAACAAAGTTTTTAATTTGAAGTTATCTTTTGTTTTCGTTTTTTTAGAAACGTCAAGAATTCTTCACAAGTAATCCTAAATGTCCAGTTTTTACTCTATCTTGCTTAAGAAAGCAACCGTAGAATTGTACCCATACACCTCATTTCCATATAAGTCAGGGGAATAAAGTTCAATACGTATCTTTGTATCCCATTTTATAAACTCTATACTCTGGATCTAAACCCATGTCGGCGTCTCGCGTTGCCACGTTAAACTCCACTTCAATATCAATAAAATCGTTTGCGGCGCCCCCTCTATTCTTGCAGGGATCTTAATTACAAACCAAATTTATACGTACTTCTCCATCAGAGCCGAAACCCCACTTATGCAGATCTCAACATGAATAGGATAAACGACTTATAGAGGGATAATTTTTGTTACACTTATCTAAATAACTTACAAAGTAACTATTGCAAATTAAAATTAGAAGTTTGATTTATATAGTTTTTATCTTACATGTATATTTATTTCTCACTGTCTCTGGTTCTTTCCCTCTTTATATATATATATATATACAGAGAGAGAGTACCATCAAGTAAATATTATCAGCTCACATTAATTTGCTAATGTAATTTACAAGAAATGTATTATCATTAAATCAGCTATGAATTGTTCAATATGTCATTGTGGGAATATCTCTAAATATACCACTTTATTGTTTAAAGATCACAAACCAATATTCATATGCCTGCACTGCAAACTGAAACAGACAAATTCGTCAAATGTTATTTTTTCATACCTCGTAACTGAGAACATTGCTATCTGAGAAGATCTTGATCTATATTTAGCTTCAAGAAACTAATAGCGCTGCTATTACATTATGTTACTTTCACTGATCGAGATCTTTTTTGGTTTCTGAGACATTCGTTTCCCGTTCGGGACCGCCCCTTTGTCCCATGATTGACGGGACGATCGCTCAATCCGTCTGATAGAGTGACAAGGTCGGGACCCCGAAGCTCCTCCTACTCACTAATGAAGGGCACCGACGTTGTCACGAGAGGCAGACGATGAAATAATAACTAGAGTCACGTGACAAACGGAACTAGTAGTCAGCTCTTTAAAGGAATGTCAGGCTATCGAGTATCAGTGTGCATCTGTTACACCGTTGTCCAGTTGATAAACAGAACTGAGGTAATAAGGTTTGGGGAAATACAGTACGTGTCAAAGAAATAGCAAAATAAGACTAGGAAAAAATGTATATGGGCATCTAATTACATTTTGATAAATCTTTGGAGCATTTTTTGAAAAGCTCTTATGTTTCATAAGAAAGTCAGATTTTAGAAATATCATCAAATTATGACATTTGTTCTAATTGACTTACGTTATAAGAAACAATAGTATCCTACATTTTGTTACACGTAACGGTGAAATAATTCATTTAAACATAAAAACTCAGAATCCAGTTACTCTGATTTTGAATTAAGATGAGACAGCCATATGATCTTGGAGATAAGAGAAAT
The DNA here is from genome assembly GCF_044657685.1 of Stegodyphus dumicola. Taxonomy (NCBI): domain Eukaryota; kingdom Metazoa; phylum Arthropoda; class Arachnida; order Araneae; family Eresidae; genus Stegodyphus; species Stegodyphus dumicola. Next base: position 64,513,984 of record NC_140779.1, read on the forward strand.
GATTGGTCAAGTTACGAAAGTTTTCCTTTTTCCTGTATGCAAGCGGTGCATTCACGAATACAAGCATGTACTGGGAGGCCTTAATAATGCTCCCCCATAAAGGCATAGGCACCTTCATGCAAGTCCGCTACTGTTCGTCAAGACAGGAACTTGTACGATCATTTGACATAAAAGTGTCCGCATTCTTATGAAAACCAGTTTTTAAAGCTTTCTGTACAAAGATGTCAGTTTACTTTCTTAATCAAAATACTAAGCTGAAACCCTATTTGTATAGCGGTGTTTCACCAAAATAATCAAGTAACTTTTGCTTACTTCTTCAAGCTAAAAATGTATCTCCGTAGGGATGTCACACTTTTGCATCAGTGTATGCTTGTGAAAGTTTCTGTCTTGGCGATCGGTGCTTGGCTTGCATAAAGGTTCTGGAACTTTTATGCAACAATCCTCACGAACATTTTATTACATAACTTGAGGTACAAAAACAGAGTTTAATCATAGTCAGAATAACTGAAACCATAGGCACTGATAAAATCTGGGTGTCTTTACTTCAACATTTGGCAGTGTGTAGTAGCAATAAATGGTATTTTGTCTTGTTGTCAGTTACATCTACACTCTTCCATAATTTTTTTTTTGTTATCTTTTCTATAGCATTGAATCTCAGATAGTTTCCTGACACCACTGACAAAGTAATACGAGTGAAAGGAGAGGCCCTGACTGGTTTTTCCCGTTCAACTGGTTTCAAGCAGTCACCTTCCGCTTGTTTATCCAAACATTCAGTGATTTGCCATTAAGACCAATGGGTTTTAAGCCGTTCCGCCTTCTTTTCCTATACTATTTCAGATCCTAATTATTTGGAAGATCACGTTTTTTAAAACAATATTTAATTCTAAAGGGAATGAAATGCTATAACTTTTACTGCGCTCAGTTCTCCCTTTCAACTGGTTTGAAGCAGTCACCTCCCGCTTGTTTATCTGACATTAAGACCAATGGGTTTTAACCCGTCGTAAATATTCTGCATTTCATTTAAATGAAATTTTTCACAAGTTTTCGTTAATTATATTAGAAAGAAAGATTGATTTGATTAACTATCACAAAAGATTAAAATCAAAGTTTTACGCTATTGTTAATATTAAAATCGCTTGTTATATCTTTTCTGTTTATGGAGTCATTTTTGAAATATTTTCTCAAATATGAAAAGATTTTTACTTTTCCTGAAATTTCGCTTAAATCAAAAATTATATTCACAGGGTAATTAATGTTCTCTTTAAATTAAAATATTTTTTGAAAGGTTAAATATCTCTGTTGATATCTAATTTCCATGTTGTTTGCATTCTATAAGAGAGGAGACAGTGAAGAAAAACATTAATATTCTTCAACACTTACAAATGAATTATTATGAAATGTAAGGAAATAATTATTTTAAAGCATTTCAAAATTTTGTCCTCATATTCAACAAAATGAATTCTAAAAATTCTATCCGGCAATTGCCATAAGTACGTGTAGCATCTCGTGTTCTCTGCTTTCCGTAACCTTTAATAGACTGTTTTCTAGTGCAAATACTTCCTGCTTAAATAGTTTATAAATATATCTGTTCAATAATACTTTTAATTTATGCTTACTGTAAAACGTTAGTCATTAGATAATCTGTATATATTTAATAATTAGATTTCTTGATAGTAAAAACATGGAAGATGTAAGTAAGATGTATGTTAATAGCTATTTTCATTTCATGAGTGTGCTTGAAGAAAAATTATAAAATTTCAATTATTTTAAAGCATTTCGAGCATTTTCTTTTTCTTTATTAGCTTTGAAATCTGCTAAAGTTTGGTAAACGATTCATGTAATAATAATAAAAAAAAAAAAAAAAAAAAAAAAAAAAAAAACAGTTTTCAACAGTAATATAATTTTTCGATCTTTTACGTTTCATTTGTGGTTTCCTTGTATTTATTTTTTGTTTAGTTTTCTTACAGTTTGGAACTACATTTTTCAGTCAAAAGTTAACAGAAGTATAATATAACTATTCATCTATTTCACACATAGAAACAAAGGTTTTTACATCCGTATACAGTTCAATTTTCAAGTTCCAAAGAAGCTATCAAAGTAACAGGAGCTGGATGTAAACGAAAGTGCCACACCCTCTTAGACTATCAAAATCTCGAAAGCACTGCGTCAACCACGGAGGAAAAAGGCGTCTCTTTTTTTCCTCTTTCCTCCGTGCCTCACATACCGATAACATTTAACAACTTTGTCACGATTAATTAACCAATGAAGAAATTTCAGAAAGTGTAGAGCATGGAAAACAAAATATCCTGAAGCATTTTTTTTTTCAAATAAAAAACTACAATAAAAAATAGAAAAGGAAAATAGGTTGCTATAAATTAAGAAGTTGTCCAAACAAATTATTCTTGGCGAAAACTGAAAAAAAAAAAAAAAAAAAAAAAAAAAAAAAACTCGCCAAGATAAATTTTTGAATTTCTCTGTAAATCTCGCTGTAAATTTTACAAAATTTAATATTTAGGTATAATGAGTCTTAGAATCGAAATATGGAAAAAAGGTGGCATATCATTTCAGAAAAAGTCCGATTTCGTGTCACAATACCTATGTTAGAATGATGCTATATCTAAATCTAACATGAATTTTAAGTCGCGCTTTCGAGACATGAAAAACGCAATTTGAATGTCGTCAGTAGGTCCAATAGAACGGGAGATATAGAACTGTTTTCCTCCCCCCCGCACTATTTATGCAATGAACCACTATATGAACTATAAGATGACCACTTATCGTTGTCCGACAATTATGGTCTTCTGTGGAGATGCTGGTCTTTAACAAATTTATATTTAATACGATGTTTTTTTTTTTTTTTTATGCTGTTGGAAATAGACATTGTTTCAGCTTCAAGAATAGGCACTTTATAGTAGGGTAGTCATAGGAAGGTCATCATTACGAGAGATTCACCATATATATATGTCATAATAAAAGCAAAGGAAAAGACTGAACACTGTAGATGCGTTATTAAACCCATACTGAAGAAGAATTTGATTGCGTAGTATGCTTATAATGCTAACTTGGTAATATCTAAAGAACTTGGCAGTCGAAGCAGTTTTAATTCCCTTTTTATTTCCAATTGATATTTGTGGCCACAATCACTTGGCACTCTAGTCGTGCCTTTCCACAGAAGATTTACATTTTTGATATTGTTGAGATAGAAAGCAAGCCAGCGAAATTACATCTTAGCACAGCACAGAGCAAAAGCTGAAGTGCGTAGTTATGAAAGATGGAGGCACGTCGAAGAGAAAAGTTTTGGTTTACAATTCAGTGATTGGTCGTCAACAGGCATCTGGTATTAACGGTTACGTAAGATAGCATGATTAATTTTAATGACGCAATGCAGATAAGTTATTACGATTTTAGAATAAAGAGGAAGAATTAATGTTTATAGTTATAATTCTGATTCATACATTTTTATCTTACATATATATTATATTATATTTCAGAAATCTAATCCAAATTGTTTGGTACAATAGTTTTTAGATTAGAAATTAATTGAAAAATAATGAGACTTGTTCAAGCTCGCGTTAACGCAACATGATTCTCATTAGGTTAAAAATTATTATCAAAATTTAAGCCCAAAATGTTTCCTATCATATCAATTTAGATGGCATCAATTTTTATACGCATAAAATCACATTTCCAGCGATTTTGATAATTTGTGAAGTAATGCGCAGTTTACTTCGTTTTAAAGTAGACTGAAATTACCTCTTCGCTGTGAAAAGTTCCCCAATTGGGAAGAGATTTCTCTTATGCCAGAATGTTCATTTTCCTTCCCTGTTCGACTTATTGCCTATATCCGCTTCGGTTATTACTTCCCAAAGCTTTTTGCTAATATACTTTAAACGATATCGTCACCGTTATTTTGCCATAAAATGTCGGCAGCTCGTAGTTAAAGAAAGTCTGTTCTTTGAGAACTAGTATTTCACAATTAAAAAGAATGAAGAACTGAAAACTGTCCCGTTAGGGAAAACGAAAAGACCATAAGGAACTAATTAAACCTTCTGCGCTGCATTAAAAGACATTTAAGGAAATAATTTACTGTCAAATCTGATTTCTGAAGTAAAAAGGTAGTCGTATAAAAATTCATTGCTAATGTATCACTTGATATCTCTCATAGGGATTTTAAATAAAACCTTTCTAATAGCACCTTGTTGTAAGTTTTATGATGTTTCTAATGGCTTTAGTAAGCCAGTACATGTTTGCCAAGCCAGAAGCCTTCACAAAAGTGCCTTGCGCAAAGATGACCATACTCTCATGAATATTAGTTTTTTACTTATGAAATATTATAAGGTATTATCTTCCTCCTTCCAGCATGCCCTCGTGGTGTAACGGTAGTACACTCAGCGCGTATTCGAGAGGTCCAGGTTCTAATCCCAGCGAAGGCATTGCACATTTTTCATGTCTCTTGCTTCAAAATAATCTAATGACGCTACAAATGGCGCCCTGACTAAAAAGTGGAGGATGATAATTTGTCACCACGATTTGGCGATTGGGTCCCCAAAACCCCAGTCGCTCTTTAAAAGGGGGTTTATAAGGTATTTTCTCCCTCGTTTCCGCATGCCTTCGATGTGTAATTGGAAGCATACTTGACGCGCATTCGAGAGATCCAGAGCTCGAGTCTTGGGAAGCGCACTGCACATTTTTCACGTCTTCTGATTTGACTCGACACGTTTCCAAAAGAAATGAATTCTTCACTTCTTTTCAGAGTTTCTTGAGCTTTCATGCCATTGTCTATCACAATAATTCATAGGTGATTTATTGATAAGCTTTCGAAAATCCTAAATAAGGACATTATAACGTTAAAACAGTAATACTTTAATACGCAATTTTTAAAGTTATTCATTTGCACATTTTTCATGTATCTTGCAGCAAATTAACCTAATGACTCTACAATATAACTTTCATTAAGACAGTTACAGATTAGAATGAATAGAGCAAACGAAAATTCTACTTGCAGAGCGGTGCCATCACACATACGCAACAATTTTTGTCTGAAACTTGTCCACCCCCCAAAGTTAAAAGAAATTTCCTATTTTGTAGAATATTGGGTGACTTGCAAAAAGGTCTTTTATGATTGGACACACTGACGCAGCGGTGTCTGAAATCTTTCAACAATGTTATTCTATGGTATTTAAGTTTAGTCCTAGAAATATATATATAAAAAAAAAAAAAAAAAAAAAAATGTTGTTGATTAAACTACTGTTTTATCGAAATTAGAATGCCAATTTCTTACGTAAAATGAAGTTTCTTTAAAAATCTTTAAAGTTATAAAGTTGAAAGCTCATTTAGGAGGCAAAAGTTTAAATGTTGATACATACATCTGCATTTACTATATCATACTCTGTAGAGAACTATCGCATTCATATGCGTGTGCTCTGATGGAGTATATGGATAGAATACTCAGCTATCAGACTCATCAGCCACCGAGCAACATATTCACTGAACACTGGTAGTTCGGTCGGTGGTCCGAATTCCGACGAACGAGCTGGCTGCATATGGACGTTTTCATTATTTTCCCCAAAACCTTTTCCACGAAGGCATACCACCTAGACAGTCCCTCGAGAGTTTTGCCATAACTGAATAAAATACACCAAACTCAGCTGGCATGTGGAAGTTTAGTGGTTTGGATCCCGGCAAGAATACAGTTGACTTTCAACGATTCTCGTTTCGAAAAGCCCTATGGTCGTCTATGGTTATGCTCGAATTAAAGAACGATGGCGCTAATTCGTCCAGGCTTGAATTTATTGTCCTTTAAGTAGGGAAAAACATAAGGAATAATTGGGTCCTTCCGTGTCCGTCCTTTTGGTTGCTAGCAGCTGGAGGATAGAAGATTCGAATTATGGCGAAGACATAACTGATTTCTTAAGTTTCTTGATTTAGAAAAAATGTAAAAATCTTTGCCGTGGCACTGAAAATAAAATATGATTGGCAGAACTCGTCATAACTTTCATTTCGTCGGCCGGTTCTCCTGCCTCTTACCAGTCGACCCCTAAAAGTGGAAGAGAACCTAAGTAATTGTCTCATTTTTCCACTCATGCTCTTGTAGTGTAAGTGATTATCCCATTCACTCACAAGTGGAAGATCTGGGATTCGAACCCTCGCGACAGAGTAATTAGATTTGATGCTTTTTCCAAAATTTCCAGTGCCCTTTTTTTTTACCACTACTTTGAATGTCGTTTCTGACGGTGAATGAATCGCATTCTGATGGTGGAAAATCGCAAGATATTTAATATTTAACTATTGCAAAAAGCAAAATATGCTGTTTAGGAAATTTAGAATTAAAATAGAAGGTATTTATTACTATAATTAGCATATTGAATTAAGTCAAATAGTTTAAGGAAACTCAAACCCCTATATGAAATTTGAGATAATTAGCGTAAAATCATTGTCTACAGCTATTCCAATAAATTCTAGCGAATTTCCAATAAAGTCTCAAAAGGCAACTATAATAATAGTGCAAATAATAACAGAAAAAAATTCTCAAAGGGAAGTTTTGATTAATGTGCAGAACAATTGAATCACACACTCTTTTATATAGAAAACATGAGATTTTCATCAGCTTTAGGATCCCTTTCATAGTTAATTTTTTTCTGTAATAATGAACTTTTACTATTGATAAAACTCAATTTCTGATATTCATTTAAAGGAAGAAAAAAAATTCACTTCTCAAGATCTTGTCGCTTCTCTTCAATATAACAGTTTGTTCTTAGATCTCTTTTCTGAAGAAGAACTTTTAGGTTCTGTTTCGGATAATTTCATATGCTATGGAAACAAATGTCTGGCACTGGAACATGAGAGACCAAGCAGTTTGTTTTCAAAGTGTCTGAGCTTTATCCTTTCAGATCAATGCTTAAAAATGAATTTTGCAAATTATTTAAATTTATTTTTTAGTGACAGAGAAAGGGGAAAATGATTTAATATTTTATTAAAATTTTGCAATAAAATTTTAGAAGTCTTGCGAATTTCAGTACAACTTGTGAATGAATTTTAGTTGAAAGGGTTTAAAAACTGAATCTAAATTTATCTTACATGTATTTTTAAGCTAATGAATATTCTTCATAGTGTAAAATGTACATTAAAAATTTGGTCTATCTATAACTGTTTGGGCTTTCCTTTATTTTGCTGAAATTCGAAGTTCTTGAGTGATTAATTTGGGAATCAACAATGATTTTCCAGAATGTGCCATACCGTAATAAATGTTTTAACTTCTCTTTCATAAACGTGTACAAAAACTCGTATGCAAAATGAGTTTGCATTAATGAAAAATTTTGTAACTGGATGAAGATATACTTTGTTTGACAAAAGAATAAAATTGCTAGAAAGTATTCTGTCATGAATTAAGTTATTTCAGTTAATCTTTGTAGTTATCATCAAGCTGTAGCGGTCATCCATTTTGCGATGACGACCATAGAAGTGACTGAAATAATTTACTTTTCTTTCGTTTCATAGTCAGTTGACCATAACCATTGTCTACTCCGCGTACACAAGAAACACCGAAAATCAAAATCTTCATCATCTACCTCTTAATGAATTACTAATCATCTACATCTTAACTACTAATTAATTCTAAGACCAGAAGTGGTTGTCATTTTATTATGGAAGCACTTAATAGGCCGTCACCATTACCTTTTATGAAGGGACACAATTTATAATCCATACCTTCTCTGGGATTCAAGTCCGGGCCTTTCGGTATCACATTCGGCTCTCCTAACTACTGCACCATCTGGGAGGGGATATTGTGATATCAATATACTAACAATAAAAGTATTAATTTATAATAATAAATATATTTTATAAATATTTTATGTTCAATATTTTTATATTGTTGCGTTTCTGTACAGGTTCGCGGATTTGAAGTGATTGACGACAAAACTTGATGAAAAATGAAAGCAAAATTTATTAGTCAGTATTACTCATAGCTCCAAAAACACGTTTACAGTCGTCGAAAAACTAAGACAAACACGCTGAAACAATCAGCAGCACAGTCTTCAGGCTATTAGGGATAAAGGTGAAGACAGCTCTACGGCAAAGCACTAGAGTACAGCTCCGAAGTCTGTTCGGTTGCTCTCGGAGCTCAATACATTCTAAGATAAAACTCAACGATGCACTAACTCAAGATACACACTGATGATCAACTCGATTGACTACGAGATACCCGATAGATTCGCGGTCGACGAGACACGCTCTACTCCGCGTACCAGGGGGGTTTATATAGCTTTCGGCTTGCGTTCGAGAACATTCTGGACCAAACCGGTAAGAATTCGTTCCAGAAGGCTCTTCATCCGTCTATGGCATATCGCCAATTTTGACACCAAATGCCACTCAATGGGGGATTTCTTGCCAAATATGGCAACCCTGTGTTCCCTTCCCATTTTTCTGGCAATCCTAAAACCGACTTGCGGGGAAGCTATCTTACCGCGGCTGAGCATTTCGTAACAATATTATTAAATAATGAAGAATATGTATATATAGTATATGTTTGCATACTTGTGTGAACGTTTGTCTCACCAGGGGGGGTCCCCCCCTTTTCGCCGTAATGCTAAAACAAAAACTCGCAAATATCTCCGAAACGGTTCGATAGAATTGCGCAAATTTTGGTGTGAAAGGGCTCCCTATTTTTTCCTACGAACCGTCCAAATTTCGTGGTCCTAGCTTCAATAGTTTTTTATGGCGAATTTTTGAAGGTTTAAAAAATGGGCCAAAAATCGAACGGAAATTCCCTGCAGAAACTCCATTCGAAACTATTAAAAATCCGAGATAGCCAAAATGTTGCTCTCGAAGAGTACATCAATTTAAAAAAAAAAAGTTTCTCTCTAGGCCCAATAGGACCCGACTTTCATAGGGTCAAAATTCACGAATTTGACACATTTCGGCCGCGAGAATTCCCTGTAAGCGTTGCACCGAATTTCAAACCGCTCACACAGCACTTCCCATTCGGACACATGAACAATCCCCCGCAAGCGTTTTCTCGTAGCTCAATTTTTGACCCCGGCGCAAGCGACCGAAATTTCGATGGAGTCACGGAAATGGTCACTGAAATGGGCCAAACTTTGACCCCCCCCACACACGTAGTCCTCCACCCGAATACACGTAGTCCTCCATCCGAATAGTGCCCCTCAAAACTCGAATTTTAATTACTAATTTCTTTTTTCTTTACGTTTTGGAAGAACTTATCGAAATTCTGATTATCAAACTCATCGACTGGAAAGAAATTTGTTGCTACGGGCCGAAATAAAATACTTTTTATCTTTATGCCCTAGTATGCTCTTCGCGCTAGCTATGGGAAGAGCATAAGATATTTAATTTTTCTTTCAGACTCATTCTTTATTTTATTCATAAGTAAAAGTTACATCTTCATATATATCATTATAAATTATTAGCTGGGCCTATGAAAGTACATTAGGCAGATTTAATAAAATCATTATATATATATTTTATATTATAAGGTATTTCTCCCGCTTTCCAAGCGTCCTTCGTGGTGTAGTGGTTCTGCACGCTGGGCCGGTATTCCAGAGGTCCGTGGTTCGATTCCCGGCGAAGGCGCTTGCTTATTTTTCATCTCTGGCTTCCAAACGATATCCTAATGACTCTACAAGTGGCGCCCGAACTAAAAGGGTTGCGGATGATGATTCTCCACGCCCAGAATTTGGCGACTAGGTCTCCTAAAACCCTAGTCGCCCTTTAAAAAGGGGAGTATATAAGGTATTTCTCTCGCTTTCCAAGCGTCCTTCGTGGTGTAGTGGTTCTGCACGCTGGGCCGGTATTCCAGAGGTCCGTGGTTCGATTCCCGGCGAAGGCGGTGTTAATCTTTCATCTTGGCTGCTCCCAAAAAAATATCCTAATGTCTCTACAATATAATAACTATTTTAAATGGGTAGCATATAACAAAACAGAGATGCAATACACATAATGAAACATAATTATTTTATGTAAATATTACACGTAAACAAATAATAAGTTAACAATTGTCTAAAATTGTGTTCAATAAATCTCCTGAGTTCTCTGAGTTTTTCGATACAATGTTAATTTGAAATATAATATTTAAACTTATCATCATATTTAACCAGTGTTCTAGGCAAGACCATTCTTCTCTTTTCTTCCAAAAGAAGACAATCAGGTATATTATCAGGTTCAATGTTCCGTCTTACTTTCTTCGGGAACATGCAAGGACCTGACTCGGAACAGAGAGCTTACTAAAGCTATGTTCGATAACTGTGGGAAGTAGACAGGATACACAAGAAGGGTATACAAAACCCTTTATTTTTCTCTATTTACAATAACTTCCGTACTTCGGAATACAAAGACCCACTACTTGTGGTCTAAACGTAAAAATATAAAAATAAAACTAAACTTTAATTTAACTTTAAAATAATAAACGTGGAAGATTGGCCTTATATTAACAGGAAGCCGTATGTAGTACAGAGAACTGTGAACACTACAATACGTTTAAAATTATTAAGAGGATTAAAACCTCTGGCCTGGAAGGCAACCAGCAGCTAAGTAAAACTTCTAAGGTAAGCGGCCTGCTTCGACTAACTGCTTCCTCTCTCTCGCTTGGCAAAAAGCCACAACTTAAATACTTGGCGCTCTCCAGACAAACTTTGCATAAATACGTTAACGCTTATAATTCTGGCCGGAAGTAGAAAATAAGAAGTGATAGTAAAGATTTAAAATAAAATAAACGTTAGTAAAACTTAAGATCCTTACAATATTATAGAATTTATCTAATTTAAAGGTAGCGTTTCACAGCAACATTTATAGTTTTTGTTAAGGAGCTTTTGAAATTATAAGGGAAATTTTCCAGGATTAACTGCTAATTATGAACTAAATAGTCTAATTGAAAAAACAATTGATGCTACCTTTTGGGAAGACTTCATGGGTGTCATTTTAAGATTTTAGTCGTGGATCATTTCCCTAGGTTCTACATATGTACCATTTGTTTTTAGAACCATACATTTTGGAATCATATCTTTCTTAACACATGTATATCATTTGCTTTTGAAGAAGAATTTGTACGGTTTTAGTTAAATACTTGATACTTACTGAGTCTGCCAGGCGATACGACTAATCGCCTCGTTTGTGATTGTAACAAACACAGAAGAAGGTTTAAACAGACCTATATAATTAAAACTTAAAACGAGCAAAGCACAATTTAGATTTACAATTTAATCCCTATAGCTGGAGGAATTTAAGGTAATAAAAATCGAATTAAAATGCCAACTAATTTAATTGTATAGCTTCACAAAATAAAAGCATACCAACTGTTGGCTCAGTTTGATTAAATATGAGTAAGTAACTCGGCTAGCATAAGCTAATGCCGGAAAAATTAATTCTCCGAAATGAGGGAGAAAATACAGCAGCGAAGCCCTCTGTCTAACTTTCAAGAATTATGTTCTTAAACACCCGCATCTCATTTACATCATGGTGAGAGCTGACAAAAAAGTGTAGAAGCCACTGTACACTTCAAATAACTAGATAATGGGCTAATTAATGTAAACATTATAAGTTTTCAGCCCATTTTCCGAGCTTTGTAAATCTTTATCTATATTCTCTTTTAATGCTTCATTTCATATTGCCGTTCTCAAATATTCCATGTTCTCAGATACATATAAATATGTTTCAGAAAATGCAACTTAGATATATTTAAATAAACGGAGAAAGTACTTAAAAATGCATTGTCTATATTTTGTCTCTATATTTTGTCTATATATATATGTCACATCTTTACAAAATGGATTATGGGAACAAATGAGCAGCATGCATTGCACAGCGAGAGGAAGGCAGAAAAGTTAGTGCATATTTAAGCGAAGTGTATTTACAGAGTTAATTTCTTTGTTTATATTTTGAGCGAGGATTGGACAAGAGCTAACAGCATTGCAAGATTAATAACATTACAGAATGAGGATTAATATACAGATTACGCACTTTAAATCGCTTATTAGTTTTTCAGTCAGGAACGGAACTTAGTCGGATTAAAATGAGGAATTGCAAGGAAATTGTAAAAGTAGATTTCTTTTCTATTTCATTTTTCATACATATATCTATACAGAAATTAGGACATAAAATAATAAACACTAGCGCTAAAAGAGCTAAGATTTAAAAAATGGTTCTGAAAATGTTTTAACAGGAGAAAAAAAAAAAAAAAAAGATTAAACTATCCTGGAAATCCTAATAGTAATTAATTAGTTAAATTAAAACTTTTCACGATTATTTTGTAAAAACAGGCTAAATATGCAAACTAACATACAGTTTAAATGCAATGTTATTGTAAGAAACAGAAACAAATCTACTTAAAGCATAGGGATAAAAATTACTGTTAAATAAACCAGCTACGATGTAGCCAATTGAACAACATGAGATTTGACTCTTCAGGGGATTTTCATCTAATCTTACTTTACAGTTAATCCATTTGCTAACATCAAAGAGTCCTATAAAAAATCGCTTCTGCTGTTCTCAATAATTTTAAAATCAGTTTCTTTCTATTATAATAAGTGTGCTTTCGAAAATCAAAAATTAAGAATCATGAATCAAGAATATTCAAAAATCAAGAGTTACTATACAGATATATATATATATTGAAAAAAAAACAGATAAGTATAATACAGAATAATGACGTACGGAAATTAATAATTCTAAGATTCAGAATATTCTTCTTTAATGCATTGAAGAAAACGATATCAGTTCCGGAAGTTTCGAATTTTGACTTCTAAAACGCATTACCGATCTGTAGAAAAGCGTAAAAAGCAGTAAGTGGTTAAAAAAAAATTTTTTTTGCTCTTTTTCATCATCTGTCCATCTGAAAATTTACTTTTTTTTTCCTCCCACAGGAAGTTAACCTTTTCCCTTTTACTTTCAATTCCTTCAACCCCACAAAAAAAGTAAACTGGGGGTGGTTACCTTGGCTACGTCATCCATCATTTAGCGAAAGTACTCTTTCCTCTCCCCCCTTCCACACTCCTTTTTCCATTTCTTTCTCTCTCTTTTTTTTTTCCCTGCCTATAATTACGTCTATACTTGAAATAACTTCCAATTTCGGGTTATGTTTGTACAGTGAGAGCCCGGTGATTTATTACATCTGTCACCGTGTGGTGCGGCAGTCGGCAGGGTCGACTTCTTCATCACCCAGTCAACCAAAAGTCACTGGAATGTGATTGCAGTCTCGCTTTTTTGTATTTCAAGGGCTTTCACGTTTCCTTCATACTGACAACTAAGGAGTCAAGGAGTTGGAAAGTGATCTCAGGTTTTTTTCAACAACCTTCTTCTGGAAGCTAATATCCAGACGTGTTTTTATAACGAAGGAACTATTTTAGGGAATAATAAAGACGTATCCTATTATTTCCTAAAATAATTCTTTATTCCCCTTTTATTTATTGACTCAAGAAAAAATATTAAAATACACAGAATTCATCTTCAGATTGGCGTTAATTTGATGTATTATGACAGAATATGACACGTATTCCTTTTCTTCATAGAACAAACTATTCTGCACCATTTTGCTAGAATTTCATCTTTTAAATTGTAGTTCCCAACTCATCGACTCCTGTTAAGTTTTTCTCCTCGACACTGCCTTCGAGGTATATCAGCGCTCGCTCATCTCTTTGCCAGAATGTTTTATTAGATGTTTTTGTGTATGATGTGTTGGCACTGGTTTAATATACTTCGAAAGTTTAAATATATTATGCATTTTCGTAACATCGAATTACTAATTAAAACTCGGTATTCATCTGACAGCACTTCTCAAACCACTTATCTGACAAAGACGTGCTCAGATACCTAGTGATGTATAATGGAAGAACTTACTACGTTTTAAGCATAACCCCTCTAAGATGACGACTACTGGAAAAGACCAAAATAATCTAAAAGCTGTGGGTGTTCGTCTTAGAGGGTTTGCTCTACTCAAAGTACTGCACTCACTATATGTATATGTGCGTGTGTGTGTGTGTATTTCATAAAATTATGAACATCTCAGATGTATAAATTACACATTTCTTCGGATGGTTTTGTCCTTTCATATTTTTTAGCTGCTTTATTTTTACCACGATGATTTGTGTGATGACATTTTTAAATAGTGGAATTTTGTTATCACTTTATTTTCAACTACGATGTTTAATATCATGATGTTTTCTAAGTTATTTCTCCCGCCTTCTTAGCGTGCCTTCGTGGAGTAGTGATCTGCACGCTGGGCGCGTATTCCAGAGGTCCGCGGTTCGATTCCCGGCGAAGGCGTTGCTCATCACCCTTTCTTTAAAAATAACCCAATGTCTCTACAGTGGCGCCCCAACTAAAAGGGTGGTGGATGATCATTCTCCAAACCCAGGATTTGGCGATTGGGTCTCTTAAAAACCAGAGTCGCCCTTTTAAAAGGGGGAGTATATAAGGTATTTCTCCCGCCTTCTTAACGTGCTTCGTAGTGTAGTGGTCTGAACGCTGAACGCGTATTTCCGAGTTCCGCGGCTGGATTCCCAGCGAAGGCGTTGCTCATTATTCATCATTCTTGCTTTAAAAATAACCTAATGTCTCCACAGTTTAAGAATTGCGAAGTTTCCTCCTTACTTTTTTTCTTTTGCCGATGTTTTGTACGCAGATGTTTTCTGCTAGCGTTGTTTTCTCCGCGACGTTTTCATCTGCAATATTTTCAGCGAACACTTCAGTTAAGGTTTGATTTATTTGATTATGTCAAAGCAATCTAAGGCTATCTGCCTATAGGAAAGGATGCCTTCGTGGAGGACTTTCTAAAGGATACTGGTTCGTACACGTTACAGAGGAAGAAACACTCGAAAAACCCGTTGAAGCCAATCCGTTCGTCGGGATTCGAGCCCCGACACGAACTACCAGTGTTCAGCCACTTTACCTCTCGGCCATTAGTGGACGCAGAGTTAAGTTAGATAATTTGAATGTGGCAAAGCACGTGGGAGCTACCTGAATTTGAGGATAAGGATACCTCGTGGAGGATTTTCTAAGGGAACTGGTTTGTATTCACGTTTTATATGGAGGAAAAGCACGAAAAACATTCATGCATCGAATCCGTTCACCTGGGTTAAAGCCAGGTCGAACTACAAGCATTCGGTGGTCTTAACCACTCAGTCACTTCTTTAGTTATCTTAATCCCTCAGCCGGTGATTTTGGAACTCGGATTTGCAAAAATGTAATACTAATTTATTTCAAAATCTAAATTTTCTTCGCTATAATGGAAAACAATCTAAAGAACTGTAATACGACCACCGTTCATTCTTAAACTTGATTTTTATCCGTAAATTACATATTATGCTAAAAATTGAGCTGTATTACATAATATGCTAAAAATTGAGCTGATTTATTAAACTTTTTTATGCGGATGCAATTTTTCTTATCCGTCTTCTCTTTTGTCCTTCACGGTGACGATTGCAAGATTGATGGTAGCAGAAGTTTCTCTGCAAGTAACTCATCTACATAGATAACTGTAGTTAATGAATTTAATTCAGTTTATTTCTTTTTTTTTAATGTTTAAGAAAAGTATATTTTTAAAATTTCACTTTCTAATTTTTTGCCTCTTGCCTTTCTATTTTGCTCAATAGATGGCGCTGTTGACGTCGCTTTATTTATTTCTTTCCCTTTTATTTATTTAAACAACAGAATTTCAATGATTTTTACTCATCAAAAAAGAAAATATCTCGTCTTAGCTACTTTTCATGAGGATGATATGCAAACACAGAAATGTGGTGTCTCAGGGACTAATGTCGATGTTTTATCACGAAATAATTTCTCGGACAATAACAGGATCTTCAGAGAAGTTTGATCACCTATTTTGCTCAAACAGGTCAAAGATTAGATGGCAAGATACGATAAAGGATGAATACATTAACAAACCAGAAACACTTTTTCTGTCAGTTACCAGTTAATGATTAATTATATTAATTAGTAACTGTTTTCCTTTTTGACCGCTCTCCATGCTTACTGCCTTGGAAAAGAAGAAGTCGGAATTAGGACAGCGAAACATGAAATGCTCTGGCAGTTTTTTGTCTGTAATACAAGTGCTAATTTTTAGAGAGATCAGGAAGATACGATTTCTCGATACTAAATTGCCATGCACTTTGATTCTAGGCCTTACAGTGAATTCCTCAAATAAATTGTTTTTCAGAAAGTTTTACAGAATTCAACCTTTTGTTGGAAACTTATGCTAGACAAAGACGAGATAAATTTGACTGTTCAGCAATCAACAGGGAATGTCTCATAATCGATATTGTAATTTTATTGCCAGGGGTACTTGTTCATGCTTACATTCAAAACAAACTGAATTGTAGGAGCTGTTGGGACGAGATTAAGTTTAAATAATATAGTTGTTTTGGTAATATATATTCAGAAGTAAAGAAGAACTCTTTCAAGCAAACTTAATTTATTCCAGAGCATTAAAATATTTACTATTGGGAAATCTATTACCACGGGAGTGACTTAGAAAATAGACCAATGGGCTTCAACAGCAAAATTGACTCCCACGATGTTTCGTGAAAAGAAAACAAGAACTTATTTACAGAAGTTCTGAGAAGAATCTAACACACGTTCACATTCTTTCTAAATTCAGTTAATCAGATTATGGAGTCTTCCTTAATATTATTGTAACTTTCTTAAAGTTTCGTGTTATATTCCCAATGAAGACGCTGTTAGTTATTACAGATTCCTGCTGACAAAAATTCTAATGATTTTATAGCGATGCCTGAACTAATTTACGACGAATGACAACTCGTCATCACCTTAATATGTTCAAATGAATCTCGCCTCTTCTCGCATTCGCTCTTCAACTGGAAGGTGTAGGGGATATAAAGAACTAAAAGCGATCCTTATAGAGTTATTAGGTTATTTCGAAGCAGGAGACGTGAAAAATGAGCAATGCCTTCGCCGGGAATTGAACCACGGATCTCTGGAATTCGCGCCCAGCCCGCAGACCACCACACCACGAAGGCACGCTAAGAAGGCGGGAGAAATACCTTATATCCTGTTTTGACTTCTTGTGTAGCACGTCACAGAAAGACAAACCGGTACATCTCTCTAGCACTTGAAGGCCTGGTTTCATTCAGTTCACTGTTGAAGTTTCAAGATTTCTATTCACAAAAGTCCTAAACATTCTCTCTTTATATTTCTGTACAAGTGTAATTTGAATAAACTAAGTCTCTGTATCGTATTTCGTGATTAGAGCAGACATTTCTATATATATGAGCCCAGGTTGAATCTCGGCGACGGTAAGATTATTTACCCAGTAAGTCTTTGGAACAGTAAGTCTTTATGAGGGTACTTAAACTCCGATGTCCCACTACAAACATTTGATCAAAAGGGCTTGAAATACAGAGAAATCAGTGACATATCCTCGGTTTTTTTATTGCGCGGTGATCTCGATCAAATTTAGGTTGGATCAAATTTTGCGGCCGTCATCCCCAGCACACAAGGTGTATCACACTGAATGTTAATAGTGATTGTCTTGTCTATGGACTTGCTCGTCTGAGCATTAGAGTTATGTAGCCCTCATAATTCAGGAGAATTATGACTTTAGGCAAGAATTGTGTCACTTATGATTATTGATGAATGAATAGTTACTGATGATACCCATTCTTTTAATTAATCCCAAAACTTAGCTACGGTCACAACAATGTTAGAATAAAACTGATATTATTATGCAGTATTACTCACATTACAAAGTAATATACGTAACACTGACGTCATGTTCTAGTTTACGAATATACATTTTGCGCAAGAAATTTCATAATACCTTCGACTTTATCTTTTGTGTATTTTTTAAACCATGCATTAACAAAAGTGCTCTTTAATTCAAATTATAAAGTAATGTCTGTCATCAAAAAGAAAAGTCTCCGAATTTAACACCAAATGGAATAATTCATGGAAAAAAATAACAGAACTCGAAATATTCTAAACTCGGTATCACAGTGTTCTTTGTAAATGTTATCTGACTGAAACATACATTTAGAAAGCGAGCAGAACCACTCAACCTCGGGATTATTCACTGCAGACAAGTATTGTAGTGCAGACGAAATGATACTCCTGGGGATCTAGGGTAAAATATTTCAACAACAACTGCTTTCATTCCGTCGAGCAATGACTCCCAAATCGGAGAAGAAGTGGAATTTATCTTGTTACTCGAATTTTTTTAGCTTCTCTTTTCCAAGCTATCGCCTGTTTGGAATTCTGCAGCTACCGTTAACGAACGCGCCCCATTACATCCCATTTACGTAGGAATGGGGGGAGGAGGAAGGTGGAAACAATGCGCAAGTAACAATGAAAGGAATTTTAGACAAAGGATTCGTTATGCGTCTCGTTTTGTTTTGTGTCTGTGCTGCATCTGCCGCTCTTTTGTTTCTTAACAAAATGTGTGGGTGGTTGAAATACAAGGAAAGAATATCACTTTCGGGGTGTTTTTGTTGCTCCCGCCTCTGCGGGAAAGCGCACCAAGTGGGGAAATACGCATTAATAACAAGCTTGTTCAGCTAAAATTGCACTTTAAAGGAAGTGAATATCAAATGGTACAATGTAAAAAGAAAATAACTGCAAATATAGTAAACCCAGATACAGGAAAACGAGGTGTTTTATAATTCAATGCTTATTTGTAATTGTAGAACATTGCGTTTTTAAAATTCATAGAAGGTTTTCCATTCATATTTTTTGCTAGCGCACGGGCCACTCTGATCGGTACAGTTGTTAACGTTGCTAGCTGCTCTATGTGTAGCACCTGTTCTAGCCTCGGAGAAAGTTTGAATGTTTGTAAGCGCATAGTGTCTTTGCGGCATGGGAGCACTTAAAATACATAGTGAATCGAAACTCCTCTTGAATAATTTAGTGGTAGGAAAAGATGGGTGGGAGACTTTTCTATCCATCATTAAGGGAATATTCTTTCAAAACTAGGACAGAACTGGACATAGTGAATCTACTAGGAGCCAAACAACCATGAATTGTCCTGATTATGCTGCAGAAAAATGACATACGTCATTATGACTAATACATAAGACTTTCATGCAGGATTTCTCAGTTAGATGCTGCAAATACCATCGAAAGGGCATTTTTGTATTTTACACAGTAAGAATGCACCAATATTCTGGTGGAGAACTAGTTGAAGAGTATTGCAATAAATATATTGTTACGACCGATCCTCCTGATATGAACATAGTTAACTTCGGTCAGCCAAATCATTGAGGCCAAAAAGGAAAGGTTTGCGCCTGTCGCTGGGAAAGGAGTTGGGCTCCTTTTAGGTGACAGTATAAATTTGCCCATCTCCGTCCCAGTTTCGATGGAAAATATCCTGGAAGATATTTCCCAAGATCTCCTATCCTTCTCCATCTATCACCAGTATATTTTGAGGGATATTTCGGTTGAACGGTATTTTAAGTACTTGCATGCTTCAAAGATAAAATATATCTACAAACGTCCTAGCTTTCTCCAGGATTCGAAAGTACGTGCGGTAAAAACGAGAGAGTCCCCTATCAAACATAAAAATGTGAATGACATTTACTAGGAAAATGTTACCATGCATTTTAAAATATCTTTTTGGTTTCTTTTGTCATTTGTCATTTTATTTTCCCCTTCAGTGTGAAACACTGTGGATTTAAAATAAAACTAACAATCTCCATTTTTTTCTTTTTTACTTTGTTTACTTCCCATTAAGTGAAAAATCCGTTAAGAAGAATTTTATCTTAATTGCATGAATAGGAATATTGGGTCATACCATAAATAAATAATGCAGTTTTTATATACTTCTTTTTTTAATTAACTAAACAAAATTCTTTTTTAATCTAAACTATATTGTTTTTCATCGTCTGTTGATTCCGTAAGAGTTGTGATGAAATTTTGTTCCACCAGGATTTGCAGCACGTCCTCCACGAATAAAAATATATAAATATAAATAAATCTCTATAAATCTTCCAGAAAGACATTCGTCTTCTAGAATGTGGTTTCCGGCTGGTAATTTTTGGAATCACTCTTGACTTAGGCTTATTGTCCGATCTCCATGTATTGCATTAATATTCCTATTAATAGCTATTTGACTGAACACATTTTTATTAATAATAAAAGAAAAATCTGATGTCTACACCACATGACTTCCTTGTACGGAATATTAAATTATACGCACTTTTTCTTGCATTTCGTTTAAAATTATTGGATTGAATTAAACCTACTTCACCGACAGCGCATAAACCGCAATAGAATAAATGCATTCCTTAAAATTCTCTTTATTTGTTTACCATAGCGACACACTGGCGCTAGGTTCACTTAACAGTATTATATTTCGTTCATATTATAACTCAGAATGCACAAAACTTATATCCTTTGAAGAATTATCTAATCGTTGCCACATGTTCTATTCAGATACTATAATAAATCTAGAACGATGTATAAAAGAAATTAAGCAAACAAAACAAAACAGAAACAGTTTTTCACAGACGATTGAGTATTTCTCATTCAATTAATTCAGTTCTCACATCGCGACAAGGCAAAAATACATAAAAACTCAAAATATTTGTATTAAAAATTACGAAGTAAATCTTAAACAGTTATTTCCTCGAACAAATTCCAGAAAGTATTAAGCATGATTTAATTCGCAATAATAAATGAAGGCTTTATCTTGGTTGTTGCGAAGCTACGTTTCTCTAGATTGGCAACAAATCCACTACTCTACTGTTTCAAATGTAAAGAAGCAATGGCGCCATAAAAAAAAAAAAAAAAAAAAAAAATATATATATATATATATATATATATATATTAGGCTTAGCGGCACTTAAACAACTTTAAAATTGTTGATAATTCTAAAAATATTGCATACAGATTTACTAAAGCCATAAAAACCTCAACTGAAAGATAAGAACAACATAATTCAATCATTTTTAAAGCAAAAAATGTACAATTTACAAACATATAAGAGTAAAGAAACTGAGATCACTGAGCCGGGTAACAGAGTGGATATATATATAAATATATTTATATACGTTTGGAGCGGCCGATTGCAACCAAAATACGAGGTGCACATCTATATGTTATAGTAGTCCTATATACAAAATCTCAACGTTCTGAGGCTACTCGTTTTTGAGTTATGCGAGAAACGTACGCACGTACGTACATACGTTCGTACAGACGCCACGAAAAATTCTCTTCAGAATTAATTTTAAAGCAGTTTTATAATTTTTTTGAAGGAAAAGAGTCTTTTATTCTGCCCTTACGTACAGATATCACGCAAAAACATCGTTAAATTGCATTTGATAGCGGTCAAAATGGATATTTTCGTTGAAATATGCTGCCTGAAACTTTTCGCGATTACAATACTTCCTTTTTACTTCTTACAAGAAAGTAAAAATTGCCTCGTGTAACATAAAGTATCACATGAGGCTTACAAAATGTAAATAAAAATAACACATAAATTTTAAATAATAATCAAACAAATATTTTTAAAATTAAAAAAAAAATGTAAAAGTAAAATACAAAACGAATCTTTTATGGAATTTAAAATCAGAGTCAACTGTCATTAAAAGCAAGGTAGGCCGAAGGCAGAGAAATAAATTCATGACATTTAATTAATTTCAATTTACATTTCAACGAATGTTTTCCATAATTAAGCAAAGGTTAATAAAAAGTTAAATGGAAGACACTTTTCTGAACGCCGAGATAGCAATAGCACAAATTGGAAGACGTCATTGCATAACGTCAAAATTGGGGAATAAGTCCTTATTTTTTAGTCTTTCAAAGATAGCTCGAAAGAACGATTTTTGCAATATCTCCCTTATCAGATGTGATATGATCATAATTCCATTATTCAATGTTTGTTATCCCCAGCTGCCCTTTAAAAGGGGTATTTTCTCCTTCCTTTCCGCATGTCTTCGTGGTGGAACGGTTAGCACACTTGGCGCATGTTCGAGAGGTCCACGTTCGAGTCCCGGCGAGGACATCTCCAACATCTCCAACATCGAAATACTTAATGTCTCTACAACAAATTAGAAAGTCATTCTTTTACATAATGGGAATAATTACGCCTTTTTATTTCTTAGTTATTCCAGAAGCTACTACACATGACATCTTTCACGTGCAGTCAGTTAGTTTGAAATAACTGAGAAAATTGTAAAAAAGTATAATGCTTGGAATCGAAAATAACCCGCCTCCTACAATACAATACAACAAATTAACAGCTGGATAGAATCAAGTATGCAATGCATATATCACGTCTCGGCATATGACCGCATTGGAAACTTAATGATATTTGAATTAGTGCAATGGGAGGCAAAAAGCATCAAACAGAAACGTTATTACGAGCGTCTTAAAAAAATATGTGTTCGCTGGAACTTTTACAAGTATTAATTTCCGTCCACTACCTATTCTAGACCTTCAAAATGTAAAAAAGCTTCTCTTTCTTATTTAAATCTTGTCGTTTGTGAATACAAATTAAGGCGCCTGCGATTTCATTCATTTACATAGTCGAGCTTTTGTAGTTTTTGTCGTTCTTTGCGACCTAACCACTTTTCGAGTGCGTTGATTGTCCTTCATTGGTGTAGACCCCGACTCCGGCGTTCATTAGGAGTGTCCCGCGAGGCTTTCGGCTGCTCAGCAAGAAGGGTTGCTACATGTGGATTGCCAAGAAGTGGCGGCCGCCAAAGTCATATTCGTTATTTTTTTCTTCCCCCACCCCTCTTTGTTTCTTTTAAACCTCGAAGATTTAGATCAGAAAAAGGTAAAGTGCAGGCAGCGTCCAATAATTTATTTATCAGTGTTTGTATTTTTTTTTTAACTGTTTAAGAACGAAAGTAAAAAAAGGCAGGGGGTTTGTAAAAGTTCTTTAAAAAACATCGTCTCTCTTCCTTTTTTTTTTCTGTTGCTAATTTTTCTTCCATTTTTAACTTCGCTTTTACCTTCAATCAAGTTAAGAAAGGAGGGCTTAAAGGAAAAGGCTTGCAGCTAGGTGCTCGTATTTTTAAACTAATTTTCTGGCGTTTTGTGAAATAAAATGTAATAATCTTAAACTGCCGAAAATCTCTAAAATGGCATTTGTGAGATTAGTGTACACGGAAAGTAAAAACTTTTATCTATAGTAGTATATTTGCGGAATACGACTACAACAGGCGACTATAACAATAACAGTAAAAGACTATGTATTTGTAATATAGTTATAAAAATTTTTATACCGTAATCATTAAATTTATGTAAATAATAATTAAGAATGGAATCATTTACAATAAAAATTTAATCGTCAAGTTTACAAAGATTAAAAATAAAGAAAAACGTGTGTACTTGTCTGTTCTGGATTCAAAGACTGAATTCTGGCTAAAATACAAAACTGAAATTTTTACATTAAGACTGAAATTTACCTTCAGTTAAAATTAATCGACACTAAAAAGTAATTAGGAGGAAAATGATGCATCGAAAAAGTACTTAAGAGGTTTAGAGTATTATTAATAAGCTTTTAAATAATTTAAGAAGCTTCCTTTGGCCTTTTTTTAAAAGAAATAAAATAAAAGCTGCTTAACTTGCTTTTAGAATTAATTAGTTGAAAAAATTGGCTGCATTTTTCAAAGCAGAGGAAAATACGGGCTAAAAGCCCATTTTTTTAAAAACATTAACGAAAAAAGGTTTAAAACCAATGATTAAAATTAATCAAAAGAGCAACGCTGTTTTTAATTACGTTTATTTAGACTTTAGTTTGAAAAGTGGACGACTTTTCGGTCATGAACCTCAAGTGACTGCTAGAAACATGTTGTGTTATTCCCACAACATGGTCAGTTAGGTCAGCTGTCATTTTAGGTTACATATTGAAAACGGCTTGGATTCAAATGGAAGAGAAATATGCCAAGATGAAATTTAAAACTAGGCAAAAAAGTTACTTTAACATGGGACTTTGAATAAAATTCTGTATTCTATCGATCTTGTGGACGAGACATAACATATGACCTTTTCAAAAAGTAAAAAAGAAAAAAAAAAGTTCAGAATGGAAAGACTTCAGTAATGGATGGATCAAGGTAAAACGAACGTAGCGCCATCTGTTGATAAAAATAATTATGAAAACTGACATATTAGAATTCTGGAAGTTTTAGGAAGAAAGGAATTGGAATTAGTGTCATTCACGAAAGAAAATAAATATTTGTAATTGTGAAACTTTTAAGGAAATTCATGGCAACAAATGAAGAAGCTTTGTGGATATTTTTTTTTTTTTTTTCATAACCAAAGTCAAAATTGGGAATTGTCCAAATAATTGAATTCATAAGAAAGCAAAAACTCTGAAAAATAAATTTTAGGAGCATGATGTATAAAAGAGTAAAAATTCGCATTTTTTGTTTCGCAGGACAATGTGATTTAGCATGAGAAATGAAACAAACATAAATGGCTTAGGATAAACAATAACGCTTAAAATAAATTTATTGAATTTGTCTTTTGGCCTTAAAAACAGTAGAGGTGTATTCAAAATGCACTCCAAACAAAGCATGCTTTTTCGTCTAATTTTAAATGCCATGGATTGCTTGAATAAGGCAAAGAATCATGGGATAAGTTCCATTCCAGTATTGACTCAGAAAATGCTAAGGGCAGAACTATCTGCTTCGATATCTTCCCCGTCTTATTGGCAGGAATTTCTGATCGACAGATTTTTAAATATTTCTGTTCCACAAAGGTATTACAGTAAAGTGAGTTCAACTCTAAAATGTCTAGGACTTAATTATTTCAATTTTTTTCTCCATTATAGTATTTAAGATCGGTAATTAAATTATGGGCTAATTAGCAATAAGAAACGAAAATCAATTTGTAAGTTTTCTGGATAACTTTAATATTGTTTATTAATTTCTAAAAACATATAGTGAAACATCATAAAATGTTTTGCATTAATAAAATATCTGTATATTTATGGTATAATCCATATTCGAAATAACACATAGTTTGATAGTTTCACTTTTTACTTTCAAGAGTTGTTTGTAGTAAGCAAACGCTCTGTTACTTTATCAAAATTTTTAAATATTTCACATCTAAAATTAAGCAAAAAAGCAACCCCACTTTGGGGGAGATTTAAATAAAATTTTTTCAGTTTCAAGTTTTTGCTACCAACTGAAATTTTCGGAACAAAAGAGGCAAAAGAACAAAATTGTCTTCCAATTTCGTTCTTTTTCCTCTTTGAGTGCGGAATTTTTTACTTCTAAACAAGAGGGACCTCTCTCTGATCGCTCTCAAAATCTATAGAAATTTTATTCAAATCTAAGCCAAAATAAGTTAGCTATTTTACCTAATTTAAATTTTACTGTGGTGTGTTTCTCTTCCAATTTAAATACTTTATATTTTAGAGAATATATAAAGAAAAATTAAACTTCTTTAAATTCTATCCTAATGCGTGGCAGCATCTGTCACTTTAATGGAATTGGTCAGTTTGTTACGTATGTTCATTCTTGGATAAAACGGAACAGTGTTACAGAAAATCCACTCTTTGGCCCAGTCCTTTTTATTTTTATTATTATTTCGTGTTTACTTTTATTGACATACACTAATAATTTTTGAGGATAATTTTATACTTTCTATCATTATTCTTTATGCAATATTATGCTCATTTTCAGATTTATATCAGCATAAATTTTGTCTATACATTCGGTATTAATATAATCATTATGATTTCAGAATAATCAAACTAATTAAACGTTTCTTATAACAACCATCGTTTTCCATTTAAACTTTATAAATTAATGTCTGGAACAAAAATTAATTTGTTCATTATACATCGATCAAAAAAGGAAAAAAAAGTGACGGTTTTTAAGTTAATAATTATCAACGTGAACAAAAAAAAAGGCAAAAAGAAAGTTGATTTTTTTTATCTATTGTAGTTATTAAACTATATCTTAAGCTTTCATCTTCACTGGAGATGATGGATGAGAAAATAAATCATTTTTTTTTTCAATGAATCCAGTTTTGAAGAGTTGATTGCAAAGTTTTAGTAGCATTTTTTGTACTGGTAGCGCGATGTAAGAAGCTTAATAAAACACTAGACAAGTAGAAAAAAAAGCAAAATTTAAGGATTCCAGTTTTAATAGAAGCATATACTTTTTTCAACTTGTGCTAATTTTCGGTAAATTTTCGTTCTTTTCAAACCTTTTTTTTTCTTTCAGTGGAAATTATTTAATATCCAAACTGCTAACAGAGATTATGCGTAATCGTTCATTAAAATTTAGGCAAACTTAAATGCTAAATTTGCGTTAATTTTCTGTAAACTATTGTGCATTCGATGGGAAGTAGGCACAGTATGTTTCTTCCCCAGGAGTAAACATATTGTACAGTCTCCACTGAATGACATAATACCACTGAATCAGTGAAACAGTGTAAACTATTGTGCATTCGATGGGAGGTAGGCACAGTATGTTTCTTCCCCAGGAGTAAAGATATTGTACAGTCTCCACTGAATGACATAATATCACTGAATCAGTGAATCAGTGACCACTGAATGACATAAGACTGACATAACCCAGTGTCAGTCTAAGATTTAGTTTTAATTTCGTTCGTAGTTAGTTTTCAATCGCAAGTTACCACAAGCTCCAGATAACGATTATTTATAAATCATATTGTGTTGTGTTATCTAATCCTCTATTCAGATTTATCTAAGTTATGTTTTGTTCTAATAAAACGCGAACCACAAAGCAGGAAACTTTTGCATATTAGTTTATAAAGTTTAGTCGTTTTGCTGTCATGAACTGGAACCATACTTTAGATAGACTGGCAGCGAATTATCGTCTAAAATTTTAAGTTTAAAATAACAACTGAGGCTTGAGGAGATTGGAAAAGACCCTTTATTTAAAACTAAAGAAAAACAAAAGGCGCGCCTAGTGCTTACAACTCAGACAGCCACTTGTGGCAAGATGATTTAAAAATCATAGTCAAATGTAAAATTTTAATTTAAATAAGCTAGTGGCCAAAACTTACACAAATCAACTAACGCAAAGTTGGTTCACGAATCTAACCGGCATGTATACTAAGCGTCGGCAATTATAATACAAATCCAAAGACTACAAATCTTCACTGAGATAGCAGCAACCTAGTAACGTGGCCTGAAGAGGCAAAGCATATTTTGTTTTCCTGTCTAGCCCCCGGTTTAAATACAAGCGAACTAATTTATTCCAACGTGAAAACGGCAAGAAGTGACAGTAAGGATCTAAATGATAGTAATTCGTTAATTAAACGAATAAAAACCATACAAGTTAACTGTATCGGTTATTTTTTATACCTGTGAAAGGAGGAATTTGATATCTTGTTTATTTTAATTCGAATATTATTACTGCTTCTTATTAAAATAAAATTATTGTAGTCAACTCCCGGTTAACTGAATTAATACTGGGTACGCCATCTACGGTTAATTCAAAATCACAGTTAATCCAAAAAATACAGGAAAAATAAAACTTGCATTATAAATAACAGACTAGGGCTTTTAACAATTGACCGGTATTTTTCAGGTAATTTGATATGGTTAATAAGTTCATTTAATTCCAATTCAGAAGTCAAACAAGAAAAATCGTAAAATTGTTATATATATATATATTGTTATATTAAAAAAGTTATATTTTCAAATTTTCACAGGAAATTTTTCTGTGAAAATTTGAAAATATAACGCTGATTTTTGTTGTTTGACTTCTGAATTAGTATTTGTTCGGCGTGTTATTGTGTCTTCATTTAATTCCTTAAATGAAACCAGTGTTCAAAGTTTTTCTCTCTCTTTCTCGAGCTTACGTGAAAACTCTTTTTCTCTCTCTGTTCCTTCTTATCCGTCTGTATATTTCTTTCTCACTTAAATGTGGACCAGAGGGATTATTATTAATCTCAGTCCTCACTTTCGTGTTGAACTATTTGTACCGTGCGTCACATTTGAAATCAAAAGTCTTTCATATATATATGTATACATTCAGAAATTGGTCACCCCTGTGCTACAGATTCGCTAATAGAATGGATATTGTAAATTTCTTCTATCAATGACACCTATAAATTATTTTCTAACGCTTATAATGCATGGATTCTTCTAATGCTCAGAAGTAGCATGTTGTCAAATGTTTTGAGTTTCCAACGAGAACATATATCGCTTGTAATGAATATAACGCTTATGGTGTGTCCTCATTTTTGCAATGTATCATTTTTATATAACGATTATAACGTTTCTAACTTCCTAAATTTTACATCGACCCCGTTTACGGTATATAACTTAATTTTATAACGCATAGACACTTATAGCGCTAAAAATGTAGTGTTGTCGAATATTTGCTTTTTGGACAATAACGTATATTGCTTGTAACGCTTACAGAGCAAATAACGTTTATAACTTACCCTCAATTTTACGATGTATAACTTATTTTTATAAGGCTAAAAAATAACCTGTTTTCAATTGAGTGAGTGAATCTTCACATTCACATTGCCCAATCACATTCTGCTGATTTCTTTAAGTGCCAGATTCTTGTATTAACCCAAAAAAGTAACAGTGGCTTGTGTCACCTTCCTTTCTGCACTGGCAGAAGGAAGTATCCCCAAGTCTGTTAAGGTATACTGGGAATGGCCCATGATTTCTCAACAATTATTTTAGGTTATCACGGTGGGTCTTGATTTTCATGGTAACTTTTGGCAATTAGCGAAATGTCTTTCGTCCTATTTCTGCCTCTGACCATCTGCTTTGCCAGTTTTATAGCAAGCTTATGAAAGTTGCTCTTTCTAATATGAGACCAAGGAAATTTATCAAGTTGTTATAATTCCTTGCAATTAGCAGACTGCTTGACCTGAACGTCCCCTGCTTCATTGCCTTGAATCCCTGTGTAAGCGGGAATCCATTTCAGAGTGGTTTAGAGGAGATAGCCATAGCCAGAAGCTGCTTTAGAATTCGATACACCAAGGGACTTCTGCCGTTTTGCCCTGTGATATAGCCGCCAGACTTGACGTTGAAACGCTGAGTGGGGAGAATTTCTGCTGCTGGTATAAGTGTTAGTGCTTTCCTTTCAACTATCAAATCTATGGGAGGAATTCCTGACAGTTGTTGTAGGGCTGCTGTTGGTGTAGTGCGTTAGGCCTTGCATATTTAAAGCAGCTGCAGTCTCTAAATTGAGACCAGGGATCTTCTCATGTGAGAGGTAAGTTCACCACCCCAGATTGTTTCTCCATATACAATTATTCTCTAATGATTTAATACCAAATTTTTAACAACTTAGCCGAGATACCCCATTTAAGTGAAGTCATGCATCTAAATGCCGTTGCTTAGGATGCTAATTCGCGTCTTGAGATTCCTGACATGTGGCATCCAGAACAGTCTGTTGTAGAATATTAGCCCAAGATATTTCAATAGGAAGAGACATTTTACCGGTATCCCATGAAATTTTACACATGTGTTACGTCTAAGCTGTCTGCTGCGTTCCATGAGTAAAGCTTTAGTTTTCTGTGCCGCAATCTGAAGCTTATACGCTCTGGCCTAGTGAGGAAATAAATCAAACAGTATTGAGCTCTTATTTCGAGGTTGCTCCTTCCTGCCACAACTGACATAAAATCATCCACGTAGGCTATAATTCGAACATATTCTACGCTCTCGAACTGGTGAAATTCCGAATTTGCCTCTATATTCCACAGGGTTGGTCCTATGCATGAACTGTGTGGGCACCCTGTAAAGACATTTTTGACATAAATGTCACTTTCTGATGTTATTTTACCCTTCGATCTTGACGGTACGAACGAAGGATAGCAATGATGGCTGAGAGGACAGGCCATACTGTACAGCAAATGTATTACGAATGCCACCAAAGGGAGTCAAAAGTTCCCTTGACGTCAATGGTTATTGGAAGTGAGTGCACGTCATTATTCTTGTTCCGCTGGATAGTGGCCGTTAAGTCTTCTGTAGCGTGCTCGGGTGAGCTGCTTACTCGGATTCCATATTTGTTGGGGTACAGGACCTTTATCCTTTGCAGAAAACCTTACTGAGCACTGGCAGTAGATAAACCGGTCTGTAAGATGAAGAAACTGCCAGAGTTTTGCCAGATTCAAGAAATAACGCCATCTCTACCAACTTCATCTTTTTAAGAAAGTTCGCAGCTAGCTGGTTCTTTTCAAGAAACCTTCTGCTGTGTGATGGAGCATTAGGAACAGCTCCGTTGTAAGTGTAGAGCCATGTTTTTGAGTATTTGCTTATCAAGTATTTATGTATATCGCTTATAATGCATACAAAGCTTATAATTTATTCTATGTTTCCCATCGATTCACTTTCGTTTGGTATAACTTATTTTTCTAACGTTTATTACTTATTTTTATAAATCTTATAAGTGACTTCAAAATCTGAATCCTTTCAGAATTTTTTTGTTTGCAGTACACTTATATTTCGATAGAAGACAATGTGAAATAGAAGACTGTTAACGCTTTGTTGTTTTATTTTTAAAATTGAGTAATTTACTTCTAATGTGCGTGCGGGAGGGTGATTAAGGCAAAGCCTTGAGGGCTATATGCCTAAGGGAAGGAATGCCTTCGTGGAGGACTTTCTGAGGGAAGCTGGCTCGTATATACGTTACGCATGGGGGGAAACAACGAAAACGCCGGGATTCGAACCTCGGACCGAACTACCAGTGTTCAGTGACTTTACCGCTCGGCCGCTGGTGGGCTCTAATGAATTATCTACCAGTGTTTATATATCCAGGAGTACATGCAATTAAACTACATACTTTTGTGAATAAAAGCACTGCAAAAATATCTACTGTTTATTGCTGTTACACCACCATTTTTTCCTTCATTATTTTCTGTAGACAATTTTGGTTTACGTTACCGGTTTGTTAAAATAATTATTTCCTCATTCCGCAACAAATTTAATTTATGTTTTGCGAAAAGATTAGGTTAATCTGCCACGGAATAAGCGGAATAATTTCGCTTGGATAATAATAATAATAATAATAATTCGGACTGCTTTTCTTTAAATAAAATTAATAAATAAGTCTATTTCTGATATTTAAAAAGACTTCAACTAAATAAGTGTGTTATAAGCTTAAAATAAATATAATAATATTTTCAAGTATCACGTTTGTGTGATAATGGATATGACTCTTTCTTAAAGAAAAAGATGTACTATAACTTTCTTTTGATGATGAGATACCGTGTAACTCCATACTCTAACTTGCTTTTAAAGAAAGGACAACAAGCGCCATTTTTTTTAAATTTTATTTTTATTTTTATTCTTATTCCTCCTCAACAATGGCCAAATATTTCATTAAATTGCTATTTAAAACTTATAAACTTCTGCATACTTCTTTTCTTATTTGTATCAAGTTAGTTCTTTACAAAGGTTTCAGCTCTGTATGAATGCTTTTTGTAGCTTCTCAGAGCTTTGTTTAATTAAACGGAAATTATTATTGTACTAAATATTTTTACATCAATGGTAAGCAGGTATTTATAAGTCAAATCACTGAATCGGCAACGAAAGATCAACTCAAATACAGGCAATATAAAAAGCGTCCTTGAAAACTACTATAATAAAAAATTTGTTTCCGAAAGAACCGTTTCAATAACCTTAATTTGTAAATTATCCTTAGATTGCTACTCAAAAGCTTATTTTAGCTTTAGCTGCTTAAACATAAACAAATGCATCGAGAAATAAAATCTACTGCAGAATTCTTATAAAA
This sequence comes from Stegodyphus dumicola, assembly GCF_044657685.1. Lineage (NCBI taxonomy): Eukaryota > Metazoa > Arthropoda > Arachnida > Araneae > Eresidae > Stegodyphus > Stegodyphus dumicola. Next base: position 64,545,633 of record NC_140779.1, read on the forward strand.
CAGAAGCTCCCGTTTATTGACTAAAATACATATTTCCTTTATAAATCTAAACTTATAGTCGTGATTCAGTTGTTTATTCGAAGCTTTTATTGTTACATGTCGAAGTTATTCATGAAAAGATTTTTGCTGTCATGCCCTGTACAATGACATTTCCTTTATAGATAACACATGAATAAACGAAAAAAGAGTAATGTTATGTGAGCAAGAAAAGGGAAATAAAGCTCTAGTTTTATATCATAAGATATGAAGTAAACGCTGAAAATGAAAAGTACATGTTAGAAATCAGGGCGCTTTTATACACTTTATTAATAATAAGTATCAATTTAACTACCTTTTTGTTAAAATAAATGTAGTTTTCTTAAAATATTTTTAAAAATAAATTCGGTTTACCTTAAATTCGTTGTTTTTAACCATTCCTTTTTAAAAGGGTCGTTTGTAAGAGGCATATTCTTTTCTTACGACTTGTCGTTATCCCTATGCGATTTTTAGCATTCTGATTTAGACAAAATTGGTTGACAGCATACCTTGCGAAGGAGAAAGTAAAATAGAGATATCTTCTGCTTTTGGTGAAAACCAAATTACTCCACTAAAGATTTTCCAGATGAAAATTGACGATGATTTTCACGGTAGAGTGCCCATTACGTGTGCTGTTTCAAAAAAGCTAGTTACCGACTTGCTATTGAGTTCTTCAGCTTATGAAACGCTCTGTGGAAATATCGAACTGTGGAGCAGTGATCGTCATTGGGATGCATCCCCCTTAGAGTACAAAGAGACAGATGATGAACCCTCACCAGTTGAAGACAATACTATAAATTTGGCTGTTGTTAATCAGATTTCCCAAGAAAACATAGAGTCTCTGAAAACAACGAACAGAGTAAGACTAGAATTCAAGACACATCAAGAACAAGACGAAACTCTGAAAAAATGCTTTGAATGGGCAAATAAAAATCAAAATTCATATACTTTCGATGATGGCATATTACTTCATTCCGAATATATTTGTGGTGAAAACATTAAGCAAGTTTTGTTACCTTTAGAAAAAAGAAGGGAAGTCCTAAGAATGGCACATGAAATCCCTCTTGCCGGCCACCTCGGTGAGAAAAAGACAATTCAACGAATCAAGTACTCATTCTTTTGGCCTACTATTAAGCAAGATATTAAAAAATTCTGTGAAAGGTGTAAAGAATGCCAATTGAGGAGAACAGTTACGTACAAAGATTGAATCCCAATTCAACCTATTGTTAGACCGGAAACACCCTTTGAAGTATGGAGCGTGGATTGTATCGGGCCATTAGAACCTCCATCCAGGAGAGGTCATCGGTTTGTGATATGTGCAGTTGACCTATGCAGCAGATGGGCAGAAGCCACCCCCGTCAAAAACATAAGTGCGAAAACAACATGCAACGTTTTGATGAGGCCTTTTTACTCAAACTGGATTTCCAAAAGTGATTTGTTCCGACCAGGGAACTAATTTCACAGCCAAACTCACCCGAGCCTTTGAGAACTTACTTGGACTGTCTCCACGATTCTCCACTCCAAAGCACCCCGAGAGTATGGGTGCTGTCGAGCGTTGGAATAGAACCTTAAAAGAGATGATGAACAAAAATATCCAAGAACATGGCAGAAAGTGGGATTTGAATCTTCCCTATCTCCTGTTTGCCTACAGAGAAGTGCCACATAGCACCACTGGTTTGTCTCCCTTCCAGATGGTATATGGAAGAATACCACCAGGACCATTATCTTTGCTGTAAGGGATATGGACAGGTGAACGTAGCATTCCAGTTACAGCTTCCCGTTCAATTGAAAATTATATACAAGACCTTTTAGAAAAATTAAGAAAAGCTCATGACATTGCATCAGCAAATTCGAAAATATCTCAAGAAGAGTATACTTCAAGATACAATTTACGTTCTCAAGAAAAGACTTTCAATGTTGGGGACAAAGTCCTCGTGTTAATGCCATCATCATCACATAAATTGCTCAACACGTGGCAAGGACCAGCTACCGTGATCACACTTACCAGGCAACACTCTGCCAAAATCGAAATGGAAACCGGAAGTATTAGAGAACTTCATATAAATAAGTTAAGGCCTTATATTGCTCGTGTAGATCACGTTGGTATCATTTTTGACCAAGATGAAGAGTTTGAAGATATCCACTATGCACCAGCAGATCTTATCAATAGATCTGCTGATGATATCTGGACCCATTTACAAAATTTGAAAGGCGACTTAAAATATTACCAACGGGAAGGACTATTTAAAGTACTAAAATCTTATGTAGATGTTTTCAGTAGCAAACCTAGTCAAGCCAGTGTTGATGGTCATGACATCAAGGTTACAGAAGAATGTAATCCAAAAAGATTGAGGCCCTACCGTGTTCCTGTTTCACTTCAAGAGGAAGTCGATCGTCAAGTTAAAGAACTGTTAGAATGGGATCTTATAGAACCCAGTGACAGTGACTGGGCACATCCTATAGTATGTGTTGCAAAAAAGAATGGCGGCGTTAGACTGTGCATAGACTTCAGGCTTTTAAATAGCTTCACAATTCCGGACGCCTATCCGATGAAGATTGCTAAAGATTTACTATTCGAAATAGGGAAAGCCAAATTCATAACAGTTCTCGATTTAACCAAGGGATATTGGCAAATTCCTATGAAAGAAGAAGCTAAACCCTACACAGCATTTATCATTCATTCCGGCCATTACCAATGGAAAGTTCTCCCTTTCGGTTTGAAAAATGCTGGAAGTACCTTCCAAAAATCGATGGATAAGGTGCTTGCAAACCATAAGAACTACTGCCGTTCATATATTGATATTGTGGCAATATTTTCTGAAACTTGGGATGGCCACCTCTATCACATCGACCAAGTGTTTCAGACACTGAGAAACGCAGGTCTAACCGCAAATCTAGAAAAGTGTGATTTCGAAAAGAGTCACGTGAAGTTTCTAGGACATGTAATAGGTTCTGGCACTCACTCTCCAGATCCTGAGAAGGTAGAAGTCATCAGAAATCTGTCTAAGCCTACCACTAAAAAAGAAGTCAGAAGTCTTTTAGGGCTAGCAAGCTACTATAGGGATTATATCCCAAATTTTTCTAAGATTGTTTTACCTCTAACAAACCTTACAAAGAAGAGTGTTCCAAATAATATTCCATGGGACTCTGAAAAAGAATCAGCTTTCAACAAACTTAAAGAAGAGTTCATTAAAATGCCATCTTTGCATACTCCGGACATCAGCAAGCCCTTTCAACTCTATACGGATGCATCTGCTTTCGCAATTGGAGCGTGTTTAGCTCAAAACGACGAACATGGCAAAGAAATGCCCATAGCATTTTTCAGCAAGAAATTAACGCCCTGTCAACAACGATGGTCAACGATCGAACGAGAAGCATTTTGTGTCATCGAAGCCTTGACAAAATTTGACACATGGATTTTCGGTGCCAAAGTGCAGATTGTGTCTGATCACAATCCCCTCACCTACTTGATCCAAAGCGCCCCTCATGGTGCTAAACTGTCTCGTTGGACCTTAGCGTTACAACGGTATAACATGACTGTGACATATCGCAAAGGAAGTTCACATGGGAATGCTGATGCTCTGTCAAGGTTAGCTGTTAACTCTTTCTCCCTCAATGAACTCTGAGCAACATTGTCTCTACGGTGACGAATGTGCTTCTTGTGGGGGGACTTGTAAAGATCGTGACTTGTAAAGATCATGATTTGTAAAGATCGTGACTTAAAGAGAACGTGAAATATAAATAATAGGACAAGAACTTGCATTTTACGGTGTACAACAAGAAAAGGATTCGGAAGATTTTTATATATTTTGTTTAGAGAGTTTAAGATTTTATTTTAATATTTTAATAGTTGTAAGAGTTTTAACTGTAGTAGTTAAGAGTTTAAAATTTTGATAGTTAAGAGCTGCAGTATTTTTTTTTTTTGGTTCTGTTTTAAAATTCAAATAAAAGCATTTTGTTCATTCTGAAAATTTAGCTTTGTTCTTCCTACAAGATTCAATATCCATTATATTGAAATAAGGAAAGGATTTTTACTACAACCAACAATAAATGATAAAACAAACGTTTCTCGTAACTATTATAAATTTGAAAGACAATTTTATAGAATACGTGAAAAAAATCAAGAATATAATATTTCTTCAAATGAATAACGTCAGGCTATGATTAGTGAAATTTCATGGTGGAGTACATTGATAGGGGAAAATAACGCATGTCACTGAAAACAGTATCTGGAACGCGCTGCTTCAGAACACTTAGAAGAATTAAAATATGATCATGCAGCACATATTTCGATAAATAAAGTGTCTGAAAGGGTGAAATGACGTGCTTAGATTTAGGATCAATCTGCTTACATACCCAAAACCCTAATTTTACTTAATGTTACTTAATGCCTTCTTATTTCACGTGATATAGTTGAAGAAGGAGTTTCAATTTAAAATCAGTTTGAATTGTACGTATTTGAAAGCCATAAACCTACATTTAATGGAGTGCTTTGCAAATATTTTTTGACATAATTACCTTCCAACGTACGAATGACCAATAATGACAACTCGGCATTGGAAGCCGGGACATTCCTTAAAGATGCAATTAAATGCCAAATGTGGCGTCCTTTCTTCTTTCTTTGAGAATTGTGACACATTATGCATTATTCCATTTGCCACGCAAACAGAAACCGAAAGAGGGGGTGGTAGGAAGGAGTGGACATGTCAACCGTCGAGGGATGGGTCTCGCGGAGGACGACATTTAATGGCTTTTGGCGAACACCAGTTATCGCCCAAATGAGATTTTAATGCCTTTGGTTTTCTTGGCGGGTTCTTGTCGGCGCCGCTGTCCTTCGCGTTTTTAAAATTAAATTTTTGCTCAGGCGGCGAGATTTCTCTGTTCGAAATTTATCGATTCTCAACGTTAGAGATAGAAAGAGAGAAGGTTCACGTGCTTGCACTCTTCCCATCATTCAGATGGCGATGAGTTTGGAGTTAAAAGCGGTTGCCATGGTTGCGAGTAATTAGCCGAGCGATTTTTGAAGCCCGTAAATATCAAATTCCCGACCGGAATCCCGTTTTATCGATGTTGATTTCTGTTTGATGATTCCATTTGACTCGAATTAACATGGCTCTAAAATTTTGCTGTGAGTGATTCTATGCATCTTCGTAATGACACCTATTTGTTATAGCTTAACGGAAGAGTAGAAAAAAAATTAAATTTGATTTTTAAAGAAATTATATTACTGTGAGTTCCTTATTATAATTCAGAATTAGAGAAAGTTCGAGCAGATTGTCATGGTTGTCTGTTTGGTTCAAGAAGCAATTATTCTTAATATATTTTATCTGTAGGATAATTCAGTACGCTGAACGAAGCATATTATTATTATTTATTTTAAAATTAACTTAAATATCGTCATTATGACTGAATAAGGAGTGTTAGGAGGACTCATTTATAATTTACTGTATGCCTATCATCGTGTCAAATTTCAACACTGTAAAGAAGATTCAATTTTTATTTTAATTCTTTTGGAAAATTTTAGTCTCAAAAGAGAGAACGACTAAATCTACGAGGAGCTATCGCATCATGGGTGCTATCATGGTGTATGTGATTAACACGTCCAGTCAGCAGACAGATGATCCATTGTCGGTATAATTGACATTTTATGTTTACCGGTTCTTTTTATGTATGTATAAAGAAGAAGGTTTGTTTGTTTGTTCGCATTAACTCAATGACTACTATAGCTATCCTCACCAGACTTTCTAAAATTATTTTCTGGGACCCGGGAAAGGTCGATGTCCACCTTTTTTCCAAACAAAAATAGCTAAAATCAGATATATTAATTAAAACTCTGAAAACGCTTTTTCACCCTCATTTTTCCGAGAGGCAACAGTCTCGCACGCTGGAGATAAAAGTTTGCTTTATTTCGAGAAGCGTTGCCACTGCTCGCTTTCAAATCCTAGAGTTCGTTAATAAAAAATTCCGAAGTTTTACAATGAAATAAAAATACCGTTGCCAAATATTAAATACATTATTCCCTATTCCAAAAACTCGTGGGAAGCCACTTCGACTGTTTCCATTTTTGTACGACTTTAATCACCCGAGATATTAATTAAAAACTCTGAAAACATTAATTTTCTTAATTTTCGCACTCTTTTTTCCGAGTGGCAACAGTCTCGCGCATTGGAGATAAAAATGCTTTATTTCGAAAAGTGTTGCTACTGCTCATTTTCAATTCGTAGAGTTTGTTAATCAAAAGTTTTTAAGTTTTACAAAATCTATATATATACAAAGAAGAATGTCTGTTTGTTCGTGTTTGTTTTTTTGTTCGCGTTATTGATTTCTGATTAATTTTTTATCACATTTAATCAACTAAAATTGAATATGGGTGAAACATTGGACAGTACTTGAGCTTTTACAACCATTTTATTAGAAGACGAAAATCATTAAAAACTGCTTGCCATTTTTGCTGATGTAATGAGAGAGAATTTAAAATATTTTTCTATCGAAATTTTTACGCGGGTTCGATATCTTATCAGACTGAAAAATGTGTGACTATGAATCTTATTTTTTGCATCGTTATTAGAAAAGGATTACAGCGGTATCGTTCTCTCTATTGTTAAATACATTACCTTCGATCTAACTTAAACTGGCATCGGGTACTTCCGCTCGTATACTTATAAAGAAGGTCTGCACTATAGCACCTAAACTTAAGTGCAGTAGACAATAATTCATAAGTATCTGGATTTGATCAATTTAGTTTTATTATGCCGTTGCACAACTGTCAAGTAAAAGATAATATAAGGAATTATAGCATTACCGAGTGCGTATTATCGCAAGATAAAGGGTTAGGGCGTTCTGTTAACAAGTAGATCCAAGGCTGCATTCTTAGTGGTTGCATAAATTATTTCTCACGCTTCCAGGCTTTAAGAACTCAAGTTGTTCTTTAAATTCTTCTAAGAATATAGTCGTTAATTAAAAAAAAAAAAAGGCTTTCTTTAATAGAAACAAAAAAACACAAGAATTGTAAATTTACAGCATATTCTTTTCTAAGTAAATACATAGAAAAAGTGGTAGTTGTTGTTGTGACTTATCTCACTTGTCTGACAGCAACATCAGAACAAGCCCACGAAATTCGTCGTAGCAAGAGCTGCAAGACTGTGCCTGTCGTTGCCTTGAGCAACGTACAAGTGACAGTACGACTTCGCTCGATTCCGCCCCCAAATGTGATGCGACTTGTACTGTCACTTGTACGTTGCTCAAGCCAACAGCCTTGAGCAACGTACAAGTGACAGTACGAGTTCGCTCGATTCCGCTCCCAAATGTGATGCGGAGCACCCGAAGGAAAGCGTACGAGAGTCTCCCTCCATTCTTCTCCTACCACCAGCCTCTCTAGAGGACTTTCGGCTTGTCGCATATTTAAAGTGCCCTCTACCCCGCAGACTTTATACATTTACAAACATTCATGCCTTTTCTGGGTTTCGAACCCGGGCTCTTCGGTGCGGCTGTCAGCGTCGCTATTCCGGTATTCCACTATTCCGGTTGTGTGGGGCAGGAGTAATCAGCAAATACTATTAGCTGTTTCGTGGGTAACTAAAGGTTAATTCTATGCAACACAACTCTATGATTTCATACCAGTTCGTGCAGCTTTTTTTAATGTACATAATACGCTTAAAACACTTAAGTTCTTCATTTTAATTATTGTACTATTTCTCATGTATTAAAATAATCGTCATCGATAATGTATAGATTATCGATATTGGACCATATCTATAACGTAGAGAAAACACGCCAAGGAAATTCATTATTATAAAAAAAACCAAAGATTTTTTTTTTACTGTAACAATATCATTTTTCAATTCTCATTTATACGTTTACTTTTATTCATATATCTCGTATAATTTAGAAAACAATAAGTACACTATCGGAAAACCCATTAAATTTAATACTGATAAATAGTGTTTTTATGATAGTAAGGCGCATAAAGTAACTGTAATCTTTCTCTGCTAACAACATAGCGCATCTCTCTAAACAAGTTGCTGATATAATCGTACCAGATTCTTGAGTCTTCTATTTCTCCTTGAAGAAAATAGCACACATTTTGATAAATCGATTTACCCGAAAAGCGTTGGGAGGAAATGTATAATTTCCCATTTAAATTAATGATATGCTTGATGCTTCTTTAACGGAGAGATAATCTCGTGTATGTTTTCGTGTTTGGGAGAAATTTATCAGAAATTATTATGGATTGTCAAGCATGAATGCTTGTTTCTTTTCTAGAAGCACGCGGAATTGCCATTTAATTTTAGTTTCGTTGTAATTATTAGAATATCTTTCTAGTTGGTGAATCAAATGTTTCTCAAGCTTTATACCTTCGATGAAATCTATCAGCTTTAGTTGGGTATTTTATGCTTAATGCAAATCCTGTTCTGTTCTGTATAAAATATTAAAAACCTTCATCGTAATTTTTAATTTGTTTTTTATTTTGGTCAGTAAGAAAGCAGTTTTTTTACCTGCTGAATTGGCGTAGTTCCTGCAAAAAGACACAAGCTATTTATTTTATTATTATAAATGAAACATAGAAATTGTTTACCTGAAAATTTCCAAATTAGAAAGAACATCTTGCGCAAGCTTTAGCTTTCATTTATGTAAATTAAATAATTGAATATAGCATACTTAATTATTAATTAATAATGTTTAACTTAAAGCACATTTTATAAGTTCTCATATACTAAATCAATTTGATATTTCATTTTCCTAGAAGCTTATATTTGCTTTCAGAATAAAATCTATGCAAAATTTGAAATTTAAAATTGTACTTCAAAGGGTAAGATTTCTAATAAAATTTGTTCTTGGTTTGTGAATATCAATTCAACAAAGTTCTGATATAAGTTATTCTATGTATATATATACACCCTTCTTTCTAATATATTTGAATTTCTTTAAAATGAGAATTTACATAACAAAGTTCTGATATATGTTATTCTATATCTATATCTATATCTATCTATATCTATATATTATTATAAGCAAAGTTGTAAGAACAATACAAAAAAGACCAATTTTAGTCAAAATTTTTGCGCAATGTGCTGCAAAATTAAGGAAATGAGAAAAGAAATTGTAGTTAGCTTGCCAAATTAAATTGAATGAAGTGACATATTAGCTACAGGTGAAATAAAATGTAAATTATAAAACACAGTAAAATACTAATCGATGGAACAAGTTAAAGGCAAAAATTAAAAATTAAAACTCAGTAAAAACCAATCGATGGAGCAAGTAAAAAATATAAAAAATTAAAAATTAAAAAACGGAAAATGGTAAATTAGCTTAATTCGAGGTCCACTCTGGCTTTTCAAAAGAAATTTTCTGGGTGAACATCGAACCAAGCTAACTCTATTACGCGTTTCGCGGAAACAGGCAATTGAAACTTTGCGTTACAAAATTTTTCTAATTAATTAAATAAACTGTCTTAAATTTTTTTTTAGTCTCAATTCTCTGTTCCAATTTCCCGACGAGTCCGCATAAATTAAAACATTAAGGTGTAAAAAATGTAAATGCAATTCCGATGTACAGCAATAATAAAAATAAAAATAAATAGCGGTATGCTATTAGTCAAAATATACAATAACGTACGGGCTGGACCTGCTAGCTTAGAGAATTAAAACTTTATAAAGGAATCTGAAATCAAATTTAAAGGAATAAGGAAAAAATAAAACAACCAACAGCGTGGGTCTTGCTAAGACCAAGAAAAAAAAAATTAGAAAGAAATATTAAAAAAACAGACCTGTGGCAATGCTGTCTCCTCTTGCGTGGAGTAAAAAAAAAGGGGGTTGTAATTCCCCTCCGCGCTTTTCACTGCTCTCCAACTTGTCGTGTGACGTAGGAAGGGGGAAACAAGGTCACTGGGCAATAGTCAATGTCAAAAGACTGTCCGTTGGCGGAAACCCTCCTAAAGACTAAGGGGGACGAAAGACGTGGGAAAAGTTCAAAATGGCGTCTGTCAAGTAGTTTTAAGCAGGAGGACTGGTTCAAAAGTGAAAAGGGCTAATTCAGCTAAAAATTAGTTAACATGGCCACAAAAGTAATATATATATATATACTTCTTTCTAATATATTTGAATTTCTTTAAAATGAGAATTTACATATAGCGTCCCTAGTTTATCAGAATTGAAATACTACGTTGTTGTGACTTATCTCACTTGTCTAATAGTAACATCAGAACAAGGTCCACAAAATTCATCGTGGCAAGGAGTGCAAGTTTTTGCCTGTCATTGAGAAGAGCTTTAAGTAACATACAGGTGACAATATGACTTTGCTCAGTTCCGCCCCCATTTTGATGGAGAGCACTTCGGAGGATCACGGTTCCGAAGTTCTCCCACCTCTCTTCCCCAACCAGCAACCTCTCTAGAGGACCATCGACTCGCCGCGTATTTAGAATGCCCCATTCCTCACAGACACTATATATTTACAAACATACAAGCCTTCTCCGGCACCTCACAGACACTATATATTTACAAACATACAAGCCTTCTCCGGCATTCAAAGCCGGGCCCTACATCAGTCAGCGTCGCTAAGCACTATCCCGGTTGGGTGGCGAAATAATACGTATATGCCGAATAGAACACTTTGCTTATAATGAAGAGAGCCTAAACTGTCTTCCAAACGCAGTGCTACTTTTTAATTAAACGTAATGCCAAACTAATTCATAAGTAGAAATTTACTTTTTTAAAGTTAGAAATGGAGTGTTATATGTTACATCTGTTGCACTTTTACGTTTAGACATGCATAAATACATAATGTAAGAACGTACAAGTGAGTTTTTCTAGTCATAAAAAAGTTACTAGAATTTTTTTATTATTATTCATATTTCGGCTGGGGATGCTCTAAAAAGAGAACTATTACAAAAATTTACGTAATATTAAATCATGTTGTGTAGAGAATTTGTCTGATAGCATTATAAAAACTAGGTGAATGATTTTCTGATTTATGGAAATCTTAATTTTATTTGATTCTGAATTATTTATTTTAAGGCTTTAATTTTGGGGAAAAACAGATGCTTCTGGGAATATTATTTAGTTTAAAAGAATATTATTTATTTTCTTTTATTTGCAAATTTTGTACAAGCTTTGATTCATTGTGAAAAGAAGCAGGGAAAGGGAAGCAATTTTGCTAAGTCATGATTTCGCGCGCTTTGTCCTTTAGAATGTTCTAGAAGGAATTTCATTGTGTAGTTGACCTTAAGAGAGGAAGTACGTGACAGAAGGGTCAAAGGTTGCTACTTAACTTTCGATGAAAGTCATTCAGGTTTTTGGCGATTGAGCGTCCGGTTGTTGGCTAAGTGAAGAAGGGCGCGCATGCGCGATCACCCTTATTTCCGCATTCAGGGGTTGAAAACGCAAATTTCGCCAAAATTAAGGGGGCGATAATTGAAGCCATAGTGGGAGCCCGCGTTTGTGAAGGAGACGAAGTAAATTTGAGTTGAATCACTTACTGGTTGGCTGAACTTACTTTTGGAGGTTACTCTTGAAACTTGCTTGAAAGCGATAGAAAAAGATGTAATTTACGAAGAGAGATGCTCCCCTGCCGCGTTCTGGTTAAAAGGCGAAATTGAACCGGGCGAGTGACTTAAGATTTTCAAGACCAGGCGGATAGCAGTGCTGGGCAGTAGTGCTCCTGTTTCTGTTTTCCAGAGTTAAAATAGCTTCGTCGTTATGAAAACCGACTTAAGACTTTCAAGACCAGGCGGATAGCCGTGCTGGGCAGCAGTGCTCCTGTTTCTGTTTTCCAGAGTTAAAATAGCTTCGTCGTTATGAAAACCAGTTACCTGCGTGTGTGTTTCGCCAATAGTGCCAGGACAGGACGATGTCTTCTGAAACTTCCAATTGTGACCGTAAAAATGAGCCCCGCCGACGTCAACGCTTATTAGGATACGAGTCCTCCACTTCAAGACGTCCTTACCAGATAAGTCTTTTTTTTTTTTTTTTTTTTTTTTTTTTTTTTTTTGTGTTTGAACTTTAAGTAAGGTTTCAACGATTTTCCTTGGAATGTAAAATAACAACGTTGAATCTTAATTTAATTCACAGGCTTTCAATTGTTTCCCTTTCCCCTTCCAAATTACCAAGACAAACCTTAAGGTTTTTATATGAATTTAAATGTAAAAAAAAAAAAAAAAGTAAAGGACAAATTGAAGAATTCCCCTTAGACTCTCTGATGAGGATAAGATTTTATTTTATTGGTGATGAATTCGAATAAACTGATATTTAATCTGGAAACCTATTACAGTATGTTTCTTTATATATTTAATATGTTTTTCCTATATATCTTGTATATGTTTTTCTTATGTTTACGATCCTCTCACGGCGCGGTCCCGGGATGCAATTTTTACAACGTAATGCATTAAAAATTCACTATACAATCACTAAAAGTTTGGTAATTAGCAAAAATTCTTAAGAGTTTAGTTTCCTCCCTAAGAGGAAGTAGAAACTTCTCACGGCTAGTAACATTCATAACATTTCACAAAATATTATTCAATCAAGTCTAAACTCAAAATTTTTCTAACGTTACCGCTCACAATTACACATTTTACAAGATTCTAGGTTAAATAAGTAGCAAAAACACACACAAAAATATTTTCTAGCTATGCATAGCTATGGCTTGTCTCATTCAGTAAAATAATTAGAGTCTTTAAGTCTCGCTCTCTTAATAGTGCTCAAAAAATGAGTCCAGTTTTTACCGACAAGCACTCGAAACTTGTTAGAAGGATATACAAATAGCATAGGATTATCGTGAAATAATTCATTTTCCATCTCGTCAGAAATCAAAATATACATCCAGAAAACACTCAAGGATTTCCAACAGTAAAAATATACAGTACCTATTCTCCTACATTAAAAATATATATTTTTCCTAATTTTAAAGTTCAATTCTGTTTGCCTAAACGTTAAAGTCCAAAATTCCTGAAATTCACACACATTTTCAAAATTTATTACTCTCATATTAACAAATAAGCAAACACAAATCAAAAACTCTGATTAATCCTAGCACATAGACTTAACTCCTTCATTAAAACAGTAAATTACTAAAAATAGGTAAATTCAAAATCAATTTCACACACCTTCTCAGAACATAATACTTTTGTACTAGTAAACAACCTAACATGCACAGTATGAAATCATTGAATCACACGTACTAAAACACTATCTTTTTGGTTAATATTATACCAAAACAGTTTACCTAACCTTAAATTCAATTCTTAAATTAAATTAGAGAATTAATATCCCGCAGTAACCAGTAAGCAAACATAATTCAAATCAAAACCTTAATTAGTCCTCACACATAAAATTTAACACCTTCTTAAAACACTAAGTTATACAAAATAAATAAATTAAAAAAAAAAAAAAATCAGTTACTGATTCGATCCTTCACTAAGCAGAGGTCACGGCACCAATGTTGTGAATGTTACTAGCCGTGAGAAGTTTCTACTTCCTCTTAGGGAGGAAACTAAACTCTTAAGAATTTTTGCTAATTACCAAACTTTTAGTGATCGTATAGTGAATTTTTAATGCATTACGTTGTAAAAATTGCATCCCGGGACCGCGCCGTGAGAGGATCGTAAACATAAGAAAAACATATGCAAGATATATAGGAAAAACATATTAAATATATAAAGAAACATACTGTAATAGGTTTCCAGATTAAATATCAGTTTATTCGAATTCATCACCAATAAAATAAAATCTTATCCTCATCAGAGAGTCTAAGGGGAATTCTTCAATTTGTCCTTTACTTTTTTTTTTTTTTTTTTTTTTTTTTACATTTAAATTCATATAAAAACCTTAAGGTTTGTCTTGGTAATTTAGAAGGAGAAAGGGAAACAATTGAAAGCCTGTGAATTAAATTAAGATTCAACGTTGTTATTTTACATTCCAAGGAAAATCGTTGAAACCTTACTTAAAGTTCAAACACAAAAAAAATGACTTATCTGGTAAGGACGTCTTGAAGTGGAGGACTCGTATCCTAATAAGCGTTGACGTCGGCGGGGCTCATTTTTACGGTCACAATTGGAAGTTTCAGAAGACATCGTCCTGTCCTGGCACTATTGGCGAAACACACACGCAGGTAACTGGTTTTCATAACGACGAAGCTATTTTAACTCTGGAAAACAGAAACAGGAGCACTGCTGCCCAGCACTGCTATCCGCCTGGTCTTGAAAGTCATAAGTCGGTTTTCATAACGACGAAGCTATTTTAACTCTGGAAAACAGAAACAGGAGCACTACTGCCCAGCACGGCTATCCGCCTGGTCTTGAAAATCTTAAGTCAACACGCAGGTAACTGGTTTTCATAAAGACGAAGCTATTTTAACTCTGGAAAACAGAAACAGGAGCACTACTGCTCAGCACGGCTATCCGCCTGGTCTTGAAAGTCTTAAGTCAACACGCAGGTAACTGGTTTTCATAACGACGAAGCTATTTTAACTCTGGAAAACAGAAACAGGAGCACTACTGCCCAGCACGGCTATCCGCCTGGTCTTGAAAGTCTTAAGTCACTCGCCCGGTTCAATTTCGCCTTTTAACCAGAACGCGGCAGGGGAGCATCTCTCTTCGTAAATTACATCTTTTTCTATCGCTTTCAAGCAAGTTTCAAGAGTAACCTCCAAAAGTAAGTTCAGCCAGCCAGTAAGTGATTCAACTCAAATTTTCTTCGTCTCCTTCACAAACGCGGGCTCCCACTATGGCTTCAATTTTCGCCCCCTTAATTTTGGCAAAATTTGCGTTTTTAACCCCTGAATGCGGAAATAAGGGTGATCGCGCATGCGCGCCCTTCTTCACTTAGCCAATAACCGGACCCTCAATCGCCAAAAACCTGAATGACTTACATCGAAAGTCAAGTAGCAACCTTTGACCCTTCTGTCACGTACTTCCTCTCTTAAGGTCAACTACACAATGAAATTCCTTCTAGAACATTCTAAAGGACAAAGCGCGCGAAATCATGACTTAGCAAAAATTGCTTCCCTTTCCCTGCTTCTTTTCACAATGAATCAAAGCTTGTACAAAATTTGCAAATAAAAGAAAATAAATAATATTCTTTTAAACTAAATAATATTCCCAGAAGCATCTGTTTTCCCCCAAAATTAAAGCCTTAAAATAAATAATTCAGAATCAAATAAAATTAAGATTTCCATAAATCAGAAAATCATTTACCTAGTTTTTATAACGCTATCAGACAAATTCTCTACACAACAATCATAAACGTTATGACCTCATAGTTTTATCAGATTACTACATTGGAAATTTTTTATTACATTTTAAATTTTAATTCTGTAAGTACTATTGGAATTCCATAAAGGTCACAGCATAAGAATCAGCTGTATTTTCATCAAAATGTTTTTATAAATTAGAATTACTGAAAATTAGGATATAATGCGACCAGCAGTTCTGCCATAGTTTTAACATTACGCCTTTATAAATAAAATAAGCAAAATCCTTGTGTTAAAAGCAGCTTTGTTATGCTTTCAATAAGTTGTTATTGCGATTATGATTCAGTTTAACCAAAGTGAGGGAAACAGATTTGTTATATTTCTTGTCTTAATTCTTTAAAAAAAAATCAGGACAATTTTAGTAGTAGTAGCTTTGTTGTAATTTCGCTTTATTTCTTTATTAATAAAATTCGATAAAATCAACACGTAGGAAACAAATTTTATATTTTTAATCTTTATCTTTTACTCTTAAAGTTCGATGAAAACACGATGTAAGAAGCAAGTTTACTATATTTTCTACTTTAACCCTGATCTGAAATAAACAAAAAACTTGCATGTCTGATTAAAGGTAAATTTAAACATTGAATAAATCTCAAACCGGCTCTTCCAATCCTTTTTCTATCCTCTGGAGAAACATACTGTTTGAAAATGAGGAGGAAAATATTCCGTGCTCTAATTTATGGCAGTGGAATTTTAACACAGGTTTCCACCATCTCCATACATATTTTCTTTCCCGGGATCATTCCACGAATTTCTTTCCTCTGAGACCTTTAACTGAGTTTCGTATGATAATTCTGAAGGTTCGGGGAAGAAGCAAGAGAAATATGAAAAAGAAATGTTATCCTACGGATCCTTTTTTTTACTTTTGGTCGCCGAGCAATTCCATACATTACAATTGAGAACCAAAAGAGATTGGGAAGAAAGAACCAACAGAAAACGGTAAAAATGTAAAGATATTTATAAATCTCAAGATATGTTTGGAAATTTAAGCACCTGCTTTAGAATAAAATTGCAAAAACGTATCAATCATACATTGGTTTTTGAAACATATGTTCTGGCAACAATATTTATTTATGTGAAGTTTTGCATATTTGGAAAACATTCTTTAAGAATTTAGATTTTATTTGTTAAGGCAGAGATGTATTTGTATTGATATTTTAAAATAAACTTATTGTTTATTGTTGCTGAATCGTATGAATTATACATTGATAATTGAAATCTAGGTTATGGTAGCATTGCTTATGTGCGCTTTTGCACTGTTTGTAATGCTGTATTATTATGTCACTTATTTGGAAATTGAGTTTAAATATATTAGGATAAAAGCAAACTTGAGAGATAGAGACAAATTAAAGATGTTATTTTAAATACAAATTTGTGCACGTTAGTTGGACTTTTGGTTCATTGTCTGAAGCGTCACTAAATTTAAAAGTAAGAGCTATTAGTTGAAAGGGGCCTGTAAGTAATATATTATTTTATCACATCAAAACTGTGCAACAGTTAATTACCACTTCTGTGTTCATTCTTTTGTTAAAGATTTTGAATTGCTTTTTAAAGTCAGATTTTGTAAATCGAGTCGCTATCTGGCCGCGTTTATTGAAAAACGAATACGATTATATATATGTAGACCTAAAATTTCAAAATAAATATTTCATATTCGAAAACTGTTCGAAGCTAAATTTAAGAAAACTGTGTAAACTGTGTGTAATTTTTCAGATCTAATTTTCTGTATCTAAAAATTTCCAATAATAATACAGATTATTCTAAATAAACATAAACTCAGACCGGAGCGAAAAGTATTAAAGTCATTTCCAAAACAAAATTACATCGTGGCTCTCTGCCAGAATGGGGAAATATGGTTACGAAATGTGAGTGATTGCAGCTGCTGTTGCATATTCATTAAAGATTCAAGAATTTATCATGTAATTTTTTAATTTTGTACAAACTCTCGAATAAACAAGACCCATAATCTACTTTTCAAGATACTTCTACTCAAGAGATTGCATTTAAACGTGCAATAACTTCAGTATATTGCATATACGTTAATGTTGCTTACATACTAATAAAAGAAATCTCACTTAGAAATTCGATCTGCGCATACATTTATTTGAGACATTCTGAATAATCAAATCATGATAAAATGTAATGAATACATGTGCCTGGTCATCAGCATTTTGAGCTAGGACTTTTTTTATTTTCAAAGCAAATAAAAGAATGTATTGGAAGAATTTCTAAATAAAATACTAATTGAGTAAAAAGGAAATTAAACTAAAAAACGTTTAAACTTGTTAGGCGATGCGCAAACGATTATTCTATTACAAATTTCATAACATAGTAATTACAAAGATTTTTTACTAATTTCAATAACTACGTAAATATTTCTAAAAGTTATCAGCTACCTATGTTGTAAATCTCGGGAATTATATGTTATAAATCACATTAGTTAAAAATATTCGTAATTTACTAAGTATCTTTTAAATCATTCAACTGAGATATGTATGATTTTAAATTAAAAATAGATTAAGAATTTCACAACAAGTCTAATGACTATATATCTAGTAACCGGTAATTCGGCTGCCCACTTATATGGTAAAAGTGCATCCTTTGTATAGAGTAATGAAATTTAACGTAAAATTTAAATATATTTAGTTAAAGTGCTTTTAATGCTAAAATGGGCAAACTTCATTGGGAATTGATTTCAAATGAAAGCATTTATTGAAATACATATAAGAAAGCTAAGCGTATCTTTCCTTATCAGAGGGTATTAGTTTCAAAATTAAGAAGGTATACTCTTCAAGCTCTTTCCTTTCTGGTTAGATGAAAATGCACCTTGAACCAAATGTCTCAAACGTTTATAAAAATAGTCAGGGTTTTAATGATAAAAAAAATATATAGCAGGGTTATTGCGAAATCCATCAAGACATACGATGCAATGCATTTTACGAGCCATACTGTGCCTTTGCTATCTTTATTTTTGTAAATATTAGGAAATGTGATGTTTTACTTGGTTATAGCATTAACTTTATCATGATAAAGAAGTTAAAGTCGTTAATCTTAGTTTACTTTAAAAAATGGGGATAATTTTTTTAATTTACTAAAAGGTAAGAAATTAATAGTGTAGTTCTAATGTATAAATTATTAGAATTGTGCGGAACTTTGATAGATTTTTTAGCTTGTTTTTAATTCACGAAAAAGGACTGATTTTATTAGTTTATCTATTGAATTTGCAAACCGTCTGTGATATTACGTAGAGATTTCACTTTCTAAGTGCTGCCTTGATTGGCTTTTTCTCAATTCAGAGATCCGTTCAAATAAAAGAAATAATTACGCTTTCTAATTTCCGGTTTATATAACTTTAATAGTTAGTAATATTTTAGCTTGCCTCCTACTATAATATTTTACCTAAGATAAGCGTGTCACTTATCCTAATCTAAGCATCTAAATTGACAGACTAATTGTGAAAGGGAATTTTTGACATTATATACTAGATAAAATTACAACAGAGTGGTATGAATCTTTACATACATTGAAATTAATGTCGAAAATATTGAAATTTGTAATTTAAGGTATTGTGAGTCCCCAAATCCATTTTAATATATCACCTAAATAATGGCAGTAATCTCAAACAGGGAAACCATAACCATTATTGAAAAAGCTAAAATAACATAGTACCTATTTCAATACTGATTTGATTACCCAAGAGAATGAAAATTATGATTGCAATTCAATTAAATTAGTTGTATCGAGAGATATGCTTTGAGGATTAATACATATAGTGTTCCTTACCGTAGTGCTTCAAATCAATGATTGCTAAAGGTCTTCCCTGAATAAACAGGCCAGATGAAGAGGGAAGTTGGAATATTTATTTCAACTGTATGCAATTACAATTATGAATGTGGAAAATCAGAAGCTAACTTACGGAAAATCGACAGACAAAGTAATTTTTTTAAGCAGAAAAATTACTATTCTCATTAAACCTTAAAAATGGAAAATAAGTACTGCTATAAATTCCGAATATCAGAATTAAAACCATACAATACAACTGCAAAATCGCTTAAAAAGCAAAGGTTAAAATCCCTGTTTATTCAATTTCAACGAACATTTTGTCTACAAACTGGCTGTTTCGATTATTTCTAGAATTTCTTAAAATGTCGCCAAATTGGCTAGAAATTGTCAAATACTGTAATTATGGAGACAAATATTATTCGATCTTAATTGAAAAAGTCCATATCTTCAATCCCTTTTAAATTGCCATCAATCATGAAGAAAATCAATCATGAATAACATGAATCAATTGCCAGCTTACACATAATTGCAATTATTTTAAAATAATAACAATTAAACTTATTAAAAGCCCACAAATCACATTTTATGTAAAATTAACACAAAAATTACAATAAAGTTATGCATGTGATAAATAATAATAATAAAATACAAACAACGCACAATAATGTAAAATGAATAAAACTACCAGTATACAACAAAAAGGCAAATAAGTAAGCACAAATATTTATTTAAATTACAACAGCATATGACAAATATACGGACATTCTTTTAAAAGGAGTATCTCGTTTTCAAGCTGACAGATGTTAGTTTAATCTTAATTTAACAATTTAGCTGAATCCAAGTGTACAGTAAATCCTCTAAAATACAGAGCAAATCATAAGAAATCTTCTTCTAAAGCCCATCCGCAATTCTTTTCTGCGTAACCAATTTGAATCATAAGAAACGTAGATAAAACAATACCAGAAATAAAAAACGCATTCGTTTTTCCCCCTGACAAAAAATAAAACAGTGGATAGAGGAGCAAAAAAAAAAAAAAAAAAAAAAAAAAAAAGCAAGATCGAACGAAGGCGCGAATGGATGAGGTAGAGGAAGGCATTGGTGAAGCAAGGGGGTGCGGAGAGGTAGACTGCAGATGCAAAGACTTGATCATCTGTAGTCTTTCTGATATTCATTTCTCCTGTTTCTTACTTACACAGAGCGTGTTCTTTTCGCAAGATAAAAGTAAGAATGCGCAGGTAAACAAAATGCTTTTCAGGTCAGCTCTGCAAATCGGCAGTTGTGTTTTTTTTAGTCGTGCATGTATGTGATATAAGGACAAAAGAATTCAAGTTTCAGATTTTGATGCTCCTATTTGGATGATAAATGCGGTTTTGTTATTTTCCTGGGTAATTCCGCTCCCCCTCCCCAAAAAATGATCGAAAGAAAAAAGTTTTTTATTTAAGTATTGCTCATTAAAAATACTGCTAGGCTTTTAATGTCAAGTACTTAATAGATACGTTTTCATCATTGGATAAAACAGGTTTATGAGCTGGCATGTTAATAATTTTCATTTGCATGAGAAATCATTTCAAATATTTTCACATATGTACAGAATTTTATTTAAGAATTTGTTGCAGGTTTTTCGTGAACTAAATATAGAGTCAACTACTGATTTACCGGGATAATACAGAGGACGGCATCAATGATTATCTCCAAATCATGGTTCAAACGTGAGTAGGTAAAGAAACACTGGAAAAATTAATAATCCATAATCTAATTAACAGAAAATTCTGCTACTGCTATCTACATTTTCAAGCAGATTAATCTAGAGAATAAATTAGTAACATAAATTAAATGTACATTAAAAAATAACACGGTAAATAACGAAAGCATAAACATCATTAGAAATAAGAAACTAAGTTACAAATGGCATCAACGGACAAACAGTATTTGTAAGAGACCTTCGAAAATGCCACTGTATTAAAACTTATATAAAAACCCCAGTTCAAACTTTTTCTTTACCTTTTCTTGAGATCGAGGTTTTTTGTGAAGTGTCATTTTGCTGAATTTTCAGTCGTTCTGCAAGAGCCGTAGGTCAGTACTAAGTAAATGTTTATATAAACCATAATATTGTACTGTTCAAAATATCCTGTAACAAGAAAGACTATTAGAAACGTATTGAACAACAGGATTTGTATAGTGTAATAACTACTTTGTTACACTAGCATACAAAGCCTGTTGTTCAATTCGTTGCTTATTAATACTAAAAGAGAAAAAGGTTTGGATAGCAAGTAATCCAATAATTTCCGCTAAAATGACTTTCATATTCCTATGGCATGACCTGGGACGCATGTTATCTTGGGTACGTACAGTCGTTCTGCAGTAAAATAAACTAAACTTTCCTTTAAGACAGAGACTGGCAGAGATTTCGAACCGTTCTATGTTTTCGGCACCCTCAGAGTATTAGAATGTTTCCATGGAATGCTAAATTAGAACATAGGCCTAACTAACAGTTACAATGGGCAGCTGATGCGATTACGTTAGTTAAATTTAAAAATAAATCAGAAACGTATTTCAAATTCAGAAGATAAATGCCCAAAAAGCTTATATGCAAAACAATTGTGTCAATTAATAAGGTAGTTTAATTAACAGTTGTCAATTAATAAGCAGTAAGTTTACTAGAACCACTAAGAAAGTCTGTTTAATGGAACGTATTTTAAAATCTTGGAATCAAACTGAACATATTTATTTCTTTGCTGTCCCATCGGTGGCCAAGTGGTTAAGACCAATGAGTGTTGGTAGTTCGACCTGGGTTTGGGGTCGATCCCAGATGAACTAGCTAGTTGCTCAGTTGGATTCCGTGGTTTTCCCAAGTGTAAACTTTAATACAAGCCGTTTTTGTATCCTCCGCCTTAGGCAGATAACGTCGAGGCTTTCCCATATTCAAATAACCTAACCTGACCACTTCTTTTCTTTTAATTTTTTTTCTCGCAATACTTGCTTTTACCACAGCATTTGTCAAAACTACAGCTTTGCGCAAACATGGCATCATGTAGGAGTTATTAATGTTTTAATAACAGCCAGATATCATTTAATTCCCGGCTGTCGAGTTTTATATTCAGCGGATTATCGTAAGACAGCCAAACAAGATTTCTTTGTGAACAAGTAAATTCAGCTGCAACTTTAGCAGTGAGAGAAATTTGAATCAATGGAAAATGGTTGACATTATCCTTTTGAAAATTATTTTCAAACCGGTTCATAAGCTTATAGGTGTTTAAAAAAGAAATGCGTGGATAAAAACTGTGGTTTTTGACAGAGTCTTTCAGTCATAATACAGTTTCAAATTCATTGGTGCAGCCCATTAACTTATATCTATGACCCCACCCACACACAAAAAAATAATGTTTCATTCATATACTTCTCCCCTTATACCTTAAAAGGAAATGTAATTCTATTAAGTAATCATCTATAAAAAATTACATTTATTTTTTTCAGTGAATGAAGAATAAATTTATCGGAAAAAGTGTATTAAATAAGAAAAAGAGATAGTTATTCAATTTTAAAAATTATGTTATAATTTTATAAATGTTATAAATTTAGAGATTAAAATAAATAATTTTGTTTGACACTTTTCTCCTTATTTTTATACGGAATTTTTCTCTCTATACTGTAAAGAAAATTTTGTTACTTATGAGACTGAGAAGTTTAATTTAGAAACTTTCACCTTCTGCATAGGAAAGCCTGTAAATGTGTTTTCTTTGCACGCATTCTATTGTGGTAGTGAAGGTTTTATCTTGCTCTGACTAGCAAAACCTGTGTAGTTTATAACAGTGTTTTTCAACCCAATTTACTCATAGGACCGGTAAAATATTTCACAGCAGTGAGGTTAATAATTTGGACTATTGACAAAATTTTTAAATATACAAAACTGTGGAACTTAAACAATTGGAAGGTCCGGCGGTTGAGAAACACTGATTTATAATATTTATAGCATACAAACGAGTGCATGACCAGGAATTTTTCGAGATACTCGAAGTTATAGAAATTAAGACTATGAAATGGGAATAAATGACCAACATTTGCAAATCGACAACAATTAAAATATAAATTTGTAAACAATAAGGCATAATAAACTGTTTCGAATTAATAAATTATTTCAGGCAAGTTCCTCCTATATATTAGTTAAAAATATTAATAAAATTTAAATAAATTAATCAATAATATATGTATAAATATTCATGAAAAAAATCTACTATTCTTTTATAGATATTAATTGATGCATTTGTTCTCACTTCTCAAATGTTTCGAAAAACAGAAATACATTTGCAATACCAAATATAAAATTAATGACCTTAAAAATAATAAGAAAATTATTTACGTAATTAACTTATTGCTAGTTGCGGATAACTGAATAGAAGATATAATCGTCTGATACTTGAGAACAAGGAAAGTTTTGGTTTCAGATCGCATGCGAAACTCAGGTCTTTACAGATTCCTTTTACAAAACTTAATAATTGTACGTAGAATACTCTGCGTTTGAAATAATAATAATAATAATAATAATAATAATAATAATAAAAAAAGACTTTATTCATCCTTTAAGAGCATTTAATGATCAATACTTTACATACACAAACTTTTTAGCTCATTTTAATTACGAAAAAGAGATTTTAATTTTAAAGTAGATAACTGTTTATGTTTCAGTGCTCAGCATGCAACAAATTACTTGTGCGTGTTCCCTAGAATTTTTATTAACAGCTTAAGCAGTTCATTAAATCAGGGAGAAATATAGATTCCTTATTTGAAAAACTGTCTCTTCTGCTTAATGGGATTTCGCAGAAATTTATGATCTTGTCTCTCTTTAATAGAGACCTCATAAAATAGATTTGTTTATAATTGAAAACATACTTGTTTTTAACTCATTTTATCATTTCTATTCCCCCTTGCATTATAAATGAAGCACAATCTTATGCAATATTCTAAAGTTATGTATCTTTTTTGTAGATATATAATTTCAAGTAAGACTTAATTTGTTGAAGCTCTTAATATTATTTTTATTTATAGTAACTGTTACTGTGTTTCTGTTATTAAGTTAAATTCTGTTGTGTTAATTTTTTTATATTCTTTATTGTGATATTATTATTATTGCTAATAATATTACTATTATTATTACAAAACAGGACATAAGATTTTATGAAATTCTAAATTTATCAAACAATATTGTAAATTTTGTAATTATTATTACTGTTACTATTATTACTACTGTGTTTGATATGATTTAGTTGATTATACTATGTTATTGGTTGTTGATATGATTGTTACTGTTGCTGATGAATTGTTAACTATATTATTACTCTTATTATTATTTATGTTATTATTATTAAGACTTTAGATTTCATGTAAATCTATAATTATCAAACTTTATAGATTATTTATTTATTATCATTTTTTGTTACGTTTATTACTATTGTTATTGTTGTTGTCATTATTAATATTATTACTGCTGTTATTATTATAATTATTATCATTATTAAAAACTGCTGTTCCTATAACATAGGCATTCAATTTCATGCAACTCCAAATTTGTCCGAAGTTATTAGATTTTTAATTATTAATATTTACTGTTACTTTTTTTTAATATCTTTATATAACATATTACTACTGTTGTTGTTGTTTGCTAAAATCTCTTAATTTTATTCTTATATTAATTCGAATATTATAATATTTAATAATAATTCTATACAATATATTAAAATATTAATTATAATATTTACTGTTACTATTATTATTATTGACAGAAACAACAAATGATGCTTTCTATATAATTTTTAGAAGTTATTTTTATCTGAAAATAATAAATATTACTCTAATTAAACTAAAGATGTTGATATTTATGCATCCTGTTTTAGTAAATCGTTATCTCAAACTATTACTTTATTATGTATTTTAAACGTATTCAAGCCTAAATGCTTATAGAATTAGGAAAATATTTTATATAACACTTCTTAAAAGTTTTAGAAAAATACTTTTCACCAACTTCAGTAATTATTCCAGACCTCCCACGACATTTATTATGAAAGCGATTATCATGTACGACAACTTATATTTTCTGTATTTACATAACCAAATCTATGAATATAAATTTTTATTATCTACCGAGCCCATTAAAAAAGTTTTTAAAGCATTTATAGCACAATGGATGTTCATTATTTACTGAAACCATTATACAAATTTCTCAAACCCTTATCAGTATAGTTTATCAAAACATCAAGTACTACACTTTTAAGGCCTTTAATATTTTTTGTATTGTAAACTTTGTATTTCCTGATATCCCACCACTTCAAGTAAAGTCTCCTAGCGGAAAAGAGTAGCTTCAGGAATATTAGAAGATAGGGTATGTTAGGTATAAACCCAGTTAAAGAGCATTCGAAAAAAAATTAATGCCACGTACTGTCTATACTAAATACCATGCAATGTCTATACTGAACGTAATGTCATGTAATGTCTATACTGAATGCCATGTACTTCTTAGATATAGCTAAACAGCTCAGGTCAGATACAAGTCTTTACCAGCTATTTATTGAACACGTTTTTTATTCATTTTTAGCATTTTTACGCTTGTGACGTCTTGGATATGCACAGCAATTATTACTATGCTAACAAAATCCTAGCAATTTATTACTGCTGTTACCTATTATTATATTTTACTATTTTTTAAGCTTTAACCGTTTTCATTTCCATCATTTTTTCATTTATTCCTCACTTGTAGTTTTTAAGTTTATATTTCGTCGTGTTTGCCTAAGATGATACTATACCCACAAGATCCTTATGAAGTCATAAAATTGAATTCTTAAAGAAATAGAAAATAAAGACAGCCAGTTTCCAGTTTATAGCCGTCAGTCTTGCATGCACTTTTTTTAATTGTCAAGTGAAGTGTGTCTCTTAAGGTTTCAATGATATTTTTCTTGTTTTAGCAAAACAAGGTATTTTAATTCTATTTCATCATTTTTTTTGCGTTTTCATGAATTATGAAAATGATGCCAAAGTAGTGTTTTCTAAATCGTAACTCGCTTTCTGAAGTAAGATTTTACTTTAGAAAATAAATTTCGGACCACAAGATGCAAAAATTGGTGACAAAGGGGACTACTAATAAAAACTACTTTTTTCTCACTAGTTTGGTAATTTATTGCTTGCGTTGTATGAAAAGACAACAAAGGTTCATTAGTTGATCGGCCTGCTTAGTACAATGAATTGTTTTCTGAATTCCGTTGCTTTTTTTGGAACTTGAAATCTACTGTTTTTGCTTTCAAGCATGCCTTATGAATTACTTCATGCCAATTATATATTATCTCAATATGTTCTTTACCAAAAGCAAAATTTCTTTGGCCGAAGCCGTATGCAGATGGTAGCTAGGTTTCTTCTAGGTTGTAGGTAAAATACCAACATTCGTCATTAATAATGGTTTGCTTACAAAGTCTCCTATTTTACTTAAATTCTTATTTTAGTTCAGTTTTCAGTCCTGTAACTCGTAACAACAGATAACAACTGCATAAATTCAGAAGAAAGGAGACTCTTAAGAAGACTATATTTGCTTTGAGACTTATTAATAATCATTGTATTCAGGATTTGTAGTTCTCGAGTTGATTAAAACTAATTACAAAATTCAGTTCTAAAAATAGTATGGACTATGTAATATGGTATGGACTATGTAATATGGTATGGTATTGTAATCTCAGAATTACGTTTGCTGAAAAAAATTGTTTTCAAACCCTTTCGAAAATTCAATAGCCATGTATTAAGTTTTCTGCATGTGTTATTCTTATTTCTTTATTATAATAATAAAATAATATCATTCTCATATTACCATATTATAATTCCCACATCAAATGTTTTCCTTCCTTCATGTAAAATACCCTTCTTGCGCCTCCGTAATCTAAAAGGATTTATGGCACATGTTAGTGCATTATCTTCTCATCTGACATTTCATTACTGCTCATTTCGAAGGGCTATGATGGCCTCATCAACAGCCCTCACTTTGTGTTCGCTCCCAGTAGATTCGATTCACCCAGCACGGAGCAATGATCAATAACAACAAGAGACCAAAACATGGGGCATGGGATGAAGACTCGGGGGGAACAACGAACCGTGAAAATTCGAAAGAACGGACGGACGAACATCATCATCTTAGAACGTGGTAGATGAAGCCGCCCTCTTTACCCCCAGGAATAAGGATCTCTCGATTTTCGATGAGCTTGCTGCTGGTTCGCGGTCCGCTGTAAATGGCGATTATGATTGGATGATTCGGAGAGGTATAAGTTTACTCGAGGCTTGGTCATCACCTCAAGGTAGAATAATATTGATTTTTAGAAAAAGGGCCAGGTTTCTTTGATGCCTTGTTAGGTTTTTCGCCAAGTATATGAAGGGTGTTTCAATTTTAAATCGTAATAGGCACTGAGGAATGGGCAGTGGGAAACGTCGGCAATGTAATGTGTCCGTAAAATAGTGCTTAAACATATATTTTGATATTCGTTCTTATTTCTAAGCAAATTTGAACTGAAAACCTGCTTTCAGGAAATAGTTCTAAAAGCAAACCCATTCCCTTTAGAAGTGATTTTCGTTTTCTTATTATTTATTTCTCATGATGTATGCGATCATGTTTAAATATAAGAATAAACTATTCTTTTCGTTCCTGTTATGTTGGTCATAAGTTAAATGAAAAATATTACCAATCATGGGCGTATCAAGTTATGTTAATTAACTTCAATACACTTAATTTTGGTATTCCTTAATGCCAATTTTGTAATTATAAAATTTATTTTAATAAAGAGAAAACAACCAGGTTACATTACTGTTAAATTAGTTATCAATTCATATCCAGCTTCAGTAGTATGAAAATCGCTTAACTTTCGTTTGTAGGTTTACCTTTCGTAGCATTCTTACTTAGCTTACTGTTATTGCATGTAAGAATATCAGATAGTTATTTTTTAAATACATTCAAGTACACAAAGATTTAAATATTTCGAATAAAATTATTGATTTTATTCTTTTCTATACCGGATTCTATCCGCTCGATTTCAGTGATCCGATCTTAATGCTTAACAACCACATATCGTTCAAACTTGTTTTTAAATATTACTTTGGCATGCGCATTTGAAAACTTTGCAAACAAGTGTATTTTAAACAAGCACTAATATTCTATAATTTTACAAAAGAGCGCCCTTTGTCCGATTTAATGGAACACAGAAATATCAAATTTCACCTTTTTGGATAATCCATGGTCTAGTTAATTTTCGAAAACGAAGTAGTCGAAGTAGTAATGTCTTACTGAAATGTATGGTAAAACACAGTATTTTCAAAAACAATATTATGTTTGAATATATTTGTAATAAAATGCAAAGAAATAATATTTTAAAGTTTTATACCAAGATTCAAATAATTGGCAATTATAACTTTCTGTCCGTTACTTTGAAAAGCAAAAACAAAGGTTATTCCTTTACAGAATGAACAAATTTATTTGTTATATACTGCAAGATTTTTTATAAATAACTGAAGTCTCTGAAACTTTGTTTTCTAAAAATTTATTCACTTTCAAAGCAATCTTCTAGCACCCTAAATTTCGAATGGTGTAATTCATAGATTAATGTAGATTTATGTAAATCATCTCCAAAACAAGAAATTGACTCCATGGTATGCGTGTATACAAATATACTGCTACAATTTGTGTACGTTATAAGATGCATGTTTAACGAGAAATCATATAATACGGAATAACGAGAAAACAGAAAAAACTGAATTTACATAACCAACTTCTCGCAGTTTGGTGGAGAAAATGGATAATAACTGCAGGAGAAAATGGGTACTGACTTACTTAAAAACTATTGCATACGTATTTTGCATTTTAATTAGATAATTATCTTTAAAATCGATAAAGAAATATATTCACAAGCGGGTTTTTGTTTCTTTTTGAACTGAAGAAAATTCGATAGTGATTGCTTTAAGAATTAATTCGAACCATATGATTTCTTTAGCGATTTTCCCTCACAATACTGTACTCCTGCAAAAATGCCATTAGAGACTCTTACCTCGCAGGCAAATTCCACAGGCACTTAATTTAAAATTGCGTTTAAGATAAAAAGTACGGCGCTTCCGTTGGAACATGGAACACAATAAAACGAACACATGCAAAAATAGCAATGTTACTTGTTAAAACTGAAAACCTGTTAACAGCAGGATTGCATGCTTTTGACGTATTAATCAGAATTTGGCGACTTTTACTAATGTACTTGCTGTAATACATAAGTATCACAAAATCTAGCTGTCGGATTTTCTGATATATCTTAATTTACTTTACTGTTTCGATGACGCGACATTCTGCAGGTCGCTTCTCCAAAAACTACCTCTTGGTGTTCTCGTGTTTATCGGCAGATTCTCGTGTTCTCGTGTTTATCAGGTTCTCGTGTTCTCGTGTTTATCAGCAATATGGGGGCGCAAAGCGGCCCCCATATCGCTATCACCACAATCTAAGCGGATTTTACTGCATTCATGTACTGTATGTGAATTAAACTTGACTGGAGTACTCGAATTTGAAGTGATTTAAAGCATTAAAAGACGTCGGATAAAAATTTTAAATTCCATCCATTCCATCCTTACCGAGGAAGCAAAACAGACAAGTAAAATTTAGAATAACGTTAATCATTATGCTATGTATATTGTATGAGATATAAAATGGGTCTAAGTTATGTCTTAAAAAATTCTAGGTTATAATAGACGTCTAAAGTGATAGTAGACGTACTCTTTCTGAAGCCCTGAAAACAAAAATTGTGTTTGCGTTTTCTGTAAATTTTTTAGCATAAAGGCCAAAAGAAATCACTTACGTCATTTAACCTCTCACTAATTTAGCATTGAGAACACATCCCACTGAAAAACATTACAGACATTTCAGAGGGCTGTTTTTAATGCAAAATAGAACTCATTACCATAAAATAATATATTTAAACTAACTCAAAAAAAAACTTCTTCAACCATTTATTTTTTTTACAATTCGAATCTAAAGAGAATAGGAAAACGTATATCAGAAAGTTAATAGGAATCAAAAAATAAAAAAGTCCATAAGAAAGAGCTTAAATCAGTAGAACTAAAAGAATGAAGTGCTTGCGCTTCATCACCCGCCATTTTAAAATCGGAACGCACACCTGTAAATTTAAACGAACTCCCATTTCTTCGATCCAATCTCAAACACGCTTCGGCGTATCTTCGAATAAAATAAACGACTCGAAGATCAAATAATTTACGCACGGATATTTTTCCAAAGCGATTGAACATTACTTTTCAGGTAGATCGGATGGTAATCTGCCGTCAGATGTATTATCTTAAATTTTTTTATTATTCTTTGATTCTCCTTTTTGAACGTCTTTTGTTCTTCTTTCCGGTAGGTGGCGTTAAAGATCACCATGACGTCACACGTCCGCCATTAATCTTCTTTACTGCGATTTCCAGTTACACGCGAATAAATTCGGAAAGTTTTTTCTTCCCCGCTGGCCCTCATAAAAATGAAAGGGGGTATTCCTTTCCCTGTACTTTCGAAGATAAAAGAAAAGGAATAGTTTATTTATATCTATTTCTGCGAGACTGTCTGTCGTTCTTCTTCCTAAATAACCGATTCCTTTCTTCTAGTTCTTTCCGTCAAATGCGAAACGGTTCTTTGCTTTCCAGAACACAAAGAATCTAAATAAATAGTAAAAACAGAGAAATTTTCTTCTTTGAAATATGGAAGGATTTCGGAAATAATAACGAATGGTGGTGCACGGGAGTGAGTCCATCGAAAGACAATTATTGTTTGTTTTCTTGCATAAAGTGTAGTTTTATCATTTTCCGTTTCAATGCTTCTTTTTTATACGTTTTTCCGGATTACGAATGTTTGCCCTCGAGGATTTAAGAAAATGCTGTAAAACTTTTAGCTCCTTTCACAAGCGATAACTGACACTAGTTCGAGTTAGTTTACAGCTTATATCTTCGAGCATATAAAGAGCTTTTAGAAGTAAAAACTGCTATGTTTTTCGAACAGTCTCTTATTCTGGGCATCATTTCTTATATGTCTGAAATAAAACTTCAGAAGTGTATAACGTATTATATAATTTATATTTTCTGTTATTAGAAAGTAATTTATAGCCCATCATTATAAAATAGTAGTATCTTGTTGCATAATAAAAAGTGTAAAATGTAAAAAACTTACTTTAGTATTATCATTCGTAATGTATTTCATCGGTTTTGTGCAAAATAGGGTCAGAAAATTTGAGTTACATCGCACACGAAAACAGTGCAAGGAGAAAACGTCGCTATGCAAACCAAGCAGGGAGAAAAGTAAGCAAGAATAAAGCATCGCAGTTCTGTAACATCGTACTAAAAAACATCGTGGTAGAAAATAAAGCGGTGCAAAAACTTTGCAATTTTAAAATGAATATCCGAGCTTAGGAAACATTTATATCAATTTTTGTGAAAACTGAAATAACAATGCCACCTAACGGGCTATAGGAATATCTTCTGTAATATGAATCACTTCAGGAGAAAAAATATTCATATACGTAAATTGTAATTGAGGAAAGATACTGGTTTTTAATCGGTTTAATCGATTTAATTGATTTCCTCGATTGTAATCGAGGAAAGATACTGATAAAGTTTTACCAGTTTTTGCATACTGGTAAAAGCCGTTAACTTTTGTTGTAAATTTCAATGAACGCACATGAGCATTTCAGGGCTGTCAGCCGAAATGCTCATGTGCGTTCATTGAAATGCTCATGTGCGTTCATTGAATGCTCATGTGCATTCATTTCCAAAAACATGTCGGACGAAAACGTCGTGGAGAAAACATCGCAAGTCGAAAACGTCTTGATGCGAAACATCGTGGGAGAAAAGAAAGCAAAAAGAAACCATCGCAGTTCTAAAACATCGTGGTACAAAATATCGTCATTGGAAATAAAACGGTTCAAAACTTCGCAGCTTAAAAACATCGTCGTCGAAAATATCGTGGTAAAAATGAAGTATCTAGACATTATTGCATAACGAAAACATCGCACATATGCGTTTTGCAAGTTTCAAAAGCTGTAAATAAATTTTCGCATAATGATTTGGGAGCGCAAATCAAACAGGGATATTTTTACTTTTATATTTCATAATTTTGAATGAACTAATAAATTTTTTCTGAAAAAGTAAGAAGGAAAGTTAAGCATTTAAAAATTGAAAATGAGTAGAAAATTAATGCAGCTTATACCACTTAATAGAATTTTAAATTTTCGTGGTTTGTGAATATGCATTTACAACTTTTAGAACCTGAAAAACGGGTGTCTGCAATGGTACCGTCATGCGATGATTTGTAGGTGCTATGTTTTTTAGCTCGATATTTTCGACGACGATGTTTTTAAATTGAGAAGTTTTTGAACCGCTTTATTTTCGACGACGATAATTTGTACCACGATGTTTTAGAACTGTGATGTTTTCTCTTTGCTTTCTTTTCTCCCACGATGCTTTGTACCACAAAGTTTCCGACTTGCGTTGTTTTCTCCGCGATGTTTTCGGCTGTGAACATTTCAAGCTATTGACCTAAATAAAAGCTAAAAAACGTACTTGAAATTTTCGACTATGTGTCAATAAGTATTAATATTGCTGCTTCTTACATGTCCGCACAGATCTCCTCTTATAAGCAGCATGAACGAGAAGACTTAAAAATTACACATACGAATAATAGCTTTTCGACACAAAATAAATAGTTATTAAGAGTTGAGCCAGAAAACGGAGATAAAGTAAAAATCTTCTTTAACATTCCAGCAGTATCTCAGATCACCAAATCACTTGCAGAGCAAATCTAAAGTATTAATCACTCATCAAAATCCACAGCCTTTAAACAAACTTCGAGCTCCAACACAGTCTCATATATATGCATCATCTCAGGAAAGAGATATGGTGCTTTTAGAAATTTGCCATGAGAGATTCCACTGAAGTAAAGCTGTATGCCTATAATTGCATGTTTTTGAACTCATACCATTTTATTTCATAATCTTTCATTATTTACACAGCATTATTTTTGTAATAGAAAACTGGACAATTTTTCTCCAATTTAACAGCTAATTAGCATAAAGGGCTTTTTGTTGAGACTTACGCGGTAATACTCATTTCCATAAACGAAACATTATTGGAAATATGATATTACACCACGAATTTCATTACGCAATGAAGATTAAATATTAATTTTTATTCCTGATAAAGCGCTGTAATTTGCAACGTGACAATTACGGGGAAAACCTAAGCGAAAGAGATAAACAAAACAAAACCAAAAAATTATATGAAGCAGAGAATAAAAACGACATCAGCCAGCACAAGGGAATCTTTGAAATTAAATTCTTTCAGCAACTGAAATAACGGTCTAAATACTGCCAGGATTGAAAAATATAAAACTAAAAAATGTAAAAAAAAATTCAAAGAATGAATAACTCAGTTCAATAAATAACTAATGCGAAATAGATACTAAAATTAAAACAATTTACAAAATACTAATGTTAATTTCATTAGAGATATAGTTCTCATTTGGCGGCAAGGCAAAAATAATAAAAACTCAAAATATCTTCATTAAAAATTTAAAAATATAGAAAATATAAAACACCAAATGCAGTTAAGACAATTGGAAAAAACAATTTTTGCAATTAAAATTAGATACATTCCGCAAGAGAAGGAGAGGAGAAATGTGGTCACGTGCTAGTAAAAGCAACATCCGTATGTGCTGCGTTTACAATGGAGTCGATAGCAGATATTCCGCTGAAAGTAATTGATTTTTCGAATTTAGAAATTTATGACAATTGCCAGAAATTAAAAAGTACGCTTGAAAATGATTTATATTTCCTTGATGTCAACAAGAAGTCTTTTTTTATTTAAGGAAAACTATGTGAACAATATTCGTTTCAAAGTAATGCCGGATAGTGCCGAAATTATGAAACTTCTGTACAATTTTCTGCAAAAAACGAGGTAAAATTTGTAAATTTTTCTTATGCATGATGCTTACCAGTATTAATAATGTTTTCATTAAGAATATTAAGTGTATGTCAGTTAATTAAAAACTATTCCCGAGACCTTGAATAACGTTTTCTAAACTTTTAAATGTAAGTGTAATACTAGTATATTCATAGTTCATGAATAGTTGTTCTAAATTACTGGAATAGCCGAATTCGTGAAAGATCTGTTTATCTGCAAGAACATAAATATTGTACAAAGCCAATTTTCTCTTATTAATATTAATTAGTGTCGTAGAATATTTTATGCAGCTAAAATTTTATTAATTTCATCGGGATATGTTTTAATATTTTAGCTGTTGTAAATCGTTCTTAATGAATACATATAAATATCGGAATGTTAAATTTTTTAATGCCTTCCATTGAAGATATTAAGGATACCAACAGCTGTAATATTAGAAGCATCCGTAATACTGAAACATTTTGATATAAAAGGTTGCTTTTATAAGAATTTATACTTAATTCTAAATTTTTATGGGAGATTGCTGAGTTTTTTTTTTTTTTAGTTTAAATATTAAATTAGCATGTATATTTAGTCCTTGAAAATGTCAGTCCATAGTTTAAGATAACATGTACATTAGAATTACACTAGTCTATTTCCTATTGTAGATCTTTTCAATAAATACACTTGAAAATCTGTTTGAGCTACATGATTTTAAAATAGAAAATTCTGCACATAAATTAGGTAGCTTACAAGATTAAAAATAACTTCAAATTTATTTTTTGAATATTTAAAATGTATACAAATAGTACAGTTATTATTTATTATTATAAAATGAAGATAAACGTATTATGAAAAATTATTAGTTTCACAGCTAGTACTGCAGGTAATTCAGTTTCAAAAATCTATATTTTTCTTTTCGACATTTATATTATAGTATACAAAATGTGTTAATTTGCAGTTTATACTATCAATAGGATAATAGTCAATTGCTAAAAAATAAATTTTAAGCAGTATAAAATTATATATTAATTTTGAACCGCGCAGAACATTGGCATCGTTATCCTTACATGATTTAAGGGCCAACTGCATTTACGGTGCTCCGGGAATTACGATTTTTAGAAACCAACAATTTATATTTATTCTGCTTGTTAAGCTGATAAAATAAATTTTAAAAATATTAATAGTAACTTTCTTTTCAGTGTAGAAGAGCAATATATGTAAACATGATTTTATGTCTTCATTTTTACTTTTTTTATAAATGAATTAATTATCAGATCAAGAAAAGAATTCATAAATAAATGTATTAACAATCGAAACATGGTAAAGCAGCGCACAAAAGAGTATCAGGAAGATAACAATAACATATAAAAGTTACTAAAATTATACTAACCAAATGAATGAACAGTTACTTAATGGATGAAATAATAATTAAAGATGAAATGCAAATTTCCTAACTAATTAAAAATAAACAAAATTTCCGAATTTTCAACACATCTACCGCAGCACAAGCTTGTTTGTTTACATTAGCAGTTCTTACATCACGTGACCTCCGACGTGACCGGAATGTCTCTCATTAGAGTTTCTGCGCAAAAACAAGCAATTTATCCAGGGGGCAAAAAGACTGATTTTTCGGCCCACAAAACTGAAAATTTACTTTTGGTTCCACTCGGCAAAAAGGCGCTAAATTTGGTGCTCAAACTGATTTAATTCACTATTTTCCTAAGAGTTTCAAGTGTAAACAAATGGCA
The DNA here is from genome assembly GCF_044657685.1 of Stegodyphus dumicola. NCBI lineage: Eukaryota > Metazoa > Arthropoda > Arachnida > Araneae > Eresidae > Stegodyphus > Stegodyphus dumicola. Next base: position 64,581,398 of record NC_140779.1, read on the forward strand.
GTTTGGTTAGGCTTAGTAGTACTTAAACAACTTTTAAATTGCTGATAATTCTACAACTATTGCATGCAGATTAATTAAAGACATAAAAATCTTAATCGGAACAAAAGACCAACATAATTCAATCACTTTTGAAGCAAAAAAAAAAAAAATGCAAAATTTACGAGCATATAAGAATAAAAAAAAAGGAGTTTCATTAAATTTCCGCGAAGCTAAAATTATATGTGAAAGATTTCTTAAAAAATCTGTTCAAGAAAGGTTTCTCTTTTTTTTAGCCCAAAGGGCTATTAATTTTGTTTTGGCATTTTGTGTCGAAAACTTTAAATGTCCGTTTCACTTTTCAAATTGTTGCCACCAAATATTACCGCCCTGTATTATATTTAAAGAAATTAAATAATGAAAATGTATGTATGTTTCTCAAATTGTGATAAAACGACGTACCTAAAGCCATCAAATTTTTAATAATGTAATCCTCCATCGGATATGAGCATCTGAAAGCCCTAATTGGGTATTTGTTTTATTATCGATTTCATATTTTGCAACATTTTAACGAATTTTTGATTAACAAACTCGAGGATTTCAAAGCGAGCAATGGCAACATTGTACAGAAAAAACATTTTTATCTCCAGCGTGAGGAACTGTTTATCGGAAATTCTAAAGACATGCTCATTTTAAAATTATTTAGCGATATTGCTGTTAATTCACTCCTCCATAGTAATTAGTCATTGTGAATTTCATATTGTCTCTCCCAAATCGACAGTCATTTCTTGTAAAACTACTTTTTTAAATTCCAAGATGAAATAATGTATCAGAAATATTCTTGAAATGAATCGCCATTCCAAACGGAGAACAGATACTTCCATCTAGTTATTCCTTGCAAACTATGCAAACTCCTTCCAAAAATGCTGAAACGAAAAGATGATCGGTTCGTTCGTGAATGAAAGAGTGAGCACAAGAAAAAAAATTCAATACGTGGAAATATTCCTCTGATTCGCCATTTTGCGATTACTTACATCGATAAACTCAAAAGGCGAAAAATTCTGCCGTGAAATCTGATCCTTCTCCATAGAAATTCTCTATTTTCGGATCCGTCAAAGGGGAAAAGGAGAAAAAAGAACGCTCCCAGTTTATCAAAGTTTCTCTGAGACCGTATAAAAAACTGAAATCGGAAGTGTCACTTGAGCGATTGCTGCCATTAATAAAATAAAGTTGAAAGATTTCGATGCCTCACTTCACCGGTCGGGTATGCGTCCGATTTCGTGAAAAAATATAACAAAGTTATGAGAGAAGAATCGAGAATATCTCCGAATGGAGCGAAATCTGCCGTTATTTCTCTGACACATAATTTTCTTCCTCTCTTCCTTCAAAGAACACATTTCAACACGTTCAGGAGTTTATTTAATTTTCTTAATCTTAACAGCTCATGTCAAATGTTTCTTGTTTCCTTCATTTTATAATACATAATACGTATATGAAGTTTCAAGACGAATTTCGTGCAAAATCGAAAGTTGAAGAAAACAACGTTCTTATTCTTTAACTTTCGATATACAGTCATTGAAAGCCTATATGATACTTGGCACATTCATAAAGCTCCTTGTTTTCGTTACAGAATTCATCATTTATTAAAGATTAACTCGTCTTTGTCAGGATATGAACATGAAAGGAAGAAGGGAATAGAATGGCTACGGGCTATGCGATTGACTGAAGTTCTCCCTGCTGACAGGTTTTCCTGCCAGTCTCGTTTTTATCGGTCTTGTCAGAGGGTTACAAGTGAAAACATCGCGCCCGGAAATGCTGAGAAGAAAACATTGCAGGAAGAAAACGTTGTTGTACATCGCCATAGAAAAAAAAGAGAGGAGTAAACTTCCCAGTTCTAACCATCGTGGTAAAAAACAAAGCATCAAATGATAAAAAATCCCCAAAATAGGCATTTATGATGGCTAAGAGGTTTAGAATTTTAAGGATGTATCTTTTTGAAACTGCAGTATTGAGTACAATGAACCTTAAACGGACCCTTCACGGTTTCAAATGATTTTGGCCTCTTAGAAAGATGATGTTTAATAAAGACGTTTTTTTAAACATCGCGGACGGAAAGGTTGAGGGGAAAAGAAAACATTGCCGTACTAAGCATCTTAATAGAAACAAAAGAGAGGATTAAAGTTCCCAGTTCTAACCATCGTGGTAAAAACCAGAGCATCTAATGATGAAAATATAGCAAAAATATGCATTTATGGTGGCAAAGAGGTTTAGAATTTTACGGGTATATCTTTTGCGATTTCACAGTTTCAAATAATTTTGGTCTTTTCTGGAGGGACATCTTAAAAAGGTGATATTTTATAAAGATGCTTGTTTATTTAGAAATATGTGTTGCTTTCATGGATGGTTGTTTTGGAGAGGCAGTTCCTATGAGAAGGTTCACTCTATTTTGATCGGAGAGAAAATATAAAAATGCAATTTTTTCCTATGACTTTTAGGTGTGGTTTTACGTGCTTTGTTTAAAAATTGTTTTAAAATAATCAAATATGAAAACGTTTCCATAAGAAATTAACAATAATTTTTGGAGAATTAGCAGAACAATTCTGTGATTATTCAGGAAGTTTTTATTATCACTGATTAAAACCATTGAATAAAATATAAATAAACAAGAATCTGCACATTAAAAGAAAGATAATTATGAGTAATTTCGATCCACACATTCAATAGCATCTGAAAGTCATGGGAAAAAAACTGCTTTTTATATTTTTAATTGAAATGCAGTGAACCTCTTTCACCATGCCAAGTCTACCAGAATGAAAATTTGAGAAAATTAAAAAATTAAATTACACAATTAAAATCGCTCAAATTTTCCTTTAATCTAGATTCGTATAAATAAAATACGAATGATCTTAATTCAAATATTCCATAAGATATTACTCTAATTAATATATTAGCCGTTAAAATTTTAAGAAATAACATTTAAATAACAACACCCTTATATCCAGCATTATCTCTTCTCTAACGCATATAAACGTATGCAAACAGGTGTTTCAGTCTCAATTGAAAAACAGCCATGCGCAGAGCATTTTAATTAAAAAAAAAAGCAGAAGCAATGCGAAAGGAAATGAAAATGTAAATCACTTTTATGTATAAAAACGGTGCACATATGAAAGCTTATATTTTATGCATTATTTCTTTTTGAACATCCAGTAGTAGAACCACAAACTATTCTGTCAGTTTAAATTAAACAAAATATTGAAATTACTGTAGAGAACATCATCGACGCCCATAACGTCCCTTTGTAAGGAAAGCGCAGAGGAGGGCTGACCAAAAAGAATATTGTGGGGTGAAAATTGAGTCGTTTCCGGCCTCATATTGCGGGCGCGATGTCCACTCCAACTACTTCTTAGCTCTATGGATATAAAGGTCTCGGATTACAGTTTTTCGAATTTCTCCGATGCTATTAAAATAATGTCCTCTGAAGGGAGACTTCACTTTAGGGGGGAAGTAGTCTAAAGTCCCCAAATCGTACCAAAAAGAAGGTTATTTTGAATTGTGATCCTTTTCTTTGCTAGAAATAACGATTTTTTAATGACACTTTTGTCAGGACAATTTAAGCTCAACAACTATCATACTAACAGCTAGGTGACGAATTTTCTACATCAACTAGGCTAATATTTTTGATGCTATCATTCATTCGAGGCAGCGAAATGTGGCCATTCCTGAGTGACCATTCTTGGGTATTTGTCATCAGCATCTCCGCGTCCATCACGAAATCCTATTCAGTGAACAAAAACATTGGCTGGTGTTAATGCTTAATTTTCGATGTCGTACACAAAATTTCAGATGCTTCTGATCTTGGTTTCCCTGATACAAAGTAAAATGTTACCTTTATTCTTTGCTCAATTTGCGATCTCATGGCAGTAGAGATTCATCAAAGCAAACGATTAACTGCATAGAATATTGTGTCTGTAAACGGATGATATATTAATAAAAGCAAATTGAGATGCCATAGAAATAAATGCTGTCAGTTGCCGTTAAAGGTGGTTAAAGGGAATTTGTTTTTAAAAATGAAGTCTAAATGTTGTAGCGTAAAAGTCCAACGTATAATTTGTTTTTGTCTGATCCATAGTAGCTGGTTATTTATTACATGTTACTCATAAAAATAACATCATGTGTGTCATATTTCCGTTAATTTGCAATGTCAGATCTACCGGTAGATGTTTATGCCTGCTGTAAATTAATTTAAACAAAGATTTAAACTTCTATCTGAATTTCAAATATACTGACACAGATAATGTAAGCTAACTTAGATTTTTATCTCTCCAAACATGAGTGGTTTGGCCCCTAAGCCCCAAAATGCGATGAATAAATGGTATATTCTTCATAATAATTCCAAAATAACACTCTTCCTTTTGACCATAACTCGCTTTCTTCCAATATATATCCAACCCAAAATCGGATCAAGTGCTGGAAGAGTTTTTCATGTGTAACAAATTAGAAAGCCATCCTTCTATATAGAATTTTACGCTCATAATCCTTGCTGGATTAATATGTTGTATACGCCACTAATTGGAATAATGTTTGGTATAAAATGGTCACATATGAGGCTATGGTCCAAAACATACCGTAACTGGTTTGTGTTCGCTATCCAGGACAATAAATCACTTAAATCAGTATGCGAAGCATCACATATATGTTTTAGCTTCTGATTTGGCAAATATGCAATGAATATCACAGTTTTGATGCAGAAACGTTCCTACTGAAGTTTTCATTTTCATCATGGAGTCTCATTTCATGGTCGTACATCTGTTGAGGCAATCCATCTTAACTAATAAGTTGTCGTTGCAATGTAAAAGGTTACTGACGATTAGTATGTAGCTGGATACAGTCAACGGCTTAAAAATCTGACATTTGAAATCTATTAGAACCTGTCACTTTCGTTAAGAATTTCAACAAATCACATTCTACAATGGCTTCTTACTGGCCTGACAAACTCTTGCTGACGGAGGTTTTCACTGTTCTATGTAGACGACCACGATCGTTCCACCCAAATCACGCATACGAACTCCCTTCCAAAACATCTGGGATCAAGTTAAACTGTAGAACGCAACTTGACTTCAGTCGTTGACCGTTCGGTATCGAAGCTGTTAGCTCATATGAGGGGCAATAGATGATGTCGACTGACAACAGATGCACACGCATAGAATAACGAGCGTTGAGGTCCGTGAACTAGGAAGAACAATGGCTAAGTTACACTTCCATTGGAATGAATGTGATTTGGCTCATTCTATTCAGTAGTTAGCAGCGTTAAAGCAATTGGTCTTCTATTTCGCGACCGCAGTGTTGACATACCATTGATGCCCATTCGGAGTTTTAACATTTGTATTAGGCGTTAAACTTTTGCTTGCACATTGAAGAGATGGCCGACTATAAAATGAAGTTCCTTCCCTTCTTTCATCTAAAACGTGCCTCGTTAAGATTTGATTCTTTTTTCGTGGCATTGCAGGTCCCGATTCTTTACATTTAATTAATGATTTAATTGCTTGCATTTCTTTCAGAAATTAATATGCGAAGAATATGATCATCCATTGCCTTTTGTTTCTGGCACTTAATTAACATGCTTAGAAAGGTAAAGATGTTTTAATTTTAACATACATTTGCAGTAATGGAGATAAAATTCTAGTAAAAGTTCATAAGAAATATTTAAATTCCTTTTCTTTAGAATTTTGTTTAAAAAAATAAAGATCTGTACAATTTTTATGTGATTTTTTAACTCTTAATTATCATTTATGGAAAGCAGCAAATATTCTTACCGACAGCAAACGTATTTGTTCAATTCAAGTTATTAAAACAATAGGCGAAAGCCCTTAATTAGCAAATTTAAATAAAAGGTCCGATGATATTTCATAGTTATGTCAGCATTATTATTGTACATTTCTCAGCTAACGTACCAAATTATTTGATAATAATTTTCTGAGTTTTCAATATGATAATGCGTATTCCTTTTACGCGTTGCGGTAATATCGCGAATGATTTTCAGGAAGCTGAAACATAACAAATCATTTGAAACTATGATCTGATTTCGAAACTTTCTTTCTAAAGATGAGCCTTTATAGGATCTAACAAATATTCATATGTTCTTTCTCAAACTATACATTCAGTTCAAAATTTCTTAACACAAAGTCTTGAAAGGCTGTCATTTGGATCTTTATGCATAATAAATGTTATAAATTTTTGTTCGGTAAGAATTTCTAAACTTTTCCTGTAATTTATGTCAAAATAGAATTCAGAGGGAATCTGGAAAGAAAGTTTTCTAAACTACAGAAATTTTTAAGCTTTATTAAACTTTATACAACATACTATTATGGTATTTCTGTTTCGATTTGATTTCATACAGCTTTTTATGCAATAAACAATTATTTTATTCTTTCAAAAATAAATTTGAGGGAGTTTAGGGAAAATCAAAATGTTTTATCAAAATGAGGTAGTGAAATATTTTTTATCTATAGCATTTTTCATATATCGTGAAATATCATAGAAATAAATATATATTGAATTAAATTTTTTTGTCACAGAAACATCGATAATACCAAGAAAATATAAAAAATCAAAATGTAAGTCTTGCTAGTAATTTCACTATTAAATCAAAAATAAATATACATTTTATTTAACAAATTTATTTGCACATTTTGAAACAGTGAGATTGAAAATAATATGTACCAAAATATGTACAAATTATGCGATTAGTTTAATATAAAATTAATGCTGATTTATTTGATATGATTATGATTTTGAACTGTATTCAAAATGCTCGCTTCATATGTATTCTTTTTAAGTTCATTTAATAAAGGGCGTTATATTTCAGTGTAAATTAGTTATTTAATATTTCACTTTTGTTTTATTACTAAATGTAAAAGCTGTCTTTTATGCAATTTATAAAATTATTTTGCTAAATATTGTCAAATATTTTTTTCACGAAAAGCTTAGAAGCGAAAAGCGTGGAAATGTTTTCCCGAAAGGAGTTCCATATTAATTATTATATGTATTATCTTTATTATTTCATTTAAAAAGTAAAAATCTGAGCATCTAACAGCATTTCATTTATCTGATCTTCAAATAGTTTCTTTAAATCTCTGTGTTACATCACAATGATATAAAAAGATCTGGGAACTGTTCAGGAATTCCTTCTGAAAATGCAGAAAACTGTGATCTTTAATGTAAAACTGTGATTTTCTGAAATTAATTTTACCTTATCTGGCGCAAGAAGCGTAACTTTAGAAAACGCACTTAAAAGAGATGGAGAAAAGACACGTTTTTCTAATCTGACTTCCCACTTTATACCGATTCTTTTATGGCGCTAAGAAGATCTTCTGACATAAGAAACTTCCAAAAATAATACCCCCGAAACCAATTTCAAGAATATCACCCGTCTCAAAACACAGCCAGTTTTAAACTCCTAACGCCCTTCGGCGGCACGAGACGCAAGGAGGGAACAAGCCGGTAATCTAGCTTACTCGATGCAAAATGAAATTGTTTTGATCTCCTAGAAAACTGCAGAAGGGAGGACGTGACAAGAATTCGGCTGCAGCTCAAGGGAAAGCTGTTTCCGCATAACAAAGAGTGCCCGGCTCGTGCCCTCTGAGCCTTCGCGTAACACCAACAACGACAGCTTCGGAATGGGTAAGTGGGCAACATCAGCTACAAGTTGTGCGCGAAATCCTGATTGCTTTGCTGTTGCCCGGGTTGCGCTTAAGCTTGGCGAAAGAAAGATGCTGGTACTATAAAAAGCTTATTTGTTGATTTTGTGGGATTGGTTTGCTTAAACTAACTCCACTTTTAGATTAGAAGTCTGTGATATTAACACATCCACGTCTTATTTCGCTATATGCTGATATATTAATGCAACAGATTTCCTAAAGTTTGGAAACTGTTTTGTCTGAATTGGTTTTCATGAGTACGTTGGATGTGAGCTAGTTTTTATCCAATTTAGAAACCTGAAGCTTCACAAAATAATTTTCCACTATTACTGAAAGAATGAAACTAAAAACGAAGAACGCTTTAAATCTAGCATACGATTTTAGTCGAAAATTGTGATTTTGACTCTTCCTACAAAGTTTTATTTAGCCTTGTAGCCATCAAATTTTATTCATTTTATAGCTTAGCTATGTGATAGTTGACACAGAAGATTGTCGATGTTACAAAGTTGACATAAAAGCAGGCATGGGACATTCCAAGTTTGTACATTTTCGAAAGTGCAGCGGGGACTTCAAAATGCACAAATTCATCGGACCAGAAAGCAAAAATAGTTTATGCTATGATACTTGAATGTAGCAAAGCATGCGAGTACTATCTTCTTAAATGAAGGGATGTCCGCATGGAGGACGTTAAAAGAAAAATTGGGTTGTGTTCATTTTACACATAGGGAAAATAAAGAAAACCTAAGGATGTTTTTTCCTGGTTTCGATTTCGGGTCGAATTCCTAGTATTCAGCGGTATTAACCACTACACCTTCGCTGGATACTGGCCAGTGAAGTTATAACTACTGGACGGCCAGTGGCCACTGGAAGTTTCAACTCCACTAGGCTGCCAGTGACATTTTACTCCCCCCCCGTTTGCTATAACCAGTGAGGTTGTAATAACTGCGAAGAGCAAAATAAAAAAAGAAATTAATAAATAAAATAATAACAAGATAAAGAAATTAAAATTTTTTTCATCGTTTTAATATACTGAGAAATTGCGAAAGTGATGAGAACCTGATATCGGCTAAGACATTTTAATTAACTCCAAAAGTACGTCGAATTCTCTCTAACTTTTGCAGCTGCCTAACTCTCATTTGAACGAAACATTTCTGAATCCACTGGCTCAATAAACATTCGTCGGGAACGGCCAGATCCATTGGTTATTTAGCCATTTTTTACTGAGAACATTGCATGGGGAGGCGACCATCGTCAGCTGCAAAAGCGCAAACATTTGCTTTTGCAGCTGACGATGGTAGTTAACGCAGCTGACGAAACTAGTCCTGTGAAAATTTGAAAATATAACGCTGATTTTTTAGGTCCATCAGTGTCCGAATGGTTAAAACCGCTGAACAGTGGTAGTTTAACCCGACTTGGAGCTTCAGAGAAAATGGTGGCAGCGTGAGTCTGTTCGTGGTTTTTCCCATGTGTAACGTGGATGCGAGCAAATTTCCCTTGAAAAGTCTTCGATGAAACATCCCTCCTTTTAGGCAGATGGCCTTCATGGGCTTTGTCGTATTCAAACATAACCTAGAATTGGTGTGATTGTAGTAATCAGATATGTGTTGATGTTTTAAAAGTTACAGCTATATATTGTTGCGTGTGTACGGGTTCGTAGTGAATTGACGGCACAAGTCCGATGAAAACTGAATAAAATTTATTTTTATCACAACAAATAAAAACAAAATGCTTAAATTTCCTCAGATATTCGTACAATATTGCAATATCTCACAGTAATTATCTTTTAAACTGTCAAAATGTTCAACAGAACTAAATCAAAATAGAGCAACATAGAGAAAGTTAATCCAATCTCGCCGCGAATTCGCTACAGTAAACAGCAGCAGTTTCTAAAACAACTCATAAAACAACTGAGCTGAGATATTCCCTCTCAGGCTTTTATAGCTTTTTTAATCGGCCGCACAAGATTATTCTAGCAATTTTTCGAAAGCAAAAAGAGTAGAATTACGGTTACGGCTAGTCAATTAACATTTATTCGAATTAAATATAAATTAAAAGAGATATTTATTTATTAAATGTTAAATGCACGTGCTCTTGTATTTTTAGTTTTCCGGCTTAGCTTTCTCTTAATATTCATCACGCGCTGCACTTCACGGAAATAAAACAATTTAATTCATAATTCTACTAACATTAGCTATTTAAATACAAAATCCTAACAGAGCAACACGTAATCCGTAAAGGGAGAGCACTCGATATAAAATTAAAGCGTTGTGTTTCGTAATCTTTAATTAATCAGTGGCTGCATGTTAATAAATCCGTTCACTTTAAACTATTCACTTTAAATCAATAATCTCATTAATATAGTATAAGAACACTGAACGTTTTTGTTAATCCTTTACTTCTCTGTTAAAATAATTCTTATTTGTGTATTAAAATAGTTTAAGCTTTCTATTTACTAAATACATTCTCTGAAGGTATGTTCTGATTGTATAAAAAAATCACAGCAATGAAATTTCTGTTATTTTTGCATTTCTTTTATCTGTATCAATAAGTAAAAAACTTTCATTAAAATCCAAAGCTAAAATAATTCACGGAATAGCTTAATACGATCAAACGTATTTATTTCACAACATGCTTTATTTTCCTATGTAATGAAGAAAGTGAAATATTTTTAAAGACAAATGTGATGCTTCTTAACTTATTGAGTTTCCCCTCTAACAACTTAATGCTTTCTACAACTAATGTCTGATAGAAAACTTAGAATGATTCCAAAATAAAAGAAAAGATAAAGAAGTCTTTAAAAATGCAAATTTCAAACACCGGCGTTCTTCTCCTAATGGATTTTCAGACGATCATTAAAACAGAATCTTAATTCGACCTCTCAGACCATAATCGAAGTGAGAGCCAGCTGTTCTTGGGCCCGTAATTTCTCTGGCGGATTAATTAATTTTCCTCACTCCAAACATTAATGTTTCGTGTAACGTACTCTTAAAGTCTCTCATTACTTTGAAGCGCATTCCGTAATGTTCGTTTTTAAAAACGCTTTTCGGAAAAAGAATCGTATTAGAACGCTGAAACAAAACACCATTTCCGAGGAACGAAATTATCCTGGGCGAATTTTTCTCTACTTGGAGAGAAATCGCTATTTTTCTTCATCCTTGGCCCGCTTTTTATTTTCCTATTATTATTCGTTCTGTTATTCTCTCGAACACAAAACCCGGGAAAAGTCCTTTTGTCGGGCGCATATTGTGCTTTTAAGAGAAGAGCTCGCCACTAGGAGGAGATGTAGCTCGTCTAATGAGTTCCTCGTCTTCTTACCATGTTGTTTCTTTTTTGTCCAGGTCTCTTCGGACAGAGCTTTTAACTAAAGGTTAGTTAAAAGAAGAAACTAGAACGTGACGTTAAATTTAAATCAGGACTTTTGAGGACCTTTTTACTCCTGAGCTTCTCTCTGACTCTTTGTTTCGTCCCATCCGAGGTGCGACCCCTTTTCGATTTCGACCCTCCCTGCTGCACTTCATGTCGGATCAATAGCCCCTTAAAGGGTGGATGTATGCAATGATAGGTCGTGAAGGGGAGGAAGGTGACCTATCCTTTGTCTGGGGATTCCAATTTTTCCCTACGCCTTTATGTTTTGAATAGTATGCTGAAGCACGGTAATTAAATTTTGATAAATCTTCGAAGCCTGCCTGGTTCTGGAAGCGCCTCTTGGAAGTCTGCTTCGGGAATGGCTAGCGTGGCAGATGTGTGATGAGTGTTTTCCAGATCACTTGTTCGGAGCTAGAAACCAAACCCTTTTGAACGCGCCAGTTGTCGATTAAATCATTAGCGATGCGTTGTAATCCGATTGTTATGACGCTATGATTTCTTCCAGAAGACTTAACAGCTTTAATGGATGATATGATCTTAGATTCGCTGTGAAAGATGGCTTGGCATTTGGAAATTATTTGTAATATTTCGGAAAAAGGCTACTTCTTCTGTTTTGTTGCATGATAGCGAGACTGCTTTTATTACCAAATATTATGTACTTACAACAACGAGCTTACTGAAGATTTAAGTGACATAATTTATTTTTGAACCTAGTCCCTCTTTAATTCCTTAATTGTGGTCGTTTTAATTTATCTAATTTCCAGCAATTTTTCTGTAATATACGTATATTCGATTAGAACGCAAAAGCTGCATTGCGGTTAAATTTAGGATCTTAGTTAGCAAGCTTCCATCGCTGTTAATTTGTATTCTCTCCATAATTTAATTACGATCCTTGAGTATTTGTCCAGTAGTGAAAGACTAGCTAAAAAGTATTTTCTAAATTAAGTATTAAACAAAGTTCGGTTGTTAGACTTACTTTAAAATTAAAAGGTGATAAAAATAATTTGAACCTTACTCCTTTTAGTTGAAGACAGTTTCAAGCAACTGGTGCAACCATTACGTTCGATTTCTACATAAACGTTCAATACCGTAAACCCAAATGAATTGAAATCAGTCTTATTTCTTGAGCTGTAACTGCCGGTAGAATACTAATGAAATATTTCAGTTAATTAGATCTTCTGAAGTGTGCTCTTCAAAGCACTGCTAGTGTAAGTAATTGTAATATCAATAATAAAATCAAGTTGGAGACTAATCAGATTAATTAAGCAAAGAAAAGAAGCATACATCTTTGCAAAATTGCTTATCGCGCATTATGTGTTATAGAGATAAAATAAATTAATTCTTTGTCATGTTTTGCATTACGATAAGGTTTTCCGCTTTATCAAAATTAAAATAAATCTGATTTTATTAAAAAATTAAGTAACAGATTGATAAATTAATAGCATTTTAATTAAATAATTAAAATTAATTATTTCTGTTAATTTTCGTTTTTTGTAATAATATAGTGAGTTTATGGCGTTACAAATCAGCAGGAAAATTAAATTTGCTGTAGTATATTAGTTTAGTGCAAATTCAATTTCGAAAAAACGATTTTAATTTGGGGTTCTTGGAGAGTTTCCTTCTATATTAGGTCGATAAACATTAATGATAACAACAGGATTTAATAGTTCAATCCAAATGTAAGTATTTTCAGTTCTTGACTTAGGTTACTGAGAAATCGTGTTGCTGTTATTTATCTCATTTGTCTGACTGTAACATCAGAACAAACCAACGGATTCATCGTGGCAAGGAGTGCAAGATTTCGTCTGCCGTTGGCAACAGCCTTGAGCACCATACTGGTGAGAGTACAACTTTGCTCAGTTCAGACCCCAGTTTTGATGAAACGTACTCTTGGGGGACGTGTCCGAGGGTCTCCCACACCTCTTCCTCCTACCAACAACCTCTCGAGAGGACTTTCAGCAAACATCTATCCCTTCATCTTCCGCTTCTCCGGGAGGCCTTTATCAGACCTTTCAGTACGGCAGTCAGCGTCGCTACCCTCTGTCCCATTTGGGCGGCACTAAGCAGTCTTAAAAAAATTCACAAACAATTTCGAGACAGATTTGTCTATATGTCGTTAAACTTTTCTGAAAGACGCGGCATTTTGAATATGCTCTTGTATGTAAATACTTTGTTTTTATTAGAGTTGTACTATCATTCTTTTAATTTTTGATTTTCATAAACTTCATCCATTTATTAGAATGTCAGTTAAAATGTTAAAGAATGTAACAGAGTAAAATATTTTAAATTATGGTCGCATGTACCAAATGACCACAAATCTCACGTTTGAATAAAGGTGGTAATGTCACTCAGAGGATAAAACTATTTATGTGGTATAGGTTCAGAAGAAAAATGTAGATTGAAGAATCTTTCCCAATTATACATACTACAACAGGATCTTAAAGGTAGATTCTAAAAACACTTGATTTCTGCTAGTACATGAAAGCATGACTTCCTCCTCCACATAACCACAAATATTCTTTCCCGTTGAGTTGTTATCTCTAGCGTCGCTTTTTTTAATTTGTACTCATATTTCGTTTATTTCATTCTTGAACTTAAATTCTGACTATAATGTAAAACGTTTATTCTTTAAGAGAAGAATTTCTCGAAATCTTTAATCCCAGATATGTGTAATTTTTTTTAAATAGATGAACAATCATTCAAGATATATTTATGTAATTACGATTTGATAATCATCTCGGTATGTTTAGGAAGAAATGGATGTAAGCCGATGGTAACAAGCGCACAGTTAAACCAGCATTCTTCCCTATAATAATAATTGAGAAAATAAGTAACATCTTTCATTCCTCACCCCATACTCTATCTCCAGTTAAACGCATTATACATATTTTATAACTCTTATCTATTTCGGAGATAGCTACCAAAATTCTCGTTTTCGATTTATGAGTTTCGCCAGCTATCGCTCAGATCTAATCAACTGACTTCATTTCGCTATAACCATAACTCATCTAGAACCTTTCGCTACTCGGTTTGGCAAAGGTGCCGTGCGCGAAATTCATTAAGTGGTGCGTAACGACCAAACTTGGCTTTGCTGCTACCCCGCATTGCCATGTTCGCAAAGTCTTCGTGCTCTGTTTTGAGGTCCAAATATAACGACAAGCAGTAGGTTATGTGACTCGTGGGATAGCAATTGCTGTGGCAACAAGGCGTTCGTTTGTTTTATACTCTGAAACGTGTTTCTTGCCATTCGAGTGGGGCTGTTGTGGTTGATTAAATTTCGACCCCACGGTGTAATACGCCTCCCAAGGGGGTTAAGTTTATGACCCTTCTTACGTTTGAGGAATGCATAAAAGTCATGCTATTTGCTCTGTGGTCGAGCCTTCCTAGTATAAAGTACAATAATCATGAAATATTTGTGGATTTCTATTCTCCCTATGCATTATCTTGGTTATTTTTACGAAATACGTAACATTCTCAGCTTCAAAGACTCTCTAGTGTTATGAAAACGTGAATAGAAAAATATATTCCCATAAGACACTGCCTTATCAGTTTAATGCATTTTACATACTTTACGACGAAACTTCAATTACCTTATCAAGTCATCACAAAGATTAATTTTGTTGTAGCTGGCGAATTATAGCTCACATAAAAAATTAACAAAATAGAAATAATTTGTATTTTAAATTTAATTTTTAAAAATTTATTTTGCACAAAACTAAGGTAACTGAATGTAATTCTGTTTGTACAAGAAGTGTACAATACAGAATTACATTTAAAAGATAACATTGCAAGTTGTAGTTTGCAAAGCACATAATTGTATAAATGATATAATTTAAAATATATGTAATTTAAACCATGTCCACCTGATAATTTTTATGAATAATTATTTCATAAAATACATTTCATATTATTAATATAATAAAAAATATTTTAAAATAGATTATAAGGTATTTCTCACGCCTTCTTAATATGCCTTCGTGTGTAATGGCCAGCACACTCGGCGCGTATTCGAGAGGTCCGCGGTTCGAGTCCAAGCGAGGTCATTGCTTATTTTTCATCTCTCCTATTTTCAAAAAATACTACTGTCTCTACAAGCATATTTTATTCATCTCGGTAATTAATACTTTGGATTATAAAAATGATACTTTTTTATGCATTTTTGCTTTTCGATTTCTAATTAGTTCAAAAATCATTTTTCCAGCGATAAGTTTACAAATACAGGAGCTCCAGTTGTTTCACATTCAAGCTATAGCTGAAAATGCTCCATTTACTCTTGATACTGTTAGCATGAAAGTCACAACTTCGTATATGCATTCCACAGTCTACCAAGTAGCATTTTCTTGACAGAGATAAAATTTTAAATCGACAAGTATTCACTCGCCGAAAAGTTGACTGATGTAATTTAGAATTCAAAATGTCCCACTTTGTCCTGCTGCATAATTTTGAGTGGCAGAAAACCATGCTAACAATCTTTAAGTACATCTATATCGCGCAGGCATAGTCAAGTGGTTACTTCGCAAGTGTAGAATTGCGGATTCTGAGAACTACATCTATATCCCCTCATATGTATCCAACCAAGGTCTAAAGGCAACATAAAATTCAGAGTCACGAACGATTAATTTGAATTTAATCATCCCGAGAGAGTGCATATAATGCTCCGCAACATATCACTGGACATAAAATTTAGAAAGTAAGCAGCCTTTGCCGACGAACCGAAACATGAACCAAAACCTTTTATGACCTATGCTATAGAGATATTAAACAGGCATTTTAAAACCATTTTGCGATGTCAAGCCTGCTGGCACTTCCATTTTTGGTCATTAGGAGTATGATGGACTATATTAAATAAAAAATTTATTTTATGCAAAAAAATAGCTAATGTGAAACTTTTGTAATCATGCTCGTAATTAAATTAATTTCAACAGAAAAAAAGTGTGAAAGGTTTCAGAATTTAACAGTCGCCCAAAAGGGTTTGTTAAAGTTTTTTACGCTCTCGCTAACCTGGTAATCTACTAGTCTGCTATTCCTTCTGCTTCCTTCCTTTTTCTTTTGTCTTTTTAGCTTTAATTTAAGACGCATTTATGCCATATACAACAGCAAAATCATAAAAAACTTAACGCATCATATATTTAGAATTCCCGATGCAGTGTTAAGTGTTGGCATCCATTTTTTTTTCATCACTTCATTATATCAGTGTTCAGTTTTAGTTAAGATCGTGTACAAAACTCTTTTATCTTTTTATTATTAACATTTCGTGCGTTAATTTCATTAATTACATATCACGTTCTTCTCACGTACTCCACTTGAAATTTAATTCAAAAGAAAAATCACAAAATATTTAAAAACAGCATATCTTTAGAATTTCTGATAGACAGTCTGGCCCGCTGGGGATAAAAATGCTTTATTCCGTGCAGTGTTACCATTGCTCGCTTTCAAGTCGTCGAGTTTGTCAATCAGAAATTCCTTAAAGTTTTTCAAAATATGAAAGAGATAATGTAAAGATATATAACATTATTTTGTGAAAATATTAAAAATATTTAACTTGCCGGATCATTACGCCCAAAGGAGCGTTTTAATAACGTTCTGTGTATTACCTTTATTTATTAAATACAATATTCTTCGCACTTAAACCATAAAATTCAATTCAAAAGCAATATCACACAATAATTTTAAGGGGTATCAGCAACCCCTATACCGACGATGTTAAATTGGCCATTCTCGATGTGCCTTTTCTCAAAATCTGCTGTAGATACACGCTTGAAATTTTTTATGTAATTAAAGTATATCTATTTGATTATACCGAAATGAGCTTCTGAAACATTTTTAATTTTAGAGTAATTTACAGAATATTTTGATAGGCATAGTAAAATTTAGCCCTTTTCTCATACAAAGAATTTTTTAAATTTTTCTCCTCAGTTTATCACAAAAAGCTCATTTCAGTAAATATTAGGAAACCTAATAAATAAGCCATAAAAATTTTAGGTACCTGTGAGCAGTAGTTATAGAGAGAAGGTACATAGAGTATAAAAGAATCACTTTTGAAGAAAAACTCGTTTTTATGTAAAAATCCTCATTTATCAAAGCATTCGATGGCAAATTAAAAATAGATTTTTTACATTTCTAATTTTCATAGAGATTAAAGAATGGTATTTTTAGAACGATCAAAATGGAGAGAATTTGAAAATATAAAAATCCAAAATCACTTTTTTGAAGATTTTTGAGTTCCGACACCCCTTAAAATGAGCGTATCTCTAGAACTTCCTATACACAATCTCACGCGCTGGAGATAAAAATGTTTTTTTTTTTTTGTTCGTACAGTGTTGCCATTGCTCGCTTTGAAATCTTTGAGTTGTTAATCAAAAATTCGTTAAACTTTTACAAAATGTGAAACAGATAATAAAACAAATACCAAATTCCAAATTTGGGCTTCCAGATGCTCATATTCCGGTGGAAAAGTACGTTATTCAAAGCTGGATGCCTCTAAGCTGGTACCGTTGTTTTATCACATTGCGAGTAACATACATCCATTTATGCAGATTTTTCATCATTTAATTTCTTTAAATATAATACAGGGTTCTAATAGTTGGTAGAAACAATTTGAAATATGAACCGACATTTGCAGTGAATCAACTCAAAATGCTAAAACGAAATTAACAGTCCTTCTGGGCAAATTGCCTAACAATAAGAATATTTAAAAATAAAGACGTAAATGAGGATCGTAGGTGTGAATAAATAATTTTTACCCGCCTATGACCATACCCCTACTTCGGCGATCGACGATAGTCCATCGATGATCAAACATCTGCACACTGCGCTTAGATTCATTAATCCATGAGATTCGTTTACAGGATTCTAATTGAAGGCCGAATACTCCTGCCTAGATAAGAATAGCATTCATATTACTTATGTTAAACGTAGTACTGACGCATTATAATGGAAGTCTTTGGGAATAAGTTATCTGTGAATGGTACTTAGCGTATAAAGATTCTTATACAGTTATTCACCTTCACACTAAACACTTTGGAGTAACACATCGATTAGATGACACAGTTCTCTTTAGACTTTGATTTACCATTCTCCTCATACTCTAATCTGCGTGCATGTTTTTATAGCTAAGTACTGATATTTTTTTCAACAATGCACTGCATCGAAAGGCAGTTAGCTATTATCTAAGCATGTTTAAATGTCTTGCACTGCCTTTGCAGACAAACTACCGTTAAAACACGACAGTTGTGTTCGTTCGAAAGTCACTTTTTTCTTGCCTAAATATACACATGATGTGAAGTTGTAACAGAAAAAGCTAGAGATTATGCATCTATCTGGGGGTATACTACTAACTTCAGGGCGATTAAACAACGCATTGTGTTTCTGAGCAAGTACTTATTGAAATTTATTCATATAGTGTATGCTTATTAATAGAAATGCAAATTTTGGGAAAATATTATACTTAAATAAGTAATAGAAAAGTATATGAACGAATTAATATAAAGCTATTTAGCCCTCCTTCATATAATTATACATTTTTTGAAGAAACACAGAAGTGTAAGCATATGTAAATTATAATTACAAACACATGCTTATTAATTAAAATACACCATGAAAGAATTCTTATTGAAACTTAGATTTGTTGTTAATACATTCTTTAAATTGTTTATTAAATGCATATGAGCTAATTAGACTTTATAATTTCTAAACTCTGAGGAGTAAAAGTTTGAAGAAAGATCATAGGAGCATTTATATATGATTTCCACAAGTATTCATTCCGTCATTAATTTTGTTAATAAATAGGTTTATTTTTCATGCAGACACTAGAACATATATAGGAATATTGCAGAGAAAATCTGAAACTGAAATATGTGATATGTATTTTGAAACATCTTTTATTATTTATACTAATAGAGTAAATATTAACAAAATAACTAATCTCCCCCAAAAAGCGATATTATACTTTAAAATAAGTAATCCATACCTGGAGTAAAATTGCAATTGAACCAAATTATTTTCAAATAATCAAATTTTTAAAAGATAAATAACTTAGTAACAATCAGTTTCCTGTAAAAAACTGTTAAAATACTGTTAAGAAGGGCATAGTTTATAATAGCTTTATTTGTTTGACTGGTATAAACAATAAATTGTTATAATTTCTAAAAGAAATCAGAGATCTAATACAGATTGATGAGAGCTTCCTGGAAGGGTTTTTAAAAGTGTAAAGTTTCTTTTTTAAAAAGATAATAAAACATTTCTTTAGTTATTTTCAGGAAGAACATTGAGTTTTCTAGAGTATTTTAATTAACAATCATGTCTTAAATGCTCCCCATTTATTAATCGATACTGAAGTGTAAAATGATATGGGAAATACGTATTGTTCAGTTTACAAACATTACACTTACTGCTGGTCATCCAAAATACAGCACCATGATGAAGTATCCAAACAGCATAAAACTTGCATCATGTGTATACCGCGATGAAATATGGAAATGATTGTGATTTCAGCGCATTTGCACATCATGAGCGACTGCAGCGCTGCTTGCAGTCCGTATATAAAGGAAGAAAACACAGTCATTTTTTAATGTCGTGAATTTTTCCTCTCGTGAAAATTTTTGTATATGCAGCCTCAGCATGCCTCGTAAAAAAACACGAGCATCATTCGAGCATATTTCTGAGTTCTAACCGAGGCAGAATCGGTGCATATAGAGATTGCGGATTATTCTTCTGGGAAATCAGTCACCGTATCGGACGTAGCCAAGCAACAGTCATGCGAATATGGAATCTGTGGATACAGGAGGGAATGCCTGACGGGGCCCGAGTAATTGATACTATCTCCGCAGGAAGACAGACATATTGTTCTAATGCGTTCATGTTCTAATGCATTGTCACATCTGCAAGCATATCGCAACGAATGCAGTCTGTAACATAGCAGTTCAGTGTCTACATGAACGATTCGATGTCGTTTACAACGCAATGGGCTGTCTGCTAGGTGTCCATTGCTCCACTTACCTATAAAGCACAGGCATTTTTGTTTGCAATGGTGCACTAAACGGCAGAGAAAGAAATCCGAATGGCTTGACATGATGATCAGATTGGAGTTGGAAGAATACCGTGGGGAAAAGCTGTTCCACTATTCTGTTATGCATCGTCATACTGGTCCTGCGCCCAACGTTATGATGTGGGGTTGTATAGGATTCCACTTTGCACATCCTTGGTACGTATTATCGGTACATTATCCAGCGCTAAAACTAAAACTCTAGGGTTTTGCAGCCTGTTCTCATTGCTTACCATCAGGGATTCCTGCGGCCACATTTCAATAGAACAATGCACGACCACTCGGTGCACGCAATGTTCAAGCTTTTTCCTTAGACCATCACACTGCAATGTTATCCTGGCCTCCTCCTTCTCCAGACCTATCCGTCAATGACTGAAGAACGCCTACCCCGGCATGCCGCATTCACAGAAATATCAGAGGAACTTTAGTTATGTGTAGAGGTAGCCCTTTCCCAATAAAACATTCAAAGCATTTTTCACTTAATGTGGTGTAGCAGCGGGGAGACAACTGCATTTTGCATGGCCAGCAGTGTATTCTCTGTTTGATATTTGCTTCTTTTATCCTTCCTTTATGTAAGTATGATAGTACGCATCTAGATTATGTAATCAAATTTAGATTTAATTTGTGATTATGTGACAGGTACAAATGGAGGACAATATAATACGAACACATGTGAAATAATGCAAATATTTCTATATTCAAATATAATTATTAAGAGAGGGTTGGACCACCCTTTGAGTGAAGTACATATTGAATGCGACGTGGGATAGATGCACAAAGGTCATGGAAAATAATTAAAGGTATATTAAGCCATTCCTCCTGCACAGCGGTCTCTAACTCCGAAAGTCCGGATGGAGGTGGGAATCGGGAACGAAGTTTGGACTCCAAATGTGCCGATAAATGTTCAATAATATTCAAGTCAGGAGACTGAGGGGGCCAAGCGAGATGTTCAGTTGCATCGTAATGCTCTTCGAACCATTCCTGAATACACCTAGCAGTGTGGATAGGGCGTTGTCGTCTTGAAAAAGCGTTCGCTCCCCAGTACAACAGTCCCAAGATACGGTCTGGACAAAAGGATGGGCATGATCCCCTAGAATGCTTAGATAGTGATTGGATGTAATTCTCCCATGCAGAATAACAAGTGTCCCAAGACCGCGCCAATATATCGCATCCCATACCATAATGGCGTCACCCCCATGCTTCACAGTCAGCAAGAGGCAGTCAGGATGAAACGCTTCTTTGAGCGTTCTACAGATATAAACGCGTACGGTAGTCTTAAATAGGGTGAATGACGATTCATTTGACCATATTACCTGTTGCCACTGCTGTGGAAGCCAGCCTTTGTGATCTCTGCACCATTGGCATCGCTTGAAAGCATTAGTTGCTGTCACCAAGGGTTTACGAATTGCCACTCTGCCATACATGTTCTCAGCATAAAGTTCTCTTTTCACAGATTTGTTGAAAGGGGGTCCTGGAGATGACTGTTCATTTCGGATGTTATCTCGGATAACGATTGCTTGTGCTTTCGGGCTACTATGATCTTCAAGAACCGTCTATCTCTATCAGCCAGCTTTGACTTTCGGCCACTGCTGTGCTTTGAAGACGTCGTCATACCCTCTTTTGTGTACACTGTCATAACGGCTGATACCGTACTCCTTGCACACCCCACAAGGTTTGCTGTTTCTGTAATCGATGCTCTACTTAAAAGCGCTCCAACTATCATTCCTCTTTGGAAATCTGACAGGTTTGACATTTCAACTTCTCACAGACAGTTCGATTGAAGCATGCAACTCAGGTGTCTGCTGTTGAGAGACTGATACCTTCCTCTTCATGCTCAATAGGTGGCAGACTTCTGTTGCAGGTGGCGCGGCTGTACTGCAGGGGGGGAAATACGTCATACGTTTTTACAGGTGTTCGCATTATTTTGTTCTCCATGTGTATTTCTGCTTGCGATTAAGCTTTAAGTTGCATAATGTACCTTCTCTTGGCTTACATTACAAATAGTCGTCCATTCCAACAGGTTATCGAAATTTAAGTCACGCTGAAGCTAGCTAATTGTTGGTGCTGCAACCACTCGCTGCTATCGCACTTATTTTTCAGTTAAATCTCTGCTACTCAGAAGTATTCGGATTTGTGGAATTGAGCTTTCGATGATAAGCGGTTATATCGTAGTAGTTTGTAAAGTTTTGTCCAAGTGCCTTTTTTAACCTTCCAGACGTCATTTTGTAAACCATTGAAAGGATGATTGCAAATCTAATGTCTGCTAATGTAGATCTTTAACTTCTGCAGTACATTTTATGTTCTATACTAAAAATTCTATTGAATTTATCTTGTAGTTACAAAAATATTGTTTTACTCAAGGTAATAACTCTACAACATAGTTTTGGTGATTCATTGTTCATTGGATATTTTAACAAAGCTCAGTGGAAGTCCTAGTGAAGAGCTGCAATTATTTTATAAGGTGGAGTAACGTGAAGTAATGTTCTTCATATTTTTCCAAACAAGAGGCGAAGTAAATCTAGCATCTTTTAGTGTGACTTAAAAGACACCAAATCATAGACACGGCCTTTGATTTTTGCACAGCGACGCATAAAAAGGGATCGGTAGTTCATCTTTATATTTTGGATAACTTCTTGATTCACTGAACTTATAACTCGTTATGTTTGGAGGCAGAAACATAACACAAATGTCTCCAAATTCAAGTCTTAAGTTTATAACCCTTTACCTATTTTTATTTAATAATACTAAATGTCATATTTAAGTTTGACCTTTGAAAGAGCATTTATTTTTAAAGTACCGATTAATTGGGTGCCGGTTACGAGAAATTGTACTGTAATAGTACAGTCCATGTCATACTTAATTTCGCCAGCACTACAATTATGCCTTGCTGTTTTCTTACACTACAATAATGCTACAAGTCTATACTCGTATCACTAATTGTTAAAATCTTGCTATCCCTTTACTCCTGTTCTGTTCTGTCACTGTTGTTAGAATTAAATGTTGATTAGGTAATTTTCTTCAATCATTTTAATCAAGTAAAGATTCTAGTTTGTCCGCCAATTCCATGCGAAAAGCATAGATAATTAAGAGTAGCAGAAGGAAAGTAAGAAAACACATCATCAAGTATAACGTGTGACTCTTGTCAATCGTTCAATAATCTAAAAATATACTGACGCTTTTTAATATTTTACTCACAAATTACTCCCTAATTACACACATAAAATAATCATTAAAAGTTAATGTGTCCATTAATGGCGATCGCTAGATCCCACGAGTCGGTTTGACTTAAGCATCTACTATTCTATCAACCGCTTCATTCGAATTTAATACAAGCACAGGTGCCGATTTCCCCCCCCCCACACACACACACACCGTTCTACCCTTTAGTCATTATTGTTATTATTTTCTTGAACCACGTCGTAAAAATTCGAGTGAAACACCGTCATTAACATAAATAGAGGATGAAATTTATTCTCCCGAGTTTGAAATTAGAGGGATCACCATAAAACTAGAAACAATGTACATATATCAATGCAAAAGATTTAAGATTGGATAGTAGATTGCCCCTGGCAGAGTTTCTTCTCTACTTTTTTTCCCCTTTTCGCCTATCTGCAGCTTCTTGTTTTAATGGGACGTTTTTCATTGCCGGCAAAGAGGGAAAGGATACTGTGGTTATTTTCAGTGTAGGATTTCATAAGTTGCTTAAAATGTTCGGTGTCTGCATGTGGCTCTCCTGTGGCGGGAAAATTATTCGTTGCGGCTTTTTTTTTTTTTTTTTTTTCCATTTCCTTCTTTCTCTCTTTTTTTTCCCGGGGAAGAGGCAGGGAAAAGTAGGTAATTTTATCGGCTTTTATGCATGCTGTTCTTATAAAAGAAAGTATAAGAGAATTTGATTTCGATATGCTGATGAAAATAGATGTTTTACTCCTCTCTGTAACAGTGCCTGATCAAGTCTAAGCTTATGGAAAGTAAGTTTAAGCTGTTTAAAACAAACATTGTAAATTTTTCTTTTTGCCTTTTAAATTAGAGTTTTGTTGAAATTTTTAATAGTTTATTGATCATTTTTATGCTTAATTAATATGCCTTCTGTTTACAGTTGATCTTATAAAAATTGGAAATTTATTTTTGGAACAATTTTTATTCTATTTTTCATTGGTGGACAGCTTAGAAGATATACATATTTTTGAGGGGTTACTTAAAAATATACGTGCATTTTTAGAATCATATTGCCCATTGCGGCCATGTTTGGTCTTATTATTATTTGGAGCTATAAAAACATACTTCGATTCTTTCACAAAAACCAAATCCTTAATTGGGTAGTTTGCAGTTTGCATAAACACCAGAACATATATTCAAAGATTTCTAAATGCTTCGCAGTTAGATATTTAATTCTAATTTTGATAGAAAAAATATTTTTGGATATATGTATGTATAGAAAAAAATAACGTTAATCATTAGATAAACGTATTTAGATTAAGCAGTTTTCTGATTTAATGCAAGAATTAGTTTCTCATAAGAAACAGAGACATTTCTCATTTCGTATAAGATATATCTGAACATATTTTATTTTAAAACATTTTTAATATAGTTTTATATATCTAAAATGTATTTAAAAAATATTTTACTAGATATATTTTTAAAATATTAGTTTAGATATATTTTATTTTAAATATTTTAGATCTAAAATATTTTAAAATGAAATATGTTTTAGTAATCTCCTTCTACTAGTTATCTCTTTTTATGTTTTAGGCCCGCCAGCGGCCGAGCGGTAAAGTCGCTGAACACTGGTAATTCGGTTCGAGGTTCGAATCCCGCGAACGGGCTGGCTGCATGGGCGTTTTCGTGGTTTTCCCCATGTGTAACGTGTATACGAGCCAGTTTCCCTTAGAAAGTCCTCCACGAAGGCATCCCTCCCCTTAGGCAGATAACCCTTGTGTGCTTTGCCATAGTTAAATACACACACACTTTTATGTTTTAAGCATATTAAAAACTGGAATAAAGATTCATATGCACGATTATTAGTAATATCCAAAGTGATTAATATTTTTAATAATCAAATTAATAATTACGATTATTTTTAAATGAGTCTGTTTGACAGTTAGGCGACAATGTGCGTCGTTACAAACACAGAGAATGAAATAGCAAGTAAGCGAATGAGTATTAGATGCAGCTTTATGCTTTCTATTCTGCTAATATTTAGGGCTTCATTTACCATTAATAGTATGCAAAGCAATCCTCGAGAGGGATTACGGAGATGTTCTTCTCATTTCCATTGCAGTTCTACCCGATGTTTTCGCTGATTAATTTCGAAAAGAGACTGGGAGCGAGTGGAAATTTAGAACATCATTTAGAAAGATGATGTTGATAAGAGGCGGTTGCGTTTAAAATAGAATTTCGAATAAGATATTACATTCCATCATGATGTTAACTAAGCCGTTCAGAAATGTTTTGGGTTTGATTCTTAATTACGAAATTGGTAAAATTCTTGGCTTATTCTATACTATTCCTTAGTAATTGAGGTATGTTTGTTTTATTTGAATACAACAAAGGAACACGAAGGTTGTTTGCCTAAGAGAAGGATGCTTACGTAGAGAACTTTCTAAGAGAAGCTGACTTATATTCATTTTACATGTGAAAAAAGACACTAAAATCACAGCATCTATCCCATTTCTTAGAATTCCAAATAGGGTCATACAACAAATGTTTATTAATTTAGCTATTTGAATATTGTTGTGTAGTTAGGTAAACATTTCGTATTTTTTTCTTATGACAATTTAATGAAATATTAACAATTTTTCTTATCCTGTAACACAGTTTTAAGAAATTAGGATTTACAGGTGTGTCTGAACGTAAAACATGTTGTTGTTGTTACTAATCTCACTTGTCTGAAGCAGAACAAGTCCATGAATTATTATCGGGGCAATGAATACTAGATTTCATCTGTCGTTAGCCAGAGTCTTGATCACCGTGCAGGTGATAGTTCGATTTTGTTCTGTTCTGCTCCACTTTTGAAGAAGAGCACCCCAAGAGACAGACCTAAAAACGTACAGCAAGTATACGTATAATTGTAGTATCTAAATGCTAATGTTCGTCCTAACTTTTTCCATGTAAAATTTGTAATTTTTTATAATTTAACGTTTGAAAAAAAATAAAACGGTGTAAAAACAACTGCCTTAGAAACTCTCAGTTTCCACTTATTTTAGACAATATACCCAGGGAATTTCTTTCGAAAGTACACAGTAAGACAGAATTTTGCTCAAATTCAAATTCCTTTATTTAACTTTAATAATTTAAGATTAAAGCGCTTCTTTTACGTGTATTAAAATATACAAGTTTTTAACACCTATATTTCACTGCTTTATTTAACTTTCATTAAAGAAGCGATATATTAAGAAAGTGTTTTCCATAGAGTTTATAGTTTTGGTACATTAATTTAGTGTTTTAAATTAAGCTTCAAATCACTTCAAGTGATCTTATGTTAATGATAGTAGGTATGAGTTTATTTCATGCATAAGTAAGGCTAATCTCACATTAACTAAATACTAATGTAAGCCTGCAACCCTGTTAGACTACAGAAAAAAGTGTCAACTTGGCTTTACTTTCAACCTTGTTGGTGGTGGTGGCAGTGTTGTGACTGATCTAGCTTGACTGATCTCGCTTGAAATTCATCGTGGCAAGGAGGTAAGGTTGCCCCTATCGTTGGCAAGAGCCTTGGACATCAGGCAGATGGCAGTACGACTTTACTCAGTTCTGCTGCCAATGTTGAAGCAGAACATTCGGAAAAGCGTCTGATCCGAGGGTCTACCGCCCTTCTTCACCTACCACAACCTCTCGAGAGGACTTTAGTCTCACCGCATATTTTGAGTGTTCCATGCCGCGCAGACACTATACATTTACATACATCCATGCCTTTTCCGTTATTCGAACCCGGAAACTTCCGGCACGGCATTTAGTGTCACTAACCATTATCCCGGTTGGGAAGCACCTTCAGACTAAAAATACTTAAGCAACAACAATGCAATCTGCAGTCGCAAACTGCAGAAAGCAAACTGCAGTCATCTTCTGATTAACCGAGGTTTAATCCAAAACTGCATTTAATCCGACAACAGTTTTATAAAACATAGGAAAGAGAAATAACTAGTGTTATAACCAACAGAAAATGCTATTACAAACTTACTCGCATTTTCAAGCAAATTAATACCGATAATAATTAGTCCAAAAGGGCTTTGTCCCTGAAGGACTATTGTTTTCGTTTTGCGATTTTGCTTTGTATCACTATAAATGTCCGTTTCACTTTTCAAACTGTTGCCACCAAACGTTAGAGTCCTGCATTATATTTGAAGAAATTAAATAATGAAAAATCTGCATAAATGTAGGTATATTTCTCGCATTGTGTTAAAACAACGGTAGCTAAGCCATCGAATTTTGAATGACGTCATCCTCTTACGAATATGAGGATGCGGAAGACCAAATTTGAAATTTGGAATTTGTTTTATGATCGATTTAATATTTGTAAGACTTTAATGAATTTTTGAGTAACAAACTCAACGATTTAAAAGCGAGCAATGGCAACACTCTACGGAAGAAAAAAAAACTTTTTATCTCTAGTTCGCGAAACCGTGTATCGGAAATTCTAAAGATAGGCTCATTTTAAAATTATTTTGCGACATTGCTATTGAACTGAATTTCATGGTTTAAGTGCAAAGAACATGATATTTAGTAAATAAAGGTAACACAAAGAACGTTAAAAAACGCCCTTTTGGACGTAATTTAAAATGTGAAACCTTTCAGATTTTTTTTTCATTTGGTTACGTAAATTAAATCAGTATGAAACACAAAAGCAATACACACACTCCAAAACATCAAGTGCAATGTTTTTTGTTTCTCTTGCTCTTTTATTTGGATAAGAATCAATAGAAATCAAGAAATTAATGATCGTACATTTAATTTATTATTACATATTAGAAATTTATTTTAAAGGATATTTTGGCAATGATTATCTATTCCAGATTATGTACAATTAAATTACTCTCTATTGTGCGTAAAAGGAATTTTCAAATACTACTGTCATTGCTGTTAATTGCACACCTTTTCTTCTCCATTTTGCATTTCCCTTTCAAATTTTGCTTTCTTCTGATGGGGGTGTTATAGTAAATTTTCCATTGTTCTGCAATAAAGAGACTTTATTTCTTTTTAGGCGGAGCTAGTTAATTAGCAACACAGTTAATCATGAATTGGTTTCAACATTTATCAACCTTCAACCTTCAACTTGAAATCAATGAAAACAACGCGTTGACAAAATTAACTTCTGAGCAACACAGTTAATCATGAGTTGGTTTCAACATTTATTTTTACCTTCAACTTGAAATCAATGAAAACAACGGCGTTGACAAAATTAACTTCTGCTTCTTTCGGGCAAAACAACATTGACGCAAATTATTTACAATTGAAAGTTTAGAATTTGAGAGCCGATAACATGGCTTCATATTTCTGCCTCGCAACAAATAATATAAGTTTAATAAAAAAGCAAACTCATTAACCTGTAGTATGCCAGTTGTTGACTACAGATGCTATCTCTCTCCCTCTAAACTTAGATTCTCGTTCGTTATTTAAATTCATTTGCGTTTTTCTGTGGAGTAGTCGAAACTATAGAATTGCATGAAAGATTAAACATAAATAACGTGTAAATTAAAACAAAATTTATACATGTGCTGGGTTAATTTAATCCAATGGCAATTACAGTTTAATAAAGTTTCTTAAGAGCTACCTTTTCGCCATTTTACATTAGTATTCATTAAATTTTTTCTTTTATGTTACTTAAGCTTAAATACATTGTACTTACAATGGTTAGCTTTTTTGTTATGTTTGTTTTTTGCTTTTGTGGCAGATATTACATTCACGAATGCAAAATAATAGTATATTTATTTACACTCGTTTATTTTTCTTAATCTCGATGTTTCCTTGTTTTTCACCAATTTATTACTTGTAAGTAGTGACAGAATACTATCATCTATTTTTTTATATCAAATGCAACTTTCTAAGTATCCAGTAATGCTAGTAAGAACATCTGTTATTTTTTTTACTGAATGCGATGTAAAGAAATCTCAGCCTTTATCATTCATCGTTTACGATCATCTCTTAGAACTGGTTTAGATTTCTGAGAATAATATATAAATTTCAACTTTAATTAATCTCTTTTGTTTAACTTCCGATTGTGTAGATGTCTATTCTTTCTCATATACTCTTTATCGTATTGATAAAAGCTGAAAATAAAATTTCTATTTTTTAGCTCAAAGGAGCGTTATCCCAGAAGGGCTATTAGTCTCAAACAGCATTTTGCGTCGATTCACTATAAACGGAGAATCATTTCTTAAATTGTTGTCATCAAATATTATCGCCCTGTATTATATTTAAAAAATTAAATAATGAAGAATCTGCATGAATGTATGTACGAGTATGTTCCTCGCATTATGAGAAAACGACGGTACATAGAGCCATCAAATTTTGAATAACGAAACGTTCTTCGGATCATGGGGACCTAGAAGCCCGAATTTGGAATTTCGAATTTGTTTTATTAATCTATTTCACATTTTGTAAACTTTTAAACGGATTTCTGATTAAGAAATTTAACGATTTCAATTGATTTCAAAGCAAGCATTGGCAACACTGTGAAGTTCTAAAGAGAATTTCCGATATGCAGATATTAAATATTTTGTGATATTGTTGTTGAATTGAATTTATGTTGTTCAAGTGAGAACATAACATAATAAATAAAGGTAACGCACAAAATGTTAAAAAAACGCCCCTTTGTGCGCAATATGAAATCTGAAACCTTTCAAAGGTTTTTTTTTTTTTTTTTTTTTTTTTTTTGCTATGCCTTTTTTTATTCCAGAACGTATTTTTCCAGAAATTAAAGAAAACACTTTCTTTAAATTGCAGATAATTCAGTGGTTTTACTTCGTCATGTAGCGTATTGATAATCAGATTGATTTAACGTTAGAAAAAGGCTCTTTAATTTCCGTAAATAACAAATATGTAATTTACTTCATTGCTTTTTAATTCCCTTTTACATTCTCCTGAAATAAACAAGTTGGCGAAACATTTACTCTTTGTGTCACAATTGATTGGATAATCGCTACTCTGTGAAAACTTTCATAGAAGGATATGGAAGGAGCGGGGAGTTAGTTGCACCTTTCTCCTCACCCTCTTTTGCGGTTGGAAATTGATTAGATGTGGGTGTGGCGTAAGATTTTGTCACGCAAGTTTTTCACCACCTGGTCGTTGGGAGCGAGCTTGTTACGAAACCCGCATTTATTATGAACTCTGAGGGCATATTTTCCAAATATGGATTTTTCACCGATGAGAAAACTGAAAACGATTTTTGATTTTTACAAGATTTGCTTACAATATATCTTCGTTTATCAATACCTCTAGATAGTAGAAGTTTTGCGGAAGATTTCTAGCAAACTTAACAGTATTAAGAAGTCATAAGGCTCTTTAATGAGTCAACGGATCAATTTATTTTCACTTATTTATTTGTTTATTATTTTAATTATTTAGATTTGTTTTTAGTTTTTGAGCTGTGCTTTTATTTTTTAGTTTTTGCTCTGATTATCCAACATATTTTTCTTCATTAATTCAATATCGATATTTTAATCAAATATAATTGAGTACTAATAAAGTAATAAGCAGTATTGAAAATAAATTTTAAATCATAAGTTTTTCCTTATTAACTTGTAGAGTAATTCTACTGCTTGTTGATATCTTCGAATTTTTAGTTCTTGTTATTTGAGTTACCGCCCGAGTGAGGCGTAGTGTGTTAGCGTCAAGTCGACGCATTGTGAATTTTAAAGATTTTAATAAAAGATACTTTTAACCCTTCCCCTGTGTGGTTCCTACACATACTTCAGCTGTCACATCAGAAGACAAAGAAGTAGATATTACAAACTATACTTTACAATGCGCACTTTTAGAAACAAAATTTAAACTAAAATGTTTACGTTTATTACTTTTTTTTTTTACTTACTTATTACGTGCTCCGCCGTTGAGCGCTACACGGAAAAAGAGGGATGCCAATTGTCTGTCTTTTTAAGTAAAACTGGCTCGTATCTATGTTACACATAGGGAAAATGCCCATGCAGCCAGCCCGTTCGCCGGGGCTCGAACCGCGGACGGAACTACCAGTGTTCAGCGGTTTTTACCCGTCGTCCACTTGTGGGCCCACATTTTGTTACGCAATGCAAAAGAATGTTTAATTATTGAGTTAAACTAAAAATACTAAGCTTTTCTTAAATATTTCTCTTTTTTATGAAATATATCCTAAATTTTAATTTTGTGTTAGTTCAAACTCGACTTCTTCGATTTTCTGCCTCCTTTCTGCATGTCTTCGTAGTGTAATTGGAAGCATATTCAACGTGTATTCGAGAAGTCCAGGTTCGACTCCCGGCGAGGGCATTGCTCATTTCTCACGTCTCCAGCATCAAAAATTATCTAATGTCTCTACATAGTTAAGTAAAGGCTCTCGTGTGGCCACACCAACTGGCCAATTCTAGATAAAGGTGGACGTGGTGCTTCACTGATTAACCGAATGGCAAAGGAACAGTGCCCCCGTCCTCCGTCGCTTATCGCTTATCGCTTACATAGTTAAGTTAGATTATTTGAATATGGCAAAGCACACAAGAACTATCTCCCGAAGAAAAGTAATGCCTTAGTGTAGAAGTTTCTGAGTCAAAATGGCATTTAGAGAAATAAATTACAACTCCGTATTTATTTGTGAAGAAAAATTTTAATTACAACATTTTAAAATTTTATTATTATTTTGCTTGTTTTTCTGTTTGCATAACCATTGATGGAATTGTAGATGCCTACTTCATTATTTCAGCTCCTGTAATGTAAACAATATAGAAAATGTTCTTATATGCATAACATACATATTTAGGTCTTAAATTCAGGTTATTAAATAGGTTATATTTAGGACTTAAATTCTTCTTAAAAATGCTTCTCACAACTAACAGTGATTAACAAGAATTGTGAAGAAAGTTCGCAGCAGTATTACAATATTTAGAATTTTGTTCTGAACTTTAGAAAAAGCTGTAAAAGTTCAAAAGAACCTCCCTTCAGCATCCCTATTTCATTTTTCCTAGCAATAAATGAAATAAAACTCTAATAAAAATAATAATAAATCTAAAATAATTCTTTCTTCCAATTTTACTCAAAACTCGTCGTTATGAGAGACGATGGTCTCATTATGAACCAATATTGTCAAGACAATGTCTTGTCCTTAATGGTAAATGCGGTCTCATTAGATTATGGTCACGGCAATGTCATAACCATAATTTAGATAATGTTTGTATTTTGCATTCAAACGTTTCGATGGAGTAAGGAAGTTTGAACAAGAATACGTAGCTGTTGAAACTTCGTAGTGACTTTCTTATCTAAAGTAAAAACCATTTTTCTACTCAATTTAATTCCATAAGGTAATTCAAAATATTGTTATTCTTCCCATGCTCCGACTAACCCTTATAAAATAACGCATCATGCCAAAAATGGCCCCTGCCAAAAACATATGCCATCTAGGGCTGATTACAGCACTAAATGGTCGATTTATCAGTATTTTTAATTTTGCTTATTTTTTAATTAAATCGAAATTTAGAGCAAATCACTGTTATTCTTTTAAAGTCATTAAATATATAGACGTCTTTCTGTTTCCATCTTAGAAGTTCAAATTGTTTTATATTTGTAGAATAAAAAGGAATTGAAACTTGTTCACAAATATCGAAATTTTCGTTATATAAAAAGCAGAACTAACATAATTCGTAAGTTCCGTGCAGTTTATGTCGTCTTCTTACAAAATGCAAAAGCATTTGTCCTTAAACTACTGCTTATCAGATAGCAATAGAAATATCCTCGTTCCACGATTAAAATTTGAATCACCGAAGCTACAATTACCATCTCTCATTGTCACCTAAACCTAATTTTCAAAGCTGGAACCAAAAATTTTCCACCCCTCTCTGTCCCTCTGCTTCTTCCAATTTATTTAAACCCTTCCTTTCCTGCACTGTACCATTTTGCAGAGTCTGCTCAATTACTTCCTTCTAACAAAAGTTCCAGTGTATCGAATAAAATCCTCTCTCAAGTCCGACTCTACACAAAAGAATCCAAAAGCCATCCATGTCACTAAATGAAACGAAGGATATTGTTCTGAATGCAATTTAGCGTCAAATGAGGCACGGGTCCTTGATTTATAACGTTGCCCCTGGCAACCCGAAATCAGAGCCCGAGCGCTGTGTTCATTCGATAACTTTTGTCGGAGGACAGATTTTAATTAGGCTACCGACTCCGGTTAATAAATGAACTCGACTCCCTGTTCATAAATTCCAGAGTGCTCCGGATTTTGGATCAACCTTTGGACGCAGGAAGTGACGTATGGTTCGTGTCACAACGGTATTTTCTTCGGACTCGAATGCGAAATGGGGTGTAGAGTTTCCTTTCACAATTTCGTCGAGGCATTTGAGAATATTCATTTTTGGTTTTAATTGCTTCGCAGTGAAGCAGACTATTCATTAATTTCTCTCTCGTACCTTAAAAATTACAAATATGTTAAATATTGTTATGTTAATTCTAATGATAAGACTCCGAAAACTTCCACAGATTATGAACGAGCTGTCTTCTTCTGTACTACAAAATTATTATGCTCCCGCACATCGATTCTTTGATTTTATATGTGATGAACATTTAGCGCCCTCTTTCGAGCAAAACAGAAGAAAGAAAAAGTATTCTGCTGTTCAGTTGTCCAAGTACTTTCTTTATTATCCTTTGTTAAAACAACTGAAACGCTTCTTTCAATATATATCATGTTACCTGTAGAAA
Source organism: Stegodyphus dumicola (assembly GCF_044657685.1). Classification (NCBI taxonomy): domain Eukaryota; kingdom Metazoa; phylum Arthropoda; class Arachnida; order Araneae; family Eresidae; genus Stegodyphus; species Stegodyphus dumicola. Next base: position 64,615,349 of record NC_140779.1, read on the forward strand.
ATTCCCATGTCGAAGGTGAATACAGCCAGTTTCTCTTACAAATTCCTCCAATTAGGCAACACTTTTCTTAGGCAAATAATCCTAATGTACTTTGCTGTAATATTTTAGATACAGATACTTTAGAAAAATTATCAAGTTAACGAAAACGTCTTTGAAATTAGTCTTTAAGCTAATGAAGTTAATTCCGAAATTATAAATTTAAGTAAATTGTCGTAACGAGTACATGCTGAATCAGATATTCCAGGCAAACGAGTTGGCTGGAGGGTTAGATGTCGTATCTTTCACCATGTATAATGTGAATATCCGATCCAGTTTCCTTTGAAAAGTCCTCCACGAATTCTTCCCTGCCCTTAAACAATTAGCCGTCATATGCTTTGCCTTTTTCCAAACCTAAAATGTAGTAGATGTATATAACACATTGCGTTAGGAATATATATTATTAATTATTCTAATTGTAGAAGTATTAGTAATATTAAGAAATACTATAGATTATTTTAAATTCGTTTACTTTCTTACAGGTAATATACTGTTATAATTTGGAGACATATTAAATACAATATATCTTCTTTATAGCAGTCACGCCGGGTTCCAAATGATTTTGGTCTTCTGTAGGCATGGTCGCCTTAAATAGGTGATGTTCAGAACCAATATTTCTTTATGCTCTATGTAAAATTGGTTACTTTCAGAGAGAATCGTCTCGGGAGAGTTGTAGCCACAAAAATGTTGTCTATATTTTGTGCAGCGTTGGAAGATATCTGCTCTGAGCAGTGATAATTTGCCCAACTTGCTCAGCTAATCCAAATGAAGAGTTAAAATTTGCGTACATAATCCAAATGAACAGTTAAAATTAGCTAGTTTCCAGGCTCTCTGAGTGATCTACGTAAACGGAGAGTAGTGTATTATTGAGTATAAAGTAACGCAAATTAAGATAACATAACCAGATGCGAAACTTGGGAAGATTAAGCCACGGATGTTTTCGAACCAGGCGAAGAAAAAATCTTTATCATAGTCTTTATAATTGCTTAACATCCTAAGTATTTTTGAGTTTAATTCTGTATTTTATTGCCCTGAATTGCCCTGAATTTCGCAATAGGCAAGAATTTATTGGAGAACAATTACCTTTCCCAGATCAACGGAATCCTTAATTTAACAACTTAGATTCCAGGATTTTCTGGCAAGTAATAGTATTACCATAACACGTTGTAGCTTGCATAGGTAATTCTGAATCAGATAATACACCAGCATTTGTAATATGAACTCCATATATATTTTGTACCTTTAGTGGAAGGAAAACTGATTCAACTCACATTCAAAACCAGAAGGTTCAAAAGCTATATTAATGCAAACGGACATAATGAGCAAAGAGGTCCGAATGGATTCCCGTTCCATTAACACCACGCTTTTACACCAGATCTATCCATATCATTAAGGAGCTAAATTTCAGCTGTGTATAGAAACTGCTGTGGGCACTGTCGTAGCAGAAACATTTCGAGCACTGTAATCTGCTTTACTCTTTGGATATAACAGATCAAAGCGAAAGGAGATAATTCAATATTATTAAAATTTTCAAGGAACAAATGCCGAACCATTTACGGCCACCTTTTCTCATAGAGAGATGATAAAAACAAAATAATACAAAATGTACCCATTGTATCTACAGTTTTATGAATATGTTTGTATGAAATTAAAATGTGAAGGAGAAGCCATCAAACTTCTTAGTTTTCAATGTGCAATCCTTATTAATATATACAACACTTGGCACGTTTTTGCAGCTGTTGATTCTTTCGCAGAACTTCGTTTTTGAAATAAGGCTTAAATTTCTGGTTTTCTAAATAACTTCAATGTTTTTAAAGAATGACGTTTTAGGAAAGAACTAATCTTATGGGAAGAAAAAGTACTCTGCATATACCACATCTGGTGAATAATGGCGTTGGTTGAGACTTTGACACTTTTCCTTGCTAGGAACTGTTAAAAGAGAATGGAATAGCCTGGCGATGAATTATCACGCAGCAGAAAACAAGAACAATTTTTTTCAATGCCTTTTACATAACGGACAATTTCGATGGGAGAAGTATTGATATTTTAGTAACAATTGTCGAACTTTTTCGTGAAAAAAGGTATGCTTTCTCAGCAACAACTGTCGAACCTTTTCGAACAGGAAAGCAATGATGTTTAGTAACAACTGCCAAACCTTTTTCTAATAGATCGAACAGGAAAGCAGCACTTTTTCAGCAACAGCTGTCGAACTTTTTCGAAGAGGAAAGCAATTATGTTTTGGTAACAACTGCCAAACCTTTTTTAATATATCAAACAGAAAATCGGTAATTTTTCAGCAACAACTGTCGAATGTTTTCGAACAGAAAAGTAATGATTTTTCAATAACTGTCGAAATTTTTCGAACATTCTTACTTCTGGCAGGTTCACGCATTTGCTAGCTTCCTTCGCAGAACTTGTGTTTTGGCACACTGTTTAAGTCTCTAGTTACAGTTTCCCGAATCTCTTCGACGCTATCACTTTTGAGGTGAGAATGCAGTTTGCCAAAGAGAAAGGAGTCTGCAGGTACTAAATCTGGTGAATAAGGTAGTGTGATTAAGAACTGTGACACAGAAACTGTCTGACAACAACAGAAATGTGAGATGGCACTTTGTTGTGTAACCTGAAATGAGAACAAATTATTCTTTTATGAAGATTTATCAGAGAGCAGAAAATTCATACAAAAACGTGATAATTTTTCAACAACACCTATCGAACATTTTCGATATTCTTATTCGCTTGAGACTGTGAAGGGGGACTCCTCTTGAATTTGTCATCGACTAACTTCATGCCAATACCGAAATTGTCCTTATTTAAAAAACACGTCGGTGTTCATTACTGCCTGACACGCGATGCTTTACAAAACATTTCAGATGTTATTTTTCTTCTTTAGAACAAAATGCCATTTTTATTTACTCAGCATTTTAATCTGTAACAGCTGGTACTGAAAGGAAATAATGAACTGCATTAAACATTCTATTGGTAAGCAGACGATATTTTAAGGAAAGCAAGTTAAGATGTCATAGTAATAAATGCTGTGAATTACCGTTTGGCAAGTTTGCTGGATTTAGTTAAAAACATTCTAAAATATTGTAGACGCGCTGTGCAATAATTGTAATTCATACCACTACGTTACGAAATTTCTTTAATGTCTTAATCCGTACATCACTATGTTTGCTAGACTTTCGTCTCTCACAAATAAAGACGAATAAGAAAACCATGCTGGCTTTTAAGACTTCAAGATCTTTCTTTTACTTAACACCTACCAATGTATATAATCCGGAAGCTCGCCATTCGTCTAATGAAAGGCTATCCGATAGAAATGCCTAAGAGTGGGTTTTTAGAAACGACACAAGTCCTAATAGAAAGCGAAAGCCCTTAAAAAGGAATAATTTCCGATAAGGGGATTAAAAGGGCTAAAGGTTATAGGATTAGAGGGCTGATCCTTCGCGAAGATTATTAGATTGCTATCAAGGGCTGCCGCATTTGCAGCAGATGGCTCACCCGGTCTAAAAGGATGGGGATAAAGAAAAGCTTTTAACTGCTGCTGTAATACAACATTCGCAACGTGGGATTAGCTGCCTTTCTTCTCTTTCTTAGGCATAAAATATTTTGTTTTGTAAAATTCTGCGTCTGTTTGACAAGCATGCTATTTTTAACGCTTTAAATAGCAATGAACATTTCTCCCTTACTGATGAACAGCTGAAATTAGTAGATAATAATATCTCTTTTAAGTTAAAGATATTTCTTATTTTATTTGTAAGTTTTTATTTGAAGCAATGCGTTATTTTTTATGTTAACTCCTTTTTGTACCTTCTGTTAATTCCATCAGCCATCAAAGGAATGCAGATTCGACTAAAATAGAGAACAAGTTTGTTAGGAGAATATAGTAACTGCCAGTATAGAAATTTAGCCTGAGATTCTCATTTAGCCAATCTGTGTACTTGCTGAGTGAATTTGGTATTTGTTATTTCGTAAGCGGTGTTACCAATTCTTCCGATTTAGACGGGAGACTCCCGATTTCCGACCATACTCTCGTCAATCAGATTTACAACAAAGTTCTCTAGACCTTTTCTTATTCTTAAAATTTCTCAAGATTTTTATGTAGCTTGGCTTAATACTTCCTTATTTTCATCCAAAAATGCGATTTTAGCCGTCTGAAGGTGCTTGGGTTTTCTTTAGGTTACTTATAAAAGTGTGAGAGCACTAGTGTCCAAAAACATCGTGTTTCAACCAAGCGCCTTGCAGGCCATCTGCCATACATTAACCAATAAAAATAAAGCAAAAACGAGATTGTTATTTCGTTCGTCTCGCCACTGAGCGTTCTGAGTTTCATGTGCTTTCCAGGAGTTTAAGAAATTTTGATCTTTTGTGTTAGTTAAATCTGCGAAAATGGTAAAACTCATACACTTTTCAAACAGTATACAGATGACCTCCTTTATTTCATCAAGGAAATGTAATATATTTGCGATATATCTCGTTTGTCACTGCGATTTTTCGATTTCGCTTGGTGGAAAGGCCGATGTTCTTAAACATGTGCGTATACAAAATCACAAGGACAAAGTGAGTTATTAATACAGAAGGCTTGCTTTCTGCAGTTTTTACTGGAGCACAACCTACCGTTGAATGCATCGGATCACGCTCAGCTTTCTTTAGAAAAACTTTTCTCGATAACGAAATCGCTAAGAAATTCTCATGTGCAAGGATAAAAACGGCTACAATTGTTAAAGATATGGATAGGAAAAACACATTTTCAGTTATTGATTTCATTAAAACATTTCCATTCTGCCTCTCTACAGATGGAAGCAATACAGAGTTAAAACTTTATCCTAATTGTCGTTTTTTAATCTAGGGTCTTCGGAAATTCAGTGTAGTTTGATTTCTGCCCGTAAATTAGAAGGAGACGCGATAGGCTTTGCTATATCACAGCTAAATGTTAAAACTTTAAAAGAAAATGCAATTCCTCTGGATAATTGCTTAGCACTTGATGTCCACAGCGCACCAATAATGGTACGCTTGAAGACTGTTGCAGGCATCTTAATAAAAGAAAATTCAGATTTGCAAATTATGAATTGCACCTGTCACCTCTTAAATTTAGCAGCTGAAAAAGGGGCAGCTTCTTTACCAATAACTGTAGATGAACACATTGTTGATATTTATTACATTGAAATGAGTGCTAAGGAAGTTAAGACTGAAACATTACCCAAAGCTGCATGATACTGAAATAGGAAAAATTTTGAAACGTGTATGAACACGCTGGTTATCTTTAGAGCAATATTTATCTAGAATCCTCGACCAATGTAACCCACTTCTTACATTTTTAAGGTAAAAATCAGAGCTTAAATTGCGCCGGGGCCCACCGAAGCACGGCTCCGGTACTTCTCAGTTTTTGAGATAAATTATAATCCTAGTCGAAGCCCTAAATAGGAAATTTCAGTAGAAATTAGATTTAGAAAATTTATTTTTAGCAATAAATTATATTAAAATAATTTATTAAATTTAAAATTATTACTTCAGATTTTATTAAATTTTAATTATTCAATTACTTTAATCGTTAACGATTTAATTATTTAATGATTCATTATTTAATTTTTTTAATTATTAATGATTTTATTAGTCATTTTATTTACTTATTTATTCTTGTTCCTACCGGCGGTCTACTGTAGGGCTCCGGCACTTCAAATTTCAGAAATGAAGCCCTAGTAGAAATAAATGCTTCTAGAGGTAAGATAAAAGGCTGTATTGAAAGTTACAAAACAGCAATTTTTTTTAAGGTTGGATAAAGTATAAAGGGTATTTTAAACTTGGATTTTTAAGCTATAAAAGCAGCAAGTATTGACATCCAGAGGAGTTTGATTGGAAACTTGAGAAGTGCTGATGGAATTTTAAATTACATTGAACTGTCTAGAATAATGTTGGACGGGCCGACAAGTCACCATAATAATGCAGAGTGCGAGAGGATCTTCAGTATTGTTACTAAATTAAGGACTAAATTTAGATAAAATAATATTAATAATATCACATTAGAAAAACTTTTATTAGCAAAAGCAGGCCAACATTAAAGAATTTCTTATTTTACGAAAGCAAAATCTGATACTGTTCCCAGCATTTTACGAAAAGTCATTAAATTATTATTTGTCTATTAAAACGCATAAATAATAAAAATGTTTTTTACTGTTCTCATTTAAGAATTAGTAACTGAATTTTCAGATACTAATTAGTCATTACTTAAAGTTAATCCCTTATTAAAAGTATATTTTCTTTTCGTATATTTTAATCATTTAAAAAATCTTTTTGTAGTCGTGACAATTATCTTAACTTCTTTAACAAATTTCCTGATTTTCTTAGGATTGTAGGTTGGCAAGTATGCCTAAGGTTCGAATACCTATCATTAATATTAGTTGAGTTATCAGCAATTAGAAGTTCTTTTGCGTGAAATCGAAATCGCTGCTTTGCTTGAGAAATGCCGAATTATTGAAGTAACTGTAAATTTCCTACATTTGAAATAATGCAAACATACCGAAAGACGAAAATCACAACTCTTAGAAATGAGATATTGAAAGCTCGGTACTTCGGTTCAATATTAATGATAAATAATAATGATAATGATAATATGAAATCCAGTTATTTGCAGAGTGTTGTAACTACGATAAATGACAGTTGTTATTACAAATTAGTCCAATGGGTAATATTACTGAATTTTAATTTCTCACTCCACAAGGAATAGTTATTGGTAGCTAGTATTTGTAAATTTTTTGATAATATAATAAGACTAGTTTAATAAACCTTTTAGATAAGTTTCAACTCTTGTCTGTGTTCTTAAAAGTTAATTAGACTTTTGTTCATAGCGAAAATGAAACACTATCAGAGCAAAGTAAGGAAATATAAGTGTAATTTAATAGATAACTGGGTTTAATCATACATGCTGACGATTTTTATAAATTAGAATTTTATAAATTAGATAGCCACTGCAGAAGCTGTTACCCAAAATTAACAAATAATTTGTGTCAGAAATTTTCTTTATTATCTTATTATCTTTAAATAAGATAACTACTGAGTGGTATTGCTTTTGTAGAAAATACACTTTTCGAGAGAGACTGATACATATCCTTCTTCTTCAAGGAGATAAATATTCAATGAAATGAAATTTACAAGTATAAAAGATGGAATACCGGCGTGTAAAGAATTTTTATGAATGAGATTTTGTGTAGTGTAAGACTAACCCTCAGATCTTAAGCTCAGGAAATATACAAGGTGAAGTTAGGTTATTTGAATAAACACACATGAAAGCCATTTTCCTAAGAGGAACGATAGCCTTCGTGGAGAACTTTCTGAGGGAAACTAGCGAGTATCCATGTAGAACAGGGATGTCAAACTCATAGGTACACTTGGGCCAAACAAACAAGGTTTAACTTTAGGCGGGCCGCAAAAAAAAATCAATATTCATAGGAACGTAGATTTATTTCCAATAATACAATAATAAACATATATATATATATTTATATAGAAAAGAACAAGAAAAATTTAATGTTTACGTCCTGATACTTGACATCTCTTCTCTGGTATTATCTTTCCTATTTCGGGAGAAATTTTGTTTGCAGTGATAACTTTCAACGCTGACCCAAGGTGAGCATCATTAATACGATTTCTAATAGGAGACTTATTACCTTTCATGACTGAAAATAACTGCTCGCACCGATAAGTGCTACCAAACATCGAAATAATTTCATATGCGAATTTTCGAGTATTTTCAAACCTGGCTGGTAAATATTTGTAAAATTCAGGCACGCCCACTTCAATGAATTTTACTTTCAAATTGGAGTTGCATTGAATCTCGATCACCTCCATTTGCATATGGCTGGGTACTGAGTCAATACTTATTGAGAAAATCGAAGAAAACAAAAAAAAAAATTGTCTTCTAGGGAACTCAAATCATTAAACCTCGTTTCAAATTCAGTTGTTAAATTTGCAATTTTTTCTGCGTATTTTTGATACGAACAAGTATCATCTAAACTTGATTTGTTCATGCTGCACGTCGGGAAGTGCGTCAAATCTTCATTTTAAATTGTTTTTCCCAAAGAATTGGTTGACATTTGAATGCTTTAATTATGTCAAACATGTTCGTAATGATATGATCTTTTCCTTGTAACGATAAATTTAAATCGGTTAAGTGTTTGGTTACATCAAACAAGAAAGATAAATCTTGTATCCATATTGGATCGTAAAACAAACTTACGTCTTGATTTTTCGTTTTTAAAAACTGATATATTTCTTCTTTCAAATCCCAGAATTGTTTGAGAATCTTGGAGCAAGATAACCAAGGTACCTCGGTATAGTAGGAAAAACCCGAATATTCACTAAGAAATTCATTAAGAATATTCATTAAGAAAGCAGTGAATTGACGCTGATTTAAACCTCGAGATCTTATAAAATTTATAACTTTTTTTATATATGACAAAACATTCTCCATATTTATTACTTTCGTGCATAGAAATGCTTGATGTATAATACAATGCATATGATGAATGTTTGAACCGTGAATTTCATTAATTTTTTTTCTTAGTTATGCTACGAAGCCCTTGTTTTTCCCGGTCATTGATGGAGCGCCATCTGTAGCTACAGAATTTAATTTTGCCAAAGGTAGATTGTATTTCTGCAGAAGTTTAAAAACACAAGTAAATATATCTTCTCCTGTGGTAGTACCAGGCATCGGTATTAGTTCCAGTAATTCCTCAAAAATGTTAAATTCTTGTCACAAGAACGAAGAAACACTGCTAATTGAGCTTTGCCACTAATGTCCGTGCTCTCGTCACAGGCAATGGAGAAACTTTCGAAACTAGATGATTTTGCTTTGATCTGATCACTTAAATTCGCGGCTGAATCAGTAACTCTTTCCGAAACTGTATTTCGAGACAATGAAATTGATTGAAAAGCCTTCACATTTCCAGGACAAACAATTTCTCCAGCTTTCATTAGGCATTCCTTGATGAATTCACCGTCAGTAAAAGGCTTCGAATGTTTAGCTATCAACTCGGACAAGACGTAGCTTGCATGTACCGCCGCTTCACTTTCTTGCAATACTTTACTAAACATGGACTGTTGCTTTTTCACTCCTAACTTGAGCTCTTTCAACTTTTCTTCTCTCATTAATACTTCGTAATTGTTATATTTCGATTTGTGTTGTTCGTAATGACGTTTAATATTATATAACTTTGGTACATTAATAGTATTATTACATATCAAGCAGATTATTTTATCTTTTATTTCACAGCAAAAATATTCTAATTCCCATTTTACTTGGAATATTCTATGTTCGTCAGCGATTTTTCGTTTAATTTTACTACCACTTGGTTTTGATATAGACATACTGAATACAGAAGGCTGGAATAAACACGGTTAACGTTAAAAAGTTAACAAAAATTTATTCTTTCCACAAGAGATAAATCAAAATGCTGAAATATTTCTTCAAAAATATTCTAACAATATCACAAAATGTCAAACGTTTAGCAAAAATCAATTCAAAACAGAGAAACTAATTCTATCTCACAGCGAAATCGCTACAAATCAATCACAGCATTAAGTAAACAAACAGTTCGCTAGAATTACAACTACTACTGAGATGAGTTGTTCTCGGCTTTTATAAGCTTTATAATTAATTTCTCGAATATACTGGAAACATCTATAAATATCTGGATTTTTGTGGATGGCAACAGCAATTACGAGATATTTATTTATTAGGTATTAAATGCACGCGTTGTCTATTTTTAACCTTCCAACGCAGCTGTCTTTTCAAAAATCGTCTGCGTTGCTAAGGCAACATGAAGCAAATCTAATTACAATTCTAAATAAATAAATAAATAAATAAATATGAAATCCGTAACAATATGAATTAAGTAATAATTAATAATAAAGCAAAGTGCATGCACATGCATGCACATGCATGCACCAATATATCATACAAAACTATGATTGGAAAACTGAGACCATGAGTTCGGCCACATTCGGCTATCGGGGGATGCGTACAAGTTCTGAGTGCACGTGTCCCCCAAAAGCCGAAGGTAGCTGAACGCAAGCTACTCACACGCATTTGTAATTTAAGTAGTGTGTGTGTCAGCTCGCTGTGAGTAATCTAACAACACTAAATAAATTATCGTTAATTACTTAGCAGTAAACATTTAATTTTTTTCTTCGTCGATATGTTATTTTATTATTATATATTATTATTTGCCGATATATTGGCCGGGCCGCAAAAATATTTGTTGTGGGCCGCGAGTTTGACATCCTTGATGTAGAACATGGATAAAAGGTATGGAAACCAATCACGCAGCTTTCCCGTTTACCTCGAATCGAAACATTTCCCAACACACAGAATTCAACAATCTTAGCCACTCAGCCACTGGCGAAGCAAGCAAATATACAAACCCACTACACCAGTAACAATAACGTTTTTGATACAGTTGGATTGAGTTCAAGTGTAACTGCAATTTGTTTTTCTTTTACTTAATTTTTACATTGCTTTCTTTGTTTGCCATATATAATCTAAAGTTTCGTAATTTAAATGCATCTTTTCAAATGTCAGGTAAACACGCTAATGTGATGTATAAAATTAGGCAAAAAAATTTAAAGCAACCTGTTCTCTGCGTAGCAATCGGCATAGATTTTAAATAAAACTCTATCGATTTCGAGGGCGATAAGATCCAAGTCCGTCTTCATCACGGCCAAAACATTTTCGTAAATGATTTTAAATGGTACTTTCTAGATTACTGACTATTCGATGTTCAGTTGTTCTCTTCTTTTATCTGTATGATGCTTATTTTATTGCAGTAGTATCACAAGCAAGCTGTTAAGAAAACAGAGCAATAAATTTAAATTGCTTTGCCTTGTTATCTGAAGCTCAATGGCATCGTTCAAAAGCATATACTTCTCTTTATCTTTTCTATTACAAAATAAAATATTAAACACGAAACTAGTGAGGTTTATTCCTTTCAGCCTGCTTTTGAAAGGCCATGAAACTGGAGCATGCGTAGTTTATTCACTTGACGACGTGAGAGTTAAAAATTCATATGAACAAAAAAAGGTGATCCGGTCTTCAGCGATCCGCCTAAAATTGCCATAAAGTCAGCAATTTAAGGATTTAAACTGCTCATCTCGGCCATAAAGAAAAAACTAATAGCTCTCTTTGAGCAACTACGGCGTGAATAAGATCGCCGCCATAAAAAAATATACCTTCCGCCCCCCGCTATCTGTAGCGCACGATATATATATCCACCTATTGACAGACCAGATTTATAGCCTCGAAATCCCCATGGAGTGCGATATTGGATCCGAAGGTGGAGAGATCTATTAACAGGCCCGGGGGTGAATCAGCGATGTTGAAGAAGGGGCTACTAGTAGGGAGTCCGAGTAATTAGACGACGGGACGTTGAGGGATCGAATTCGGAACCTAGAGGGGATGGGCTTATCGGAACCCCTTACGAAAGAAAAAAAAGCAGATGGTGAGATCACGATGGAACAAAGTCTAGTAAAGAATATATCCGTTGGTAAAAGTAATGGTCATAATATTTGTCATTATTTTTATGCTCAAACTTGATAGATTCTTGCAAACTGAGTTTATTGTCAAAAATGACGACAAGCTCCTGAAAAGTTAATGTGCATTATACCTGCTAGCAGTTTTTTACTGTTGCACAGACATTCACGTTATTAACATAATTCATCGATCCTGAAATGCAGTAGAGTATAAGATGCAAAACTTAATTTGAATTTTTTAAAATTTATTCTAAATAAAATAAACGAAAAATATTAAAATATATAGCAAGCGTTGTTAATTATTGATATTTTTAAACAGATATATCATTACTAATATACCTCTTTAAATAGTTAATTTTTTCCATTTTTCTAAATTAAATTAGTAATTTGTTTAAATTAGTAATTTAGCATACATTATTATGCAAATTTTTAAATTAGTAATTTGGATTTTTTTTCTTCCCTAGTAAGTCGTAATTAGTAATTCGGAAAAACGTACGATTCTAAAGCGTTGTTGTTGTTGTTTCTAATCAGGGATTCCAGTAGATATAGGAAAACAATGTGTCTTACATTTGAAAAAATACTATAAAATATTGCTACTTAATTTTTAATCAATTTAATATTATTGAAAGCTTTTCATAATATATTATTATACCAGTTTTCATGAACTTTGTCAGTTATTGTAAATAAATAGTTCTGTGCACCTGCAACCGATCAAAAAAGCAAAATCTGTAAGGGTTCAGATTATAACGGACACCCAAACGTCCGTTATAATCTGAACGAAATTATAACGGGTTTATTAACATTTCTTACGCACTCGCTGAGCTCGCCGTCTACCAGTCTGCTGTTGCAATTACTCCTGCTAACCATTTCTTTTTGTCTTTTTAGCGTTTTATTAAGCATCATTTTCTTCGAACTTATACCATATACAATTCAACAATAAAACTTTAAAAGCAGCATATGTTTATAATTCCCGATGCAGTGTTAAGTACTGCCATAAACATTTCCATATTTTGCAGTCTTTTTTCAATTTATCAGATCAATGTTCAGTTTTTTTAGTAAGATGGCTTGCTAAATTATTTTTTCTTCTTTTTATTATTAGCGTTTTGTATATTAAATTAATTAATTAAAAATCATATTCTTCGCACTTACCCCAGGTACAATTCAATTCGAAAACAAAATCACATATTATTTAAAAACAACATAGTTTTAGAATTTTCGATAGTCAGGCTCACGCACTGGAGCTAAAAATGTTTTATTCCGTATACAGTATTGCCACTGATCGCTTTGAAATTGTTGAGATTGTTCATCAAAAATTCATTAACGTCTTTTACAAAACATGAAATATGAAATTCGAAATCCAAAATTCGTGTTTCCAGCTTCAAATGTTATTTATGTTATGAACTACGTTATTTAAAATTAAATGACCCTGGGTACCGTCGTTTTTTCCCAGTGCGAGAAACATGCATACATGCATATTTCATTATTTAATTTCTTTAAAAATAATACTAGACGATAATATTTGGTGGCAACAATTTGAAAAGTGATTCGCCGTTTAAACTGAACGACGCAAAATCCCGTTTCGAGACTAATAGCCCATTTGGGCTAATTAAATAAATATGGGCAGTTCCTGTCAAAAGAAAAAAGTGTTGAAGAGTTTCAAACGCGAAAATTTAAAGGGTGTTTTTTAATTTGTATTCCAAACTCGATAATCCAAATAATCTAAACTCGATATAAGATTGCAGCTAATTTTCGAGAAATGTTTATTGCATTTCTCGAGAATATGGCATAGGTCATTCTTCAACATTGTATACCATGATCAAAATTATTAATATCGATTAGCCCTTCATATACATCACAATATACTAATAGTAGCTAAGTATTTAAATTCCAGTCATATCCTTCCAAGACTCTTGAAAATCTTGTTCTTATAATTTTCTGCTTCTTTATTGCTCTCTTCTAGTTTGGCCATTTAATATAGATGAAACTGTTGCAATATTTAATATTTAAACTGTTTAATATTTAAATAATTAAATATAGCATAATGAGGCATATTATACCAGTCTTCTAAAAGCAGATACCTGTGACAAATTCTTTTGAAATATACTTACCAATTCTTTAGGATGAATTTCGCTGAATTTACAATTTCTATTAACTAGCGTCCTTTTAAAAGCTGCTCTTCAGTTAATTCGAATTATCATCATTACTTCCTCATTCTTTTATTTACATTATAACTTATATACAGATGAATCAGAAGGAAATACTGCAACTTTGTTACAGAATAGGTATAAAATTAGCGATATTTATTATTACTTGACTATGAAACGCGCTTAGCGCGAATTCAATGTGCGCAATGCTTATAGCACAACTGAGTAAAATGGTAATATTTCTTAAGTTGCGCGAAGGATATTAATCTGTTTATTACTTTCGTTTAATGTAATCTCGCATAACGAATTAATTTATTTTAATATTATTTTTAAAGGTATTTTCTCCATACTTCCAGCACGCCTTAGTAATGTAACAGTAGCACACTCTGCACATATTCGAGAGGTGTAGATTCGAGTCCCACAAGGTCATTGCTCATTTTTCATGTCTTCTGCTTGAAAATAACCTAATGACTCAACAAAATGATGAAAATTAATCGACTTAATTGTTCAGTTAGTTCATGATGTTTTACGATAATAATCATAAAAATCGAAAACGAAGCAGTAAATTTTTAAATTCATATTCCATTCAAGCAATAGAGAAAAACAGAAACAAAAAAGAACACTAGTTAACTAGGAAAGAGGTTATTATTTTTTAAAACTTTTGTTGAAACATCAATCACCTTGAGAAGATGTCACGAAAAATTGTAAATTATAGTTTTAAAATCTTTTACATTTCTATGTCCCTTTTCTCGGTTTTCCCGCCCTTGCGTGACACCAGAATTTCACCATATGTCTTACAGACTAGCTGCCACAGCACTAGCTGTGCAGCTTTGCCACAATTTCGATGAAGAACACTCTGGGGCGCAGTCCGAGGGTCTCCCAACCACCAACCACTTGAGAAGATTTTCGACTCGTTAACATTTTAAGTACTCCCATGCCAGACAGCCACTGTATACATACAAACAGCCACTGTATACATACAAACAGCCATGCCTTCTCTGGATTCGAACAGGCCCATCGGTACGACAACCAGCGTTGCTAACTGCTGTATTGATCACGGAGGGTACATGTATATATATTTTCAGAATTTTTTTATATTAAGCCCAAGTGCAGAATTGATAACTATACTTAAACTAAAATTAGATGAATAATCTAATATTATCCTTAGGAGCATTAATAATTAATTAGTAACGATTAGTAATTAGTAATTAATTACAAAATGCAAAGCATTAACGCTGGTACCTTGCAAATTAAGCTAAGGCAAACCTTTTTTTTTTTTTAAATTATGAAAACATTGTTAAAATATATATACCGTTTTTAAGTGGCTCACTTTAGTACTCTAAGCTCTATGCTATTATAATTTGAGAGATTGTAGAGTCATTAGGTTATTTTAAGCAGAAGACTTTAAAACTGTGCAACGCCTTCGCCGGGACTGAAACCTGTACCTCTCAAATACACGCCAAGTGTGCTAGCAATATACCACGGAGCCTGCAGAAAGGAAAGAGAAAATACCTTATATAATCTCCTTTATAAAAAGCGAGTGGGAATTAAGGGACGCAATACTAAATCATGGTGGTGACGAATTATTGTCTACCGCCTTAGTTCGGGCGCCAATGTAGAATCATTAAGTTTTTCGAAGCAGGAAAAGGGAAAACTATATAATGCCTTCCCCGGGACTCGAACCTGGACATCTCGAATACGCGCCGAGTGTGTTACCGTTACACCACGAAGGCATGCAGCAAGGAGGGAGAAAATACCTTATAAAGAAGAGGGAAAGAACTTAAGAATGTATTGTGGGCTTTAGTTTTAACGACAAGTGGTTTTAATTTTCGACATAGATTAAAAATAATAACGCAAGAACGCGATATTATTATAATTCAGTTTTTAATATAATCGTTTGTATTAAAGAAATTCAAGCTAAAATATTATGATTTTAAAGTAGATGTCAAATAGATCAAGCGTCTGAATTCTCTAGTTCGATTTAAAGACGCCATCTATTTCCAGATCGATTTTTCAAAAATTATTTTTCCTATCGCCTAATGGAAAATTTATTTCCATTACATTTTTCTCTCGAAACATTTATTAAAAAAAGAAAAGAAAAAAAATGAATGTGTATTTAGGGGTTTCCCGGCATCTCGAACGTGCGCTTCTTATCAGCTATAAATTTTTCCCCGGGAAAAAGTTCTTCCCTATCTTCACTTTTGTTATTACTTTTTGGAACTCATATGGGAAATGTTCCGGAAAACATATTCGATTCTAGGTGACAGCGATGACGTCACATTTCAGGTGAGACGGAATGGTCGTCGGTGGGCTGCTGCATTTTTTGAATCTATCTGTGTGTCGCTTAATCTTTGTCTCTCTTATCAGACAGGTAGGGACGTAATTAGCGTGTTTTTTAGATCACTTGGGAGGGAGGGAGGTGTAAAAAACTCGAGAAGATTCGAGATATTGATTTTAGCGAGTTTTACGTTACCAGAGCGACAGTCATTGTTTTCCCGTTAGTCTGTTCGCTGTTAGTTGTTCAAAATCTTATGAATCTTATGTATTACTCAGCCTTTTTGAAACTTTTTACCATGAAAGAGTCATTAAAATAATTTTCAGCTTACGTAGAACACATAGGCAAACTTTAACTTAAACCCAATTTACGGTATTTAAGTAAAATTATTTAAAGTTTTATTTTTAAGATTTGTTTGTGTAAAATTAATTATTATAAGCCTCTTCTGAATAGAAAATGATCTTTGTAAGCCGGTTCAAGTTATTTAAGTCAGAATTCTTTTTTTTTTTTTTTTTTTTTTTTTTTTTTTTTTTTGAGGGGGCGGATCATTATTTTTATCTCTATAGTCTGTTATTGCCGTTTATTTTGAATCTATACGCACAAATTCACATAAAGTAACTGATGATCTACTTTGAGCAACAGAGTGCAACCGTTTACAGTCAAAAGCATTCCGGGAGATGAAATAGGATGATCTGAAATGAAACTTTCTAAAAACTTTTATACTAATGAATTTCGAATACACTAGTCGATATGAGCATTGTGGTCACAAATATACATGCTGTCTCTTAAATTCGAATCTGTGATCTGCGATGTAACAATAGCCCCATTGATTCTCACAATGATTTGTACGGAGCTGAATTGCTTGATTATGGCAAAACTCACTAAGATTATATTTATAACCATACATTTTATTTTGAGGAGAGGTGAAAGCACCATGGTGAAACCACCAGGAGCACCATGCATTTTATTTTGAGCAGGAGAGGTGAAAGTGTGCAATAGACTGGCCGGGATTCAAACTTAAGACCATCCGATTATTAGCTTGACGTGCATGCGGTAATGATTGAGAAAGTACGTCTATATAAGTGGGAATATATTCTCTTCTCACTCAGAGGGTGACTGGATCCGATCGCTAAATTCTGATGGTGGCGAATTATCGTTCAGAATATTTTAATTCTGGCTTCAGTTTTGGAGTCATTAGCTTTTGTCGAAGCAGGAAACAGGTGACAGGGGACAGAGGACGGGATACCTGTTGGCTAACATTGGTAAACAGGTATTGTCCCGCGCCCACCACTATCTGTAGAGCTGGCATCTCCCATAACGCCAGAAACGTAAGCGGGAAACATGAAAAATGCGCAGTCTCCTCGCCGGGACTCGAACTCCCGACCTTCTTATGTTAGCTAGACGTGCTTTCCAACAACACCGCAAAGGTACGTAATGAAGAAGGAGAAAAACCTTACAAAAGGAGGGATGCCTTCGTATAAGAGTTTATAAAGGAAATTGTCTCATTGATATTACACATTAAAAGATGCAGATACCAACTCTATGAATTGATAATGGAGACATCAGTTTGCTGTTTTCAAATACCCACATAAGTACCCGCACTAAAGAATTTCATTTAAATGTGTCATTATGAATATCTGATGCCGGCAATGAGATGAGTTCCAGTGAATACTGAGGAAAAGTTTTTTTCTCGTTTATGAAATCAACATTAAACTCATAATTTATTTAAAGTGTTTTGAAAGCAGTTTTTTCCCTTCAACAAAAATTTAAAAACTTATGAGGCTAATTTCATAAAATTTATTACATTAAAATGTAATTTAATATTTCGGTTAAAACGGGAAAGAATTTTTTCAAAGTAAAATTATATCTTACGCATACTTGATGCTTCCTTGAAATTTGGTTGTTAGAAATGCTAATAAGATGAATCAAATTTTTAAAATAAAATATAAAATCTTTACATCTCTGTTAAAACTTTCTTGTGAACTTCAATAAATGTGCAATATTTTTGGTTTCGCATAAGTAAAATTAAAATTATAACAAACAGTTGTCAAGTTTTTCATTTAATTAATCAATGATTCGAATGAATGAAGAAGTTTGATTCTTGTAAGTAGTTCTAAATTTGAAATTGTATGTAATGATGAAAAAAAGGTAAAATAACAAAAACATTCATGCTGTTTTATAGTTAGGTAGCTTAGCAGCAACCAAAACATATATGCTCTTTTTATATTTAAGGTAGCCTTGAAACCCCATATAATACTGAACAATTTTTTTAAATGTTATCATTTTAACTAGTTTTATTAAATTAATACTAAAGCATTACTGAAGTAAATAAACACACAGTTTCGCGCTATACAGTAAAAATACATTTGAATAAAAGACTGTGCAATTGAAAATTATAATGCTTCCGTTCAAAACTGTGTGTCACAACAGGCTGGTTGTAATTATGTATTTAAAATAAATTCTATTCCAGCTTTGTGGTAGTTATCCCACTGATAAATCTGGAAAATGTGTACTTCCAGCAGGAGATCTATAAAATAGTATGCAGTTTTCATATATCAACCTGCTGGAATCGACATCAACCCACATTATTTTTCTTGGGGACCGGAGAGACTTAGAATGATAAGTCTAAACTACAGAGTCAGGATTTGCCATTTTGAATTAATTCAAATATTTTGCTTTACGATATTGGCAACGTGGCCAGCGTCGTCTTATAATGGGATCTTTTTACAAAGGTTACCAACTGCCCCAAGTTAAACCAAGACAATCGAATCTGATAAACGCGTACAATTCTCACTTGTTCTGCAATCAAAAAAAAAAAAAAAAAGACAGAAAAGAAAAGAAGATATTTGTTTCTTTTGGACATACGTTTTAACAACGAGGTCATCAGTACAGAGCCCATTCGTAACATACAAATCTCTGAGTACTACGAACAAGCCGGCTGCATAGGATTTTGCTTGCCCATTTTCCCTTCAAAAGTCCTTTACGAAGGCATCCTTCCCATTAGCCATTACGTGCTTTGTTATTATCTAAATTACCGAATCCAGTTCTGAGTACAACTATTTTCGTACACAAAATGCGATCGCTGCTTTCACCTTGCTTCATTCTGAACATGGATATATCGGAGACGTATTGTCAGTCCTAAGAGATATTTCGATACTTTTTTAATACCAGATATTATCAAGGTACGGCTTGTGTATCCTCTGAGTTTCTGAGGATATACCGTGAGAGCTCAATATCGTTAAATCACTACGCTGGCAACAGTTCTGATTAATTTTCATGACTGAATGACGAACATAGCTCTGGTGTGCTTGTCAGTATACATTTATTAATATATATCAGAACCTTATAGCGTAGTAAACTGTTTAGAAGTTTGTAAGCTTAGCTTACGCTGATTATGTCATTTTTTATGATTATGAGCATATACAAATTATGAATAAACATCAAATTGTGTGTATGTATGGGTGTATATAAGTACTTTGAACATACATAAATTATGAATAAAAATCAAATTGTGTGCGTATGTATGTGTATATATAAATACATACACACAACCATTACAACCATTTTCATGAGGTGTTTTCCTCTTGATAAAAACTCAATTATATAAAGATATATCCTACCCTTTCTTCCACATCCGTGTATATATATATATACATAAGAATAAATTGAATTTAATTAAAAAAATTAAATTTAAATACATATTTAATTAAATACTCTTTGCGCCATAGCTGCAAGGAATGAAATTTAAATATAAACAAATTTAAATTCTTAACAAATACGTATAAAAGTAAAAAAGTAAAAAAGCAAATTTAAATTCTAAAAAAAAAAAAAAGCCGAAATAATTTAAAATAATTTTTTAAAAAAGTGTGCAAACATGTAAAAGATTTAATTCTCGAACTAATCTACAATATCATTTAAATTCAGAAGCATAAGCAAATCAAGTGCAAAATCTATCCATGAAAATAAATCTACTAATTTAATAAATTAAAATTAAATGAAAATTAAATTAAACAATTTTAAAAAAATGCATATGTGAATGACCGTAGAGTAGGCAACCCTTGCCTGCATGAATGACGAAACACGAATTGAATGATTGGGGAGTTAGGTTTGGAGGCAACTTCCCCTTGATAAGTCTGTCTCCTGCCTACTCTACGGTCATTCACATATGCACTTTTTTTAAATTGTTTAATTTAATTTTCATTTAATTTTAATTTATTAAATTAGTAGATTTATTTTCATGGATAGATTTTGCACTTGATTTGCTTATGCTTCTGAATTTAAATGATATTGTAGATTAGTTCGAGAATTAAATCTTTTACATGTTTGCACATTTTTTTAAAAATTATTTTAAATTATTTCGCCTTTTTTTTTTTTTTAGAACTTAAATTTGCTTTTTTACTTTTATACGTATTTGTTAAGAATTTAAATTTGTTTATATATATACATACATATACTAAATCTTAGGAGATAATATAATCAATATTTCTTTAATATATATATATGCTTTACTTTAACTTCGTTAACATAATTCTAACACCCTGTTAATCAATTTCATGTTAAAATATGTAGGTGTATGGTTTAAAAGAAATCTGAAAGTGGACAATTTAAGAAATTAATAAATGGACAATTAAACAATTTAATAAAAGTTCTAATAAAAAAATTAAATATATGTCCTAATGTTATTTCTCTGCGTGTAGTATCAATTTGAAGAAATGTTTTTGAGTATTCCTTCTGTACGCGAAAAAAAATATATTGTAAAATTTTAATCATAATGTAACTCTGTAAATAAATTTATTCTTATGAAATTAATCAAGATGAACTGTGTTTTAAATTCTTTGTATCTAATAAAAAATATTTTTACTCTTCTTTGCAGCGGAGTGCGTGGCAGCCCTCGGAATGGAGTCGGGTGATATAAAAGATTACGAGATTAATGCCAGTTCGTCTTATAACGAAGCAAGCGTCGGACCACAGAACGCACGGTTAGTCAAATGCTTTATTTATTTTAAAAGAAAACGGTTTATAGATAATGGTATTGAAGCTAAGCATTCAAACTAAAACGCCGAATAGTATTATATACGCAAACCCCATCCACATGAGGCAACATCTTTCCGAACAAATTTCTCCTGACATCTGCGGCTGATGTACCAGTCTGTCTTAAAAGAAACATACGTTGCTAGTGCGACAGGAATACGTTGCTGGGGCCTGCGCTAAGACTAATGGCCGTGAGCATGACGAAAAACGAAGTTTCTAGCTACTTAATTGACAACAGCCAAAGAAAATGTGTGGCGATTATGAGTAAACCTTGCTCAGTTTCATTTTGCTATTCATTTAAATTTTATATTTTAATATCTTTATATCTTTAATTTAAGCTCATGAATCCATGTCGATACTCTGATTTTCTTTATCTACAGATGTAAAGAAAGTGCAAAGAAGAATAGCTAAATGCAGAGAAGTAACAAGACTATGCAAACAATGTTTACACAACCATAATATTTCGCCGAATTTTACGTTTGTTTGTGGATGCGATGGAGCTTTTCTATTGGATAAAAAGCATGTAACGAACTTTATCCTCTCTGATTGGCTTAGCAGCTTAGAACAGCTTTAAAGAAAAGTCGCCCTGTGCATTTGCTCTCTTTGAATTGCTGTCAAGCAACAAACTTCCAGGGGAAACTTTTTGAGCCTTATGTAACGAGCTTACATTATACTGCCACACCTTTTCAGCTTACTCGTAATATATGGCACTAGGCACAAGGCAGCTTCCTAGTTCAAAAACGCTTTTAAACGTGTACCAGCGATAGGTGTGAAGGATATCGGTAATCGCTGGAAAGCCATATCAGTTAAGCTGAACGGTTTGCGGGAGTTTATTTGTAATCTCTTAAAAACGGCCAGAATGCATAAAAATTTAATTCATAAATCTCGTTAGAGACCCAACGAAGGGCTGTAATCAGTGTACTCCCTGTATAAAATTTTCTGAAACACATTGATATTTTTACGACATACTATAAACCTTGCTATAAAATGTTCAGTTTTCGATTTGGGAAACTTTGTGGAAGAGTCCACGTGGGTGAACTTGAAACAATGCATAGGGAATGTAGAAGAGTCCATGAGGGTTATTATATAGCTTTGATCAAAATACTGTAAGCATGCATTTGATATAAAGAAATGAGGGGGTTTTGTTTTTCAGTTTGTAGAGTCATTAGGTTAATTGGAAGCAGAAAAGATGAAAAATATGCAACCGCCTTCGCCGGACCTCTAAAATACCGGCCCAGCGTGCAGAACCACTACACCACGAAGGACGCTAGGAAAGTGGGAGAAATACCTTATAAGTTAATGTGTTTAGATACAAATACTTGTAAAAGCCCTTGTAAAATGAGGTGTGTAATTTCCGTCAGTGGATCCTTGATATGCTAAAATAATGAAAACACAGAGTCTCGCATTCCATTGAAATTCAAATATGAAAGTCAACCGTTAAGATAAAAAAGAAGTTAGAAGCTATTAAATGCTACCAGACGCTATGAATAAAACTCTTTAAAAAAATTATGAACCAATACATATGGAGAATTTCTGGGAACTAAACAACAGGGTCTACGGATTAAAATTGAGCTAAACAGCAGGTCTCAGTTTGGGAGATAAAGCTTCCACAAGGGCCGTAATATTTTGATGATCGCTTCCTTTAAAATTAGGAACTGTAGTAAATCTCTGGAAGGTAACACGAGCAAAGCAAAATCCATTTGTCAATCTCATTGTTCCCCCCCTCCCACCAAAAAAATTTAGCTGAGAAAAATCTTACAGATGAAGATCGCCATATCATTTGCGTGCAGAGAGAGGCCACCCTAAAGATCAGATTGGACAGTGTCAAGTTTTTCTACATGATTGCGTTGATTTATGTTACGTTGTTTTTACTTCCATCAAAATACTGATTTTTAAGTTAAAATGCCATTCAATAGAAAATACGAGTGACATTGCTGGCTTTCTGTGAAACGCCGTATGCGGCGAGAAAGTTAAGAATGAGTATGAGCGAGCATAAAAATCTACATGTAGCTAACATCCTTGTAGTTCTTAATTCTAAAAGAAAGAAAGGTTACAACAGAAACTGGTCTAAAGTAAGTACAGCTGTAACTATTAACTTATAGATCTGTATTCTATGCTTGAATTTTCTGAAACTTCGCAGCACAACAGTAGTATACGTATCATTGTAGCATAGAATATTATATTTCGCGGTCGTGTCCTGCACCTGAGTATAACAAAATCTTGAGTCTGAGAATCCTCTGTTCTAACCATCATACATATGTATATAATTCATAGAAATACAAAATGATATTCTAAGGAATTGTCGCTTCTCCTGGGTGTGCTGTCGTAGTGCCAGTGGTTAACACGTCAAACTGAAAGCTAGTTACGTTAAGTTATTTAATATGTCAA
The DNA here is from genome assembly GCF_044657685.1 of Stegodyphus dumicola. Taxonomy (NCBI): domain Eukaryota; kingdom Metazoa; phylum Arthropoda; class Arachnida; order Araneae; family Eresidae; genus Stegodyphus; species Stegodyphus dumicola. The sequence goes on from NC_140779.1 coordinate 64,638,746, forward strand.
AGCACGCGAGGGCTATCCATCTAAAGAGAGGGATGCCTTTGTGGAAGATTTTTAAAGGACCTAGCCGATATTCAAGTTATACATGGAGAAATACGCAAAAATCAACCTTACAGACAGCCCGTTCTTCTGGTTTCGAACTCGGGACGAACTACCATTATTCAGCAGTCTCTAACCTCTCGGACACTGTGAGGCTTAAATTGAGTTTGAAGTTCCGTGGATTGGATCCGGGAAAATATATGCATTACTTCTGTTTCGTGGCTCCGGAAAAACATAAAAGTTAATAGTCTACATGGCCGAAACCGGACTGGCGGTCGAAATAAAGTGTATTGGATCATAGTTCCTCACCACTTGAATTTGGTCGACTAAGTGTCGTACCTCTCCCCATTTGCGTTTTAAATGTAAAAAATGTAAAGCATTACCGCATTCTCCTGCATGTGCTCCCTGTTGAAGAGGTGTACGCTCAGGAAGTATAATGAAATGACGGAAGGAAAATATAAAAAAAGATAGTGAAAGATAATGAAGGATTCGTGGTTCGAATCCGCCAAGGGAAAAATTGAATTTTTATGTTTCCTGCTCCAAAAGGAAAAGAAAAAAAAAAGAAAAAGAGAACCCATTTAACTCTACAATATTGTTTTGGAATACTGTAAAGGAAATTTATGACCGTTTGAGAAATGCAGTTCTTTTAAATCAGTTGGAATCCCCTTCTACAAAAATTCTGTTTCCAGCATTGAATATTTGCATGTTATTAGTTATGAATTCGTATTAAAGACTTAAAATACCATATATTGGTAAATTAAACCCTTTTCATCTTTCGTTTATCTCATTTGATGGAGTCAATTGTCAACGATATAATTTATTTAAAGATCAACGCAATTCAGCGAAAAGATTTTCTTCAGAAAAATGTATATGACTTATATGCCTTCGAAATGCTATGAGCTTTTTAATTTAAATCCAAACCCAATGAAACTTTCATTTTGCTAATTAGTAACTAATGCTAAAACGACATGTCAGACCTATTTAGAGTTTCAAAAATTGGTAGAACCGAAAATACTATGATATGATAAGACATGGTATAAGGTAAAAGTCAAAATCTATTACACTTATTTAGTCTCAAAATGACAGCTCAAGAGACACTTTAGACCAGTAAGAAAAAGAATAGGGAAAATTAGAAAATTGTACTTCATTTCTCATTCATACTAATAAATGGATTTTAGGGAATACTCTTGAATATATAGTAGAAAAATACTTCGATTTTATTACCTTTAAATAAAAATGTCTAAATATGTCATAAATTCGCCTTCAGGTAACAACATAAAAATTACAGTAATGGTCCGGACCCTGTGCTATCTCAATGACCTACGAACACTCATTATACAGTTTTTTCCACCTTAAAAGGTGCATCCACATAATCATTATCATTACGGCTTCTAAAGAAAATCAGGACTAAGAAAAAGGAAAAGAAAGCTGTGAGATAATGACTCAATAAACAACTTTGTTCCTTTTTTTATATATATATAATTTCTAACTAGGGATCATGGATTTAGAGTTTTTTTTTTTTCCTTTTCGCTTCCAATTTGTATTCCTCCATTAGGCGCAAAACAAAGATTTCAGGAGTAAATACAGGAAAACTAAAAACTGGAAAAATTCTATCGCAAATCAGACGAAGAACACAAAAAGTTTTTAGAACAGTGGAATCTTCCTGCTCTTACCAAGTAATGAGCTGGAACTAACCTTTTTTTTTTATGTTTTTCTCCTTGTGTGTGCACAAAAAACATTTAAAAAATGGAGCTGCGCATCGTTAATAAGAGACTCACCGAAGCTTGCATTGTTAGGTTTAGGGATGACAAATTTTTCTGCACGAGAACACACGAAATTCTTTTTTATCTTCTGGCTTTTTATGTTAAATGAGGGTCCCCAGACTGGGAGCGAAGAAGCACAATAATAAAGTTTATTGTCAGAAGTTAAAATCCGAAACGAAAAAAAAATGCGTTTACAGTAATTAGCCGTTCTATGCGGATTCTTAGAAAGAAATATTATTTTTCAACTCGTTTTTTTCTTGATAAATTGTGAAATAATATCGATGCAACAGTCTTAGAAACAACAGAGATATACTATTTCATTTTTGTTTTTAAATTTTATCATAGGAGGGTGATTTGTTCTGGGAATATTAAATTTTTAAAAATCATATGGAAATAGTAGCAGGTGATGCACATATATCTATTCTTGTAAGGTTTACTAACTTTGTTTTTTGAATAACCTTAAATTTACTTGAATAACTTAAGCAACAAATAAATTTCATAATAGTTTCTGGTAACTGTTCCATCTGTTCAAAAATTCTTTTCCTATATCGCGGCTTTCCATAGGTAATGAGATTTTTTATGCTTTTTTATTCTTCAAAATTAAGATAAAAAAGTTCCTTTTTATTTTAAAATATGCTCTCATTCATCCTCTTCTAGTTCATGTACTGTTACGAAGGGTATTTTTCCCACTATGGTTTATAGGACTTCCCCGTCTAGTTATGCAGATGTTCCAGAATGAAGTAAGCAGTAGCTTCTGTATCGGAAATCGTGGAACCATATAAGCTTACGCTTTTTGCCCAGTCCCCGTACACTGCAATAATATTCTTATTAATAATGATTTAATTGAACTCAGGAAGCAAAACATGCCGAATGTAGTCCTTTGTTATCATCAAAACTTGCACTAAGAATGAGAACAAGATAAAATACACTACTACCTGCTTTAATAGTCAATTGGTGCAGGCAGATTATCCGTCTCCCTCCGGCTTTTCGAGCAATTGGAAAAAATCGCATTATGTACGGAATAACTTAATGTATATTAAATAATAAAGATAGTTAAAAGTTTTTCTAGATCAAGCATACGTATGGTTTTAAAAAAATGAAGCTAAAATGAGAAGTATCTACTACCTATAACAGCATTCACATATGGTTAATTTATTAACCAATTATAACATTTCTAGTGTAGATGATCCTGGTAAGGAAACCAAAGATAATTAAATTATCTGAAATCCAAACTTAATTTACAATATTCTGTAAAATTCCTAATAATTATAAATCTGCACGTTTAATTATTTGTTAACTTCTAGAAAAATAAAATTATAGCTCATAGTAAAAAGTAGTTCTTTCATGAATGCCATAGAAATTCAATTAAAGATTTCGCATCTATAAAAGGGGAGTAGCAGTGCCCACCATAAACGTCGCTTTATACAAATCAGTAGTTATTCTCTTTTATACAAATTGATAACTATTCCCCTTTATACAAATTGATAGTTGTTTTTCTTTATACAAATCGGTAGCTAATCCCATTTGCTTTTGTCCTTTAGCTCTTAACTTTTGGGTTCAGTAGTATTTGTCCATGACAAAACCTTTCAAAAGGCTATCCAGCATAAAGACGCTCCCACCCTTATGAAGATCAGTTCTAAACTTCTAAAAAACAATCTTCACAAGAGATTGGTAAACTACACTGAGGTGCAGCTATATAGGTAATGTTTTAGTTTTCTGCTTTGATTAACAACGCAAATAAAAATTCTACATGATAACAGTATCCGATATAAAAGTGCCAACACGTTTATAGCATACGTGGGCAGAGGTTAATCCTTAACTTATACGCTTAGGAGAACTAAAAGCTGTAATATTGTTTAAAATGTTGCTGTAAATGTTTTCTCTATTTCCAGTTTCTTAAGCTGCAGGAACATCTAAGGGGCTTGCATAATTTGTAATTAACAAAATACGACCTACATTAACTACGTTTCCGTCTACGTACTTACGCTACGTTTCCGTCTTCTCTAAAGATATGTGTTCAGGTCACTAATACATATTACTAAAAAAGGTTAATAGCTCTGTAAAACTACTAATAATCATAAAATATTTCAAAGTTTTAATCATTTTATTAAAGTTAGTACTCCCTAAAAGTTTCCGTACGAACAAAATTGACCAGAATCTTCGATATGAAAATTGGTAATAATATTCAGGGGACGTGCACAAATTGAAAAGCGAAATGTTTGCATATGTACTTGGCAAATACTTAAACGTTGCTTAGAAAAAACGATAATGTGGCGAGCATTTATATGCAGATTATTGAGAAAAGTACTGATCAGTATAACATTTTCTTCAAAACGGAGAAATTATTCACAAAATCTTAGAGAGTTATTGAAGAAATAAATGAGCCTAAATAGATTGTAATATCAATGAACATTTTTAATGACAGAGATTAACTTAAACATAGTTGCATACAGCAGAGAAAAAGGGCGAAGAAAAAAGAATGGTATACATATACATACATACGTAATAAACAGTTACGTCATCATTCATCACCGCGCGGATAAACGCGAACGGCACATGCGTCAGGAGAAGCTCTCTTAAGCTAAACGTCGTATTATAATTTATGATACAACAATCCCCCTTTCGATGTTTGGCGGCTGAAAAAAAAATAAACATTAATCATTTATAGTTATTCCAATTAATTTACAGCACTTAGAATGTTTCGAAGCAGTCAATGTTTTTGTCAGTACATCAGCAGGCATTTTCTCTGTTGGCACATATTTAACGTCTATTTCATTTCTTTCATAAATTTCACGAATGAAATGATGTCTAATATCTATGTGTTTAGTGCGTGAGTGATAAACAGCATTTTTCATAAGCTTCTGTGCACCTTGATTATCACAATATATAATGGTTGGATAATCAGCAGTAAAATTTAATTCTTTAAGAAAACGACGTAAATAAACTGCTTCTTTGGCACTTTCTGAAAGACTGATGTACTCTGCTTCAGTACTTGATAATGCAACAGTTTGTTGCTTTCGTGATTCCCATGTTATCGGATTTCCAGCTAGCTTGAATAGGTAACCTGTATACGATTTTCTAGTATTAACATCAGACGCCCAGTCGGCATCGGTATATCCAATAAGTGCTTTTCCAGTCTTTCGAAATTTTAAACAATACTTTTTAGTTCCTTTTAAGTATCGAAGAACGCGCTTTGCAGCCAACCAGTGTAATTTTCCATGATTGTTATTAAATTGGCTCAGGTGACTGACGGCATATGTAATATCCGGCCTAGTAAACACAGAAAGATACATAAGCGAACCAATTAGACGGCGATAAGGTACATTGTTCATTTCTTCCTTTTCAGTTTCAGAAGGACACATTTCTTTACTTAATTTTACACTAGGATCTAAAGGAGTTGCTACTGGTTTTGCATCTTGCATATTAAACCTTCGTAGAATATTATCAACATATTTCTGCTGAGATAACCTAATAGAATTATTATTTACATCTTGATTAAATTCTATTCCAAGACAATAATGAAGTTTGCCTAAATCTTTAACATGAAATTCTTTAGAAAGATAACCTTTAAGTTCAGCATATAAATCACAGCTATTTGTTGCTATTATTAAGTCATCAAAATATAAAATTAGAATTAACTCACCTTGAGATGTTTTCATCCTGTATACACACTTATCTGATTGTAATGGTTGTAATCCAAAGTTTTTGAGTTTTTTGTCTAATTTTTCATACCACTGTCGTCCACTTTGTTTCAAACCATAAAGAGACTTTTGCAAAGCATAAACATAATCTGGATTATTTTGGTCTTCAAAACCTTTAGCTTGTTCCATGAAAATTTCTTCTTTTAAATCTCCGTTAACATAAGCCATAACAAAATCTAGTTGATATAACATAAGGTCTTGTTCAGCACTGTATGCAATCACAGTTCTTATAGAACTTGCTCTAGCTACTGGAGCAAAGGTTTCATTAAAATCATTCCAATTCCAGGTTCCTGTGCAAATCCTCTAGCAACCAATCGAGCTTTTCTCTTTTGAACTGTTCCATCTGCATTATATTTCGTTCTAAGAACCCAGCGACATCCTATTACCTTTTTGTTCTGTGGTCGCTTTACTAATTTCCATGCACCATTTTTAACAAGTGCTTCATACTCAATTTGCATAGCCTTATGCCATTCTTCAGCATAACTTCCATTTAATGCTTCTTCTAATGTCGGATTTGTATCTTCTTCAGCAATTTGTGCTTCTTCCTTTTCTATGTTTATATTGTGGTACTCCTTTTTTGGTCTTCCTGGCTTCCCAGTCTTAACTTTCTTTGGACGACCTGGCCCCCTTTTAATCTGCATTTCAGGTAGTGCTTCGGAATCAGAATCTTCATTATCAGATGATTCAGCAGATGCTTCTGCCATATTTGAGGGGTCTTCTGTTATTTCATCAGCCGATATTTGCTTTACATTCAGAGGTTCTTCCTTCTTTTTATCAGGAATATTTTCGAGAAATAAAACTTCTAAATCTTTATCATAATTAGTACAGTTTTCAAATTCATCAATGAATCTAACATCTCGGCTTATAACTATTTTTCTGGAATTTTTATTCCACAGCCTGTATGCTTTCGATTCATTTGAGTATCCTACAAATATATGTTCTTCTGAACGAGGATCGAATTTCCCTTTAGACCTTTTATTAAGTACAAAACATTTCTGTCCGAATACTTTGAAGTGAGATACAGTTGGCTTGATGCCAAAAAATAATTCATAAGGTGTTTTGTTTACTCCCAGGCTTCGATTCGGGCAACGATTACGAATATAAACAGCACAGTTCAAGGCTTCAGCCCAAAAGGATTGGGGAAGATTACTTTGTAGTAACAAACATCTGGCCATTTCAGTTAAAGTGCGGTTCATGCGTTCAGCTCTCGAATTCTGTTGAGGAGTCATTGGTGTAGAGAATTCTCGTTTAATCCCGCATTCTTGAATATATTTATTAAATTCTTCTCCGCGATATTCGAGACCGTTATCAGTCCGAATGATTTTTATTTTCTTTCCTAGACGATTTTCGACCGCAGCTTTGTATTTAATGAATGCCTTTTTCACTTCATCTTTAGTTTTAAGAAAACTGACTTCGACATAACGCAATTTGTCGTCTATGAAAGTAACAAAATAACGCGAACCAGCGTGGGATGGGACTCTCATAGGTCCACACAAATCTGAGTGAATCAAGTTCAGTAATTCATCACTTTGAAATTTTGATTCTTTTTGAAAAGGTTGCACAGTTTGTTTACCTCGGATACAGACTTTGCAGTCTTTTAGAGATTCAGTGTTATTAAAATTTAAATTTCTAACCATGTTATCAGACTTAAGTCTTTTCAAATCAGACTCATTTAAGTGACCTAATTTAAGATGCCACTTTACAAAATCACTTTCCTGTGCTATTGCAGCTGTTTCAGTGCTTGGATGTATATAATAAAGATCACCATGACGAATAGCCTGCACTAGTATAGATCCATTTGGTTCTATTATTCTAGCATGTCGTTCTGTAAAAATCACTGAACGATTATTTGCAGTAGCTTTAGACGTTGACAGCAAATTACATTTTAATTCCGGAACACATAACACATTTTTGAGCGTAAGTTTAATTGTCTTATTTCCGTTAGGTACTGTTATAAGGACAGTTCCAATTCCTGTAATTTTTGCTGTTTTGTTAACTGCTAACTTTATGGTTGAATTCGTTCGAGGGTGAAATTCTGAAAATAACCTTCTGTCATTGCACATGTGAGATGTACAGCCACTATCTAAGCACCATGAGGAGGTCTTCTGATAAGCATTGTTTAGTGCTAAACTAATCTGCTCTTCATAATTAAAAGCCATCATAGAACCTTGATTTCCCTTATTTGATTGCGCATATTTTCTATCAGCTATTTTCTTTCTGCATTCAGATGCCTTGTGCCCAATTTTCGAGCAGTAATTACACTTCAAATTTCGAAAATTTCTTTCAGCTGGAAAATTTTTGTTTGAATTTACCTTCCATTTTTCATTTTTCTTCTGTTCTTGATTTCTTCTTTTATAATCAGTATAGTATGCATTCTGTGAATCTTGAGACGTTTTCCCTTTTCTTGCTTCCCATTCTTCTAACATTTTGATTTTTAAAGATTCGGGACTAGGTAACTGATCTCTTGATTCGATGGCGCATCTAAAATTTTCAAAATTTTCTGGAATACTATAGAGCAGAAGAATCGATAATAAATCATCAGCTATGTCAATTTCCATTTGTTTAAGCTTATCAACTATTTCGAAGAAATTATTCAAATGTTCAGACATCGTTTCGCTTTCCACCATTTTTCTAAATAAAAGCTGTTTTAATAATGTAGCCTTCTTCGCAGGTCCTTTTGATTCATATACAGCTTTGAGTTTATTCCACACATCATTTGATGTCACACAATGCTTTATATGACACAGTTCACTAGGATTAATTGCAAGAATTATATCTGCGCGAGCTTTTTGATCAGCTTGGAGCCATTTCTTTTCGTCTTCGGTTCTTTCAGCAGGTTTTAGCGCTTTACCGGTTACATAATCCCAATGGTCGTTTTTAATCAATACTGCTTCTATTTGTAATTTCCAACTGTCAAAATTATCTTTTCCGAGCTTTTCTATAGTAGTCAAATGCGACATAATGTAATACAGTCTCTCACAGCCAAAAAAAACAAGATTGAGCGCTATAAAAATAGGCTTAACTGAACGCTGATCAGTTCTTATCGTTGATTAGACGTAACAGTTCTTGCACTGAATTAGGCTTAAGAGTTCAATGCTCGAAAACTTCAAAATGTTCATTTTAAAATAGGTATTTTGCTAATTAAGCACAGTTGAAACGTTCCTGGGCCCATAACCATTGAAGAAATAAATGAGCCTAAATAGATTGTAATAATGAACATTTTTAATGACAGAGATTAACTTAAACATAGTTGCATACAGCAGAGAAAAAGGGCGAAGAAAAAAGAATGGTATACATATACATACATACGTAATAAACAGTTACGTCATCATTCATCACCGCGCGGATAAACGCGAACGGCGCATGCGTCAGGAGAAGCTCTCTTAAGCTAAACGTCGTATTATAATTTATGATACAACAGTTATAGTTCTAGAAAACATTGGCAGGAACATAATATGCCATTTTAAGGTCGAAAATCAATATCGAATTATCCTAATTTTATTTATTAATCGTTCTCTCAGTGCAAGTTCAAAATGGCGTCAAATATCGCAAATTTTAAAATTAAATATCTCGGTCAGTTTGTGTTGTACGGGAGTCGAGCTTTTTATGTTCTATTTTTTATAACGAGTGCAACATTTTTCTGAACATAAGTATAGGAACCGGAGGAACATGTAAAGACTTTAGATTTTGTATTTTACATAAAAGTAATTTTTTAATTTAAAAATGCAAAAATGCGAATCTTTGAGTCATTTAAAATATTTTTGTAGCTGGAAGTACATATCTGCAACCAACGTTTACAGAAGTAAAGGCCTGCTAAGAACTTTTATGGGCACGGTGTGTTTAGCGGATTTAACAGTGCATTTGTAAGGTTGCACTCATTCGTTATGTTAGATTCTTCGTCCCTATTGAGACTATTAGACGAATTATAGCTGCGTCTATGTAAAATACAACAAATTCAGAAGGAGATATAAATAAGTCTTTTTTGCTTAAACTTTAAGTATAACAATGCACGATTTGCGCTTACAAATAAATCTCCGCAGACGTTCAGAATTTCAGAAGCATAAAATGTGATTTTAAAGCTCAAAATAATTTAACGGTAAAGATTAACAACTACAAATGCCTAACAAGTTCTGACTCATTTCTAACGAAATGCTCGAGTAGCTTGGCTAGCAAAATGGCTAACGCTCGGTAACATAAGTGTCAAAACAGAGAGAGAAATTGTCACAACACTCAGCGTCGCTGCCATAAACTCTCTCCATAACTTTCAAAGCCTCTGTTCGTGTATACACATATCTTATTTGCACCCTGGTAAAAACTAACGAAACGTAGCAGTAATAATATGGTTCAAATAATAAGATAATGGATTAATTAACATAAACGTTACATATTTTTCAATGAATATATTCAAAAATATTTTGAAGATTTTCAAACATTTTACAAAACTAGCAAACAAACTATGTTGCCTAAAAATATAAGACACCTAAAAAAATCGAATTCTACTGTTATGATAAAAACACGAAACTTTTATAAGAAATGAAAATATTGATTTGATACTTTATAAAAATTATATAGCAGCTAACTATTTGATTTATTAAACCATTTTCTACCAATTTATTTTCCAAAATATTTTCCCGTAACCAGACGCGCGTGCATTTGATAAAATCATAAGAAAAAACCTAACAGCAAAAATATTATTAATCTATTAAAAGAACTTAAATTCCCGAAAATTTAGTAGCAAATACCAGTTAATTGGCTATCTCAAAAATGTTAAATGTTCGTTGATTGGCTGATTGACTATATCAAAGCAAAGAGCCGTCTGCTTTAGGATGGAAGCCTTCGTGGAAAAATTTCTGACAGGAAATTCTCTGTTATCCATGTCACATATGAGTAAACCACGAAATTCCTATGCAGACAACTTTTTCGCCGGGAACTGAACCTAGGAAATACTATTAGGTTTAGGGTTTTCCCGTCTGCAATTGGGCAGGCAACGTTAAGTAATCTTGCCTTTTGAAAATAGGGTTTCTGGGTAAGCAATTTTCAACATTGTCTGACTCTAGTTATTTACCTTCTTACTTATTTCTTAAACAAAAAATTGTAGACTAAATAATTATTACTAAGCTGAATATTTGATACAGTCAGGCGCAAATTGAGCAAGACGAATAAAATAGAGAAAGGAATGTATAAATTCGGTATAAAATTCCGTCTTGGGTCCTCACTGTCTTTTCAGAACTAAATCATTGTGCTGATCTGAACAGTTTTCAAAATTCCCCAGTGGGAACTGCTCCAGCGATCGATGCATCCCACTCGTCACTTGTGCTAATCGCTTCCAACATCAACATTCGATTGTGTTCCTTTTCATTCCTCCTGAAACCCTCCTTCTCTCACTCCCACCCGTTCATCTCCAGAGCGCTCGAGAGCCAGTCGCGCATACGAGACTCAAAGAGATAGAGGTGGACTCTTCGGGAAGTCACGTATCCCTGACACTTGACAGTTGTACGGAGATGTCCTCTCGACCACGCTTGTCTGTCTGCCTCCTCTCCACCCTTCCGCCGACCCATGGGCGATAAAAGACTGGATGGTGCAGTTCTTTACGCGCTTTCGATGTCTTTCTAAGAGTCTGCGATTGACAAGCAGAAGGGGGAGAGGAGAAATTGTAAAAGTGGAATATGACGTCTCTGTTATGAATGGGCGAGTTTGAAATCATTCGCAATATTTAAGCAGGAACATTGTTCATCCAAGAATAAAATCGAATTTTAGATTTCTTTTGCTCACAGCTTGACGGTTTAGAATATTCAGTAAAAATATTCAGTAATCATGCACGTATGTGACGATTTTATGAGGTTTTGGTATAGAATGAATTACTTATGTGATATTCACAAATTTAAAGTATAAACTGTTTAGCATTATTCAGACTTATAGATGCTCGTTTTCAGGAATTATTCAAGCTTATTGAAGTTGGTTTTGAAGGAGCTTGAAGGGGCTTCCACAGAAGTAAAAATATTACGCGTGCATGCTGCTTTTTACGTCAATTCGATGTATTCCTAAAAGTCTGGAGTTGGCAAGTAAAGGGAGGGGCACCAGAAATAAGAAAAAGGACTTCGAAAAGAGGAAAGCGGATTGGGCACCACTGATCCAAGTGAATCCAAGTACAAAATAGAATTCCATACGATATCTATTGCAGTTCATTGATTTCATTTATGAATTTCGAATTGAAAAAGGAAAGATAGCTAGCTGATGTAAAAGTAATTATCAAATAGTGATATCAGAATTCTTTTCCTCACCATGTTTTTTTTAGGAATGTAGAAATACTTAGAGGTGCCAATACTTTTTAAAGAAAAGCAAAATAAAGGAAGTAATTTGTTTTACGAGGCGAAAGTAATTAATGCATATTTGTGGCTCAAAAGATTTGAATAACTGTTTGTAAACTTCTTAATATAAGTAAACTAATCGCATTTGCTTCAACTGAATTCTATTTTCATTGCCTATAAATAGGAAATTTCGTACTGGGATATATTTTTCTAATATTAAATGTAAATTAAAAAAGAAAATCTGAAAGCTTTCACATTTTATATTAGACCCAAAAGGGAGTTTTTTAATGATGTGTGTGTATTATAATATTTATTTATTAAATGCCATGTTCTTCGCTCTTAAACCATAAAATTCTATTCAAAAACAGTATCACAAAATATTTTAAAAAGCATATTTTTAGAATTTCCGATACACAGCTGGGAATAAAAAATTTTTTTTTCGTAGTGTTGCCATTGCTCGCTATGAAATCTTTAAGTTGTTAATCAAAAATTCGTTAAAGTTTTACGAAATATGAAATAGATAATAAAACAAATACCAAATTCTAAATTTGGGCTTCCAGATGTCTATATTCCGGTAGAAACGTACGTTATTCAAAACTGGATGGTTCTAGGTACCGTTGTTCTATCACATTGCAAGAAACATACATACATTTATGCAGATTCTTCATTATTTAATTTCTTTAAATATAATACAGAGCTCTAATATTGGGTGGCAACAATTTAAAAGTGATTCGCCGTTTATAATGAAACAACGCAAAATGCCAAAACGAAATTAATAGACCTTCTTGGATAACTGCCTTTTGGCTAAAATAACCTGACGTAAATGATGGATCCAAAATTTTAGCAGTAAATCTCTCAACATTGAAAATTACCAAAAGCATATTCAGTTCTCATTTTCCATTTATTTACTTTCTGTTCTCATGAACAATGTATTCCAGAATTACAGTTACATGTTTTTCTGTCCATGAATTAATTTTTCAAAACTTGCATTTGCATTATTCGCTCTATTATGAATTAATTTTGTAGGATTTTCAGTTGCGTTATTTTCTGTATTATGAATTATAACAGATGTTAATGTTGTTGAATGTTTCAAAGCTTGCCGCTGCTCCTTTTCCTGGAGCAGGAACTAATATTTTAAGACCTACTGTACAGAAAAAGAATTAATTTTTCTAGATTTCGATTGATGGCTTAAGGTCCAAAAACTAACATTTATTTGTAAATAAATAATACTTTGAAATACTTTTCATCGTTTCACGTTTGCATCAGATTTTGGTTTCTAATTGAACCGTAAGTTTTGCTTATTTTAAATGCACAAACATGCTATGAAACAGAAAATTAGGATTATGAAACTGGGAAATGGATTCGAAACGAAAGCAAAATAAATTTTGGCCTTTTATACATATCGTCCATAACCTTCCTTCTCACTGTAGTTTACTAAAATGAGTTACTGACAATAAATACAAGTTGTGTTATATTGTTTATAATTTCCCGTATTTTAAAAGAACGTTTGAATTTAACCACGTTTTTCTATCATCGACAAAAATTTGTAATGATGATTTGACATATCTACAACAATATCTCTTCTGTGTGTATAACATTCAAAATAAAATAAACATAAGAACATTTTTAAGTAGCTATGTTCAATTAAATGAAGTATTTTTTTAATTTAAAAACTGCATGAAAAGAAAAACAAAATTGTAGAACAACTGCATAAAAGGCAACAGCATCCTTTTAAAAGGCGACTGGGGATCGGAGGACCCAACCGCCAATTCCTGGTGGTGACGAAGCATTGTCACAACCTGTTAGTTCGAGCGCGTTGTTGTAGAGTCATTAGGGTTTTGAGAGATAAAATACCTTATAAATTTGTCAGACATCTCAATGTGTATTAAATACAATATACACATGAATTTTCATTTCAGAAAACTAAAGAAAAAACATAGTCGCTTTTCTTCATAGGCAACCTCCATAGCTTCTGACAAATTTGAGGTCTGATGATTGAATGTCTTCAAGAAATCCTGTAGCTAGGTTTTCTGATTAAAGTCATGTGAAGAAAACGCATCGTACACTACACCAATATAGGGCCTGGCTTAATGATTAAAGCTTGCCGTCTTTTATCTTTAATGTTCTGACTTCCACTGATAAACATATGCATTTTAGAAATTTTTGCATGCTCCCGAAGAAAATACTGTTCCAAATCAAGATACATCAGCTTCTTTTCCTCAGAAGTTCTGAATTGGTTGTAAAGGTTTCCTTGCTTTTTCTAACATCTTATGCATATTGCAGAAAAATTCAAATGCATATAGTACAAAGAAAGAAAGCACAGCAAGTTAATTTTCACAAGTAGTAGATCTATGTGGTTGACAGAGTGACTATTTTCTACCGGTTACTGACTATTTTATGTGTCTTGTGAAGCGAATACATTAAGAATTTAACTTGGGCGGGAGCATATCAATTTGGAAGTTTGCTTTCTTTCCAGTAAGTGAAATTCCACTTAACCTTTCGCTGGTAGAATTTAAGTAAAACACAGTTTACTCCTTCATGGTAATCGTCTTGATTTGTTATCAGAACCGTGCCAACAAATTTTAATACTTACTGCAAATTACGACCCTTGCTTCCTATGGTATTGAGGTTAATATTTAATTTAGCGTGCCGGTCTCATTTTATATTTGAGGCAAATACCTGTAATGTCTCCCTAAATGAATGGACCTATTGAAATCTGATATCGAGGACCTACATTCCAATTGGATTGATGTGAGTTGGCCTTCCAAGTGTGAGCTAGCCAGAAGGAAGTCAAAGAATGTAAGCTTGAAGTGTGAGTGGGATAAGGATAAGTATAGTCTCCCTCTGGAAAAAAAAAAAAATAGAAGTACATTTTGTGAATACTAAGTGTTGCCCATCATGTCGCAGCTTTTCTATTCTATTCTGATACTTGCTATTGTCATATGCCACCTTGCTCCATATATTGTTTACTGGTGCTGATTGCCTAGCGTTAGATTCGAATCTGAATCCCGGAGAAAGCATGGATGCGTTGATTACCCGTCTTCCTTCTCTAGGGAATAATATCAGTCTGTCACCTACAATGTACAGGAACAGCTACAGGTTGAAGCATGGCCGACACTGCATTCTTGAAGGTACATTAAATGTCGTTGGACCTTGTTAACTGTTAAGCTATGCCCAGATGTGATAGAGAACTCTCCTGGGGCTGTCCGAGTTTCTCCCTTTTCTATTTCCTTACCATTACTAAAAAGGACTTTCAGCTCGTCGTGTATTTTGAGTATCCTCTTGCCGCACAGACATTGTTCGCTTATAAACATCCATCCTTCTCCAGGACTGAAACCTGGGCCCATCGAAAAAGTGACATTAATTACCGTACCGTCTGAGTGCAAGTGCATTGCATCGGCCGGGAGTCGAACCATGGCCGCCAGTGTGGTAGTCTAGCATTCTGCCTCTGGACCACCGATACGACTCACCCGAGATGTACCTTGGGAAATACTCTTGGTGATGAGGTCAGCTAAATGACTGATAGTTTCGATCATTTTCAGCGATTTGTCCAGCCATTCAAAGACTATTTCCATTATTACTATCTATTATTTGTGGAGTTTAAAATACGTTATTATATGGTTGCTGCTCATTCTCAAAGGGCAAAGATTTAGAAATGCGACTCTGTTTTGAAACTGAAGGTTTTTGACAACATAAAAATGATTATTTACCGTTTCAAAACTTGTACCTCTGTTTATCAAATATGAATTGAGATCTGAGAATATATATTTTTGCATTTGATACGATCCATTCCAAGTTCCCTGTTGCTGGAACGAGGGACTAGCCACGCTTGTTAAAATTAATAGTGCCTGGATTTTATTTCCATCCAAGCAGATGGCAGATGGAACTCCCTTTTCCCCCAGCCCTTGCTTTAAATTCCAAAATTTTTGAAGATGGTCCCTTTGAGACCATTTTTGGCGGTCTTTTTCCTTCCCTCCCCGTAAACCTTAAATACATCCTCTCATTTCTCCTTTCCATTAATCCCGCCCCCTGATAGAAGAGAAGGCCTCTTAAAGCCCTCGATGGCCGATAGTGAGCGCACATTACTGGAGGCTTCGAACAGTGCATGTGGCACTTCACGCGCTGCAACTGCACCGGGGGAGATATATTGCAGCAGTTCCATCACCTAACTGCAGACGCACTTTATTTTTCCTTCATGAGAGGGTACAGGGAAGATGAAGACTAAAAACGTTCAAGTGATAGCTTTCTATGGGTTTTCCAAAATAAGAAAATAAAGTTCAACGTCTCTCTGAAAGCTCGATTTTTTTCCTTGTCTCTTGTAGTCTCGTGAGTATTTAAGCAGGATTGTTCCGTCAGAAATTGCAGTTACCCCCTCATGAGTCATAAGAGATAGAATAGTAACACTTTGCGGTACTAAATAGTCAGATTATCATATGCAGTGTCAGTACACAATATACTCTAAACATTTAAGATTGTATAGTTGGACATATAAGATTCTGATTACAAGTGGTGTAATTATACTTCCGTACAAATGTCTTTAAATATAGTGAATTCTCTATTTACCAGCGTATTAACGGAGACGACGTCCACGTTTAACTCAAAATCCCGTTTATTACGGCAGCAATTTAAAAAGCGTTAAAAAGTTGAAAAACCCAATATTGTAAATTAATAGAAAATTACTATTTTAGCTGTTTTATCAAGAAGTTTAATTTGGTCAATAAATTCAAATTAAATCACTGTCACAATAAAAGAGTGCCTAGAAAGTAATGGACAAATAAAAGTCATTAGAAATGGAGAAACTAAATTATGAATAGTAATAAAGAACAGTATCTTCAAGAGAGTTTGAATACTATTATCAAGGAGTTTATGACTGGGATTTTTCTAGCGTTTCGCAATAAAATAACTTAACTATTTCTTGGAAACCATTTAGTACATCTAAAGTTAAATGTATATGATTTCCAACGTTTTAAGTAACTAAAACTAAGTAAGTAACTAAATGCTAAATTGGCAAGTTTTGGCTTCATATTGTAGTACTATTTGGATCTAGAATATAGGCCTGTCCTCAGTGAGTGAAGTTTAAGTAAGCAAGTCCATTATTATCATAATAAGAAGTATCTATTAAAAACGATCTTTCAAATTTATTTCACGAGAAAGGTATTTCCTTCATGTTGAATGGTATAAATATATTGAGAAATGGCATAAATTAAAGGGATTACTACTATACTTCCTTGTATAGTAAAAATCTATACACAGAAATACAATATACCCTAAACATTAGTAGTAGTCCACTTACAGGTTCTCGCGCGCTGGAGATAAAAATGTTTTTTCTTTACAACGTTGCCATTGCTCGCTTTGAAATCCTTGAGTTTGTTAATCAAAAATTCGTTAAAGTTTTACAAAATATGAAATCGATAATAAACCGAATTCCAAATTTCAAATTTGGGCTTCCACATGCCCATATTCGCAGTAGGATTACGTCATTCAAAATTCGATGGCTCTGTGTTCCGTTGTTTTATCACAATGCGAGAAATATACATACATTTATGCAGATTTTTCATTATTTAATTTCTTCAAATATAATGCAGGACTCTAACATTTAGTAGCAGCAGTTTGAAAAGTGAAACGGACATTTATAGTGAACCAACGCAAAATCGCAAAACGAAAACAATAGTCCTTCAGGGACAAAGCCACTTTGGACTAAAAAGAATGAAAAAGTACGAAATTTCTAGAAAGAAATGTATCTCGTATTGTGAAATACATGCACGAAAATCAAAATTTATATAGTGTACATTTGAACATCAAATATTCGAGGTAGCTGAGACTAACTATTCTGATAACTGAAAACTCAGTTAGCAGATCATAAACTTTAAATACTACTAATTTATCTTTATAAAATGTTTTCTGAAATGATTTTTTTAATCCTAACATAAGGGTATATGGGCCATACACTGACATTTTAACGAACTTTTTTATTAGGAGAAAAATGCAGCTTAGTGGAGGGATTAGGTTTTACTGAAGTTAGAGATGTGAAAAATGAGCAATGCCGTTGCCGAGACTCGAACCTATGCACGCCGAGCGTGTTACTGTTACACCACGAAGGCAGGCAGAAAAGAGAGAGAACATACCTTATAGCTTCTTCAATTAAACGAATAATCTATGCAAGATATTTTGTAATAAAAGTATTCGTGAAAAAACTGAAATAAGCAAACTCCCTCAAAATTTATGCAATTTGTAAGATTTTGTCGAATTTCCTACACGAACTTTTAGTTTAAATTTATTATTCGTATTTACAGTAATCTTCTCTCAGACACCTCATGATCATGTCATATTTGTATCTACAACAGATCCATAGCAGAAGCGTCAAGTCATTGCTCTAAAACCCAGAGATCTTAAGGCGTTTTTAAGGTTTTGTGATCCAAAATGTTTAATGGTATCTGCATCTTAAAAAAGAAAAGTCGGAGTTTTCTGAAAGATACCATTAAAATGTTTTCGCTCCAAAATTATAATTCTTTTATTACATTCCGATAGGTTTACCAATGTTGGCTGTAAAATGCAACACTATTATCTTCTAAGAGTTATTTTTGAACTAGGAAAATTAGACTGTATAATGGAATTATTTTGTTCCTTTTCTTGCCTCCGAAGAATTTTCCTCAGGAAATATTTGCTATTTTGCTGTTGTTCAACATCAATTAGTACAAATATCTTTTACAATCATGCTATCATATTTCCAACAAATATTTTGAATTGGCTTACCGAAGGCGTCAGATTGTAACAGCGCCGTTTGCCTTATAAAGAAATTTTTAAATCTAAGAAATGTTTTACCGTGTTTAATATCTCGGAATAAGTTTTAAACAAGGTTTCCGTTTCAAGGTACTTTTTTAGCCCAGAGGGACAGTAACCCAAAAGGGTTATTAGTCTCAAAACGGCATTTTGTGGCGCCACCAAACATTATCGCCCTGCATTATATTTAAAAAAATTAAATAATGAAGAATCTGAATGAATGTATGTATGTTTCTGGCACTGTGAAAAAACGACGGTACCCAAAGCCATCCAATTTCGGATAACGTAATCCTCCACTCGAACATGGGCACCTGGACATGCGAATTTTGAATTTCGAATTTGTTTTATTATCTATATCACATTTTGTACATCTTTCACGAATTTTTGATTAACAAATTCAATGATGTCATTGCGAGCAATGGTAACACTGTGCAAGGGAAAAAATTATCTCCAGCCAGCGAGATTGTCTATCGGAAATTCTAAAGATATACTTTTTTTTAAATATTTCGTGATATTGCTTTTGAATTTAATATTATGTGGTTTAAGCGCGAAGAACTTGATATTTAATAAATAAAGGTAACACTCAAAAAGTTTAAAAAACGCTCTTCTGGACGTAATACAAAATCTGAAAGCTTTTAGTTTTTTTCACTTTTTTTTCCTCTTACAGACTTTTGAAAGTTGGCAAAGGAAAAGCTATGAATAGGGAAACTATGAGGGAAAATATTATTGTTTCCGGAAAAAATACCGAAAATTGACTAACATTTTATTGCTTCAATGATATTTTGAAATGTTTGAAATTTTAGCGTTGTATTTAGTGCTATATTCTCTCACTGTTACTTTAAAATACATTTTATTAAAGAAATTAAATTAAATTTCTCGTACTGTAAAGCAACGAAACTTCTGAAGAATATCTAAAAAACTATTTCAAAAATTTACTGACTTGTTTTGTTCGGAGGAAGACTTTTACATTCTTCTTCTTATTCGGACATTTTTTAGAATAGATATTCAATATTTGCTGACGAAACATTTGATAATTTTGTTTGCTTATGTAAGTAAAGCAGAAAAGTGTTTTCGAATACCCAGGTTTCATGACAATAGGGAACAGAATTAAATTTGCTCATACTTTTCATATATAAATATCGATTATGAAGCGAAAGAGCAAACAATTTAGAATAACCAGCAAAAAGAAATGTAAAAGAACAGATCTGTGAATAAACACGTTTTCTGAATAAATATATGTCTCGACTTTCATCAAATCTCTAGTCGTATTTGTTTAAATATAATCTTATTTTCCTTTCATCCTGTTTCATTAAGTAAAATAATTATTTAGTTGAAATACTATCAACAGAAAGATTTTAAGAGTATTGTAAGGAAATTAAAAACACTCTTCAATATATATATACTTGTAGTAATTTAGAAGTCAAACAAAAGTCAGCATTATATTTGCAAATTTTTACAGGACTAGTTTCGATGGTTTTACCGAACCATCATCCTCAGCTAAAAATTTCGGTAAAACCATCAAAACTATTCCTGTGAAAATTTGCAAATATAACGCTGATTTTTGTTGTTTGACTTCTAAATTAATACTTGTTAGGCGTCTTATTTTATCTTAATTGTATTCTTGTATTTTAATGGTTAGAATATTTTCCCGATACACTGAAGACTCTAGTTCAATTCCTTCCTGGAAAAAAGTGAGTTTTTCAAAGATGCTTTCTTACTTTGTTAGGTATTATTCATTCCCAGAGTGCTCTCGTGGTGTAACTAGTTAGGATGTCCAACTAGTAACTGTATAAGCCATGATTTAAGTTGATTCATGTTCCGAGGTTCATGTTTATGAGAGTCCAATTGATTTTTGACATTTTCAATTCAGAAAAACGTAATAATCTACAGAGTTGTTTAATTTATAATGTAGTGATTGGTAACCATCTGGATTTGGTCCGCTGAATCTCTTAAGACTTAACAGTTGTCCGTTAAATGTGGGGATAATTTAAGGATTATTGCACGTCCGAAGCGTATTCTCGTGGTGGAAATGTTTATCATGCGCAGCTTTTAAATGGAAGATCCATGGTTCGAACTCCGACGAGGGTATACTCTATTTTAAAATTTCCTGCTCGGGGAAAGTAGCTCTTGAATTAAAATGTAGTGGACCGAAAATACTATCAGTTTTAATCAAGAACATCCCAGAGGTCGAAATCCAAGGGACTCATACTAGAAAAGAGCAAAATAGATCTTTTATGGTACTAAGTCACAACCATTCTCTAGGTGAAGTGAACTGTTTCTATTTCATGACTCACCACTAACTAACAAATATCTTAATGAATCAGATTAGGAAACAGGGAATGAATCAAAAACGGTTTGTAAAAGCGGAATGAAGAGTGGAAAGAATCGAACGACTAAGTGGAATAGGAAATGTAGACTCAATCGAACCGCTAACTCCCAGGATACATTTCTTTCAGCTGTAGTTTCAAAATTCCCTAAAGTCTCCTTTCTACATAAAACTATCAATAAAATTCTAGAATAAAAATATTTTCAAAAATTTATAAAATGATAAAAATTAAGTTGACTTTTAACATCAGAGGATAAACATTTTTTCCTCTCATAAAATGGAAACTAAAATTTCCTGGCATGGTTCTAACAAGAGCTCAAGATAGAGGAATTCTAAAAATGCTATCGCTCTTTTTTGATGAATCAGCGTTCTTTCTTTCAGTAAAGTGAATCGGTTTCTTGACTCAGTCCCGAACTAATAGCACATCTCTAGCTAGCACTCCTTTTGCTTTATCGTGAGCTTCTTGAGATGATTTTCAGCTTGAAAAGTTTCAAGTGTTCCCATACTTCAAAGAGACTTTGTATTTACAAACGTTTGTGCCTTCTACGGGGTTCGAACCCAAACCCAAAGATATAACAACAGACATTGCTAACCACCACGTCGAAAAGGACGACTTAAATCATTATACATACGACTACAATATATTTTTTTTAATTCAAATTTTACAACTCATTTTGGACGCTACAAAATTGTGAAACTGCCAGCCATATCAAAGTTTGATAATCGAGTATTTAAAGCAAGATCCGTTAGAGTAAAACCTGCGCCATAAGTACTTCACAATTAGCGGCAGTTATGGAGAAGAAAAACGTTCCTTTGGCGACATTGTCTCAGGAATTTTAATATTGCGAACCATTTCTGTTTTATCTGTTTTCTGATGTCATGCATCTGTGTTACCCAACATCACGAAACACCCCTTAGTCACCGCCCTCTTGACAGTATAAACAGGTGGTCTTCGCGTGATATGCCCCTACCACCGTGCTCCGCCCCCCCTGGACACACCGCAACGGCGACATCGTCTCTAGCAAATATTTGTTCTGTCACTCACTTAGCCCCCCTCGAACACTGTCTCAATGGCTACCCCCTTCCGGACATTTTCTTTTTTTTTTCTGTCCAAGGTTCCAAGCACGAAAGTTCTGCCGTATTGATTCTTCGAACGTTTTTTCTTTGCTTGTTGTTTTTATTATCTTCTTTCTCTTCTCTGTTGGGTTTTTAAGTGGGGGTGAATTTTTCGAATGAAGGAAAGAGGAATAATTGATCGAAGTGTGAGTAAACGTTTTTTCTGGTGCCTTTTTCTGGTAATTACATGCAGCAGTTCAGTTAAGTATGTGGACCGATAAAAGAATTGTGCTGAATAAAAGAGCGCCGAATCGTTGGAGAATCTTGTTTCAATAACATTTCAGGTGTGGTTTTTATTCTGAAGCAATTTTTTGAGATGCATTGAATTCTCACTGAATGGAGTTGTCCCACGACACAAGATCAGTTAATTAACTTCGAATGTAAATAATTGTCTATCATTTTAACATCTGTCATCAAGTTGTATAATAAGTTCGTATAATTTACTCCCGAACAATTCCACGATTCCTCGTATTTAATTAAACAGACACCATGGGCCTTTTTAAGCAGATTTCATACTTATCTAATTTAAGATCCGTGGGCATTTGCTGCATGCTTGAAGTATGAGGATATGCATTTTATTAAGTTAATTGGACTGGGATTAAAATTTCTAACTAACTCATTTCTTCTATGTTTAAAAGCAGTGAAAAGTCCGCTTGCTTAACTCTCTGAATCTTAAACTTTTCTTACCTTCATCTATAATATACCTTAAATGCAGAAATCTGAAACCATATTTAATTCTTTTTGCTATCTTAATGAAACTGGCGAAACATTGTACGACTGAAATTGAGTGAAAAATGAAACTGAATAAGGCTTTTAACTTCTATTATAGCTATACCTCGAATACAGAAAACTACAACTATATTTAATTTTTTTTCTTATCCTAATGAAACTGAGCAAACATTTTACGATTGAAACTGAGTGAAAAAATTAAATTAAATAAGTTGTTTACCTTTAACTATAGCTATACTATATATTTAGAAAGTTACATATATACGTATAATTTGTTTTTCTAGTCTGATGAAACTGAGCACTTGGTTTTCATTGGGAGAGGATCACATATAGATGAAGGTACAGGGCACGCAACAGTTAAATGATGACATAGAAAAAAATGAATACAGTAACTTTAACTGACTAATGTATATAAATTATACTCCATGAGACTGATTGGAATTCAATCACCGCTACATTTAAATTTTGCGGTAGATAATTTCTGAACACATACATTCTGTTCGAAATCACACAGTACACTAAGTTAAGTATGTTGCATAATATAATGCTATTATTTTCTGAGTTTACGCTTGTATTTTTAATTACCTGTAGACAAATATGGATCAAAATGATTTTTCTTGTTGTTATTTTTGTGCAATTTATTAACATTACGCATTAATAAAATAATCAAACTGATTAAAAAGCAAACCTTGATATTCTTAGTTAAGCTTATATGAATCTAATCAATAGTGATCAAATGAAAGCCTTCTTGGAAAGAATTTGATGTATCAGGAATGTTTATATTATAGCAAAGCACGCAAAGGCCGATTGGCCTAAGGAGAGGGATGCCTTCATGGAAGAAATTTTAAAAGAAACTTGTTCATATTCATGTTACACTTGGGGAAAAACACGTAAATTTCCATTTAGACAGCCTGAAACGAAGAAATCTGAACGCGAGCCGAACTACCAGTATTCAGCGGTTTTACCGCTCTGTCGTTGATAGAATTAAACATTCGGAGAGAAAACCTTTATTCCGACAATGGAAAACCTTAAGCCTGGATTTGCATAAAACTCGCTGGCAAAGATGGATGCGGTAGGGTGCGGTAAATGTCGCTATTTTGCATCAATTTAAAATTTCAATTCATATTCCTTTTGAGAACCAATATATTGTCGGCTCCAAAGTTACGAATCAGTAACATTTGCTTTTTGTTTTTTTCATTTAAATCTTATGCTATTACATTCTATGCTACTTTTAAATCTGTAATACTGCGTTAAAACAAAGAGATGCATATTCTGTTATGAATATATAAGTACTAGCGGAACTACCCGATACCAGTTAAGTCAGATTGAGAGTAATTTATTTAAAGTGAGAACGTTACCGCTGTAATTCTTCTCTAACAATGATGCAAAAAAATGATTCATAATCATACATTATTTAGTCTGATGCGATATGAAAACGACATAAAAAATTTCTATAGAAAATAAATTAATTCTCTCTCATTATATCAGCAACAATGGCACCCAGTTTTTAATTATTTTTGTCCTTCTAATCAAATGGTCGTAAAAGCTCAGGTTCCATCCAATATTTCGCCTATATTCAATATTAGTCTATTAAATGTGGCAAAACATTGATCAGAAATCAATAACGCAAACAAACACACAAACAGGCATTCTACTTTATATAGAGAGATTTTGTAAAACTTAAAAATTTTTTATTTAAAAACGCTACGATTTGAAAGCGAGCAGTAGCAACACGTTTCGAGATAAAGCGTCTATATCTCCAACGCGCGAGACTGTTGCCACTCGGAAAAAATGAGTGCGAAAATTAGTGTTTTCAGAGTCTTTAATTAATATCTTGGCTGATTATAGTCGTACGAAGTTCGGAACAGTCGAAATGGCTTCCCGCAAATTTTTGGAATTGGGAATAAAGTATTTAATGTTTGGCAATGCTATTTTTATTTCATTGTAAAACTTAAGAAATTTTTTATTTACAAATTCTACGATTTGAAATCTAGCGGTGGCAATGCTTCTCAAAATAAAGCAGATTTTGATCTCCACCTTGCCGCTCGGCAAAATGAGGGCGAAAATTATATAACTTTGCCTAATTTTTAATTAATATCTCTGATTTTAGCTACTTCGTTTTCGAAAACAGTAGACGTCGACCTTTCCAGGACCCAGAAAAGAAATATAGAAAGTTGGGTGACGATAGCTGTACTAGTGACTGAGTTATTAGAGGAAAAACACGCAAACTTTCTTCTTTATACGAGGGCTATCCAGAAAGTAGATTACGTTTTGGAATAAAAAAATAAACAAAGTATAGGAAACAAATTTTATTATATACAGATGAAAGCCACACTCAAATACTACTTTTCTACATAGTCACCATACAAATTAAGGCATTTATCGTAGCGATGTACGAGCTTGGAAATTCCTTCGTCGAAAAATTCGGCCGCCTGCGCCTTCAACCACTTCGTTACCTCTTCTTGCCTTCCATCTTGCACAAAACTTGTGGTAACCAAGCTTTTCGCTGATGATTTCGTGCAACAAACTTCGCGAAATTTGTGGAAAACTCAAAGAAAGTTCCGTTATTGTGAAATTTCGATTTTCAAGGACTTTATCATCGACTTTTTCGAGAAGTTCGGCGGTCACTATGCTGGGTCTCCCACTTCGATCTTCGTCGTGAACATTGGTTCGGCCATTTTGAAATCTTATGACCCACTGACGCACTCCACCTTCAGTGATAATGTTGTCCCCATACACTTCACGAAGCTGCCGATAGATTTCTATCGGTTTACAGTTTTTTGCAGTCAGAAACCTTATTACTGAGCGCACCTCGCAGCTCGCGGGATTTTCAATTAACGCAGACATTTCAAACCGTCACAGTATCTGAACGGAGCACAGCACGAACCTCTCACTAGCACGGCTAGATGCAGACTGAGCTGCGCAACGCTCTGACCCCAAGATAGCCGCGCTAGCCCCGCCCCTAGCGGACACAGACGGAAACGTAATCTACTTCCTGGATGGCCCTCGTATATATAGATTATTGCGTAGAATTCATACTCAATTTTCCTGAAACCAAATTTGAGCCGCTTTCTTAAACTCATATTTCTTAAAACAATTATTTTTCAGTTAACGTACAGGTGACGACATTATGATAGATAAAATGTTATCAGCTTTGGCAATTAGTTTAGAATAAATATACTATTATCTGATAATTAGGACCTTAATGTCGAATGAGCAAAGCATCGCTATGTGAGGTCAACATTACAGATGTGAAATTCTTCTTTATTTGTAACTCAAAATACATAATACATTTTAATAAATTTCACATGGACTTCCAATACATTTTTCTTCAATTCTACGATCAACCTCTTAAAATCTCTACCACCGGCAAGGGAAAAAAGAACTTATTTCGACATAAGTAAAATAATTGAAATGTAATCGTAGAATACATCTTTAAATTTTTTAGATAAATATATTTCTTTGTAAATTGGTAATTTATAAAAACTAATTTCTTCGGAATAATTTGTAATGCGTAAACATCTGCAAGTCTAAGATTTCATAAACTGTAAGATACAGTCCGTTTTTAACGATATTTATATGAGGAGAAATGGTATGTCTTCAAATCAAAGAAATATAAAAATTTCACAAGTTCATGCTTTGTGAACACATAATCTGGTATTGCTTTCTTTCATAAGGTGATTATACTAGAATGCATTAAGTCAAATCTATAAGTAAAATATTTTGGTTATTTAACTGTATTTGCTTTTGCCAGTAATTATACCTCAACTCTGTAGTTAAATCGATTTTATTCACTTTATTGGATCGCAATATGTTAAGTGCGTAATTTAAAGATCCTTAATTCTTGATATCGCTTTATATAATATCAATTCTTCCTATAAAACTCAGTTTTTTAAACAAAAGAATAAAATAACTAAATCAGTCACGAAGTAATTACTCTCAGGTCTTTTGATCACACGGCCTTATTCTAATCGTATAGAATGACTGAAAGACCACCCAGAATTATAATTAATTCTTAGGTCTTTTAACACTTTTAGTCTTTTATTTAATAAAAATACCTCATTTAATATTCCACTCGTTCTTTTAATTCTTTACTTTGCCATATATAATAATGATATTAATAATGAATGAGATCTATAAAAAACGCAATCTTCTTTTGATTAAAAATTGTTTGTATAATTAAAAGTTACCGATGCTTTTTATTGATTTTTACTATGCAGAGATCTTCTGTGTCATCCTCGCTTCATGGAACCTGAAGCGAATAGGAATCAGTATAAGAGTAAAAGCAATCAGACATTGCAAAACATTCTTATGGCATCTTGCTGAGATCTGGTCTTCCTCATTTTGCCAAAAGAATACTTTTTGCGTTATTATTTCTCGTTGAGGAATTCGAGAAAACTCGGCGAAATGAAACGTAGGAAATGAGATCCGAACAAACATCGGGGCGGGGAAGAGGTTGGTTCAAAGGAAAAGGGGGTCCTGAGTGTCGCCCAAAGCGCAATAGGGAGCAAACATTTATACGATATTGATCGTTTGGTTGGAAAACGCTGCACGCGAATGGAAGTTTGCAGTGTTCCGGTCACGAAAGTCACAACTCTGTTCGTTGTCATGTACGCAAGCAGACTAGCTATTTGTTGAAATTGGGCTTCTAGTACAAAAGCAAATGATTTAAACTGATTTTAACTTGCCTGTGGTTTGTCATTGTAGGAAATAACTGCTTTTAATATTCTGATGGTTCATAATTTACGTCATTTAGAACTTCGAATCAAAGAGAAATTATATTTCTAGCTTCTGTTTTGTCAGAATCAAAAGCAACTTTCCATCTTGCATTTCGCAAGACATATCTTATTGAATATTAAATAAAACTTCACAACTGAGCACTCACGTTACAGCTAGTCAGGTAACTTATTTTTGCAGTGGCGAATTTATTTCCGTTGAAGTTGCTGCTCCTTTTATAGCTGTTTAAAATGAAACCGTCTACCCAAATAAAAAAGTTTGAAAATGCCAAAGCAAAATAAACCCTTTTCACACCAAACTGAAGATCACTTATTAACATCTGATAAGTTATCTAGAAATCAACTGTAGCAGATTTAGTAGAGTTTATTAGATTAGGCGATCCAAAAATCTAATACATGAGGGATGCAACCCGTTCTTTACGTAAACTCAAAATGTTATTGCTGACATTTATCTAAAATGCAGCATAAAGAAGACTACGGTAGTTGATCTGTATCTCCCGTGGTCTTATATTTGTTTGCCATGAAATTATGTCAGTTATCAACAGATTAAATTCATTTGAACCCGAACATAGCTTTCAGTGTAAGAATTATAATATAATAATATATAGCAATTTAAAAATATGCACAGCATAAATTTGTTGTAGCATTTTTAATAAATATTTTGAATATACTAGTATGAATGTTGGTTGCGTCTTCATTATAGTAGATACTTAATATTCATTTCATACACTACATATTGAAAATTCCTGCTTGGTATGTAGAGTCATTAGGATTTTGAAGTACGAAACACGAAAAATGAGCATTGTCCTCTCCGGGACCTCTTAAATACACGCTGAGTGTGCTACCATTACACCACGAAGGTATGCAGGAAGAAGGGAGAAAATATATTATAGGTATTGCCAAATAGCCGATTCGAACTCAAACAATTTACTCTGGGTAAAACAAAGTTACTACAAGTTTTTGTAGCATTTTCGAGAAATAAACAAATATAAAATAAATGTCTTTCGTTTGTAAAATGTCTGCTACATTTTACAAACGTAATCCCAAGATAGTACTTCAGAGCGCAAAAATTTATTCTATACTTTTGCATATAATTATCAAGTCTACAGTTCTTTAATAAAACTGGAGCAAAACTAATTTTGTAACTTTGTAATACGATTGTCGATTTAATTTAATTTCAGTTTAAAATTATAACTAAAATTTTTTTTAATCTTCTTATTAGTGAGTGCTTTATGTAACTATGATTCTTTAAAGTTTTAATCATTTTTCTAGAAAAAGATGGAACAATTCTGCCAATTGCATTTTATTGGCTCTTCCATCTTACATCTGAATGGGCGCCTCAAAACTTACATTAAAGGTTCTACTATCAACCACATAAATACAACCTTTTTAAAAACCGAATTCCAATGCTTACGCTTATCAGCACCCCTGCACTATTACTTGAAGCGGAAAATATCTTCTGGACCATCAGAGATTAAGACATTCTATATACCGTTAAAGAACTATTACAGTTTGTTCACTGAATATAGACGACTCAAATTGAATGAAATGATTCTCGGAAACTGCTATTTTCAGATGCAGTTCAAGAGATGATATTCCCTCTTCCATGCCCTAAATTCGGGAGTAAATAACATAACAATCACGATAACGCAGTTCAGAAAGTTTTGTGTCCATTCGCCTGTCACAGTTCCCCCTTTCCCAAATAATACGATTTGATTTTCTTTGCGACTCCCCGCTCCTCCCTCAGCCACCACCAACTCCCGGCTGAACTATGATGGCTTCTCCATCCCCTCCTTGTGACACGAAAGGAAGGCGAAGGAGCATGAAAGTAGAATGGGTGGAATAAAGGTCCATTTCACGAGGGGGAGGAAATGGGAATGAAACAGCATCTTGCCTCAACCGTAATGCGAAAGGCATTTCGTAGGATTCCTTTCCCAATACGCTATTATTGAGATTTGATAGTAGTAAGCTGGACCATGGCCTCTTTCATTCTTCCGCTGCGACTGCTGGAGGTAGATTCAAGGACTGATTCAGCCCCTATAATCCTATGAGGATATTAAAAGTAATATGCATATATGCGCATATATATTGCATATATATATGTGCGTATATATACGTATACATACTGCATATATATATGTGCGTATATATACGTATACATACTGTATATATATATGTATGTATATATGCGTATATACTCATATATACATATTTAAACCTGAGACCTATTGTTTGGTACGTTATTTCGTAGCATTACAATATGAGAACAGTTGGCAGGCATATATTAAATGCCTAATTTTTTTTATAAACAAAGAGATTCGTTTCTCAATAAATAAGCCAGACGTATTATGTCCTCCTTATAAGTTAAATTTGCTGAAAGGTTTACTCAGATTAGTTTTTAATTTTAAATGAAGAACACTGTTACTATACATTCTGTACTTCATAAAGAACGGATATACATTGCGGGCTTATTTGTACAAGTAAAAATTATCGTGGAGAAAAAAGAAAAGGCAAACTGAATTCTCTTCAGACTTCGTAACTGTATTGGGGCTAATGTTTTATGGGAAAAAACCGTGTTTTCAAATTAAACAAAATATACAACGTTTTGGTAGTATTCTGAGTCAACGCTGGTGATTATTTTAGTATTTCTAACATTTAATTACATAAAACTGAAATACTCATTTTGAGATGTCATGAATTGCACCTTCAAGCAGAGATTCTTGAGAAATAAAAACTATTTTAAGGGTCAGTATTAGGACGTTTAAGGGAGCGCAAATGTGCAAAAGAAGCTCGCCAACGTAAACTTTAATAACTAGGTCAAAATTAGCTCTATACAGGCTTTGATTCTCGATCATTTCTGTGCATCATTATGCCAGATTTCACAACTTATCTACGGAATAAATGAAATAACATAAAAATAAATAAGTAACAGTGATAATTTTATGCTCATACATTTATAAAAATCTAAGAGCTAAAAAACGAAGCGAAAGAACACCGTTAAGATCGTCTTGCGATATCAACTTACGGCTCTAAAATTAATCAAACGGTATTTTCGTGTCATTTGGATGATGTATTCATCGGTAATCATCCTTGCTTCCAACCACGAAGTAATTCATTATTATCAAAATTTTCCCAAATGAGTAAATACTTAGCTTCGAATCAAAAACTATTTCGATCATCAAAGAATGGTCTCAAATAATGAAAGAAGTGTCACGAACTGCAAACCTATAAATATTAGGATTCTGAGTGGGACACAAAAAGAACCATTTACAGATAAACACACTACTACAATTGCACAAAAAAATGGGGACAAATTTCTGTTGCTTTCTTCTTAAATGTTAGTCAGCTTGATAGTCTGTGAAAAGGTCTTCATATTTTTTATAAATTAACATTAAATTTCCGATTAAATTGAAATCGGTGTCCCTTTTAGTAGCAAGGTAATATTGCTAAAAGAAGGCAGAAAGCTAGGATTTATTAGGGACCATTTATATAATTTTTTCTGTGAAAGAAAATTTACAAATTAAACTCATTCAACCAGCTTTAGCCCACATTAGTGGCCAAATATTTAAGATCGCTGAATACCATAAGTTCGACCCAGGTTCGGTACCAAGTTAACTCGCTAGCTGAATGCTTGTTTTTCCCATTGTAATGTGAATGCGGGCCAGTTTCCCTTAGAATATCCTCCACGAAAGCATCCCTCCTCTTAGGTAGATAGTCTTTGTGTGTTTTGCCATATTCCAATAACCATCAGCCAATTTTAGCCCTTGTTGTTGGAGGGAACTAAAACCAAGTAAGGTGAAAAGGTCTAACACGTAGGGAAATAATTGCCATTTTTTATAATGAACTAATTATCTACATACAGTATTTCTGCTCTATAATTACTACTGTCTTCCGTGATATGTCATGACTGCAGAATTTTGAGATTGCATTATTCTGGTATTACGTCAACTTCTATGAAACTGCATTTTTTGAAAGCCATTAAATAGGATAACTAATGTGTAATTTATTCCTCATATAACTCCATAACGTAACCCTCGTGGGTCAGCTTCCATGTGTTTTAGTTTCTAATATACACCATTGCAGAAATTCCTTGGCCAAACGAAGACCACTCTTTTATAGATTGTAATACTGCAAAAAAAATTATATGTTAATAAACATGTCAACCATAAAATATAACTTGTAATAGTTATGATTAGTCCAGCACAAAGCAGCTATCTGGATATCATGTACTAAATGTTTCCGTATACGGTACGTAATAGATACAAGCGTGGATATTTATTGCCTGCGTGTGTCCATTTAATAACTTGCAGATGCCCTTTATGTACAGAAATAAAAGTCAGTTCAATATTCCAATCGATGGGTTTCGAATAACCAAGAAGTGAGAATCGATCGCTTTTTCTCGAAAATTGAAAACGTGCTGAGGATTATTTTCACATTCAAGGGATGGCTGGAGAGCGATAAAGTGGCATTACATACGTACATATATTTTCATCTTCTGTGGAGGGTGGAACTCATAAAAAGAAGGTAAAAAACAAGGACAGCCCACACTAAATGCTTCGCCTCCACTCTCTTATTATCATCCACTAGTTTTGGCCGAATTCCAATGAAAAAACAAACTAAGCGAGATGGAATTTATTTGAAGATACAGTTTGGAAACTGTGGTCGAGAGAGAATGCCTTTTGCCAGATACTGAGATGATTGAAAAATGCGCCATTTTTGAGCCGAAAATAATATTGCAAGATTAAAAATATAATTTATGCTTTTGTAAATACAATTTTGCAAGCTACTCCGGTATGATTTTCAGTTAAATTTTAACTAATTACACAGTTTCTGTTCTTTTTGAAAAGTGGATCATGTAACTGCCAAAAAATTAACTTTAATTAGCGTATTAATATAACAGTAAAATAATACGTTTGTGTGACAGGAGATTTGTTTCCTGAAAACGTATTCAAGTTTAAACTTACCATGATCTTTTTTGAATTCCCAAAGCGGGAAAACCATAATATGGATTGTTTTAAAATGATTGCGTAACTAAATATCTCTTGAATTGTTGGCTGTAGAATCACGGTCGTAGTTAAAAATGAACTGAATAAAGTAAGCGTTGAAATTGTGAGACTTTCATTCACACTATAATCTCCAGTAAAAAACTACAAAACGTATATTTCTATGTAGGGCCTCGTAGAAAAAAAATATCGTTGATGAGACAATAGGTTTGCTAAAGCTAAATTAGCAATAGAAATATATAGAAATTCCATTATCATACAGCAAAAATCATCCATGATATCAATCATTAAATTTTCGGCAAGACCGTATAAAACTATTATTACTAAAAATAGCTGCGCATGTTAATTAAAATGCGAATTTATAAAAGATAACTTTTATCTGTTGCAAAAGTATTAACTTCAAAACATCGGTTTCAAGCGGCCGTGTGAAGGAAAGGTAAAATTCGGATTCGAAGCTATGTCTTTTTTGATAACCAGCATTTTAAGATCCAGACTCAGGAAGGGGAAAGAAAAGGAAAAAAATACTTTTAATTTTAAGAATATAAAGGAATGTTTAACTCTGATTGGATAAATCCTTTAAAAAATTAAATATATTACTTCATTGTTAGAGGAGTTACTGTACATGTATGCCTCTGGCGACATTTGAGTAGTTACAAGGCCAGAAGAATGTCTCTTAGAATGTCCTCCACGAACGCATTTGTTCTCTTAGGCAGGTAGCCACAAGTGCTTAGCCATAAGTATATTAACAAAACCTAGTGACATTTGTCCATAACAGATTTGACAATTAAATTCGCTAGATTTGGTAAGTCAGCGCAGCTGCTGCTTTAGTAAACAAAAGCACCTTCAGTTATATACAAAAAAGTAGTAGTTCTAATGCCATGAATCAGGAAATATAGATTTTTCCCCTCCGTTGTAAAGAATTCCTCTTTAACAATCATCCCAATAAATTTAAAAATATTAATAATGAGGTCGCAAATTTATTTTACCTGATTTAAAAGTATTTCACTTGTACACAAGGCGAATGTATTTTGCATCTGAAGAAAAAAGATTTTTTGTCTACGCACTGGAAATTAATGTTGTTTATAATCCTTTCCTAATTCGAAGCTGACATTTTTTCCAGTTTTGCGTTTGATATTAGCATGCATCTCTTCGCAATTTTTAAGGTAAATAAGAAGGAACTCAAACTGTTGTAAATAGCATATACTGCAAAGGAAAGAAATAAAAAAAATTTGAACGTTTTCAAATTTTAACGGTCGCCTAAAAGGGATTGTTAAGGTTTACACTGTCGCTCAACTCGCAGTCAACGTATTATTACACTCACTCAGGCTAACCATTTTTTTTTTTTTTTTTTTTTTTTTTTTTTTTTTTTTTGTGTGTGTGTGTGTGTGTGTGTGTGTGTGTACTTACGCCATATACTGTTTCAATAACAAAATTACAAAAATTTTAATAGCAGTATATGTGTAGAATTCCTGATGAAGTGTTAAGTGTTGGCGTATATTTTTCTGTTTTTCTCAGTCTCTTCTCAGTTCATATTAAAATTCCGTTTTCTCAATAAGGTGGCTAATAAAACTTTTTTGTCTTCTTAACATTATTTTAAGCGTATTGTCTTATTAACGTTTTATGTGTTGACTGAAATAATTAAATATCCGTTCTTCTCAGTTAAGCTACATAAAATTCAGTTCAACAGCAAAATCACAAAATATTAAAAAACAACATATCCTATAGAATTTCCGATAGATATTCTTGCGCGCTGGAGATAAAAATATTCTATTCTGTACTATGTTTCTACTATTCGCTTTCAAATCGTTGAGTTTAATCAAAAATTCATTAAAGTTTTACAGAATATGAAATATAAAATTCATAATTGAAAATTCGGACTTCTACATGTTCGGGTAAACGACTACGTAATTCAAAATTTGATGGTTATAGGTACCATCATTTTTTCACATTGCGAGAAACATGCATATGTTCATGCAAATTCTTCATTGTTTAACTCCTTCAAAAATAATACAGAGTGATAATATTTGGTAGCAAAAACGTAATTCGCCGTTCAGTGAACCGACTCAAAAATCCCATTTCCAAACTAACAGTCCCTTTTGGGGTAGTAACTGATTTGTCAATTTACGTAATCAGAGCTATCAGAGTGAAATAATAACATTGCGAAAGAAAGATTAAAACTAATGAACTGAACGTTACTATATCTCACTTTTTTCTTTGACTACGTTTTAAGCTTGAATAGCTCCGTTCCGATCCGAAGATGAAGGTATTTTATAAATTAGCAGGAATACGATTTACAAAACGATTGCAAAAGCTAAGGAAACGATTTTCAAAACGTCTTATAAATTAGGAAACTCATTGTTTAGCAGTTCTTTCCTTATTTTCTAAAACAAATTTTAAATAAAAATAAGCATTTAAAGGGGAAAATCATTACTCAAAAATCTGAATAAATTTCATTGATCTTTTATGCACATTTAATGTTCTTAAAATACCTCAATAACGGAGTTCTGAGCTTCTACTTCCTAAAATTCAAATGTAAGAGAATATTTTAATATAACTCTTGAAACTATTTGCATAAAGGCCAAAAATTGAAAATTTTCTTGCTGTTTCTACTTTTTATCGCCATTTTAAATTCTTTCTTTTCAACCGTTTACTAAAACGGAATTTTCTTTCTGAGAAATATTATGATCCTGATTGCTTTAAAGCATTTTTGTCTTGGTAACAATTACGCGGAAAATATATTGCTGCATTTATTAACATTAGCATACTACATTAACATTAGCATACTACGTATTTGTTTTCTCAGCTTTGTAGTAATTAGCCCAAAGGGGCAATTTGCGCAGAAGGGCTATTAATTTCTCTTTTGGCATTTTGAGTCTATTCTATTTACAAATTGTTGCCATTAAGTATTAGAGCCCTGCATTATACTTAAAGGAATTAAATAATGAAGAATCTGCATGAAAGTATGTATGTTTCTCGCACTATCAAAAAGCAACGGTACCTAGAAGCATCAAATTTTGAATAACGTAGTCCTCCATTCGAATATGGGTATCTGGAAGCCCAGATTTGAAATTTGGAATTAGTTTTATTATCTATTTCATATTTTGTAAAACTTTAACGAATTTTTGAGTAACAAATTCAACGATTTAAAAGCGAGCAATGGCAACACTCTACGAGGACCAAAAAAAAAAAAAAAAACCTTTTTATCTCCAGAGCGCGGAGCTGTGTATCGGAAATTATAAAGATAGGCTCATTTTAAAATTATTTTGCGACATTGCTATTGAACTGAATTTTATGGTTTAAGTGCAAAGAACATGATATTTAATAAATAAAGGTAACACACAAAACTTCAAAAAAAGCCCCTTTGGACGTAATTTAAAACATGAAAACCTTTCAGATTTTTTATTTTAAAATTAAATGCTGTTAGTTGCATTAATTTTATTTTCATTTTCAATTTTTAAATTCTTAAGTTTCTTTCTTACTTTTTGAGCAAAAAGTTATTAGTTGATTCAAAAATATGAAATATAGAAGTAAAAATATCCCTTCCTTCCTTATCCTTCCATCTTGCGTTTCCAAGTCATTATGCGAAAATTCACTTTTAATACCTGAAAAACTCATGTATGCGACGTTATCGTTATGCGATAGTTTGTGGGTACTTTATTTTCGACCACTATATTTTGTATCACGATGTTTTAGAACTGGGACGTTTTCTCTTTGCTTTCTTTTCTACCACGATGTTTTGTGTTACGGCGTTTTCTCCTTGCGTTGGCGTTGTTTTCTCCGCGACGTCTTCGTCCGCGATGTTTTCGGCGGACACCGCGTTTTTGTGACTTTAGCCATGTGCAACATGTATACGAGCCGATTTGCCTTAGAAAGTCCTCCACGAAGGCATCTCTCAATTAAGCAGATAGCCCTTAAGTGCTTTCCCATAAAATAAACGAAACCAGTTGTCTGTTGTATAATATGTTAAATTGTTACTCTTAATTGCTTTAAGCTAGCTGTTTGTAATCATCTGCGAGGAAATTTTATACTGTGAGTTATTTATGTTGTTAACAAATATAGCAAAAAAATTCTCTTATTACTCATTAAAGATATATAAATCCTTAGTTTCTTGCTGATGATAACTCTACTTGACAATTACTTAAGGATAAATAGCACCATTTGACAATTCTTCTCAGTTTAACCAAACGATCGCTAGGTTTGAGTGAAAGTAAAATATTATTTTACGTTAGATCTGCCTACTCATCATTGACCTAAAGTAGCATCAAAGATTCATTTCTTGGTGCATCTAAAAAATTCAGTGTTTGAGGATTCTTGACTTAGTAGTTGAGAATGTTTTTATGGCTCGATGTCATACTACTTAATAAATTTATTACTTACGATTTTCTTTTTTGAACTATTATTTAGGCATAATTTTTTTTACAATATTATGTTTTTCTTTATTGTTAAAATTCATAGCTTAATCCTCAACGAAAGCTTGAGAAATTTGACAATATATAGGGTATTTTCTCCCTTCTTACAGCGTGGCTTCGTGTTACCACTAGAAGCACGTCAAGCTACTAATCGGGATGTACGGAGTTTGAATTCCTGCGAGGACATTCCAGGCTTTTAATGTTCCTACTTCGACTAATCTAATGGCAAATATAGTTTGACATTTAGTAGTTACAAAAGAATTCTAAATTCTGTTTAAAGAAATAAGTTTTAGGTTATAAAAGAATAAATTAAAAATTTATTATCAGCTATTTTCAGTGTTTCCGTAACTACTTTAAATTTCGTCCCCCAACGGTCGAACGGTAAACTCGCTGAAAACTGGTAATTCGGTCCGAGGCTCGAATTCCGCAAACGGGGTGGCTGCATGGGCGTTTTCGAGTCTTTCCCCGTGTGTAACGTGTATACGAGCAATTTTACCTTAGAATGTCCTCCAGGAAGGCATCCCTCCCTTTAGGCAGATAGCTCTTGAGACTTTGCCGTAATCATATAAAATCAAACCAAATCTGTAAATTTCTTTTGCCAAAACTATCCAAAAGCTAGCCTTACTTAATAAATTAAATTTCCTTAGAAATTTTCATATTCATCAAACTCTGTGAGCTGTGTTGAAAGTTATAATTTCAATCGTATCCTCCCAAAATTATATATAATCTTACAAATTATTTCACAATTTTTTTGTTTGTTTGTTTTCTTCGAAAGGTAATAACTGTTTTTTTATTTTTAATATATTTATTTTTATTTTACTTCTTTTGTATTATATTTAAACTGTTAAATTTTTCATGACATCACAGAATATTTTTACATTTTAAACGAGACAGCGAGACAGTCCTGTGTTAGATTTTTCCGAAATGCATTAAGTAGGTCTTTACAATTACAGTCAAATTAAAATGGTATTTGTGTTTAATTTTAAATTTTCTTTGTTGTATTCTACTATTCATTCTACTTGTTATAAAAAACAACATTGTAATTACTCATCCAGTTTATCAAATTCGATTCGAAAATATGAGAGGGCGATAAAACAGCTACAATAAATTCTGTAATTTATAGCTTGTATTAACAACTCGTGCATATGCCTTTAACCCAATATCATGAAAGGTAATAACATAAATATTGATTTCTCCAGGGAAAAATAAGTCTCTATGACTTACCAGATGAGAAATGTTACTACGTCGTAAAGTACATAAAAACGCATTATAAAATATATATAATAAAAACGAGTCCATATTAAATCTTAATATCGTATCCTAGGAAATAAAAGCAGTACTAATCTTATCTTGAAATTAATTAAAACTGTGCAAGACGTAAGTAATTAAATAAAAGATTAAAAGGAATCTCATATAACTACGTCGTTATATCTATCACGCTTGCGTTTTTTAATGTTGTGAAAATCAGTGCTCTCAATGTATTGCCCTTTATTGCAAGTAAAGTAATGAAAAGAAGACTGCATATTCTAATTTAGAATTCTGAATCAGTAAAATAACTGTGTTATTACAGAATTTCAGTTTTCTTAGCATTACATATGCGATGTCAAAAACTGTGGTTGATAAAACTTTCGCGAGCTAAATGTTTTTACTATTATATTTTACCAACCTCAAAATTACGATCTTGTTTGTGTAATAAAATAGAGAAGTATCTTAAATAATGCCAATACTTTTTTATGTAGTTACGTTCGCATAAATAAACTAAAACATACTCATTCTTTGATTATCAGTATGTGTGAGTGTAATTGCAAGTAAACGACTCACGCAGATTTCTCGATGCCGCATTACAGCATTCTTAAAATTACAGCTTTAATTAGCTAAAGAACTCAGCGTTTTGAAAGCAATAAATACATTTCCAAATAATTTAAATATATCTCATAAGCCCGAAGGAGCGTTAGCTCAAAAGGGCTATTAATTTCGTTTTGGCATTTTTCGACGATTTACTATAAACGGAGAATCACTTTTCAAACTGTTGCCACCAAATGTTAGAATCCTGCATTATATTCGAAGAAATTAAATAAAGAAAAATCTGCATAAATATATGTACGTTTTTCGCATTGTGATAAAACAACGGTACCTAGAGCCATCGAATTTTGAATGACGTAATCCTCCTACGAATATGGGCATGTGGAAGACCAAATCTGAAATTTGGAATTTTTTTTTATTATCTATTTCATATTTTATAAAACTTGAACGAATTTTTTATTAACAAACTCAAGGATTTCAAAGCGAGCAATAGCAGCACTCTACGGGGGAAAAAACCTTTTTTATCTCCAGCGCGCGGAACTGTGTATAGGAAATTCTAAAGATAGGCTCATTGCTAAAATTATTTTGCGACATTGCTAAGTGAATTTTATGCTTTAAGTGCGAAGAACATGATATTTAATAATTAAAGGTAACTCACAGAACGTTAAAAAAACGCCCCTTTGGGCGTAGTATAAAATCTGAAATATTTCAATTTTTTTAATATTATATTTAATAAATATTATTGATAATATATTGAACGTGTTTACACGGGTAACTAAAGGCTTTGTCCTTATGAAGCTCAGATCTATTGATATCCTTTCCATATGAGGCTGGCATTTCTTCATCAAAGGTTGGTTCTAAAATAATCTGCTGAGAGTATAGTGAGTTAATTTTAGTCTTCCTTAAGACTTTTTTTTATTTTTAATTTACCGTTGTATCAAAATCATTGACGAAGCCATTTTGTCAGCTCAAAAACAGAAAATTGATCTTTTTTTATTACAGTCACTTAAACATTTCCATGCCTCATCGAGTGTCACCAGAAATTTCCATTTATCAGCAGTAACGCGTTTTTCACATAATTTCATTATCATTAGATTTAAGCGTCTTTTCTAGCTTGAAATCTTTTATGAATGATCTTACTTAATACAGTGCCTAGAAACATATCAATTCCGATGCAATGAATCTTTGAGTCAAAGAATTTTCTTTCAGAAACAACTTTCTTGACATTTACTCGCATTCGAATAGCATTAGAATGAGAATTTGATGCTATTTTTTCACAATTACTTTCAATTAGATGCATTTTCCTTTCAAAATGAAATATATTAAAAATGCCTTTCTTCGAAAGGCAATAACCTTGATTTTTATACCTATTTTACGATTTGGTAACACGAGTAGTTTTCTGGGAATGTGCATTTACGTAACTTTCAAGAAATCTATCAATTTTCAGAGCCATTTCTAAAATAAATCTATTTTTCTGCGTGCTAATCAAAACAAAACAGTATCAGACAATTATATTTAAAATGCCTAATATTTATTTCAAAATGCAAACGAGAAAACTTAAATAGAAAATCATTTTCATAAATCGTGAAGAAACCTTCTGTAGTTATGACCCAAAAAAATTTTTTTTAATTTTATTTCAGATTTGCTGAAATTTGAAAGTGAAAGCTGGGAGCTTTCAGATTTTACATTACGTCCAAAGGGGCGTTTTTTAACGTTTTGTGTATTACCTTTATTTACTGTCATGTCTTTGCACTTAAACCACATAAAATTCAGCATCAGCAATATCACAAAATATTTAAAAACAGAATTCCTGTAGAATTTCCGATAAACAGCCTCGCTTGTTGGAGATAAAAATGTTACTTTCCATACAGTGTTGCCATTTCGAAGTCGTTGAGTTTGTTAATCAAAAATTCGTAGAAGTTTTACAGAATATGAAATAGATAAAAAAAAAATTCGAAATTCGCGCATCTAGTTGCCTGTACTCGGGTGGAGGATTACGTTATTTAGAATTTGATAGCTCTAGGTACCGTCGTTTTTTTCACAATGCGAGAAACGTACATACTTTCATACAGATTCTTCATTGTTTAATTTCTTTAAATATAATGTGAGTGATAATATTTAGTTGCAACAATTTAAAAAGTGAAACAGAATTTATAACGAAGCAACGCGAAATGCCGTTTCGAAACTAATAGCCTTTCTAGGCTATTAGTTATAAAAAAACGTACAAAATTATATCATTAAGGAGCACCAGGATAGTTGCGCGGAACACTTAAGTCAGTTATTTGGAATTTTGCCACAGCAGCCGCGTCTAATAAACAGCGAAACTTTACAAATTAGCTTATTTTCATTCATATGTTTATTTTTATTAATTTGCTTTACTTATAGAAAGAACAAAGAGATTTCTTAAATTTTAATTCCAGCACGAGCAAAAATTTTCGTTTCCAGTTGTTATAATACTTTGATAGATGATCACATTTTCGTTTTGATAGATGATCAAATTGATTTAATCACGATTCATTAAATTGGATTTAGTAAGAGCAAATAATCTGGATTTTTCATAACTGAGTGCTATTTTTTGAAGTGATTCAAATTCAGTCTTCAAGTTTTCAATAAAATTTCCTGTCACCTTCAAAACTTTTCATAAGCTTGTTTTTGCTACTTATACTGACGATTTGAAAATGATTTATTAAAATTGGATTTAATCATAGAATTTAGAAGTTTGGATTTTCTCCTGTATTTAAATGCCTTTTATACTATAATTCAAATACGATTTCCAGATTTTCAATGAAATTATTTATGTGGCTTTCAAAATTTTAGTACACTTATTCATGGATATTTTCTTTCAATAAACGTTAACAATAAAGATTTCAATGCAATTTAGGACACATTTCTAGTGATTTAATTATTTATTTCATTATTTGCTAGAAATTTATTCATAAAGTTATTTTTATTAGTTTGAGCAAAGAAATGAAATAATTGATTAAATACAATTCCTCTTATTCAAGTTTGATTTACTGAACATTCTTAAAGAATTCTGAAATAAGTGCTAAAAACTTAATTTTATTTTGAATTAGTCTTCTTTACTAGTTAGAACATTTTTTTATAATTTTTAAATATTGTGCCACATTTTAATAGTTTTTAACATTTTCATATTTAAAAGAAATAATATGAAATTATATTTATGCAATTTTCAGATTTTATGCATAAATTGCAGGATTTAAAATTAGTTTCTATAAAATTATTTCAAATAGAAATTTTATTTAAATTTTGGATATAAAAGATTTAAGAGGCCTGCGATCTTTTACCGAACTTTGCGTTATCTCTTAATAAATTTATATTATCCCAGTACAGTGGATAAAGTTAATTTCTTTTAAAAAAATCTTCATTTTGAGTTCATTTCGCAGTTTTTTATTGGGGCTATTTGACTAAAAGTAAACCAGGCAATAACGTCTGCGTTTTTCTACTTAGTTCTAAGCAATAGATTTATTTTCAATTTGCAAAATGGACCTAAGAAATTAGCAAGAACTCAATTTTTTAAATGAAATGCCATTAACAGAAAGTTTCTCTCAAAGTTATTGATAATGCCTTTCAAAGCTTTTATCTTGCCATCACAAAAATCATTCCCTCATTGCTTTAACCTATCGCAAAATACATTCTGGTATTTTATCTCCTATCAGTTGTTTTCTGATAAGTGATAGAATTTTTTAAACCTTTTCAAACCTATGAATACAATTCATTGTTCAGTTCTTAAAGATATCATCTCTCATTTTCGTTTGTTGGGAAATTTATAGCATATCTTGTCAGTACCTTTTGTTACTGTTACAGGCGGAAGCATTGCGGTGAAAATATCACGAATGAAAACGTAGCAAAAAAGAAAAACAACGCAAGGCGAAAACATAGTCATACAAAACATTGGGGAAAAAGAAAAGAAAGAGAAAACTTTACAGTTCTAAAACATGGAGGTATAAAACAGCTTCGTCGAAAATAAAGTAGTTCAAAAACAACGCAATTTTAAAACAACATCGTGAAAAATGTTGTGGTAAAAAATAAAGCGCCTACAAATCATCGCATGACGATAAGATCGCCGCAGACATGTGGTTTTTCAGACTTTAAAAGTTGCCAAGGTACATTCGCATTACAACTTTTAATTTTTTGAAGGTTTAAGTTTCGTTCTTTCTTTTTTAGCAAAAAATTATTAATTATTTCAAAAATGTAAAATACAGAAGTAGTAATATTTTTATGCGAATATGCATTTACAGCGTTTTAAGTCTTAAAAACACATTTATTCATTATTATGGTCATGCAATGATTTGTAACAAGATATATTTTACGACCATGTTTAAAACTGCAATAATTTTGAACCGCTTTGTTTTTATGACGATGTTTTACATCACAATGCTTCAAAACTGCGGTGTTTGCATCTTGCTTCTTTTCTGCCACTATGTTTTGTACGACAATATTTTTGTCTTGCGTTCTTTTTTCCTTTACGTTTTCGACCACCATGTTTTTACCGCGATATTTTCGGCGGATACTGCTTGACATATATCGATCAAACTATAAAAACATTTACAATCTGTATCAAAAATTACGAATCCTATGTTCAAAGAGGAGACTGAAACAATATCTTATAACAAATGGCCGCTGAACTACAATTTTAAGTTTGATTATGTAAAAATTATCCGCAAAACTTCTTCAGTTGGTGACCAATTATGCCTAGAGCGCTACACCATTCATAAAACGTCACGTTTTTTAGTTAATGACATAATTTCAATCTTGTTCTTTCCACCGGTTTAAAATTCTAAGCATGTCAGTTCTTTTCATGATTCCTAGGCAGATGGCGTTATATTTGTTTTGTTTGTCGTCCTGCTGATTGATTTTATTATCAATATGGTTATTACTTGTTCCACCTTTGCAAAAACTTTTGTTTCTTCCCTATGTCTTATTGTGCTCTAAGTTGATAGAGATTTGCTCAAACTCTACGCCAGTCTAATTTGCTTTTTTGTGAAATCTTCAAATCTATGCTGATATTATGTTTCTGTTGCAATTAAAATCCTTGAGCCATATACTTAGTGCAGTGGAACGTTTCTCTCCCAGCGTCCAAGAAAAAGAGAAAGTAAATAAACAAGAACATAAATAAATAAGAACATGAATAAATAAGAACATAAATAAATAAGAACATAAATATACAGAGATGTCAAAACTTATTAAGGTATTGCATTTCAACATAACATTTTATATGTTTGGCGTTTTCCTTCGGATATTAAAATTTCTCCAGTATCCGCTATAAGTATTTTTTAGAAGACTTGATTTGAATTACTTTTCCTAAAAAGCTAAAAACCTATACAAAGAATGACTCTGGGTTTATTTGTGCCTTGTTTTATACCGATTTAAGCTGAAATTTAAACATAAATTGTTTCCAAAAGTTAAATTATTTTCGCAACTTCGCAAAACCCAAATTAAGCCCGCATCTTTTGTTCATTTTGGGGCACATCTGTAAATGAAGTACGCGTCCTTTTTTTCACAATCACAATCTCCCCGATAAATATTTTTCACTCCCAATCCTTCCGAAAACTTTTCGCCATTGAACACGTAGCACAAAATTTAATTCACGGACGTGTATTGAATTCTTCCTTAAAAAAATTATATAATAAATTCACCTTTCGTGAACAAACATGGCGGAGGCACTGTTTTTTGGTAATTCCAGTCGCCCTAAGCGTTTATCGAAGACAACGCAATTCAAGCTAAAGGATAGAG
This sequence comes from Stegodyphus dumicola, assembly GCF_044657685.1. Lineage (NCBI taxonomy): Eukaryota > Metazoa > Arthropoda > Arachnida > Araneae > Eresidae > Stegodyphus > Stegodyphus dumicola. Next base: position 64,683,210 of record NC_140779.1, read on the forward strand.
TGAGGTTGAGAAGGAGAGGACATACAAAAGAAAGAAATGAGTTGTGGGTCATGAGCTGCCTGGTTCTGCTCATGAAAAAAGGGGACGAAGGGGGGCATAACAGATAACGCAGTGCCGTTTTCTCAAACAGGGTAGATTTCGGTTTATAGGGTACGTGATAGGGTTTTGATCAGGACGTTATGATTGCAATTTATATGCCCGGAGCATGACTAAAGATTCAGAAAGGAATTTTTTCTATTATTTATGTTTTTATTTCGGACAGACGACAAAGTAAAAAGAGAAAAGCTAATGATCCATAAGGAAACTGTGCAGTTTTATTACTTAAGTTTTAAAACTTATGAAATCAGATTGAATATCGATGACTAATGCAAATACGATATTCAGTTTTAATCTATATTAAATTTTTAAAAGCCTACTAAGCTTTTTTATTCGTCTGTTTTTGAGCCTTTAGGCGACAGATGTTTCTATTGCAATTAAAAAATTTTACGCTCTCATAAAATTCCCGTAGCTGGTTATTTTTATTAAGTAATGTATTCCAAAAAAGCATTTAGGTCCTGAATTTCGATTTCTTAGGACAAAGCGTGTGAGAATTAACAGCTAAGGGAAAATGTTGGCTTTCATAGAAAAACATAATAAACGTAATTGATTACCAGTGTTTTACAACACGCTACATCAAGAATAAAAAAAGGAACCATTACCTTGACTTTTCAGTGACTTGCTTTATCATTCGAGTACCATTCAGTTCATTGTTGAGCTATTTCTGTATCAAAATTCCATGTTTTATCAACAGCAATAATAGTATATTTTAACACATTAAACGCTATTTGTATCTAAATAAATACAAATATATTAGCCTAACTGGCTACTTCTGATAGTTTGGATACTGTGACATGCATTCATATTCTGCTGCATGTGTCTAAAAATTCTACATATAACTGGTGGTGTTATGGTGCTAGGCCTAGTGTAGTGATATGTATGGTGTATATTAATGGTCGTTCTCGTCCTGATATAAACAAAGCACAAATTACTGCGTCTGTGAAGGAATCACTATATGCGATTCCAGTTGCACAACTTTGCTCTTTTTTTCCCTTTCTTTGAGGAGGGCTATCTGATTCAGAAGATACATTCAGACGTCTTTTCAAATTCAGATACATTAGAAATGCCCGTAAATGAATCTTGGGTTCGTAATGGATTGAATGCACACAGAACCGATGATATCTTGATAACATTTATCTTCTCAAAAGGAACACTTCACAGTTCTGGAGCTTTTCGAAAAAGTACTCGTACAGCTCTTCTTAGTATGACAGAGCACAATTAACTACAATTTTAAATTATGCAAAAATTATCCGCAAAACTTCTTCAGTTGGTGAGCACTTTTTCCTTGAACGCTGTACCATTCATAAAACTTCATTTTTCTAGCTAATGGCATAATTCCAAGCTTGGTCTTTCCACCGGTTTAAAATTCTAACATAATCCTTTTCATAATTCATAACTGGTTTCCTGGGCAGATGGCGTTATATTCTTTTTTGTCGGTTCTCTGCCGATTGAGTTACCACTTCAACCTACTAAGAACGTTAAACACAACTCAACGCAAAGCGCATCGAAAGAGCAAAGCTCGCACGGAGATTTCTCGACTCTGAACTAAAAACTGAGAACTAGTGCTCTTTTTGATGTTACAAAGTTTTTTCCCAGGCCACGGAGAAATTTCCAGTACCTTCGGTTTCTCGAAACTGCTGGAAATCGTTTGCAGTAACAGTTTCATGTAAAGCCGGATGCAGGTACAGTTACACGTAAAGCCAAAAACAATTACAGTTACATATAGGGATCATATCAATTCCTGTTTTACAGTGTTTGGACCAAAATGTCGCCAAATGGTCGTTAAGTTTGGTGACATCTGGCAATTTTTCTCGAAATTAAAACATTCATTAAATGTTCTTGGAAAGGATGTTCACAAATTTTAGACTGAAGAGCAGTAAAATGCTTGTTATGCTAGTATGTTATGAAACACAATTCCACTCTGAAAATATCATTTTCTAGTACCTCAATAAGATCTTTAGTCAATTTTAGCTTTTAGAAACTTATCGAAATCTCATTGTATTGTAATCTGGACTTCTTACTTAGAGCTTAAAAAAAATCTTTAGAAGCAGGCAAAACGTTTGTTCAGTATCCACGTCCACCCTTACACGCTCGTCGAGTGTTATGTTATTTTGGAATTATTTATTGTCGTTGTAAATTCAAATTTTCATGTACGCAGAAACAAAAAAGAGACCCAAAGTTTTGACTGTAAAGTATTCATTTTAATTACCAAGTAAAAAGCTATATTAGAAGCATATACCAGAGTAATGTGTAGGATCAGGAGTTCATAAAATAGAAATAATTTTCCCCTTTTCTAAATAAATAAGTTTTAAACTAATTTTATTAGTTTAAATTAAAGCAAGCTGCTATTAAATTTTGAAGAGCATTTCCGATTTGTCTTTCTAATTCTCAGCATACAACTTTTCTTTAACTATGTTTAAGAAATGGCCTTTGAAAAAAAAATATTCTTTCATTCTCCAACCTAGACAAGTGCATCTGAAAATTTTCTACTCTGTGATCTTGTAAATTTACTGAATATTTTCAAGATGTAACAACAATAAATAACTATTTGTTGTTATTATATTGTTATTGTTATTATAATTTACTGTGTAGTTAAAAGTTTTAGTATCGTTAAAATAAACCCAAAATTTTCTCATTTCAGATGCTTCCTAAAATTAATTTCATTGTGCATTTCGTACTTTTATTGCCGCATGTTAACACTGTCTTTCTCAGCAATAAATAGTTTCCCATAAAAAGTCTAAATCTTCATAGACCCAATGATATGGCTATTAGCAGACTTATAACAAAGATATGGCTATAAGAGGCTTATCCTTATTTAGGCTTATACTTTCAAAATGTAAAGATCGTTCATAAGAAATCTTAATTGGAATTCTGTTTATAATTAAAATGACGGTACTCAGACCTATGTAGAGCCCGTTCTGGTTGACGTTTTCCGTTGAAATCTGGTATATACGTTGTATAAACCATAGCAAAAAGGGAACAGCAAACTTTCGACCACCTGGCTGAAAAGGTGAAATATATGGGAACGTAAAATTTAATTTAATCACCGCATTTATTGAATGTACATTTACGTCAGTCACGTGGTCAAAATGCGTTACGGTATGGTCACTAGTAGCGCGAAGTGTTTCTTGAAGAATTACAGCAACAAGGAGTAGTGTATGCTTTCAATTCAGTTAGAATCCGTATGCATTCTCCATAGCTATATCTTAGTAATCCCATAACGAACGTATTCACAGCTGCGGGGAACGAGAAGGCCCAGAATTCGGAAAACTTCTGGAAACTACCCGATCATTTCCAAAAATACATAAAGCAGTTCCTCCACTTGTCGGTCGATACGAAGTAGTACATCTTCTTTCATGAAGATGTTAGTCTCTAAATAGTCTAGTTCTTGTAAAGCAGGGATGACTTGCTGTTGCAGAAGTTCGCAGTAATCGGCCGGTGTGGGGTAAACGTTTTAGGGGCTTAAGGATTATATTCTTCGAAAGAAAAAGCGGTCAAGAATAAAAGTCTACAGTCACAGACTCAGAATGTAGAGATTTTTATTGTACAGCATGGGACCTGAAGTACCCCATATGCGACAGTTCTAAGTGATCATTACACCGTCTCGAACAATGTGCGCCTAGTCTGACTATAAAACTATAAAACTTTGAGTTACCAACGACTATTCTTGTCGAAAACTGACAAGGAAAATATAAGCACTTTAATACGGATTTTTAAGATGAATTTTTATATTACGCAGAGCTTGTAAAGATATCACTTTAAAATGGATTGCATAATCTTTTGTTCGTTTGCTTAATTTAAAGTTTTATATTGGTATATATTTCTTTTCGTTTGATTAACTCATAAGTTTTCACATATTTAAGCATAAACATTTTAAAAAAAATCTCTTAATGCATATTTCCTCTGCTGATGAATAAATTTTCAGCAAAAAAGAAACGGAAATCTTTCTGGAGATTCAGAACATTTCGAGTCAGAGCAATAAAATCCGTGCCGTTCCACTTTGATTTATTCAAACAAATACTAGTGTGTGTTTTCTTTTAAAATACTATTTGACTAATTTTCCTAATAATTTTTTTTTCACAGACTGGACAACGAAATCAACGGTGGCGCTTGGTGTCCCGAGCGTCAAATCAGCAAGGATGTTCACGAATATCTCGAAGTGTACTTACCAAGCCTTCATGTCATCACAGCTGTAGCCACACAAGGACGATTCGGAAATGGCCAAGGCAGAGAATATACAGAAGAATATCTATTAGAATACTGGAGACCAGGACTCAGCCAGTGGAAAAGATTCTCCAACAGGAGAGGCGTGCAGGTAAGATATACCTGAAGTTTTAACGCGGTATGTTAAAAAAATGATCTGAATCTTTTGTTCTAAAGATAAGTCTTTAGCGTAACATAGGCAGAGACTATCAGTTTCAAGCTAGAAACTAGTCTTGCTACTTTATGATGTGGCACCATTATAAAGATTCTGCCTCTTCAAACAGCGGTAGACTCGCATAAGGGTACGGCACCATTATGCCAGGCACCGTTATGAAGCAATCCCCTCCAAAGCAATTAGTCCCTACTTCCTCTTTCTTTGTCCCATTTCTGTAAGGCAACTGAGATCATTAAACTCGAGTGTTGAAAAGAGCCTAATCTTATTTGTCTTATCAAACTGCTTAAAATCAAGCAGAACAACCTTATTTTGGTGTAAATTTTAAACAGTTCAGTTTTAAATAGCTTAAAATTTAGGACAAAATAAGATTGCTGTTTTGTCTGATTTAAAGTTTTACATTGGTTTGTTTCTCTTCCTATTTATTTTTTTTATGGGCGGGCACTACCCATTTTAGGCTTTGACCACTACTAATGCTAGAATCACTGGTCATTTTATTATGGAGGCACCTAATAGGCGGTCACCATTACCTCCTATGAAGGGGCGGACAATTTACATTCATACCTTCTCTGGTATTCGATTGTGAGCCCTTCGGTACGTTAATCAGAATCACTAACCACTTTTTTTAAGTTTAATTTAAAAAATAGTACACAATTATCTCAGGTCCTTTGATAGCAGAACACAAAGTATTTTATATGTAAATGAAAACCTGAAGTTTAATCATTATCAAAGGAGTTTTCAAATTTTAAGATAATTGTGTTTCAAGTATTAGGATAACATAAAGTTCAGGTTTTAGGATAAGTTGTTTCATTTGATAAGATAATATGTTTTAGGTGTTGGGATAATGCAAGGATATCCTTGCAAAGCTCTTTCTGAATGCATTAATTATTTTCCCTAGTTTAAAACTGTGGTCTTCAAACTGGGTTCCGTGCGACTCCTGTTGAGGTTTTGCAAGAATTTTGATTATAACCACAAAACTAAGCGTCTAAAACAATTTTATTTCTCATTTTATTGTTACCTAAAATATGAGGGTTATTTTTAAGTAAGGTCTAAGGTAAGATTTCACACGAAGACAATGTAAAGATAAGATAAGGGTTTTAAGATAAAATTTCTGAAGCTAATTTTCGAAAGATACTACGTTAGAATTTTTGCAGAATTTGTCCACATATTAAAGCAGGAATGTATATATACATATGTATAAACAAAAGTATGCTAACAGAAAATGACATTATTATAAGGGTTATTTTTTAAGTACATTATTTTTTAAGTTTTTTAAGTTTATTTTTCAATAAAAAATAACTATTGAGTAAAAACTTTTATTTTAGAATGTTATATACTATTCTCTATTTTTCGACATAATTTTCTTGTCAGTTTAAATATGCATGATAAGGAAAAATCAATTTTTGCTCATCCACTTTCGAACTTTGCCGTCACTCACAGCATTTTCATGCACTTCACATATCTAGTGATGAATATACTCTATAGCATTTGTGTGTTACTAACCGCTAAGATTTTTCAATTATTTTAATCTCACACTACGAAGCGTACATATAATCGATGTGGTGATTGCAGGCGGAATCCTACTCTGCGCAAAGAACGCTGGCAGCCTACGAGCGCACGCATTCTCACGCATGCGCGAAATTTCAGACGATATCAATAAACGGACCTTATTTTAAAAATAGCCTGTGTAATACGAAATAAATTAAATTTTATGAGTAAAATCATGATGAATTTTTTTTTTCCGCGAAGTGCACGTGATATTGACATATTTTCAGTATTTTATTAATTTATTTTTTCTGAAGATTCTTATAAGGTATTTCTCTCGCCTTCTTACGTTCCTTCGCGGTATAGTGGCCTGCATGCTGAGCGCCTATTCCAGAGGTCCGTGGTTCGATTCCCGTCGAAGGCGTTGCTCATTTTTCATCTCTCCTACTTCCAATTAACCTAATATCTCTGCAGACTAAGGGTTCAAAAAATAAATATGATGGTTTTTGAGGATTTCACAAGAAAAAAATTAGTTTTAGGATACCGCGAGTCGATAAAGTTTCAGGATCCTGACTAAGACTATATAGTATTTAGATTCTATTTTTGCAATCAAGCATTTTGGATTATGTCTTAAAGGCTTTCGTCTGCATGTGGGACCCCACCATTCGCCAGGTGGTTAAGACTGTTCAGTATTGGGAATTCGATTCGAGTTTTATTCTAGGGCTGAGTACTTGGTTGGTTTTTCTTCGATTTTGCTCGTGCGTAGTATGAATACCAAAAGGTTTCTCTTTGAAGGGTCCTCAACGGCATCTCTTCTCTTAGACAGATAACTAATTCTTTTGTGCTTTGCCTTATTCAAATAAATTCATCTACATGTGTTAGCTCATTTAAATCACTTTATGAAGTTTTCTTCATAAATATTTAATTTTTGTGTTATTTTTTATGAAAATAAATACAGTGACTGACGACTATATAAAAGCATCAAAAAATATTTTTTTAATTTTGCCTTTTGCATACATCAATATAGGAGCTCCTAATCTTCAATCATATTTCGCTATCGTGAAACCCTTCAGCCGGTTTAAGCAATTAATTGTCAGTAATGGCAAAATTTCTTGATCTAGTCTATGCTTCATGACTCCACTGCCATCTGATATAGTGGAATAGTTTAAATGTAAATCAAGTTTCCAGTATTTCATATCTAATTCGAAAAATAGCTGTGATTTTCATCTGAATGCTGAATTTATGCTAAATACTATATCTACCCCATTTCATTCTAGAGACATAAATATGTATCTTTCCTAATTTCCTTAAAATAGTCATAAGTCGCTTTAAAATACCAGCTGCAGCTCGCGTTCGTTCATAATCTATGGAAATAGGATGCGAGAATTTCTTTGAAGTTTTCAATTTATCATCACGGTGGGGTCATTATACCTATTCTCCGTCTCACTCTCTTAAATCCTTTCAGAGGAACCAAAATTGTTTCGTATTTAATGAATAACAAATCCCTAATTCTCTTTTGTCCCAGTATTTTTTCCTCTTTTTTTAAAATTTCTTGACACGCTTCGAGAAACTTCTATCTGTGGAATAACTGTCAGCTTGACTGAGACGGCGAATTGAGCATCTCGGTAATTTGACTTGACTTCCTCGCTTTCTCAAATATTTTTATTCGTCGCAGTTTCGCGGTGGATATTTTTTCATCCCACCACTTCATCCGCCACAGAATGGCGCTGCTGATTCAGATTGTTTGCCTCCTGTATTTAAATTTATGTTGATGAGATCCAAAGTATTAAACTGCTTAACTCAAGTTTTGAAATTTATGGCAGACAATAACGTCCCGTGAAGCCCAGATTTTTAGGAGCTGGTTTCAGTACTTTCCGCTGAAATGTCACCGCTAAAGCCTGCATTTATGCGGAATTGAATTTTACCTTACAGTATTAGTTAAAGAATTTTTACTACTCAGGCATCAGGTGAAATGTTTGGAAGATATTAACTTTTATATTGCTTATTTCAGTGTTTAACTTAACCAATTCTAGAAAATATTTTTTACTTCCACTCCAAATTATAGCAACCGTTTGGTTTTTTCATACTGAATACCATTACTCACAAGTAATCAAAATACTGAATCATGAATTTAAAGAAGAGACTAACTAACTTCGGCATTAAATTTACGTTGAATTCGAAGGGTAATATTATTTCAAACTAGATATTATTATGACTTTCTTAATGGAAGGTTTTTATTTGTCTATAGCAGAAATATAACAATTAACAATAATAACAGTCCTCGAAAAGTTACTTTTCTGAATTAAAGAAGATTGTGATCAGAAAAGCTGTGGATTTTATGATGAAGAAAGACTAATTTATTGTGGTGTAGTTGCTAAAATCATAATAGTAATATGTGTAGTGTCATGCTTAGCCTGGTTATGCTCTTGATTAATGCCCTCTATAATTAAAATCATAAAGATGAAAGTTTGCACTTTTAATTCTATGCGGTCGGCTCAATTGCTCTAGAGCTCTTTCAAGGTCAGTGATAAGTAAGCCAAGAATTGGCACATGATAGAGCAGGTTCATGAAAGTAATTAAGAGAATAACAAATTAAAAATAAATGCAAAATTCCTGAGAATGAGAGATAAAAATAAATACAAAATTCCTGAGAATGAGAGATAAAAATAAATACAAAATTCCTGAGAATGAGAGATAATAGAAAAATAAATACAAAATTCCTGGGAGGATTGCTGCATACCTCAGCGTGGGAGATGTGAAAATAGAAAATAGAAACGTAATTATATGTAGATTAAGTAAATATAAAATATATTAATGAAAACGTACAGTCGGATAAATAATACAATTGAGCATATATTCAAAAATTTAAATGTT